>NC_137458.1:120908911-122226301 GCF_964235325.1 Thermobia domestica
CGCAAAGAGGTGTGGTCACTCCGAAAAGATGACGACAGCTGTTTTACGCGAGTATGCAGCAATTCGCAATCGCTATTTCGAGGACAGTTTGAAGGTACTGTCGATAGCAATTTAGCACAACAGGGAGATATGTATTCTACACATCAAACGCAATTTATATGAATTTCTTCAAGATGCGAGGGAAGTACTACTTAACCCAAAACACTACAATTGAAAATTAGCGAGATTATAAATTGAGCGGAAGCACCTGAGTTTGATGATTACGTCACATGGGCTGACGACATTTTTACGTCCGACATAGTTACAATTAGATTTTCGAATTATTACTTTTCACATTACTTTAATACTATACGGCCATTACAATACAAAGATATTTAACTAGAGCGGTATACAACATTTTCATTAATTAATAGGTTTCAATATTCCTGAACAAACATACATGAATGCACGCAATTTCTCAATTCATGTCTAATAATACTCATAAATGGATACATTTTTATTGAAAAGTTCTACGTTTGCCGTGAGGTTTAGATAGCTTCTGTTTTTGGAAACGATTAAAAACGCTAAATCGTTGTACAACTTCAAAGATTTCAAAGGGTCATCCGTTTTGACACATTTAACTAAACGCAAATCAATAAGAGTTGATTCTAGGTGTTTGACAACAAGATTTTTGGCGACTAGCGGTAATAAAGCAACAATTTGTATTCTCGGATTCGGACCAGAGAATGCGAAAAGAACTGAAGGTCGTAACTCTTCATGATACTCAATTAAATTTGAGAGATAATGTAAAGACATGGTTTTGATGCCGTGAAATATAATTTCTGAAATATTCGCTAGGCTAGTCTGGAAATGCAATTCATACCATTTTCGGAATCGTAAGCCGCGTAGATTTTGAACAATTTCCTCTTGTTCTGTTAATCCGTAAGTGGGATTAAACAATTCAAATTTAGGCAAAACTGAACGTTGCGCAAGTAGGTACTTAAATGAAGAATCTTGCATGAGGACTTCGTCTTCTTTATAGACAGGATAATACAATTTATGATGTCCAAACATTTTGACTAACTAATTTTCCTTTCTCTCTCTCTCTACTAAACTACTGAAATACAAACGAGTGACGAATAAGTGAACGAACGAGTGGATATCGTCACATACATAAAACAAATTGACGTTCTCTCAATGATCAATGACTTAAGTAATTAAGTTTTACATGAATCAAATAACTACACTGACTTGATGAGTTAAGAATTCTCACGCCTCCGTTTTTCTTTAACTACTACGACTATTATACCTTCTTATTAATGTTACTAGGAAGAAGAAAGAAATTTCACCATTTGAAAGAAAACAGATCGTTCTTCGAAAGGTTGCGGAGGGAAACAAGTATTTCGTTCCGCTGTTGTTTTTTTTTTTTTTTTTTTACAGCCGTGGGTTGACGGCGAACGCAAAAGGAGAGGCTTTCTGTCCAAAAGATTGAAAACTTCCTGTCGCGGTGAATTCTCTATCCTATTTTCTTTCTAGGTGTGAACCTTCTTTGATCTTGTTTTTCTTTATTTACAACTACCACGGGGGGGGGGGGGGTTGGAGAATAAACGAACAAGATGTTTCTGTGAGTGTTATCTTAGCTTAAAAAAGATTGGAACAATAAGTTCTGCAATGAAACTATACCTAACTCTCTTTTTAAATTTGTAAAAGAATGTAAGATTACGTTTACGTCAACAAAGCAAAATGAGAGATTTGTTGTGTCTCTACCAAACAACTATCTTGTGATTTAAAAATGAACAAAATCTTTTGAATGAGGTGTGCAAACTATTCAAAAACACACAACTTAAATTGATTTACTTTGAAACACACTTTCCTTAAATTTTACTAAAATTACAAGATTAAATCAATACAGTGTAACAATTTACAAGATAGATTAAATTTTTCGCTATCACAAGCTGTTACCAAAATTTACCAAAATTAACAGAATTTACTCTTGTGAAGCAGGTTCGCATGTCACGCGCTGCCACCAATTCTGTCGCGGCCACGAACGGTCTCAAGGGGACAGCTAGACCTTCGTGGTGGACTGGTAGGAATTTCAGTGTTAGAAGGTTGTAAACACCGATTCTATCATTTGCATTTAAAGAACAACGAATAGTTTGTTCACGCTCCCAAGTAAGCTCTGGTAGAAGTCAAAATATAGGTTTTATATACACGAGCGCTTAACTAATTTATGGGCGTACTGACAGGGTGTGAAGACACCGATATAGAGAACGGTAGCCAAGAACAACAAGTATTTATATACCGCCAGAGGATAATTATATCACAACAAGAATAATTCATATAAGGGCCACGATTTATGTGGGCCAGGGTTCGAATCTCAATGTAGCCACCAATTTAGGTCAGCGGGTACATATCCCAACGATTCAGTTATCAAATTATGGGCGTGACGCGAGGTATCGCATGTCACCGGCCGACAACAGTTATGTCGCGCGTGCACATTCCACCAATCTGTCACCAAAGTATGTCTTGGTGGAGGAGGTTGTTATTAGTACAATAATAATGAACAATAGCAAGAGGTAGCCTTGAAAAAGGCTGTTTATATTGGGACTTCAAATTAGTCCGTGTCAAAGAAGAGCTATGCAGCTCGGATGATAGATGGTTAAATAACATACAATTTCAATAACAACCGAGTGAAGGCGCAAAGGCGCAGATGTCCATCTCATGCAAACGGGCTATCAAATGACCACTCGTCAAGGGGACAGCTTAGGGTCCCGAAACAATACAGATAACAAAGCAAGGCGGTTTTCGTCTGAATGAGGACGAGTGAGGTCAGTACGCAAAAGAACAATAATTACGAGTATTACGATATTAGCGAGAAGGCGTCAGCGAGTTGGAATACCACTGCTATCAGCCAGTTCAGAATACTTAGCAAATTAGCATATCAAAGACATATTATATCATTATAATTAGACACGAGATTGCTGCTCGAATTGAAAGAGATCTAGGAAATCAAAAGTAATTAGCAATTCACACAAACGATATTTAAGCAACAAAAGGTTTCAAAGTAATTTTGAAACTACTTGGGAGGTGATCCCCTTTACAGTTAAGCGACTTTATGAAAAGATAATGCAAATGACAGTTACATGAAAACATTAAATAAACAGTGATAACCCACCTGAGGTCCGTGGTCCTACCTCCAGGCACTCTAAGTCGAGATGGGAAGACTCCGGGGCTATCTTCGACGCTGCTGTAGCCGTTTCGTACGCACCAGGTAGCACAATCACTTAAAAGCACTAAGAACACTATTACGAGAAACTTACTTGTACTTCGAGCGGCTGAAATACAAGAACAGGATAGACGGACGATGATCAGGACTTCATGTAAGACGATGTCGTCACTGAGCTTCGTACGGGATTAGAAGTCTTCGGAATATTTGGGACTTCGCACAGGCTGGTCTTCTCCTGGATGGATGATGGAATAGAGGTGAGACGAATGGTGAATGCAGTTCCCAGTTTCGAACTACGTCCAACAGGATTTCATTCCACAGGTCATCTGCCTTCTCCAGTAGACTACAACATGGGCACGTCGATACGAGGCGTTAATATAGATATTGAGAAAGAATTATGAAACGTTCACCAAAAGGGAAGTATTGAGAATGTTTTTGGAATGACGTAAACAATGCAAGTTCGAGTTAGGAAGAATTTTATTAGCTGGCTCGAATAAGTCCGTAGACTGAATACATTACAGGGTGACTTTCCTACATGAGGTCTTCTACGTAACTCAGCGTTAGCACAGGTTAACGAATATTGTTTTAGGAAGCATTTAGGTACACAAAAGTTGAATTAATGAGAGATCTTAAAGAGATCCTTGTAGAGCCAATGTTCAGATTAGGTAAGCAGAATCTGAGTAGTAATAACTAAGTTTGTAGGTTGTCTGTATACTCACAGTGAGAACAGAGGTACTGTCCAGTTGAGCACTTAAGGTGGAATTAGTGATAACACACACTGCTCGTCTCCAATGATGGATCTTTACGAAATGTCCGTGGTGGAAGGAATACCGTCCTTACGCCGTATGATGGAAGTTAACAGTCACTGCTGACACAATAGCACAAGTCGGTGAGGGATGTAACAAAGTTTCTCCCGACCGAAGAACGGGCTATAACAAGAGTGTCAACGTTCCGGCGTAGTTCCAAGTTAGACTGTGGACGATAAGTCCATGCCGTGGAGTTTGATGGAACCTTACCCGAAGGAGGGGCAACAAGCGAGAGCTTGTGCCTCTTCGAAGGGTTATCGGAATTCCCCCGAAGGGGGCAACAGGCGGGAGCCTGTGCCTCTTCGAAAACTCGATGATGATGATTCCCCCGAATTGACGAATTCTATGAATTGACCTCTCAAGAGAGATGTACTCACTTTTTGTTTGACCTTATCATTTTCACACGGCACTAGGGTAGGGACGTGTGAAGGCAGGGGTAAGTCAGGGTTTTACCTGATTGGATTTCGAACTATTTATGAAACGAATTTAAGTTTCTGCGACTGCGTAAGCAGGCGGAGGGCGTATCCTAAAAGCTTCCTGTACATGGAAAAATTTATTGATACAAAAACCCTGATAACCTGAGAAGGTTAACATTTGACCTCATGTGTACAAAGAGTCAATTTTGGTTACAGATAGTACAATTTACTAAGACAATTTTAATTACGCCGTGACTCTCCAGACACATTATATTTTCAATAAAATTTCAAGAGTTCAAAAGTTCAAACTTTGCAAGTGTGCTTTAAAAATTAACGACTTAGGTCTGTGACAATTTATATTACTAAAACGTCCAAAAACATAGTGAATAATCAAATTTATAATCGAACACTTGTGGTCGTATTACGGGAAGATGAGACTCTGTGTCATAGTTATTGAATATATGGTTGACTAACAAAATAACCTTTTTAACCTTTAAGTTAACTAAACGAATTTCAGATTAATTCTGTCGTTTCTATTTATTTAAGATTTTGATAACCAAAAAGTAGGAATCTATTACTTTCCTGTAGGAGAAAAGATTATCTTCTCTAGACGAGAAAGGTTATAGTTTAACTGATTCCTGAGCAGACAGTCAGCTGGCTGGGAGGGATGAAGCAGACATAATATTTCATCCAACAAAAAAAATAAAGACAGCTGGGAGGAACTTGAATGCGCGAAGAGAATGACTAACATTTCCCTGTTCTCTCGTTCTTCCTTGTTTTAAGATTTAAGAAAAAAAATAAACTTGTCTACGCAATTAGAAAAATAATTGTCGTTAATTGTTTGAGTAATTGTGGAGTGTGGCAAAAATTTTGGCGCCAATTGAGATGGCGCGTGTGGCACACTACAGTCGACGCCCCTTAAGGAAAAAAAAATTTTAGTTTGCTCCGACAAATCTAAACATTTTTTTTTACTTAGGGCTAATGGCAAATTAAATTTCCGAGTTGGCAACACTTTCATGTTAAATGAGTTTTTACTTTGGGTTGGCAACATTGACTTAACCTATGGTAGGTTGCAACACTGTTGTATGTTCGAGCAATACTACATACTAAAGTTAATTACAATTGAAATAGAACATACCCTAACTCAAGATAAGAGAACTCATATAGTATATAGTGACAATTTCATAATAAGTACATAAAACTAAGAAATGACACGATTAGTGAACTTTAAAACTACATGATTGGATCATAAACTCAATGATACTAATCAATACGCTACCTATAGACATTTACAAAGTATGTATATGAGCTTATACTAAAGGTGTTAATTCTTTAAAACTTTATAGCATTTCTACATATGTACCTTAAAATTTTACATGTAAATTTAAATGATATTCCTTTTAATAATAATTTCCAAAATTATTAAGATTTTCTGACAAATGTGCTTATAGAATAAAAATAATATGAGACCAAATAATTCGTAGGCGATAGCAATATCGAATTGTATTTACAAAGATACAAAAACAAAAGGAAACAGAATTACCAAATTCTTGTTTATCTGCGGAAACATAATAAGGAAGTAGACACATAGTTGACCTTACTGAACCCAAACAAACCATTAAGGGATAAGAGATGAACTTGACCTACTTTTTAGACTCTAACGGTACGTTTTCTTTTTTAACTTTTTCTTTTTCTTTTAAAAAAAGAACTACCCTAAACCATTAACACATTCAGCTTGGCCTCGAGCTGAAATACGATATTTTCTACAGAGGGGTAAACCACAGAAGATGAAAGAATTCAAGAATCTGTATATAGACGTATATATATATATTCTTCAGCTACACAACTAACCTTTGAGATTTTTTTTTTTTTTTTTTTAACTGTTTCTTGTCCCTACGTTAACGGAACCATTCTATTTGGAAACAGATGTTTCGAGATTGTACCTTTTACACATATGACTAATATATTGTAATCGTAAATTATAGCTACCTTTTAGATGTACGTTTAACAAATTAATGATGCAAATTATCATTGCATTGGATTAGACAGAATACTATTGTCACACTTTTATTCTTATATAATTAATATAACGTACGAGGTATTATAGACCTCCTGATTTGAAACATTATCGTTTTCAATACGATTATTATTATTAGCATGGATGTTGTTGGCAACATCAATATTAATACTATTATTACTAGCAACAATGTTATGGTGGCTATTTCTTAGGCATTTTGTTACTTTAATTATTTCGAATTTATAGCTACAAGCATTAGTTTGATCAGTTTGTATCAATTGTTATAGAAATTGATAATGAATCCTTCATAATTGATTTACAAAATGGCAAAGCTTACGAGATAACATGAAAATTGATTCTCTCACTGAAAGTGTTTTAGAGTACAGGTGAAAGACCTTTTGTACATTTATGTGGGAAATATAAAATCACTATGCCACAATGATATTATGATACAGAGCAAGAAATTACAGATATGAGAAAATATAAGCTATTTATTCATTATGATCTTATGAATCCGTTAAATAATGCATAACTAAGTTAAGTAAGTTAATTGTTACTTTAATGATATTAACTTACGAGTAAGTAAAGGAGATTTCTGAACAACAAACAATAGATAGTTCTAAAATTAATTAACATACTGACTTCTAGTATGGTTGAAATAATTATATTCTTTGCGCGTGGGACGCAAGTTGCACAATTTTTGTTTAAATAGAGTATTCTAGAAAGGGATGATGATGCCTTTCGTACTAATGACTCAACATAAATAAATCTACTAAAGTTTAATGATTAGGCAATTCATAGACAATTCTCGCTTGAAATAGGAATATTTGAGTTATAATTGAACATTTACAATTAACGATAAAATACTAATGTTTTTAATTCGCGAATAGCTAATTAATGTGAGCTCGTCCACGCTACTGGACTAGGTGAGCGATTAGAAGACATTTAAACTATCATAATATTTCTATATGTATTGCCTATAATTAATTATACATATTACCTTAAAAGCTTTTTCAACACATTATAACTACATTGTTAACAAGCATAGACGATTATTTGAATCAATATGAGGTTTTCAATTAATCGGCATCAGATATGGGTACTTAATCATACTAAATTCATACATTTTTCATCCTTGTTTAAGGGCACAAATTATACACAATTATATCGCTACACTTGAATTTTCTTACTAAAATTCGCTTTACACTTAACCTCTAGATTAAATGATTTTCAATTACATATGGCGAGAGCTCGAGAATCCTTAAGTCACTGTTGTAGATCAAACAATTGATCTTCAAATAACAAATTAACGATAATTAAACTTCGGATGAGAGAGTTTTACATTAAGATTTTCCTTTTTGAGAGGGGCGGCTTGGCTTTTTTGAATGAGATTTGGATGACTTGTTACGTTTAGTAATAATTGCATGAATTTCATTAGCAATTTTGAGGCGTCTGATTTCAACGCAGAAAAAGATAATAATGGCTTAATTTAGTAGAACATTAAGACAAATACACAATTAACTCGGCCGTGGGCAACTTTAATAGGCTTTCTGGTGCGGACAACCTTTTACTCAAGGAAGAATGAACGGAACTAGTCATTGGTGCTCCTAAGATAACTAATACGTAATGAAATAACACATAATACTAACTTCAATATACCTGAAAGATTTTCTCACTTGACACTAACCTTAGAGCGGATGGCGCTCGGAATCACTTTCATTCAACAGAAAACTTACTCAGTATAGCAGGCCTGTTCAGAAGGGGCCGCTTATTAGCACTTTTACCACATTTACATATTTCTGCAAAGGAAACAAGACACTTGGCCTCCTTTTCCTTGCATTTATTCGCCTTTTAATCGCATTTTTGCCTTCTGGGAGAAGACAGAGGGGCTGCAAGAAAATGCGCCCAGGTCGGTAAATTTACGGACCTAGTGAATCAACATAAGCATGGCTGGACCTAGACTGACGCAAAGAGGTGTGGTCACTCCGAAAAGATGACGACAGCTGTTTTACGCGAGTATGCAGCAATTCGCAATCGCTATTTCGAGGACAGTTTGAAGGTACTGTCGATAGCAATTTAGCACAACAGGGAGATATGTATTCTACACATCAAACGCAATTTATATGAATTTCTTCAAGATGCGAGGGAAGTACTACTTAACCCAAAACACTACAATTGAAAATTAGCGAGATTATAAATTGAGCGGAAGCACCTGAGTTTGATGATTACGTCACATGGGCTGACGACATTTTTACGTCCGACATAGTTACAATTAGATTTTCGAATTATTACTTTTCACATTACTTTAATACTATACGGCCATTACAATACAAAGATATTTAACTAGAGCGGTATACAACATTTTCATTAATTAATAGGTTTCAATATTCCTGAACAAACATACATGAATGCACGCAATTTCTCAATTCATGTCTAATAATACTCATAAATGGATACATTTTTATTGAAAAGTTCTACGTTTGCCGTGAGGTTTAGATAGCTTCTGTTTTTGGAAACGATTAAAAACGCTAAATCGTTGTACAACTTCAAAGATTTCAAAGGGTCATCCGTTTTGACACATTTAACTAAACGCAAATCAATAAGAGTTGATTCTAGGTGTTTGACAACAAGATTTTTGGCGACTAGCGGTAATAAAGCAACAATTTGTATTCTCGGATTCGGACCAGAGAATGCGAAAAGAACTGAAGGTCGTAACTCTTCATGATACTCAATTAAATTTGAGAGATAATGTAAAGACATGGTTTTGATGCCGTGAAATATAATTTCTGAAATATTCGCTAGGCTAGTCTGGAAATGCAATTCATACCATTTTCGGAATCGTAAGCCGCGTAGATTTTGAACAATTTCCTCTTGTTCTGTTAATCCGTAAGTGGGATTAAACAATTCAAATTTAGGCAAAACTGAACGTTGCGCAAGTAGGTACTTAAATGAAGAATCTTGCATGAGGACTTCGTCTTCTTTATAGACAGGATAATACAATTTATGATGTCCAAACATTTTGACTAACTAATTTTCCTTTCTCTCTCTCTCTACTAAACTACTGAAATACAAACGAGTGACGAATAAGTGAACGAACGAGTGGATATCGTCACATACATAAAACAAATTGACGTTCTCTCAATGATCAATGACTTAAGTAATTAAGTTTTACATGAATCAAATAACTACACTGACTTGATGAGTTAAGAATTCTCACGCCTCCGTTTTTCTTTAACTACTACGACTATTATACCTTCTTATTAATGTTACTAGGAAGAAGAAAGAAATTTCACCATTTGAAAGAAAACAGATCGTTCTTCGAAAGGTTGCGGAGGGAAACAAGTATTTCGTTCCGCTGTTGTTTTTTTTTTTTTTTTTTTTTTTTACAGCCGTGGGTTGACGGCGAACGCAAAAGGAGAGGCTTTCTGTCCAAAAGATTGAAAACTTCCTGTCGCGGTGAATTCTCTATCCTATTTTCTTTCTAGGTGTGAACCTTCTTTGATCTTGTTTTTCTTTATTTACAACTACCACGGGGGGGGGGGGGGTTGGAGAATAAACGAACAAGATGTTTCTGTGAGTGTTATCTTAGCTTAAAAAAGATTGGAACAATAAGTTCTGCAATGAAACTATACCTAACTCTCTTTTTAAATTTGTAAAAGAATGTAAGATTACGTTTACGTCAACAAAGCAAAATGAGAGATTTGTTGTGTCTCTACCAAACAACTATCTTGTGATTTAAAAATGAACAAAATCTTTTGAATGAGGTGTGCAAACTATTCAAAAACACACAACTTAAATTGATTTACTTTGAAACACACTTTCCTTAAATTTTACTAAAATTACAAGATTAAATCAATACAGTGTAACAATTTACAAGATAGATTAAATTTTTCGCTATCACAAGCTGTTACCAAAATTTACCAAAATTAACAGAATTTACTCTTGTGAAGCAGGTTCGCATGTCACGCGCTGCCACCAATTCTGTCGCGGCCACGAACGGTCTCAAGGGGACAGCTAGACCTTCGTGGTGGACTGGTAGGAATTTCAGTGTTAGAAGGTTGTAAACACCGATTCTATCATTTGCATTTAAAGAACAACGAATAGTTTGTTCACGCTCCCAAGTAAGCTCTGGTAGAAGTCAAAATATAGGTTTTATATACACGAGCGCTTAACTAATTTATGGGCGTACTGACAGGGTGTGAAGACACCGATATAGAGAACGGTAGCCAAGAACAACAAGTATTTATATACCGCCAGAGGATAATTATATCACAACAAGAATAATTCATATAAGGGCCACGATTTATGTGGGCCAGGGTTCGAATCTCAATGTAGCCACCAATTTAGGTCAGCGGGTACATATCCCAACGATTCAGTTATCAAATTATGGGCGTGACGCGAGGTATCGCATGTCACCGGCCGACAACAGTTATGTCGCGCGTGCACATTCCACCAATCTGTCACCAAAGTATGTCTTGGTGGAGGAGGTTGTTATTAGTACAATAATAATGAACAATAGCAAGAGGTAGCCTTGAAAAAGGCTGTTTATATTGGGACTTCAAATTAGTCCGTGTCAAAGAAGAGCTATGCAGCTCGGATGATAGATGGTTAAATAACATACAATTTCAATAACAACCGAGTGAAGGCGCAAAGGCGCAGATGTCCATCTCATGCAAACGGGCTATCAAATGACCACTCGTCAAGGGGACAGCTTAGGGTCCCGAAACAATACAGATAACAAAGCAAGGCGGTTTTCGTCTGAATGAGGACGAGTGAGGTCAGTACGCAAAAGAACAATAATTACGAGTATTACGATATTAGCGAGAAGGCGTCAGCGAGTTGGAATACCACTGCTATCAGCCAGTTCAGAATACTTAGCAAATTAGCATATCAAAGACATATTATATCATTATAATTAGACACGAGATTGCTGCTCGAATTGAAAGAGATCTAGGAAATCAAAAGTAATTAGCAATTCACACAAACGATATTTAAGCAACAAAAGGTTTCAAAGTAATTTTGAAACTACTTGGGAGGTGATCCCCTTTACAGTTAAGCGACTTTATGAAAAGATAATGCAAATGACAGTTACATGAAAACATTAAATAAACAGTGATAACCCACCTGAGGTCCGTGGTCCTACCTCCAGGCACTCTAAGTCGAGATGGGAAGACTCCGGGGCTATCTTCGACGCTGCTGTAGCCGTTTCGTACGCACCAGGTAGCACAATCACTTAAAAGCACTAAGAACACTATTACGAGAAACTTACTTGTACTTCGAGCGGCTGAAATACAAGAACAGGATAGACGGACGATGATCAGGACTTCATGTAAGACGATGTCGTCACTGAGCTTCGTACGGGATTAGAAGTCTTCGGAATATTTGGGACTTCGCACAGGCTGGTCTTCTCCTGGATGGATGATGGAATAGAGGTGAGACGAATGGTGAATGCAGTTCCCAGTTTCGAACTACGTCCAACAGGATTTCATTCCACAGGTCATCTGCCTTCTCCAGTAGACTACAACATGGGCACGTCGATACGAGGCGTTAATATAGATATTGAGAAAGAATTATGAAACGTTCACCAAAAGGGAAGTATTGAGAATGTTTTTGGAATGACGTAAACAATGCAAGTTCGAGTTAGGAAGAATTTTATTAGCTGGCTCGAATAAGTCCGTAGACTGAATACATTACAGGGTGACTTTCCTACATGAGGTCTTCTACGTAACTCAGCGTTAGCACAGGTTAACGAATATTGTTTTAGGAAGCATTTAGGTACACAAAAGTTGAATTAATGAGAGATCTTAAAGAGATCCTTGTAGAGCCAATGTTCAGATTAGGTAAGCAGAATCTGAGTAGTAATAACTAAGTTTGTAGGTTGTCTGTATACTCACAGTGAGAACAGAGGTACTGTCCAGTTGAGCACTTAAGGTGGAATTAGTGATAACACACACTGCTCGTCTCCAATGATGGATCTTTACGAAATGTCCGTGGTGGAAGGAATACCGTCCTTACGCCGTATGATGGAAGTTAACAGTCACTGCTGACACAATAGCACAAGTCGGTGAGGGATGTAACAAAGTTTCTCCCGACCGAAGAACGGGCTATAACAAGAGTGTCAACGTTCCGGCGTAGTTCCAAGTTAGACTGTGGACGATAAGTCCATGCCGTGGAGTTTGATGGAACCTTACCCGAAGGAGGGGCAACAAGCGAGAGCTTGTGCCTCTTCGAAGGGTTATCGGAATTCCCCCGAAGGGGGCAACAGGCGGGAGCCTGTGCCTCTTCGAAAACTCGATGATGATGATTCCCCCGAATTGACGAATTCTATGAATTGACCTCTCAAGAGAGATGTACTCACTTTTTGTTTGACCTTATCATTTTCACACGGCACTAGGGTAGGGACGTGTGAAGGCAGGGGTAAGTCAGGGTTTTACCTGATTGGATTTCGAACTATTTATGAAACGAATTTAAGTTTCTGCGACTGCGTAAGCAGGCGGAGGGCGTATCCTAAAAGCTTCCTGTACATGGAAAAATTTATTGATACAAAAACCCTGATAACCTGAGAAGGTTAACATTTGACCTCATGTGTACAAAGAGTCAATTTTGGTTACAGATAGTACAATTTACTAAGACAATTTTAATTACGCCGTGACTCTCCAGACACATTATATTTTCAATAAAATTTCAAGAGTTCAAAAGTTCAAACTTTGCAAGTGTGCTTTAAAAATTAACGACTTAGGTCTGTGACAATTTATATTACTAAAACGTCCAAAAACATAGTGAATAATCAAATTTATAATCGAACACTTGTGGTCGTATTACGGGAAGATGAGACTCTGTGTCATAGTTATTGAATATATGGTTGACTAACAAAATAACCTTTTTAACCTTTAAGTTAACTAAACGAATTTCAGATTAATTCTGTCGTTTCTATTTATTTAAGATTTTGATAACCAAAAAGTAGGAATCTATTACTTTCCTGTAGGAGAAAAGATTATCTTCTCTAGACGAGAAAGGTTATAGTTTAACTGATTCCTGAGCAGACAGTCAGCTGGCTGGGAGGGATGAAGCAGACATAATATTTCATCCAACAAAAAAAATAAAGACAGCTGGGAGGAACTTGAATGCGCGAAGAGAATGACTAACATTTCCCTGTTCTCTCGTTCTTCCTTGTTTTAAGATTTAAGAAAAAAAATAAACTTGTCTACGCAATTAGAAAAATAATTGTCGTTAATTGTTTGAGTAATTGTGGAGTGTGGCAAAAATTTTGGCGCCAATTGAGATGGCGCGTGTGGCACACTACACACGATTTTAACAGATTAACTGTTTTTGGCAAAGAAGATTGCTAAGACATGCACATATAAACCAAATTAATCTCCAAATGTTTGAATGCAGATCAAAAACAACGATGTTCTGAGAAAACTACATTTTGAATGTCTTGACCATGCATTCTAATTATCAGATTTCGTTCTCAGTGATTATGGACTATTCCTAAATCTTTTTAAAAACCCTAAGGACACTTCCTTTTCCAAATGACAAAGAGACGATAACGACTAATTCTTAAAGTTTTATTTTCACTGTTAGTGAAGTCACAGAAATGTCGTCAGAAGTGCATTGACGTTTATGAAGAATATTTGGAATAACCTGTAAATCTCAGTGCTGTAGGCCATTTCTTTCCTCGTCGGGCTACGGATTTATCAGCACTCCCTCGTATCTCTCACAGGGTCGAAGTGGAAAAGATGAAGAAACAGGGAGTAATAGTGTTAAAAAAATTAAAGGAAGTGAATAAAAACCTGAAAGCAGGAATAACGATACCATGTCATGATCTTCGCAATTGGTAAAACTGCGACCTCTGACTTGACTGGAGAATCTGCGGCGGAAACTTAATTGCCCTACTATTTGTGGAATGAATCAACCCACAAAAGGCTAAAAGTCTGAACTCTGGTACGGGTTAGAGACAGAGTTCACCAGTTGAAGATGGTTATATCTTGATCCTTATAATTTATTTATTTTTATTTTTTCGGTGAGCTATGTTCCTGATCTATATAGAATCTCAGCATTCTACTGCATCAATAAAAAAAATAAAAAAAAAATCAGCAAGTAACAAGATAATACAGAAATTCTTTTCTCCTTTATACAGTAAAGAAAAAGAAACATTCAACTGAGATTTGAAGACAAGAATTCCTGATCAGACACTGTTTGTTCCCAGATTCCAGACAGTGTTTTAACGCTTCAGAGAACCTCAATACAAAGAAACTGCAAGAAAGAAGAATAAAAAAAAAATCAACAACAAAGAATAGAAGAATCATCTAAGATAAGTAAGAGAGAATTGAAAAACCGAAAAAAAAATAAAAGGACATGATGATTTTGTTCCAAGTCGATGAGTTTGGGTTTTTCGTGGTAACCTCGGTAATGTACATTTATTGAGTGAGGGCGCACGACCTTGACAAAAACCACAGCGCCATCGCGTCAACACTTTTGGTCTTTTGTCTTCACGTCATTGTAAAAGATATTCATAAAAACGTGGAAACAAAGGGGTTTTCTTCTTTTATTTATTTGTTTATTTGGCATCTTTTCCTTTGCTTCCTTCCTTCTCACAAACTTCTTTGAGAGGTAAATGAAGAGAAAAGAAGTAATTCATTCTGCAGTATCCATTCAAAATAGTAGATGCCATTTTGAGTTAACATATTACGTAGGTGTATTTTGTGATCTATAAAATAGAATATTATTTTGGTTCTTATTTGAATATCTCATTTGAATTTGGTACTTATATACCAAATTTACCCAAGATATTTAATATACATATCATTATACTACAATATACTAAAATATCTTCAAACAACAATGTCATTTCCAGATTTTTCTTTGTTCATAGGGGGTGGGGGTAGGGATTCTCCATACATGTAACTAGAGTCTCATATTTTATACTAGTATGTTGTTATAGTTGTTGATTCATTAAAATAAAATCAACAACTGTACCTCGTCCAACTGACCACATCAGTTATGACCAAGTATGATAACAGCCTGTACATTGTGACGAATGACTTCATAGATTTTGTGCTAAACGTACTAGCAAAATGAAGTATAGTAAATTTGAACTTGTGTTACGTTGGACACAGCACAGAAACTGCTTTAAGAGTCTTCATTCCGGCGAAATTAAAATACCGCTAATTTTGCAGTAATTATGTGATATCTTCAAATAGATAAAAGATAATCGAAATGTAGAACAAGAGCGCCCTAGACAATATTATTTTACATGAGAAACCGTTATCACGAATCACTTATCTGCTTTCGATTTCGAGCCATTTTGAAAATCGGCATTTATTTTCGCGTTTCTAAATAGCTGAAAACGGAAAGCCACTAGGTGACTTGTGATAACGGTACCTCACGCAAAATAATATTGTCTAGGGCGCTTTTGTTCCATATTTCAATTATCTTTTATCTATTTGAAGATATCACATAATTACTGTAAAATTAGCGGTATTTTAATTTCGCCGGGATGAAGACTCTTAAGAACTTCCACGAAATGAAATGAAATTTGTAGTTTTACGTCTCACAACTACGTGCTGACGCTAAGGAAGACAGTGATGATGATATTGAATGTAATGCTGGAATGAACCAAATGGGGAAAGGAGAGAGAAACCTGGGGACACACACACACACAGTGTTTGTTCATTACTGCAAGGATCCCACACACCAGAGGTAAGTGCTCTAGACCCACCGTGGATCCTAGAACTTCCATTTGCCTTGAATGTATCATAGATCAATCCATTCATTTTTGATTATTCTTTAAATGTTTAGGAAATTGTGGAAGTGTACTAAAAATCGAAACTATTCGACTATTTTTTTAAAATCTAAACTTCCAATTACCATATTTAATAATTTGTATTTCAGTAGTCAAAGCGTCTTTCAGCAGTGGACAAAGTTTCTTTCGCATTCTTTAAATTACACACATCATAGATTATAATAATGATAACACTATAAAAAATTAATTCTTTCAGTAAAATATTTATCAATTTACTTTAAGTTGAGTGATTGATTTACCTCTCTTGCACAATGTTACCATATGGTTAAAACTAATTATTACATCACTTACAATTGAAAAATAGAAAAGTGCCAAAAATCATTTATTTACGTCTAAAATGATAAAATAAATTATTTCACCAGGTTATTGCCCTTTGCTTCTATACAACCCACCTTACTTTGTTGCATTTCTGGTTGCAGTATATAAAAGGATAAGTTTTTCTCGCGTTGCAGGAATTATATTTTAAAATAATTAATTAGTTATTTTAAAAAAATATTTTATACGTAAAGTCTTAATTGGGAATTACTTACTCGATTAGTGAAAACCCCATTAATATACTTCTGAAGATACTAGTGAGGAAACTATACAAAACAAGCTTAAAAATAAACAAAAAATACATTATCAACATTAACTATTAATATATGTTTCACTAATAACGTAATAATATTAATATATGTGTTATTTTTAAAATTTTATGATGTTCACAAGCATTTGTTAACATTCTAGTAATTCTTCAACAACCTTTACTCTGCTTTTGCAAGAAGGCAATAAAAGAATGATTCGAATTGTTTATCGCCTCGCAACTAACATATCTGAACATTCTGCGTATTTACCAACTGTGTGTTTGGCAACATGGAAACTATAGGTGTTCGTGCGAGATTATTTTTTTTCTCCACTGATAGCACATGTTTAGTATTTCTTTTTCTTCTTCTTTCAGGAAAGAAAAAATTGTATTATGTATTGTGTTTGTGTACTAACTAATAACCGACATTGAAGCACGGCTAACACGAAATGGTTGAGTGTTTTTTGGTGAAAGGCGTAAAACATGGAAATACCCAGTTGTTGGTACAGAAATACACCTGTTATAATCAACACTATCCGATTCTTCCAATTAGTTCCGCAAAGTCAGTGAGCTAACCAGGAACTAGGATGTTTCGCTATCTCTTCTTCTCTCCCTCCTCCTTCTACCGCGCGTCTTCATCAAACTACTCTTCAGTGAATGTTTCATCCAAAGGTGATTCCATGCCAACAAATGACGCAAACTCTAGCATCTTGTTCATCATTCTAGCATTAAGTAGTAAAATAATCTTATATACTTACAAATAGCAGATGGCAGATACTATTTTATTATATTAGATTTCCAAGCTATGCATAACCGGGGGAACTCTTGTATCGATCTCAGGAGTAGAGCCCTCATCTGTAGTGCGAGAGGTTTTTGGTTAGATCCCTGAACGGTCCACGGGCGCTCGTGTCCGTGAGTTTTCTCCGAGTTTTTCCTTCCCTCCTATATATATCAGAGCAAAAATGGAGATTCACAAACTCAGATGGCCTGGGGTCGAAAAAAGTATTCCTCCCCACAAAAGTGAGTGTGCTCTACCATTGAACCACTGTACCGCCACTGCCAATTCTATATTTAAGTTTCAAAATTTGATTCTAACAAACAAACAGAGAACTAACGTAATTAAAAGGGTTGTAAAAAGACCTTTAGGAGGGCCAGTGTTTTTTTAAATCTCTGAACTACAAGATATCACTCATTGCTCTGTCTTTTGTACCAGTAATTTGAATGTGTTATAACTTATAGTTTGAAATAGATGGACATATATAACGTCACCTCTACCTGACGGTCTTTTGTTCTTCATGTATAAATAATTCACCTTTTCTAGTATAAGTTCTACCTTTGTTTTCCTTTTTTCTCTCAAGAAGTAATAATTTAACCATTTTCACACTTACGTTCAGCTCCACAGTTAACGATGATATTCCGTGAGAACTCATAGGCTTTGGTCCATTACAACAGACGCCATCTTTGAAGTAAATCATCATCTGGTAAATGAATACTTTTCTTGCACAACATTCATGCTATTATGCCAACGATACTGAAAATCAAGTTGTTTTTGTTTGCTTTAATAATCAGTGTTAAGATTGAAAGTAATAGTTGTTTGAAAAATACCTAGCGTATTAATGACCGCAAATTATCGAAATATGCAATAAGGCAAGCTGAAGGAAATTGAGAGGGATACAGTAGTAGTAATAAACAAATACAAACACACCCCATAGAGAATTATTTTATTGCGTATTCTACGGTAACAGGTGGCAGCTAGGTTGGGAAGATAGAATCAAAGCACTGGAACAAACAAATAAACACACCTACCTGACTGACTTCCATAGGAGTCAGATGGCTTTCCATCTAACCAAGGTCGGAAGAATACACAAGAAGTTTTTTTTTCTAGAGCTGTTAACTAAAAACACAAACATTAAACGTGATGAACATATGGCTTCCCCAATCATAAGCATTTTCACACTGTGTATGATTCTTTTTAGTTATTTCTTTAATATTCACCGTCAGTGGCAACTCTTGATGTAGTGACCATGTCAAGGATTCGTACATTCTTAATTTTATTTATTTATTTTAAAGATAATTTTCCATGAATTAAAACTTTAATAGGCCAAGAAACACAATAGTAATTTATAATTACTAGGTAAAATCTTAAATGAGTTGTGTTACACAGAATATATATATATATAATCGAAAATATATCAAGTGAAAACGTGTCATTAAAACATCTACAGTACATGAAAGAGTACTAAAACGACCATGTTAGTAAACGTTATTCATTATTACAGATGTTTTAATGAACGCAAAATTGCAGCGAACAGCGTTGTCCCAAAAAACGTTTTTCACTGCAGTTTTTATTATATCCCATTACTTTATCCAGTAGAAGTGTTTTAATCTAATAGTACGTGTGCCTTTATTGTACATGTGATCACGTGTTCGATTCCAATCTCTCCTCTCGTCTCGATTCTAGAAGAAAATTTTTTTCCTCTCGTCTAGATTCTCGAAGAAATTTTCTCCTCTCTTCTAGATTCTCGAAGAAATTTTTTCCTCTCGTCTAGATTCTCGAAGAATTTTTTCCTCTCGTCTAGATTCTCGAAGAAATTTTCTCCTCTCATCTAAATTCTCGAAGAAATTTTCTCCTCTCCTCTAGATTCTCGAAGAAGTTTTCTCCTCTTGTCTAGATTCTCGAAGAAATTTTTTCCTCTCGTCTAGATTCTCGAAGAATTTTTTTCCTCTCGTGTCGATTCTCGAAGAAATTTATATCATCTCGTCTCGATTCTAGAAAAAAAAAAACTATTCACGTCTCGTATCGAAAATGTTATTGTCTCGCTTTGTAAATTTATGTACAAACTTTATTCCTTGATTTTTTTTCTTAATTTCATCTTGAAGTTATCGGAATCCTTTGGCGTCACGAGAGTTACATGAAGGATATGATTTAACAACATTTATTATCTGCATTATTGTAATGTATTATGTTATGACTTTTGAATCTTTAAACGTTGATAAATGGTCTTCATTGTGTTTGTACAATGAGTTTACCAACTTATACTTCTTATACTACGCATCATGTAACACTAAAACAGTGTTTGAGACCTAAGATTTGAGTGACCTACTGTTGACCACGTGACTCGTGAAACTTCTCGTCTCGCCTCAAGAAACGAGACAGGAATTGTCATTTTTATCGTGTCGTCCAGAATTTAAAACGGACTTGTTGTCTTGTAGCAAACGCCAATTTAGACAAATGAATTAAGAAAGAGATACTAACAAAATTCAGTGTCTGCGAACTACATATTGAAGAATTGAGAAATGTATACGATAAGAATAACTCGTAAAGGTAGGGAAGTAAGTCTATATACATCTCGTCCTCCACTCGTTCTCCACTTGGGAAACATTTTATCCTGAGCTTACTTAAAGCCAAAAAACGGCTATTTTTGGATCTGACACTAGTTTAATATCATTATTCACAGCATTTCTATTTTTTTTTTTTTTTTTTTTACTATTATATGGTGTCAAAATGTTTGAAATAAGGATGTTATGGAAAGTGTTTTAAACATTCTCCCCCTCGCATTTTAGTGGCCTCAGTAAAGTTATATATATAGTTACAATGAATTTTTAGTCCATTAATTAATTTTAAATAATATTTTTTCGCACGTAATCTAATATGTTATTTCAGAACAATTGAAAACACTATTAAACTTCTTTACTAAAACAGTTTCGTCGTTAAACTTTTATATCAGATTACTTTATAAATAATTCGTAGGAACTAGAAAATCTGCTGCATCCACCGATTTATGTTTTTTCCTATTGAATGACGGACTTTCTTTGATTCTTGAATTTTCTCTTCAGCATCCAGTAATTAAATGCTTTTTTTTTCGTGTTATATGGGAAATCAGCCAACATATACAATACAATACAAAGCGAAATGCGAAATGGATTATATCCATTGACTTGTACTGCTCTTTATTCTGGTAATTCTGTAAACCATTGATGTTTTCTCTTCCAATATCCTCTTCAGCCAACTATACCACGTAAACACAACAGCAGCGAGTCTACAAAACAAATACAGTAACTTATAAGAAACGTAGTATATGCTCTCTTTACGTCAAGAAAACTATTCAATATAGTGTAAAAGGTCGGCTACACATTTGCCAGCTTCAGAGTTCAAAACTATCGATTTTCCTCTTTAAAATTATTGTATATTACAATAAAAATTGTATATTCGATATGCACGTAATAATTATAGAAACAAGCACATATTACTAATAATAGCAATAATATATAATAAACTTCCCTAGTAATCTTCAGTTTTGAATTCCAAATCGTCGTCACTCTCCTTATCATTTTTAAAATCTTTATTAACACTAATCTAAACAACAACAATATTTCCGTCTCCTCGTAAACGTAATTCAATTTAAAGAATTTATGCAGGGTTGTCATTTGCCAATTCTCAAATCGTTATTGATTAATTTTAGCGAAAATAACTGTTTAAAACCTCAGTGTGTGTGTTTTATAACTATTTAATGTACATCTACAATTTATTTGCACACTCAAAAACTTAAAAAAAACTGTGCATTCTAAAATTATCGTATATTTACCTATTACCTAGGTATCGCAAGGGCATTATCGTATATAGCATTAAGGCATAAATTATCGTATATCACTATAAATTATCGTATGGTTGGCAAGCCTGCTTTAGATAAAAGTTTGAATATTTGTCTTATGAATTTGGCTGAATTATTTTGAACATTATTGCTTCTCGCCCGAACAGTACCATTTTTTTTCATAATAGAACATACTGTATAGACTATATGTATATATCTACTTTGCTAGCGACTATACTTATTATATAGCTACTATAGTTTCGTTTCTCATTTTTCCAGTTATTTCTAAAAATACGTACTCATTCTCACAACAAAGAGAGTTCCATCTTGTTTGCGTGGTTTGAAAGAAGATTATATAATACGGAACATTTTTTTCTTTGTCTCTTGAAAGAAGCACATTTCATTGAAGGAAAAGGTCAGGGGAAAATTCACACATGCCATGTCTTCCTTCGGATGTACTGTTGACAAATTATCTGCAAATAATAATAGGAAGAAAAAAAATGAAACAATACAATGAGAATAAGGTTCGAACTCTTATCTTGAACTCTGAACATTACATACCTTGTATCATTGTTGTCATTTACGTTTATTTCTGGGTCAATTTCAATTCGGTTAGCTTATCGGATTTATTTTCTGTTACCTTTCTTCTTATTGTTGAAGTTTTATCTTGTACTTTGTATCAATTCAATATAGAAAATGAGAACATAAGATATAAACTTTTGCCTCGCGGAATATGTTTAGGTGTGCTACATTCTTTATCACAATCGACTGGAAATCTCTGTAGGTATAAAATGAACTTGCAGTTCTCTACGTAGGACAACTTTATAATATATATGGAATTGTCTTATATTTGAGATGCTGCTAAAGTGTGTCTTTCATATTTTATCTCTTATACTCGTATATAAATGTATGTAATCTTGACCCAATATTTTTTCCTTTATCACTCATGTAAAAATATTACTTTTATATCTTTCCTGAATATCAAATGAATAATTATATCAAAAGATGTGTTTTTATGTAACCTCAAACTTATTTATGCTTTAGTAAGTATATGTCGCTTATAAAGTTGAAAACAAAATTATAAAGCTAATAATTTCCACAAGAATTAAGAAATAAAGGAATTGTAGGATGAAATCTATAGATAACTTCACAATAATAATGAATAATATCAACAGAAACCACTCCGCTCTAGTGTTTAGATGAAACCTCCCAAATTTACAATTCTTCCTCCAAATCTATCATTTTACATCTAAGTTTACCATTCTTCTCTGAAATTTATAATTTCTTATAAAAAAAAATCCATTATCCTCCCAAATTGACCATTTTCTCTCTAAATTTTAAATTTTCCTCCAAAATTTATCATTTCTTCTCTAAATTTCCATTTTCCTCTCAAATTTATCATTTCCCCTCTAAATTTACCATTCGTCTCCCAAATTGAACATTTCCCTTCTAAATTTACTATTCTTCTCCCAAATTTATAATTTTCCATCTAAATTTATCATTCTCCTCCCAAATTGACCACTTTCCCTCTAAATTTACCATTCTGCTCCCAAATGAATAATTTCTCCTCTAAATTTACCACTGTCTTCCCAAATTTATTATTTCTCCTGTAAATTTGCCATTCCCCTCTCAAATTTATCATTTCTACTCTAAATTTACCACTCTTTTCCCAAATTTACCATTTCTTCTCTAAATTTGCCATTCTCCTTCCAAATTTATAATTTCTTCTCCAAACTTATCATTCTTCTACCAAATTTTTCATTTCTCCCCTAGATTTAGTATTCTTCTCTAAATTTACTATTCTCCTCCCAAATTTATAATTTCTTCTCTAAATTTACCATTCTTCTCCCAAATTTATCATTTCTTCTCTAAATTTACTTACACTAAAATACAAATGCCGAGCAAAGCAACGTTTCATTATAAAATAATAAAATAATATTTTCTTAAAATTTTTGATAGTGTCTGAAGAAGAATATGTTAGATATCCGAAACTGTCACAATTATTATTTTATAATAAAACGTTGCTTTGCTCAGCATTTGTATTTTAGTGTAATTAATTGAATATAGTAAAGCTACTATGAATAAGTTAGTTCTAAATTCACTATTCTTTTCCAAATTTACCATTTCTTCTCTAAATTTGCCATTCTCCTCCCAAATTTATCATTTCTTCTCTAAATTTACCATTCTTCTCTCAAATTTATCATTTTCCTATAAATTTACTATTCCCCTTCTAAATTTACTTTTCTCCCTCCAAATTTACCATTCTTCAGTTTTATTGAACTATTTTTAATGAAAACTTTTTGCAAATAATCTTATAGGCACAACTTGAGTCCTAAAACCTGCTTGTAGGCATCCTCTGAGGAGTTTAAACACTTGGATGTTCATGTTGTGGGGACTGCGAAAGTTTCTTGAGAAATGTAGTCTCTTTTAACACAACCTTTTTAAATCCTTTATTTTTTCTAAGTTACAGAAACATTTGTACTCAATTTGTAGATGAGATATACTTTTTGTCTATGACTGTACATGAGTAACGAAAGCAAGGATTGACAAAAACGGAATGGTAACAGCATTAGTGCTGAAAAGTATTTCAAAAGAAGCTAAGCAAGTTCAAATCAATATTGTTTTGAAATCTTGCTACTTTAAAATTATATCATTTATTTTTTCAGTCCTTTCTCGGTTCAATTCGTGTTTCCTGAAATCGTGGCTATCCTGAAATACTGAGCTAAAAAAAAAAAAAAAAAAAAAAAGAGCAACATTTTGTGAGAAAACAAAAAAAATTAGATTTTTTGGCTTTTTATGACTTTCTTGCCTAACCCTTGTACGTCCTTCAATTTTTACCTACACGTAAGTTCCTCTGGGTCAAAATGAACCCATTCACTTTTTAATGTTGCAATTTATAATTTACACCGCATTTGCACACACAGTGACAGGTTCTGGTGTGTGTTGTGACTGGTTGTAGCATATATCACAAAAGTTGGACCAACAGTGATCATTTCAGGGGCTGGCCCTGGGGAAATCCTCCCCCGGAGCAACGAAATTCACCGCCGAGAGCTTGAGATTTTGGCAGAAATTTCTATAAAACACGATTTTTTACACGTTTCCTCCCTCTGTGCACTGAAATTCCCCCAGGGAAAAATGTTCTGAAATCAATACTAAATGCCAAACCTTTACATGGTATCTCTGGTTAGGAACATGTACTCCAATATGTTTGAAATACATGAGATATAACTTGTCGTCCTCAAATAATTAGAAATAGTTTTACAATTATTTATTATTTCCCAAATTTAAAATGCCAGAGGCAACCATGTATCAGAACACTGAAACATCTCTCTCTCACACACAGACACACAATTATATATATATGTATAAGCAGCTCTTAGGCACCTTTTGTTTTCCTTCATGTGCTATATATATACATGTATGTGTATGTACAATGTTCTGCTACAAGCTGGTTTTATTTAGGTTAGTTTTAGTTAGGTTAGGCCATACATTCCTGTTAACTTTTATTGAAAACCTCTGAGAACAAAATCCATGTAAGTGATCACTACAAAATCGTTTTTTACGTTACTTCAAACATGTGACTGCTTACATCTGAACATCTCACTGCTTCTGACATTGCTCACAAATCTGAGTGGAATGTCTTTACAGATAAATTTGTCACACAAACTGCATTTGATCGTACTCTTGTTGTCTGTTCCCTTGTACATATGGCATCTACCTCTTTTCCTCGGCACATCAGGGCTACTCGTCGTTGCATGCACACACTCCCTCTGTGTCTCTCCACGGAGCGAGTGTACGATTTCTTTGGCTGCACTTGTTCTTGGCATATTTTTCCTCTGTTTGATGTAGTTTTCAATCAGAGCTTTTCCAAGATTCTCCAGAAAAATCTGCCTCTTCCTCGGATTCTGTTTTTGCCAGTTTGGAAACACCTTTGTAAAGAGGACGTAAGCATTATGAGCGGAAATGTCCAAAATATTGCAGAATACAACTATAGGCCATCTGTTTGTCTTTCGTTTCGTCGTGTAAGTGCATACCAATTTATCTAGTGTATCCACTGCTCTTTTGTTGCATTGTAGTCAAGAATCATTTGTGGTTTCTTCTTCTCAGATTTACTAATTTTACTGTCACTGTGCATTGTGCTCTGCAGAACTACATATCTGTTCTTTTTCGGAATATAAAATACAAGGGTTGTATCTGTGGTGAAAGCAAACTTCGAATCGTAGTGAGCGCGGCCTTTGACACCTACTAGCGTTGGTGGAATGGATGACTTATTTTTTCTCATTGTTCCAAGCAGCGTGATATTTCTCTTTAAAAGCGACTGTGCCAGTTCATAGGACGTAAAAAAGTTGTCACGTGTAATGTTGTGGCATTTTAGACCAACAGAAAGATCTAATACTACACGCATGGCTTGATTACGTTCATGGCCACTTTGAGATTTTCCCTTGTAAGGTTGAATGTTATACACATAACTTGTATTGTTGTCGCATAATACTCAAAACTTTATGCCATATTTCGCAGGTTTACTTGGCATATATACTCGAAAACGACAATTTCCTCGAAATCCTACGAGTTGCTCATACACTGTTAGAAACACATCTGGATTGTACATTTTTGGTAGATTTTCAACCCACTTGTCCCACAGTTCACGAATTGCCGCTAATTTGTCTGTTTCACGTCTTTGAGGTCGTGTCTGGCGATCATCAAATTGAAGCACCCTTGATATCGCTTTGAACTTTTTCAATGACATGGTGGCGCTAAAAATCGGACGACCTGTTGTATCGTTTCACAAACTTTCTGTTGACTCGTTGTGAGATTTATAAACACCTGATGAAAACAGCAAACCTATATATGCTTCTAAATCCACACTATCTAAATCTTTCCACGCACTCCCATATACACGGCTACCTTCTTTGTTCGTATTTACAATCAAAATATTACTTACACATGGCGGAAAAAACAACAAGAAAGATGAATGTTCATAATGAATACGTGAAACTGAATATTTCGTAGGACCTGGGGTTCGATGAACAATGTTTCGAGCTGTATTCCTTCCTACAGATGACAGTGGTGTTGCACACCATTGAATGGTTTTGTCTTTTGAAAGTTCAATGTTCCCTTGTACATGTCCAGTACCACTACTTACGGATTCTTCATCAGACAGAGAAGACGAAAACAAATAATCCAGCACAGATAATTGGTCCTCCGTTTCAGATGTCACTTCTTCATCGTCAGATAAATCCAGCAAATTTTGAATTTCTTCTGGTATCAAAGCACTCATTTTAGACACGAAAATAGACAAACTACTGCAAAACGAAAAAACAAAGCATGCCACGAATAAAAACTAATCCAGAATGAATTTATACAATGTTACCAGTACAAGGTATATGAACAAACTAAACAGCTTTGCCAGCACATTATACTGAAAAAAACTAAATAATTTCGGACAGTCCAATAACTAATAATAATAATAATAATAATAATAATAATAATAATAATAATAATAATAATAATAATAATGACAATTTTGCATTGTTTTGTGGAAGTATTATCATCAGAAATAAATTCAATAAGAATGTTTCAGTTACTTAAATATTCATTGAACTAATGTGTCTACATGGACCCGAGGAACTTATGTGTTACTTTTTCTGCTGTGACGTAACAGGATGGAATTTTGATTTGAAATTTTTACAAAACACATATTTGGTAAAATAACTAAAAGTCAAGAAGTATGATGATCAAAGCTCATATAGTGTCCAAGATAATCAAGTTGGAAAATCGTTTTGGGTCAAAATGGACCCGAGGGACGTAAGAAGGTTAAGTACCACTATTGTTTCCTTGTAATGCATTTTACACTTAACGAGGTGTATTTATAACATCCAATACTTGTGAATTCCATCTTCAGTCCGGGACTGGCTGTCTTGATCCATTTTCAAGCTGGCTTTACAGTTGTT
This sequence comes from Thermobia domestica, assembly GCF_964235325.1. Classification (NCBI taxonomy): domain Eukaryota; kingdom Metazoa; phylum Arthropoda; class Insecta; order Zygentoma; family Lepismatidae; genus Thermobia; species Thermobia domestica. Next base: position 120,936,266 of record NC_137458.1, read on the forward strand.
GCCAGTAAGTGTACGTTATGCAACTACCATATCCCATGTGTCGTTTTGGATATCTAATCATCTTATCAAGCATCTGAAAGTTTTCATCTCGATATATGCGTTTTACTGGTTACCTATACTGTATCTGACAGGCAAGAGAAAGGTACCATAAACCAGAAAACATATACAATATCAACATTGTTTGGTTATAAAATTTTATTTGTATCTTGTTCTCCGTTCGAGAAAAATTTCTAGCCTGAACGTCATAGAATTCAAGTTACAAAATTTAAGCAATAAAGTTCTACATTAGGTACGATGTTAGTTTAACATTATTATTAACAGAATCTCATCTTTCATTACTGTTATATGGTGTCAAAAAGTTTGAAATAAGAAACTTGTGGATCACATTTGAGACATTCTCCCCCTACCATTTGAATGGACTCAACAAATGCTGTATATATTACAATCAAGTTTAAGTTTATTCATGAAATTTTAAATGATATTTTTTCCCACGAAATCTACTATCATTTTTCAGAACAGTTATTGCAAACACTATTAAATCTTTGACCAAAACCTTTTTTGTCGTTGAACGTTAATCTAATAGCTTTATAAACAATTTGTTGGAACTAGAAAACCCACTGCGTCCATCAACTGACTTTGTTTTTCCTATTAACTGAACGATTTTCTTTGTTTTTCCAATCGACTGACTCATTTTCTTCGTTTTTCCTATCGATTGACCAAGTTTCTTTGATTCTTATATTTTTGAGGATTTTGTTTTCAAATTCAGTAATTAAATATTTTTTCGTGTTGTAATGGGAAAACAAAAGTTGAACTTATTGTTATCTCTTCACGAAAATAGAAATATTTAAATAAAAAATCCAAAATTTTCCAAGCAAAAAAAAAAAAAAAAAAAAAAAACCGAGGAAAAACTTCATTTATATATATCCTATCAGTGGTTTATGCTTCTCTCCAAAACAAATTTTAAAGTGTGTCGTCAATTGTTGCAAAAAAAATCTTATTCCGCTACATTCACAAAATACACATTAAAAGATATTAAATTGAACTTTGGAACATGGATATGAATCAATGTTATAAAATAAGATATGTGAAAGAATTAGTGTTGTCCTTTTAGTTTTAGTTTCAATGAAAGAATGAACTTGGTTTAACAAAAACAATAAAACACTTAAAAAATATTAAAATGGCACATAGAAAGATATGCATATCTAATACTTCTACTACATAAAATAAAATTTCGCTTAATAGTGATAGTTCGACAAGTTTTCAATGATAAAAGTGGATCTTAAAAAAGTGGGCCGGTGTGTCAAGGGTGTTAAAGCTACCAGTTGCTGGAAAATGTTCAATCGGAGATTTTAATGATTTTCCATTGACGCATTTTCCTTTTGGTTCGTAATGTTACCAAAGCAGTTTACTGATTGCATCCTCTTACATGGTGAACGATTATAAAATGTTACTGATTCGTTAAACTGAATTGATTCAAATATCTGTAAATATTTAGTAATATTTAACAATACGTTAATTTTTGCTATCGCAAGTAAAATCCAAGATATAATTTTAATGATTCTGATTCCTCCAGCGGTGTGTACTCACAAGGAGACTTGCGGACATGTCACTCACCGATTTGAATGAAACTTTGCATACTTGTAGAACATCGAAAAATAATCGACACGTATTTTTTTTTTTTTTTTTGGCAATGGTGAAGATTTAAGGGCAGAAACCACCCTTTGAAAATTAGAGGACGTCTCCAAGCATAGACAGAAAACAATCATTTAATACAGAAAACAACATACTGCTAGGGTGATTTTAGGACAGCTGATTCAGAATCTGAGGTCAAAATTACAAAGTTCAAAATGGTGGATCCAATATAGTGATTACAATTACAAAACGTCTTCTGGTTTGAAATTCTCTGCACTTCGCCAAGAACAATTATAGTTGGCAGGGGTTACTGCGAAAAGGTTGCAGACCAATCTGAAATCCCTTTCTATTGATTTGAAACACCTTTATTTTAACAGAATGCTTGATTAAAGTGAGTCTCTGCACCTCTCCTATTCGGGATCCTCAATTGTTATAATTATGAATTTATTGAGAAAATGCTTCACAATAGTGATTTTTCGCAAAAAAAAAAAAAAAAGTGTGATACATAAACATTGTTTACACCAAGCTCACCTTATTACAGCAATAGCTGTGACAAATCGCAAAATGCAGCACAATCTTCTTCCAAATAACTGTTTTTGTATCACGCATATCTAATAAGATTTGCAAATCTGGGAGAAGAAAACTGATTATGAATCAGTGATTTGGATCTAAATTATATTATTACGGAGATGTAAATTTATTTTATAGTTGTAGAGGACAATATCAGTAAAATGTCTCAAGAAGTTATTCCACGGCCTAAAGACGAACACATCAAGAGGCTGAATCCTACCAGTTGTTAGTGCAGAATGGTTCCTATTTTGAGGTACTCTTTTGTTCGTAAAATAGGATGAAAAGTTGATTAATTGTGACAACTCTGCGAATCTAATAACAAAATAGACTTTGCGTTAGACGCTGAGAGAAAACCTTCTTGAAACCATGATCTCACAAGACCTGATGTTAATTTTCCCGAATTTGATGCTTTCACAAGGACATCTTCAGGTTAAAAGAGGTTTTGGACTATAGAGCCAAATGTTCCATTCTTCTCCTGCAAAATACCGGTAATTAACAACGGTGATAATAGAACAAGATTTTCAGAAATTAAAGGCTGTTGTAGCTGTGGGTCATAGATTTATTGACTGTGCCACACTTTCTACTGTTTGTGTCTCTGTAAACGCTATAGGGAGAGGTGCAGAGTCCCACTTTAATCTAGCATCCTATTAAAATGAGTACAGAAAGGGTTTTCAAATTGGTCTGCAACCTCCTCACAATAATCTCTGCCAACTATAATTGTTCTTGGCTAACTGCAGAGAATTTCAAACCAGAAGACATTTCGTAATTGTAATCACTATATTGGATCCACCATTTTGAATTTTATAATTTTGAGGTCAGATTCTGAATCGGCTGTCCTAAAACCACCCTGGCAGTATATTTTCATCTAAATTAAATGGTTGTTTTCGATCTATGCTTAGAGATCACCCCTAACGTTCAAAGGGTGGTTTCCACCCTTAAATCTTCACCATTGTCGAAACAAAAAAAAAAAAAAAAGTGTCGATAATTTTTTGATGTTCTACAAGTGTGCAAAGTTTCATTCGAATCAGTGAGTGACACTTCTGTAAGTCTCCTTGTCAGATTAAAGCATATGTGGATGAGTGTAGCGATGCTAAAAGAAAATAAATATTTAAGTCTACCTTTCCTTCAGAAAGTTTGTATTTTTCTCTGTATAATCACCACTGTACCAATCAAGGGCTTATAATCTGAAACCTTTCTTATAAGCATGTACTGTCTATAGCTGATATATTACTCACAGCTGGAAATATAGAAATATTTTGAAGAAAGTTGTAGGTGTAGACATTTTCTTTTGGTCAAAAAACTTTTTTTAGGGGGGGAGGGGTCATGGAAGCAATAAATCTGTTGAAATTTCAAATTTGACCTTTTTTGTCACAAGTCCTTAGTGCCCATGGTCTAAGATTCGAGTACCGATGGGGTAATGAATTTCGGTGATAATATAGCATCATGAGGAAAATGAAGGAGCTGTTCAATTCTGATCTTGAAAGGCAGAGTTAACGATGATTGAAGTGGATATGCTGTCCATAAATTATCCAATCAGAAGCCGTTGGACATGCCATAGTTCTTCTCGGGCTTAAGAGACAGGTAGTTTAAGAGCTTACAAGACTTTTTTCTTCCTAATGATCTCTTTAAATCGGTGGTGGCTCTTGAGTGGAGTCATATCAGTAAAAATTTAGAATTTTATCGGTACAAGCTGGGAAAATAGCTTACCTACGTACTGATTTTTCTATACAGCTTGCTGAGTCTCTTTCAAGCAGCAATAATATTTAAATTTTTACCTAAGTGACCTCCCACAAGTGCCGCCACTGCTTGAAATTGAAGAACGGGTTTTATATTCTTTTGAAATGTAATTTCAGCTAATTTTATTTAGCAACTCTGTGTTTCCCACTCGCTTTCTTCTTCCTGGAAGAAAGAAAGAAAAAAACTAAGTAGGTTTTAGGCTTTCATTTTTCACACAACCATTTCTGCTAAGTAACTATGTTCAGAAAGATAACAGAAGAACACAATGATAATTAAGGTGTGGGAGAGTGAACTGTTGCAGGATGCATCTTTTGATGACGGAAGACGAGAAGATGCAATTATGACCTGGCCACTCTGAATAGTGCAACTGTCTCCGCTCGTTCTTGCCGATTATGATATACCGTTAACGCTGTTTTTCTAGCTTCCTTCTAAGTCCGTGTTCCCACGACACAAATGATGGAGAGGTTTGACGCTTTTCTATGTTGTTCTTGCATTAGATTGTTTTCTTTGCATTATTTTTTTATTTTATTTATTTATTTTTTCATTTCAGCGATTTTTTCGTATACAATATTTCACAACGGGATATGTTGAACAATAACATTCAAACGAAAAAAAATCTGAGAAAGAAAAAATATTCATAACATTCAATTCTCAGTTCAACGTTAAAAGACTCTTCATTATGGTTTGCATGAAAGGAGATCTACGTAGGTATATAATCTTAAAGGTGAATTTTGTCAGTTTAAATATCTAGATACTGTAATATCTTCAATAGCTTGAAAGAAATCATATGAAATTAGATTAGATCAGTGTCTTTTGCCAGAACGTTTGGAAAAAGAATGTAAGGACCAAGCGTTCGTACACAAACGAATAAAGCGAACTATTACTTAACAGATATAATAATATAACCTGTATTATCAGGAAGAGCTGTAGAAATTTAAGATATGTTAAGTTTATTACAGGGACACGGGATTACAGACTCAAAGATGATAAGGTGTATGTGTTGCATATGATAACGACAGCCTTCTCACGTGGCTAACTCGTTCCCCTGATCTGTCGCCAAGTGGGTTTTTCTTTCGTAGATTCATCAACAACCACATTATGCATCATATTACTCACAGATCCAAATACCTGCAGAATCTTTGTGGTAGAATAATGCGTTCAACGGAGCTCAAAATACCACGTATGGCAGGAATTTTGATTACTGTATGGATATGATCTCATCTCGAAGAGTAAGCATATTGAAGTACTACGACTATCTTTCAAACCTGGGCAGTTAATCTCCACCGTGTCGTAAGTTACTCTCAATTAATTAGTATCTCTTAATTAACTACAAACAATTAACCTTTCTTTACACTGATTTATTTACTTACAAAACTCTCCATCATTATCTTACGAGTGTTCTAGCACATTTAATGAGAACAGAATATGAGATTCTGATTCATATACTTACGTTCTAAAGCAAAATACCTTTATATATTAACTTTTAATAGTATTTGATAATAAAACCGTAGTATTTGATACTAGATTTGGTACTTTTCACATGTTCAATGATACGTTAAAATCTTTAAGTTTTACGTTCTACGTTCTGATACATTAGTTTGAGAGTCAAATAAATATGAACATTTAAAACATGGAGTAGTTTTATTAATAATAAAGTTCCATATGAACTGACCATCAATTTTTCAGTACCGTAAGATAGATTAGCAATGAGAAAGAGAGCTAGATTCGTTTATGCTTATATCATATGTGTAACCAAGGAACATGGGAGTCAGTTAGAACTCCTTCATTAATTTCGATCGACTATCTGAAAATTTGTAGAAAACAATGTAAGTGCCAGAAACAAAAGTTTCTGTAACAGTAGAGACAAAAGATAGTAAATTGTGGCCAAGCGTCACAAAATAGAACATACTATTGCTTAGAAGCTCAACCTAGCATATAACGAAGTATGAAAATCTAATTAAGGCATAAAGGTATTAAAAATATTAACTAAGTGAAACAATTTCAAAGTGGCACTTACATTGTTACAGCGAGTCTTCAATTACTTTAAAGCAATAACAATTGGGTCATGAAACGAGAAAATGAGCTTAAAAACAAATCCTGCAAAAGTTATTATATTGTGGATTTTGCTGCAGTGTAGTCAGGAGCATCCACAAGTAGAATCAAGAAAATCATATGAATATAAAACAAGAAGAAACAAAAAACAAAAAACAAAAACAAAAAAAAAAAAAACAGAAAAAATATTTACAGAAACCTGACTTTTTGTTAACACATTTTTTTAAACTGGAAATGTTTTGACAATTGCTGTAGTTATACCATCAATGAAATTGAAATTATTGCACAAGATATGTAGACTGAATATAAGATCCGTGCTATGTACCAAAACGAAAATATTGAGTAAATAGCGGAGATGTTACTTCAGAACTGATGGGACATATAGGCAGCGCGTTCTTCCTTCTTGATTATTTGAACTACTTCCATAGTGAATACTAGATAGACAGTTTTCACTATCAGTAGTGTTAGGCATATAGGCCACAGTTTTATATTAAACCGAATTTTTCCATTTTTGTCATATTGGCACGGATTTTATATTCGGTCTACGTATCATCTGGATGTGTATATATATATACAGACAGACAGACAGATAGATAGATAGATATAGATATATATTAGAGTTTTACTTAAGTGAACATTTTATCTTTATAGAGAACGTCGCCAGAAGCTTTAAAAGGGAGTAGAGGATAAAAAAGAACAGCCATTTCCTTTCAATGTATCTTCATAATTTATCTATTTTAAAGCAATCCAGAAATATTTTAGACTATTGAAACAGGATCAGGAAAAAAATAGTTCGTCTTTCTCTTAATCTCTTCCCGACGCTTCATAATTCATTGTAAGATTTCTACTGAATACCAAGACACAGAATATTAAAAAGTAGGTTGAAGCTGTACTATTTTCTTTTTCATCCATTTTTTAAATAATAATATTGTTTAAAAAGAGAGAAAAAGGAAAGAAATTTTTGCAAATAAAGTGAATGTTCTGTTCAGTTCCATTTTCAATAAAAACAAGGAATGTTGAATTTCATAATACTTCAAAAATAATAGTGATTGTAAAATGCTATTATTTTTTCTTATTTCGCAAAAGTACTAAGCATTTCAAATCTCGAGCTTAAATTTCCAGATATACCGGTATCTTCTTATCAACTTTTTTCTCTATTATTCATTTTATAAAGAAAAGTCTGTTTGAAAACATCCTGCAATCGTCCTTTCACATAGTACTGAGTAGTGAAGTTAAAGAGAACTCAATCATAAAACAATTAACTTTAACATATGTTGTTATAAATCTTCCCCATAATAGCTCTCCATAATGGTCAAGTGGCTAACGTGTGTGGTTCTAGATTCAAATCTTGCTGAGAATATTTGCCATGGAAAATATAAAACCTAACTAAGTTTTCGGATCTGATTTTAAAGGATTAGATCCTGTTTCATATAAACTCGGTACTGGTTGAAACAGGAAGTTAAAAATCCAGTGAATGAAAAGTAATATAGATAACTTCTAAGTATACATGACTTAGTAGTAGATCACTTATCTCAAATGTGAAGTCCTTGATTCAATAAGAGGACATGGCAATTTGTATTGGGAAGATCATGTTCGTGGATTCTCTTCAGTTTAGTAGTAGATTGTTTTGGAGTATGATAGGATTCAGTGACTAACAATATTTTCTTCCGTGATGATTAATGAACAACCAGACTACGTCAAACAGAGAATTACACTTCGCAGCACGTAATTAAATTGAAATAATCTTTGACTATTAATTTGTGTTTATTGGTTTACCATGCCCTGAGAAGTATACAACCCAAAAAATAAATAAGTACATTTGGTTGCATATGTCTTAGGCGTTCATTTTGTTGACATGAAAATATTGATAGTGCTTGTGATGGGCCGGGTTTTCTTCATTAAAATGAGTGCTTGACTTGGGCCGGGTTTTCTTCATTAAAATGAGTGCTTGACTTGGGCCGGGTTTTCTTCATTAAAATGCGTACCGGTATCTTAAAGGGAGAATAAGATTAAAAATAGGCTCCAAAAATATATTTTCTCATGAGTATCTCATCTTAGTGAGGTGAAACTCGGAATATAAACTCCTTATTACAAACGTGTTAGCAGGTGCTTCATCGTTTTCGAAAATTCCGCCTGTAGAGGGTTGAATGGGGCAATCACTATAATATCTTAATTTCCCTTTATTTATGAAAAGTGAGGAAACGTTTCAACCGTTTAAAATGAATTTTCAAACTAGATAGTGCTCGGGTATCTTTTTTTTTACCATTTCACTTTCATTGAAGTACGTATCCTAAATAAGTGGAAGGGGTTATATTTTTCGCAAGGAATAATTCCATAAATTAACTTTTTGGCCGGCATTTTAACTAGTTTAAATATAACATCAAATCTCAAAGAGAATAAATGTAATAAAACATGTCTAAGTTGATTAGGGATACCAGACGTCCAGATTATATTGGATTTGTCGAATAGTTTTGCTTCTTGTCCTTCAATTTAAAAGTGTTAGTGAAATATTTTGAATGTTCTATATGTGAGTATTGGAAATGAAATTTTCAATGCTTTGCAATTAAACTAAGAATTTATGAAAGCAATGAAATATTATCGTTATGCATAGTTCCAAGGAATTTCACTTACTTATACAAGGTTTTCAAAATTATATTTTTAATATACTTTCTGATGTTTACCTTCAGATTAGTACTTCACAGAAGTCATAATTGAGAAGATTAATTTGCATAAATGAATAGTTTCTTAAATTGTTTATATCCATTTTATATTTGAATAAAATCATATTAAATGTTTATACTTATTTTAAGAAAATACTCGTATTTACGTTATTTTTTAAAATAAGCAAACTACTTATTTTTCACAAAAGAAATATTTTCTTGAAATATAAAACATTCATGATTATTTTTCTCAGAGATGTTTGCTTTTAGATTTTCAATGTTGACATTTTCATACATTGTCTTCTGATATTCTACATTTTCACTTAGTATTCAATATTTTGGATCAATATGTGCCATTCGTAATCTTAGTTGTATGAAAAATATTCAATTCATAAGGTTGGTCAAGTAAGGAGTTATTCATGTAAAGGTAACCAAAAAAGCTCTGTCGCTTTTTGTGAAGGTCTGTGTTCCATTGGCCCTCAAACAGTGAGTTCAATACGAATGGAGATAAGGTAAAGGTTGGTTGTTGGTGTGGGTATATCCAACACACTAACTGGTTGTGGTAGTTCAGTTACACCGTGAATTTGCGTAAGGACAGAGTGAACATGGGACCTTCACAGAGCATCATAAGGACGTGTATGCTGTACCAGTTCAAACTACAGCGGGACGGAAGATATGCAAGGTCTTTGGTTAGGGTGTCGTGACTACTCGGACAGTGCAGCGGTGATTTAACAAGTTTAAGTACAGTAACGAAACACTCGAAGGCGCACCACGTGCCGGAAGACCAACAAATAATCAAAATGAAGATCTTCAGGCAGCAATTGAGGCTAACAGTGGCCAAACGTGTGAGGAACTGGGACTACAATTCAGTATGAGTGGAGAAACCATTCGGCAGTACCTCCATCAACATGGGAAGCACTACAAGTTGGGTCGGTGTCCCACATGATTTGACTCAGGGCCAGAAGGCACCTGTGTTTCTTTGTTGTCTCGTCTAAGGAAGGAGGCATTTCTGGACAGGGTGTTGACATGTGATGAGAAGTAGGACCTGTACGAAGCTCCACGGCGCCGTCATCATTGGTTAGCATCTCATGAACCGGTTCCAAAATAGCCGAAACCAGCACTGCACCAGAAGAAGGCCCTCCTGTGTGTTTGATGGACTGCTCGCGGCATCGTTCATTAGGAACTGCTACCAGCTGTTCAGAGCATTAATGCAACTATGTACTGTCAGCAGTTGAGCTGTGTTCAAGAAAAACTCAAAACTCTGGAGCCAGCACTTCTGAATCGCAAAGGGGTCATCTTGTTATACGAGCCATACACTGACGTATTTTTCCGCCGTAGCCATAAAATTTCTTGCGCTAGTCTTGTTAGCAGCTGTCAATACGTTAGTGTATGGGGCCTGGCGTACGTTTACGTACCGAATTTTTATACGCTGGAAAAGTCTGGGTGCTTTTAACTTCGAGCGTAAATACGGCGCGTAAAAACGGCTCAGATGAAAGGGTTTTCGAGCAGCAGGTGGTCTCTTGCCCTTTCCACGGCCTTCTCCCTGGTCTGGTCTTATTGTTTTCAGAAGAGAAAACCTGTTCTTGAGTTGTCCTCGCGAATCGTTGCTGAGGTTTGCTGGTAGACTCACCAGAAATCTTCATTCCAATCTAGTTTCAGTCTTTCTATACAATACATGATTTCGGCTAAATTAATATTTTCTATTGCACAAAACGAGACATTATTTCATAATTAAAATTCATAATTAATTTCCAGTACATAGAGGAAAAGGTATTTAAATCCAATACTTTCTAATTAGAATTCGCAAATGATGAGAGCTCCTCCCTGGCTATATGGTCAGCGTAAGCTTCTCCGGCGCAGGACATCCTGTTCGATTCTCGACAGAAGCTCACGTAGTTTGGATCTCACTTCTCATATAGCCTCGCTGTCTGAGAGGTCGCTAAATTCAAACCCAATCCAATCGAACATGATGTCTTTCGACTACGAATTTAACATTAAATTTAATATTTGACAATTAGTCCCCCCCCACACACACACACAGAGGTCAAGATGGTTATAAAAATGAAGTCACACCTTTAGAGTTGCTCATATCTGATATTAAAAAAAGAAGTATAACATGACTTTTAATAGCATGTGACCAATTCCCGCCAAACTAAAAATGTCATGCTATTTAGAAAAGAGAGAGAAAGCAAGAGAAGGGAAAGAAGGTTAGGGCAACCAACAGTAGAGTACGCAGGAATTTATTTCGGGAGCGGTCCAAACTCAATTTGAGGGTATTTTATATTAAAATTTCTAAAATTGTCCCTAAAATTAGGCTAAATTTACACAAAAGTCGAAATTTTGGGGGGTTCCGGACCCCCAGGACCCACCCCCTGCGTACGTCCCTGGCAACCAACATAAAATGTTACTTCCAGACTTTCTCTTTTCCAGTAACACTTCCAGTAACATAAAATGTTACTTCCAGACTTACGAATGTGTACTTTCTCGTTCACTTGGTTCTCTCCGGTCGAATATGAATAAAAATGTCCCCAGTAGCAAAGATAAATTACATTTCACTCTTATGAAGAACACTCCTTCACCAAACAATGTTCAAATTCAGCTTTCTGATATTTTGTTTTGTCCCACGCTACCCGTACAATATTTTTGAAAGAAATCACTACCAGCATAGAGGCTACAGGTACTTACTAGGTATATTTAAGAATAAAAAGTAATAATCCTGACCTTCAACAAGATACTGTATTATCTCGATATCTGCCTGATAAAACAGCAAAAAATTGCGTTTGACTATCGAAATTCGGTGAATTTTTTTTGCTATTCCGACCACCTGCTGCTTGTTATTTTAAGTACCTTCTCAATTTTACAAGAACTTGTAACAAAATAGGTTCAGAAAGTCACTATTTTTTTCCCGTGATCTTAACATTACTCGTGAAAAAGAAAATGTGTGAAACCGCAATACATGGCCTAATGTTTCTTTCTTTGTGAATTATTTCAAACCTCAGATTGTACATATATTTAAATTTAATAGACCTAATAATCCTATTTCACCATTAATACTGACATACTAAGTCTAAATAGCACAATCATTGTACTGCTCGCTTTAGTGTGCTTGCTTTTCAGCCTAAAAGTTCTAGTTCAATCCAGGGTACCAGCTATGTTGAATATTTTTCAACATTTTATTATATCTCGTCATTATGGGGACTGTACCAACACTTATTTGAAAAGCTTAAGTAGACTCAAAACAGAACATACCTAACAACAAAATTGAAATTACACCCATTTGCAGGAAACAGGATTACACTCATAATAGTTCATGTTAACTTGTAGTATGCCATTAAAGCATTTCTCAACTTTTGTGGTGTGGTTACTATCAATTCTTCCCAGATAAACGTTAACTTAAGGTCTATTACCACAAAATATTAAATAACAATGAATATCTGACACAAATAATTTCTTTCACGAACAACTCAATCATTTTACTGAGCTCCTCTGTGGCTAAACGCTTAGCGTGCGTGTCTTTGGCGTGGGAGATCCAGGTTCGCTTCCCGGTGGGAGCTCATGTGGTGCGGATTCCATGTTAATCAGTAGGTCTCGTCTCATATAGCCTCGCTGCTGAAAGGGACGTTAAATTCAAAATCAACTCAACTTAATCGTTTTATTATGTTTATAAGTAGCATGTCCATCAGTGTCAGGAGAATTTATATAATAATTGACACAACTTCTTACTTAATAGTGTTATTTTAGTGTCATTTTTACTACTAGAGCTTCGAAATTAATTGATATTTAATTGTTTTCAGTTTCGTATAACATACAAGTTTGTTTACATTTTTCTTTTTACTTTCTGCTTAATTCCTTATAACTACGCTTTCTTACAGTGAAATATGTCTTATTCAATGAATACAAGAACTATGAGTATTAAAAACATACAATTCGACGGATTTTTACACTGAGAAAAATGAAAATTTAAAATAAAACAAATCTGTTTATTTTCTGAACCAGTAAATGGAAACTCTTCCGATATAGATTGCTTCAAATCATTGGTTCATAAGTTGTGAAACAAATGTAATAATAATAATAATAATAATAATAATAATAATAATAATAATAATAATAATAATAATAATAATAATAATAATAATAATAATAATAATAATAATAATAATAATAATAAATTTAAACGAACGAATAGATTTGGTTCAAAGTGTCTTTAATGAGTTAACAGTTTAAACTTCATTTGAAAAAGAAATCTGAACTAAGATTGGGTAGCTCAGTTAATTTTAATAAGCAGTTGGATGTTTGTACCAACATGTAGTGAAATTTAAACAAACCAGTCGTTCAGAATAGATTAACTTTGTTTGAAAAAAAACCTAATCTGTGTTGAATTGGAGAATAGAGTGTTGTGAATAGCTAATGTTTGGACCGAATTTGACTAAGTTCGAAATTAAATAAATTAAGGTCTATATTATGGTAAAGTTTCGTGATATGCCAAATATCATAGCTACGCCAAATTCATGAAACAGCTATAATCATTTGTAACAACTCCACATTTTATTATTTGCAGTTTCTTATGTTCCCATATAACATACACGTGCAAACCTTTTTTCAAAGACAAATTTAATATTTAGTATACTAAATAACTATAATAATTTTAATCAAGCGTTAAATTTATCTTACTTTCCGTAATCAATTGTAGTTGCGCAAAAGCACAGATCTATTCGCTTGCAATGGAAAGTACCAGTGACGGCAATTGGGTATGAACACTAAAAAGGGGGACAAAACACTACTAATAGTAAGGGGCATGTAATTAGGTTATAGTGTAAAGCCAAAAAAGTGGGGGCAGCAATTACCTTCACGCCCCTAATCGCCGATGGACAGCACATTTGTTAATAATATTCCTAATTTAAGTGAATTTTAAGACTTTGTTGAGGAATAATTTTAATAGTATTTAATTAGATCTATACGCTTTTATTTGAATCACTTCACTTCAGATTTACAATTAGTTTCAGTATATTTTCATTAACTGTTAATCATCCAACGATGCGTTCAAACGTAGAATATACACTAATAGTCATTACATTGGCCAAAAACTTAAATTAATTTGTTTACAATTAACTAAATTATTTTAAAAACAATACCAAATTTGTTATATTTAACTTGAACATGTGGTTTGGTCCAGTCATTTGAATCAATCATTTTTTAATTTAAAAGTTGGTTTACACCGATCAAAAGTGTTTGCTTACTGTGTCAAAAGCTTTTCAGTAGACCTTACATTGAAGCTGTAAATTTCTTATATCTTATACACTAACATGAGAGGCGGACATAGGGCGTATTGTGAAATTATATACTCAGAAAAAATGTATGTGGCGTACTTAAAAACGTAGGTTACATGTGTAAATCATGTAGTCTTAGGACTTAACGTACAGCAAATGTATAACTGAAAAAAGTACATTTTATACATACTTTCCGCATACATGTTTCGAATAAACGTACTTTCTGTACGAACGAAAGAACTGTATATAGGTGGTCAGGATCTCACATACCGATATACGCATGTAACATACAACTGGCGTATGTAACATACGTATACGTATGTGATACATGGAAGACTGTTAGATGTCATACATCCTGCAACGGAATGATGTAACATCTAAGCGGGGAAAGTCTGTAGCATATGGATAACGTATACTCCGTGCAGGTTTGTGTAGTAAACATAATGATTCCGTATAACTGTACAATATACCGCTGTCCGGATAACAGACTTTTCTCAGTGTATTAATTAATAAGAATTTGCGTCCGGTGTAGGAGAATATTAAAAGTTCGAAAAATTATATATATATTATATATTACAATAATGAGGAATATCACAGTCGAATCGATAAGTGCTAGTAAACAATACAAATGTTTAGAAGGTGGATGAAAAACAGAGCCGTAGCTAGAGATTTCGGCGCCAGGGGCGAAGTAGAATTCGGCGCCCCTACACTCACCTTATCAAGCTTCCTTCCTTTATTTATTTATTTATTTACAAATAAGAGAAATAGCTGTTCTTGTTATGCTACGTTGAATTTTTATCATGCTGCTTGCACAGACTATTGCAACAATTGAAAGTGATCATTCTCTATTCTTTTACAAATAAAAGCTGTTTTCAAGAGGCTTATTTTGGACTTTTTGTTAAACTTACCAAATTGCCTTTGCTGTACACAAATCCACTTTGAGAAGAGTTATAAAAATTTACAACTTTTTACGTTTCATACTATATATAAGAAATGAAATTTTAATACGTTAGAAACTATGTGATTTAAAAATGTTCGAAATGGGTAACAGCATCAATTTCCAGTAATAATTGTAAACTTTTGTAATTTTATTCTGTATGTGACCACATAAAGAAGATTTTAATTTTGATCGTTTTACGGTCAAAAATATTTTGTGAAATGTAACGGAAACTCTGAAGAGACAGTATTTGCGAATTTCTTAATATTGATCGATGGAGGTAAAGAATATGTTTAATGTTCGTACTTGAAATCCAAAATGTAGTTTGGCTATTACATACAGTATGTGATCAAAAGTATCCGGACACCCAAAAAACATACGTTTTTCATATTAGGTACATTGTGCTGCCACCTACTGCCAGGTACTCATTATCAGTGACCTCAGTAGTCATTAGACATCGTGTGAAAGGAGAATGGAGCGCTCCGCGGAACTCACAGACTTCGAACGTGGTCAGGTGATTGGGTGTCACTTGTGTCAGAAGTCTGTACGCGAAATTTCCACACTCCTAAACATCCCTAGGTCCACTGTGTCAGATGTGATAGTGAAGTAGAAACGTGAAGGGACACGTACAGCACAAAAACGTACAGGCCGACCTCGTCTGTTGACTGACAGAGACCGACGACTGTTGAAGAGATACAATGTGGCCATCCGATGGCAGGGTGTGGGTATGGCGAATGCCCGGTAAACGTCATCTGTCAG
Source organism: Thermobia domestica (assembly GCF_964235325.1). NCBI lineage: Eukaryota > Metazoa > Arthropoda > Insecta > Zygentoma > Lepismatidae > Thermobia > Thermobia domestica. The sequence goes on from NC_137458.1 coordinate 120,951,880, forward strand.
CACGTGTAGTGCCAACAGTAGAATTCGGAGGTGATGATGTTATTGTGTGGTAGTGTTCTTCTTGGAGGGGGCTTGCACCCCTTGTTGTTTTGCGTGACACTCTCACAGCGCAGACCTACATTGATGTTTTAAGCACCTTCTTGCTTCCCACTGTTGAAGAGCAATTCGGGGATGGCGATTGCATCTTTCAACACGATTGAGCACCTGTTCATACTGCACGGTTTGTGGCGGAGTGGTTACATGACCATAACATCCCTGTAATGGACTGGCCTGTACAGAGTCCTGACTTGAATCCTATAGAACACCTTTGGGAGTTTTGGAACGCCGACTGTGCTAGGCCTCACCAACTTACATCGATACCTCTCCTCAGTTCAGTACTCCGTGAAGAATGGACTGCCATTCCCCAAGAAACCTTCCAGCACTGATTGAAAGTATGCCTGCAAGGGTGGAAGCTGTTATCAAGGCTAAGTGTGGGCCAACACCATATTGAATTCCAGCAGTACCGATGGAGGACGCCACGAACTTCTAAGTCATTTTCAGCCGGGTGTCCGGATACTTTTGATCACATAGTGTATGTTTAAAATTATAGTACTTACTTAATTTCTTAATAACTGAAAATTCTGAATTTAAGGTTACTTTTATTAATAAAAATATTAAAATACACACACACACACACACACACACATATATATATATATATATATATATATATATATATATATATATATATATATATATATATATATATATATATATATATATATATATATATATATATATATAATGTGTGTGTGTGTATTTTGTATGTATGTAGATAAATAAAAAATATCACACAACTAGATACGTAAGCACAAAAAAGAATCCTGGCGATACAAGTAGTTAATGGAGAAATGATCCCAATAAATTTCTTTAAATTGGAAGCATTTCATGTCAATGAAATAAATAAATAAATAATAAAAAAACACTGGTAGCGATCAGTCTTTGAAAAAGACGAAATTCGTGGAGTAAAGTTCTGATCCATTAAGACCCTATTCTACAACTGTTTCAAATTCAAGAACGTTATTATTCTCCTTGTTTACCTTCATTTTTAATATTCCCGCGCAAACAACAACTTGCGTGTCTCTTCACTCCTTTCATTTTTCATACCTTTATTCTCACCGTCATGATTAAAACGATTGGTTAGAAAAACGTGATTAACTAACCAAACTCATCATCATCAAAATGCCGAATACGTACGTATTTAAGACTGTGACCGTTTCTGATTTTGAAAACGCTCTTGTTTACACTGTAAGTCATTACTTGGCAGCATGTATGTCACATCGTCATTAAGAAATCATATATACTAGCTTTTTTTAAAAGTAATAAGTAAAAACTTGTTCTAACTCTTATTGAAACATTTGGATTGCGGGCGTAGCGAGCAAGAAAATTTTTAACAAATCTATTTTCATTTCCAATACTTTCCTTTCTTCTTGCTTCTCCGGCACCCTCTTGCTATCAGCGCCCGGGGCAACCGCCCCGCTGGCACCCCAACTTAGCTATGACTCTGATGAGAACTATTCTAAATATAAAGCAATATATTTTACAGTTGCTAAATGGATAAGGGATAACACAAGGACTTACATATTTAAAAATTAGTTGTATTAAAAAGATATTTTAACTTCCAAAAGCTTCTTATTATGAGCAAATGTACTATCCAATGTAATGTAGCATGGTGCATTAACATCGTCACTGTTAGAACAAATGCTATGCTTCAAAGATTGTGAAAAAAAAAACAGGAGAGTGAATTAATTGCCGCATTTCATATTAGTAAAGTACAACAATACAATTGATATTGTTTTCATTTGGTTATGTTATATCCCAGATTAAGTGTTAATTCGTTTTCTTAATATAAAATTTTAATTATTCTAGATATTCTTTGTAACTTTTAAATAGCTTCTCAAGTCACACTTCGAAATTAAAACTTGGTTTGTTTGTACTTGGAGACGGTTGACTTTCCTTCTTTTTGTTGACCCTTTCATTAAGGACTAGATTCTACAAGAGCAGCAGATGTGCCGAGCATATATCACCCAATAGCAGTGCGCGAATTAGGTTGTGTATATTTGAAGGGGGATAAAATAGTTCCTAACAGGAGATAGTTGATTGCTTTGTGAGGGACCAATGTTTCAATTTGTTGCTTTTGGAAGGGATTAAAACAAAATAGAAGGAAATTTCGCCCCGGGATTCGCACCCTGCCCTAAAGGCATGAGTGGCACAAGCTGGATGGTAGGCCCTGGTTCCATGAGATATGTTACGCCACAGAGGGTAGATTTATTTATTTATTTATTTATTTATTCGAGAAATCTAACAAATTTAGTGAGAAAATTTATTAAATTGAACTACTGCTTTCGCAAAATCATGGATTTAGCTTTTGTTTTTCTTTCTTTCATTCTTTCATTCTTTTTAAAATCTGTCTGATTTAACTTTGTTAAAACATTCTATGGGAATTTTCACATTCCGATACTATGAAAAGAAATAAAAAGTACTCCTACATTGAATATCACTTGCTAGTCCAAATATTTCTATTGTTTTGTTCTTTCTTTTTATTCGTTTCCTTAATAGCATAATCTTTATAGGACCTGCATTTAAAACATAGATATGTCCTGTTCAAACAACTTGAGCAAACTGGAAAACGACCGCGTGCTGAAACAACAGGCAAAAGGAAGAGCGAAAACTGACCGCTTCTTTTTCTTCTTCTTTTACGCGCCTATTTTTACGCTAGGTGTATGGGCCAACTTACGGACCGAAATTTACGACATCATTTTACGGACCGAAAATGCGCGCTGAAAATACGCTAGTGTATGTTGGCCTTTACAGGACAACGCTAAGCCTCACGTGGCCAGGACGACCCGGAATATCATTCTATGCTTTGGATGAAAAACACTATTGCCTCCGCCATACTCCTCGGACATTGCACCGTCCGATTATCACCTGTTCCATTCCTTGGACAATCACTTTAGAGAACGCTAGTTCATATCCCTAGTAGAGGTGCAAAATGCACTTGATACCTTCTTCGTTTCACGACCCACTAAGTTTTACCGCGATGGAATCCATGGCCTTCTAGAACGTTGGCAGAAGGTTGTCGATGCTGATGGGGACAATTTTTGATCTTTCAGGTACGTGTTAGGAGTCATATCGATGTTCGGAGGTGGTGGATGAAAAAGCGACAGAACTTCCTTGGTTACCCTTATAATACTGCATGAGGGAAACTTAACAGATATCAATATTATAAAGTACTACATAAATATTTCTCCAGTTTATTAATTACTCAGTCGATTGAATATTACATTAAGTGCAACCTATGTTGCAACAGAAACATCCCCTATGGCCAAAATGTATTTTCTTCATTTCTGATTTCTGTGTGTTTAGTAATTAGATCATTTTAAGTAATTCTGCAGTATCGGTACTGTATAATATAGATACTAGATTTTTTTTGTGATGATACGTTAGTCTCATGCAAATTTTTGCCGATTGTGAATGGATATTTCAGGGAAAACTCGTACGCATAAATTAATAACGAGCTTAGTAAAGCAGCAACTTCTGTACGCTTTGTTGTACTTTTACTCTACGTGATTTTTGTCACGCCTTAGTTTTGAGTGAATAATATATTAGACTTCTGGATAACGTAGAAAGCACAATCTATTTTTGCGACTTTGGCTAGAGTCATGTGAGATCACGTTTTGCTCACAATTCCCAGGGCAAGGCTGTTTCACGTACTACCAGACCGACTACTATACGCTGCAGTACGTTTTAATGTAAAAACTGAGATCCGTAAGTCACCACAGGCTATAAGCTAACAAGAGGTTGTGTGAGACCAACCTGGCACCACGTGGTCGTAAGGAAATATGTGAGACCAACGTGGTCTCACGCGGCAGATACCCTGATATTAAGGCCTCTTTTCACCATCGAGGCTATATGAGACGTGGATTTATAGCTCAAGATGGGATCCAAATTATAGGAGTTACCAGAGGGAGTCGAACCGTGGGACTCCTTTGATTGTATGAGTCGACATCTAGTGCCTGTTGAATGGAATTCGAATCACTGCTCGGGTTTGTATCAGACACAGGCGCCCCATTATGCATTGAAACCAGAACCAAGATCATATAATGGACGTGCATTAGCCACCTATCCACCAAAGAGCTTAAAACTATTTATCTGCGGATTAGTCTTAACACTATTTGGAAGTTTAATAAAGCCAGTTTAATTTTGAAAATTGTTATTTATTCTTTCGGAGACAATTACGAACATGTATGTATGCAGGTCAAACATAAATTATATTTCTTCGGGATTTTGTTATAAGCAACAATAATGATAATGATAATGGCAATGATATTGTTTATTTCTGTGCCATGAACAGCATAACAGCAAAAATACAGCACCTTAAAAGATAAAAATTGACATATATTGCATGCAACATAACCTACCACTGAAACAATAAAACATAATGATAAAATAAAATAGTATCGGATTAATAACTCATTGGCAAATTAATACCAAATATTTTTAGTCTCAAAGTAGATACATCGTCAAAAATACTACAAATAATATTTGCCAAACTTTAAAATTTATGTTTCTGTACTGACAAAAATAGATGTTTTAAATTAGATTAAAGGAAAAAATGAAATCTTTGAGTTTTACATCCCACGCTTATGCCGGTTAGGCTAAAGGAGACGGTGATGATGAGTAATGAATGAAATGGTGGAATGAAGAAAGTGGGATGAAACGGGAGAACCCCGAGAAAACCCACGCACACGGTATTTCTCCACCACAAAGTTCACTTGGCGGGGGCGGGGATCGAACCCAGGACCCCAAGCACCATAGGTGAACGCTCTACCACTGAGCCACCGCGGCCCCCAATTAGATTAAAGGAATTGGACATTCTTTTTAATATTAGATTCAAGAAAATAATGTTAATCTATTTCTCATATTATATATTGGTACCCTTATATCTATATTATGCAAGCAATATTGACTATGATATCTATTGTCTAGTATTTTCAGAATAAAATCTCTTTTAATAAATTTCCTCCTAACACTTAACGCCTGTAATCCACAAAATTGATTCTATATTCGTAACTATGTGAGTAACTATGTTCATTTTATGGTATAATAGCCTAATGAAAATTTCTTGGACTGACCCAATTTTGTTTCCCAATGTTATACCTACATCCAAATATAATAATAATAATAATAATAATAATAATAATAATAATAATAATAATAATAATAATAATAATAATAATAATAATAATAATAATAATAAGCTATATAATCTGGTTAATAAGTAATTTGGTCAACCAGACATTCATTTGGCAGAATGAAGTCAATTTGTCCCACTTAACTCAGTTCACAAGAAAAAACGATTAATGCGAGTACGCCTAAGCTAATTCTTTTGCTTTTCATTGATTATTATGACTACGTTTATTATTATTATTATTATTATTATTATTATTATTATTATTATTATTATTATTATTATTATTAGTAGTAGTAGTAGTAGTAGTAGTAGTAGTAGTAGTAGTAGTAGTAGTAATAGTAGTAGTAGTAATAGTAGTAGTAGTAGTAATAGTATTAGTAGTAGTAGCAGTAGTAGTAGTAATAGTAGTAGTAGTAGTAGTAATAATAGTAGTAGTAGTAGTAGGGAGAAGGGGGGAGGGGAAGAAGAAAAGTAATAATAAATTTCCATGAAGCAATATATCGAAGGCAAAAAATCAATATTTTTTAAAAGTTAAAATAGGAATTAAATGATACTTATATATGTTAAGTTGAAAAGACCCTTGAAGCACACAATTACATATTCCATGCATATGTTTCTTGTACTAAATACTGTATACGACGTAGTAACAGGTAACGAAGTATATGGAGAGCCAAATGCTCACATACGTATATATGCTTGGTAAAAGAGCATTACGTTTTATATACTTTCAACTCTCATAAACATAGATTGAAAATGGTGTGTGGAGCAAGCGAGGGGTTATGGGGTGTGCAAGCATTACGTCGTTGTTAAAGAAACGACCAAAATGGTCGCAGTAGTAAATGATCTTCTGTATATTGTTCCGTGAAATATGACGGATAGGGTTTCAGCAGCACGTGATTTTGAAAGCGAAGGTGCCAAATAGAAAAAGACCGTCAGAGGGGTGCAGTTTTTTTTTAAATGTTATTATTGAACGAAGGAAGGAAAGAAGAGAGCGTTGGTTTCGATAGACGCTTTTTTTTTTCTTTTTACTTCTTCTTGCTTTGCTATAAAAAGAAGCAGAATGAGTTTGGGATTAAATAGATCTTAGCCATGAACTAAATGTGCCAAATCATGATGTTGGTATATTGGCAAACTAGCAATTCTAAACTCTACTCACTCCCATGATTTTGAAAATTCCACCCCAAAAGGATGGAGGAAGGGAAAATGTTGGAATAGTAAGTAGGATTTTTAGGTGAGGATTTTTTTTCTTTTAGAGCAACATGCAGTTCCCCGAAAGTACCCGATGTATCAGATGTTGCGTCTATTTGGAAAAAGTTTTTTTTTTTTTTTTTTTTTACCTTTTTGGGCCATTATCCATTCCTTCCCTTAGTCTACCTCAAGTTCCCATTTCCCTTGCAGATTGTGTTCTTCTGTGCTTCATTCACAGTTTCTTCTGCCTCCCATACACCGGGAACACCTCTGGAAAGCTCAGCAGACTATTTGCCAGGCAGGGAGTAATCTACACCCCCCCAACACCCCCCTAACACCCCTCCAAATTTCTTTACACACACCCCTGGATGGAAAAGGAATACTCCCCCAAATCCAATTGTATCAATCAGTATCATATAGGTTATTTATTACACCAAGTTTGAAAAGGTTTACCGTTTAGGAAAGAAGGCAATATTCTTATTTATTTATTTCACTTCAAAATACGAAACGACCTTGTTCTCATGTACGGCTTCGAGAACCACATGACCTCATTGTTTCGGGCGGCATTTCGATCGAAACAATTGACAAAACAGACCCGCTCATACCTACCCTCCTGGGCTCCGCGGTCGTTTCCGAGAAAAGAGATTGATAGACAGATGCGGATGACTGAAATTGGCAGCGTCTTGAGCGGTCATTCACCTACCTCAATAAGGAAAAATGTGACAATATAGTAATAAGCCTATATCAGATTCAGTTGTAAATGCTACTCTGCAACAGGCTCGCAACCAGAGGGACGCTAGGGAGGGCCTGGCCCTCCCTTAATTTTTCATGTCCCCTTCAGACCTCAATACAAAATGCACAATTTAGATATTTGTAAGAGAATTTTTAACGACTTGGCCCCTCCTAATATATTCATGACCCCACAGAGCTCTGTGGCTGGTTTCGAGCCTGCTCTGCAAGTGGTGTATCAGCGGACGGGCGTTAGAAGCGTGTAGTCAAAACGTTTTTAGAAATGAAGAGATCGATAGACTGAGTCTAGTGTTATGCAGGAACGCATTTGGCGCTAGCTTAATTTTTATAAAGTATATTTTTATTCACGTAAATTCATAGAGTGGAATAGGGCTCATAGCGAGTAACTAAAATTAACTAAAATAACTAAAGTAACTAAAGTAACTAAAATTTACTTTTTTTTTTCAAGTTGGTCACTAAAACTTAATTTTAAAAAAAATGTCACTAAAAGTTACTTTTTTCAGAGGTAAAGTGACTTTTTCGTGTGATTTATGTTTTACATTGGCAGTTTTTAAAGAAAAATATAAAAACAGATGGAAAAAGGCAGAAACTTGTTACTCATTACTCTTCTGTAAGCTTCAGTACTTGCTGCCACATGTGAAACAATTAGCTTTATGCTCACTTCAGCTTTTATTCTTTCTAAAGCACAGTGGACGGTTGGTGGATGCTTAAGCTCTCAAAGTGGGGTTGAGAACCCTTCTGTGTCTATTCTTTCTTCTATCATAATAATCTTTTAGTTTTCTCTCATAATAGTTAACGCTCCGTTGAACGTTGTGTGTGTGTGTCTGTGTGGTTCACTATGTTCGTCTTGTGTTATGCTTCTTGTATGTTCTTCTTAAGAGTAGGTGATGAATTTGAATATTTCACGTGTTTGAGAACTCTTAATGCGAAGTTAAATATAATGTCTAGGATAAAGAAATTCGGAAATAGGCCAGAACTGGTTCCACTTATTCAGAAGTTTTTTACATCTGCTAAGTCTGCTTATCGTAACTACAAAGCTTACTTTGAAACCTAAGAAAGGAGGAAGCTCAAAAAGAAGAAGTAAAGAAGAAACAAAACAACAAACAAACAGAGAGGTGATGGAGAAATTGACAAAGGAAGAAAGGGGCATGATGAAATTTTGGTAACTTTTTCGTGTGCTTTTGGCCATTTTTTGGTCACTTTACAACTATTTACAAGAGACCAGACCACTATGAGCCCAGGGATTATTAAAATTAGGGTATATTAAAGAAGACAAAACAGAAAGATACAAAATGTTTGTAAATCGAAAAACTGGATTTCTGGAAAACAACTAAATCAATGAATAATTTTCTTATGAAAGATATTCAGAGCCAATAACGTAGCCAGGAAGGGGCAGGAACGGAGATTAAGAGATCAAATAATATTACAACAATTAACGTTAACAACAGGGTTAGAATATTAAAATAATGAAATTGGAACTATGTACAGTATAAATTACTAAACGAATGTGATTTCAGCATGGAACGAGGGATTTTTTTTTTAATTAATATTTTGAAAAAATATCACCCACTAAAACTTGCTGGGGGTGAATAAATTGAAATAATAGCAGAATTTTGCAAAATAATTACAATAATTCGTATGTAATCAATTCACGTGTAATTACAGGGTACAATAGTAAAGGTTAATTCCTAATACAGCGAAACTTCTCTTAACGGGCATTTCTCATAGTGAACATCTTCATAAGAGGACAAACTTTCTTATTCTTCCATTTCATAAATATGTGTGGTGTGGTGTTATGAGAGAGAACCCTTCCTTTTAGGGACACCTCTCATTTACGGACAAATAATCGTGTTCCACCGATGTCCGTTTTGAGAAGTTTCACTGTATTACTTAGTTTCGTACTAATAATAAATGCTCAAATGTGTGAACTTACTTTGTTGAACCTACCATTGCGAAGAGCTGATATTATTATTATTATTATTTGTAGTAGTAGTAGTATTAGTAGTAATAATAGTAGTAGTATTGCAATAGTTGTGTAACAAAATATATTGTTTGAGTTTGTTTGAAAATTATATCACTATTCTGAGAACACCCCCCCTTTTATTTTGAACACCCCCCTAAGTAAAAATTTCTGGCGTACTTACTGTTGCCAGGTACAACATCAGGACAATACACAAGCCTCCAGCAAAAATAAAGAACTTAATACGATCAACCAAAGACGACCTAAGCCTCCGAACTCCTGGAGTTTACCGCATTCCATGTGAATGTGGTAAGTCATATATTGGACAAACAGGACGAACCATTGAAGCCAGATGCAAAGAACACAACAGTTACATCAGACTAAACCAACCAGAAAAATCCGGACTGGCTGAACATAGCATCAAACAGCAACGTAAGATTTTATTTACAGATGCCGAAATAATAGCAAAATGCTCAAGAGTTTGGGACAGGAGGATAAAAGAAGCCGTTGCAATCATACAAGAAAAAATGAACCTTAACAGAGACACAGGATTCCAACTGAGCAAAACATGGACACCAATCATATCCCGCCATTTCAAGCACCAATCAGAAGCCGCCATTTCAACCACCAATCAGAAGGGTCCAATCATTCATACATGAGTATATATATCCCATACACTCCATTGCACCATCCAATTCGATTCAACATACTGACTCGAGCTTTCGTGCGTCCCACACGTATTAATCGTGGCAAGCTGATAATCGAGTAAAGATAAATAGCACACCATTCAAACGCGTCTTTGGAAGGCCAGTGCTGTAAAAGCATATCGATACATCACCGCGTCCCCGAGTACTAAAGACTTTCCCGATCTTTTGCAAAGATCCGACAAAGGACGTGACTTAGTGGCAGTTCTGTTCTTTTCAGAGCTTAACTGTCACACCTTAGGCCCTTCTAAGAGCCACTTGACTTAATATTCCGGTGTCAGTTTCGTTAACTGTCACCACCTTCGGCCCTTCTTAGAGCCATAAGAGCTAAATTATATTACTCCCTCCCCGACAGTGTTGACAGTTGACGCACCTGAAGGAATAGTTATAACTATCTGCTTTCCTGGCCCTCTTGAGTTTCCGAGCTCTGAGTAGGAACTCTCGAATGTACAGGCCTTGCCGACAGCCGGGAAGCTGGTAGGGATAGCTAGTCCCGAAGGGACGGCATTATAACCAACTCACAAACACACACGCATACACAAACATCATAGCAATCCCTGATACCTTGCGGTGCTACACGAAAGGATTGCTAACACACAATACACACACTCACACATTCATTGACACACACCTCACCCCCCCGAAACCTAACCTCTAGGAGTTCCACTCCAAGCAAACAAGAAGCAAATCACCAAGAAGAATGAAAACTGCTCAGGATTCTAGAACAATTCCATCGAACATGAAGACTTCAGGAAGAAAAGCGAAGGACTCAACTTCAGTACGCAAGCCAACCCAAACAATGTCACTTAAGAAACAAGCTGAAATTGATCAAGCCACAACAACTCGCCAACTTCGCAGTGATACCTGTCGGAATTGTGAGTACTATTGGGGATCTTCAGATGAAAGCCCAACCATACAGGCAATCCACTCTTCTCCTCCGACATTCCTCTCTCCAGACAGCCCTTTCAAGGAATCTGATTTCCCTGCTACAATCCCTAACACCAGCGAAACAACTGCTTTGAACAACCAAGATCAAAGCGACACCAGCTCTAGTTCTAGCTCTTCAGACTCCGGTTCGCCTCCTCCCAGACCAAGAAACCAAGGTGATTTCAGCAATACAGCACAGCGTCAATCAGACAGCACATACTCCCATGATGAAGAAGAAAGTAACCTCATCACATCTGCAAAAGAAGTTATGGAAGTCAATACATCACAGAATCCAACTCTAAAAACTACTCAAATTGCTGCAAAGCCAACTACAAGCTCCAACACACAGGAAACTGATGACTATAGCGTCACCATCAGTAACTTAAGAAACGAATTCTATGAGAGGAAGACATTAAACAGCATGATCAGTCGTCGCCAAATTAATGCGAAATATACCATATATTTCATAAAAAACATCAAAGGCATCCGCATCAAGTTCAATTCTTCATTTGATAAAGAACAATTCCTAGCAATGCACACACCTTCAGAACTCAGCTATGACAAGACATGGTATACAAATGAAGGTCGCAAACGCACACCTCAGCCACCTAAAGCTACTTTCACCTGCGTAATAACAGGAGTGGACCTCAACTACACTCTAGAAGAAATTAAAGAGGAACTTAGTCAACAACACATTGACTACTACAACGTCATAAGAATCAAGTCAGATCGTGGGCCTCTACCTCTCCTTAGATTGTTCTCATACAATCCCGAAGAAGTCAGCCATCTCATCACCAACGGCATCATCATTGACAACTATTATCACAGAGTTGAAGCCTCCAAGAATCAGGGAAGACCGTTACCATGCTCCAAATGCTTCCAGTACGGCCACATCTCATCCAGCTGTAATGCCGCTCAACACTGCTATAAATGTGGAGTTCACCGTACACTCAACCATAAATGTCGAATAAATGGAAACACACCCTTCTGTGCAACCTGCAAAATAAATGGGCACAAAACTGGAAGCAGCACCTGTCCAAAGCGACCAACCACTACTACCACCACTGAAGAAAACCATATCCCAATCAAGATATATCCTAAGGATAAGCCTAACCAAACATCGCAGAAAACTACCTCAGAATCGACAGCCCACTCTGAAAATCATGAGCCACTCCAAGACAACACTACAACTGCTGAAACTGCCGCCACAATTTCTACAGAACCAACCATAAATGAAACTATCAAGACAGCCATAGAAGAAATCACTCATAACATTATACAATGGGTTACCGCAGTTCTTACGTTAGCCATGAAACCCACGGAAACTCAGACTCTGCATTCTTCAATAAAGAAAGCTACTGCTGCTATCTTCCATGAAAAAATCAACATACTTAACTCAACGCAAGGATACGCCTACATCAATATTCCAAAACACAATCAAAATAGACGTAATGTGCAGAATTAAAACCGTGTCTGGGTACGCTGCCAAAACATCATCCATCACCAAAATCATGTATATTAACATCCAAGGACTTCGCAACAAAATGACGGAACTGCTCACTTACATTCAAGATCACAAGATTGACATCACCATCATCAATGAGACGCACTTCACCAAAAATTTCAAGATCCATCTACAAGGCTACAATATCATTCGTCAGGACCGCATCACCCCCTCAGGAGGCACGGCAATCATCCTTAAAAAAGAAATAAAATACTTAGAGAGCTCCATCCCATCCCATCTGCAGGATGCCACGACCACTCCATTAGTCATTAAAATTCAACTTCAGACGCCTATCCACATCGCTACCTTTTACAATAATCCTAGTTCTGATGTAAGCAACTCCTTTCCCTTACTCAACTATTTTGCTACTATTCCTAATCTTATCCTCGCACTGGACATCAACTCCCAGCACGAACTCCTTGGAGATCCTACAACCAACACCAATGGTAGGAAATTACTACAATACCTTATTAACAGCTCTCTAATACAGCTCAAAATTCCTGGACCAACTCGGCTCGCACAACGTTTGGATGAAATCGACACTGCACCAGATAAAATCTTCTGCACTAACGGAATACTAAAATTCCAACCTAGTATACACACTGAACAAGGATTACCTTCTGATCACCTCGCAGCACACATCCATCTCCAAAATCCTAAACTCACAGCAGAATATATATCCATCAAAAATTTCAAGCAAGCAAATTGGGAAGCCTATCAAGACAGTATAACTAAGGATCTTCAGAAAATTGTAATCTTACAAACACCGCAGTCAATAGAAGAAGCCGCAAATGCAATCGCCACCGCCATACAACAAGCAGATCGGAACTACATACCTACCAAAATTATCATCCCAGGATTAGATCGACTACCACAGGAAATCATTAATCAAATACGCCACAAGAGATATCTCCAACGAACTTACAACCAACACCGTTCACCAATTACTAAACTAGAACTAAACAACTTAAATCATACAATAAAAATCCAGATAAGAAAATTTCGAGAAGAACAATTCAACACCTTCTGTGAGAAGCTCAACCAATTGCATAAGGAGAATATTTCCAAATTCTGGTTAGAAATCCGAAAACAAAGGAACCCTAAGACTAAATTAAGACTACCAACTACTATCGATAACGTCTACTTACCATCTGACGAAGACAAACTTCAACATTTAGCCAACGCTTTCTCATTAAAGTTTCAAGAACCTCCGCCCAACTCACCGGAACATCATTCCATTGTGGATTTAGCTCACACGATTAAGACAATCATCGCTAATCACGAAGATTTGACTAACGCAGATCTTGCTGATGACCATCCACCTTCTATCGTTGACCTACTAGAGCCTATTCACTCAATAGAAGTTGAAGAAGCTATTAAAAGTAGGAAGAATTCTGCTCCAGGACCTGACCGGATCACCACACAGCATCTAAAAGCAGCCCCACCAATTCTTTACGCAAAACTCGCCGAATTATATACTGCTAGTCTATTCACTGGCTATGTACCCACTACTTGGAAGATATCATACACCATACTTCTATCAAAACCAGGAAAACCGGCCAACCTCACCTCTAACCTTCGTCCAATAGCACTAACTAATATATTCTCGAAAATCATGGAAAAAATCTTAGTCAAAAGGCTTCATATATACTTGAACAGCATCAAACTCATATTACCACAGCAAGCAGGATTTAGACCTCAACATAGCACCATCGACCAATTAATGAGAATATGTCATGACATACAGATCGCCTTTTCTAAAGGACATATCACTGGAGCAGCGTTCCTAGATCTCACTGGCGCATTTGATTCCGTATGGCATGACGGCCTTTTGTGCAAACTCACACACTACAATTTACCCACAACTATTATTAGATGGATCAATAACTTCTTATCTAACAGGACCACTCAGATCAAACTAAACGACCTATACTCTAACAATATTTCTGTAGAACGAGGAGTTCCACAAGGGTCGACAATTGCCCCACTCATCTACCTACTGTATGTCAACGATACGCCCATAAATTCAAAGCTTACCACAAGACTTGGTCTCTTTGCTGATGATACGGCGTATTGGACCTCCACATTACTTACTCACAACGTACTCAGTCGATTAAGAAAGCAAATAAATGAATTTGCAAACTGGTGCTCCAAATGGAAACTACAGCTAAACCCAAAGAAAACCCAGATCATCCTATTCATCCCACCTCGAAGACGCAGACACTCCATTAAGGACACACGGAATAAAATAAAAATACAAAATCAAGAGGTTCCAGTTACAACAACCGCCAAATATCTGGGAGTTCTCCTCGATAAAAGATTAACTTTCAATTCGCATATACAGGAGGTCAGAAAGCGCGCTATTCGAACAATAATAGCCATCAACAGACTAGGCAAAAACCCAACGTTGAACCTTAAAAGCAAGCTGTACCTATATAAAATGATTATTCGACCTACGCTCATATATGGACATCCTCTCTTCACTAGACACAACGTAGCAGACGTCTCCAGAGCTGAACGATTTTGGATAAGAAAGATCACAAACAACTTCCAGGACGAAGACATCAAGCCATACTATAAACAATTTCGCTTACAGCCAATCAAAGATGTCATCATGAAGCTCAACAGAAAATACAAAGAAAGAATCATGGACAAACAGTTTTTCAAAGATAACTTCACTGAACTAGAAAGAACTCCAACAAACCCACCCAAAACTACCCTACATGCTATCCTAACCATGTAAAAAAAAAAAAAAAAAAAAAAAAGCCACTCCAAATCTTAAATTCCAACAATTCTTAAGCACGTTCCTCACCCCCTAATCCACAAAACCTAACCAACTAAACCTACCCACTACCTAACACACACATCAACAACAAAACTCTCAAATATAAAATCGAATTAGCATACAAAACCAAAATTCATCTAGACAACACCACTCGGAGCAACGTCACAGAGCCACCAAATTCAATTTCAACAATACAACCTATAAGTCGCAAACACACTACATCGGAATAACACAAGAAAGCCAATCTCGCGACTTGTTCATACACTTACAGCCATACAATACTCAGTTCACACTGGGCAAAATAGCATACATGCTAGAAGCCCGTCTCTGACTTTGTCAGAGAAAAGTTAATATTTTTGAATTGAAAATTGCACCATCATATTCGCCTGAAGATGAGGACGATGTCAGCCCTCGAAACGTCGCAAGATATAACAGTATTTACCTGGCTGTTAGCCCGAGAAGACCTGTTCACAATACGTCGCCAGGAAAGCTTCAATAGATACTATTGATAGCATGTTTGGAAAGAGGAAGCAACTTACGTAGAAGTCTAAATTTGTGTGTGCATGTAGTCCGGAGTCATAAGTTAATACACAAAAACTCACAGACCTGTATCTGCTCCCAAAGGCCTGAAAAAAATCGTAAAGTTGGGGAATTATGCTAATTTAGCATATTTCACTGTCCAATATCTCCAATGGGTCTGGATAAATAAATCTGATATTTTGAGAGTAGTTAGTCCTTTTGTATACCATAACATACAACAAAGCGCGTTTTGTGTTTTTGAGTAGAAGGGAGTCAAAGTATTAAGTAATGACGTCATATTCTAGGAGGTGTTTTGTTCATAAAATTTGCTGAAATTTGTTGTTGTTAAGTAAAATAAAGTAGGATGAATGGTTAGTCCAGTCAAGGCTCTCAAGCTCGTTTCTATCCTCTAGTTGTATCTCTGTCTTGTCAGACACACAGCAGCACTGGTGAAGAATGCCGCAATCAACAGAAGGCGAGGAAAGTCAAAATGCACCCTTGACAAAAAAAAAAAAAAAAACTAAGTATTCCTTGCTCTTGCTGCTTGTTATATCAATGATACCCAATCATGTTTATTCTTGTTTTAACTGTCAACTCATGCAAAAGACTGTTGTCCTTTCTTTTGATCTACATTCTCAAGTCAGTGAACACTTACTCGCTGTAAACACTGACAAATTTCCAGTAGATTTTATGAACAAAACACTTCCTAGAGTATGACGTCATTACTTAGTACTTTGATCCCCTTCTGCTCAAAACCACAAAATGCGCTTTGTTGTGTGTTATGGTATACTAAAGGACTAACTATTCCCAAAACTTCAGATTTTTCTATCCAGGCCCATTGGAGATATTGGACAGTGAAGCATACTAAATTGGCATAATTTTCCAACTTTACGATTTTTTTCAGGCCTTTGGGAGCAACTATAGGTCTGTAAATTTTTGTGTATTAACTTATATCCCCAGACTACATGCACACACAAATTCAGATCTCTACATAAGTTGTTTCCTCTTCCCAAACATGTTTTTAATGTCCGAAAATGTTGCTACCGTAGGCCCTGATTTCATTCCCTTCAAATAGTTTTAGGCAAAAATGTTAAAAGATCAAAGTTTTAGCTCTGCACGAGTTGGAGACGTCCAGCAATTTTCAGTTTGTTAGGACAAATACATGCTGAGATATTCAAAACAACGTAAACGCCTAAAATCGAAAAAAAAGGCAAAATGGCGCCAGTCCCTGTGTCACCATGGGATGTTGTAAAAAAAAAAATTAATTGTTGATTTGAAGTATCCTGATATAGGATAAACATTCATGAAAAAATTACATTTTTTGGAGATGGTCGAGCGGCACATGCTTGATCACTTAGAATGGATTGATTTCCTCATCAACCCAATAGCATCTCTGGTGCTGCTTCCTTCCCGGAATCTAAACTGATATTACTCCAATACCTCTCCTATTTTACTTTACAACCGCTTATTTAATATGCGTGCAATAATCTTCCCATGTGGGAAATAAGGCTAATGGATCTGTTATCACTACACTTCTTTGCTTGCCTTTTCTTAGGTAATGCAACCATTGTAACATTTAGAAAATCCTTCGACCATTGTCCACTCAGGTAGATCTTGTTAATAAATAATGACAGTACTTTCATTACATTGTCCCCTAATCCCTTGAACAAGTCTGCTGGTATTTCGTCCTCTCCAGTAGTCTTCCTTCTTCTTGATGGTTTGTACTGTACTTCACTTTTCAGTTTGTTTTGGATCCTTTCTCTTCTTTATCCATTTCTGTTTCAATTGTGACAATTCTTGGGCGGTTCTTCTGGCCATATAGATCCTTTCTCTATTAGTCTCAAATCTGATGGTATGTGACTATATTTTGTTGATCTTCGATTCCCAAAGTGCGTATACTTTGTTAGTTTTTTCACTCAATTTTTTGTGCTTTCTGATACATCAGATCATACCTGCCACTTCCTTCGGGTTCCATTATTTTTTTTACAAATTGCTTCCATGTACTTTTCTCTGGCTTTGCTAGTTCCTCTTCTCAGGCCATTATTTAGCCTTCTATATTTTTTGATGTCCGTGAATTTTACCCTTTTGCGTTCCTCCATCTTCTTAAGCATCTCTTCAGTTACTCATGGTTTTCTTCGCTGCTCTTTCATCTTGAATGTTGTTATTGAGTAATGTCTAGCAGAATCTGCTTAACTTTTCCCCAGTTTTTTCCCATACTCTCTACCATGTCATCTATTGAACCAGAACTTTTGTTCTATGTATCATATTATTGTCCATACTTCTTGTTTGTTCTACATTTCATTTGCGATTTGTCATTTCATTTCTCTTCATTGACTTTAGCCAGGTTTGCACCTCCTGCACTAGGTGTCTGTGATCCGAATCATTGTCCACTGCTAGTAATGTCTTAACGTCCTGTACACTATTTCTGCAACGTTTCTTGATGAGATTATAATTGATTTAATGGCATCTTTTATCTCCCAGACTCTTCCACTTGTACAGCTTTGTTTTCGTCTTCTTAAACCACGTATTTGTCACTACCAAATCACGATAAGAAATTGATCAGCAAATTGGCCCGTGCGTTTCTTCTACGTAGTCCAAACGATCCAAATAGCTTACTCACAGCTTCTTCTCCCACTTTGCTGTTGAAGTCTCTCATTACCACGGCGTTAACTTGAGCTCTTTCCTCTTGATGCAGTATGCTAGTAATCTCGTCACATATTACTCTTGCTTCATTTTCGTTATGGTTAGTTGTTGCCCTATACACTTGTATTATAGCAATATCTACTGGTTTTGCACTTAGTTATATAAACATCAGGCTGTCACTACAGCATTCCAATTTGGTAGCACTTTTGTCTATTTTATTTCTCCTTGCTATCGCGACAAAATTCTCGGCTTTACCCGAGTATGATATTGTATAATTACTCGACATTATTTCATCTTTCTCTGACCATCACGCTTCACTCAAACCCATTATATTCACTTTATTCTTATCTATTTCCACTTTTAAATTTTCAAGTTTACCTTCCGTTGTAAAGTTCTTACGTTCCAAGTTTTATGGTGGAACGTAAGTTATTTTCTCCTTTGATGATCCTTCCCGGAGTAGTCCCATCCGGAGATCCGAACGGGGACTATTTTATTTTTCTTTCCTGTGGTGACAGCTAATATATATATATATATATATATATATATATATATATATATATATATATAGATAGATAGATAGATAGATAGATATAGATAGATAGATAGAGAGAGAGAGAGAGAGAGAGAGAGAGAGAGAGAGAGGTGTACGTATTTTTTCAGTTAGATAAAAGAGCGGTTATCAAAATAGTTGAGGGAAATAACACCTATTTTGACCCTTCTTTTCGTCTTATTCTAGCATCTCCCCTTCCTTCTTTTTTTTTTATATGAAAGCTATCCCTTGATAATAAGGAAGTAGATGAACTCTAAGAGAAACTCATGTCCATGAAAATCTTACATACCCTAAGATAGAAGCTACGACTCTTACTCAAAATGTGAGCACTGTATCATTATCACCATTCCCTCCTATCAAAAGACAAACGTTTGGCTACAAAATTTATAGCAAACTTCTGAAAGTGAATAAGATGAGTGCGTTTGACTGTCCAAGAACTACCCAACGTAAGTGGTTTTGAAATAAATAACTGCTTGTCCATCCAGCTGGTGTTGTTTTGTTCATTTCGTGGTCGTTGTGTGTATAGTGTTGTGTTCGAAGGAGGCCAAATCATGCTTTTACCGAACAAGTAGATATAGATGCTGCTGCTGTATATAACGTAGCTGGGGAAAGAATCATGTGCGTGTCCAAATGATCCGGTAGTCGTGATATTCCCAGATGTCTGGAATGTGGCTACTCGTTCCCAGAACTTGCTTTACTCTGTGAGAACCATCAGCGAGCACGGTGCTCTTCAGATCATGCAAGAAGCCAACGAAATAAGAAACAAGAGAGAAAAAGAAACGAAAATCGACTCTTGGAGATAGAAAATAACAGGCAGAAACAACCAGATAAAAAAAAGAAGAAGAAAAGGAAATCTCCACCCCTTATTCTTCATGAGAAAACTGTGACTTGTTAACTCATTCAATCGATAGTCTAGTCGCAAATATTGTCACTGTTTTGAAAATCACAGTGAATGACTCAAAGAAACAAATTTGTATTCGGTAGTTCAAAAAATGGTATTACTAAATAAATCTCAATTTAGGTGTTGGGCAATAATCCTGCAAGTGGAATGAAGACAACCAAATTCAAGTCATACTGCTTATCAGGTTCTTTCTTTGGACCCTTCAAATGCCGGAAAAATCCCAGTTATTGGAAGAATGTGATAATATGTATAATTTTATGAGTTTGACCTAAGAAGACCTTAATTTAAAAGACATACTTTCGAAAGAAGGTAAAGTACCTTGTAATAAACCCACAAATTGAGTACTTTTATACCTGCCACATCTTAACTTCACAATTATCTATGTAGTATTTTTATATGTTATTATATCTCTTATATTATTATTATTTCATTATTATTATTACTTTATTTCTTAACTCGTTACCACGTTATTACCAACATTTGGATGGTTGATTAATTAAAATTTAATCTATCTTTGTAGCACTGAGACTTTATGAAAATGAAATGAAATAGAATGAAATATTTCAGTTTAACGTCCCACGTCCTGCCCTTTGGGCTAAGGGAGACGATGATTAAAGCAAATGAATGATGATGGAATAATTGGTGGAATGAGAATGTGCTAGGAAACATGAATACCCTAAGAAAATCCACAAACACGATGCTGTCCACTACAAACTTACTTGGGCGGGGAGTGAATCAGGGACTCCATGCACTAGAGATAAGCCCGAGACTATATAAGAACTACAGTTGGTGGAATGTGAATAATCATAATGGGTTAAAGGCTCCCCACCAGACATTGAACCCGGCCAATGATAGGGCTGACCCGGAAGACCCAGAAGGAGGTAGATCTATGACCCACCATAACAGACGATCAGTATTGACCTGGTCTTACCTAGTAACCTGGACAGAACCGTGAGCCAACCTGATTCGGACACACCCGATATGACCAAGAGATGACGAAACCTAGTAATACACATATAACGTGTAGTCTATACACCGAGAATATATATAAGGCTCCTAATGGATTTCTACAAACACGATTTTCTCCCTCTGTTTATGATTTCCTTTCTCGCTTGTTCTTTGCATCTGTATATATGAAAACATTGCACTGAAAGACAACTACAACGTTTTTATTTTCTTTTTAGCTTCTTGTTTGCATCTGTGTGTGCCAAAACATTGCACTGAAAGATAACTACAAGGTTGTAATTTCCTTTCTCCCTTGTTGTTTGCATCTGCGTATGTCAAAGTATTACACTGAAAGATAAATACAAGGTTTTAGTTTTCTCTCGCTTGATGTTTGCATCTTCCCATATCTAAACATTATACTGAAAGATAACTAAAGAGTTTAGTAGAGTGCAAAAGCATGAGAATCACAGAGAAGATATGCTACAAGTTTTTCTTATAAGTGATTATCAAAGTTTAATCTAGCGAACCAGTAAAACTTGCCGTTTAGTATATAAAAGATGCCGCTGAGACCAAGCAGTATTTTGTTAAATATTTTTGTATAACCTATGTTTAATAACCTCTGTATTATTTTTCAGTATCGGAAGACGAATAAACATGGAATTATATTTGAAATGCTCAAGATATGGTATCCTAATTATGAATTATAATCAAGAAATAAAATAAATAAATGTTCGAGCTTGATCATTTATCGAATGGGTCGTTAAATAATAAAAAAATAATAATAAACTACAAAATTTTGCAGTAATGCTGCAGGCTGATGTTTGGGTGGCTTTCAGGTTCCCGGTCTGTTTGAGTCATCGAGTGTTTGGGTTGTCAGGTCAGATCGAGCCTGACAAGCGAGATCCAGACTTGGATGACCAGGACAAAAATTGTGACTCAAGTATGCAGTGCCCGTTGACCCATCACCTTTCAATCACTGCACTATCTACTAAACCAGCTGGAAGGACTTAAGTCTATAAGAGACAAGGTTTACAGTTTAAAGTGAAAGCTGAACTGCTATTAGCTTTTGTATCCGAGAGAAGTACTCCAACATAATCGAACTCGGGACTAGAACAATGGTTGTTTATTTTCATTATTGTTAACACATTGACGACGTAATACGGAGATTTCCGTACTTCAGAAGCCATATGGTAGGCGATGGGACACAGAGATTTCAATTTTTACCTATAGGATTCCCTGCTAACCGGGCATTTAAATAATTCTGTAGATAAAAGTGGAAATTTTCATAGTCCGTCTTCCATGTGTTAAGACTAATCTTATAAATGTTTTGTAAAACCTGAAAGAAAGAACAGCGTTCGTTATTTATTATTTGTGAAAAAGAAGTCCGTTTGAGAAAATAAAAATGAAAATGAATGAATTGTTTCATTTTACATCCCGCCTTATAGGCTAAAGAAGACGAATGATAATTAAAAGTGAAATATTATCAAACAATTAGTGGAATGAGAATGTGGGAGGAAGCGGGAGAACTTAAATATTTGTATATACAAGTTTTTTTTTTAATATACGGAAGACGTTTTTGATGTGAAAATATCTCACTCAACACATTGCCAGACCAAGCTTTGTAAGTTTTTCTTCCAGAGCCAAGTTGATATCTAGAGTTTTTTTTTTTTTTTTTAAGCTGCAAATCAAATGGTCTCTCTAAAGGCAGTGTTCCTCTCAAGCCAGAACTACTGTTGCAGCATGTTTCGCCCGGACGCAGACTACAAGTAAGTCGTGTTAAATAAACGTGCTTATGTATCAAATGATATTTCTATAAATTACACGTGGCGATAGCAAAAGCCTTTGATGTGTATCAGAAATAATATACAAAGCCCAAACGCAGCACACCATGTGCATCATAAGTGTTATACATAGCAATGAATGTGTTAAACCAGTGTTGCCAACAAGTTGATACAAAAAGTCGCTAAATAGGATATGAAATGACTCCAATTTTGGCGAAAAGTTGTTGAATTCCGTCTTTCTCATTCTCACATATACATAGCAGGTATGCGATCAATTCAAGCTATAATACTATCTACGCTACAAAAACGTAGCCTATACGTAAAAACGCAATGAAAGAATCATTATAACTAACAATAATTTCACTTTGAATATATATACACTTTAAGATCAATTTTACTTCAACAAAATCAAAAATGAGGTTAGAAAACGAGCAAAAGTAAAAGTCTACCCAGAAAAACTTACATCATATCCCCTTTTACTCACGTTTCTACAGATAATCAGCTTGCTATTGGCAATATATTGTTTGAGCTCTAAACGGAAGCTGTGTAAACTGAACGACACAAAAAAGATTAGAGTTTGTTCTCGTCAGAGGGCAAGAGATAAAATCAGTCAAAGCAGGAATATGGACATATATGATATGTACTTTCCCAGCTCGTCATCACTTTCGCTGATTCAAATAAGCAAAAGGAAAATAAACATATATCTGAACCGATTCGAGCTAATAGAACTTGATTACAGGACAAGTTGTTCGCACACAAAAGTCGCTAGATTTTTAAGTCACCAAATTGTCATTCAAAAATCACCAAAAAAGTCGCTAATCGGAAAAATTATTTTTGTCGCTATCCTGGAAGTTGAATCCCCTAGATTTAGCGACTTTTCCCCCAAATTGGCAACACTGTGTTAAACGAACTTTGAAAATAACACTTCGTAGCGTGATACAACACCTAGAAAAGGAAAATCTTATTATCATTATCTTTTAAACCGTTTAACGCGCAAAGACATAAAAAATTTATATATCGTCGGTGCACCTCGAAGAACCGCTATGTGTTAAAACTACAACTTTCAGGAGAAGCAAAAACATTCCGAACTCCTAAAATTTTGCCAAATATACACGGAAGCACTTGAAAAATATAATAAAATTGATTCTGCATATATTATGCACTTTACATTGTTGAAGCTTCCTTCAACAATATTATATAACGATTGTTGTGCTTACGTAGCACCTTTTGCGCCTTTATTAGCACATAGAGGATTTGTATACATTAATCAATGCGTACATGTTGAAAACCAGAAGCCTTTCATTTCAATCAATAATTTTTCATTGTTGTGGCGAAACAATTGAATATTAACTTAAGTTATGACATTATAAGGGACGCTGCCTGACAGCTTTCAGGTTTATTTGCACGAAATATCTAATTTTCGACAAAAAATGTCACATAGCGGTTCTTCCAGGCGCAGCGACGATATGGATTCTTTTGTTTAAGACAATATGAATATATCACCACTTGTACGAATTCAATATGAAGAACACAGAAAGAAGGATAAATGCGAAAGATGTATATTTTTCACAGTAACACGCAGACATTTGCTATTAAATAAAAAGAAAACAATTAACAAATTTTCTAATGATGACATTGTTAGCAAATAATCCACGTGCTCGAAGAAGCAATTTTCAGGACCAATGGCTCAGCGGCTGAGCCACCAGTTTAAACCTCCGTGGCTCGGCTTAGAATTAAACTAGGGAAATGACGTAGATGTCTCTCTCTTCAGGGAGCATGAAATTTTTCAACCGTGTGCATTTCCCGGTTTTGAATCACCCTGTATACTCATGAGCTTTCGAATCAACATTAAAAGATTGATTTTCCTATCTCTTACCGTTTTTGTTTTATTTAGATCAACATTGAAATCAGAGGTGGTAGTAGATTTCTGTTATTTCCAGTTTTAGTACAAATATAAGGATAGATATTGAATGTGTTTCTGTGACGATAAATCCGTAATAAATCTAAAAACCGCTTTTGACTATATATTAACGTTTTCTGCTCTGTAGTGATCAATGTTGAAAGCAGAAAAAGGAAACTTTTATAACTTCTAATTTGAATAGAGAGAACCTGTTCTTGGAGCACTGAAAACATATCAAACAACCATTTCTCGTTCTCCTTACCATTTTGCTCAGAAATTTGATGAAAGACAAAAAAACATAAACATTCTATGAGAGTTTCATACTTATCCATAGCAGAGTTTTCAACTCTAGAAAGGATGATATGTGAAACTGATCGGTTTTACCAAGTTATTGGCACAATTACACCGCTCTTTTTCCCCCTTAAAAATCGTTTGGATAAAATGGAATCACGGTTTCTGTTCTTATGCAGTGTTACAGAGAAAGAATCGTTTAATCCGTATGAGATCAGTCAATCTTGGAATGCTTCAACTGCTCCAAGTGGTCGCTGAAGCACACACCATGGGAGTATTGTGGTTCAGAGCCCTCCTCTTTTTGGTTCGTGGTCATGCTGGATGTGGTAAATTACCTCACTTAACCTCAGTATTTCATGGGAACCGAATTCTCTAGCAGGAAAAAATATATATGAGGGGACGTGGCTACACTTATAAATTGACTACTTTTGTGTATCAGAATGCGAGTAATAGATATTAAAAAAAAATAAAATGAACAGATAAAAAGTTCAAAGCTCCGAGTGAAGTCCTATTTGACTAAGAAAGTAGAAATTAACAAAATATATTTCCCCACATTTATAACTCCCAGTAGGCATTTATACAGTATTCAACACAGTAACTAATGCCTTTGAACAGGGTCCTTATTCTATATTAAAATGTTATAATTATTCAGTTATTTATTTATTTATAACAGGTTTCAGATACAGCACTAGGCCATTTTACACTGAAACATTTTAACAATTTGATAACAACAATTCAATAACAATTTGAGGTCAAGATGGTACAACACAACAGCGACATTACAAAAATAGCTTATTTATAGGTGATCTGAAAGTATACTCACTTGAAGAAACGTCTACAGTTTCTGGTAACTGATTATAGGTACTGACAATTCGGTTTAGAAGGGACCTTTGAACAATATTAACTCTCGCCGCTCGAGTGTTAAAGAGATCACTAGACCGTGTTGTTCTAGCGGGTACGCGAAAATTGATCTGACTTAACAACTGTTCACATGATATGTGGGCATTTACAATTTTTTGCAAAAATATTAGATCAGAAATTTTGTTTGTCACTAGGGGAGGTTTGATATTGAGGGATTTTAAAACATCATTTTTTAAAGTGTTCGGAGGTGAGGTACTCGGTAGGATACAATGGCTAAAAATAAATTAATTGCAGAATTTATTTATTTATTTATTTTAGATGAATAGGGCAGGCCATAGACCAGATAGGAGAACAGTACTCAAAAGTGGGAGCAACATATGACTTATAGAACAAGCTTAAGGAATTAGGATTTTTTTATGTGAGCGAAGCGATAAAGGAGTCCCAGTTTTCTCATAGCAGTACAAGATATTGTGCTTATATGATCCGTAAAAGTAAGCTTATTGACAATGATAACACCAAGATCTCTGAAAGAGGAGACAGGATTTATGTTCTTATGGCCAATTTTGTAAATGTGTTCTATAGATTCCTTTTTTAGAGAAATCGTAAGAGAATCACAGTTTTCGATGTTTAAGCTAAGTTTCCAAGAGTTACACCAGTTGAGAAGAATAGAAGCATCATGTTCAAGAGCAAGCGCATCGTAGTCGGATTGAACTTGTCTGTAGAGTTTGCAATCATCAGCGAATAGAAGAATATTGGTAGAGCCGTTTGTGAACAAAGAAGGCAGATCGTCCATGTATAATAGAAATAGAAGTGGACCCAGAACATTGCCTTGAAAAACTCCAGAAGTTACGGGAATAAAATCAAAAAAGTAACCTGAAATTGAAACTCGTTGTGTCCTATTACTAGTGTTGCCACGAGACGAGACATTTCTCGTGTCTCGTCTCGTCTCGTCTCGTAAACGAGACGAGACACGAGACGGGACAGAACCCTTTTAGACGAGACAGACTGCTTGTCCCGTCTCGTCTCGTGTCTCGAAAATGAAAATGCTGGCGGGAATGGCCAAGATTGAAATTGCCAGTGGTCATATAGATTGGAAAAGGAAAATCCCCTTTGTGAGAAAACATGTTGAAAAGCCTTCATAGAAAAGTGTCCTCTGTCCATTCATTCAATCCAAAGATTGAATGAAACAATCTTGATACATGAGCTTCCAGGAATATCATCCTTAATGTCTTGTCCCCAACACACATACACATAAAAAACACACTTTTACCATTTTACCAATCGCTCGCTTATTATACAGCAGTCATGTTGTAAAATTCACCTCTTCGTTTGGAAGGCGGTCGAAGGACAAAGAAAGCAAAGATATTATTGACGAACCCTTCAAATTGTTTGCTTTCAGCAAATTTATGATACTAACAATAACACTGGAAGTGAAGAGGTTTTACAGGGGGCCCTTCGTTTTGTTACGCGGAAATGTTTGATCTGACCAGAGTGCGAAATTGCCCTCTGCTTCCATGTTGTGAGGATGGGAATACTTCCCTTTCCTAGTGAATAATATTCATTAGGACCTGAATTATCTTCAGAAAAGGTTTCTTACTGAGTGTAAAGAACATTTGGTATAATATTCATGGAACTCCGTTGAAAGCAGAAAATATCATGAGAATGATCAAAATTCGAACATTGAAGAACATAATTAACAGAAAAGAAATAGGATACCCAAACCATATTTTTAAACTTGCCATAAAATGTATATCCTATATTTTTACTAATTCCTTACTCCCATGAAAGTATCCTGGGGAGGATATTCTCTCTCCAATTTTTTCAGATTGAAATCCTTTTATCCCGTGCGATTTCGCCCCCTGACATAATACGAAAAAGCAAATGCTCTTAAAATCCATACACATGACCCTTCCGGGACTCAACTCGGGTCCTTCAAGCCGATGGTCTATTGCCGCAGACCGCTCGGCTTGGTATGAAGATGTAGATTGTATGATTGCGAATAGACCACGACAATATAAAAAACTTTAATCCAAAATGGCCACCCAATAATCAACTTCTTTTAGACCACTAGCTAATCTGGGTGTACTGTCATGAGTTTGTTACACAAACGGGGCAACCACCATATAGTGGCACACAACCCCGCTGTTATGGGAACAGATTTGTACCATGGAGGTGAAGACTGGTCCCAAGCATTCTTTCGTCCGATGTGTCGTTCAGCTCCCATTACTATGGCACTTTAAGTAGAGCTTACTGTGCAGTAACATAAAGTTTCAATCAAATACTTTCCATTACTCAATAAAATTATTTGGTTCCGAGCTTTTTTTTAAAAAAAAAAATTGCAACAAATCTAAACATGCTAAAATGGAAAGTAGTTTTTGGATTGTTATGGGTTAACACTGTGAAACCTAAAGGCTGGAATATATGAAATCAAAGTGTACATACATATCTCTCTCTCTATTTATCTATATATCTTTCCATCTCTCTCTCTCTCTCTCTCTCTCTCTCTCTATATATATATATATATATATATATATATATATATATATATATATATATATATATATATATATATATATATATATACAGACACTATAAAGCAAGTGGGCTGATAGTATACGATAGTGTCGGGGATGGTGACACCTTTAGATCGAACTTTGCTTGTCGTGTAAACATTATTTGACATTAGTGTCTTCATCTTCGACGTACCTATAAGCAATTTACTGTATATTCGTGTATTGAAACTGATGAAACAAATTTCAATGTTTCAGAATGTAATAAAAAAAAAATAAAAAAAAAATAAAAAAAAAAGGTTCGAGAAGCCTCAGACAACTAACAGCAGAGATATATTATCTTGTAAACTATTTGTCCTTGCCTTGTGAGCTTATTTGATTTTATTTTTAAGACCTTTAGGCAACTTTGGCCCACCCCGAATAGATGATGATTGGAAAATTAGTGGAATGAAGAAAGTGGTAGGATATTAGACAACTTCGAGAAAACACACACATTCGAAAAATGAAACGAAATGAAATCTTTGAGTTTTACGTCCCACGATTATGCCGGTTAGGCTAAAGGAGACGGTGATGATGAGTAATGAATAAAATGGTGGAATGAAGGAAGTGGGAGGAAACGGGAGAACCCCGAGAAAACCCACGCACACGGTGTTTGTCCACCACAAAGTTCACTTGGCGGGGGCTGGGATCGAACCCGAGACCTCTTGCACCAGAGGTGAACGTTTTACCACTGAGCCATCGACAATCTCCTTGTTAGACTTAAGTCTGATAACGATATTTCTTGGTCAGTTTTGAAATACTCAGCAAAAAGTATCATCTCTCTATCACCATGCATCATCTTTTCCATATCGACCATGTTAGTTGGCAATTTCGACTCATGGAGAATAGAAACTTCACGCCTTCGATAGGGAATCTTGTGAATAAATTATCAATTAAAGCCTGATAAACTGATGATTTCTTATTTGTTTATAAATTTAATTTTTGTAATTACACATGAAGGTTTGATGCCATTCCCAAGTTCCCTCCCCCGTCTAGAAAGCGAAAGGGAACGAGGTTCCTGGAAAGTGTTCATAGGTGAATAGGAATTTCCCTCCTTCTTCCTGTTCAATTACCACATTACTGTTTGCCCTGTGCCAAATTACGATGAATTTCAATTAAATTATCATCGATACTTTTGAGTGGAACAAATGATGAAATTTGAAACTTCCAAATTAAGGTAAGTATACGAACGTAAATGTAAAAATAGTGTAAAATTTTCCATACAATTATGCGTACAATCCAAACTTAAAATTTCCGTGTAATTAATCTTACAGTACAAATTGTATGCCTATTTTAGTCACAACTTTATGGGTTGATTGTCCTGTGCTGTAAGCGCTCCATATAATAAACATAAGCTTCAGCAATTATTATAGTAGAAAGCAATGGATATATGAAGCCAAACACTGTATTTTTTGTTTCTGATTTTTTTTCTTAAATAACATCGATCGTTTTCGATCATTTTTACAAACCAACTCACTACCAATTTTCCATATATAGAATGTGCCCCCCCTCCCCCATAAAGGAGAATTTTAAAAACTGCTAGGATGTTTATTTTCAATAAACAGTTAATACACTGAATTTCAGCTCCGTAAGTTTAACGGCTTGCGAAATACTCATTTTGTTTCGCAAAAATTCGGATTCTCACTACCTCCTTAGGATATTATGCATTATAATGAAAGCAATACGTGTATAACATCCCAGTTTGGATTAAGGTCTAACTATATACCAAAAGGAATTTCATTTGACTTTGCAATTTGACCGTGATGATCAGGAACACATAGTTACATTCATTTTTTCATATAATAATTTATATATTACAGTGATTGAAAAATGTATTTTTTCCAGTAGTTAGCTCCTCTAAAAACCACAGGTCTCGAAAGCCAAGTAGTAGTATAAGCCCTATTGCTATTATTACAATTAAAAATATCAATATCCAAAAGTGTCTAAAGTTTTTTTTTTTTTTCACTTGGTTAGATTTACTCAGCTCAGGTAAGTAGACTGAAATAAATGGAAAAGGAAGGGAAATGAAGGTCTTGAAAGTAAAACGAGAAAAATTTACATTCTTCAGAATATTCTGTCTACAATGCAGTGAGCAGAGTGGGTCGGTAGATTATACTGAGCCGGTGGGCCACAGTGGGTCATGGTGGGTGGTAGATCGCAGTGGGTCACGGTGGGTGGTGGGTCGCAGTGGGTCGCGGTGGGTGGTGGGTCGCAGTGGGTCACAGTGAGTCACATGCTGTTGACCCACGACCCACTCAGAAAACTTGACCCACTTGATCCACTGACCCACTCCATCTCTGTTCTTGTCTTGTGTGTTCAGGGTAATAACTTAGTTGTATCTTAATTAGTATGGTGCAGCCTGCTAGATTTTACTTTCGTTCCCATGGTATGCTGCTATATTTTTACGAGACAATACGAGACAAAACGAGACAAGCGAGACGAGACGAGACGGGACGGGACAGAACCTCTCGAGACGAGACACGAGACGGGACGAGCACATTTTTTCGAGACGAGACACGAGACGGGACATGCTTTGCACGAGACGAGACGAGACAGCCTGAAGTCTCGTCTCGTCTCGTCTCGTGGCAACACTACCTATTACTGAGATAGGTTTCCAGAAGACTAAGCAATTTGCCATGTAAATTGAATCTAGAATTGAGTTTGTATATAAGAAAATGGTGTGGAAGGGAATCGAAAGCCTTAGCCAGGTCCAAATACAAAATGTCGAGTTGAGAATTTTCTGAGATGCTGTTCACAGCATCGGACAGAAAAACAGATATATTAGTAACATAAGATTTTCTTGGCATAAAGCCGTGTTGTGAGGAGTTTATAAATAGAGCAACAAATTGAAAGATCCTGTTTTTGATTATCTTTCACAAACGAGTGAGAGAGGTGATAATAAAGAAATAGGTCGATAGGAGGACACATCATTTTTATTCTTACCAGACTTATGAATAGGAGTGATATTAGCTCTCTTCCAACAGGTGGGAAAGCAGTGGCGGCGATAAGGGCCCCGCAGACCCCGCGGTGCGGGGGGGCCCCGGACCTGAGGGGGCCCCTACAAAGTACGCTCAGCAAGACTAATTTACATGTCATTTATAATTTTAATGCATTTTGAAAGTGTTTCTACACAGCCTATAACAAATTCTAAGTTTCATTGCCATTTTGAGCATCGAACATGAAAACAACAACATAAAATTATAGGCAAATTCTTGCTCCTGAAGAACTGAAGGTTAGGTAAACAGTTCTTACAAATTGTGTGTTCCATTCCATTTCAAGTGAAATACAGCGATAGTGATGCTTACAATACATCTCCTTAGTTTTATCATGTGTGTTTGTATGGTACGTGTTCCGGTGTGACGATACAAGAAGAGTTTCCCACCCGTTATATTCTAGGCAATGAGAGTACTGTATTTTACGCGAATACACAAAAATATTCTACGTTAATTTTTCTCTGTGTGGAATGTAGTTATAGTATAATCCCGGATAACCGAAGCCCGAATTATCCGAAATCGCAAATCCAATAAACATGTACTGCACTGCACGGGAATAATCTAGAGGCCGGGGGTGCGTTAGACTATGCCTAATCCATATGCTATAAAGATAAACTATTACAGTACAAACTATCTATATGTACTGTAGTCCTAAAAATGTTCATTTAACTTACAAAAACTAAAAACTGAAACCACTGGCGTAACAGACCTTAAGTCCTGAGCCGGCCTCAACGCCATATGTTAACGACTGGTGGACCTACAACCAGGGTGGAAAAAAAATCATTTTTTAAAAGAAATCATTTTTCTTGATTTTTGATTTAAATCGATTTTTTTAAAATTTAAATCAAATCTTTTTCCTCGTATAATAGAAGTCAGGAACTGAAGAAAAACATTAGAAATTATTATTAAATGTTAGTTATGCCATTTAAGTGAATGTATTGGGGTTGAATTTTGAATTAATCTCCAATCGTTAACCTATTTCAATCCCAAACAATATTTCTTCAGCATTAACGTACAGCAATATTTATCAACATAGCACTTTTCCTTTCACGAAAGTTACTGATATTTCGCAGGGGCACATTTAAAAAAATCGGAACTAGCTAGCGGCACGAAATACATATAAAGTACATATATTTCACCTAAAATTAAGTAACTACTAGTAACTCTATGGTCTATGGAATCCGGAGCTTCAATGCCACGTTTACAAAAGCTCTCCATTGATTTCTATCCTTAGCCAATTGGATCCAGTTTCTACTTTGTATTCTTATTTCTGCGAGATGCATCTTAATATTGTCCTCCCATCTGCGCCTAGGTCTTCTTAATGGTCGTTTTCCGATTGGTCTTCCAGTCAAGACTTTGAAAGTGTTTCTACTTTCTTCCATTCTAGCTACATGACCTGCCCACCTAAGTCTCCTAGACTTGACGACCCTAACAATGTTGGGTAAACCGTATAAATTATGTAGTTCCTCGTTATGAAGTTTTCGCCATTCACGATTCCCGTTCCTCTTGGGTCCGAATATTCGTCTCAGGATCTTGTTCTCAAATACTTTCAGTCTATGCTCTTCCCTCATAGTAAGCGACCATGTTTTGCAACCATGCAGAGCAACAGGCATGATAATCATTTTATATTTTTTAAACTTCAAATTTCTCGACAAAATTCGCGACGACAAAAGATTTTGAACTGATTAATAACAAGAATTCCCTGCTTTTAGTCGACATTTAAATTCTTCGTGAATATGGTTTAGGTCTGTTAATATTGATCCTACATATTTGAAAGTATCCACTTTATGAAAAGTATTATTCGATATTTTAACGCATCCAAAATTTGCCGTATTATGATCCCGATAAACTTCTATGTATTTAGTCCATAAATTTCGCTTAGTTTTAATTTTTTTTTTTAAGAGTGGGGATCGGACCCCTGTAAATGCGCTCCTCTTATCTGGAAACAAAGAAATAGACGTGGACAGAAGAAAATTTTCGCTTTAAATGTCCATGGTGATTTCCTCGTTGGAATAGTTAACGATTTAAAAACCGTATGTTACGAAGAGAAGAAAGCAGGATTCACCCGTTATCCGTTCAAAATGGGATTTCTCTAATCATCCTTTGCATGATACTCGTTTCCATACTGTGCTTACATACATTTGAGTCCCATTGTGTTATGATCTTCCATAATCGAAATAACAGAACAGAAACGGGATTTTACTTATTTTCACTTTAAATTAATTTATTTCCGATTTTAATTTAAATCAACGATTTTTATTTTTTAAAAAATCAAATGATTTAAATTTGATTAAAATCGTGATTTAAATCAGACTGATTTAAATCAATCCACCCTACCTACAACTACTTGGGTGGCGAACAGGTGGTCAGCCCATTGCGTCACCCTCCACCAAGAGGCGTATCACTCCTCAGTTTTCCTCACGACGCTGGGCAGACGTCAAAAATTTGGAGTATTCTAGCAAATGATTGAACCCAGGATCACGTGGATATGAATCCAACGCTGTAACCACTAGATTATGGAACTCTGTAACTTTAATAAAGAACATAAGTGTAGCATACAAAGAGAGTTTCGATGTTATTTGATCTTCAAAACATTTCAGATAAATAAGAAATACTGTAGTACAGGCCTGGTAACAGATGTCCATGCCTTAAACAAACAAACAAACAAAGAAACAAATCCGAAATAAGACCCCAATTTAGATCGGTTAACCGTGGCTATACTGTATTATTATTATTATTATTATTATTATTATTATTATTATTATTATTATTATTATTATTATTATTATTATTATTATTATTATTATTATTCATAGTAGCTGTAATCATAGTGTTAATACTGTTAACATTGTAAAATGGTACATTAGTACGCATATAAAAATTGTAAATGAAGTTCGAGTAACACATGGCCACTCGGTTGAGTTTTTGCGGGGGGGGCCCCGAAGCCGGTATCGCCGCCACTGTGGGAAAGACACCTTCTGCAAAACAACGATTTAGTAAATTCGACAGGGGTTGAGAAAGCGAACTGGCAAAACTGCGTAGGAAGCAAGTGTAAATATTATCTGGCCCTAAGGCGCGCTGTTGGGGCAATGTTAAAAGAAGAGAAAGTACTTCGGGTACTGATAGAAGACAAAGATTCAGAAAAAACAGGTTGAAGAGGGTAGGGGAAGGAAGGAGAGGTGGGAGGGGATGAAACAAAGCTACTAAAGATATACCACATTGATTTGACACCTAGTCTTCCATTCCAAGCGCTGCTATCGGCTAAAGGAATTACACTCCCTTTCGTCATCCGCTCTCTCGCTTAACAAGAGCTGAACCCTCATTGGCTAAACGCGTAGGCGTGTGAGAGTGTGAGTTTTAGTTCGCATTTTTGCCACGACTCAAAACATTTTGTTAGCACTATAGCAAAATATTCATTAAACACCTTTGCTCTGTCTTTTTCATTTACACATGCATTTTTGTAGGTCAGTTCTGTCGGTATACGAGAACTATTTCTTCGGTTGTTTATTAGGGTCCAGAAACGCTTTGGGCTATTACTTGTATTGATTGTAATCTGTTCAATGTACTCCTCATACTTTTTTTTCATAAGATATTTATTATGTCCTCCAATATCTGTAAAGTACTTGTAGGTATATTCACTGGGAAAATCCTTCCATAGCTTCCATGCACTTTTTTTTTTTTTTTTTTTTGTTGCGAAGTATGCACTTTAGTTCCTCATTAAACCACGGGGAAACTTTGAAAAAGGTCTTTTACGGAAAGGCACAAAATCTGTAACCACAGCCTGTATGATGTCAGTTAATAAGTCAGCTGCATCGTCAATTGAGCCTGAGGCAAGTAAGCACCATGGAAAAGTATGAAGAACTTGACGCATTTCACTCCAAGGGGCTTTTTTCCACTGGGGTAAAGAAGACACTGATTTTTGTCGTTGATATATTTTGTGTTTGACGTGAGGCAAGAACACACTGAGGGAATCGCGATCAGATGGGAAAAAGTTTTACTTAGGAACCACAACCGTCGATTTGTGGGTTGACACAATATAGTCCAGGTTACTATCGCCTCTAGTAGAATGCATATTATGTTGTGCTAAGCCCAGAGCATGTATAAAATTGTCCAAAAACCAAGAGTCATTATTATAATTTTTAGAATGTGGGACACCACGTATGGGGGAAAGCCAGTCAATGGAGAGATTGAAATCTCCAAGAAGTGTTGCATTGCAGTCTGCTACGCGGCAATCATAGAGTCACGACCGGCAATCATAGAGTCAAGCATTGGAGTTTAACCACATAATACTATGTAACATTCTTCTTAAAAACTTATTTTGGTGTTCATATTTAAGATAAACCTATGATAGTGTCAGTACATGCGTGTTGAAAATTTTTCCACATTTTGTTCTGATAGCAACAATTTGGTACGTTGAAGTATGCTCAGCCCTTTTCCTTTGAACTTAGTGCATAACTTCATGCAGAAAATATTTGATTATCGAATTTCCTCAGACAAAAATAGCCTTAGGCCTTAGCATAACAGGAGATTTTCGAAAATAATAAATACCTTATGGTCTATTGAACCATTATCGTTTTAATTTAATAATTGTAGTCACCCAAAAATATGTAGTTTCGCTTTCTTGTTTAGTAATGTGCATGCAGAAGTCTGAAGTAGAAATATTAGAGATGAACTGGTCTGTCTACCACTACGTTTTCAATTGCCACCTATGACGAGATGCGGCATATGGGCCTTGTTAATGGGTCATTATCGGTAACCACGCAACCCGTATTTCCTCAATCATTATACTCTCAGTATGTCCTCGTGCACTAAGTGCGATTTCAAGGTCTGTCCCTTGACCTTGATGTTCGCTTAGAGCGAGTAATCTCAATTGCTCAGGGAGTGGGATAAGCACACTGCGCGGTCCGACCAAAGTCCTAGGCCTACCGGTTTATGCTACTGGTAAAGTCTGCTCTGCTAGTGAATTAGACCCTTCCATGCTTTGTAGACGTAGCACCCTAGTGTTGTAAGGTTAGCTTACATCACGCAAGTGCATGAAATCGGTACCGAATTCCACGACTTGACAGCAACCCGTCAGAGTCCAACCGAATTCCGGGAGCCTCAGGCGAGCCCAAGGAGGATTGATCACTCCCGACCTGTCTACCTCTATCGTTCAATGACAACCATCTTCTGCGTAGAGGTATCGTGAACACGACGAGATGCTTTTGTATCTCATCGCGGATCCAAGGCGCACCTCTGGTGCCTGGGATCCCCGGCCAAATAAGTTTGTGGTGGACAACATCGTTTCAGTGGGATTTCTCGGATTACTCCCGTTTTCTCCCATATTCTCATTCATCAAATTGTTTCATCATCATTCACTTGTCTTATCATTGTCTCACTTAGCGTAAATAGCTAATACGTGGGACGTTAAACTTAAATATTTCATTTCATTTCATTTTTGTATGTATTTTATACAAATATGATTCAGTAAGTACACCATCTATCATTTTGTTCATGGTTGTATAGGACAAAAATTGTATTCTTTGGGCTAGCCCTTATTTTGGTGTGTGGCTCTTTGACAACGAGCAAGGTGAAGGCTCAGATAGAACAAGTAATCTACTCTACTCAACACTCAATAAGAATAAGGTAGCCTGTACGTCAGGAAATATTGTTTTTCTCACTTAATTGCATCAAAACTAGCTGAGGCCGCGGTGGCTCAGGGTTTCACCTTCTGGTGCTTGAAATCCTTGGTTCGATCCCAGCTCGCGTCAAGTGAGTTTGTGGTGGACAAATAGCGTGTGTGTAGGTTTTTCTGGATTCTCCCGTTTCCTCCCACTTGGTTCACTCCACCATGTCATTCCTTTCTCATCATCACCGTCTCCTTTAGCTTAGCTGGCATCACGAGGAACATAAAACTTAGATATTTCATTTCATTTTCATCAAAACTAAACTTGTAAAGGAAGGAGGGAAAAAGGATTGAAAATTAAGGTTTTGCATGTAAGAAAGGTTTTCAATCCAATTCAATAAAATATTAGTTTTGCGTATTTAAGAACTGTGATAAACGACGTAATTGTTAATTGTCAAATTACGTTCGTACAATCAATATATGCAAACATAACGTACCCGGTTTCCCAATTCAAACAAATAGACATTTAAAAAAATTGCTATGTCATATAGTTTGTTTGTCTGTTGTTAATATACACGAAAGCCTGTTATTAATATTTTAATGATCCTATTAACACTGCAAATAATTACGAAACAATTACAGTGTTCATTAAGACAAATTAACTGCGTTTAATATTAATTCGACAGCAAAACTATACCATAAGTTCAAAAATTCCAGAAAATTGCATAATCAATCAAATGATATATGAGAAATGTTGGTTCTTTTAATTTTATGACAGTAATATCTCATTATAAATGGTGTTACGGGTGACATGTAATAATTTGTTAATATCACGTTATGCAAAGTAATTGATGTCCTCATGTGTCCTTGGCTTCGTTGACCCATTTATTTTCTTGGCTTATTTTCTGTGCTGTTCACACACTAAGAGGAACAACAGCTGCTATTGAAATTACCGTGTACTGTATTTAGATGTGCGTAGGTTGTAGTTGTTAATTGAAAGAAATCAAATGAATGTAAATTTGTTTATTTGACTGGAGTTTTCTTTCCCCAGTCAGTTGTCATTAATCTATTTTATGGACAGTTTATAATTTACTGGTGCATATATCTTTCTTTTAATTGTAGCACTAATTTTTCATACATGCATGGTCAAAAACAAAGAAATTATTGTGTAATCATAGAAATTTGTATTTACGAAAACTTTTAATTTAAAATAATTAAATATGTCTTTTAGCGTGTTTTGATGTCTCTCTTACAAAAGAAGAAAAAAGGTGATGGTTGTAATTGTTATAATAAGATGGCTATATCTCAAAATCCCTAAAGATAAGGGGAAGTCCCCAGCTAACCAAAGAATATTAATATTGTAGATACAGCATATACTTAGGTAGATAACAAAAACGTAAAGATTCGGATGCAAATAAATATATATGATGTATTTTTAAAAATGGGCAGAATTGGAGAATTGAAATTCAAGTTTATGAAGATGGTTAGAGAATGCCTTCGTATAAATAAAATATGTTTTCCAATGAAATAATAATAATAATAATAATAATAATAATAATAATAATAATAATAATAATAATAATAATAATAATAATAATAATAATTTTTTCAATAGTCGGATGTTACTTGCACACTAAGAAGTTTCAATTCACCACAATCTTCAACTAACCTATTCGTCTTCGCGTAAGGATTCTCTTTTTTAATATAGTCCATCAATTATAGTCTTTTTCTCCTCTCTCTTTTCCCTTCCACTTTATCTTTGATTACGTCTCTCAGGATAAGTTCCTTCTCAGGCAATGTTCTAATCAGTTTATTTTCCTCTCGTAAACTGCATCGAAAATTGCCTTTTTCCCTACATTCCTATCACTTTCTCATTCGTTTTCTATTCGACTTATCCTTCTCTCTACATTCTTCTCCACATCCATAGTTCGAAAGTATTCATTTTTTTCTCGTCGCTTTTGCGAACTGTTCATGTTTCTGTCCTATAGAACACAATACTTTTTGCTTGATTCAAAGACCCCACGAAATAAACTTGCCCTCTGCGCAAGAATCAGCACTCTTAATTCCAAATTGTGTTAATGATGCAACTCTATCCATCACGACTCTGGAACCCACTAAAGAAATAATAAACACTTCTGACCAGAGTATATACACTTGTTTATTAAAAACTAAATTCCAGTGTAACAGTTTCGACAACGTAACGTTGTCTTCATCAGACACTAACTGGAAGAGATATCTTAGAGCGCAGATATCTCTTCCAGTTAGTGTCTGATGAAGACAACGTTACGTTGTCGAAACTGTCATACTGGAATTTAGTTTTTAATAAACAAGTGTATATACTCTGGTCAGAAGTGTTTATTATTTCTTCTGTGTTAATGATCGTTAAAGATGATAAAATAGTTAAAAACATATGATTAAAGTAATGATAAGTATTTTTATATTATTCAATACGTTCCATCCAGCTCTGGATATCAAGAAATTGAGGTCGACAGACAATTTGATTAATACGATGCCGATTGTTTTATTCTTTATTATTTTTTTAAAAAATATTTAAATTCAAAATAAAAACTCCGAATAAACAGCACAAGTGAAAATACATATCCCATGTCCAGGGTCGGATCCAGAATTTTCTAACGGGGGTGCACCAATAACTACCAGTATATTTCAATTAAATTTGAATTTTTAAAATAGCTTTAGCCATCTGTGGTGTGAATGAGGAATTACTCTGGAAATACTGAGTGTTCGGTTTTGGGAATCGAACCCATGACTTTCCGAATACAAAGCCAACGCCTTACCAACTGAGTCACGGTATAATTTTTGAATCGGTATAAATTTTAGTATATAATTAGCTTGCTGGTTTAGATCAGGAATTTCTTTAATCATGGACACTTGGAATATGATGGATACTTGTATCGTACAGAACCCTTATGAAAGTGTTGCTATTTTCAGTGCTAGCTTCTCATTTTAGATAGTGTATATTAATAACATAGGAGGTTGCACTCAACTAAATCCAGCGCTGCCCATGTCCCATTTTATCTACGCCATGTAAAAACATTGTACATCAAAAGAAGTAACATTTGTAGATGACTGTACTCTGCGGTGAGGAAAACACAAATAGTGGACAAACAAGAAAAAGACTTTTGGCAAGCGGTTAAATATAAAATAGAACGCCCAATACAAACAACATCTGTTTGCAACATGTCTTCTAAGCCGAAGACATAAATGCTAATAATGTGAAAGAAGGAACCT
The DNA here is from genome assembly GCF_964235325.1 of Thermobia domestica. NCBI lineage: Eukaryota > Metazoa > Arthropoda > Insecta > Zygentoma > Lepismatidae > Thermobia > Thermobia domestica. Next base: position 120,991,718 of record NC_137458.1, read on the forward strand.
GTAGCAAAATCTTTTAAAAACCCATTTTTCATCTTTTGTGAGAAATTTCGTGGGCAACGACCTAAAACTATGCAACACACCTGTTTCGGCGGAGGCTCATTCACACCGACATCACAAGGAGGAAAGACCACAAATAAATCCTATGGAGAGAAAAGTCGGAAGGTCGCTGTTTCATGAAGGGACGGGGCAAGTTTTGTCTTGTTGTGACCACTTGTTGCGATGACGAATACTTTGTCACCACTCTGTAGGGGGCCACCTAAAGAAGCCATGGGAGTAAAGTGAGGTGAGGTGTGTGTATTTTTAAATGATTCCACTTTTTACTTTCCGGACGTGCCACATTAAATGGGATACATCTTGCTTTTCTGTACGTATAAAATGTAAAGTAATAATTTATTATGATGGTCGTCACCTGAAAAACGGGGCTTTCGTTTCTTCGTTAGCATAATTTCCTGATTTGCATCTGTTCACCAGATTTTTAAGGATATGAATCGAGGGTTCAAGGAACACTAGCATACTTATTCCTAATATTCACTATTGAAGCTTAATGTAGAGAAAAGACAATAGAAGCTTAGTCTGGATCCTTGAATGCAATGCTAAGACTTCCAGCTACATGCCTATCATAGAAATTCTATAGAATGTACCGGGTGTTTCAGAGAAAACACTCAGTGCTTATAAACCACAAATGGTTGGAACAAAAGGGTAAACGAAAAGAGAGATAAGAAAATGTCGGAAAGTACATCTAATGGGGCATTTTGCTTGGTTCCCAGGGCCGCTATCATGGATTACAAAGCGAGGAAAGTGCTTACACTTGCGAAATTATCTTATTACATTATTTTATACAGTATCTGTTTATCATACCAGTCGTGAAAGATATGATTTAAAACCAATGAGCATTATTCCATTACATAAGCTTTGTGAATCTTCCAATGCAAGAACTAACACTATTGGTTGAATAGGAGCGAAAAGTTTAAAATCAACCAATGAACATTATGATTTCATATCTATGCCTTGCTATGTCGCATTCTCGCGACACTCATTCTTTGTCCATTGTTTGTAAAAGTGACGTGTATATGAGTGTGCTTGTTAAGTTTATAACGCCAATATGCAAGAAACCAGGTATCTCAGATTTACTGGGACATCCCCGGTTTTTCTCAAGCTATCCCGGAGTTCCGATAAAATTTTTCGATATGCGTAAATGAGATTGTTTCCAAAAATGATCAATTTGCTCGAAAAACTTAAATTATGTTACGTGCAAAACTTGCTTTTAGTTTCAAGCTAAACACCAAAACTAGATAGATGTCTCTGTTCTAGATCTTCAAAGGGTTCTAAATATGTTTAATGACTTAAAATCCTACTTTCTCCTAACAGAAATATCCAGTTATTTTGAATTATTTTTCCAGCCAACTTCTTCATTAGGCTTGAAACTTCGGGCTGATCAACTTGATGTCTACAACACAACTATAAAGGAATTACAATCAGAAGAGTTGTCATTGATGGTGGTTTCCAGTTTAATTGAATTTTCGAAGGTGTTCCGGTTATTAAATTAAACGACCCAGTTTTTCACTTGAGAATATAGTCAGGCTGACAATACGGATTTTTAAAAATAAGAAATGACTGAAGTTTTCTTTAAATGAAAAGCACGAAATACTTCAGAAAGTGGAGAAAGGAAGAAAAAGATTAAAGAATTTCGTTATTCTGGTATTTTACTCTATATATTTTTGCACAAGTATATTTTTTTTACATGTTTTCAAAATATTGCAACGATTGTGATGAACTATATTTGTAATATTTAGGATTCAATGAAGTAAAACTAAAATTAGAACTCCCTCCTGTTACACCCCTCGAGGGATATGAGTAGCCAGACGACGTTTAGTTGAGTAAGTTGTGAACAACACTTCATCTGACACCGCGGTTATTTCAAGCTTTCTAGAGAGACCACTGTGGGTTAGAAGTAAAATGCTCATCTCTGGTTTGACGGGAGCCTGGTTCGATTTTGTTCTGAACAACATCGTATCCGTAGGTTTTTCTCGGAGTTCTCCCATTTCCTATTACATTTTAATTCTAATAATAATTTAGTAATCATTCTCCTTCAGTAAACATGAAACGTTTAACTTAAAGATCTTGTTTTCAAGCCTTTTGAGCCCGAGCTTGCTAGATTTAATTTTTTCAAGCCTTTTAAGCCAGAGCTTGCTAGATTTATTTTTTAAGCCAGAGCTTGCTAGATTTACTTTTTCAAGCCTTTTAAGCCAGAGCTTGCTAGATTTACTTTTTCAGGCCTTTTAAGCCAGAGCTTGCTAGATTTACTTTTCCAGGCCTTTTAAGCCAGAGCTTGCTAGATTTACTTTTTCAGACCTTTTAAGCCAGAGCTTGCTAGATTTATTTTTTAAAGCTTGTTAAGGCAGAGCTTTCTACATGTCTAATGAAGTTGTCCCCTAATTGCTTCACAATGTTGGAGAACATTGAAAATTATGTTTTTCCGGGAATCGAACAAGGGACTACATTCACTAGCAGCACTGTTTACTCAACTATTCGTTAGCAGTATAGTGCTGAAACATATGCAACGTAATATTTCCAATAATTTTTCCCTTTGGTTTTCAATTACCGGTAACGTTCATGAAACATAACTCATCTACAGGCATTAATGTTTTTGATATTGCTGAACATTTCTCAATCTCGAAAGAATTTGATATGTTAATAATATAGACTAATTTGTTATTGTTTGAAATGAAAATGAAATGAGATGTTTCAGTTTAACGTCCCACGATTATGTCACTTAGGCTAAGGAAGACGGCTGATTAATGCAAGTGAATGATGATGGAAGAATTAGTGGAATGAGAATGTGGGAGGAAATGGGAATATCCCTAGAAAACCCACGGACATGATGTTGTCTATCACAAACTCACTTATCCAAGGATCGAACCAGGGACATCACACACCAGAGGTAGGCGCTCTACCACCGAGCCACCGTGCTCTCACATAATTGTTTGAATTTAACTTTCCACGAGTTTGTTTCGAGGCTAAAAACGACGGCTATGATGATGGCAATGAACAAAGTGAGAGGAAACGGGGAAAATCCCGTCAAAAATTCATTTGTAGGATGTTTATCCACTACAAAATTCACTTGCGCAAGCTAGCATCTAAACAGGGACCCTATTCACCAGAGATTTGCGCTTTACTGAGCCAATGCAGCCTTATCATCGTTATTAGGCCCTATTATTATTATTATTATTATTATTATTATTATTATTATTATTATTATTATTATTATTATTATTATTATTATTATTATTATTATTAAACTATTGCTATTATAAATTCCAGACATCAAGCAGCTCACTAAATCTTCTTGATAGCACTTAAGAACCGGAATCGTTCTTTATACTGGTCGCACAGGTTTAATAATCGAAGTTTAAGGGTTATTGCAGAAATTTTAAGCTACGAACTTTGAAGTAACACAAAGGAGATAAATTTTTACAAACAGACCTCATAGACGGTTCTTGGTTGATGGTACGAAATTGATAAAATGCATCGTGCACTGAATGCAGAAAAAAGAATGCCTTGTTGCATACAAGCAAGAAGAAATAATAAAAATAATAAAAAAAGATCAAGTTTAGCAGGTCGCCCCTTTATAAACTTATCGAGTTACATTTGGTCGTGACTTCATGATACAGGTCAGCCAGTCACGAATCATCATCTACGATAAATTAAGCGCTGAAATATTGTTGCTTCTCTCTTCATTCGTTTCTCAGCGTACGAAACCAAACGATTCATGGGAGAATCGTTCCGCAGGAGAAGCTATTTTCATTAGCCTGCCTTCTGTTATTGACCTCAAATCAAATGTCGTATGGTCACTTCTTTCATTAGCCTACCCTTTTATGATCAGGTTTCATATGCAAATGGTTATGGGAACTAGTATTAATGAAGAAAAATGGTGCTATTTTCATAGATCTAATCACAGAGAAGCAATACACTACGCATTAGAATTTCAACAGTATGAAAGTAAAAACACAACAAAATTATTTGATTTACGTACCATGCTTAGTGGTCCCGCGTAGTATAATCAGTTATATTCTTGTTTTTAGGACGAGCGGTCCCGGTTTCGATTCCCGGTGGGGATACTCGGTCGAAAAACTGTACTGTAAAAGTGTAAAAACTCTTTCTGGCCAGCCATCTTGAATGAGGTTTTCTTGGGTTTTCCTCATCCACACAAAGCAAATACCGGGATGGCACCTAACATTCAGTTCGCATCCCTCCTTCCCCAATCCTTTCTTCCTTCCTTTTCCTCGAATAGTGTGATTACCGCGGGACATCATCCCTCATACGTGATGGGCTAACATGGCCATAGATGCCAAAAGGCCAGAAATCTCATTCCTAATCCCAACGTTGTATCCAATCCAATTGTCCCATAAGGACATTGTAGAACTATTTAAAAGTACAAGTAAAGTCAGTTGATTAGGGAAGAATATTTCCTTTCAGTATTGAGGCTATTCGAGACAGGGCCTACTGTTTAAAGTGGAATCCAAACCTCTACACGGATTTGTATCTGAAACAAGTATCGGAAATCGAACCCAGAACAACGCACCCAGAAAGCACGTAAGATGCATTATGCATGATACAATCAGCGAGAAAAGTTCTTTCCGTTTCGTAAAATTTATTTTGTGAATAACGGTGGTATGACAGAAAATTACATTCTTTTTAATTTACAGACAACTATACTCCAATTGTTTCTCCATTCTGAAGTTGTTTAAGAAACTAATTTCATCAAACGGAAAGAACTATTGTCTCTGACTGTACATTTTAATTAGTACGTTAACCAAACTACCTTCCTTATTTTTGGAAAATAAAACAAAGAGCTGTGTCACGTGTACACAACATCAAGGACTTTGGTTTGGATGGTATGAAATGTTCTCAACTGGTGTTGAAACCGGAAGGGGTAGTAGATTTCTGATACTTCCGGTTTTAGTAGAGAGATTAAAGATGGAGTGTAATATTAGGTCGCTTAACTGATTACAGCAAAAAAACTCCTTGCTATCTATTATACTTTTTAATCTGTAGGGTTTTAGTTAATAATTGTCATTTCCGGTTTTAATAAAAGGTTTAAAGATGGCATCTATTCTTAGAATGCTAAATCGATTTTTATAAAACCGCTTCTCGATATATCTTATATTTTCCTTTATCTAGATTAATATTGAAACCGGAAGTTGTAGTGAATTTCTATCACTTCCGGTTTTAGTAGAGAGTTAATGATGGGAGATGAAATGTAATGTTGAGACCGTTTATGCCCTGGAGTAAACAACATTAAGACCGGAAATGGTTCATTTCTACTACTTTCAGTTTCAATACAACTTCTATCAACGAACTCGATTTCTAATCTTGGACCCTCTACACCCTGGCCAAAATTGATGGTGATCCTGAGATTTTTTGCCTTCCGGACGAACGGATGGATCCATGGGCAGAAGAGTAAATAATATAAAGGAGTGTTGGTAAAGCAAACCTCTTATTAAAATACTTGAAATGGGTCACAATGGCTCAGTGGTAGAGCGTTCATCTCTGCTGCGTGAGGTCCCTTTTTCGATCTTCGTTCGTGCCAAGTGGGTTTTGAAGTGAGCAAACACAGTGCGCGCGTGAGTTTTCTCAGGATTTTGCCATTTCCTTCCACTTTCTTCATTCCACCAAGTCATCCGTTTCTCATCATCACTGACCCCACGCATACGCGAGAAACGTAAAACTGAAAGCTTTCATTTCTAAGATAGTTGAAAACAGGGGCACACTCATGGGGTTTACCGGGTCCGAACCGCCCCCAAAACTTCGTAACTGAACATACATTTGTAACTTTCTTAATAAAACTATACAGTACTTGTTTAGAAGAGAAATACTTGATATAGATCAAAGACTTGACCTCACTCATCATCAGTATTATTTCGTTTCTGATAAAAACAGTCTAATTTTATCATTTTTCGTGAGATTATAGGTGTTAGTACTTGAAAATTATTGTTTATTTTATTTTATTTTATTTATTTATTTATTATTATTATTATTTTTTTTTTGCTGTAGAATAAAACACATAACGTCTTATATTATTGGATCTCTCCAAACCTTGGACCCCTCCAAAAAAAAAAAAAAAAAAAATCTAGATGCACGCCTTGTTGAAGATATCTGCTTTCGATCATGTAGAGACAGAATATTTCTTTTTGAAAAAAAAAAATAAAAATGAATATGAAATTAGTATATATAATACAGAAAATCAGTTGAGGAAAACAGCATGTATCGAGCAAACACTTTTTATTATATACAGTATATATATATATATATATATATATATATATATATATATATATATATATATATATATATATATATATATATATATATATATATATATACTGTATATAATAAAAAGTGTTTGCTCGATACATGCTGTTTTCCTCAACTGATATATATACAAACCTTTTTCTCTTGTTTGTTCAACACAGACACTCACGCAGTGAAGTACAAATTCGCTTTTTTTTTTTCTTTCTTTATTTCTTCCTTTCTATTCTGGCTTCGATATCGTCGGCATACAACAAAAAAATACCTGTCGTTGCAGGTAGGGAAGATGTTTCCGTAGAATGACGTTGTATATGACCTGTGTGCAATACGAACGAGGGAAAGCCAGTCTCCCAAAAAGTAACCCGTAGGTCTACATACGAGGGTTCACTGACCCACAGACCTCCTTGTAAAATGACAAAAGAAATGCTTGGCTGTCGAACCTGATAAATTAGATATTATAAAAAAATAATAAATACCAAACAAAAAGGCCCACCGGATTGTATATACTGTGCCTGCACACCAAAGACATACATACATACATTCTCGTATATATTGTCGACACGTGCGATACTCTCTTTTGACCTTCAGCTATTTGTTATTGCAGAGCGTTGACTCGCATAGAGTGAATAAGAAAGTCGTATTACCACTATTTGACTTGGAAAATTACACTTTATAAACTGTTAAATGGCAAATATATAGGCCTATAATACAGGCTTGTTTCGTAGTCAACTCTCACGTGATTGGTGATAGAGTTTATAAGACATTTTGACAAGTTAGGTTGAAAGATGCATGTTGTACTGATTATTGTTTAAAAAGTCGATTTCTGCGCTCTTTTGGTTTTAAGAGTAATTCCTAATATCATACTTGAACGCTGTGTCACCTCGCTAACGCTCTTGCCTTCTATGCGAGCGGTGCCGGGTTCGATTCCCGATGGGGGCATTGGGTCAAAAAGTGTAAAAAGCTTTTTCAGGCCAGCTATCCTGAATGAGGCTTTCCTGGGTTTTCCTCATTCACACAAGGCAAATGCCGGGATGGGACCTAACTTAGAGGTCCCAGGCCGCTTCCTTCCTTCCCCAATCCTTTCTTACTTCCCTTTCTTCGTGACGGGCTAAATGACCGATATGACGAAAGTCCAGAAATCTAAACCCTAATCATACTTGAACTGCACAATGAAAATGTGTTTAATGTCGGATTTCAGTTACAAATTGAGAAACAGTCGATCGAAAAAGTGTAACAGCTTTTTTCAGGCCAGCCGCCCTAAGTGATGTTGTTATTGTTGTGTTGATTTTGAGTTTAACGTCCCATTCAGCAGCGAGGCTATATGAGACGTGTACCTACTGATTAACGTGGAATCCGAACCACATGAGCTCCCGCCGGGAATCGAACCCGGGTCTCCCACGCCAAAGGCGCGTACGCTAACCGCTTAGCCACGGAGGAGCTCTGCCGCCCTAAGTGAGGATTTCCTCATTCACGTCAGGCAAATGCTTAGATGGTACCTCACATAATGGTCCCGCGCTACTTCCTTGCTTTCCAATTCCTTCCTTCCTCCACAATTTCCCGAGCAATGTGAACGTTGAGAGACTCATTCCTCATACGTGAAGCTGGCGAAAGCCAGGAAGTCTACTTCCTAATCCTAATCCTATAACAAATTGAGAAAATACTAACAAGGCAAGAGCACAATGTCATTTAGAGATAATTGCACCAAATTTGATATAGGAGTAGGTAATGAGAATAGAAAAAAAAAAGGTGTGGAAGCGTTCGTTTCGCAGACGTTTAGAATCAGAAATAATGGGTCCTACAGTTCTGGAGAAGTATGTCCGTCAATCAGATATTGATGGGACGGAGCCTTTGCGGCCAATGCAGAAGAAGTTAAATAAAGTAGAATGAAAACAGAAAAATGGTAAGTTGAGTAGAAAATGCGCCAATGTTCGACCTAAGTCCCAACATGCGAATGCCAGGATACTAAATCTACCAACTGCCCTTGCCATTATCCACTTTATCTCTTGTCCATTGCATATGCATCATTAGTTAGCCTAATGAAATTATATTAAGCAAATAAAGAAAATATATACACAGAAATACACGTAGATCGATGTCACGGGACGCTCATGTTCATTTGTGTTCACACTATTAAAGTTCAGTATTTGTAAAATATACGTGAGATATATTTGAAGTCTTGAACAAAGTTGGTGTTACGAGGCTGTTTCTGGCCAATACATTTTGTTGCTTTCTAGTGGTGAATAGACAAAATTCAAATATTTCATGTATCCTGTAGGTTAACATAGTTGTGTTAATGAACAATCTTGTATGTATTCAAAAGGTTATTTTTGTCATGGCGGTCCACAGGCGTTCCCATTTTAAACATCACTAATCCCGAAATATATATTTAAGTTTTCCTTAAAATACACAGTACTTTAATTTGGTGGGCACCAAGTTGTACATATCAAAAACCCGTACAAATGTATTCAGTTAATATTGGTGGGTTCAAACATTTAATACTTACATACGGACAGCATCTTATAACATGAAGAAATACAGCAACTTCATTTTGACCCCTTCCCTAAAAAACTTCTGGCGACGCCCATGATTAATTTCTGTATATATATTTTCTTTATTTTCTTAATATTGATTCATTAAGCTAACTAGTGATGCCTATCTAATGGATAATAGCAAAGGCAGTTGATAGATTTAGTATCCCGGTATTCGCCTATTGGAACTGAGGGTGGATATTGGTGCATTTTCTCTTCAGATCATCATTTCTGTTTTCATTCTACTTTATTTAACTTCTTCTGCATTGGCCGCAACACCAAGCAAAGGCTCCGTCCCATTAATATCTGATTGACAGGCCATACTTCTCCAGAACTGTAGGGATCATTATTTCTGATTCGAAACGTCTGCGAAACGAATGCTTCCACACGTTCGTTTCTATTCTCATTACCTACTTCTACACCAAATTTGGTTCAGTTATCGGGATGTATTTGAACCTCAACCCACAAAGTGGGGCTGATGTATATCTTTCCTGAAAGCTTGAGTCAAGGTAAGATCAAAACCGGTTACCAAAGTTGGGGAGGTCTCAAGCATTCCGCTTGAGAGCAGCACGTTACTCATATTTATTAACACCTTTAAGCGGAAAAATCTGAAACGGTGATACAGATATGAAAACAGAAAAACATGTTGTTCATCATTTCAAAAGTATAACGTATCAAAGTAAAATAAATTGTCCCAGGGTCCCCCGCAGGGTCCCAGACGGGGTCCAACTTAAAATATTTAAATAGAATGGGGGCCAACTTGCATATCGTATGAAAGTTGGTGTTAAATAAAATAACATAAATCAAGTCTCGACTCTCTACGATAAGCCTGTGCAAAATAGTGGTGGGTCAAAATATCAACACAATCTTCATTTCAAAGTCTATGACCACTCGTATAAATCTGAAACGGTGGAATAGGTGTAGAAACAAAAACACGGATATGCCATTATTTCAAAAGTATAATGATTCAAAGTAAAAAAAAAAAGTGTTCCAGGGTTCCTCGCAGGGTCCCAGGCGGGGTCAAACTCAAAATGTTGAAATAGGAAGGGGTTCAAATTGAGTATCGTATGAAAGTTATTTAAGTGAAAGAAGAGGAAACAAGTCTCGACTCTTGATGAAAAAGTCTATTGCAACTCCTATTAATCTGAAACGGTGAGACAGGTGTAAAAACAAAACAAAACAAAAACTAGAATGTTTCAAAGGAAAAAAAGAAATATCCCAGTTTCAACTGCAGGATCCCAGACGGGGTCCAACTCAAAAGTTTCAAGTGCCAAGGGGGGTAAATAAGCACATCATGTGAAAGCTCGTGTTAAATAATACAGAATTGGACATTGAACAAGTCTCGACTGTTGATAAGTATTGCAAAATGGCACGAGTCATTCTAGCTTTTGTCTTGTTTTGTTTTGTTTTTGCACCTGTCTCATCGTTTCAGAGTAATAGGAGTTTCAATAGACTTTTTCATCAAGAGTCTGGACTTATTTTCTCTTCTTTCACTTAACAAAGCTTTCATACGATACTAAACTTGAATCCCTTTCCATTTCAATATTTTGAGTTGGACCCCGTCTGGGACCCTGCAAGGAACCCTAGAACATGTTTTTACTTTGAATCATTATACTTTTGAAATAATGACATATCCGTGTTTTTGTTTCTACACCTATTCCATCGTTTCAGATTCGTACGAGTGGTCATAGACTTTGAAATGAAGATTGTATTGATATTTTGATCCACCGCTATTTTGCACAGGCTTATCGTAGAGAGTCGAGACTTGATTTATCTTCTTTTATTTAACACTAACTTTCATACGATATGCAAATTGACCCCCCATTCCATTTAAAAATTTTAAGTTGGACCCTGTCTGGGACCATGCGGGGGACCCTGGGACAATTTATTTTACTTTGATACGTTATACTTTTGAAATGATGAAAGACATGTTTTTCTGTTTTCATATTTGTCCAACCGTTTCAGATTTTTCTGGGTTGCAACGGACTTTATGGTGTTAATTTAAATGAGTAACGTGCTGTCCTCAAGCGGAATGTTTGAGACCTCCCCAATTTTGGTAACCGGTTTTGATCTTACCTTGACCCAAGCTTTCAGGAAATATATACATCACCCCCATTTTGTGGGTTCAGGTTCAAGTACATCCCGTGTGAATGATATCACGCTCTTCCCTTGTAAGTAGGCCTATAGCTACAGGTCTTATTGATTGGAGCTTAACGTCCCTTTTCACCACTTTAGACTACATGAGACTGGACCAAGGATCTTATAAAATAGACGATCTGCCCTTACAACAAAATCTTGAAGCCATACGTCACAGTTTCACCATCCCTGCTCTGCCCACTCCGCCCAATAAGATTGCAATATTTTGAGCCAACAATCATGGCGGAAGCAAAAGTAGCCAATCAGACTTGCCGATGCTCGGTTGTTTTTTGGCTTCATTAATTTAATAGGATAAAGATACATATCGGCAGACCCTCTATTTTATAACATCCTAGGACTGGACCTAGTATTTAAAATGGGGACTTAAGTAATACTCAGATTTACATCCGAACCTAAATACCCTCACCAAGATCAAATCTGGATTAAAATCGTGAATAGATAGGAGCCAAGCTCTACCAAACTTCTACTTAATGACATGCGAGTATAGTTATTTTCATGTTAACTGCTTCTGAATACAAAACATAAATAGCCTTATTTATTATAAAATTACCTTTTTTGCTGAATTTCGAATCGATTTTTTGTAGTTAGCACTTATTGTGACTACTTTTCATATATTTGTAAAATTATTTTTTATCAACAACAAACTATGTAATAACTATTCTTGCTGCTTTGTAATTATTTTTTCATATTACATTCTTCATGTTCTTTTTTGCAGGTGCAGAATATTAACACTTTCGCCTCCACTGAACAAAGCTTAACTTCAATGTATATTAGAAGGATGAGAGGCATTAAGTATTGCAATAACAGATCTTACTAAAATAATGATATGAATTATATGTATGCAGCAACGAAAGAAATATTAATGTTGTCAGTAACTGATCAGGATGAAAGACAATTATATATGTCGCTATGTGATATTGTAACCTGGTCTGTCAACTTACAATAATCCAAAGCACGTACCAGTAATGAAACTAGTTCAAATGTGATGATATTCTCTGAGGTGAAAATTTATTTCATTTTAGAGGTTTTGGCATATTACAGATACATTTGAAGCATTTTTCTTCTGATGTGCATCCTCCACCTGTGCTCCGTGGCTGTGATTTAAGTGAAGTGGGTGATGAAATACTGAAAACTCAGCAGGTTAACACAGATCCGGCCACGCCGTACATCAAGATGACCTGAATGGATGGGTAAAGGAATGATGGAGTATTAAAAGAAAGTTGAGGAAAGAACAAAAACTGCAAATATTTGTAGTTAATAAGATGCTAGAGGGTATGGTGGCTGGAAATAGAGAAAGGAGGCTACAATTGATGGACGGTATCAAAACAGAAACAAAATACGTGAAGACGTAGAGGATAGCTGAAAACCGCAGAGCATGGAAGCTTCTCAGTTGCGGCAAGTGATCTGCGAATAATAGCAAAATACCTATAATGATGATTAAGATAAGAAGGAAAGAAACTGGTTAAGGCGTTTGTGTGTGAAGAAACTGCACTCTGAAATGAGAATGTGTTGAGGAATAATCAACAAACCGGAAATACTTGTAGTTAAAAAGAGAATGATAAACTTCTTAAGTCATTTATGTGAGAAGAAATTGTATTCTGAGGGATGAAATAGAATATGTTTGTTGGAAGGTAAAAGAGGAAGAGAAAAAGAACAATACATTACAATAAAGAAAATTGCTGAGGGTTATAGTGCACAGAAACATCTAAATCTACAACAATGATATGTCAGTATTGTTAGAATGACATGATGATGATGAGAAATTTCTTGCTATTATTATATTCCAACTGATGTACCAATGAACAGTTTTCCTCCTTAGCAAACTTTTGTCCTATTCTTATAATATTGACTTGAAATGCACGTACGTATGTTGCACACGAGGGAGAACTCTTGTGTTTGGGGTCAGTGTTTGCATGAGTGTGTGTGTGAGTAGTTAAGTCGAGAGATCGAGAACATTTGATAATAGGATTACAGTACAGAGAATTCTTCAAACAAAGAGAAAACGAAGAAAAATATATCCGCAATACAGTGTGCTAGTACATTGAAATTCTGGAGACGTGCCACAAGTACAGAGGAAGGAGATAATCCAACTACTACCGTCTCAAATCAAAGTTTCCCGACGCAACACCAAAAAATGTATTCTTTTTTCTTTTCCTCTTCTCCTGCAATTCTTTTTCTTTCTTTTCCTTGGATTAGGGACAAAAGAAAAGAGGGAGGAAAAAGGAAGCAAGGAACTTTCGATTTCTTCCTGGTTTAGCTCTTCTTTCATTCCTTATCTTTTCGTTTAATTCCCTTCTTTGAACGAGATAAAAAGAAAAAAATATAAGTTAGTTGTTTGCTGTGTTAAGTGTAAAAGAAGTTACGAAAAGTTTCTCCCGATTCCGTTTTCAAGCATTCTCCTTTTCCCTCCTTATGCACTTGATTTGGAACCAGCCCAAGTAACACAACTTCCGATGTGCTACAAAAGAATCAAAAGATAAACTTCTTTTTAAAAAGAGAATGTATGTGCAGTATGTCTGCAAGCAGCTACTCCACAAGAATACCCAAGTACAGTGTCCTGCCCGATATCTCTCGGTTTTTGTTGAAGTGGATTAGCTCAATTCAACAAAGTATATTATATTTGGTGTTCGAAGGGTCCTCTTTTTCTTTATCTGGGCGAGGAGTATATTTGTATTCGAGGATGATAAAAAGAAATAGATCATATTTGTGAGAGGCCATTTTTCAAAGAAATTAAATGAACCATATCGGCAACAATTTTTCTTTCAGTTACATGACTAGAAATAGTTATGATTATATCTTGAGATATCCCCGCTGCTGAGTCTCAATATCTTCATGCTGCTATCCTATTCGACAGTTGATATTTCTTCTTGTTCACCAAAAATATAGCATTGTTAATATTTCTGTTGCTAATTCTTTAATAAATCCATTATTTGATACATATTTTTCCATCATAATCTTCAATACCCTACTATTATATATTCTCATTTAATCTAATTTTCGTAGTGCAATATTGACATAGGAATACTACCAGACTTGCAACCTTTTTCTTCATCTCCATCTTTTGTCCTATGTACCAAATTTTCTATCACATTTCTCAAAATCACTATATCAATTTCTGTGGAAGAGCCCATAAATAGTATATTGATACCATGTCATTGTTTCTTTTCTTTATAGCAGCTTTTCTCAAACTGTAGTTCTCGAAGCCTGAACTTGTGATCCTCCTAAATTGAACATTAATAATAATAATAATAATAATAATAATAATAATAATAATAATAATAATAATAATAATAATAATAAAGAAGAAGAAGAAGACAGATAAGATAAAATTCAAGTGAATTGTGTATCACACACTATAGTTATAGATTTTATATTGTAAAGTTCTGGTTGTGTAGGTATATGTAGAGCATAGATCGAGCAAATTACAGTCCGGAATCGTTTTCTCCCACTACCACATTTTATTACAAATTTCCACTATAATACAAATACGAGTAGATACAAATTCTCTAAATAGGTTAAAATAGGTGTCCCTTTCACTTGATGGTCTCGGTAAGGATTCCGCACGAAGCAAAGTGCGTGAGGATGGATAGGACACTCAATGCTCCACTGCAAGTATTGGTTAGGACCCGATAAAGCTCCACTACAAGCTAGGCGAGTGTTGTGATAAGGAATCTCCCAATGTTCCACTGCAAGAAGAGAGTGAGTTAAAAGTCCCCACAAGGCTCCACTGGAAGCCAGGTGGGAAAGGAGACCTAGAGCTCTACTGCAAGCTAAAGGCTTGAGTTTAGGTAAGGTACCTAACTGAGGAAGAGGATTTGACCAGTCGGAGACTGGCGTTTGTCGCTGAAATCCTCTCAGTTATATAGGTGTTCTACTAGATGATGCGTTGGCGCTGTTGTTTTTTCGTCGTCACATGATCATGGTGTCACTGTTGTCCTTGTCGTCTGCAGCTATAGCAATCTATAGTAAGACGCACATGACTGATGTTTCTAAATATGAGTACATGTCGGTTGTTTGTAAGCATAACCATGCGGGATTTTACAATGTAAGTACTAAATTATACAATTTAATAAGGTAAGTACACAAATTGTAATAGTTTATATAGATGTATTATTATAAAATAATCTTGATAACTTTCAATTATTTATATAAAAAAAACTAATAGGTATTATGTTCTATTGATACCAATGTAAAATTAAGGGAATATTTACTAATACTATTTTAAAAATATAAGAATTTGCTACAGGAAACATTAAAAAATATATAAAAATTCCTTTTCAAAGGACATAACTGTAGAGTGACCCGAAAACATTCTGACATAAAATGATTTCTACTTGGAAAAAAATGAGAAACACTTCTCTATAGTACAACGAATTCGTATGTACAATTTCATCAGAAAAGAAATAATAGTTATTCTATTAACTTCATGAAATAGAAATGAAACGAAATTCATAAATCTATAACTTATTTCATATTATTATTATTATTATTATTATTATTATTATTATTATTATTATTATTATTATTATTATTATTATTATTATTATTATTATTATTCCGTGTAACGTGGGATCCTGTCACCACGGCATGGCGCGTCCTCAGGTTGCGGATCGAGGAGAAGGCCTCTAGATATAGAGGTTAGCTGCGAATATACTGAATAAGCAGTCGCGGACAGACGACTAGGAGTGGTCCTCCAGCTTGGGGGTTTGGGTAAGGCTAACACCCTCATCCTGTAAAAAAAGGTACTTGTTCAGAAACATTCACAAAAGCCTCGGACAAGGACTGATAACTTGGCACGACATCAGCAAAAGAAAATGGACATGAGATTTGGAACATGGAATATTAGAAGTCTTTATAGGGCAGGCGCGTTAAAATCTGTAACGAGTGAGTTAGAGAAATACAGGATGGACTTAGTAGGAGTTCAGGAAGTTAGGTGGGAAGGAAATGGATCTGAGAATTCCGGAAATTTTACGTTCTTTTACGGGGAAGGAAATAAAAATCACCAGTTAGGAACAGGGTTTTTCGTTCACAAACGAATATTACCAGCAATTAAACGGGTTGAATTTGTTACTGACAGACTTTCTTTTATTACTCTTAAGGGACGGTGGTGTGATATTATTGTTTTAAATGTACATGCTCCAACTGAAGATAAGGGTGACGATATAAAAGATAGTTTTTACGAAGAAGTGGAACGGATATTTGACCAACTCCCGCGATACCATATGAAGATTCTATTAGGGGATTTCAATGCGAAGGTAGGACGAGAGGATATTTTCAAACCGATTATAGGGAACGAAAGTTTGCATAAGGAAAGTAATGACAACGGTGTTAGACTCGTGAACTTTGCAACATCCAAAATCCTAATCGTGAAGAGTACAAAATTCCCACATCGCGACGTTCATAAATACACTTGGACATCACCAGACGGAAAAACACATAATCAAATTGATCACGTTTTAGTAGATAGAAGAAGACAATCTAGCATAATTGACGTCCGGTCGTTTAGAGGTGTGACAATTACGCTCACACACTCAATTAATTGTTCATATATTCAAATTAAAAACATATTTATATAGAAATTCAACTTACATTGAAAGTCAAGGAAAATTTTATTTTGTTTCATTTAGCAGCCAAGCGAACCTCTTTCATTTGTCCCAGGTAAAGAAGTTTCTCTGCTTTTCAGAAAGAAAAAAAAACATAAGACGGTAACCGCACTAATAGACCACCCATTTTTCTACCTCGCCAGTAAACGGTAATGGAATTTGCTATTGCTACTCCAGCCATACTGTCGCACTACCTAAGTACCTCCATATCGCAAATATCACGTCACAGACACACAGGAACCAAAATTTTTTATCTACAATCTTCGCAAGTGCTTATGAAACTCTTTAACATCACGTACTAGCCCAAAAGAGACGCTAGAAACCAAAGCCAAGCCATCAACCGATTTTTGGGGAAATGGTGTCACGAACTTCGAGCGGCGAATCAGAATCCGAAATTCAAAATTCACAAAGAAAAGAATGAAGCGTCTATTTTTTAAAAAAAAAAAAAAGAAAGAAAGCTGGGAGAACGGAAGAGAGGTTACTCTAACTCGAATCTTCATCGTAAAAACATCACCAATACGCGACTCATAAGCATACGTCAACTCATATATACACACATATATATATACTTAAGTGATTAATTTAATAAGAATGGCTAGCTAAAGACCCCTTAGCGGCCAGCTACTCAAACCACGCGTTATCCACAGCAACATAGTCATTACAAAATTACTTATGTAAATATTTAAAACTTTAGCCACAGATATTATTTTTATCATCTTACGGTGACGCTACGTAATTTGTGATTTTGAACTGAGTCTGTGATTGATCTATATACGTGGACGTCCTGTATTCAGAGAGGAAAAGTAGTGCGATAGATGGCGGATATATATAAACTGTGCGAGTGAAATTTAAGTGCAGATGGATGTGATAAGTGACGCATCGTTGCATTTCAACAACATGGAGATGAAGGACGGAGACACGGGTTCGATCCCCGATACTTGGAACAGATGCCTTGCCACACGAAGACCCAGACGCTTCAGACAAACGTGGACCTCTTCTCCGGGAGTTGAATCCAGAAGACAGCGGGGTCTGAGAAGGGACATTAGGAAGCATTGTGACGGTCAGTTAAGTACAGTGCAGTTTTCTTCTGAAGTGTGGAAATATAAGCGGAAGGACTTATTAAGGTAGGACAAAGTATTCTGTTATTTTCGTTATTGAAGAAGGACTATGGCCAATATTTCCGTGATTCGTGATCTCCATACTCACCTTTTTCTAGAAACTTCGGGACATTGTTTATTCATACGGAACTGTCCGTAAACATTTAGAGCATTTTTTTTAAAAAATTCTTTTTAAAAGAAGTAAACAAATAGCCTAATACCTTGGTTGCATTTCCAAAATTAGTTCACGGATATAGGAACTATTAATTTCATTCTTGAATAAGTACCATAAAATTTTTGATTATTTTACTAGTGAAATTTGTATACTTTGATTTGATCTTCAATCATGCATTTATTTGTAATCGTCATGTGTCAATATTTAGATACTTGAAGCCGTCATTATAATCATTTATATGCAATCCAGTATTTATTTATATCAAGTATGGATTATTTCTCTTTTAAACATAAATCGCGTTTAAGATGTGTGAATGTAATGTAATTTCTGTGTTGAGTAAACTATGATTTAGCGTCAAAGTCTAGTTGTTCAAATTTTAACATTTGTATAGGTTGTGTTAGGGAAATATGTGTCAGAACGGTAAACAGGCTTAATACCATTTTTATTGTAACTTGTCAATTTTTATTATACTCATTTTTAAAAGAAACAATCAATATAAAGCTTCCAAAGACGTGCTATGTTGAGTAAGTTTCAGACAAATAAGTGTAAATATTCTTATCCCGTAATATCGTTAGAGTCTCATAAATAAGATAAACAACTTAAGATACTCGAGTAAATCCCTTCGGAGATACCTATCTGAGCAACGAACGCAGATAGGGTCCATAACTATGGAGAAACGTTTATTCGCAAAATAAGGAATCAGTGAGAAAATCAAAAAGTGTCGACAATATAATTATTTTGATCAATTGGCCAAACTATAATAATGGTAGTACTATATATATATTTCTGTGTAGTGTATTTGAATATGAAATATTTGTGTAGTTAGTGTTGTGTAACGATTTTTATTGTGAATTGTATTATTTTCCAACTGATATAGTATGTGTACAAAGTTATGTCTTGTTTATGCAAATCTTTTAATATTGAAAATTCATTAGAGTTCATTAGAAACAGTGCACTAAAATTTTCTCAAAAGCATACTATCGCTTCTAAACTATTTCTCCAGTAAGTCTTGCAAGCAACCTAAACCATTAATTCTTTCATTCCGCAATCCGATTCTTAAACTTATTTCCATTTCTTTTATTAATAAAAAGAGGTAGTAACTGTGGGCGAATTACTTAATAGTCGGTTATGTCTGGGAGGAAAACAATAAATCATTTTGCTAATTAATATTCAGTTTAATAGAAATTTTTGTTTGTATAACTACGTCATGGTAATTATAAAGAATCGAATATCGTCAGTTTAGTTGAGTAGAAATAAATTGTTGCTAAATTTTACAGTCAAGATAAAATAATTTGAATATTACGTTGTACAGTGAAGAATGTGTTAACAGAAATCATATTATTTGGTCAAAACAGTCAAAAGTCTGATTCATTTTCAGTAAAGTCAATTAATTCATTTTTTTTTTTTTTTGTAAATCCAAATTAATTTTCTTGTTGATTTTTGTAAATATAACCTTCTTTCTCGTTAAACTTATTAAAAGTCTATTTGACGTTAGAACCAAAGCATTTATGTGGTTATCATTTCAAAGATATGCCTATTTCTCTAACTGATATTAGCATACCTAGAAGTTATTTCAAATTACCCTGAACAGAAAAAGTTGAAGCACGGTTACATTGACCATCAGAAATTTTTTATCTAAATTAACTCATTTTTTTTAAACTTTAAATTAAACTTTCCTTGTTTGTTGCTTTTAAACTATTTTTGCTATCTCCACACACTTCGGTGACAAGGTGATAGTCAGTGTAGCCAACTGAACAAGCCATTAGCGAAAAATCTTTCTTTCAGCTTTGCAGCTTGTGAGATTTTTGCTCCGCATGTTTAAATCACTTAACTATTAACTACGCACCTGTTTTCCTATCGCCTTGGAGACACCGTTATGGGGAAAACAGGATCGATTAGACATTAGGTCATCTTTCGTTATATATATATATATATATATATATATATATATATATATATATATATATATATATATATATATATATATATATATATATAATTTTTTTTTATTCCAAACCATCTTAGCAAAACTGTATTTTTACCTTGGAGAACTGAAGTTCGAGCCCCGTGGAGTCAACTTCAATTCTCCAAACTCTCATTCATTTTTTTTTATTTCATTTGTGTAATAGGCAGATGAGTTGTCGCTCATCAGTACCATTCACTTTTCAAGTACAAGGTCAGGTATTCATTTTTCTGATGCATATTAGGCTCATCCGTGAGTGCCTTAATTATTCATTCTCGTTCAGATTGTATATGCAAATCAGAGATAAGGAATCGAATTCCGAAAACAACACGTTTCATATACCTCGTCGCCCGAATACGTAAGATCTGCTTATTCATAATATCACGCGGAAATTCTATTTGGTAGCCCGAGCAGAAACTTTCCTTTCATTGTTAGTAATTTTCAATCGTTACAAAACTTGGCTTCCAATACCGGAACCCCAGCGTTACAAGAAATGGCTTCCCGAACAGGAACCCGAATGCGTAGTTAATCTTATTTGAAGGACCAACATGCGTAGTTAATTTTGTTTCAGGACCGAAAAGCGTAGTAAGCGTTAAAAAAAAAAAAAAAAAAGTAGGAAATTTAGTTTGGAGAAGCATACATAGTAAATTTTGAACAGCGAACGAAAACAGTAATCAAGTCTATTTCATAATACTAAACTTAAGAATGGGAAGCGTGATATGAAATTAGGTAACTTTGTATTCAAAGAATCATTATTTCGAGATTACCCGTAGGAAACGATTAAGCGTTCTACTCCCCCTCGCAACCAATTTTATTTCATGCCAGCACATGCGTAAAAAAAAAAAAAAAATAACAATAATAATAGTTGTTCTTACCTCATGTTTGTTTGTTGGTTTAGGTGATTGGAAGAGAGAAGATACACCATTTTGTTTGTTAAAAAAAAGAGAGAAGAAAAGAAGGAAAGAAGAAAACAAAAAGGTAATGCACCAGGTAAGCGACTAATATAAGTGAACATGCAAATTCTTGGCATATTGATGCATAAATTTAGCTAAGTTTGTTTCTAATGAATGACATTAGTATTAATATAACTATATATTCATATATAGATATATGTTTAGAATAGGTTAGATTTGATATTTTATTTACACATGCATTTTATTACTTAAATATTATTGTGTTTTAGATATTTTATCTGTCAATTAATACACTATGTGTATATACACATAAATATAAATGTGAATATATTAAAAAAAATTTAAAAAAAAATTGAATGAACTAAGTTGTTGTGGAAAACGTGTGGTGCTAAAGTAGCTTGGCATGCTACATTGATGAAATAATAGTATTTTTGCGTATTAAGGTGAACTTAGAGTACGAAATTTAGAGTGATTGACAGCATAAGTCAGATAATTAGAATTAATTTTAGACAAATTTTAATAAGAATCATTCTGACAATCCAGTTATTTAAGTCTACTTGCAGATGCCACAGTTGAGGCCATCTACCTTGAGGCAACGACCAAGAAACAGGATGTCTGCAATGGAAGAAGCACAACGTTGTCGCACGTGTGGACGTGACCTATGGGAACAGGATTTGGATCCCACGGATGAGGCTCGAAATTGTCCCGAATGTGGTGACCAGAGGGATGCAAGTTCAGTTACGGAAAATGATGCCACTCAAGGAAATAGGGACAACATGCAACAACATCACGGGCCGAACAGCACTAATGGCGATTTTCAGGAATCTCTTCTATCAGCGTTACAATCAGCGTTACATGAGTTCATGAGACAACAAAAAGAAGAAAACAAGAAAAACGAAGAATTTAGAGAAGAACAGAGTTAGAATATAGAAGAACAGAACAAGAAAAACGAAGAATTTAGAGAAGAACAGAGGAAGAATATAGAAGAACAGAACAAGAAAAACGAAGAATTTAGAGAAGAACAAAACAGAAAACTTGACAAGCTCATGGAAAAACAAGACCATTTGGCAGAATACGTCTCGAGGAAACGACAGGAGCAAGCCAGGAGGCTGGACGAACACGAGAAGTCAACACGGAAGTACTGGAGGAACTTCCATCAGAAGCGATTGTGCAGGATACACACCAGGAAGCCAAACAGACCCCCACACCTGTAGAGATAAGTACAAGTGTTTCCAACGCTGTAAACGCTCCAAAATTCAAGAGCAAACGTAAACTGCGTGGAAGAATGATCCCTGGTAGGACAAGAATCCAACCAAGACGAAACAAAAATACAAGAATGAAAGGTTTCCACGACAAACGTGCAGGATGGCAACGCAGCCATAACTATGTCAGGAGGAATAATCACCCGAAGGCACGGAGAAAATGGCAGAAGACTCCAGAAATGCACAAGGAAAAGGAGTACTTGAGTTCGAGGACCAAGATTCATGGAGAACTTACAACGGCCAGAGAAGTCCATGTGACCAGCAACATATACACAGTCAGTCCAAAGCAGTAGAGACACAGGAGATAAGTGACGATAACTGGCAGAACGAAGCAAATCCGCCAAGAAGTTATTTTCATGGTGAAGGCACCAGAGAAGACCACAAGTCAGAAGCAGAATGTAAAAGTGGCCAACAGGATACATTGATTGCCGATAGAAAAGTGGTGAGCACTCAGGAAATGAGCAATGACATTTGGCATTACTCACAATGTACCAAGGAAAGCCTGGAAAATGACAAGAATGGTATCGGCATTGTCACCATTCACCCGGCTATGACACTTGTATACTTAAAAATTGACTCCAACGGTCCAGGTTCGAGTCGAGGTTACGTGACAGTTTGCTGGAAAACAGACTAAGATACACAATGGCATGAAAACAAATGGAAGCATAGAAATACAATGATTGTAGGCAAGAAGTAAAGAAAAATTGCAAGAAGATACTGCAAGAAAAGTATAAGTCAAGAATAAAGTACTAGCGCGAAGAAAGAAAACTTAGCAGGAAACTGATGAAAGAAATATAAGAGAATTTTGTTTATGGCATAGCTCAGTTGAATGTACCTACATCTTTTATCCAAGTGGCTAACCCTAGAAGTTAAACATAAAGAATAAGAATATGTACTATATGGAAGCATAATGCCCAGAAATGAATTTGTTTACCAGCATTTGTTTTAACTTTATTTCAGATATCGGATGTGAGGCAATCAAAGTTACAGAGGAAGATTGGAAAAAGATGTTCACCAATGTGCGCAACCCAGCATTGAAACCGGCCCAGGAGATATAATTTTTGTTATGCACGAAGAAGTGCCTGTATACGGAGCAATCGGTAGAGATGGATTCCCGATTTGAGCTCTCTGAAGTGGAGTTTTGCGTTTAGAGCAGAGACTCAACGCACTCCTTCCCCTTGGTGATGATACCTGCGAAAACGCGCCGAGCCTAAGAATAGTGAGCTACGAGCTGCGAGCAGATGACAAATCCACCAAGATGTTTGCAAGTTCCCACAATTGGATGTTCGCGACATGGAACTTTGCCTCAATAATTTTACTCTCCTTATATTTTAAAGTGATGTTACGGAAGAAGAATCATGGCCGAAGAATAAAAGCAAAAGTGCGAGCAGTGGCCTTGCCCTCGCACATGGAGGAATTGAAGCTCCATGCCACCCTCTGTACCAATGCTCTCTTTCCCGATGATACAAGACGCTGAAGATTATTTAATATTGTTGTTTTGTTGTTTTGTTACCTAGGGCAGCCAGAACTTTGGAAGAAATAGAAGAAGTTGTATCCCGCGCAGAGAAAATAAAGAAGAACTCCAAGAGACAATTAAGAATAAGGTCATATTATTTAAAACATGCCTCATAAGCTTGTGTCCAGTAGCTTGAACTGACCACCAACTCAATACCTGAGACCTCTCATCTAGATTGAGATTATCTCTCTCAGCTTGCACGAAATTTTAACATTAGGGTTCGGATTTTTGGTGAATATATAAATTTTCTTCTTCAACATAGATTAGGGTTAGGATTTTCATGTATTTGTACTTTTTGTCAGAATTTGAACTTTTATATTTATCAAATGTTAGTTCTCCTTAGATGCAGCTGTGCCTCACTTTGTTGCAGCACTTGCTACATCTTGGGAGGGGGGTATTGTGACAATTACGCTCACACACTCAATTAATTGTTCATATATTCAAATTAAAAACATATTTATATAGAAATTCAACTTACATTGAAAGTCAAGGAAAATTTTATTTTGTTTCATTTAGCAGCCAAGCGAACCTCTTTCATTTGTCCCAGGTAAAGAAGTTTCTCTGCTTTTCAGAAAGAAAAAAAAACATAAGACGGTAACCGCACTAATAGACCACCCATTTTTCTACCTCGCCAGTAAACGGTAATGGAATTTGCTATTGTTACTCCAGCCATACTGTCGCACTACCTAAGTACCTCCATATCGCAAATATCACGTCACAGACACACAGGAACCAAAATTTTTTATCTACAATCTTCGCAAGTGCTTATGAAACTCTTTAACATCACGTACTAGCCCAAAAGAGACGCTAGAAACCAAAGCCAAGCCATCAACCGATTTTTGGGGAAATGGTGTCACGAACTTCAAGCGGCGAATCAGAATCCGAAATTCAAAATTCACAAAGAAAAGAATGAAGCGTCTATTTTTTTTAAAAAAAAAGAAAGAAAGCTGGGAGAACGCCTACACGGAAGAGAGGTTACTCTAACTCGAATCTTCATCGTAAAAACATCACCAATACGCGACTCATAAGCATACGTCAACTCATATATACACACATATATATATACTTAAGTGATTAATTTAATAAGAATGGCTAGCTAAAGACCCCTTAGCGGCCAGCTACTCAAACCACGCGTTATCCACAGCAACATAGTCATTACAAAATTACTTATGTAAATATTTAAAACATTAGCCACAGATATTATTTTTATCATCTTACGGTGACGCTACGTAATTTGTGATTTTGAACTGAGTCTGTGATTGATCTATATACGTGGACTTCCTGTATTCAGAGAGGGAAAGTAGTGCGATGGATGGCGGATATATATAAACTGTGCGAGTGAAATTTAAGTGCAGATGGATGTGATAAGTGACGCATCGTTGCATTTCAACAACATGGAGATGAAGGACGGAGACACGGGTTCGATCCCCGATACTTGGAACAGATGCCTTGCCACACGAAGACCCAGACGCTTCAGACAAACGTGGACCTCTTCTCCGGGAGTTGAATCCAGAAGACAGCGGGGTCTGAGAAGGGACATTAGGAAGCATTGTGACGGTCAGTTAAGTACAGTGCAGTTTTCTTCTGAAGTGTGGAAATATAAGCAGAAGGACTTATTAAGGTAGGACAAAGTATTCTGTTATTTTCGTTATTGAAGAAGGACTATGGCCAATATTTCCGTGATTCGTGATCTCCATACTCACCTTTTTCTAGAAACTTCGGGACATTGTTTATTCATACGGAACTGTCCGTAAACATTTAGAGCATTTTTTTTTAAAATTCTTTTTAAAAGAAGTAAACAAATAGCCTAATACCTTGGTTGCATTTCCAAAATTAGTTCACGGATATAGGAACTATTAATTTCTTTCTTGAATAAGTACCATAAATTTTTTGATTATTTTACTAGTGAAATTTGTATACTTTGATTTGATCTTCAATCATGCATTTATTTGTAATCGTCATGTGTCAATATTTAGATACTTGAAGCCGTCATTATAATCATTTATATGCAATCCAGTATTTATTTATATCAAGTATGGATTATTTCTCTTTTAAACATAAATCGCGTTTAAGATGTGTGAATGTAATGTAATTTCTGTGTTGAGTAAACTATGATTTAGCGTCAAAGTCTAGTTGTTCAAATTTTAACATTTGTATAGGTTGTGTTAGGGAAATATGTGTCAGAACGGTAAACAGGCTTAATACCATTTTTATTGTAACTTGTCAATTTTTATTATACTCATTTTTAAAAGAAACAATCAATATAAAGCTTCCAAAGACGTGCTATGTTGAGTAAGTTTCAGACAAATAAGTGTAAATATTCTTATCCCGTAATATCGTTAGAGTCTCATAAATAAGATAAACAACTTAAGATACTCGAGTAAATCCCTTCGGAGATACCTATCTGAGCAACGAACGCAGATAGGGTCCATAGCTATGGAGAAACGTTTATTCGCAAAATAAGGAATCAGTGAGAAAATCAAAAAGTGTCGACAATATAATTATTTTGATCAATTGGCCAAACTATAATAATGGTAGTACTATATATATATTTCTGTGTAGTGTATTTGAATATGAAATATTTGTGTAGTTAGTGTTGTGTAACGATTTTTATTGTGAATTGTATTATTTTCCAACTGATATAGTATGTGTACAAAGTTATGTCTTGTTTATGCAAATCTTTTAATATTGAAAATTCATTAGAGTTCATTAGAAACAGTGCACTAAAATTTTCTCAAAAGCATACTATCGCTTCTAAACTATTTCTCCAGTAAGTCTTGCAAGCAACCTAAACCATTAATTCTTTCATTCCGCAATCCGATTCTTAAACTTATTTCCATTTCTTTTATTAATAAAAAGAGGTAGTAACTGTGGGCGAATTACTTAATAGTCGGTTATGTCTGGGAGGAAAACAATAAATCATTTTGCTAATTAATATTCAGTTTAATAGAAATTTTTGTTTGTATAACTACGTCATGGTAATTATAAAGAATCGAATATCGTCAGTTTAGTTGAGTAGAAATAAATTGTTGCTAAATTTTACAGTCAAGATAAAATAATTTGAATATTACGTTGTACAGTGAAGAATGTGTTAACAGAAATCATATTATTTGGTCAAAACAGTCAAAAGTCTGATTCATTTTCAGTAAAGTCAATTAATTCATTTTTTTTTTTTTGTAAATCCAAATTAATTTTCTTGTTGATTTTTGTAAATATAACCTTCTTTCTCGTTAAACTTATTAAAAGTCTATTTGACGTTAGAACCAAAGCATTTATGTGGTTATCATTTCAAAGATATGCCTATTTCTCTAACTGATATTAGCATACCTAGAAGTTATTTCAAATTACCCTGAACAGAAAAAGTTGAAGCACGGTTACATTGACCATCAGAAATTTTTTATCTAAATTAACTCATTTTTTTTTAAACTTTAAATTAAACTTTCCTTGTTTGTTGCTTTTAAACTATTTTTGCTATCTCCACACACTTCGGTGACAAGGTGATAGTCAGTGTAGCCAACTGAACAAGCCATTAGCGAAAAATCTTTCTTTCAGCTTTGCAGCTTGTGAGATTTTTGCTCCGCATGTTTAAATCACTTAACTATTAACTACGCACCTGTTTTCCTATCGCCTTGGAGACACCGTTATGGGGAAAACAGGATCGATTAGACATTAGGTCATCTTTCGTTATATATATATATATATATATATATATATATATATATATATATATATATATATATATATATATATATATAATTTTTTTTATTCCAAACCATCTTAGCAAAACTGTATTTTTACCTTGGAGAACTGAAGTTCGAGCCCCGTGGAGTCAACTTCAATTCTCCAAACTCTCATTCATTTTTTTTTATTTCATTTGTGTAATAGGCAGATGAGTTGTCGCTCATCAGTACCATTCACTTTTCAAGTACAAGGTCAGGTATTCATTTTTCTGATGCATATTAGGCTCATCCGTGAGTGCCTTAATTATTCATTCTCGTTCAGATTATATATGCAAATCAGAGATAAGGAATCGAATTCCGAAAACAACACGTTTCATATACCTCGTCGCCCGAATACGTAAGATCTGCTTATTCATAATATCACGCGGAAATTCTATTTGGTAGCCCGAGCAGAAACTTTCCTTTCATTGTTAGTAATTTTCAATCGTTACAAAACTTGGCTTCCAATACCGGAACCCCAGCGTTACAGAGGGGCTGATTGTGACACTGATCACTACCTGGTAGTAGCGATAATACGGGAGAGATTATCGTTGAATAAAGGTAATATTCAATGTCCGAAAACGGAGAGATTTAATTTAAAGAAATTAGAAGAGAGCCAGGTGAGAGAGGAATACCAGATTGAAGTTTCGAATAGATTCTCGGTCTTAGAAGACTCGGAGTGCACTAGTGTTGAGGATACTTGGATTGAAATTAGAGATAGCATTAAAAGTTCAGCAATAGAAAAATTGGGACACGCGGAAATACGTAGGAACAAACCATGGTTTGACCAAGAATGCATTAAACTAGCAGAGAAGAGAAAACAGGCAAAATTACGGTGGCTACAAAATCCGAATGAAATAACTACACAAAATTTCGCAGATATCAGGCGGGAAACTTCCAAAACTTTTAGAACAAAGAAACGGGATATTTTGAAAGCTAAAATTAAGGAACTTGAAGATAATAGTAAAAATAAAAATATTCGGGACATGTATAAGGGGATCAGCGAATTTAAGAAAGGCTATCAACCTCGTGCTTATATATTAGAACAGTTCTCACTGATATGGATAGCCTCTTAAATAGATGGAAAGATTTCTTTGACGATTTACTGAACACGCAGCCAAAAACTAATGTGCGTGGAGAAAAGGAGATACACACAGCAGAACCGTATGTTCCAGAACCCAATCGAATAGAAGTAGAAGCCGCTATAAAGAAATTAAAGAAACACTAATCTCCGGGTGTAGATGAAATTCCGGCTGAGTTAATTTTAGCTGGAGGCGAAAAATTGTGGAACAAGATACACAAACTCATTCTCCTTATCTGGAACAAGGAAGAATTGCCACAAGAGTGGAAAGAGTCAATCATTGTTCCAATTCACAAGAAAGGCGACAAAACTGACTGTAATAATTATCGAGGCATTTCTCTTCTGTCAACATCCTATAAAATCCTTTCAAATATTCTGTTAGCAAGATTGACCCCATACGCAGATGAAATTATTGGAGATTATCAGTGCGGATTTAGACGAAATCGATCAACTATCGACCAAATATTTACCATTCGCCAAATACTCGAAAAGAAGTGGGAATACAATACCCCGGTACATCAACTATTTATTGATTTTAGAAAGGCTTACGACTCGGTTAGGAGAGAAACATTATACAACGTTCTTACAGAGCTTGGAATACCGAGAAAGCTAATTAAATTAATTAAGATGTGTTTAAGTGAATCCCAAAGTAAAGTCCGGGTAGGAAAATTTTTGTCCACGAGCTTCCACGTCGAAAATGGCCTGAAACAAGGAGATGCGTTGTCGCCATTATTATTTAACTTTGTGCTGGAATACGCCATAAGGAAAATCAAAGATAGTAACCAGGGCCTAGAGTTGAATAGCATTCACCAGGTTATGGCATATGCTGATGATGTAAATTTAATAGGGGAGGATAGAAGAACAGTAGAAATAAATGCAGAGATCTTATTAAACGCTTGTAGGGACATGGGTTTAGAAGTAAATGCAGAGAAAACTAAATACATGGAAGTGCGTCGGGACCGTAATACGGCAAATTGTGGAGGCGTTAAAATATTACATAATGCTTTTGATAAAGTGAATACTTTCAAATATTTAGGATCAATATTAACAGACGAAAATCATATTCACGAAGAAATTAAATGTCGACTAAAAGCAGGGAATTCATGTTACTACTCGGTTCAAAATCTCTTGTCGTCGCGAATTCTGTTGAGGAATTTGAAGCTTAAAATATATAAAACGATAATCATGCCTGTTGTTCTGTATGGTTGTGAAACATGGTCGCTTACTCTGAGGGAAGAACATAGACTGAAAGTATTTGAGAACAGGATTCTGAGAAGAATATTCGGACCTAAGAGGAACGAGAATGGGGAATGGCGGAAGCTTCATAACGAGGAACTACATAGTTTATACGGTTTACCCAACATTGTTAGGGTCGTCAAGTCTAGGAGGCTTAGGTGGGCAGGTCATGTAGCTAGAATGGAAGAAAGTAGAAACGCTTTCAAAGTCTTGACTGGTAGACCCATAGGAAAACGACCATTAGGAAGATCTAGGCGCAGATGGGAGGATAATATTAAGATGGATCTCGCAGAGATAGGAATACAAAGTAGAAACTGGATGCAATTAGCTAAGGATAGAAGTCAGTGGAGAGCTTTTGTGAACGCGGCACTGAACCTCCGGGTTCCATAGGCCATAGAGTTAGTTATTATTATTATTATTATTATTATTATTATTATTATTATTATTATTATTATTATTATTATTATTATTATTGCTAATTTAGTGGGCATGAAATAATAAAAAAATAAATAGTATTTTACAAACAAGCATCACGTGGCAATTGCATTTTAAACAAAGTACCAACTTTATCATTTTGCATATTGTTTTAGTAAGCTTGTAGCTGGTCTCTGCGGTAAAAATCTTTATTTTAAGTGCTCAGTTCATTATGTTATCATGAAGCAAATGATTGAAATTACACAGTGTATGAAATGAACTTTAATGTTTATAGCAAAAATCACAGTAACTTAATTTCTCGCAATGCACCTTTCGTGAATCACATTGTAGCTAAATGCGAAGCTATCCCAGTTCGTTTTTATTTATTTTCTTTAAATGTTCTTATCCTAACATTTATTTTACCATTTCAATGAAGCACAAGAAAACGTAACGAAAAAACTATTTCTACTAGTAGCCCAATGCTATATACAGTTTATATGATATCTTACAATCAGAAAATCTGGATTTAAGTCTCAAATGGAACAGGCTTAGAGCAAAGCTACATACTATAAATTGAAATACTATCTATAGAATCTATTAAATGGTGACTTTCATAACCTTAGTTTTCATAAGTATATATTTATGGATTTATATTGGTTTTCCAGAAGAGAAAATGATGACACAAATCGTAAATTACCAGCATGGCTCACCTTTGGTCTACCTGGAGAGAACAGTGGTGCTGTTCCAGATTGTACATTAATAGGATAAGAAAAAAATGTTTAATGTTATTTTGTTCCAAATATGTAGGCCACGTTCTTTTTTTTTTTTTTTTTTAAATTTAAGTAACTAGTGCTGGACATAATTTGCCGGGCAAACATAAACGAAAATATGTGGTTTGCTTTCCAATCTGGACTTCCCGAGATCAAATTCTGCAGTCCAAGCATCCTGACCAAAAATTTTCCACATTTCCCCCTCAATCTGGAGAGACGAATGCTTTGTGTGGTGCCTTTAAATATATCTGTATAGGTTCTGACTACTTTCTTTTATATTTATATATTTATATTTATATATATATCCTTTTCGCTTCCCATTGTATTCTATCATGGTCCGAGCATAAAATGACTTGATATGGCTGCTCGATCTTTTCAAATAAATAAGTAAAAATATTTTTTTTTTAAATCCAATAACCAATGAACAACGTTATCTTATCTAACTCGTTATCTTTGTTTGAAACATATGATTCCATCATCAATACTTCCTCGTACCATTAATTAACGCAGTTGTTCCTACAAAGATGAACCCTATCACATCAAGAGATTACCTTCTCTTATACGTCATGTGTAAAGCAAAATGGATCGATATTTACAACATTGCCAAGTCTTAGTAAAAGAAACAGTAGGGATTACTTATTGGAAACAAAGTGTTGATATTTATTATTATTATTGTAGTTTACTACCACAATAGCTTTTACTTGTACTATAAAAGTTTTCTACATATGTATAGTTTAAATCAGTGATGATCTAACGGCGACCCGTGGCCCGAATTCGACTCGCAATAAGAATGAAAAGTATATGTTTTCTTTTTCAGCTCCAAGTGTAACAAGAAGAGTGAAGTTGACCATGATAACATACCTGAGTCGAGATTTAATAGTGAAATGTGAAAATATTTTCTTGAACTTTTGGATTCCGACCCCATTTTGTCGTTGGTAGTAGTAGTCCCCCCGTTATGGCTCACTTTGGACTTTGACCCCGACCTTTGTGACGTCATAGGTCAAAGGTCAGTGACCTGGCCCTGGGGTCAATGACCTAGGGGTACTTAGGACCACCCCCTCTAAATTTTGGCAGGGGTACCTTGGCCCACCCCTTAAATTTTGGCAGGGGTACATAGGACCACCCCCCTTAAATTTTGGAAATTGCCAAATTTAAAAATTTGGTATGGTAGCCTAGGACCAGGGTATGTACCTCTATCAGTATTGGGTGTCTATGTCGTTCCCTTTCATGGGTAAAAAATTGCCAAAAATTGAAATTTCGGGGGTTTTTGACCTAATTTATCCCCTTTGATGAGGTGTTATTACCTTATATAGTTATATGGGCGTATACAGGGGTTCATTACCTTTTATAAGACATGGGTATATTTGTGCACCCCTTGAGAAATTTGGGAGGGGTACCTTGGCCCACCCCTTCAATTTTGGAAATTGCCCAATTTCAACATTTGGTATTATAGTACAGGACCCTAATATGTATTATGATAAATTTGGATGGTCCACCTCGTTTCCTTTTAGGGGTACCAAATTGCCAAAATATAAACGTAAGCAATACGTTGTACCACGTGTTTGGTTTTTGGCTCAATTTATCCCCTTTGATGAGATGTTATTACCTTATATGGTTATATGGTCATGTATAGGGGTCCATTACCTTTCATAAGACATGGGTATATTAATGCACCCCGGGAGGGGTACCATGGCCCACCCCTTAAATTTTGGAAATTGCCCA
Source organism: Thermobia domestica (assembly GCF_964235325.1). Taxonomy (NCBI): domain Eukaryota; kingdom Metazoa; phylum Arthropoda; class Insecta; order Zygentoma; family Lepismatidae; genus Thermobia; species Thermobia domestica. Next base: position 121,024,184 of record NC_137458.1, read on the forward strand.
ATTTCAACATTGGGTATTATAGTATTGGACCCTAACATGTATTATGATAAATTTGGGTGGTCCACCTCGTCCCCTTTTAGGGGTACAAAATTGCCAAATTTTAGTACAACCACATGTTTGGTTTTTTGGCTCATTTTATTCCCTTGGATGAGGTCCTATTACCTTATATGGTTATATGGTCATGTATAGGGGTCCATTATCTATTATAAGACATGGGTACATTGGTGCACCCCGGGAGGGGTACCTTGGCCAACCCCTTAAATTTTGGAAATTGCCCAATTTAAACATTTGGTATTATAGTACAGGACCTCAATATGTATCATGATAAATTTGGATGGTCCATATCGTTCCCTTTTAGGGGTACAAAAATTGCCAAAATATAAACGTTGTACCACGTGTTTGTTTTTTTGGTCCATTTTATCCCCTTTGATGAGATTCTATGATTACAGGGGTTCATTTCTTATCATAAGATATGGGCACCCTTCTTAAATTTTGGCAATGGGGGTCCACTGAAATTGTCCAATTGAAGCATAGTACAGGACCTCAATATGTTTCGGTGGTCCTATTACCAAATTTGTTTAGTACAACCACGTGTTCGGTTACTGACTCAATTAAGGTTATAAGGTATGGACGGGTATCCCCTTTCAATTTGGTAGGACCCTTCGGGTGTAGTACAGTCACGTGATCGATGATTTGGTTTTAATGCGCGACGAGGTCCCTGGTCAATGTTCTCTAGGAAAGATTCTTGGCATTTAAAACTTTTTTTTTCAACTTTTCAAACTAAAAAAAAAAAGAAAACAAAAATTGAAACGAAAAAATTTCGAAACAAAAATGTTCAAACAAAAAAATTTTAAACAAAAAATTCGAACATTTTTTAAACTTAAATTTCAAACAAAAAGTTTTTAGTTTGAAATAAAAAAATTTTAAACAAAAAAATTGGAAACGAAAAATTTCAAAACAAAAATTCCGAACAAAAAAAATTTAAACAAAAAATTTTGCAACAAAAAAAATTAAAAATTTTCAAACGAAAAAAAATTTCAAACAAAATTTTGAAAACAAAAATTTCAAAACAAAAATTTTCAACAAAAAAAAATTTCAAACGAAAAAATTTTTAAACAAAATTTGAAACAAAAATTTTGAAACAAAAAAAAATTAAACAAAATTTTTGAAACAAAAATTACAAAACAAATTTCAAACGAAAAATTTTCAAATAGAATTTAAATCAAACAGTGATCAGCTTTCACGGTTAACCGTTAAACTTTATCCGGTTTTTAACTATTCGATTAACAAATAAACGGTTTTCAACTATTCGATTAACAAATAAACGGTTTTCAACTACTCGATAAACAGATGAACGGTTTTAACCTTTTCACACCAGTGAGTGCAAGAGTTTACAATCTAAAACAAAAAGAAAATTTGTACTCGCTTTAAATACGCATCATTTTTGAAACAAGGTGTTAGTGTTCATCATGGATACACAGTGGAAACATCCATTTACCTGTATTCTCGCAGGGCCTAGTGGGTGTGGAAAAACGTATTTTGTGAAGCGATTACTGTCACATCTCCCAACCATGATCAATGCAAAATTTCGTAAGATATACTGGTATTATGCAGAATGGCAAGACGTGTATGCAACAATGCCAGTTCCAGTAGAATTTCACGAAGGACTTCCACGAATGAAAGATTTTCAGCCTCAAGATGGACCACATTTGATTATTATTGATGACCATATGCGAGAAGTGAATAGTGATATTGTTGATATGTTCACAAAAGGATCACATCATCGAAATATTAGTGTGATTTTTATAACACAAAATGTATTTCATCAAAGTAAAGCAAATAGAAATATGAGTTTAAATTGTTCGTATTTGGTGTTGTTTAAAAATCCACGTGACAAGTCACAAATCAAGCATATGAGTTATCAAATCATGCCTGAGCATCCACTGTTTCTACAAGAAAGTTATGCAGACGCAACAAGAAATCCACATGGTTATTTACTGATGGATCTTAAACAAGATACACCCGATGAAATGCGATTTCGTACAAATATTTTTCCCGACGATTTGCATCATTATGTTTACGTACCAACAAAACATGTTTAAATTATTGTGCATGTGAAAAGAATGACTTAGTCTGTCACGATGTCTCCTACAGTGAAACACGCTGATCTGCTACGTGCTCTGCACAAAGCTAAACCAAGATTGCGTAAAGCTATTATTGCCAATGCAGACGCTTCATTAATTCATAGTATTTGTGAATGTTGTTATAATGTCTTAAAAGGCAATGTTCCACTGACAAGTGCGCAGAAGTCAAGATTAAAGCGTTACAAGAACACGCTCCGCTATCTTGTAGACAATACAAAATCATTGGATAAAAAGAAGAAACATTTAGCCGTACAACAAGGAGGATTCTTACCTGCATTACTTGCACCTATTGTAGGAAGTGTGTTATCCAGTATTTTGTTTAAACAATAAACATCATGGAACATAGCAAGAAGATGGTTTTAGTGCCACCAGAAATGCTTCAACGAATGCATGCATCATCATCCCGTGCAAGTGAAAATCGAGAATCTAATCTCGATCGTGAAATGCAATCCATATTGAATACATCGTATCCAAGTGATGAAGAAAAATGGAATCAGTACAATAGAATATTACAGAAATATCTTTATGTGATACGTAAACAAGAAGAACCAATACCACTTACAATTACATCAATGAAACCTGATGGTGACGTCCCGAATGTTGACGATAGCACGAAACAAGAAATTTTAGCCGCAATACCACAAATGTATCGTAAGAAAGCCGAACTACTATTCCGTCGTTTAAAACAAGATGACGCAATTACGTGGGATCATAAAGGAACAGTGTACATCAACGATAATAAACTACAAGGATCCAATATTGTAGATTTAATGTGCGATGTGACTCGACCGAGGAAACATTCTAATCCTCAAGGCTGGGAATTGTTTTGCAACTACCTTGCATCGTCAAACACACCTCAAGAATTGATTGGTAATCCACGGAGATTAAACTATATTGTCAAGCATAATAGTACATCAGCATCTGAAGGATCTGCACCACCAAAACCGGCACCTGAATTATTTTCTTCCGGAGAAGAAGAAGAAGAAGAAGACGATGATGATGTTTTAGAAGTCCGACCAAAAAAGAAAACGTATCATTCCACAATGGTCAACGTACAAACCATGAACAAAAAGTTGAAATCCATTTATTACAATCCAGCACATCCTGCATCATTTTCTACTGCAAAGAAATTATGGCAAGCCACAGGAAAATCTATACCTCTAACCAAAATAAAACTTTGGTTAAACAAACAACCTACCTACACGTTACATCGTCCTGTACGTCGTCGTTTCCGTAGAGATTTTTATCTTGTCAACAATATTGATGATCAATGGGAATGTGATTTAAATGATTTACAAGCACTTCAAAACTATAATGACAATTACCGCTATATTCTTACAGTGATTGATGTGTTTAGTCGGTACGGGTGGGCTGTACCACTAAAATCAAAAAGTGCCGAGGATATAGTGAATGCATTTGAAATGATTTTCCAGGAGAGGAAACCAATTGTACTACGTAGTGATCAAGGAACTGAATTTACCAACAAGACAGTACAAAAGTTTTTCAGGAAACACAACGTGCAACATGTTACAACAAAGGATCCAGATATTAAAGCCAGCATCGCAGAAAGATTTAATCAGACATTGAAACATCGTATGTGGAAATACTTTACCAAATATCAAACATACAATTACATCAAAGTATTGCCTTTACTTGTAAAAGCATACAATGAAAGTCGGCATTCCAGTATTAAAATGGCACCTGCAAACGTTTCTTAGGACAATTTACTGGAGGTGTGGCATAACTTATACGACAAAAAGCTACAACGTTCAAAACAAGATACGGATTTATCTGTTGGTGATACTGTTCGTATAAGTAAAACAAAACGTATCTTTGACAAGGGTTACCTCGAGAACTGGACTTGGGAAATATTCAGAGTAAAAGCCATTGTACCAAGAAACCCACCAGTGTATCGACTAGAGGATTTAAATCATCAACTTATCGATGGTGTTTTCTACAGAGAAGAATTACAACCAGTACCGCTCCCTTCGATGTTCCTCATCGATAAAATATTACGTACAAGAACAAAAGGTCGCAGAAAGGAGTATCTCGTCCAGTGGAAAGGATATCCTTCCTCATTCAATTCGTGGATCCCTGCAACTTCATTGAAGAAGAAGAAGAAGAATGGAACCTGATCAAGATTTTTACGTTACACTTCCCAGTAATAGTTCCATGGATTATTTTCCAGAAAATACATTGACTTCATATATTACGAAATTACAACGACGTGTAGAGTTTCGCCAGAAATGGGATGTGGCAATTGTAGAGATTCATTATCCACATTCTTTGCTGAACATTAACAGTAAAAACAATAAAATATATTACAAATCATCAAGTAGTAATGATCAGGAACCGTGGAAGGTTGTAACGATCCCTGTACGCTATTATAACAATATACGGGATCTTATTCATGCAATTAATATACATTGTCACCGTCGCATTTACGCTCGAGCAAATGTGAGGGTGCATATTCCTTAGTTGCGCAGATGGCGCGTGGAGTGGTGAGGTGGTATCCAATATTAATTTTTAAATGAGAATCAAGGTTTAAATATTTGATATATATTTTATAAGAACATTTATGAATAACGGATACAGACTGTGCAGGTATAGTGAGGTAGATAGGATACTTATCATGACTTCCAGCTGTCCATTGCACTTCACAAAAAATAACAGTCTATAATTCTCGTCGCACTTGGTTTCACTCCATGCACTTGATATTCCCAGATCCTGGTCTCCGGTGCCCCCTTGTACTGGTTCCGACCCTTCTGCTCCTACCACTTGTGATGTTCTCTGCTCGGGTCCCACGTGAAGAAGAAGGGCTCTTCTCACCTGATGTATACAGCTTCCTTGACCGGATCCTGCGCTGCCACCTGGCGAGAAATCTGGGAACCATCCAGAGACGTTTCAGAAGCCTGGGACGATGTGGTGGCGCTGACTACCACATGTGGTGCTCCGGTGAGACTTTTGGTGACGAACTCACGAAGGCAGGGAATTCCAGCTGAAATGCGCATGAAAGTAAACAAGGATTAGAAATATAACGCCTAATGGTGCTGTAACACATAGCGAGATCATGTTATGCTCTTGATTAATTTTGATGCGTGCTTTTTTTTCTTTCTTTCTTTAACCCAAGGTCTGAGAAGCACTTGCACATTCGCAAATAGGTCCAGTTCATCAGCAACTGAAGAACAATGAAATACAGAACCACACCATAGTTACACTTGATGGTAATTTCAGTTCAATGTTAATTTTAGTTTGAAGAGGCAGTCCAATGAAGCATGTTGGGACTGGTTAATAAACAGCATTTCTATTCACATAATATATACACTTAATAATAATTCCCGTTCAAAATAATAGTGAAGGCTTCAAAACTTATTAATATACAGTACTTTCATCCACCCACAGTATACACTGTAAAAGATAATTCCAGTCCAACTAGGCAATTCAGGGAAGCGTTCCTGAACTGGTTATTACACAGTACTTCTATTTACACAGAATATGCACTTAGGAAGGGCACTTTTTAGTTCAAAGAGGCACTTGTGTGTTTTAATAAAAACAACTACGTTTTTTTTTTAAATCACATCTCTGCTCGGGGGTTATTACACAGTACTTCTATTTACACAGTATATGCACTTAGGAAGGGCACTTCTAGTTCAATGAGGCACTTGTGTGTTTTAATAAAAACAACTACTTTGTTTTTTTAATCACATCTCTGCTCGGGGGTTATTACACAGTACTTCTATTTACACAGTATATGCACTTAGGAAGGGCACTTCTAGTTCAATGAGGCACTTGTGTGTTTTAATAAAAACAACTACTTTGTTTTTTTAATCACATCTCTGCTCGGGGGTTATTACACAGTACTTCTATTTACACAGTATATGCACTTAGGAAGGGCACTTCTAGTTCAAAGAGGCACTTGTGTGTTTTAATAAAAACAACTACTTTTTTTTTATCACATCTCTGCTCGGGAAGCTGGATGTTTGGGGAAATCTAGGGTGTAGGAGAACAGGAAGGCGCGTCTGTTCCGGTGTCATTCTGTATCGTAAATTTCTCTTTTAATTTACAGGCATCATCGTCGTTGAGATGACGGAGAGCAATTTTGTACCAAGTTTCCTTTGTTTTCGGAGTTGGCAGCCACAATTTTAAATTTTCAATGGAATGAACCCCAATCGATTTACCGGATAGAGGATCGCGAAGTTCAAATACCTTCTGCCCTACCGGTCTAGTACAAATGTATGGTCCCCGGTACAAATCAACAAACTTTGAGATCCGTTTATCAACTGAGTTACTAATGGGGTGTTGTTTCAAGAACACTAAATCGTGAGTCTGTATCGAACGCCTTTTGCTTTCGCCTTCGTTGATTTTATCATTTCTGCGTTTCAATAAGTTCTTTCTACGCAGGTCTGCCATTACAAGTTTCTTCTTCCAATCCTGCAACTCGTCTTCCCCTGTTTTCTCGGTCAAATGTACAGCAAATTGCTTTTCTATGCTACTGGCGGGATCAATGTTAAGATGTAGTTCAATCGGTGAAAGACCTAATGAAGCAGAAATAGAGTGATTGAGTAATCTAACAATTTGAGACACGAACATCGGCCAGTCTGCGTGCTTTTCTGAACAAAAAAGACGGAACAATCGCGAAATGTTGGAATGCTCACGTTCAACGAGGCTAGATTTCGGATGGAAGGGGGTGCAGTGCTTTATTCTAACGCCATACTTGGCCATAGCTTCCTTGAATCGTTTAGATGTAAATTGTGCACCATTGTCGGTGACTACTGAAGAAGGCACTCCTAAATGATCGAAATAATTTTCAAGACATTTAATAATTGAAGCGCTCGTGGCGACCGTGAGGCAGTATGCTTGAAGATACCGTGTGTAAACATCGAGAACAGTTAATAGAAACTTTTCTCTCTTAGGTCCCCTAGGGAGAGGTCCATATAAATCACATGATAATAGTTCACCTTTTCGTGTCGCAGTGACAGATTACATAGGTGAATAAATAGGTGTTTTATGTGATTTGGTCCTCATGCAGACTTGGCAGTCCCTTATATAGTTGCGTATGTCTTTATTCATGTAAGGCCAGTGAAACGCTCTAGAAATTAACGACAGGCACTTGTCCCTACCAAAGTGACCCATTTCATTGTGATACTTGTCAAGTATCTTCGGAATGTACTTCGAAGGCACACATATACGCCAACGATTCGGGAAATGAAAATCACGAATCTGCAATATTCCGTTCTCTACACGATATAAATCTTTCCACTTTCTACTACTGGGAGGATAACTAATGTCAGCATTGTTACTTTGACTATCATCATTACGGTCCTTTTCTAGATAAGAAAGAACTAAAGAAAATTCTTCATCTAACCGTTGTTGTTCCACCAAATCCTCTACTGAAATATCTTTCACGTCGGTTCGCAAAGTCTGCAATGCATGAGTACGCACAATTTTGTGCTCAGGCGTCGTTAAAACACGAGTTAATGCATCAGGGTTCTTATTCTCGGGCCCAGGTATGTATTCAATCTTGTAATCAAAGCGCTGTAGTTGCAGAGACCAACGTAGCAATCTATTATTCCAATGACGTATCTTTTGCAGATAGACGAGACTCTTATGATCACACCTAATAACAAATGGTTGACCCTCGAGATAAGATTCCCATTTCTTCACAGCGTATACTATACTAAGGCATTCGAGTTCCGTTATAGTGTAACGAGTTTCACAATCAGATAGAGTACGGCTCAAATATTCAATCACGCGCTTTTCTCCCCCCTCATATTGGTAAAGTACGGCTCCAATTGCCCGTGGATTTGCATCACTCTGCAAATAGAAGACTTTCGAAAAGTCAGGGAAAGATAGCATCACGTCTTTGATGACTTCTTTCTTTAGAGTCGAAAGCGCACTATCGTGTTCCTGTGTCCACTGCCACTTACGTCCGGCTTTCAATAAATCGAATAGCGGTGCGGCAATAGTGGAAAAGTTGTTAATAAACTTCCGATGCCATGAAAAGATACCTAAAATATGTCTGAGATCCTTTATGCTTACGGGAGAGGGCAAATTGACAATGGCCTGCACACTCTCGGGATCTTTACGGAAACCCTTTGTTGAAATTATAAATCCTAAAAATTTTGTTTCTGTCACAAAAAAGCTACATTTTGACAAGTTAAGTGTCATGCCTGACAACTTTATTCTTTCTAGCAACACGTCCAATTTACGTAAATGCTCTTCGGCGTTTTTACTCACAAGGCACAAATCGTCGATGTATCTCACTATATGGGGCAGTAGATCAGATTTTAATACTTTTTGCAAGCAACTGTTGAGGGCACTGGACCCGTTACGCTGACCGAAAGGTAAAGATGTATATTGGAGTAGTTCCCCCTCGAACAAAAATGCGGTGAATGGGCGTGAAGATTCTACTAATGGAATTTGTAGATACGAATTCGAAAAATCGACGGAACTAAAGCAATCGTTACCATGGAAACGCGCTAGTAATTCTTCGGTCTTCTCAGAACGCACATGTTGTAGTGGTGTAAGAGCATTAATAGATCTGAGATCAACTACGATTCTCACAGAAACTTCATTTGATTCTTTATTAACTTTCTTAGGGACTACATGAAGCGGATTAAGGTGGCAAGAAGTACTTGACTCGACAATACCCAAAGACTTAAGTTTACTTATTTCCTTTCTCACGGCTTCTCGGTATTTGATAGCAATGGGATACGGTGACCTAACCACAAAGGAATTTGCATTCACTTGCAAATCATACTCAAAATCTCTGCATAAACCAGGAAAGTTAGCAAATACTTGACGATGTGACATCAAAATTGACAAAAGATGCTTTCTCTGTTCGTCACTGAGAGTTGTAGCTTTCGCTGCAGCGTTAAAAATTTCTTCATCTGTCGCGAAGTACTGAGGAAACTTGCTAAAATCGATTCCCCTACCATTATAAACATGTTCGTTACTAGTACTAAAAGTCATGCCATAATTGTTTCCGTTATCTATATTTATGTCCCTACACAAGAGTTCATTCTCATCATTCAAGACTTCCTCGAAACATTCAAAATCGTCAATAATTGTTTCTCTAGGCTCGAAGGAACTATTTTCGTCAGGAGATGATGCAGCATCACCATTGCTGAGTGAAGCGGGAGGGATACTCTTATCTTGTCTCGTGTCGATCACCGGTAAGAAACGACAGATTTCCTTGAAGTCATCTACAGAAAATTGCACTGTTTCATCCGCAAAATTAAGAACAGACTTTAACTGCGTCATAATATCCAAACCCATAATTACCTTCTCAGACAAGTTAGCTACGACTAGAAAATACGCGTACAATTCAACTTGGCCTAATTTTAGTGGCAACAAAGCTTTCCCTTTTACTAATGTTCGCCGCCTACCGGTAAAATCTATCAAAGTGACGTTATTAGTAGGTTCTAAATGTGGTGACGACACTAATCTACTTACTTTCTTCCCCACTGTTTCATCAATAATGCTTACATCAGAACCACTATCTAATAGAGCCACGTATTCATTGTCAAGCAACTGAATTCTAATGCGTGCCGAACAGTTACGTTTCATAAATTCTAGAACGTGCCCGTCACTGTCACTGATAATTGAATCATGAGCACTGTCTAGCCCTACGGAATCATTAGCTAATGAACAATTGTTAGATGGCAGATGGACAGATCTAACTTGATATGCTGTGTCTTGTACAGAGAAAGATACAGTTTCTGAGGGATTGACACTATTATTGCAAGCTTCAACTCTAGTACCCCTCTTACTAGAGTGTGAAATCAGTTTAAAGAATCGTTAGATTCGTTGGAGTCAGCTTCGATTCGATTCACTTGTGTAGTTTGCGCATTCGAAGAGCTATAACCAGACCTATCGTCCCGACGTACATTAAATTGCCGTGAACCACGAGGCCTTCCTCGAGCATTACCTGAACGGTTGTAGTCATGATCGCGAGAATGACTGTTACGATCGAACCGGTTCCTGGAACGGTCGTACAAGCTATCAGACTCTGGGTACCTAACATTGTCGCGTGGTTGGGCACGGTCAGAATACCTAATATTAGCGGATCTACGTTCCTGGGGGCCAGACCTGTATGACTGATTGGTGTTTCCACGTGAATAATTGTTCCTTTGATTTGCCTGATTCCCGTCACTAAACAAATTCGGAATCGATTCCAGTCGCTGAACACACGCAAGAAAGTCAGAAAATTTTGAGTGATGGGTGGCCGCAAGGTAATTCTGGAAACGCGAAGGTAACAGTGGAATTAAGGACGTGATTATTTCGACTTCAGATATATTAGGTGAAAGGGCCTTCATTTGCTGGAAACGATTAACAATGAATGACTCCACTGAACCGTGCTTAGATGGTGAGAATTTCTCCGTGCGTAACATCGTAAGTTTATTAGCTACTACATACGAGTTCTGATAGTGATTAACGAGTGTGTCACTAAAGTCACAAAAATCACGGAACTTGTTCCTATTAAGAGTGAACCATTTTAAGGCGTCTTCTTCGAGTACAAATTCTACAACATCAAGATAATCCGAATGATGAACACCTAACAATTTCATTTCCCGCTCAAAACGCTGTAAAAACAAGGAAGGAAGCACGTCTGAAGGTGATCCGTTAAATTTAGACAACAACTTAATATCAGCTAACTTCAAACGTGGTGTGCGTGCCGGCCTATTGTTATCACCTTCATTGTCTGATGAATTATTATAAACTTCGTGAGCGTGTTCCCTAACTTCACAACTCGGCGCATTTCCAAAATTTACTGTACAATGAGATTGTGGTTGTGAAGCGGTGTTCGAACTTAACGTAACAACAGCACCACCAATCGAAGAATGTAAAGTACGTTCCAAAACTCGGTCTTGTGGTAAATGTTGGCGCGAAAGAACATGCGGGTAATCATTGTGAGCGACTGCGTTCTCTCTAACAACTTGATCTGTTTTAGCTAATAATTGTGAAAGTTGGTTCTCTAAAGCTGAAACACGTTCGCTCGTTCTAGATTCAATCTCTACCACGGATTCATCAACTTTAGTCATAAAATCTCTTCGTACGTCTCTAACCTCTAACAAAAGGCTATCCAACTGAGACTCAACGTCCTGAACGCTAGCACTAACGTATTGTATAACTTCACTTTTCTGACTCTCTAGTTTCTTGGAGACTTCACCTACTTCCTTTCTCATCGCGGTACGATGTTGGTCATGCTCAGTACAAAGGTTATCTATTCTATTAACTACATCTATCATTTCACTGCTAGAACGTTTGCTTAAATCTTCTATCTTACTTTGCAGTTCTGCATTAATACGCGCCTGTTTGCTTCCCGTAACTTGAATACTAGATACTTCACGAGTAATTCGTTCCTGTTCTGAACTTAAATCTACTACTTTAGTACTTAATTGTGCTACCTCTTGCTTTAATTCGCCTTGCACTTTCGACACGGATTCATTGATTTCACCCACACGCTCAGATAATTCCGTTCTGATGTTGCTTAATTCTTTACTAAGAGTGTCCTTGAAATCTTTACGACAACTATTAATTTCTTCCCTAATACTCCTTAAAATAGCTTCAATGTCTACCGGTTCCATTTTGCCTTTTATATGTCCACTGCGCAAGTACATGAAATTAAACACTCAATGACACTAGTGATAAGACAATGCAACCACATCTAAGCATTGCATACATGAGACTTAACTATAACATACGTACAAAATAACACAAAGAAAGAATATTTGAAATTACAAGACATACCTGTACAGTACTGATTTACAATAAAATAAATATATCACTTGGGCACGGAAATGATCAGTCTTCCCAACAGCTATGCTTTTTTTTTTTAACAAAGTGGGACAGAGCCTATGTAAACTACGGATCTCAAACCACGTGGACCATACATGTACCACTAGGAAATTGATGTGGGCTTACAGGTATTAAAATGAACAATTTATCTTTCACCATAACAAAAAAAATAAAGAACGTGGCCCGCAAACAAGGTACTGCAAACTCCGCGCGAAACCAGGCGTAAGTATACACTTGTCTAAAAAAAATAACCACCATTCCTAATGAAACTGGAAACACTCCATGAGTCTCATAATCTGTATGTCACCGTCGCATTTACGCTCGAGCAAATGTGAGGGTGCATATTCCTTAGTTGCGCAGATGGCGCGTGGAGTGGTGAGGTGGTATCCAATATTAATTTTTAAATGAGAATCAAGGTTTAAATATTTGATATATATTTTATAAGAACATTTATGAATAACGGATACAGACTGTGCAGGTATAGTGAGGTAGATAGGATACTTATCATGACTTCCAGCTGTCCATTGCACTTCACAAAAAATAACAGTCTATAATTCTCGTCGCACTTGGTTTCACTCCATGCACTTGATATTCCCAGATCCTGGTCTCCGGTGCCCCCTTGTACTGGTTCCGACCCTTCTGCTGCTACCACTTGTGATGTTCTCTGCTCGGGTCCCACGTGAAGAAGAAGGGCTCTTCTCACCTGATGTATACAGCTTCCTTGACCGGATCCTGCGCTGCCACCTGGCGAGAAATCTGGGAACCATCCAGAGACGTTTCAGAAGCCTGGGACGATGTGGTGGCGCTGACTACCACAACATCATAAAGAAACCAATTTATTTATATCTCATGACGCAACTAATAATATATGCCTCATAAGACATCCCAAAAAGGAAATCCATACTTCTGTACAATTGTCACCAAGTGTTAGTTTAATGCTTGGATTTGACCCGAAAAGTGATTTAAAAGATATGGAAAAGGGACAATATACACCGGATGTACGATTAGGCTTACCATCACAAATGTACGTCTATTGTGACATTATTGAATCTGTCATTGTTGGAGATACAATGGTACCCTTGCTACGAATTGTCAACATGGATCCTGTGAATCATACTTTTGGAAGTCATGCAGTACAAATCTTTAATCCTGCACATTATGTTCCGGTGGAAAAAATGAATTTTGAGCAAATACAAATCGATATAAGGGATAGCACAGGTCATCCTATGCCATTCACCTTTGGAACGGTGTGTACAAAACTACATTTCCGTCGTCGTCGTCATGACTGATCCGTATTTGCAATACTACCAAAAACAAGCGTTATCCGGTATCGGCAACGTCTATGTGGGAAGTCCCTATCAAGCAGGACATGGCATTGGAAGTTTCCTTGGTGGCTTATTTCGTTCAGTGTTACCACTTGTGAAGCAAGGAGCTAAAACTGTGGGAAAAGAATTATTAAAATCAGGTGCCAATATGATTAATGATGTTGTGATCTCGAATCAACCGCTGGAAGAATCGTTTCATCAACGTATGCAAGAGGCAAAATCGAATTTACAAGAAAAAGCTAAAAACAAGTTGAAAACTATGCTGGGAAGTGGATATCATAAACGAAAATGGGATGACTGCTCTCAGTTTGAGGTTGACCTTCCAACGATCAACAACACCATCAATCCTACAAAGAGACGTAAATTATCACATAAGAAGAAGAAGAGATCATTGGCATCGTCACCAGATATTTTTGATTAATTCAACGATGGCTTTCTTACATCATCAATCCTGTGAATGTGTAAAAAGTGAATTGGACATTTTTTCAACGTTGCCCACGCAAACCAGTGTTCTGGACAATCGTATTATAGGCTACAAACCAATTAGTTCAATAGCTGAAAATTCACCAATAGAATTTGTAGTGAGTGGTAGCAGTGATGAATATATTGATTTACCACAAACCTTATTATACATCCAAGCACAAATTGTGAAACCAGATGGTTCCTCCTTCATCAATACGGATAAAGCAATTGCACCTGTTAATGATTTTCTAAATGCTATGTTTAGTGAAGTACAAATCTACTTGAACAATAAACTGATTTCATTTCCGTCACATAATCATCCATATCGTTCGTACATGGAAAAACTGCTCAATTATAGTGATGGAGCTAAAAATACACATTTGCAAACAGCAATGTGGTTTCAAGATACGGCTGGTCATATGAACGCAACCACAAGTGAGAACAAAGGATTTCAACAACGCTATGAACTGACAAAACAAAGTATGAAATTCGATATGATTGGACATCTTCATTGTGACATTTTTAATCAAGATAAATTTTTAATTCATGGAGTGGAATTACGTGTGAAACTTATTCCTGCAAAGCCAAACTTTTGTCTCATGGCCGGTGAAAGTGGTGTCAATGCAAAAATCAATATTCTAGATGCATCGTTGCAGGTGAAAAAAGTCAGCATCAGCCCTAGTGTCAAATTGGCACACAATAAAATTTTACAATCTACACCGGCAAAGTATCCTCTGACAAGGGTTCAAATGAAATCATTTACCATCCCGAAGGATATACAATCCAAAACTATTGATAACCTGTTTATGGGAACATTGCCAAATCGTATTATTGTAGGATTTACATCGAATGAAGCATCCAGTGGAACTATTATCACCAATCCATTTGAATTTCAACATCTAAACATTAATTTCTTTACATTGTACGTGGATGGAAAAGCTGTACCTTCAAAACCATTGCAACCCAACTTTGAAGAAAATCTCTACATTTCATCGTACCACACATTGTTCTCAGGCTCTGGCATACATTTTACCAATACTGGAAATACAATTTCAAGAGCCGACTACAAGAATGGATATACACTGTTTGTATTTGACCTAACTCCCGATTCTTCTGCTGGAGATTGTCACTATTGGAATTTACAACGACATGGAGCCATCCGATTGGAAGTTCATTTCCAAGAGAAATTAGCAGCACCTGCAAACTGTATTGTGTATGGAGAGTTTTCCTCACTCCTAGAGATAGACCACCAGCGCAACATTATCCTGGACTTTTAAATTACAAGGTACGTATACGTTATGTATCATTTCCATTCACGATGTTGAATACATTACAATTAGCTAGTGCTTTAAACGGTAGTCCATTATTCAGAAATCATTTTACCGGGGTATTTGCAAGCGATGAGTTGCCCTCACGGATTTCTCTTCCTCTGGCAATCATTGTAAATACAGATCCATCCACAAAACTAGGAAGTCATTGGATTGCAATTTATATTGATCATCGCGGTGTTGGAGAATATTTTGACAGCTATGGCCTTCCTCCTTATGTACCACAACATGTTGCATTCTTAAAACTTCATTGTATATACTATAAATATAATAATAGCCAAATGCAAAGTCTTGGTTCATCCGTATGTGGCTATTATGCTTATTTTTATTTGTGCTGTAAAGCCCAAGGAAAATCTCTGCGTGAAATTCAATATTTGTTCACAACAGTACCCACGGTTAATGATCGTAGACTGTTGCAATATACCTTCCAGGTAATTTTATCATATTTATCATTGCAAATGTATTTGTTTTATCATCATCTATTTCTATACTAATCATCTTTTTCCTCGTTCTTTTTTACAGAATTCACAATACGAAGCTTTGCAAACGGGTGCTATGCTGCAAAACATGGAAACAAATCATCGCAATCAAGAAGAGGAGGCCGTCTAATGAAGAAACCCAGCTCAATATACAAACATTGTCAATAAGAAAGAAAAAGAAGAAACCAGAAAAATGAATAAAATACAATTTATGCTTATTTATGTGTTTTTATTGTCCATTCCATATACAACGTTATCAGATTCTCCTAAAGAACTGTGCGATATAAGACGAGAACCCTGGACAAAGTTTCCACCTAATTCCTAGAGAACATTGACCAGGGACCTCGTCGCGCATCAAAACCAAATCATTGATCACGTGACTGTACTACACCCGAAGGGTCCTACCAAATTGAAAGGGGATACCCGTCCATACCTTATAACCTTAATTGAGTCAGTAACCGAACACGTGGTTGTACTAAACAAATTTGGTAATAGGACCACCGAAACATATTGAGGTCCTGTACTATGCTTCAATTGGACAATTTCAGTGGACCCCCATTGCCAAAATTTAAGAAGGGTGCCCATATCTTATGATAAGAAATGAACCCCTGTAATCATAGAATCTCATCAAAGGGGATAAAATGGACCAAAAAAACAAACACGTGGTACAACGTTTATATTTTGGCAATTTTTGTATCCCTAAAAGGGAACGATATGGACCATCCAAATTTATCATGATACATATTGAGGTCCTGTACTATAATACCAAATGTTTAAATTGGGCAATTTCCAAAATTTAAGGGGTTGGCCAAGGTACCCCTCCCGGGGTGCACCAATGTACCCATGTCTTATAATAGATAATGGACCCCTATACATGACCATATAACCATATAAGGTAATAGGACCTCATCCAAGGGAATAAAATGAGCCAAAAAACCAAACATGTGGTTGTACTAAAATTTGGCAATTTTGTACCCCTAAAAGGGGACGAGGTGGACCACCCAAATTTATCATAATACATGTTAGGGTCCAATACTATAATACCAAATGTTGAAATTGGGCAATTTCCAAAATTGAAGGGGTGGGCCAAGGTACCCCTCCCAAATTTCTCAAGGGGTGCACAAATATACCCATGTCTTATAAAAGGTAATGAACCCCTGTATACGCCCATATAACTATATAAGGTAATAACACCTCATCAAAGGGGATAAATTAGGTCAAAAACCCCCGAAATTTCAATTTTTGGCAATTTTTTACCCATGAAAGGGAACGACATAGACACCCAATACTGATAGAGGTACATACCCTGGTCCTAGGCTACCATACCAAATTTTTAAATTTGGCAATTTCCAAAATTTAAGGGGGGTGGTCCTATGTACCCCTGCCAAAATTTAAGGGGTGGGCCAAGGTACCCCTGCCAAAATTTAGAGGGGGTGGTCCTAAGTACCCCTAGGTCATTGACCCCAGGGCCAGGTCACTGACCTTTGACCTATGACGTCACAAAGGTCGGGGTCAAAGTCCAAAGTGAGCCATAACGGGGGGACTACTACTTTGGTAATGGGAGGACATTTAGGAAAATGCAATTTTAAGACTTACTTTCAAATGTTCGCAGCTCAGGCACTCATTGGCTGGACACATGAAACAAAAAGAAAATTAGGAAAAATCAAAAATGGATCAAAAGATGTGACCTTGGCCAATAATTAATTTTTGGGTCAGAGCCCCAAAATTTTTGAACAGCCCCTAAATCGAGTTTTCGTATTTTCTACGGAATAAGCACATCATACTGACAAGTAAACCTTACGTTTGGGTGAATCGAGTTGCTGACTGAGACACATATGAGAAAGTAGTACTAATTGTGGTCAGTATTTCAGTGAAGTTATAGGTGCGAAGCTCCAGAGGTTTAGGAGATATAGCTACCAGAACATCACATGGAAGTACAGAATAGTCTTCATACAGTTGGAGGTAAAAGCTCTGTAAGACCTCTTGTAACGACAAAAGGTGAATACAAAATATATGGGTACATATTAGGACTAGGGAGAAGTCATATAGTAAGGGTATACCTGATGGCGGCCATCTTGAAATCCGCCATTTTGAATTAAGGTTAAGTTTTTAAAATAGGAATAGGGTCATGTGATACATGATTTAAGGCGCAAATTTAATCAGAAGAACAATGGTGACGTTAATTTTGATTTACGTGCAATTGGTAAAAAGTTACAGGGAAATTAAATATTGTTGCAGCATATGTATTAGTCCTTTACCCCACCTTGTAAATTTTGTGTTAATGATAATAATTAAATAAAAAGCAGGTGGATAAATATTAGGTCTATGGTAAGAGTTGTCTTGATGGTGGCCATGTTAAAATCCGCCATTTTGAATCAGACAAAAGTTTTAAACAAAACGCATAACAGTGACACCTTATTAGTAGCAAATTTTACCATAAATCCAACGGTATAACAATTTTTGCTTTATCATTAACCAGCATTTGTTATCGCATAAACAAGTTGCTAATTTAAGGAAAAATGACAAAAGTGGAATTGAGTGATAATTGAACTTGGGTCTTTCTTCCAGAAAAATCCTCAATTAGTACAATTAATATGTAGTTCAGAAAAGAGTGCATGACTTGCACAAATGCTCTGCTCACAGTGAGCACACCTGACAAAGGCAATCGAGTTACACTTGACACATTTGTCGTTAACATTTCCGTCAAAGCAGTAGTCGTAAGGAGCGATCGATTTAATTTTGTGCTGGTTAATGATAAAGCAAAAATTGTTATACCGTTGGATTTATGGTAAAATTTGCTACTAATAAGGTGTCACTGTTATGCGTTTTTTTTAAAACTTTTGTCTGATTCAAAATGGCGGATTTGAACATGGCCGCCATCAAGACAACTCTTACCATAGACCTAATATTTATCCACCTGCTTTTTATTTAATTATTATCATTAACACAAAATTTACAAAATGGGGTAAAGAACTAATACATATGCTGCAACAATATTTAACTTCCCTGTAACTTTTTACCAATTGCGCGTAAATCAAAATTAACGTCACCATTGTTCTTCTGATTAAATTTGCGCCTTAAATCATGTATCACATGACCCTATTCCTATTTTAAAAACTTAACCTTAATTCAAAATGGCGGATTTCAAGATGGCCGCCATCAGGTATACCCTTACTATATGACTTCTCCCTAGTCCTAATATGTACCCATATATTTTGTATTCACCTTTTGTCGTTACAAGAGGTCTTACAGAGCTTTTACCTCCAACTGTATGAAGACTATTCTGTACTTCCATGTGATGTTCTGGTAGCTATATCTCCTAAACCTCTGGAGCTTCGCACCTATAACTTCACTGAAATACTGACCACAATTAGTACTACTTTCTCATATGTGTCTCAGTCAGCAACTCGATTCACCCAAACGTAAGGTTTACTTGTGAGTTAAGTGATAGTTTGTGTTTGGCTACACTATATGTAGTTCTCTAGATAGAAGGTCTACAAGAAAATTTTTGATTGAAATATATTGGATCTTTTGATCCAAAACCCAGAAAACGCAAAATAGAACAAAGCTTAAGAAAATGTATTGGTTACGCACATTTAGAGAACCATAACATCGTGGTAAGGGCAAGAAAAATAGAAAATGTGCCCGAAGTATGGTTCTTATTATGTTTTGGTCCCCCCAGTATATTTAAATTGTCCACTATTAGTGTAAACAACTACAAACTAAAAAGTAATTGAGTTAATGGGTTATTGTGATGCAGGTTACTATGAGCTCTGAAAAAATTGACACATTACTTCTTATTTGTTTCTTACAACTTGTTTAATCAAGGCATCTTTCATGAACCTTACAGTATTATTAGATGTTTCGAACTGTACTTACATATTAACCTGTAGCCTGTATTTTTCACTTTTTTTTTTAAGTATAAGTAGTTTGTAAACTGTACTTCCATATTGCCATATTTTCTATAATATCTGTCTTTTGTAAAATGTCTCTTAAATTAGAACTTGCTTTGCCAAAAAACCACATTGCTAGTTTCTTATTACTCTATCTACATAGTGTTTAACTATGCAACGTCTTGTTGCAAACTAGGAGTAAGGATATTATAGACTGTTCTCCACTTTATGCTTTTTTTGTGTGTCTTTTTAACCGTATTAAGCAGGTGAGTTTGAAGAGCTCTTTGGTTAAGGAGTTTTCAACATCCTTATTTAGTTCTGCTGGAATAGTATGCATCAAAAATGATCATTTTCAATTAGACTCTTTCGGACTTATTTCCTTCAATATATACAGAGGCGCGGATCCAAGGGGAGGGTTGATAGCTCAGGTATATACTGGATAAAATTGACTTCAATCCTACTTTCTTTACAATGGATAAAGCCTCAAACTATGGTTTATTCCCTCCCTAAATCATATCCTGGATCCGCGATATATATATATATATATATATATATATATATATATATATATATATATATATATATATATATATATATATATATATATATATATATATATATATATATATATATAAGAAAGGCAAAGCCTGTGGTATTTAATTAATAAGGTTTATTTCAATTGTCGAATTATTTTAAGTACAAGAGTTGTACTAGTTACTGATACATTGTATTAAAGAATGTTATTGATACTGTAATGCTCCGCAAAATGATACAAGCATTACAGGCTATATTGATTGCTTATAGCGTTATGTCGATATACCTGTGTACATTGTTCTGAGTTATATTTATTTATTTATTTATTTCGTTTCACCTTTATATTTGTTGTTAAAATAATATATAAAATTGTTTTTGTTAAGTGTTCACGCCAGGTGGCACATATTCGCCTTTATTTGTTCACTAGAAACAGCATTTAATGCTAATACATTTAAAGAAAATTAAAAATAGACAGAAACGATTTTTAAAATAAGATTTTCAAAATAAAGAAAAAGAAGCAACCAACTGTTTTAAAAATGTACACTCGAGTCCAAAATTATTGTCGCATATCTATAAATATGTTGTTGTAGGAATATAATTTGATAACAAATTCGCCCAGTATTTCTTATAATGTTAGTATGTGTATAATCTTCAAAGACATGTATGTGGCAAATTTCATGTCAAAAGAGCAGTAAATAAGAACAATAAAACAAAAATAAAATTTCCTTCTCCATTTAGCAACATTTTATTTTGCTTATTATAATTTTCTTATTTATAATTATTTTCCTATGAAATTTACCACAAATATACATTTTCCGATTATACACATGATATCAGTATTAAAAGTACCCTGTAAAATCATTATCACATTATATTCTTACAAGGAGACAGTTATAGGTATGCGACAATAATTTTGGACATGAGTGTACATAACAATTTTAGAAGTCAAATATTGCATTTAACATCATTGCCCAAAATTTTAATAGTTCTATGAGAATCGTGTTATGGTTAACCACCAATACATCATCTCATACATCAAGCCATGGAACAACCACAAATGGAAGGCATGAGCAACACAGATCGACACTTCATCTCAACAAAATCCAAGACCTACCTGCCTGCCTGTTATAGTTAATGAAATTGAACATCATTAAATCTAGCTAAACAAGATATAATTCAGAATATTCGGATCTTAGTATCGTGACTGTTAAATACCATGTTGAGGAGTTACAACCTTACCGGTTCAGGGACTTTCAATCCAGATTGTGCTTAGCCACTAGTACTGAAGATTCTCTCTCTACCAAATTGCATATTCGTCAAAATTTGCAGTATTGGAATCCGAACAAACGTTGAAATACGGTATTGAAGATTTTCCTTATTCTCAGTAGTTCAGCACATGTCAGTTACGGAAAGATATAAATTAATGTATCCATGATATCAAATTTACTTTCTTTTGGCTATTTCTTATCTCGTTTGCATTATTATGATGCTACAACATATGACTTTTAACAGCTATTAGAAAATAATCTATGTATCTGAATAAATAAATAAATACAAATGAAAGTAATTATGTTTGTGACTTAATATCTCTTGGACCACGCGACAGATCTCGATCAAATTTTCAACATAGATGAGGCTTGGGCCTGCAATGTTTTTATCATTTCACTTTGACGGTGTAACTTCTAGGGAGGGGGATATACAGGGCCGTGTCGTGAGGGGGCGAGCGGGGCAACGGCCCCGGGCCCCGAAGTAAGGGGGCGAAAAATTCGGGAGAAAAAAGGAAAAAAGATAGGAAAAATTGCTTGGAATATATGTATGGGGGCGCCGTCGTATACTCTCGCCCCGGGCGCTGATTTTCCACGGCACGGCCCTAGGGATATATAAAAATGATCGAAAATGACCGATATTAGTGTCGAATCCATCGTTTTCGGGGTCGCTGAGATGAACAGTGACACTTTTGATGCCGTTCAAACCCAAAGTCAGACCCACAACTTACGGAAGTTGGAGGGGGAAATATATAAAAATAATGGAAAATAACTTATATCAGAGAGCGCTTCGGTAATAGTAAAAGTAACTGACTAACGGAACGGAACATATTACTAATTTTTCTTATTTTAACTCATCAAAGTGGATAATTGACGCTAGTACATGATATAATTGATATTCTGATAAGTGTGTAATTTTAAGATCAGATCAAAGAATACAGTTGTAGGGATACATGAAGTAAACAAACCAATGCAATATTTACAATTTCTTACTCGAGCTCATCAAGTTTGTATCAGTAAGCCTATGTCAATCTGAAATAAAGAAAATATAAATAAAATAAGTATAAATGAAATGATAAATAATATATCCTATAGTATCCATAATAAGCACATATATATTATAATGATTTTTGAATATTAATAATAATTTAGTAATACAACGAGTTTTTGCATAAATACTAATTAATTATAAGGAAAAATGAAATTAAACCCGATACTTAACGTTCGACCACAGCAATGGACCAACGTTGCTGGAATACAGGATGACTCAACTGGAAAACCTAAACTAGGAAAAATATAATTAGTAAATAAAATCCAAATATTAATAGCAACTATTCCTCGAAAGGATGTTATAAATGATATTGCTTTCTATAATCGTTATCACCAATCGACTCATATGGTTAATAGTTACGGATAAATACGGCTATTTTTCAGTCGTATGTATGCAATGGTGTATCCCACTTGAGTTAATGCTACTTATTTTGGTTGTCTATGCTACTTAATCGTACTGAACTTATTTCACATTGAATTTTCTTGCTTATTGATATGTAACAACCTCTGTTGAATCGTTATCATTGATCTGCCGTATATTTTCTGTTTCATAATATTCTCAAATTGATGCTATATGAGGTTCATTTAATTTTTCATATTTTATGTTAATGATGGACCTTAGTGTATGCTAAGTTCGAGACGGTAATTAGGTAAACTCCGCCCCATATGATGTCCATAACCACCTTCACATATCCCAAACCCAGCAAAGAGCTTGGAGCTTGAGATTTCCCATAGCATTAGTCATGATTGGTGGCGTTACCTCTGGGCCAAAAGTTAAGTCTTCTTCGCGATTTTAGGTTTAGATATGTGAAGGAACTGACCATCAAAAAGGATCGATTGCGCATACCACTACCACTTTGTTGCAGCCACTGTCGAGATGAATGGTAAGAAGTAAGGTTGACAGAACATGTACATGAATCTCTACCTATGACATGCGTCAAAGTAGAAAAGAAAAAAAAGATTTATGTTCCATGGTTATGCCGGTTAGGCTAAAGGAGACGGTCATGATGAGTAATGAATGAAATGGTGGAATGAAGAAAGTGGGAGGAAACGGGAGAACCTAGAGGAAACCCACACACACGATGTTTGTCCAGCACAAAGTTCACTTGGCGGGGGCTGGGATCAAACCCGGGAACCCAAGCACCAGAGGTGAACGTTCTACCATTGAGCCACCGCGGCCCCATGTGTCAAAGTAGTCGACGATCAAAGTGAAGGAGGAGAGGCATTGCAATACTTCCTGATTGCATTGATTCTTATGAGTTGACAGTCTGTACATTTTGTGCTGGTTATACAAAAAATCAAGCTGATAAAGCATATTCATCTTATGACTGTGTGTGTCATTTCATTTCTGAAGTAGAAGTTTACGCTAGCACATCCAGAAGAACGCCTGTTTTGGTCATCCCATACTCTCTCATCACCTCACAAGCTTACGTCTTCTCGAAGCCCTATTAATTTTCAAATTCGTAGTAATCCATCATTAGTCTTCTTCCGAAAACCAACGTGAACAGATGTGTTATAACCTTAAACTGTAGCTCCACATCTCATATAGCATCAGTGCTGAAAGGGGTACTAAACTGCAACCTCATCAGCTAGGTCAGGATTCCTTTGGACAAGATATCATAGATACTACAGAACTTACTGGCTTCAATAATACATGTTAGTAGATCTAAAATGTTAAACTGAAATTAGGAAAGGACTGTTTCTCATAAAATTCTAAGTTCACAAACATAGAAGATCAAGTAGTGATTGAAAGTAGCGATGTTAAATTATTTCATAGTGTGCATTGGTTTCTTTCTTTATTTTAAACGCAGGTTGATATATACCTGGTTGTTAGTAAAGTTCTGTATGTAGGATATGAAGCCACCACTCAAGAAAAAGACAATGGTTCGGTTTCGTTGCCCTAAAACCTCACTCCAATTTCCACCTTTGTGCATACGAAAAAAAAGTAGTAAAAAAAACAAAACAAGGCGGTGTTCAAAAGGGTAAGAAATTACTGACTGAAGCTGACAGGAGCGGAAGTATGTAACGAAGAAAACCGGAAGTAAGGTTGACCACCCCCTCGGAGACCCTTCATTTCACTCTGTATGGGTATAGGTTGCAGGGTTTTTGATCGTTGAAGTGGAAGCCACAAGAGCTATGCCACCTGGTGCAGGTAAAATGATCTCTGTACGACGGATAGTGAGTGAAGGAGGGACGGAAGGGATTGTTATAGAGAAACACTCTATGAATGAAATTCCTGCAGACTGAAGTTGAAGGAAGTTCCTGTCGTCACAAAAAAAAAAAATCTATTCCTCTAACAGCAGATTAAAATAAAAATATAATTAATATTACAATACCTACACAGTGAATCGATTCTCAACAAACACCTCTCAGTAAAGGAAACCACCGTAATACGGACAGTTTTTTTTTTTTTTTTTTTGACCCGCAAAAATGTATCTACAGGGTGGAGCATTTTCGAATACCATTTTGGAAATAATATACAAGACAATGTAACTCCTAGAGACAATGCAACTCCAAATATTTTATTTTTTTATTTTGAGTTACATTTATCCATTTAAATACATGTCATACACACCGTGTAAATTTGGTACAATTGTCAAGAACTATGTCTGGCAAATCCCCATCTCAATTGGTAATGCATTTGCACATGACGGTTAGGGATTTTTTGCATGTCACGGTCACGGTCCGGAGCTATGTTCGCAATTTCTTCTTGAGTGTAGTTCCTTCAGTTCTTTCACATTCTCCACTTTGATTCTAAATATCACACCCTTCAAGTATCCCGAAAGGAAGAAATCTCGTACATTTAGATCCGGGAATTATTATAAAATATAGGCCTACTTGAAAGATTTTAATTATTAAAAAAGCTAATACTATACGTATTTTCTTTTATTAATACCAATATAAAATTAAATAAATTTTAATTAAATTACGAGTTGTTGCGTCCAAGCCTTTGTTTGGCTGTACATCATAGGTTAAAATTTTACTTAATTAAAATACCTAATTCTTTACATTTAACTTTTTTTTTTTTACCTTGCTTATCAACCATCCCAAATTTCATTCCATATTTGTAAAGGAATTGTTCAAGTATATCATAATATACAACAATCATGCAGATAGCGGCATATATTAGTGTCAGGCAAGAAAATGATAGCGAACGTAGCGACATCTATTAGCATGGCTATTTACTATTAAGACTTAGCGTGGAGCACTAATGTAATTTCAACAGTGTATTAATAAGAAATTATCATTGTGTCTTCCTACAACCAACATTACAAGTATCTTAAGCAAGGTTGTATAATATTCTAGGATAGTGTGACAGACAAATGTTTCGCTTTAATTAAAACTGTTTTCAAAATACACGAGTTTTTTAAAGAAAGAGTGGGTTTGATTCGGTCATAACATCTGTAAAAAGTATCCAATTTTAATGTGATTTGTTGCAAATGACTCAGGAAGAATGAAAATTTTATGCACTGCACGTTGTGGTAGTGTCTGGTTTATATATTAAGTAATGTAGTAACCCGAAAACCGCCAAAATGGGGTATTTTTTCGATCTTTTTTTAAAACGAGTATATTTTATTCAGTTATAACATCTGTAAAAATTGTCCAATTTTAATGTGGTTTGTTCCACTCGTTCTAAAAAAAATAAAAAATAAAAAATACATCAGTTTGGTGGTTACCACATTGTTTGTATACGCTGAATGATGCGTATAATTTTCATCCTTCCTGCGTCATTTGCAATAAATCGCATTAAAATTACAATTTTACAGATGTTATAACCGAATGAAATCCACCTGTTCTAAAATTTAAAAAAAAACCTCCCTATTTACATATATTGGTATTAACATACGCTTAAAACAGGAGGAAAATGATAAATTTGTTTTCGAAGGGGACAAGAGTACAGTGGTCTTAGATCATCCTGACTAACAAAAGAGGTCTTCGCCAACTACTTTAGTGGTCGCGTCTTACTAACAGAAAAATTGCTTTCCTAAGAAGTAGAAGGTATTCACTTTACAAGCATTTTGACTCTTGCTTTTTTATCCCTTCATATAACTTATGTTCAACGTAAGACAAAATAACAATACATTCACCAAATTATTCTCAGGTAGATGTTAGCCCGCACAGGTATGAGCGTAGCCAAAATTTTACGCAAAGGTTTAATTCTTCTAGAACAACCTGATTCATTGTCACCACATTTTGCACATTAATAATGACTTAATGACTCCTAAGTGAAGTAGTTTTGGTTACTGAAAATTTATTCAGATTTGCTCCAAATAAAATGGCAGAATGCACATACTACTTAACAATATTGCGATTTGGTTGTGGTTTAAGTCTAGATCATTGGTCTTCAACCTTTCGATATTTCGGACTGGCAAAATAGATAGAAAAATGTCAGGGATCGGCAAAGTAAAAAAATAACACATTCCATCTAGATGTTTAATTTTAATATTTATTATTAACATCATTTATTATTTTTTATTTATTAGTTAAATAATCACTATGAAAATTACACATTTTAGAGCTACAACTATATTTTACTTTTGTGTTAATAATTTTATAATGACCATACTCCTGTATTTTGTATATTTTCTCTAAACATTCATTTTTATGAACTCAATGTGACATGCTGTTTATTTGCCAAAAACACGTCCATAAATTTGCATAGCAAACGTACCGACATCTATTGGCATTATTATGTGCTATTAGGACTTAACGTAACACACTAATATATTTTGCAACAGTGTATTATAAGATGTTAGCATTGTGCCCCTTGTCTTCCTACAACCAACATTACAAATATCTTAAGCAAAGTTGTATAACATTCTAGGATAGTGTAACAGATTAATATTTTTCACTTTTATTTAAATTATCTTAAAAATACAATATAATTTTTAAAAATTTGATAGGTTTCATTCGACCATAACATATTTTTTTAAAAAATGTCCAATTTTAATGTGGTTTGTTGTTTGCAACTGACGTCGAAACGTAAAATCATTTCAATTTGCAGATCCAATGTTGAAAGTGCAAGACATAGAGCAGCATCAACGTCCAGTCGGTTCCTGTATTTCGTCTTTATTGCACAAACAGCAGAATAAGTTGTTTCACATAAATACATAGCTAAAAAGTCACTAAAAGTTTCAAAACTTTTCTGCTCAGATCGGAGTATTGCTTTTGTTTTCCACTCTCATATAACCGAAAATTATTTAAAAGCTACATCGGGAGAATGTTTCGTGGATGGCATGGCACCATGTCACAGGCCTCGTGTTGCCAACGAGACAATAAATAAGGTTTTCCCGTCTCATTCTCTTGAATTTTGTAGAAGTCTTACCTCGTCTCGATTCTCGCAGAATTCTACTCATCTTGTTTTGTAAATTCAAGTATTAAAAAAATTATACTCTGATTTTTTTGTTTAATTTTGTCTAGAGGTAATCAGACTTCTTCTGTGTAATCAGAGGTTCATGAAGAATGTAATATAACACTTAAGCTATATTTCTTAATGGAGTATTATATATTGTGCGATGAATTGTATTTAAAAGTTGAAAAATGCTTTTCATTGTGTTTATACAATCATGTTGTTAATTTATAGTTTTTATATTGTGTATCATGTAATACTAAAAGCAGTGTTTCAGATCTAAGACTTGTGTGAACTAGTGTTACTCACGCGACTCAAGAAATTTCTTGTCTCAAGTTTAAAAATGATACTTCTCATATCGTGAGCAACACGAAGGTAAAAACTGAGACTCGCTAATGTGGACCGCAAACATTAACAATTTTGCGGGCCAGCATCAGCCACAGATGAGTCGTTTCCAACCAACATGCTATCTATTAATTATAAATGTTATTACCTACTTTGCCAATCCTAAGAACTGCTTATTTCAAGTTTATGAAAAGCATACAATTAGTGAAACACCTACTGTCACATCCGTACAATGCAATTTATTTCGAGTAGGAAGTCAAAAGCAATGTAATTATATCTCTTACTGTGGTGTTCGCCTAGACATTTTTGTTGGGAAGGGTCCAGAGTTTGGGGGAAACCAATGTCACAAGACATTACGTCTATGCAAGTATTGAATTGGTGTTATTGTATACTCGAAAAGACGATAGTGAATGTACAGTACTGTCAGCTATATTCTCAGAAATATATATATATACATACATACACACATATATATATATATATATATATATATATATATATATATATATATATATATATATATATACAGTGGCGTATTTAGGGGGGTGGCTTCCGGGCTTAAGTCCCCCCCGAAATCTTTCTTAGTATAGTAAAGTAAATGAAATATCTTGCAGAATTTTCACATTTCCAGGCAAAGCCCCCCGAAAGTTAGCAAAGCCCCTCCCGAAACAAAATCGTAAATACGCCACTGTATATATATATAATTCGATTGTTTTTATGAGAAAAGAAAGAGTACAGATGAAGTAAAAAATCATTTTTTTCTTTACATCAATCATTCTCTGGCAAACAAGCATAGATTTTTTTTTGGGGGGGGGGGGAGATTCGGACCCGGTAAGCCCCCCGCGTGAGTGCGCTCCTGTCCCTTACCTAAACTCTTTCCAGCCTTAAAACAAAGTAGACATAAAGAAAGCGAAATGTATTACTCCGCTTCTCACACGTGCTTCGGCAGCCAGAGACGTGAACAGCAAGATCGTCTGCTAGCTTACTGTCGTCGCATAATTTCCACAATGTTAAGGCTTATAGTTCGTTGGTAAATAATTAACGCACTAACACTATATTGAAAATATGTATTTTCTTAAATCCTTATATAAACGAGCTTACCGCTGTGCCTATGTCCTCTTTTGTGTTTTATAACACGAGACGAAAATGGATTATTGTCACATATCGTCGCCACGAAACTCTGCATTTTGCTATAATTTTAAATGAGTGGGTTAGGCACGCGAACGCATACGCATGCGCAGTAAATACTATATGTCCAAATACGCGTGAGGTTAAAATAAAGCTACATCTGTTGTTAAATATTATATATATTGCGTTTATTATCACAAAATGCAGGATAAATTCAGATATCTTTATTTGAAATTATTATTTTAGTAGGGGTTATATTGCGGTAGGATACTAGTGCAGTGAGTCCAACAACCAATCACTGGTCATCGACCCACTGATAGTCAAGTGGGTTTGTTTACATCTACTTTTTAATAAGGCTGGAAAGAGGATACACTTTAATACAAGGATGAATCATAATTTTTGCAATATTTTGGTACACAACATATTTGTATTTATAACAGTGCAACAAAAGCAGGTTAACGTTCAGAGTATAGCTCCTCGTGTCAAATTGTCTGCAGGCACCTTTGTATCAGTTCCTTGATTTCACGTTGATGCCACGTCTTGTCAGCTTCAATGAACAACAGAACATTATTTTATACAGCCTGAAAGTTGAAACATCATTTCTCCAGTGTGGCTAGTACCGGATCTAACTCCGGTATTCTTGTTAACTATCTACTCATATAGCCTATGTAATACCCCATTCAATTGGATTACAGTATTGTTCTTCAAACTTTCGACGGTCTTTCTGAAACTTTTGTCTACTGAAGACTAGTTGTATTAGAATATTCTATGGACCACGTCATTCTTGTCCATTTGAAAGCAAATTTGTAATTAAAAATAATCTTTTGAGCATATGTAAGTACCAGTGTACTTATGTACATTTAAACTAATATTAATGAGAATCCTTTTCATTTAATTTTGGTATTAATGGAATGAAATACATATTTTTTTTAAAAAAATATTAAAGGCTATAAAAATATTTTGTCGAGTTAAAACGGTAATAACTTTCCTTAAAAAATCAACCGTGGGAGAGGAAGTAAAAGACGTTTGCTTAAGTACTTTCTAAATCGTGTTTCAGATTCTCAAATACAGTGTGTTATGCAATTCACCTGAATTTTATTTTTACTCTTAATCTAAAAGGACAACAGTAGCCACACTGCAATACCGCTTTTCGTGAGGTTAGCAAAGAATGTAGTGATAAATCTGGTCAGAGGAAAGGTAAGGACAGTCTTCTACTTACCAGATGGTGTTCGTTTACTGGCGTCCACCTAGCATCGTGAGATCAATTGGGGAGCTACTTGAAAGTTAAAAGTACGAAACTTCGGCCTAGAAATCCTGGCATTAACAGTGAGGGAAATCGATGTGCTGACAACACATCACCGGAAAGACATGAGAGCAATAACAGCTGATAGACAGCCTTGAGCTCTCAGGACTGTTAGAATGCTTTTTCTTTTCTTTTCTTTTTCTTTCTTTCTTTTTTTTTTTTTTTTTTAAAGAAGTTACCAAGGACAGACCTCGAAGTAGAAGTCTGTACAGTTCGTTATTTTTAGCCCGGTCCGGTCCGTGAATTTATGATGTAAGGCCCGACCCGAGACTTAATATATTTTAGCCTTCAGGCCCGATCTCGTGTGATAATCAATCGAGTCCGAAATAAGCCCGAATTACAGAAACAAATTAAAGCAAAATTGTATTTCTATTTAAAGCAATTAGAGGTTTAATTTTGCAGTTGTGCTTTAAAATAAATGCACTTTACAATAAGAGAAAACTGTAATTAGGCATTTGCCTGTTGTTTTTCCGAAATAAATAAATAAATAAAAGTTCTCCAAAAAGAGCGGTACGTTAAATATTGTTGTGCAGTGTATTTACAAAGTTAAACCTGAAAAGGCCTGAGAAATATGGTTGTATATTTAAACACTTACGGCCCGAACCGGAAGTGATATATGCTTTGTAGGCTTGAGTCCTCCCTACAGGCCGGGCCGGGTCTAAGCCCAAGAATTCGGTCCAAGCCAGTGTAGACTTGTACCTGGAGGACCAACAGTTTGAGAAACGATGCTTTCTTAACAATATTCCTAAAGAAAATACAGTTGTGTAACCAAGACAACGATATTTTATTTTAAAAAAGAAAAAAACAAGGTCAAACAAAAGTGAGTGTTCATTGCGTTCGTGATCGTTAATAAGATAGAAATCTAAGCAAAGTGAGCGCCTCCGCTCTCAATAACACCGCATTAGAAAAAAATCCTACCAAAATTACGCTATTGTTAAGAAGTACATCGTGAGTGCACGCATTGATCTTCTTCGATGTTAGAATGAAGTGAGTATAAAATAATAATAATAAAAAGATTCATAACATGAGTCACAATATAATTGTTATTGATATGATTGAGATCTTCCACGACGAAAGCCAAACAAGTTCTAACTGGCCAGAAATTGTTTCCTCTCAATTACACGAATGAGTTGGAGAGTGTTGTAATGTATCGACAGCGATGCTAAGTAAGAATGATGACTCTTCTTCAGCATTTGACCTTGATCCCAGGTGGTGTGCTTTCGTGAACTTGAGGGTCTCTCACGCCCGCTCTTTTAACTACTTCCCCTCCTAACACTGTCCAGTTGCTCATCTTCCTCCGCTGTTTCATTTGCTACCGCTCTCAACTATGTACTTACCTCCCACAGCGTCGGCGGCCAATTAATAACGAAAGACCTTTTGGCGAAAGAAGTTTCTACCTTCAAGAAGCACAAAGAAAATTAATCCTGCTCACATTATTGTAAACCACATACTGCTGATTGCTACAAGAACTGACCTTAGGTCATAGGGAAGGGGATGCAACCCTTCCCTTATCTTCTTCAGCAGTGATTTTTAAATCCTTTTAAAAGATTTATGATCGCATTCTTTAGTGGTCTTCTAGGTTTGTTGCACGTGTGGACTCTTCCTATATGATCTGGGCTGATCTTCAATGCACCAGTCTGCGTGAGGATATTTGTTTACTTAACAAGAGACAAGGTTATACCTGAGGATTGGCGAGATGGTACAAACATCATAGAGTTTCCGAAAATTCTATGTATGTGAATCATTGCATTCAGCAGATACAGTATAAGCAAAGCGGGACTTTCATAGACTTTCATATGAAATTACGGTCAAAGTGCTTTATTTTTGAAAGAACGAAACGATTAACTTTTAAAGTGTCCATGGATCACAATATGATTCATAATAGAAAAGTTATAAATTGCCAATGGATCATATGACGATCCATAAGCATTTATCATATTTTTTTGTATTACTGCCAACTCTTACGATCTTGTTGCGTTATATCAAACATAATTACACCAAAAATAAAATATAATCAATGTACAGTAGAATAGCTTTTATTAAGTGCAATTGCGTTAATAAGAACCCGAGATATAGAAACATTTGTCGAATCTTATAAAGGTAGTTTAAGTAACCAATTGATTCCGGTTTTTTCTAACAATTTAAATAGACGATTTAAAGATTAATTCTGAGGGAACGTCCAAATGTCAAGAAGAATCCCCTACAACATTTCGTTTCTAACGTATTATTTCTATAACAGTTAAAAATTATATTCTTCAATGTGGGAAAGCGAGTTCGATTCCTGGTGGGAGCTTTTGTAGTTTAAATCTTACATTTCAGGGGGTCAACACCTCATATAGCATCTGTGCTAAAAATAGGGACAGTAAACTCCTAAACATTCAATCTAAAAATTATGTCAAAGAACTCACAGTTTATCAGAGAACGAAACCAAAAAATAAATAACGTTCGAGATTAGTAACATAGCTACAGAGATTGAACTCTTTCTTTCATCTCAATCTCAAAATTAAGAAAATAGTTATTTTGTGAGATCTTGATAAAATTTCTGAATTCAAAATTAAATGACATTTTTTCTTTAAATACTTTGTATAACTTAATAATTGTATAAATACTGTATCACAATTGCTTCTTCAATTGCTTTTTATTACACGATTTAATGAGTTATTCAGCTGCTGACTTCAAACCTAGGGTTGCCATAATTTTTTGATCCAAAATACGGACAAGCCTTAAAATGACGCCACATGAAAGACAAGGTGCCCAAACACACATACACAGATGAAATTTCTTACCTAAAAATCACACAATTGTTTACTGTAATACTTAAAACACTATTGGAAACTAACATGTTTTATAATCTTTTTCTTTACAGAGAGTTCCCTCGTGGCTCAGCGGTTAGCGTACACGCCTTTGACGTGGGAGAGCCGGGTTCGATTCCCGGCGGGAGCTCATGTGGTTCCGATTCCACGTTAATCAGTAGGTCCACGTCTCATATAGCCTCGCTGCTGAGAGGGACGCTAAACTAAAATCAACTCCACTTTTTTCTTTACAGAAATATAATAAACCATACCATTACATTAGATATATTAAATCTAACAAAAAAATACCTGGAATGGAAAAATGACACATTTTTCAAAAACATAACCCACTTTACTAATAGTAATTAAAATATAAGTTATATGATGAAAACACAATTCTTTTACATTAATTTAGTAACTTCGATATTTGTTTTTATCACACCAGGAGTACCAAAATAAAAATATACTAAAAACTATCAAACATTGTACAAAAGCAAAAATCAAATCTGGAAGCCTACACAAAAAAAGACAAGTACGGGAAGGTTCTAGAACACTTGTCACCCATATAGGTTAGTAGCTAGGTTTGTTCCTTTCTGTACCAAAGTTTTAATATTTAATACATATAGTATTGCCGAACGAGCGTTAGCGAGTGAAGGCGGTTAGAGCTCCACAGGGCTTGTTTTTTGTCTTTATTACAGCTCAATAGGAAGGGGGGCCTGTGTTCTAGAACCTTACAGCGCTACATCCGTTCTGATCTGTGACGGTAGCAATGTTTCCACTAACGTCAATTGTAAAAAACTAAATTTCGCCTGAGATTTTAGGATTCCCGACTCAGGAATTTTCGAGCGGTTCTAAAAACAGTCAAATACGGTCATTTTCCTATTTCACGCTTTGTACGATACGGACACAGACACGGACTCAAAAGTACAAGCAGTCCGTACTAAATACGGACATATGGCAACCCTATTCAAACCTCGATATATTTTCCTAATATCCAAGAGTTCATGTTTCGTACAGTACACCTGAACAGCAAAAGATGGGTTACTGTTGTAGCCCAACATTGAAATCACCAATGAAGTTACTTGTTTGTATGCGACTACGAGGATCTAAATTTTAAATAGAATACATTTTTGGTAGTTTTAAAGATCTTTGTAAACATTAAGTTTTAAATATAGATGTGTTCACATACAACCATACATACTTATTAATGAAAACTCTTGTATGTATGGTATCGTAAACAGAAATTGTTGCGAATGGGTATGATAGGTTTTGGATAAGGTTGTTTCGATGTATGACGTTTCCATGTAACGGTAATTTCGGCGTAAGGAGTTTAGGTGTGAGTCTAGTTCGGTGAAAGAAATTCCAATATTTACAAAGAAGCGTCCGCTCTTCCTAACAAAAAATATTCATTACGAAGAAATACATTCATGAAAAAATAAAAGATAAATTAATAAATAAAATAAAAATTAAATATTGCCATATGTATTCTGCTTGAACTAATTCTCTTTTTGTTCCTATCACAAATATTAATTAAACTCAAGTAATTAATGTTAGTAAACACATAATAATATCGACACTGTGTATTTTATATTTCGCTGTTTATACACATGTAAATGACGTACAAATTGTATATGTTACGTTTGAGCACTTTAACAAATTAAATTGAAGTTGTGAATTAAATTTGAATATTATTCTGCATTCATTTTCTGCACAGACTGATAATTATGTCGTAAATCAAAACTATATTCATGTGCGCATTTCATTCTATGATGAACGCATTGTATTATTATTATTCTGTAATTGCATCAATGACAATGTTAAGTATTTTACACTATGAAACAGTAACTTCACTATGGCACTTCGAGTTTCAGATCACAAACTTCAAATAACTTCTTTCTTTTAAGATTTCGAGTTTTATTTTATATATTCTGTGAACTAATTCCTTTTTTCTTCATTTTATGACTATTCATTACGAAAGTATAATTAATACTGTTTTCATTTTACTAAAGTTACTGCTATATGTTACTTGTTTTAAAACCAATTTCAAAATTCACATATCATGAGAATTTCAGTGGTGTTTTTAAGGGTTATATGCGTAGGATCAAAACTTCGTAGCATCCAAACTGTGTAGGATCCAAATTGCGTAGGATCCAAACTGTATAGGAACGAAACTGACAAATAAAATAGTGACAAATACAATTAAATAATCATATAGGGGTGTACCCAGGAAGTTTTTCTTGGGGGACTATGACTTATTCAGGAGGGCCGGAAAAGCTAACCGAAAGTCTTGTCTCAGCAGGGGTGTCGTTAAGGGGGAGAAAGGGGGAGCCTCCTCCCAAAGTCACCAACTTCTGATCAAGTTGGCAAATGCCTTATTCAGAAGATTGTCGTTACGTTCAATTGATTCACTTAGCTTAACATTTTTTAGTTACCTCGGTGCTATGAATTGTCACTTCTTTATAGACTTTGCAGGTGGCACAATTGGAGGTGTATGTAACTAGTCTAGGCTTTTGTTAGGTGGGGCTTCGTCCCAAATTTATCAACTTCTGAACAAGTTGGCAAATTAAAATGCCTTATTGGCAATAAATGCCGCTACGTTCAACTGACTTACTTGGCTTAACATTTCCTTAGTTACTTACTTAGTTGCTGTGAATTATCACTTCTTTTATAAACTTGGCAGTTGGCACAGTTGAATGTTTATGTAATTAGTCTAGATTTAAGTAGGTGGGAATTTGTCGCCAGTTACAAAATTTTCTCATCCTACGGCCTCGCACCTCATAAGCCTACAAACGTACCAAACTTCCTAGTTTTCATTCCGATTTCAATTACGGTACCTAAAATATGAGATTTTATACATCCAAAAAGTCTACTTAAATTATAGTTTTTTTTTTTTTTTTTGTCTCTTTAAAGCTGCTAAAAATGGAAAATATTCACATTTGGAAATTTTTTGCATAGTTCCAGGAGGCTACAAACTTTGCCATATTTAATTGTTGTAGTCCTACTGGAAGTGCCTAGTCATCTTTGGGTGTAGAAAATGTTCCATAAATACATTGAGATGCTTTAAATTGAAATCACATGGAATGATTTTCAGTTCCCCATGTAACACAGCTAAAGTTTTAAACTGTTATTTTATTTATTTATCGTAATTTTCATAGAAGCCCTATCCAGACTCTACAATACCAAATTTTAATTGTTTTTTTAATTCCAATTTGTGGCCCCTGTGGCGTAGTCGTTAACGCTCGCGCTGAAGGCAAGAGCGGTGCCAGGTTCGATTCCTAGTAGGGCCACTAGGTCGAAAAAGTGTACAGCTTTTTCAGGTCAGCCATCCCGAGTGAAGTTTTTCGTGGGTTTTCCTTACTTGCACCAGGCAAATGCCGGGATGATACTTCACATATAGGCCCCATGCGGCTTCCTTCCTCTCCTCATACCTTTCTTCCCTTTCCTTCCCCGGATTCTGTGCTCGCCGAGAGACGTCATTCCTCAAACGTGACGGGCTTAAGACCACGTTTCCACTTTAAATGAATCTTGTAGCTGTAGCTGTAAAAAAAATTCTTGAAACCCTACCATATTTCACCGTGTACACATAGTCTTGTAAGGGTCATAAAACATTTTTTCCATCTTGCAAAGAGTCGAACAGTGTCCAACTTTCTGGGACGTCTTGTTTGCTACCTGCTATCGCCCTCCCGCTGACATAAAGGAAAACCCAGTTTCACCGCTTCCGAAACAACGGATTCTTTTGGACAGGGAGGGGAATTGCGCCAAAATACACGTTTTTAATGAGGAGGTTAATTGTTTGTCCACTAAAGTGCGGTGCTGCAAGGGTGGTGATACCTTTCTTGTTTACAAGAAGTTGTAAAATCTAAACAGTAGATAGAAGGATCGAGTAGCAAGGTCTTTTTTATGACAGCTACAAGATTCATGTAAAATGGAAACGTGGTCTAAGGCTATTGATGCCGCTAACGCCATAAAATTGTTTAAATATATAATGTATATAAAACTATATGAACTGACAGAAAATAACGCATATTTTTGGTTAACGTGGAAACTTCAAATTTGGCATGTTTGTTCATTTCCGGAAATGACCGACCGAAAAAAGTGCCGAAAGTGAACATTTTTAGGTTTTAGGGGGTCTAATGGGAAGGAGAAAAATTTCTCCATGCTATTCTTATGGATGTTTTTTTGGACATAAAATCTTATGTTTTAGGTACCTAGAATTGGAATTAAAAGTTTCAATTCTACTTCTACTACTAATACTACTACTTCTACTATTACTACTACAACTGCTACGACTTCGCGTCAGAGTTGACATGTCTGGTGGTACCGAATTTACCTTCTAAATACAGGAAAAAATGAGAAATACTAGTTACTATGGCCGGTCTGCGTGGAATGTGAACCGATGCTTGATCTACGAGGGACAACGGTGGTTCATTAGGAAAAGCACTCACATCTGGTGCTAGAGGTCGTCGGATCAATCCCTGCTCGTGCTATGTGAGCTTTGTGGTGGACAAACATCGTGTGCGTGGGAGTTACGGGGTGGTTCCGCTTCCTCCCACTGTTTTCATTCCACCAATTCATCCCATCATCATCCATACGCCCTGAGCCGTAGTTACCTAAAGAACGTATGATAAAGTCAAGTACTTGATCTACTAAGTAGAATTTGGCACGCTACAATTAGACCACGGAGGCCAAAACCGTGAACTGGCGTGCTCATAAGATCAGCGCAATTTGTAATGTTCAATTAGCAAGGGAAATACCAAATGGTGTTACATGTTCCTGTATTGTTTCTAGTATGATAATACAAATATAACAAAATATAATGAGCAAATAAATCACCTAGACGCCAGTGTCGATCAGGGGTTCCTGGAACGGTGGCTCATTGGTTGAGCATTTACCTCTGGTGCATGGGGTCCCTGGTTCGATCCCAGCTCTCGCCAAGTGAACTTTGTGGCGGACAAACACCATGTGGGACGGGGTTCTCGGCCTTCTCCCGTTTCCTCCCACTTTATTCATTCACTATTTCTCCTTTAGCCTAGCCGGCATAACTGTCGGACGTAAAACTCAAAGATTTCATTTTCATTGCTTTGTTTTCGTATTACTAGTAATAGCAATAGTGGTATTCGCTGTCGTATTAGTATACTAATGAGTAGTAGCAGTAGTGGTAGTAGTAATAGTAATAGCAGTGGCAGCAATAGTGGAATTAGCACTAGCATTCGTAATCGTAATAGTAATAGTAGTAATAGCAGTAGTAGTTGTAGTATTAGTATCACATATGGTGTAGCAGTTTTATATATTTTCTCTGTTACTCGTAATGCACTAATGAGTGTAGTATAAGACTTTTACGTCCATGAGTTGTATTATTGTACCTAGGTATAATAAACACGGCTGGACAGAGCAAGCACAGATAACACATAAACAGACAGAATAGGGATATAGAAAACAAACCTTGGGTAACGTTTCACACGATTTTCCCATTCCAGAAGGACAAATAGACATTGCAATTTTATGACGACACATTTCTCATTTTCCATTGTATATTGAAGGATTGACTTGTCTTATCAGACTTGGTTGTTCTCAGGCCGGTTACGCCCGGTTCGTTTGTGCCCGGCCAGTTTAGGGTCCGGCCTGTTTGTGCCCGGCCCGTTTACAGCCCAGCCCGTTCTCCGCCCGGCTCGAGATTAGGGCCGGGCCGGGCTGGGTCGGGCCCGGTCGAGCCGAGCACAGAATACAGATCCATCCGGGCCGGGACGTCTTTGGGCCTGGGTTTGCAGGGTTCTGGTGTGGATCCACATGGATAAAGCATCCAGCCCCAATTCTCGCAATTCTGTTGCGTATTATCGGCGCATGGCCACGGAGACTGGGGTGTTTGTTATACCCTTCTCGTCCAAACCTGTTCAGTCACCAGAGGCGTCGCCGATGGATTTCTGCGCCTTTGGCCTTCTGAAACAAGGACTCTCGCAAAGGCGTCCCACTACCATAGAGGGGCTCTGGAAAGCTCGTCAAGCAGTCTGGTCTACAATTCCCCTCACACACCTTCGATGCGCAATGATTCAGTGACGATTGCGTTGCAGGGCGATACCTAGGTAGTCCAGGCTCGTGGCCGCCCCATCGAGCACAACCGTCTGAGCAGGTGAACGCACAAACTTTGGCCATCTTAGGTGAATTGACATTCTGTATGGAAATGGAAAACATTTCAGTTTTATTTAAATATTGGAAAAGAAACATTCTCTGTATGGAGAAGAAACCTCTTCTTAATCTATATATATGACGATACAACATTCCAAATGTTTAGAAAATATGATCTAGTAGGGTATATAGTTATCCTTGGGGGGGGGGGGGAACGAAAACGAACGGATTTTTACTGAAATTAAAAATTGTAGGTAGTATGCTGGCACATACCCTACGCAGAAATTTACTTCGGAGGAAGGGTCCAAATTCAATATGAAGATAAATTATTTTCAAATTTGTAAAATCGCCCCTAATATTAGAAGTGGTAATTTCGAGTTGAGGTGTTCGGACTACGACGACACCCCCTGTGTACGTCCCTAGTAGTATGTCATTTATACCGATTTCTGTTCATCTAATTGTGCAAATGTAACTGAAGCTCGAAGAAACTGTATAAATGATTGCTTGAGGCACGGGAAGAAGTGAAAATTTATTCTACGTAATACAATAGGAAGGAAGATAATAATAATAATAATAATAATAATAATAATAATAATAATAATAATAATAATAATAATAATAATAATAATAATAATGTAGTATTTGTTATGTATCACCTCCCATGGTATATTTCTGGCTACGTCTATGTACGTAAGTATAATTCAATCGTTTTATTGTTTTTTAGTCCTTTCATTGATTAAGAACACCAATCACAAGGATAGTATGTATCGTTCGCAATCGATGAAATTAATGTTGCCAAAGAGGCAAGAAATGCCCATGAGAAATGAGAGTCATCCGATTTTGATTAAAATTTGTATGGTGGTAGATACGAGAAGTGCATGTTTATGTTCAAGATGAAATGAAACGCATGGCAATACTGTACTTTTTGACGAGCTTCAAGAAACCCACCCCCAACAAATTTCACGAGTCTGGAAGGCAATATTAATTCATCCAAGTCTTAGATCTCGGATATTTAATT
Source organism: Thermobia domestica (assembly GCF_964235325.1). Taxonomy (NCBI): domain Eukaryota; kingdom Metazoa; phylum Arthropoda; class Insecta; order Zygentoma; family Lepismatidae; genus Thermobia; species Thermobia domestica. The sequence goes on from NC_137458.1 coordinate 121,064,524, forward strand.
ATTATACAGTTATGGGCATTACCAGCGTCTTTGACGTTAAGACCGTCAAATTGGAGGGATGACGTCCCTCGGTGAGCACACAATCAGGGAAGAGGAGGAAGAAAGGAATGGGGAGGGAAGGAAGCGACTTGGAACCTATGTATTAGCCTGATGTTAGTGAGGAAAACCCAGAAAACCTCACTCAGGATGTCTAGCCAGAAAAAAAAAACCTTTTCTACCGAGTTTCCAATCCGGGAAGCGAACCCGGGACCGCTCGCACCAAAGGCGAGAGCGTTAGCGACTACGCCACAGATATCAAAGATTGTTTTAATGTTACATAATTCATAGTGTGACCCATAAATTGATAAAGTAACCGTAAAGTACGAACACAGTTAAAAGCATTTACCAACGTTAAAAGATACCCAAATCATTATACAATATTCCGCAATAGTTTACATGGTTTAAATGATATATTGCATCTCGTGGTGTGGAAAAGAAAAATTTTGAAATTAAGAAGAGATCATGGTATCAAGGACCCCCTTTAGGAAGATCTACTTTCATGTTTTCATCAAATTACAGCCTTTTCTTATCAGTGGTTCTGTAAGTCAACAGAGGAAAATAACCTTTTGAAAAATGATTCTAGTCAAGCCTAAAGAAGCACAAATTAGCCACTTACGTTTTTAACTTAAATCCTTATAAGTTGAGAACAGTAATAGATAGCGAGAAGTGGTCTTTCGTAATCAATTATTCGTCCCAATACCATCTCACCTCTAGTTACTCCGTTAACACTGAAAGTGGCATAAATCCGCTGTAATGTAGAAACTAAGATAGCGGAAAGCGGTGTGTGCCATCAATTAAAAGTCCTACGAATGTATTCATATCTAATCGAATCCCTTTATTCAAACCGAAAGTAGCAGTAGAAAGACTGATTCATTATCGTTTAGCGCAGTTTTTCAGCAACAAGGCTGTATGACACGTGGACTAAGACCAGCGGGGAGGCTCGCAATTGGAAAATTGGGTAGCACAGTTTAAACTTCGCAATTTTCCAACAGATGATGCTCAAATACCGAAACAATGATTACCCCCGAAATTGTGGGTGAAATTAACATTATTCTAGAAAATCGTACAATTTCAGCAAAACATGAGACAGAGATTGGAGGCATAGCATAACTCGTCTATAGCATAATTAATAATGACTTGGTCACGCGCAAGTTCTCAGCAAATGAGTCAAAAAAAAATGTCAGTAGATAAAAAGCGTGAAAGGGTAAGAGCATCAAGTAAGGTCATTTCCAATTTTAACTGCAATTCTGACCAATTTCTGTCAGGAGTAGCAACCGTGAACAAGACACTGTGTGTGAAGTTGGCTATGCAACTTTCTAGGCTAGTCGAATTAATGGGTGGGCCAGATAGTACTTTGTATGGGCTGGATGGGCTAGCAAATTTCAGCCTTTGCGCCACCACAGTTAATGACATACGGGAGCCAAAGATTTTAGACGCTAATTTAACGTGAGCCCCCCAACTTTCTGGGCCGGTCCAGATAATGGATGGGAGCCGAAAGTTTGGGGTCTAACATCATGCGAGCCCTCATCTTTCTGGATTTGTTGAGATAATGGATAGATGGGCCAGTACTCTCTATAGGCTGGAATGGGTAGGAAATTTCAGCTTTTGAACCACCATGGTTAAGCCTTTCGGGACAGAATGGCTAAAGCAGAGATGGCCGCTCTTACTCATTTTGCCCTCATGAGGGCCGCCCTCACTCTCGCTCATCCTCACCCTCAATTTATTCTCTCACCCTCACCCTCATTTCAGTAAATGAGAGTGAGGGTGAGGGCGTCAAGTGAGGGTGAGGGTGACGGTGCCAATTGATTGTGAGGGTGTGTGAGGGTTAGGGCGCCAATTGAGGGTGAGGGTGATTAAAAATGCCCATCTCTGTGCCAAAGTGACACACACGTGTGTTCACTTTTATTTTCCGCTCTTGTAGGAACAGTAATTAAGGTATCGGGATTATTTTTTTGGCCAAATATAGTTGGACCATAGTTTATCATATTAGTTTATTTTTCTTCTATGTGTCGAATTTCCTTGTCAAATTTGAGCCCAAAGTAAAAAAAATTGGGAATTTTCGAATTTCCATTTTTTTCCCTATAGCTTCCATCGTTGTTGCGAGATCTCCTTGCAACTTGCCAGGTAGATATCTCGGGTAGATCCCTAATTGCTGACATCAATTATGGCAGGCGCGCAGTGTTGCCAACTAGGGAAATTAAAATTTCCCTAAATTTGGGCAAAAAATTCGAAATGTTCGAAGTTTATGTTTATAATTCCGTACCTATACGTCCGAGCACAAGTCAACTACGTCAGTCAAACATCGGTCCTTACTGAACAAACGTGGGTACAGATTGTTGCAATTGGGTGATTAGGGAGCGCACTATAAATTCGTATTTAAGTTCTATCCCTTGATTTTCCCACTTTTATATTTATCATAATTTATTATTTATTCAATATCGATATGTTACTTTCAGGATATTAATGGTGGGTTAAGGTTTATTTTAAGATAGTTTGCGTCTATCTCGTAGCAGTATTTCTAGCCATAGAACTATTTATCTCCAGACTTTTGGTAAAAATTCCCTTTTTTCCCTTCTAAAATTTACCTCTTATTTGCTTCTCTCCTATTGGCTACATTGAAACGAACATACCAGATTCTGGAAACTTCATCCTTGGCCTACACAACGCACCATAAAAAGTTTTACTTGGCTAATTAGAGACACTACAATTGAGGTCTTATACCTTATTACATAATTTTAAGGATAATAGTGACTTTGTAGGTAAAATTATATATTTTTAAAAATTGCATGACTAATTTGAGAGATATCGTCATGATACTAGCTGAATATATTAGTGGTGGGCTAAAGGCTATTTTAAAATAGTTTGCGTCTGTCTGGTAGCAGTGTTTCCATCTACAGAAAATTTTAATTCCGATTTTTTGGGAAGAATTTGAGAAATTTATTCTTTTCCTCTATTATTTCAGTGTCGTTGGCTATATTCGAACCAACGTACCAAGCAGGGACGTACGGGACCCCCCCCCCGAAATTTCGACTTTTTAAAAATTTAGCCTAATTTTAGGGGCAATTTTAGCAATTTTAATATAAAATAGCTTCATATTTAGTTTGGACCCCCCCCCCGAAATAAATTCCTGGGTACTCTACTGGTACCAAGGTCTGAAATCATCCTTGGCCTACAAAATATACCATAGAGGAGCACGATTGGACAATTAGGGAAGGGGGTGCCCCACCATGTATGCTGATTTTTGCTTCCGTCATCCCCTGTCATCCCCTCTTCCTCAAAAACTATCAGGATACAAACAAAACTTTTTCGGTACAAACGGTAAAAACGACTTGGTTTTGAATGGTGTATTTCAATTTTTTGTGCTGTGATACGGGAGGGGGGCTATCTTGGCTCCAAGATAGCCCCCCCCCAAAGTCATCTCCTCTTTCTCGAAAACTATCAGAGTACAAACAAATTTTTTTCGGTACAAACGGTACAAACGATTTGGTTTCGAATGGTCTATTTCATTTTTTTGTGCTGTGATACGGGGGGGGGGTCATTGGCGCCAAGATAGCCCCACAGTTAACATCTCAAGTACCCCTATAAGGAATATGGTACAAACGAAAATATTTTCGGTACAAACGGTAAAAACGTAGTACAAACGAATGATCTAGTCATTGTTTCAATTTTCTAAAGTCGGGGGGCTATCTTGCCAGACATCAAATGTCAAGCCCGTAAAAGAAGTGATAATTTACAGCAACTTGGTAACTAAGAAACTGCTAAGCCAAGAAAGTCAATTGAACGTAACGACAGTCTTCTAAGTAATACTTGCCAACTAGGCATTTTAATTTGCCAACTTGTTCAGAAGTTGGTAAATTTTGGGATGAGGCCCCACCTAGCCAAAAACCTAGATTAATTACATAACTCTTCAATTGTGCCAACTGCCAAGTCCGTAAGAGGATTGATAATTCACAACTGGGTAACTAAGAAAATGCGAACTCGATCAGAAGTCGGTGACGTTGGGAGGTGAGGCTCCTCCTTTCCCCCTTAGCGACGCCCCTGGTCGTATGCAGTGTGGATCCTACTCAGTGTGGATCCTACGCAGTTTGGATCGTATGGAGTTTGGATCCTATGCAGTTTGGATCGTACGTAGTTTGGATCCTACGCAGTTTTGATTCTACGCAGTTTTGACCCTACGTAGTTTGGATCCTACGCAGTTTCAGTCGTACGAAGTCCATGAGTATAATCCTAATTGATAGCTGCACAGGTTAAACAAATTAAAGAGATAATAAAAAATATTTTTTTTGAACGCATGATTAAAACTTAAATTATTTCAGGGCAACGGCGTAGGATCCAAACGGCGCGGCGTAGGATCCAAACTGCATAGAATCGGAACTGCGTAGGATGCAAACTGCGTAGAATCCAAACAGCGTAGGATCCAAACAATTTTTGAGCTGAATTTTTGTTCCTACGCAGTTTGGATCCTACGCCGCATTCCCGTTTTTAATACATAACAAAGCTTCTTCCCCCCAAATCGGAAGACTTTGTATATATATATTTTTTAAAACATGAAACCTAGTTAAATTGATTTTTGTACCTGGAACCTGGTTTCCACCGAATTTCCACCGAAGAATACACACACACCACCTATGTACGTCGAAAGTAATGATCAACAAATATTTTATACATCCTTTACAGCCAAATATTCTCACACTGAAACGTACTTACACTGACATGTTCTAAACCTAATCATCCTACACCGAAACGCCCTAGAGATATGTTTACAATACGCAAAAATCTTTTTATGTAATATGGCTAGGCTACATTCTCTTAATTCAAGAAGTAACTAAGATAGACTTTATGTATTTTTTTTAAATCATGAACCGTGCGTAGAGCATCGAAAGAAAATGCTTCAAAATTCAGAATTACTGAAAGAACTCATTTATGAAATCTTTGAGTTTTACTGTCCACGGTTATGACGGATAGGCTAAAAGAGACGGTACTGATAAGAAATGAATGAAATGGTAGAATGAAGAAAGTGGGAGGAAACGCAAGAAACCAGAAGAAACCCACGCACACGATGAGAACTCATTTATGTTTGATCTGTTTCCAATTCACTCACATCCTTGGTGGCAATTTATATCAATATTTTATCTTACCCGAGATGTACTTGAACCTGAACCCACAAAGTAGGAGTGATATATATATTACCTGAAAGCTTGGGTCAAGGTAAGATCAAAACCGGTTACCAAAATTGGGGAGGTGTCATGCATTCCGCTTGGGGGCAGCACTTCACTCATTTTTATCAAGATCTTTAAGTCTGTCTATAAAGTCCGTTGCAACCCCGAAAAATCTGAAACGGTGAGACAGATGTGAAAACAGAAAAATATATATTTTATCATTACAAAAGAACAACGTATTAAAGTAAAATAAATTGTCCCACAGTCCCCCGCAGGGTCCCAGACGGGGTCCAACTCAAAATTTTTAAATGGAAAGGGGGGTTAATTTGCATATCATATGAAAGTTAGTGTTGAATGAAAGAAGATAAATCAAGTCTCGACTCTACGATAAGCCTGTGTAAAATGTCGGTGGGTCAAAATGTCAACACAAACGTGATGAACTTGGAACATTCTAGTCTTCTTTTTTACACCTGTTTCACAGTTTCAGTGGGTATAAACTTTTAAATGACGCTTATGTTGACATTTTGACCCACCGCCATTTTGCAAAGGCTTATAATCAAGAGTTGGGACGTGTTTCATCTTTCACTTAACATCAGCTTTCATAAGATGCTCAACTTGAAAACCTTACCCATTTCAACATTTTGAGTTGGACCCCTTCTAGGACCTTCCGAGGGAACTTGAAACATTTTCTTATTTTGAACTATTATACTTTTGAAATAATAACATATCCATGTTTTTTTTGTTTTTACACCTATCCCACCGTTTCAGATTCATACGAGTGGCCATAGACTTTGTAATGAAGATTGTATTGATATTTTGACCCACCGCTATTTTGCACAGGCTTATCGTAGAGAATCAAGACATGATTTATCTTCTTTCATTTAATACCAACTTTCATACGATATGCAAGTTGACCCCCTTTTCCATTTAAAAAATTTAAGTTGGACCCCTGGGGAGACCCTGGGACAATTTATTTTACTTTGATACGTTATACTTTTGAAATGATGAAAGACATGTTTTTTTGTTTTCATATCTGTCTCACCGTTTCAGATTTTTCCGCTTGCAACGGACTTTGTAGACAGGCATAAAGATCTTAATAAAAATGGGTGAAGTGCTGCCCCCAAGCAAAATGCATGACACCTCCCCAATTTTGGTAACCGGTTTTGATCTTACCTTGATCCAGGCTTGTATGAAATATATAAATCACACCTTCTGGGTTCAGATTCAAGCACATTTCTAGTTAGATGTAAGCAAAAAAGAAATTGAAAATTCATATATTGTGTGGCGGGCCGGCGGTATGCGTTTGCGTAGACCGGCACCCACACAAGAGAGTTTTGTAATTTACCAAAATACTTCTATTTAGTCAACCAAAGTTTCTGCAAAACACCAACTATAACTCGAGCGGTAAAGTTATACTGGAAACAGGAACTCAGCTAACAAAACAGTCTGAAGAATCTTAGTATTACACGGTAGCGTTGGCCGTGGCCAAGACTTAACTTCTAATGGAAACAATGGAATCGTTATCCTGATTAAGGTTTGATAACCAAACAATCCTTTGGGATATCTCTTGAAACAAAACTCGAGAAATATGTTCCTTGCAGTAAGCCTGCAGTTTATTGGCTCTAAACAAATTACAAGAACCAGAGCCGGGGCGGTAGTGTAAGTACTGTGTCTGTTTATATAAAAGAGTTTTAACTTACGTGGCGACGTTCCAATAGGTAGTAAAAATAACTCACTAAATGTCACTGATAAACAAACAAAATTGACTGTAGCACTTTTCACAAAAATAAAACAAAACTGCACTAGACTGGGAGGGCACGAATCAGTCCTAGTGGGTAGGTAGGTAAGAGGTATACTATTTGATCTACCGGTCTGCGAACAGACATCAAATAGGGTAGGCTACCAAAGGTTAGGAACAGGTTACCGTTTGATCTACCGGTCTGCGAACAGACATCAAACAGGGTAGGTGTAAAGGTTACCGTCTGAACAAAGTTGGTTACCAGAAGGAATTAAGGTTACCGTTTGATCTACCGGTCTGCGAACAGACATCAAACAAGGAAGGTGTAAGGGTTTACCGTTTGATCTACCGGTCTGCGAACAGACATCAAACAGGGAGTAACTATTTGATCTACCGGTGCGTTTTAGGCCAGCTAAGCAATGAACTTAGAGTCTGTCAAAACACACATCAAATAGGGGTGCGACAGAACTTTAGCCGTCAACTTCCTAAGCTTGCCAGCAGTTTCTGGAGCGAGTCCGGGCTGAAGCGAAACTTGCGGAAGTAGATTGCCAAGTTCGGAAGGAGGTAACTTTAGCCGTCAGTTTCCTAACCAGACCAGCAATTATGGGAGAACCCTGGCTGAGCCATCTTGCTTTCAGAAACAGATTGCCAAGTTACTGTGAGGATTAGGTAGGGTAGTACTTTGACCGTCAGTTTCCTAAGCCGACCAGCAATTATGGGAGAACCCTGGCTGAGCCATCGAGCTTTCGGAAACAGATTGCCAAGTACTGGGTAAACCAAGGTAGTGAGGTAGGTAACCAAGAGAGTGAGTAGGCAGGCCTCCGTAGAGGCAGAGAGGTTTGAAGGCAGAGGGATGGACAACTAGAGACTTCTTCGTGATAAGTTCCTGAACTGAAACGTGCCTAACGAATTGCGTACTCCTCGTAGCCTGCACGTCTCTGAGGGGTTCAGGAGAGGGACGTTGTCCGACGAGAGAGGCCAAAACACGCGTTTTTAAGGGCCTCGGTCGGAGGTGCAAGCGGCACCAATTTACGGTCTGTGTGCAAAATAGTAACGTGAGCAAACGTTGCACTAGGACCGTAAGGTCAGAGGTTGAGCATGCGTGGAGATCTAAAAAGTACCTAGGGCGGAGCCCGAAGGGGACCCGTATCCTGAAAAGAAAGATTATTGGCTTTGCACACGGTTCGGGTGCACAAGGAGCTCGGAAGAGTTCCACTCTGAGGGGCGGAGACGCTAGCTATTGGAACGAGCCATGCCATTAACATCTAGATTGGCTAGAACAAGGTGCCTTGGGCGGAGCCAGGCAAAAGATAAGATTGTGTGTGTGCGCATGCGTGTGCATGTGATGTGTAGTCCTTGAATTTATGTGTGTGAGCCCCTTTCTCTGGAAGAATGAGGTTACATCGAGATATTACAGAGAATTGTACAAATAGTATCTTATACTATAAACATATAATAAAACATAAAAGATTTCAAGTAATAAACTTGAAAGGTTTTATACATAATGAACTCAAGACCCTTCGACAGTTTATCTTACTTGTTTTAGACCAAAGACATACATATATATTTAATGCTTCGAAGAACGAAAAAGAATCTTCCTTTTAGAAGCAAAAATGACATTTAAAGAGATACACAATCTATATGGGTTTCCTTAACAGTATTCTACCACTAATAATAATAATAATAATAATAATAATCTAACTTGTTAAAAGACTACATAAATATAGAAAAAGAACCAAGCTTCTGTATCGAACCAGAAGGGGAGAATGTTTATCTTAACTGCTGTTGACCTACAGGTCAGACAGGGGGAACTCGTGAAAGCAGACAGAATGTCTGGTTTCCAGCTAGAGAAAAAAAAGAACACTCAACACGAATTTGTATTTTAAAAGAAGTAAATGGAATACGAATTCTGTTGCAGGTTTAAAAATAAAAAAAAGAATATTTATTCGCAAAAAATAGTTTGCGAATTTGCGGCCCACTACAGTCCTTCCTCCTAGGGAAAGAAAAATTTTTAACTGTAAGGCAAAAATTTAAGTTTTAACTGTAAGGCAAAAATTTTTCGTACTAACTACAATCAAAATTTGAGAAAAAAAAATTCCAAAATTAAATTTTAACGATAGTTCCTAGACCTAGTAACTCTCTGATTGAGATGAGGTGAATCATCATCTTGTGATTCCTCGTTAAAAGTTATTTCACCAGAAGCAGCTCGATAAGTAGCATTAAGAGCTGGACTATTTGATTGTACACCTGCAATGATTGTTGGCTTAAAACATATGGTTCTGATACAGTCTGAATTACACCATTTATTTCTATGTCTACAACAATTAAACTTAAAACTACAATACACACAAAGAAATATCAAAATAGTAAACATGATTATATAAGTCAAAATAGAATAAGAAAATACATGATTACTTTGTCTTATCTGCCATTCTTGTTCATTAATTAATTTTTCAACATCCTCAACACGATGGCTGGCATATTGTAAATCTGTAACTTTGTGTATGATATGATTTAACGGCAAAGTAAATTCCATATTCTTAATATTGATCTTTGAGTTTGAGAATATACAACAATCAATGCTATCATTTAGTAGTGGAAGCAAATCTTTACTTGTACTGTTACTTACATATATTTCCTGAGAACTGATTAAGGAATTTGGACCATAAGCTTTACAGTTTTTATCTAAGGTTAATTTTCCAGTTTTATGAATCAAAACAGTTTTCGACACATCATTTCCACAAACTATTGTTAATTTTTCTGGGAATGGCGAAGCAAATAGCCATTCATTATTATCTAATGAAATCCATAAAATATTTCTTAATTCTACTATACGTTTGTTACAATCTGCTGGAATTGATTTATACATATTAAATCTTAAACCATCAGTCAAAGGTAAACTAATAACATAACCGAGAATTTTCTGATTGATAAAAACAATGGATCTAGATGTTTTTATTAATGTATGACATGCAAATTCATATATATCTGACTACGAGTATTGACTACGTTTAATAGACAACACAGTGTCATGAATAGTTTTCAAAAGACTATTTGATAATAACTAACATATGAAATGACATCTGATTTAATTATCGTAAATAATAAAATAAGAGTCATTGGTAATTAACATCTGAAATACCAAAATGGGAATTTTTAGATTTCAAACAACCAAATTAAATTTATGAAGTTAATTAAATATTCCTCTTTGGTTTTTCACCATGTATGTATTTTAAATTTGCTCAACCTTGTGGAGTTTTCGGGTGATTACACTTAATTAAAGTTCTAGATGAGAATACCCAGAACAAATAACCAAAAGTTTTTTTTAATATAATCAAGCAAGGAGACAAGGAGAGAGGATGTCCCATGATGGCTGCGAACAAAAACGGAAACTACACTACCTACTAATAAAATCTACTAATATTATCTACTAATAATATAACTTTAACCTATTAGCATGAACTACAAATGTTTTTCTTCGATTAGCAATAGTACAATTAACACCTTTAATTTTAACTACTTTGTATGGACCGATCCACTGTGAACCCAATTTCTTGGATCGTCCTCTTCTAACAGATTCATCTTTAAGTAACACTTGATCGCCTATTTTAAACAATTGTTCTTTATGAGAGGCGGTCTTATCGTATTGTTCTTTGTTTTTAACCTTAGCTTGTTTTAGTTTTGATCTAGCTAACTCGTAACTGTTCTGAAGCTTCTGCTTTAGAGTTTTGATGTAATCATCATACGCGTAATTAATGTCGGTACTTTGTTTCTGTAATATACCAGGGATGTTAGCCATCCGGCCAAACATCAACTCGTGTGGAGTATAGTTAGTTACTGAATGCGGAGTTGTATTGTAAGCAAAAGCAGCGTATGGCAACCAGACGTCCCAGTCCAGTTGATTTTCAGACACATAATGCCTCAGATACTCAGCAAGAGATCTATGAACTCTTTCAACGAAGTTAGCTTGAGGGTGGAATGCACTAGTATGTAGTTTCTGAATCTGGAACATGCGACACATTTTCTTAAAGGTATCGCTCATAAAATTAGTACCTTGATCGGTTAAAATGGTTTGAGGTATACCGAAAACACAAACAAATTTAGTCACAAAGGCTTGAGCTACGGTTTCTGCATCTTGTTGCTGTAGGGGAATGGTCACTAAATATTTCGATAATTCATCTTGGCATGTTAAGATGTATTTGTTTCCGAGAGAACTCTCAGGAAACGGCCCTACAAGATCTAAAGCACATTTCTCAAATACTACTTCGGGAGTGGTGGTCAAAACCATGGGAAGTTTGACATTTGGTTGGGTGAGTTTGTTCTTTTGACACGACTCACATTTCTTTATGTATTCTTCGACATCGGTGTTTAGTCTTTTCCAAGATTTCGGATCGATATTGTTCAATTCTAAGTACGATTTGATTTTAGCTATAGTTCGATGAATACCTTGGTGTCCACCGGTAGGAAGGTTGTGAAACTCTTTCAGAATCCTACTCTTTGTTTCTTCGTCAAGGGTAGAAGGTTGACCTTCTGGATCGGGGTCTAAATATGCAATACGACTCAATGCATCAGCATTGGTATTACGGACACCTGCTTTATAAACAATCTTATAATTATATTCTTCTAGCTTAATTCTCCATCTTAAAAGTCTACTACTAGGATCTTTTACACTAAACACCCAAAGTAAAGGTTTATGATCAGTCACAAAGGTTGTTTCTTTTCCAAAGATGTATGGGCGGAATAGTTTGGCAGCCCAAACTATCGCCAGTAATTCACGTTCGGTGGTGGAGTAATTTCTTTCAGCATTATTAAGTGTACGACTAGCGTAAGCGATTGGTTTGTCTTGGCCAATTTGGCCCTGAGACAAGATAGCTCCAATTGCGACTTCTGAGGCGTCACAGGTAATAATAAAGGGACGGCTCATGTCAGGATATTGAAGGAGAGGTGGTGTTGTCAATTTTTCCTTCAAAGTTTGGAACGCTAGTTCTTGTTTAGTTTCCCACTTGAATGGAACATCTTTCTTTAACAAAAGAGTGAGAGGTTTGGCTATATTGCTATAGCCTTCAATAAATCTACGGTAATAAGAACTTAATCCTAAAAATCCACGCAATTGCTTGACAGTTTTCGGATGCGGAAAATGTAACACTTTCTCAATTAAGCGAGGGTCTGGCTTCAGACCTTGATCTGTTATTTGATGTCCTAAATATGTCACTTCCTTTCTAAGAAATTCACACTTATCAGGCTGAAGTTTGAGGTTGTAGGTTCGAAACCTATCAAATACAAGTTTCAATCTTGACATATGGTCCTTTAAGTCTCTACTATAAATACAACAATCGTCTAAATACGAAAAACACTTTAATCCTTGCAATCCGGATAGAACAATATTCATCATTCTCTGAAATGTTGCGGGGGCACCGCATAATCCAAAGCTCATGCGATTATACTCGTAATGACCATATGGTGTACTGAAGGCGGTCTTACTACGGTCTTCAGGTTTAATTCGAATCTGTTGGTACGAACTGGCTAAATCCAAGGTCGTAAAGTATTTCGATTGCCCTAACTGATCTAGTATTTCTGTAATATTCGGTAAAGGAAAGCTATCTCCAATAGTAATCTGATTAAGCCTACGAAAATCTAAACATATACGTATCTTAGGTTTGCCTGATGCATCCATCTTTTTCGGCACTATTAATATCGGAAAATTCCAAGGACTCTTGCTTGGGGAAATTATACCTTCATCTAACATCTTATCAATTTGATTTTGTACTTCTGCCTTATGTACCTCGGGAATACGGTACGGTTTCTGAGTCACGACTGTACCTCGTTTGTCGGGATGAATCGGGATGCTATGTTCAAGCACATCAGTATAGGAGAGTTTGTCTCCCTCTAAATAAAATAAATCATGATATTCTTCACAATGCGACAGTATTAACGCTTTCTCTTCTGGATTCAAATGGTCTAATCGCAAGTTCTGCCTAAGTAATTCTAAACGCGATTTTAACCCTTTAGTTTGACTTACATTGTCAGATTTGCTCAATGCATAAACACTATGAGATTTTGTCATATCAAGAAGTGGTTCAAAATCTAAAGAGATTGGAGGAATTTGTACGTCTACCTCATTTTCAGTCAAATTCAAAATGCTAGTTACACATTTGTTATCGGATGCTTTAACTATAGCGTCTGGCAGGAATACACCGTCTGCCAAAGTACGTTTGGACAAAAATCCTATCCCATTATTTTCAGTCTTAACTTCAATTAGTTTTTCGGTACGTGCTGGGATCTTTACTTTAGTTCCTACATCAATTTTCAATTCGGCTTGTCCGTCATACGAAATTACACAATGATGTTCAAGAAGAAAATCTCTGCCTATTATACCTGCTACATTAGGAGGTAATAAATCACTACGCATTACATGAAAAGTATGAGTCACTCTATTCTTGCCTATTTCTAATCTAAGGTCTAATGTACCTAAAGTATGGGCATGAAAATTATTGAATCCATGCACTGGAGTGGAGTCACATCTATGTATCTTTCTCAACATTGACTCACGTAAATGGCTGTACTTAATAAGCGATAGATCTGAGCCTGAATCTAATAACATTTCGTAATTCTTATTTAAATCCATCATTCGTACTTTAATTTTACCCTTTTCATCGATTATACTCTTAGTGGAACATTCGCATAATTGGGCGTAACGTCCAATCGTATCAGACTTAACAGAATTTCGATCAGGTTTCTGAGGTGGGAACACCTTCGTACAATTATTACTCGTTTGTTCAGTGGAACAAAGGAAAATCTTCTTAACATTATCATCCTGATTTCTATTACTATCAACACGTTTTTCTAATTTAACTTTTGAGGAGTTGTGTTTCGATAAACAACATAAAGACTTATTCTTGCTACAAGATTTTGGCTTGGTGCTGTGGTCAGCACGGCATTTCTCTTTCAATTCACAATCATGCGTGTCAACTACGGGATGACTACGCGGTGAGACATTATTCGGTTTTGGTCGCGGAGAAAGTTTGCGCGGTGTACGGCGCTGGGGACACACATACACTGGGCGACGCGGCGAAGGACTACGCGCTGGGCGATGTTGAGTGCGACGCGGAGAATGACTATGCGATCGGCGACGCTGAGTGCGACGCGGAGAATGACTATGCGATCGGCGACGCTGAGTGCGACGCGGAGAATGAGCACACGCGGTGCGATGACACTGAGGACGGCGCGGAGAAGAATCTCGCGCTGAGCGACGCTGAATGCGACGCGGAGAACGACTTCGCGTTTTGCGGCAACGAGAACTACGCGGAGAAGGACTGCGCGTTTGGCGGTGATGAGAACAACGCGGGGAACGACTTCGCGTTCGGCGATGCGGAGAACTACGGTTCTGCCGGGTACAAACATGAATACGCTTCTTCGCACAAGTATGGGTACGCTTTGCACGACAATGATAGGAGTGTGTACAACGTAAAACACAACAAGAATTGGAATCCTCAAATTTGTCACTATTTTCACTACAATGTTTATCATGCGGTTCTTCATGCGAGTCTACTGAATGATCGCAATCTTCTAAGCAATGAACCTTTTTCCTAAAATTTCTACTGCGGCGAAGGACTACGCGCTGGGCGATGTTGAGTGCGACGCGGAGAATGACTATGCGATCGGCGACGCTGAGTGCGACGCGGAGAATGACTATGCGATCGGCGACGCTGAGTGCGACGCGGAGAATGAGCACACGCGGTGCGATGACACTGAGGACGGCGCGGAGAAGAATCTCGCGCTGAGCGACGCTGAATGCGACGCGGAGAACGACTTCGCGTTTTGCGGCAACGAGAACTACGCGGAGAAGGACTGCGCGTTTGGCGGTGATGAGAACAACGCGGGGAACGACTTCGCGTTCGGCGATGCGGAGAACTACGGTTCTGCCGGGTACAAACATGAATACGCTTCTTCGCACAAGTATGGGTACGCTTTGCACGACAATGATAGGAGTGTGTACAACGTAAAACACAACAAGAATTGGAATCCTCAAATTTGTCACTATTTTCACTACAATGTTTATCATGCGGTTCTTCATGCGAGTCTACTGAATGATCGCAATCTTCTAAGCAATGAACCTTTTTCCTAAAATTTCTACTATCCTTACGGGAATGAGAAGAGTTATGAGAATCTCTAGATTTACTTTCAGAATGCTTTTTCTGGGAAAATTTCCTATTTCCTTTCTTCTCTGACTTATGGTTATGATTTGAAGAATTTGCCCTATCTTCATTCTTAGAATCTAATGGCTTTCGTCTCTGAGACAATATGTGCGACTCTTCAACTAGAGCGAAATCTACTAATTGAGCGAAACTATCATCTTCTGTACTTTTACCACGAATTACTGTTTGAATGCGGGGATCGCTAATTCCCTGGACAAAAGATGCTTTTGTCAAATGATCAATAAGTGAATGAGCACCAGCTCTTTCAGTTTCACGACATATTTTCGAAGCAGCAGCTTTCAGATCAGCTCGAATTGTATCTAACTTGCTAGCCCATGAGCTAATACCCTCATTTTTGCCTTGCCTGGCAGAAAACAATAAACAAGCATAATAATCAATAGATCTATGTGTAGCATAATTCTCTTCTAAAATTGTCTTAACTGCTTCCCAAGTATCTACGTTCAATCTAACTAAAATACGATTTCTAGGTTCTCCTAAAATTTTCGACTTAATAAACTTCAACAATACAGGTCTGTCACGGGGGTTAACTAACCCTTGAGCAATTTCACAACTATCAATAAATTGCCTCAACTTAGAACGATCTCCTGTAAATGGTTCTGCAATAACCTGAATTGCCTGAGAAACTTTAACATATTCTGGCTGTACGTTACTTCCGTCAGCTTCTGCCATGATTAAAAACTCAAATTACGTTTCTACGTGGAGACAACAAATTAAATAAATGAATGAACCTCTTAGATTTGCGAAAACTCGAAGGTTTGAGCAATTAATGGTTTCTGAGAGGAATTTCTTACTTAACCTAACTAAATTTAAATTCACGATGAGTTTATTCACCTGTATGGGGCTTTAAAATGCCTAATTTCAACACTAAAATGCACTGCACTTATTTAAACACTAATGAACTGAAATCACTAATGTGCGTTTGGCGTCACGATACAGTGAGCAGGATGTTTTGCTGATTGATGGCCAGTCAAACAACAAAAGCGTCCTTTTCCCTTTTTCGCTTCCGCCAAGGAGGATGGAATGAAAGTTAAACAGATGGAAAAACTTTCAGCACACAATAAATATCACACATGCAAAATGCACATGCACAAAACACAGTTCACTTAAATAACTTAAACTGGTATCAAAGTTTACGATGTCACGATTATTCCTGATATCCTAAGGCTGTGCAAAAGTTCACGATATCCTAGGTTGTTCAAGATATCCTAGGTTGTTCAAGATATCCCACAAAGCTGACACCAAATTTTGTGGCGGGCCGGCGGTATGCGTTTGCGTAGACCGGCACCCACACAAGAGAGTTTTGTAATTTACCAAAATACTTCTATTTAGTCAACCAAAGTTTCTGCAAAACACCAACTATAACTCGAGCGGTAAAGTTATACTGGAAACAGGAACTCAGCTAACAAAACAGTCTGAAGAATCTTAGTATTACACGGTAGCGTTGGCCGTGGCCAAGACTTAACTTCTAATGGAAACAATGGAATCGTTATCCTGATTAAGGTTTGATAACCAAACAATCCTTTGGGATATCTCTTGAAACAAAACTCGAGAAATATGTTCCTTGCAGTAAGCCTGCAGTTTATTGGCTCTAAACAAATTACAAGAACCAGAGCCGGGGCGGTAGTGTAAGTACTGTGTCTGTTTATATAAAAGAGTTTTAACTTACGTGGCGACGTTCCAATAGGTAGTAAAAATAACTCACTAAATGTCACTGATAAACAAACAAAATTGACTGTAGCACTTTTCACAAAAATAAAACAAAACTGCACTAGACTGGGAGGGCACGAATCAGTCCTAGTGGGTAGGTAGGTAAGAGGTATACTATTTGATCTACCGGTCTGCGAACAGACATCAAATAGGGTAGGCTACCAAAGGTTAGGAACAGGTTACCGTTTGATCTACCGGTCTGCGAACAGACATCAAACAGGGTAGGTGTAAAGGTTACCGTCTGAACAAAGTTGGTTACCAGAAGGAATTAAGGTTACCGTTTGATCTACCGGTCTGCGAACAGACATCAAACAAGGAAGGTGTAAGGGTTTACCGTTTGATCTACCGGTCTGCGAACAGACATCAAACAGGGAGTAACTATTTGATCTACCGGTGCGTTTTAGGCCAGCTAAGCAATGAACTTAGAGTCTGTCAAAACACACATCAAATAGGGGTGCGACAGAACTTTAGCCGTCAACTTCCTAAGCTTGCCAGCAGTTTCTGGAGCGAGTCCGGGCTGAAGCGAAACTTGCGGAAGTAGATTGCCAAGTTCGGAAGGAGGTAACTTTAGCCGTCAGTTTCCTAACCAGACCAGCAATTATGGGAGAACCCTGGCTGAGCCATCTTGCTTTCAGAAACAGATTGCCAAGTTACTGTGAGGATTAGGTAGGGTAGTACTTTGACCGTCAGTTTCCTAAGCCGACCAGCAATTATGGGAGAACCCTGGCTGAGCCATCGAGCTTTCGGAAACAGATTGCCAAGTACTGGGTAAACCAAGGTAGTGAGGTAGGTAACCAAGAGAGTGAGTAGGCAGGCCTCCGTAGAGGCAGAGAGGTTTGAAGGCAGAGGGATGGACAACTAGAGACTTCTTCGTGATAAGTTCCTGAACTGAAACGTGCCTAACGAATTGCGTACTCCTCGTAGCCTGCACGTCTCTGAGGGGTTCAGGAGAGGGACGTTGTCCGACGAGAGAGGCCAAAACACGCGTTTTTAAGGGCCTCGGTCGGAGGTGCAAGCGGCACCAATTTACGGTCTGTGTGCAAAATAGTAACGTGAGCAAACGTTGCACTAGGACCGTAAGGTCAGAGGTTGAGCATGCGTGGAGATCTAAAAAGTACCTAGGGCGGAGCCCGAAGGGGACCCGTATCCTGAAAAGAAAGATTATTGGCTTTGCACACGGTTCGGGTGCACAAGGAGCTCGGAAGAGTTCCACTCTGAGGGGCGGAGACGCTAGCTATTGGAACGAGCCATGCCATTAACATCTAGATTGGCTAGAACAAGGTGCCTTGGGCGGAGCCAGGCAAAAGATAAGATTGTGTGTGTGCGCATGCGTGTGCATGTGATGTGTAGTCCTTGAATTTATGTGTGTGAGCCCCTTTCTCTGGAAGAATGAGGTTACATCGAGATATTACAGAGAATTGTACAAATAGTATCTTATACTATAAACATATAATAAAACATAAAAGATTTCAAGTAATAAACTTGAAAGGTTTTATACATAATGAACTCAAGACCCTTCGACAGTTTATCTTACTTGTTTTAGACCAAAGACATACATATATATTTAATGCTTCGAAGAACGAAAAAGAATCTTCCTTTTAGAAGCAAAAATGACATTTAAAGAGATACACAATCTATATGGGTTTCCTTAACAGTATTCTACCACTAATAATAATAATAATAATAATAATAATCTAACTTGTTAAAAGACTACATAAATATAGAAAAAGAACCAAGCTTCTGTATCGAACCAGAAGGGGAGAATGTTTATCTTAACTGCTGTTGACCTACAGGTCAGACAGGGGGAACTCGTGAAAGCAGACAGAATGTCTGGTTTCCAGCTAGAGAAAAAAAAGAACACTCAACACGAATTTGTATTTTAAAAGAAGTAAATGGAATACGAATTCTGTTGCAGGTTTAAAAATAAAAAAAAAGAATATTTATTCGCAAAAAATAGTTTGCGAATTTGCGGCCCACTACAATTGTAACACTTCTCGAACCGTCCCCCATCCTCCTCCCCAAAAATGAAATTCTTTCATTAACATCGGTCCAACATTCAATCACAGCTACACAATATCTAATCTTTGAATACACGTTTATAGGTAAGATCACTAGAAAAAGGGTAAAGCATATTATAAGCTGTAATGAAAAAATGCCAACATCGGAATTTTCTAGTACAATAAATTTATTTATTCTGTGCATAACACATAAGGTAGGAAGAGGGAGCCAAATATGTTGGTTGTAAGCTGCATGCCGTTGCCACCCTAGGCTCCTGTCTACTCAGCCTAGGGACAAATCCTTACCTGGAAGAATTCATGTTTGACCTATTCATCTGCTGCCTAATCTTTCGGGAAAGGAGTACTTAATACCCTAAGGATTTTTTTATTAACTAGCATATATTACCCGCTTCGCCGGGTTGAAATGAAAATTTAAATGCACAAATCCGTATGTCATGTGTTTTGTACCCGTGTAATATACTGTTTACGTTTTTAATGGCATCGATTTAAACAGCATCAAAAAGATCATTGATAATCTCTGCGACACCGAAAACTATGGATTCGACACTAATATTGGTCATTTTCGTATATATATATATATATATATATATATATATATATATATATATATATATATATATATATATATATATATATATGGTGATGAGAAAAATGGAAACACCTGTAGTTGGCAACACGTCAGATGTATGGGTTGGCAGTGGTGTTGTGGCGCCCGCAGCGCCGGACCGCTGGTGGTGGTGTGTTAGGTCGGTCTCTATACTACGTCAGGCGCAGTGGAACAGCAGTGTCCAATGGCTGCAGCAGACGGAGGTAGTGTAAAATGGGAGACCTCTCAGATTTTCAAAGAGGGTAAATTGTTGGCGCGAGGTTGTGTGGAGTGAGTGTGACGGCAGTGGCTACTATGTTAGGTGTGTCGCGTGGGACAGTGTCGAAGGTGATGACGGCCTACACATCGCACGAGAAAACCACATCGGGGAAGCTTAACAGTGAGCGGAAGAAAATCATGAGTGACAGGTCACGCCGGGTATTAAAGCGCATTGTCACGCAGAACCGTCGTGCCACTGCGGAGCAAGTGACAGAGGAACTCAATCAGCACCTCCCCCACCCTGTTTCGACAATCACAGTCCGCCGCGGCTCGGTGATGCTGTGGGCCGCCATATCATGGTTTTCATTGGGTCCTGTGGTCACACTGAACGGACGAATCACTGCCAACGATTATGTCGCAATTTTAGGAGACCACTTGCATCCTATGGTCCGGATGTTGTTCCCGGACAATGACGCCATCTTCCAGGATGATAATGCACCCATTCACACAGCTGGCGCTGTCGTAGCGTGGTTTGAGGAACACCGGGATGAAGTTCAACACCCAATCCCCAGATCTCCAAATTAATTGAACATCTGTGGTTCGTCTTGGAACCATGACTCCGGCGACGATTTCCACCTCCATCCTCTCTCACAGAACTGGCCGATGCCCTGCACGAGGAATAGTGTAAAATTCCACTTGCTACCATTCACGACCTCTATGCCTTCATCCCACGTCGCATCAAGGCTGTTCTGAAGGCGAAAGTTAGCCCAACACCATATTAATCTGGTAAGTTACAATTTCGTTCAGGTGTTTCCATTCCTCCCCTATGTTGCGAGCCATGGCATCGGAAGTGTCACCGTTCATCTAAGCGATCCAAAAAAAACATTCAGCACTAATATACCTATTGGTCATTTTCGATCATTTTAAATATCTCTTCCTCCCCTCCCTGAAGTTGAGGGGTTGAATTTGAATTTAAATGGGATCGAAAGTATCACTGTTCATCTAAGCGACCCAGAAAACTATAAATTCGGCACTAATAGTGACCATTTTCGATCATTTTTATATATCTCTTTCTCCCCCTCCCCAAGTGGCGGGGTTGATTTGGGATTGAAACCGGATCGGAAATGTCACTGGTCATCTGAATGATCCCGAAAACTATGGATTAGACACTAATATTGGTCATTTTCGATTATTATTATTAATATATATAACCCCCTCCCGCTTCTCCGTGCTGCGGCACACGGCTTCGGAATTGTCACTGTTAATCTCAGCTACTCCTAAAACTATGGATTCTACACTAATATTAGTCATTTTAGATCATTTTAAAATGTTTATCCCCTCCCCGACGTTGTACCTTCCCCTCCCCAACTACCAGGGCTGAACTTGGATTGAAACAGCATTAGAAGTGTCACTGTTTCTCTCATCGACCCCGAAAACTATGAATTCAACACTAATATAGGTCATTTTTGATTTTTAAATTTCTCTCCCCCTCTCCTACGTTACATCGTCAAAGTGAATAGCCTAAAGTATTCCCCGCTTTTAAATTCATGTATGTTGAAAATTTTATTGAGATCGGTCTGATGATTCAAGAGTGATGAAGTCACAAAGGCAGTCATTTTAACTTAATTTTAATTTTTTAAACATATATCTCCCCCCTTACCCTCCCCTAGGTTGGCTCGTCAAAGTGAAACGATAAAAGACACCCAATGCCCGACCTTCATATATGTTGAAAATTTGTTCGAGATTGGTTGGGTAGTTCAAAAGTTATTAGGTTTTATTAGTTTTTATCTATACGTCCTCCTCCCTCCCCCTCCTCTAGGATCTACCGTTAAAGTGTAATTACAAAAATGTTTCCAGATCCGAACCTCATGTGTCTTGAAAATTTGATTGAGATCAGTCGCATAGTTCAAGAGTTATTAAGTTACAAAAATAGTCACTTTCAGTTTTATATAAATTGATTTTTATATATCTCCCCCTCCTCGTCCCCTGCGTTGCTCCGTCAAATTTAAATCACAAAAACGATCCTAGGGCTGAACCTCATCCATGTTACAAATTTGATCGAGATCAGTCTGGCGGTTCAAGAGATTTAGAGTCACAAACAGCTATTTTCAATTTTATATATATATAGATTGTTGGGTTTATCTTTGCTTCAACTTCTATTGTTCATTTTCCAGGTCAAAAGAAAAATATACGACAAACTAAAACTGGGGCAAGTTAAAAGCATAACCAAATATCAATATTGACCAAAAATATACAAAGAAACGGAACAATAAAAGGCACTAATAATAAAAAATATAAAATTAATAAATAAAAATAGGATTTATTATTTCCCCTACAAGAAAGTGACCATCTACTATAGATATGCTACATTGACTTGATCCCTAGTCTTCCGTTGCAAGCGCTGCTATCGGCTGAAGGAATTCCACTCCCTTTCTCTCGCTTAGCAACAGCTGAACCATTATTGGCTCAACGCGTGGGTGTGTAAGAGTGTGAGCTTTAGTTCGCATTTTTGCCACGGCTCAAGACATTTTGGCAGCACAATAACTGCAGTGATGTTACTGGTACTGATTACATGGAACAATGAAAATATTGCATTCTTGGATACAAACATTGTTCTCCATTATTCAAAGAAACTTTTAAAAAAATAACGAACGAGATGGAATCGAAACAGGTACTCAAAAAACAAAATTTTCATAATAAGCTTAAATATTCATTCGCATATCCTCAAAAACTCACAACATGTGACCTTAGAATTTCTTTGTAAAGTCAAGAAGTGTTTTATCAGTGAACAAAAATGTCTAGAATGCCCCCAAACAGTGGTAAATAGGAACTACCTAATGGTGCTCAAAATGTACCTGAACTTCTGATGTATCCAATGAATTTAAGGGCAGAAACGACTTCAAAATCTATAAGGTATTCTAACACTGATTTATTTATTTATTTATTTATTTATTTATTTTGAAGTGTAGTTAATGTGAGGAAAATTCGATATAATGAAATCATCCTAGTGAGAGAATTAGATTTACGTAAGATTGGTCCAAATAAAGAACAACTTATTGTTTATGATCAATATATTTTATCTTTACCTGTCCTACATTAGGGACAGACTACATGAGACTGTTTAGAAGTAAGGTTGCTCGACACTTTCTAGACTTCATATTCAAGAAGGAGGTGATGTAATCAGACCACGTACCCCTCAAGGTATCCAGATATACATTTTACAGAATTTTGAGTGAACCCTTCAGCAGTATAGAAACGAGCGTGGAACGAGAAAAATTTCCCATTCTTTCCTCCAATAGGGATCGAACGCGGACTGCCTAGTTGGTTGGGTAAATGCCTTATCAATATTGCATCTATTATTCCTCATAGCACGGAGAAGAACAAAATTGTTATTAATGAATGATCTTTTTCAAGACTAAAACTTGACAATTTTCATACTCCTTAATTTGAGTTAATCATTAACCCACGCCGTATGTATGGTCAAAATTTTGTTTCTCACATTTTATTCCTAAAGGAAAAAAAATAATAATAAAAATAAACCAAGGTGGCAGATGGAATAGGAATACGAAACATACTAAACAGATGCATATTTCTTCAGCAGTTGCTTGAATCTACTTTTTTTCCTTCTTTTTTAACACCGTAATACTACATGTTCAACAAATTCATCCCACCGATTAGTGTGATTCTATGACCTCAGCTTCTTTTTTTGAATTGTTGGTTTGGTACGCTTGAAGTAAAAACATATGTTTTGTTTCCCAAGAAGAGGTCATAGAAGGGATCATTGAGATAGGGTAGATTGGTGGCGGTAGTGACGACTGGGGGTGTTTTTAGACTTGTAATGAATAGAAAAAGGGAGAAAATGAAGAATGGTCAGGAATGACGGAGGGAGAGTCCAAAACAGCAAAACTGGAGTAAATCCAGGTGATAGCCTATTACGGCATATGTAGCCTCAAAAGCATCATTCGTCATTAGATAGGAGAAACGAAACATTGATACAAACGCTGTTTTCGGTGAGACAACAGTACAGCTGTTTACACAAATCCCTCGCAGCGGTTGTTCGCATTTCACCGTCCATTGCCTTCCTTCTATCTATCTATTTTTTTATACTATGGTCCCTTTTTAAGTATTTATTCTGTTCTTTTTCATTTTTTAATATTTAACTAGATATCTAATTGTGTTATTGGGGGAGGGCTATCTCTTTGTCACTTCACTCCCTCCGTCTATAGTACAATGTATTGAGCACAATAATATTTAATGACACCTATAACCATTTTCATTTCTATTTTTTAGTCGGTCTTCTAGTTTTCGTTGACGTGTAGATAACAAATGGACATCTTTGTGAGTTCCACTTTTTTTTATCCCTGAATCGTATACTCTGCCGTGTAGTGACTTAGTTGTTATTTTCACATGGATTTCACACCCTCCTCCGCGTTAAAAAGAAAGGAAAATAGTGGAATAATTCATTCGTAAAATTAAGTCCTATTTAAGAGAGGAAGTAAAAAGGCAGGATCAAAGTGACAAATATAGAAATGAATTAAACACTTTCGAACATTTGGTAGGATTAAGTTTGAGACCTTGGTTTCTTTAGTTAATCTTATATAAGCTGCCCACATTTTCTAATTATTGTATCTGCAAGAATAACATTTAAAAAATGGGCATTTGTGAAAAAAAAACTTAGTTGGAAAATATATAATCCTTCTCAACATGGCGTGATGACTCATAACACATCAAAATTATTCATTATGTACAGTAAGAGAAGCATTCAAATGCACAGCAAAATCCAAAAGAAGCGGCCATTTTGATTTGTTTCTGCATGAGCATTGAATTTAAAACAGTAATAAAGGTCGACCCCTCCTATGACAGGTCATGATTGCCCAAGGCTGTGTATGGAGATGAAAGGTAGAACGTGAAAAAAAAAAAAAATCCATTCTATCGGGATCGAGTCCGAGTCACCCAGTTGGCAGACAGATATTTTACAGCCTACGCTGCCACAACCTATGGGATAATATATTATCCAATGTTTATTTTGGAAGCTACAAATAGGCCCAATGATAGGTAATATTCAAATGGTAGAAGATGCATGATATCTGGATGACGTAATATTGGGGTATTATCCATTAGCTATCCGCAGAATTAAAATCCAGATTAATTTCAATGCGATAGTCGTCGTCTTTTTGTTGTTTATGTTTCTTTTCTTTTCTTTTCTTTTCTTTTCTTTTCTTTTCTTTCTTTTTTCTTGCAAGCAATTAAACATTAATAGCAAAGCTTCGTAGGGGAAGAAACAAGTGCCATGCTATTGTTATATAAAGCTTTTTCTTGGTAATATCGGATGTATTCCTTTTTTGTATATTCAACGATGATCTATCTTTCTTTTACCAAAGGAAATATGTTGTCCTCTGAGAATCATCATGAGTGAATCTTGTTGATAGTAAGTCTTATAAAACAAGAAAACGAAAAAAAAATAGTCTGCCCTTTTTTAAAAGTCAGAACGGAAAGAATCACTCAAAAGGTTGAACTGAATGAAAACTTAAAGAACGAAACTTTCCCATTGGAAACACAAAGTATAATTTCTATTTCTTTGATCCTTAGTTCATCATCAGCTTCCTTTAGAGGAAAACCAATATTAAGTCCTCTTCCTTCTTTTCTGCTCTTCCCGTATATATTTCAATGACCTTTATGGTCACTTTTTTATTTTTAATTTCCAATTACATCTATATATATAGATATTGTATACTGATTCTAAAACATCCGTGGGAGAAATTGGAGGAAACATATATAAAAAAAGAAACTTTCCTTGAAATTATGAAAGGAAAATTTCTTAAAATCAGGGTAATTTTCGTCGAATAAACTTCGTTTTCCGATTGCAGTTTTCCTACAGAAACACAGAAAAATGAAGAAACAAGAAAGGAAACAGCTATCATGAATGATGATTATTATGATGATGATCATATGACATGCTTTGCTTGTTATTGTGACTCCACTGTTTTGCCGATTTCCGCTTCTTCTCCTTTCATCTGTTTCGTCTTATTCATATTTTCTTTTTTTATTTCATTCTTAGTTCTCTTTCTCTCTTCTTCTTCTTCTTCTTAGTATATCTGCCTTTTCTTTTTTTAAAATTTCTTCATGCTTTATTGTTTGCGTATGCATATGCCTTTCTTGGTCTTTTAAATTTTCCATATGCGTGTCTTCTTTAAACGTCACGACATCTTTGACGGTCAGGAATCACATCTTCCTTGTTTAGTTGAGTAATGGATTGAAAAGGATTTTTCCCACGTCGTCTCTGAGGGAGAGATTTAAAAACACAGACATACATAAATACATATGGTAACTATGTATTTATATTGATAGAAACAAATGTGTATATATATATATATATATAGACAGACTCTTAATGTGTTAAAGAAGACGACATACAAGTCTGACAGGTTTAGTTGGCAATTGCATTTTAATTATGGTATATATAATTTATTGATTTAATTCATTTACATCTCATGCATATGTCATTTCAGTCAATCAAGCTAAAGATTATGGTGTACGATGTAAAGAGTAAACTGATCAATAACATGAATGAATTGATCATATTAAAAGCGTTAAATAGCTTTCAGAACAAATATATGAATAGATGTAACTTCGCTATTATGATTAAGATTGAAGAACAATAAACGAAGTTAAGGACACCATTCAATAACTAACTGGTTCGTACTAACTATGCTACCTTAAATAACTTAAACTAACCACAAATACGAAATTAATGAAGAAAGTAACGTTTATTTATAAATATTAAATGTGTTATTATTATTATTAAGTTAAACAAACGTTGCTTTGTTCAGTGAATTATATTTCTAGGTTCTGAAATAACTGAGGTCACTATTGACCAATCCATTCTTTAACCCTTTTAAACCCATATATATTATGCCATGCACGCATATCATCAATTATCATTCCCTGAATATTATATACTTGCTTCAAAGCGATTTTTTTCCTTATGTCTAGGGAACATAACGCTGTAACAAAGTGCATTTTGCGCGCTTTGTGTTCGAAGAAATAGGGAGGTTATGTCACTTCAAGCCTGACTTTGAAACGAACTCACCCGTATTGTTGGAGTATAGGAAACATTTCTTTCTTTCTTCACTTAGTAACAGTGGAAGGAAAAAAAAAAGCTTATTTGCATTGAAATATTAGGTTCACAATCCATAGGCAGATATTTAGAGATAAACCACAAGCGTTTTTAACCCCACTTCTACTGTGTTTGGAAATTTTTATGTCCTACTTTTTCCATTTTTATAGGTCCTACATGAAATGTATTGTCAAACAAGATTGAGAACTATTTTCCCCATGTAACTATTATAGGTATTACAATGAAACTTCGCACAATCATTACATATATAAAACTAACTAACTATCTAACTCTATGGTCTATGGAATCCGGAGGTTCAATGCCGCGTTTACAAAAGCTATCCACCTATTTATATCCTTCGGCACTGGATCCAGTTTCTACTTTGTATTCCTATTTCTGCGAGTTTCATCCTAATATTGTTCTCCCGTCTATACCTAGGTCTTTCTAATGGTCGTTTTCCGATTGGTCTTCCAATTAAGACTTTAAAAGCGCTCCTACTTTCTTCCATCCTGGCTACATGGCCTACCCACTTGAATCTCCTAGACTTGATGACCCTAACAATGTTTGGTAAACCGTATGAATTATGTAGTTCCTTGTTATGAAGTTTCCGCCATTCACCATTCCCGTTCCTCTTGGGTCCGAATATTTGTCTCAGGATTTTGTTCTCAAATACTTTCAGTCTATGTTCTTCCCTTACAGTAAGCGACCATGTTTCGTAACTTTACAGAACAACAGGCATGATTATCGTTTTATATATTTTAAGCTTCAATCATTACATATATACGATAGTATTTTGCAAGGTGGATTATAGTCGGGTACCTTTAGCTGAGGGTGCTCCAGGCAACACTAAATTTTTCAAAAGAGATTTTTTAGAGAGAAAATTTCCTATTTTACTCAAGATTTCTCTTCTCTTATACATAATGTACGCATGCATATGGTAACGTTTTAAAGCCAGTTTCATTCTAAAGAGAACGACGTATGAATCATAATACTCAGATGAATACTACTGAAACAGTAGTTATTTAATTAAAAGTCAACATTTTCCGCAGAAAATGGATGGGGATTGAAACAATAATATACCACAGCTTTAAATTCTATGTATAAACTGAAATAGTGATGTGATTTCCTCTCCATTACCATGGCAATGTTATGTGTTTTTTCTACATAAGCGCGTGAATCGAGAGGTGTATTATGAAATCTAGTACATAAACAACTATTGCTAAATTATTCACAATTTTTATAAAATCTTTTGACTGCAATGTGAAATTGGTAAAGAAGGCACGGATTAAAAATATGGGACCCACTATTTAGAAAATTTACTAGTAAAATCTAATAATTAATGAAGAAGAAATGACTTTCAAGGACTTGTTTCTACAGGCGTCAAGCTTCTAAGTGATAAGATGCAAATAGCATAATTAACATAAACGATATTGTCATGTGATTCATTGTAAGGATACGCAATTATACACAATGTATACTATCTAACATGCTGATTGACGAGCTGTCGGCAAGAAAAGTAGTACAGAAACAAGATTTAAAAAAAGGAAAAATCATTATCTATTTTTAGAAAAATCCTAATTTTATTGACATTTACATTTCTTACGCCCATTCTTTATGATACCGATGTAGAATTATATGGCTACAAGTTAAAGCGCACAGAGAACCAATCAGCCAATAGGCTTGTAGCAAGCTATATGTGCTTGGAATTTTCAGTGTGGACCAATTTCTGATCGGTAGACATGCATATACATACCGGTATATATACCCTGACAATTCAGAAAGAAAATATTCAATTGTGAATGGTTCAACATACACATTTTAAGGAACTGGATTAAGCAGTAATTCTTTTCCCCATATGTGTTATTTCATTGATATACAGACACTGCTGGAACAAAGTTTTCCAGAATTATTTTAATTTCACATCCGATGATGAACAAAGTGTATACGATTTAATATAACTTCAAAATGTATAAATACACAAAATATAAAATATCAGAAGGAAAATTTCACTGATTTTCCTTTTAATACTTTATATATATTTAATAGTATTTAACATAATATTTACCTAATTACTTTTTCTATCCTTTTCAGTTTCATTTACGCAAATCTTGACTAAAAATATAAGTATTCATTTTACTCTGATGTTTGCAATCTGGAAATTAACACATTAGTATATTCGATTTGTATTTACGTTCTTAGACCGTGGTTGTTAGAAAATAAAACGAATGTTGTTAGAGCATAATATTTTAGAGCATAATACTCTATGACGTCACGGTGTGTTGGTTCACTTGCCAGTAAAGCACTTGGAGAGAAGATGGATCTTTCAGGTAACCTTAACTGGTGCATAATTGGGAGGAATGAACCAATAATTTGATAAAATTTCATAGTCAGTATCACTATGTATTATTAGTATAAAATTACATAGTCAACTGTAGTACGGAGGATAAAATTAACTTACCTACTCAAAACCTTTGAATAAGAAAGGAAAATCACTTTTCTTCTCAACTTGAAACAAACATGAATTGCTTAATTTCTAAAGCCTTAGAACTTCTACCTAGTAGACCTATTGTCAATTTCAGGGAGGATAAGCTCTATTTGATCAGCCTAAGAAAACCATAAAACTTTACGCTACCGGAAGGTAGTTCTGTTTGCAACACGAAACTAGAAGGCGAAAAACCCTGTCAATATACAGGGATAGAAGAAATTTTGAGATATCACATTCATGCATGTGGTATGAGAGATATAAACCTGTAGTTTAAAAGGTATCCGAATGACATGTTGTACTTCTATTAGGATCGAGCCAGCGAAATCTGCAGAGAAAATATGTGCGAACAAGCGGTGGTAAAGAAATTTTGTTGTGTTATCAAGACTGCACTTTCAATGATTAGTAATAGTAATAGCTCCTTTTCCATAAATGAAAATTATTTGCTTCTTTATAAACAAGTAAAGGCAGCAGTAACACTTCAGATTCCCTGAAATTATTACGAAATGCACCTAGACTAACTTGTAAGTACAGGTAAGCAAAACAATTTCATTTACTTCTGCTCAACATTTATATGTATCTAGATATGTAGGGATTTAGTAAATTTGAAGTATCAAGTGTATTTTTAGTTTATTTTTATTATTATTATGACTAAAGTCATTAAAGTATCATTTTCAAGAATATGCACTAAATTCGAATTACCCAAATATTATTGTCACACTTGATCACTGCACAACGGGAAATTTCACATTCATCCTGTAGATATTACCATATGTACTTAATCTAATATGGACAGGACATGACGTCAAGTCATAGATTCAATTATGTGCATTTGGGCTTCGTACTAGTAATAATAATAATAATCTGAGCAGTTACACTATCGCTTCCATTGTGTCGTACGACGACTATTGAAAAAGCATGTAGGTACTTGTTTGTACATAACGAAGGTTGTTATGTCAAAAGGTTAGTTGGAAATGACCCTTCCAAACACGTGACCACTTGGCGTTACGCACGCCATCTTTTGGACTGAACACTGGGTCTGGCAAAATAGTCATTTCACGGTACCTTGCAAGGTCAAAAGTTTATGATTTTTCTTACTTTTCTTTTTATTTCATTTTCTTTTTCTTTCTTTCTTTGTTTTTTTTATTAAATCGTAGCAAGAAAGAAAGAAAAACAAAAGTAACGCATTACACAAGTGTGCATAACAGACGGTCAGTGGAAGAATTGATCGAAAGCATGAATAGGCATCTAATAATTTTCCACACATGCTTACTGACTACTACGTTATGTTCCCTTTCTTCTCCTCGATTCTTCATGCCAATTGCTTCTTTACATTTCTAACTCTTTTTTACGTGTCTCCTTCATTTATCAAATTAGCTTTTATTTACTTCTATTTTCATTTACTCCCTATGATTTAAATACATAAGTGGTTTCCTTTCCATTTTCTTCTAAATCTTTTTTTTTCTTTCTTGTCATAATCTACTGGTTCCTTATTTAAACTTTTATACTATATTTTTAGCGTTCTTGTTAAATTTTATTCCTTTGCGCTATCAATTGTAATTTTTGTGCTTTGTTCGTTTCCATTCTTTCAAGCTTCACTTTTTGCGTTTTGTTTCTTTTATACAATATCATTTTATTCGCTTCTTTCTTTATTCTGCCTAATTTTATTATATCTTTCTTAAATTTCACTATATCTGCTAAATACATCTATTTAAATACATTTTATTAATTTTTCATAGTTCATCTTTTCAAAAAAAAATTGAACTTTTTTTTTTTTAAAAAAAAGAAATCTCCTTTTAGATCTATTTGAATAGAACATGGTTAATTCTTCTAAGTAAAACTCTTTTGTGCATATGTTTCGTTTTCTTATCAAAATTTATTTTTCTTTCTTCTTCTTTTCAATCACAGTTATATACTTGCATAAATTTTTCATTACTGTTATTTCTCCTTCTGAATTTTTCCATTTATTTTACAGCAACTTCCACTTAGTACCCGAGATTTCTTACCTTCTATTGTTCTTTATACGGTTTCTTTTATGTTGATTAACTTCAAATACAAAATTATTATAACAGATGTTTGTACTCTCATTGACGTTATCGAGTTAAACAAAAACTTTTCCTATATTTGTATCAAACAGTTCAAAATCTAGAGACACTTTGAAACTTTACGGCAAAACTTTGATGTTAAATTCCTTTAAACTGCATGTATACTGTATAAACAACCAACTACTGTAATTAGTTAAGATATGTATCATCATGCAATACATTCACAGAGAAAATTAACAAAAATACTTATTAACTTTTTCATAACTGAAATGAAATATATAGAAGTAGAACCTAGTTTGTATTTTGAACACGTAATAATTTTAAAGAAGGTCAAAATGTCAAAATGTATCCATAGGAATTATGTGACTATGAGAATAGCAAACGTAGAAATTTTGCGCAAGCAAACTCCCGGGGAAACATAAATAAATAAACAATCAAAATGATAACCCCAAATCAGAATCCGGTACACTTCTTGCTTCAATTACATTGGAACAACAAAAGACGTATCATTATTATAACATTTCCACTTCACAACTTTAAGTTTAAAAAAAAAAAAAATAGATGAAGATGAACCGGATCTGATGTGTTAATTGTAATACGTGACACCCTGAATATTGTGTTAATTAAACTAGTACCTTGATTGCAATATTATGCATATGCAGTTCTAAATTTGACTTTTTAAAACCTACTAACATAGCGTGAAGGCCATTGTTTTAGAACGAAAGGCAGTGCTGTTTTATGGCTGAAAGGTTCGTCACGGAGGCAAGGCGTACTGGCGAACCAGAAGACGACAACGCCGATACTTTCATGGTCAGTTGTAGAGCCAGACAAACGGCGTCTCTCGGAGAGCAGCTGCTGTCTATCGGGTTCTCAACTTCTTGTATTGGACGCTGTCAAGCGTTAACGTCATGGCTAATTGAGTCAAAACGTTTGAATAATACAGAATTTGTCGTTAATGTTTTACTTGCTTCACACAAATAAAACGAGAGTTGACAATTATATGTAAAGTAAACAGATCTTCAATGGTTCAGTCATTGGGGTCGCAAGAAGGGATAATTCGGCTTTCATAAGAATGTAATAACTACAATCCTAGTGTACAAAACTGTGGTATAATTTTTATTTATTTATTTTAGTCAACGACAAAATGTTGTTTATTATTTCTACTCTTGACGCGACTTGTCACATTACGTAAATACTTGCAATGACTAGGTGAAACTGATAGTGAAGCGGATAATGATCAGAGTGCAGAATGTGTGTCTCAGACTTCCTGCTGTAATTGAAGCGAAGCTTCTGCCATTGGATTCAATCGGCATTTGCAAGATTGTCTGTCTGTTTGTTCTATGATAACTCTCATAAAGCTTATCGTATTTTAATGGTTCTTGGTGTGTACCATCCTTCAACTTGCAGGAATTACTCTGTTGTTTGGGATACATCAAGAATATGGGTGTATATATATATATATATATATATATATATATATATATATATATATATATATATATATATGTGTGTGTGTGTGTGTGTGTGTGTGTGTGTGTGTGTATGTGTGTGCAAGACAATTTACTAATATAAACAACGTTAAAGTTATTCCATACTCCACAATACAGTGTATAGTTTATTTAGGGCATTCTGATCATCTCCATAGCTTGGAGTTAAAATTTGCCCAGAATGAATGTTCGATTTTGGTGTAATATGTCGCAGTTTTCTATGAGAGGCTTATGGATTTTTTTTCTTCGTAAAACTCATTCTGTATTGATACAATAATACCTATGATTAATTTAACTTTTCCGTCATTGTCAGTGCGGTGGCGAGATTAATTGACGATTAATTTAGTGGGATGCATTACCGCTCCTTCCCTCGTTTAAAAATATATCTGCGATTTTTTTCGCAAAATATTAGATTTCCTTGCAATATGAGGCAATATTTTTTGAGGCTTTACAATTATTCCTACTACTTGGACTTAAAAACAATCGAGAAACAAGATAAAAATGTATTTTATCCGTGTTTAAAAAAGTATTTTCTATAATAATTATCGTTTAAAAAAATATTCGATTTTGACAATATGGTCTATGTGTTAATTGAAGTTTTCACATATTCCCCACTGGTTGGAGTTGAAGTAAGTGAAGTATGAGAATTCACTTAAGACCATCACTCAACGATGATTTAAAAATGCTGTATGAGAACTTTAAGGAAGACCGATTGTAGTCTATTATAGTTTAATTTCTTCTATGGATTTTTCCAACCGTTTCAATTACTTCAAGTTAAAATGAGCCAATAAAATGAAGTTCATTCTTCTTGATTTTATATCATAACATAGTTTTAATGTAAATTCATTTTTTAAAAACTCGGCCTTTATAGAATATAGATGTTTGTTTTGGTGAAAATTAAAGACGTGCATTTTCTATAGTTTGGGATTGAAATTAGTGAGAGAGAATGGGGAGACTCGTTCACTTCAAGAATGTAGAACAGCAATAATAAATAGTTAAACACGGATGTTCACGAAATTCTATCTCGTTTTATTCGTGATCCTAGTTAGAATCAAAGAAAATTTTGGATGTCATTCTATGAGATAAACATAAGCAATCTGCGAAGCACAAAAAAAATGATAAAAAACAAGGTTAATTTGGTCATAGTTCCTTGTCCTGTCCATAACGTTCATGGAAACAATATGACATCCGTTGGACATTCATAGGAGGAGTGTCATTAGGGAATGGCAGGGGACGCAATTGCCCATCCTGAGCTTGAGAAGCACATGTTTTAAAATAAATTATATACTAATAAAAAAAAACGTGAAATTGTTATGTCAATGAACAATCATGCTCCTTCTCTCCTAAATTATTAAAATTAAGAATGTTACTATGAGTCTATTCAAAATATCAGTTTAATTACATGATAAAGCATAATACTCATTACCGATACAAAATCATGTTAACATTTTCAAGCACAAAATCTTTATTAAACCTTGTGTTCTATCATAAAATCAGTGACAGTTGGCGACTTCCTAGAAAGGAGAAGAATCAGAACATAACATTTCATGATGAAAGTTTGACAAATTGCAGCTTCACACTTTGATGTTAAAGAGTGACAGATAAAAGACGATCGCTACCCGGAAAGTGATTCGGTGAGTAGTGAAATCTAAAGTGAAGGTGATTCTGAACTGTTAAAATAAAAGAAAGAAAGAAAGCAAGGAAATGGGAAGATTGATGTTTCTTTGCAAATTAGTGTTTCTAAACAGTTTAAACAGTTATCATTTCAAGACAATAGAATGAGAAAATGTAAAAATGTTTCTATACCAATACAGAACATTATTTCATTTTATTTTTGTGGTGATTATTGGCTAAATGTAATACGTATTATTTACACGAAAAATTTGACTAAATGGCTAACAAATAAATATGGCGCAGTGAGGTAGTGTGGAAAATTAAAAATACACACACTAATTAAATTTATTTTCAGATTGTGCAAAAGAAAGATATAAACCACCACCGGCGTCATAACTCTCTCTCGCTTAAGTGCTTAATGACGGTGATGACGTGCGTCAATTAAAACTTGACCCATGACCCATTGATCCAGCACCCACCTTGACCCACGACCCATTACATCCACCACCCAATGTGACCTACTGTGACCCACTACTCACCGTCACCCACTCTGACCCAACATGATTCTCTTTTTCCCACCATCCTCATGATTCACTCTGACTCACTACCACCGTCAATCACTCTGACTCACGATTCACAGCCTACTCTCGACACTAATTTTAAAAAAAAATCATACTTATGCCAAAACAAACGTGTTAATTTATCACTGCATCAAATATTACGTCGTGAAAGAAAGAAGACAAGAACATCTATAGCTTGTTTATTGGACTGTGAATCTCTACGGCCAATTACTCAAACACTCCTCTGTTGTAATACTAATGGATCTAATATTTACTATTTAAACAGTATGAGCGTTTGCCGTGGTCCATATTACGACGAATTGGAATTAAATTATCATATAAAATTATTTTCTTCAGCGGACATGCGGTGAAATTTGAAAATTTCAGAATAATGTAAAGTACACGAAGGGAAAATATGATGAACAAAAGATCTAGTTCAAAGTGTGCATTCTTAATAGTAGATTTATTCTAATCATTAAATAGTAAAGAATTTGTCTCTTCCCAATTTTATCCCCCTCTCGTTTCCTAATTCCTTTATCACCACTTTCATTCCCTATAAACAATGTCATATATGGTACAAATTAACAAGTCTGAATTCTTTGTATTCATTATAAGGAGAAAACTTGAATTTAATGCTTACAGTGTGACAATTTTTAAATGTGTCGTTTATCCTTGATTATATGAATATTTGATAATTCTACCTCAGTTTGTTGTATGGGGATGATAACCACTGAACTGAGACTAATCATAGTGGAGTTTCTGATTATTTACAAAAATTACTAAATTACTAAATTCTCACACTGTAACTCTCAACTTTGACAGGAGAACTAGTTGGCCAATGTTAACTTGTGAAATATCAAGGAAATTGTCCAAGTTGGGTTCAAGACGGGAGCATCATCATGAAGAGACTTCAATTAACAGATAGTGGTTTTATCTTTTTAAAAAATCCTGGGTACGCTACTGTTGCTGAGTAAATTAATTTTGAATTATTCCTTTTGAGTAATATACTGAGCCAAATAGTTTTGTACATTGTACAATACATTCATTTTGTTTCTTGCTTAAGGTAATGCAATATACAGATATAATCTCGCGGCCGAAACATCACCGCTCAAAATCTGCGGGCCAAACTCTCGCTTGCCAGAAACCTTAGCACCGAAAACCTCGCAGCCAAAATTTCGCCATATAACGATATGTGAGAGCTCCTGTGGTCAATAATAATAATAATGATAATAATAATAATAATAATAATAATAATAATAATAATAATAATAATAATAATAATAATAATAATAATAATAAGAAGAAGAAGAAGAAGAAGAAGAAGAAATACTTAAGTAAAATGGGACCAGAAATGGTTACGTAAGACATTACAAGCTTTAAAAGATTGATATATTTAAACTGAATGGATAGGGGAAATCTTATCCACTGAACCCAGCAGTGCAATGTCTTAAGTAATTTGACCACTTCTTGTTTTGATTTGTCGGTTCACTGCATTTGTTTTGTAATATCAATATTTTTATTTAAAAAAAAAAAGATCCTTGTACCCATACCCAGTAATTCTCATTTAAAACATTTTGCTTGTAAGTGGTACATAAATTTGCATTGTTAAGTTCCCTTGTAGATCTCTGTTAGGATAGTATTAATTATTTCAATGTCGTGTATCTGGATGGAGAGTAGAAATGATTGTATTTTGTGAAGTTAATTAATTGATGAGGGTTCAATTGGAAGAAATGAAATATTAGATGAACAATTAATAATAACATTTCTGTTTTCATCACTGTTCTATATAAAAGGAATTCAATTTTATTAATGTTTGGAACATTTCAAAGTTTTAAAATTTTTGAAAATGAATATTTCAGATATTATTTTAAAATATTTTATAAACAGTAAAATATCAATATCACTTATTAATTCATTACGTTTTTTTTTCGAAATACAATTTCATGTAAAGTACCCTATAAAGTTTTAGTCTTTTATGAATAAACTGTCAAGTTTAATTTAATATGTTCCTTTATCAGCAGAATATAATTTTGTGTATAGTATGGGAATCATATAAAGTTTGAATACATATCTGAAAATCAATGTTACTATTATTATAAGGTAATAACTTCATATTTTGATCAGTTTATTTGTATGTAATTTAGATAATACTTGCCTCATCATTTTACTATATTCCTAGAGAGTCAGTGAGCGACCTAAAAGTTACAAGCCTGGCTTCGGATCCTATTTAGTGCTCAAAATTGTCAGATCGTAGATAACCTTATTTTCATTATTTTTATTTCTGTTCCGCACTAAAGAAATAATTTCCTTTACTTATTTTTTTTTTCAGTGCTCACATTTTTTCATTTATTCATTCCATAATTTGTCCTTCTTGTGGTGCATTGGTTCCACAGTAGCTGAGGGCTCAATGCTCTGGATCAGTAGTTAAATACACATGATTCACGTAATAATGAATCATATATAGCGAGCTCTGGACAGGATACTGGAGTCTGAACTAATGGGAAACATATCCAAAGAAAGTCATTTTCGACAAATTGAATTCTTTCTGAATAGTGAAGGGAATGGGAAAATGTGGTGTACATTATATTAATATAGCAGACACTCCATCTATTCAATGTTTATATAGCGTGCAGTGCATTTTCTAGATCCATTTTATTTTAAGCCACCAATTTGCATTTTCTTTTACTTATTTATTTATTTTATTTCAATATTTCAGCTCATTCACTTCATATCTTGTTCTACTTTACTTATTTTATTTAGTTTTGAGAAATTCCTTCCCAATACCAGATTATTCCATATTCTGGCTGGAGATAACAAATATTTAGCATCAAAGGTTGTGTTGAAGCGAATGATGCTATGTTATAATCAACTGGATTGTACTTCATATTGGAACTGCATCAAAAATTGTTAGGGTTCTTTAAATTGTTTGCTCAAAAATAACTTTTTTTTTAACCTATTCTAGACTTCAATTTCATATTATTACCAGCATCAATTACCTGCTTCGCTAGGTTAAAATAAGAAAAAATTAGTAATATGTTCCCTTAGTCAGTCACTTTTTTACTATTACTAACGCGCTCTCTGATATCTTTCATTTTCGATTATATATATATCCCCTTTTCCTCCCCTCAAGTTGCGGGGCTGAATTTGGATTTAAACGGCATCGAAAGTGTCAGTGTTCATCTCAGTGACCCCGAAAACTATGGATTCGATACTAATATAGGTCATTTTCGATATCCCCCTCCCTAAGTTGCGGTGCTGAACTTGGATTTAAACGGCATCAGAAGTGTAACTGTTCATCTCAGTGACCTTGAAAATTACGAATTCGACACTAGTATCGGTCATTTTCGAATATTTTTATATGTATTTCCTCGTCCCCTGAAGTTACATCGACAAAGTCAAGCGATAAAAACTATTCCAGAGCCGAACCTCATCTATGTTGAAAATTTGATTGATATCGGTTGGGTGGTTCAAGAGTTACTAAGTCACAAACATAGGCACTTTCATTTTTATTTATATAGTATAGATAGATAGCTATTGTAAATGATAAATTTAGAAATTCACACTTACTGGTTGCTATATCAACTAACATCTACTGCATATCATCTAACTATAACAATAACACCTCCATAACAATGAATTTTCTTCCAACTCTTTGTATATTATAAATACTTGACCAAAGCCTTCTTGCCGTACATTTTTTTTCATCAACACGGCTACTGTACGGAATTCTTAACTAACCGCTGCACATCTTTTTTTTTTTTTAAAAAAAAAATACAGTAATAATCACTTCTTTCATAAATCTAACTAGTTCTACTAAACAACAAATGAATAACGTACTCATCCTTTTTTAAAAATTTAAGTCCGATTATTTCACCATCTTCATTCTAATCACTTCCATAGCATGCTACTTGTAATATGATATTGTCCATACACTTTGCATTATCATAGATTTTCGCTATAATTGAAGTTGACTGTCAAAAAATTCAATAAATTAAAAATAAAGGTGGATATTACTTGGGTGCGCTGACCACTGATTCACCAGCAAATAATAAAACCCTTTTGATAGATTTTATTCCTTAAAGAATAGTCTATCGGCGAGAAGTTAATAACATATTTGTCCACGAGACAAAAATTTTAGTACCGACCTTGGATGCTGATTTTTCTAACATATTTCGAAATCATCACATTATTTTCTTTAAAGAAAGGAAAACATTTTATTGTTTTTTGTCTAATACTTATACAGAACGAACAGACAGACAAAATTTCGTAGTTTGTGTAACTACTGGTTTTCGTGGTATCTTGACTTCCGAACTACCCTATATTTTCCATTTATAATGCTAATTGCTGAGACAGGTAAAAAAAAGAACAACTCAATGTGCAATTAAACTCAGTCATAAGCTTGTCTTCTATCGTAAAATGATAATAAGTACAATTAAAAAAAGTGAAAAGATATATAAGAAACGTTTTATTACTTTTTTGTTCCTCACAAAAGAAAAGAAAGAGAGGCTCTTTGAATGAGTTTCAGGCAAGAAACAAAAAGCAGTGTATAATAAACATAATGAAAGGGGATCAAAGAATTTAGAGTATGTGATCGACTTGCAAACTAAGGTGAATAATTATTATTTTGTTCGAAGCTAGGAAAACCAATGAGCAGAAATAATGCGAATTTTCACGGAAGACGTATTTCAACTGCTCTTTCTCACCTTGGTCAACCAGCCTCGTCAATGTTCCTGGTGGTAGCTGATGATGGTGGGTCTCTGACATAATCTTTGTCTTTTTTTAGTGTTTTTTTTTATTTCATTATCTTTTTTGCTCTCTAGGAAGTACAGGATTAAAAAAACATAACAAAAAGAAAGTGACTAGATTATTAGATTCTTTATTTTTTTTCATGGTTTCTTATTTAGTGTTTTTGTAGCATGTTGTAGATCTTTTACAGCGTAAGAGAAGAATAATTGCACTTTCTCTTCGATACGTTACACTCTATTAGGTTCAATACATTTTTCTCCAACACTGAAATCATCTGAGAAATTTCATAAATATCTTAATACTGAACAGGAAATACATACATTACTGTCAACAAGCCATCATAACGGAATACTACAGAGCAAGAAAATGATGATGATAATACTAAAATTCCACACATGCCATTTGCCCCAACATGACTACCACTTTAGTGTGTTATTTCAACACCAAGGGTCAAATGTAACGGTTAACACAGAGCCACTGTGACCGGTTTGTCTCAGAGATGGTGTTGAGCAGTGTGAAATTAACACCGCAGTCTAATTATGATTGAACGAATTAACGTGGAAATAAGAATAGACCACGGTGTTCTTTCAATATATTGTATTGTTAGAACACTGCAACTAGCATGATAAACACAAACCATTAAGGTACTAACATTGATAACTGTATTATTCGTCAGCAAAACAGCCAAATCTTTTATTGGCTAAGAACACCTTAGCAAAGGTGTGACACCCGCCTAACTTTTAGCGTTCACATTGCCTTGCACAGATACCACAAATTTCTAAGTAAGTGACATTGAGAACATACATATGCTTTTATTTTTAGCTATGAGTAAACTTTACACGGTATATTTGACATTTATACCAAATAATGAACAATGTATTATATTTTTTAATCTTTTACGTAATTTGTTTCTCGAGAGTATGAATTTTCTGAAGAGATTTACATTAGCAGGCGTGTTGTTTATCTCTTTTCGATCTCTTACATTTGTTCTTGTAGTACGTCAATTCATAAGGACCATGCCAGATAGTTGTTATAACCACTACCATTTTAATAATTTACTGCAAAAGTCCGTTGTGAAGTTGAAGAAGCACCAGGCATGTGTCAATTATTTAACTGACCTAAGGTAACACAGACTATTATATCGAATTTTACGAATTATGACGAAGCTATTTTTTACTGTACATACAGGGTATACCGGGACCAGTGACGTTTCTGTAATCCACCTGTCTAGTAGAACTGGGTCACAGAGCACCCAGTTGGCAATGACTGTTCTAAGTCAAGAACTACAGGGAAAGGTGATAAGTCATTACATTATTTTTATCCAAAGCGTTCACCACCTGCCGATTTGTTAAAATTAAAAAAAAAAAACAAAAAACAACGGGGTGAGTTTGTCAAAACGTAAATTTATGTTACAACCATCACGTTCCCCTGGCAAGACATCAGTCACATTCGTTTCGATCCTGATTCGAAGCATGAAGTGCCGCGTCGGTTCCTCCACGGAAAGTGTGGCGTCGTATTGAACTGAAGGAGACAGATTGTAATGTGCAACTTTGTTATGAGAGATAGACTATCATAATCGAAGTGGCTGTATATGATCCATAATTTGTCTCTACTGGAGTTAATCCCAGAAAGTATTTATTATGAATGTAGGTCCGTTGATCGATAAAGGCGGCAAATCGTAAGAACTGGATCAATAATCGACATCCTACGAAGATTCTACATTTTACAGTAATTCAAAAGTTAATCACAAAATAACTGAAAATAAAGTTCACATAATAGTTGCAGTCAAAATGATTAATAGCTGAAACAAAAGATAATTAAACACAAACAACCTACATGATGAGTTTGAGCAAATCTTCTATACAATCTGTATACAATCTTCTATACAAATCAATGTACGAAGCAAAGCGTCTACTTATGGAAAAGATAATTAATAACAAGTTATATACTTTAACGAAGACATTAAGACAGTGGTTCTCAACCTTGTTTGAGCAGAAGATACATTTTACTGAACCCTGGGGTATCGTGATGCAGTTGTTTGATTTTTTATTAGTAAAAGTATGAATTGTAATACTGTAGTAGTGACTCTATGTAGTATTGAGCATTGTCACTGCAACTGGAGAAGTTGACTTTTACCCATTGTTTCAGAATTGATGTTAACTAGTTACTAAATGCTTCTCATGATATCTAAATTGTAAAATTTACTGACATATTCTACAGGACTGCGTGACACACCGATTGGGAACCACTGCATATACAAATTACATAAAAGTTTCACAATACGAAGGTTCAGAATAGTACGTATACAGATAATCATAATAAGATTATAGATAAGTAGGCCTATAAGCAGGTACACTACTTAAGAAATGTATATACATAGGAAATTACGAACGAGATTAAATAGATAATACATAGAAAATTAAAGATAAGTGTATCTTCGATCCACGTAGAATATTAACGAATGATCAACAGGTTTCATTCATCTAAATTAGTATACACATGTAGTATACTGCGTTTCTCATTAAACTATCCTCATCAGGAAACCATACTTCAATAATGACAAAGTATTATCAACAAAAATTAACAATGTGTACCATTCACAGGATATGGATGAATAGAGCCTAGGTTTACATCCTTTTAAAGAAATATTCAGTATCTTAATTAAGATAATGAAGAAGAAGAAGAAGAAGAAGAAGAAGAATGAAGAAGAGTGTGGTGCAAAAGTTAATGGATTTCAGTGATAATGGAGAAGGTGAGTAACATTTTGAAAAACCTTAGGCGTTCTCAATATTGAAAATTAGTGAGAGATAATAAGTAAATTAATAATGAACTGTTGAGAAAAACCAAGTCAGCTTGTTACAGTTCAAGTCATTATCAGATGATCGTAGTACCAAAGTAAGTTAAATTGCACATGATGTATCTGAGCCTAGGGGCATTCGATGCAGGAAGTCTCGATGGCGCATTCTTTAGACTGCTGACTAAAGCTTATTAGCATTACGCTTTAATATCTTAACGTTTCTTAAGGATTTAACTTGTTCATAGTATTTTAACAACTAATGAAATGGCAATGTCAATAATAAAAATAATTAAAATAATGCTTGTCTTAACGAGCATATTGGAAAATGTACAGACTATGCCTAAGCATCCAATCTGTTATTTTATTAGCTTTTACATGTCCTGAAAGAAAAAGTAAGTTGATTTAGTTAGGGTTATAACGATCAGTCATTTACCACAAACTGATGATTCTACGGTGGCTCAGTGGTAGAGCACGCACCACTGATATGTGGAGTTCCTGATTCGATCCCAGCCCACGTCAAGTGAGTTTTGTGGACAAATAATGTGTGCGTGGATTTTCTCGTGGTTCTCTCGTTTTCCTCACTATCTTCATTCTACTATTTCATGCATTATTATTATCATCATCATCTTTCTTAGCTTTGTTACCTAAGCGTTGGATGTTAAACTAGATATTGCATTTCATTTCACACACACACAATCACACACATTGGAATATTGTGTTATAATATATATATATATATATATATATATATATATATATATATATATATATATATATATATATATATATATA
Organism: Thermobia domestica; assembly: GCF_964235325.1. Taxonomy (NCBI): domain Eukaryota; kingdom Metazoa; phylum Arthropoda; class Insecta; order Zygentoma; family Lepismatidae; genus Thermobia; species Thermobia domestica. The sequence continues at coordinate 121,107,846 of NC_137458.1, forward strand.
TATATATACAGGGCCGGATTTAGAGGGCTGCAAAGGTGCAAGTGCACCCCCTACCTTCGTTGTAAATATACACTATTTATGTATACTTGTATAATGAGAAGCTAGCAGTGAAAATACCAACATTTTCCGAAACTTTCTGCCGTCATATTTCAGTTTAGGACTTTGCAAAAGTTTAAGCAAAAGGGTTTTCAAAAGGCTGAAGGAAAATGATTCACCAAGCAAAACAACATAGCATTTGCCAAGTAGGGAAGAAAACAGAAGCCAGGAGGAGAGAAGAACTTTTTTTTTTCCTGCATAATACTTGCAACTCTCTTTAAAATGCTTTCCTCCCTTCTATACATCAGTGTTGTCAAGGGTAAAGAATATTGTCACTCAGTGTTATTGGTTATTTTGGTGGTTATAGGTGCACCTTCCTCAGACAATCCTGGATCCGGCCCTGTATATACCGGTATATATATATATATATATATATATATATATATATATATATATATATATATATATATATATATATATATATATATATATATATATATATATATATATATATATATATATATATATATATATATATATATATATATAAGGAATTATCAGAAAGTAAGGTTACAAAGCCTGCCATGAAACGTGTATATTATTTCATACAACCAGTACATCCAACAGATAGTACATACATTAGGTTATTTTTCCATATCCATATCCATTATTTCCACATCGGTTGAGGCATATGTCGCATCGTGGGATGAGTTTTGAGATTTCCTCCTGATAAAAATCTTGTCTTTGCATGTTCAACCACGTTCTCACGAAGTGTTTCACCTTCTCGTCTGAAGCAAAGCGACGCCCTCCTCGTTGCCTCCGAACGACATTCTCAATTCTACCATCAGATGCCGTAACATGATCCTCCTGTTGTCCTGAATCAACTTCTCTACATGAGCTGTGTTCAAACTTGTTGATGCCATGCTGTGTCAGCCACTGCGCTCTTCGCCGGTGACGTTTTATCTATCAGCCGCAAACTTTAGACAGCATTGTGCGATATACTGACTTGACATTACAGTCTCTCCGTAAACCTCTTTTCACAGACAACCTGCACTGAAAAAAAAAATGTATGTGGCGTACTTAAAAAGGTAGGTTACATGCGTAATTCCTGTAGTTTTTGGACTTAACGTATAGCAGAAGTATAACTGAAAACGCATGTTTTATAATACTTTCCGTATAAGTGTTCCATCTATACGTACTTTCCGTATGAAACAATATAAGTGGTCAGGATCTCACATACAAATGGACGTATATAACATATAGCTGACGAATGTAACATAAGTATATGCATGAGATATGCGGAAAACTGTTAAATGTCAGACATCCTACAACGGCATGATGTAACATCTAACGAATGCTCCATACTAATTTCTGTAGTAAGCAAGAGGATTCCATATATTTGTACAATATACCGCTGTCCGGAGAACGGATTTTTCTCAGAGTGTGGATCTACCAATTGAAGGATTTATTTTAGCAGCAGTTACATGTTTCGCCCATAGAAATCGAATAGCTGAGGGGATTTCTTCCGAGACCAGCTTCCAAATGAGTCGCCATTTATATTTACCTACAACTAAAGCGTCGTAGGTGGCGGGTGGCTGAAACTCTGAACAGTTACCAACTCCATGGATTACAATGACTTCATAGACATCTGAAGTATACTGAAGTATATGAAGTAGAATAGAATTGAAATTGTGATGTTACAGAGATAAGAATGCTGTGCTTTTAGTGATAAAAATAAAGTAATCTATTTTAAGATTTAATTTTTTCATACATTGATCATAAACAATATGATGTTCTTTATCCTGATTAAATATTCTTCAAATTTAATTCTTAAATCAAGAGAATTTCATTGCAGTGAGCTTTGCTTACATAAAGATATTCGTGCACCTAGTTCTACAGCATCTTCCCACATCAAACCCTCCGGCTCACAATTTGTCTAAACTTGACTTGTCAAATGTCAAGGAATCAACCATAGCAGTTGATTTTGAGAACGCAAAAGGTGTGAAAGTTGAAACTTGCATAATTGAACATAGCTAGTTGGTATTATAGAAAGACCTAGATTTATTTTCAAATAAAGGAACAGTATTTTTTATTCTTCTGCCTACAGGCACCAAGTAGCAAAATTCTCATTTGACTATAGTCTTTCTTTGTATTGTACGCGTGAACAATCCCTAAGGTAAATCATAAATCTTAGTTAGGTATGTAAATATTTGTATAATTATGACAAAATATTTCTCCCAAAAAATTCTTGTAATGCCTTTTACTGCTAAAGTGAATATAAGAGCTTCCGAAAAACTTCCCACTGCTTAAAATCGTTTTGCTTATGGTGACTCGGAGAGGTTAAGAACCGGTGTCTTATTTATTGCAGATCTGAAGCGAGAAAGCCAGATGGATAATTCTCACAACAGACAGAGAAGGAACAAGGATTATTGCGTCCTCTTCAACAGAAAGAGATGAAAATGGTCCACCACAACAAGTAAGTGTCTGTCTATATGAATATATATGTGTGTGTGTGTTTGTGCCAGCAGATTTCAATTTGCAATTTACATTCCACGCAGCTTTTAAGGTTCCCACGCGAAAGCCACTTCTCACGCCCATTTATTATGGTTCTCCAGTTTTTAACCTTTTTTGTCGTCAATTTTTGTCTTTTTTTAAAAAAAAGAATCTATTATTACTCACTCATACAAACGCAGACACACTCACACTCACACACCTGTGTCTGTATAACACGTAAACATAGGAGAAGGAGGATGCAAAATGTGGTTTACTTGAGATATTTTATGCTGTACTTAGCGAATACAACTTAAAAGTTCTAATTCTCCATCCTACTCATTGCATTACTTACTAGAGTATGAACTTTTTAAATTAAGTTCATACTAAGTGAAATGTTCGTTCTTAGCACGAGAAGAATAAGGTTTATGGAAAATATTTCAAAGGTAAATTTGAATACATATTTCCCCCTTCCCTCAACCCTTATTAGGGTACCTATTTCAATCAAATCGAAATGATATAAATTCTAGCTCGATCAAAGTGTTAAATATGTTCAAAAATCCATTTCAAATAGTTCAATAGTTTCCTAACATTGAGTATTTTATGAGTACAAGCTCGGAAATTAAAATATATATGATGCCCCCTTTCACCTCCCTTAGAAGTGGAATTTTCGAAAATACTGAAACACATAGTGACTTTACTTTTCATGAAGAGTTTATATGCCAAGTTTTTACCTCCTTAATTTGATGATCTCTTGAGATGCTCTATTATTGATAAATCATTTAAACCATTTTTAGTCTCCTCAACTACGCATTTCGATAAAAATGAAATGATAAAAAACACGATCTCAACCATGTTTAAAAATTCATTTCAAACGTTTCAGTCGTTTCCTCACATAAAATTGGAAAATGTAATATTATAGAAATTGTCTTCCTTCCTTACTCCCTTACAGACGGAATATTCTAAAATGCTAAAACACATGCTCATTTATTTTCAATGAGAACTACACCTAAGTATATGTTGAGTTTCATCTCCCTAACTTCAGATAATCGTGAAATACTGTGGTCTTTTTTTTTTTTTTTTTTTTTTTAATGACCCCATTTACTCCCTCATCTTAGGATACATGTTTCAAAGTAACATAGTACAAACCCAGCTCGACTGATGTGCTAACTAGTTCAAAAAGTTTCTTCCAAACGGTTCAGTCATTTTTCCGTGATGACGAAACAGACATAGATTTAATTTTTATTTCTATAGATTCATAATTATATCTGATTTCCCACATCCTGTGTTCAACCAATATATGACATTTCGAAAATGCTCTTCTGAAGAAGAAAATAAAGAAGGAAGTCAGCTAGACTATATTGAAAAACTATTCTGACTGCACCAATGATTTCAAGACGAGAATCGAGATTTTTTTTTTTAAAAAAAAGGAATTTCTCATCTCATTACAACGTTAAACTGATTGGTACCAAGAGTAGAAAGAAACAATATGTCAAATTCAATTAAATTTGAAATTTTTATATAACTCATCAATCTTTGGTAGGTCCCTCGTGGCTATATGGTTACCGTATGCACTTTCAGTGCGAGAGACCCGAGTTCAATCCACTTTGGGATCTTATGTGGTTAGAATCACATATTGCGCTGTAGATCCACACCTCTCATAACCCTGGTGCTGAAAGGGATGCTAAATTTTAACTAACCAACAACAATCTTTAGCCCAGGAGAGTACATGATTGTAACAGTGTTAGTGGCCAGAATTGATTTTATTGTATTTAAGGTTCATTGGTTCGTAGTTGTATAGCATCCCTTTCCAGTGTTGAGGCTGTATAAGACGGACATGTATAAAATCTTGCTTACATCTCATTTCTTGTTCGGGAAACATTTTATCTTGAGCTTTAGAGAGCAGTTTATAAAATTAAAGGTATAAACGATGGGTATAATATTACTTTGATATCATTATTCACAAAATTCCTTAATTCTTTGCTGTTGTACATTTCATTTTTTTTTTAAATAAGGAATTTGTGGATAGCGTTTTTAACATTCACTCCCTCAAATTTTACCATTCTTTCATAAATGTTATATACAGTTATTATAATGTTTTAGTTTATTCAGAAATTTTAAGTCATAATTTTGTTCTATAAAATCTACTACATTTTCAGAATAGTTTTGCTAACACTATTAAACTTTTTAGTGAAAGATTCTTGTTGTTGATCGTCAATCTAATAGATTTATATAAAATTCGTTGGAACTAGAGTGTGTCCACTAATTTACACCTTTTGTATTCCATCGAATGACCTTTGACTTTGAGTTTTATCAGAATTTTCTTTTCAGAATGCAGTAATTAAATGCTTTTCCGTATTATAATGAAAAAATAGATAGAACGTACTGTTATATCTTCAATAACATTGAAATATTTTTTAAAAAGAAATCTTAGACAGAAAAGTCGTGTAGAAGAAACTCTGTTTCCCCCCCCCCCCCCGCGATCCGAATGCCGGCTTTATCCGAGCCTTTGTATCTCTAGTTGTGATCGGATAAAGCCAAATTTGTGACTCAATGAAGCAGAAATAATCGTTGTACCATTTAACCATCATGATAACTTATCAGTTTTTAAGTAAATAATTGGTCATTTAAAATATAGACAATGTTTCCAAAATAATTCTCATCACTGACTAATAGTTTGCGAATCAGCTAATAAGAGATCTATAATTTTAGTATGTAATATACTGAAACAAAAAAGAAAAAAAGAAAAAGAAAAAGAAAAATGCGTAATGACATATTATTATTAATTATTCTTTAAAGTAGTGTAACTCCGATTATTCAGATTTAATGAATTCTGGTCCTAATCCGGATATGCAGAATTACTTATAATTACAAAATCATTTAAAAATTGTTATATTGTAAGAGAAAAAGTTTTTGTAAAATAGCAATTGTTTAATAAAAAGATAGAACTAAGAAATGTTGCAAATAAGATCATGTTTACAAAAACATTTTTTTAAAATGGGGCACGGTAGCTTAGTGGTAGAATGTTTACCACTGGTGCGTGGGGTCTCTGGTTCGATCCCAGGCGAAATAAGTTTGTGGTGGACAACATCATGTCCGTGGTTTCACTGGGTACTCCCGTTTCCTTCCACATTCTCATTCCACCAATTCTTCCATCATCATTCACTTGTCTGACTCGCCCGTCTCCCTTGACCGAAAGAGCATAATTGTGTGGCGTTAAACTAAAAAAATTTCATTTCTTCATTTCAATTTTTTTAAAATAAGAAAATCCCAATTAAAAATAAATTTCATCGTTGGCTTCAATAAGAATTTCAAGAAAATTTTATTTTTACTAACAAATACATACACTTCGCATTCCAATATTATGTATTACTAGCATGAATTACCCGCTTCGCTGAGCTAAATTAGGAAAAAATAGTAATATGTTCCGTTAGTCAGTCACTTTTTACTATTATTAAAGCGCTTTTTGATATCGACCATTTTCGATAATTTTTATATATCCCCTCCCCTCCCCATGTTGCGGGGCACGGCATCGGATATATCATTGTTCATCTCAGCGACCCCGAAAACTATGAATTCGAAACTGATATTTTTCATTTAAATCATTTTTATATATTTCCTCCATCCCCCTCTCCTAACTTGCTTGGCTGAATTTGGATTCAAACGGCATCAGGTGGATCACTGTTCATCTTAGCGACCCCGAAAACTGGATTCGACACTAATATCGGTCATTTTCAATTCTTTTAAATGTCTCTCCTCTCCTCCATCTTTAAGTTATACTATCAAAGTGATATGACAAGAATTTTAGGAATGATCGAAAAAATGGATCAAAAGATTGCAATCTTGGCCAAGAATTAGTTTTTGGATCAGGGGCCACAATATTTGGAAAGACTCCCAATTCGAGTTTTCGTATTTTTTACTGAATACGTACATCATACGGAGTTAAGTGATAGTTTGGGTTTGGCTACACTACATGTAGTTCTCCACATATAAGGCGTACAAGAAAATGTTTGATTCACTGAAATATATTGATTTTTTTTTTTTTTTGATCAGGGGCCACAAAATTTTTGAACGGCCTCTAAATCAAGTTTTTGCATTTTTTACGGAATAAGCACATCATACTGAGTAAATTGTTAGTTTTGGTTTGGTTACACTATATGTAGTTCTCCACATATAAGGCGTACAAGAAAATTTTTGTCTGAAATATATTGGACCTTTTGATCCAAAAATCATCTCACGTTTAAACTTCATCTAGTTTGTAAGTTTGATCGAAATCGGTCCATAGGTTTAAGAGTTATTAAGTTTTATTTATTTTCATATATCTTTTCCCTCCCTTAAGTTCTACCGTCAAAGTGAAATGATAGAAAAAACATTCAGGCCCGAACCTAATCTATGTTGAAAATTTGATCAAGATGGTTGAGTGGTTCAAGAGTTAAGTTTTATTTATTTTTATATATAAATCTCCCCCTCCTCCCCCTCCCCTAAGTTCTATCGTAAAAGTCATATGATAAAAACCACCCCAGGTCCGAACCTCATCTATGCTGAAAATTTGGTTAAGATCGGTCGGGTAGTTCAAGCATGATGAAGTCATATAGACAGTCAATTTTATTTTTATTTTTGTAACATATATCTCCCCCTTCCTCTCTCCTAAGTTGCAACGTAAATGTGAAATGACGAAAGAATCCCAGGCCTGAACCTTATTTATGGTGAAAGTTTAATAGAGATTGGTCCTTTGGTTCAAGAGTTATTAAGTTTTATTCATTTTCATATATTCCCCTCATCCCCTTCCCATCCACTAAGATCTACCGTCAAAGTGGAATGATGAAAAACTTCTCAGGTTCGAACCTCATCTATTGAAAATTTGATTGAGATCGATCGGATGGGAAGGGGACGAGGTCCATTCTCACTCACCATTTTATTAACTCACGAACATGGTCACTTTTATTTTTGCATATATTGATTTATATGTATATCTCCCTCTCTTCCCCCTCCCCTACGTTGCTCCGTCAAAGTGAAATGATAGAAAACATTCCAGGCCCGACTCTAATCTATGTTGAAAGTTTGATCGAGATCGGTCGTTTGATTCAAGAGTTATTAAGTTTTATTTATTGTTTTATAATTCCCCCTTCTCCCCCTTCTCTAAGTTCTACCGTGAAAGTAAATAGCTAGAAACACTCCCAGGTCAGAACCGCATTTACGTTTGGGCGAGATCGGTCGGGCGGTTCAAGAGATTAAGAGTCACAAACATAGTCACTTTCAATTCTATAATATAGATATTTCTTTGATTATAGCAGAAATGTGCACTCCAATGGGACCACCTCTGATTCTTCCTGTCTTATACTCACAGAAGTGAGGGAGAGTTGACACGAGGCTGAAACGTTTGTGTGAGGTTGACACAAAGTAAATGATAAGAGCCCCATAGAGACAACGAGGGATAAAAAAAAATTTCGTGAAGATACGGCGAAAAGCTAGAATTTACGTGAGAAATGAGGTGTGACGAGGAAATTTTTTTCCGAGTTTCACCATTGATCTCAGCGACCGCTAAAACTATGAATTTGACACTAATATCGGTCATTTTCTACTACTTTTACATGTCCTGGTAAACGCTTTCCCCCTGAGACCCCCTTGTTCGATTTTTTTTTTAAGCTTCGTCTTAGTCTGGGGCCTGGACCAAGGTACCTGTGACCAAACTTTGGTAACTCTCGATCCAGTCGTCTGGTCCCCAGGATGCACACACAGACAAAAAACGAACTCTTTATTTAACTTATATTAAATTCTTCTTGGATTATAGCAGAAATGTGGATCCTAATGGGATCACTTCTGATCCTCCTATTCCCTTACACTCAAGAACATGAGTTCACAAAGTTCACATGAGAATCGACGGGGATAAAATTTTTCGTGAAAATAAGACAAAGTACAAGAATTTACCTGAGAAACGAGGTGGGTGAGAGAACTTTTCTGTCAAGAACGAAGTGAGGATGATGCCATCAAGTCGAAGTGAGGATAAGATGCAATGAGGTTGGAACTAAATGATAATTTTCAATTTATATATTATTTCCAAAGTTACTTTGAAACTGCTATATGAACCAACGATATTCGAACATAAAATAATATTCTGTAGACTTAGATGAAGACAATGTTTGATAAGGACATTAGGGATGTGTTTTACTTTCACACTTGACAGCCTATAAGGAATTGCTGTAATGTTATGGTTTACAAAAGAACCTATTGTTTGATCATTACACAATGCTCACGGGCTGTAACTTTATAAATTACAAGGAAAGAATATTGTTTTAAAAATATGGAAAACAATGAATTGCTTAATAACAGAAGGAAGTTCTCCTTTCGAGGATTTGCGTGAGTGCTTTCTCCATTTCTTTTCCTCTAAATGCAAATGTGTTAATACTATTTGTGCTTTATTTCTGAAGAAAGGATATAGATCTTAGTGAAAGAAGAGAAAGTTATATCGAATCGAATCGTGACGTCACCAATACTTTCAATTTTTTAATACGCTTTACCTCATAGCAACTAATTCTTTCGCCTTAAGTATCTCGTCTGAATGAACACTATAGATTCAAAAGCCAGTTAGTGAGTGGGCAGTTTCGTGTGTAAACTAAATTTAATCTAGTTTATTATCATCCACTACCTTTATAATATTTTTCGAAAGGATTCTGTTTTAAGATGCTCTGGAGAACGAGTTTGAAAACTCAGAATAAGAGCAAGGACAACACTTCGGGGAGAATTGACTCAAAATGAACTATCAATTTTTAACAAGAAACCCTTTTAAAAAATATATTGATAACGGTAACAGAATATGCATATCTACAAAATGCTATGCTATGAAGACTTACATACTCAACAAGTCTGTCAGAAATGAAAAGTGTTTCTATTATCATTATTATTTAACGTCCTACGGTTATGCCCTTTAGGCTAAAGGGGAAAGATGATTAATGAAAGTGAATAAATGTGAAATTAAATTTTTGTGTTCTCTTACCTGATATCAAGCCCTGGAACAGGTACACCACAGGCACACTTGCTAGCCAGTAGACCAGCTGGGAAGGCCAACAAGTCTATCAGGTGATGATAATTCTATATATAACATGAAAATGATCTTATATACTTGTATATAAATATGAAAAGAACATTTCACGAAAAAACGGAGCTCTCTTGTGGCTGTATAGTTAACGTATTATTCGTCTTCGATGCGGAAGTCCTGTGTTCGATTTCTGGTGGGAGCTGATTTCGTTCATAACCAGGTGCACACCCAGAAATTTTTGTTGGGAGGGCTCCAAAGTTTTGGAATGCCCAATAGTACAAGACACTACATCTATATAGTATTGAACTAGTGTTATTCTGTAACCGAAAAGAGGATAAGTAATTCCTAAGTACTGTCACCTATACTCCCTGAAAAGATAGTAGAACTATATTGTCTTTTATTTAGAAAAAACAAGAATACAGACACAAAAGTAAGATCAAATTACGCCACACTCCAACGATCAACTCCGGTCCAACCAATCAACGATAAAACGTTCACCTCAGTGGTAGAGCGTTCACCTCCGGTGCTTGGGGTCCCTGGTTCGATCCCAACTCTCGCCGTGTGAACTTTGTGGTGGACAAACACCGTGCTCGTGGGTTTTCTCTGGGTTCTCCCGTTTCCCCCCACTTTCTTCATTCCACCATTTCACTCATTTCTTATTATCACAGTCTTCTTTAGCCTAACCGGCATAACCGTGGGACGTAAAACAAAGATTTTCCAACGACATGAAGTGTATAACTTAAAATCTGTTAATAGGAACTACCACAAATAACAACAAAATCACGATAAAAAAGAATATTTCTTCGAAAATCGAAACCTTAGTAAGTCAGACCATTGTAAAATTTGTATCAATGAAATCAGCTCCAGGAAGGCTTCTATTTACGTACGATGTATGTACGAAGTTATATCAACAGAAATTACAAGGAATGTCCAACAACTAAATTGAAAGTTTAAATTTAGTTTGATGAGGATGAATCATTGTTTGAAGGTTAACAATGTTTTAAGACTCATGTGATATATAGAATATACATGCACAAATGAATATTATGTACCTACATACTATTGTCACGATTAAACAAGCTACAGTACTTCAGTTATGATCCTAAGGATAAGATTAACAGAAAGTGTATTTTGAAAATATGCGTATATATTATACTATGATACAGTTTGTTGTATAAAGACGTACATTTAACAATAGGTTTACGTCAAGATGCCTTGATCTCAATAAAGTAAAATAAAATTCACTTAAATGTATGTTTATAATGAAATTCGAATATATTTTAATGAATAAAATAAAATATTTCAGCAGCATTTGTTAAGAAAAATGGAGTCAAAAGTACCACTTGAATATTTGTAATTAGATTTCTACATTTGTACTGTGTTATCAAGTCGTATATGGATATATTTGTGAAATTATGTTCATTTAAGGAGAATTTCACTATTCATTTTGTAAAACTAAACTATTTCTGGTAGTCTAGCCGCTAAGGCGCACGACTTTAGTTCACATGGTTCAAGGTTCGATATATGGTGGAAGAGCATTACAGTAGATCTGATTCCACATAAGCTGTAAGTTGACCTTTCTTGAAGCCTCAATGTTGAAAGGGAGGCCAACAACGTGCACGAAGCCACAAATCGACAGAAAATCCTATAATATTAAAAAGAATATAATGAAATTCAAAAGTAGACAATTAATTCTATGAACATTTCGGACATGTTCAGCAAATACATAGTACTACATACATTTATCCGCAAATCTACTGAAACGATGGGCAAGCTATCCTAACAGTAGTTTTAATTTTTCAGCAAAACTGCAGTCCCGTTACAATTTCCAGATGCACTTAATTTCGTCGTTAACATAAACATTCTTATCAAGAGTAAGTCACACATGGGATATTTCATATCAGCAGGCACCGGTGCGCCAGAAGACACCTGATTAAGCAAGTAAGTTAAATTAGCTAAGAAACAAATCAAGAATGGTAGAAGTTGATGGAGTTATATAGCTTGTTCAAATCGTATTTCTTATTTTCTCCAGCCCAAGAAGAAGTTAGTGAAAAAATGAAGAAGAAAGAAAAAAGAATAAGTACCACTTTATCGAGATGACGTGTGTCATTCTCCCACCCACAAACAAACACTTGAATTTTATAACTTTAGCAGAAGCAGGGATGAAGCTTGTGTATATAAACAGAGACTAGCACTACCCCAATAAGACATGAGACCACTTATGTAGAGGCATGGCTGGAGGTCCCGAGAAGTCGACGGGTGAAATTAGAAGTCTGCAGGTCTTAAGAGATTAGCTTCCGTTCGTCTCTTGAAGAGTGGTGAACATTCTATATAAAAGAGTGAGGTGGTTTCCACGCCAACATTAAGAGGGTTAAGGAGAGAGCATCTGTGATGTGGTTAATGTCAACGGCAAGGGTCTGAGCCACAAGATAAGACTGCAAAGAAGAAGCCAAGGAACCTCTTTGAAAATCTTTAAGCACGCTTTTGTTAGTGGATGCATACGTAGTAGAGGTGTATTTTCAGAACGTACCGTACGTTAAACTAATTATGCAGGGTACGTAATGTGCTCTCTTTTATTATGGATAGTGACAATGATTTATGCACATGTATATGTCATGACCAGAAATATCATTTACTTTTTAATGTTTTCTCTCCTTTGAATATTCAGACTTATTACGCAGGAGGACTTCCCTGCTTTATAGTTTCAAAGTAACGCCTAAAACTAAATATCCTGAACTTACAGTGTACGATGTCCCGGCCAGATAGCGTAAAATTCCAGTGAGTGATGTGTGGTTAGCTCTCCTCCTCAAAGCAGTTTTTATGGGATCTAGATATGTGTTCGCCACGATTTAAATTCAGATAATCTTCTTGTCCCACGATATTTCTTGGGATTCGAACTTGCTACCATATATGCTATATATATTTGCTTAGACGAGGGCTCACACGGAGGGAACAACTGAATTGTGCACATTCTAGATCCCAAATTGCGCACTAATTTCTGTTGGTCCTTTTGAACACAGATTTTCGTCTGACGTTGCCACAATGGTAGCTTTAAAATTTGTGCTCAAACAAGGTTTTCCTTCAGACTAGGATAGGAACAGAAATTAGAAATAAAATACAAATTATATTGAGGATTAACTAAATATAATTTGATAAGTAAATACAACGGGTCAAAATACCCCCAAAACCAAGGTTTTATATTTACAATCCACATGTTAAAATTTTCTTTGTTGCAATTTTCATTCTACAATTTTTAGAAATTTAACTCTCCTTGTCTCTTGTTCTGAATATGTATCACCTTTAAGCATCTCATACTGCTTCAATATGAAGTTATGTCTCTACAAATCTTCCTTTCTTTGTGTGTTGGTATCTCCTTTCGGAATTGATCTTAATTTTAATTTTGTTTTTGGTTGTATCTTCAACAAAGATAAAATCACCTGATAAATATCTGAACCCAGTGAGTAGAAATGTTCATTGTAATGCTTACGAAGTGCTTAAATACTTCCGTCCCATTCGTCGTTCGAGGAGCAACTTAGGATTCTGTAGCCCATATTCTAGGTGAGAACCTAAAGAAAATGAAGCAAACAATTATTATGACATTCTCAATAATAATAATAATAATAATAATAATAATAATAATAATAATAATAATAATAATAATAATAATAATAATAATAATAATAATAATAATAATAATAATAATATAGTAGGCATACTTTTCACTACTAGCCAAGGTTTATGGAAAATTGACAATTGAAAATCTAAATTAATATAATGTTCTCCATTGTCGTAAAGCTTTGCTTTTGGAAATTTATTAACCTCTGTTTTTCCCCAGTCATATAATATGTTTGTTACAGTAATATTTGAGATACAATAAACTAGATTACAATACTATTAATAGAATACAAGGAGACAATATCAGAAAGAACATTCCCCACCTGGGGTCCGTTTTTGTAAACATGTTTCACTTGTCAATAAAGTCACACACACATATACACAGAACAGAAGAGAAAATATCTTCCAACTGAAAACATTGATTAATGTTTTTGTGCATAATCTGTACATTATGACAGCTTGTCAACAGTTTATCAGATAAAACTGATAAAAACCGGAAAAGTGTGCGCAATTTCATTGCAGTCCTCACGGGACACGCTGGCTCAGTGGTAGAACATTCACCTCTGGGCAAGTAGTCCCTGGTTTGATCTGCGTCCAAGCAAGTTTGTAATTGACAACATCACATTCCTGAGTTCTCCTATTTCCTCTCCCATTCTTATTCTACAAATTAACTCATGCTCATTCACTTTCATTAATTATCTGTCTCCTTCAGCTTAAAAGCTGTAAGTGTGGGACGCTCTTTCTTTCTTTTCATTTCACGAGGACTCCTAGTTTGTTAAAATGATAAAAGAAAAATAAAACACATCATTATCATAATCTTGGTTTTATAAGGACCTCATAGTCATTCGGTATCATCATGAAATGAGTTATTATTATCTTGGTTGTAGACAAATTTGTTCTTTCCACATTTGTTCTTTCCTTTTGCTTGTCCGACCTATGGCCGTCTTCAATAGTCAGCGCAACGTCATTGACATTGTATTCTTATGACTCGTCATCATCATAGGTACTCTGCTATTATTGGTAGGTCACTTGCGCAAATCTAGAAGCTTCCATGTTCCATGTCTGAAGCTAACCACTTCGTCTTCAGGTATGATTCATATAGACAATGAACGCCTTAATTTTAATCATAAAAATGAGTCTCTTTCGATTTTCTTGAAGACTACGAATACGAATTCACCTTCAAGATGTCAGTTTGTTAATTTCAATGTGAATTATGTCTCATCACTGAACAATATCATAGAAAAATAAAAATTAAAGTTGTAGAGTAGATCATAATTTTGAGTTAGATATCATTAGAACCATGTTGTAAGTTTCCGACGTGGAGGACCTATGTTCGATTCCTGGTAGGAGCTCGTGTGGTTCGGATCCCACGTTAAGTTGTAGGATCACTTCTCATATAGCTTCGCTGCTAAAAGAGACTCTAAATTGAAAATTAAATCAAATCGCGCATTAGAAGTTTCAATTTTGATCGGTAGTTGTCAACAATGAAGAATGTTTGTTGCCATCTAACAATTGTAACTTCTACTATCTTTGTTTCAATAGTAGAAAATGAGATATGGATAGTTATCGTTAAAATCACCGTTACTCATGAAAGATATTAACGCATTGATTCCATTAATGTAGCCGCTCGAAATAATTGCTCTAGATATCTATTACAAGAAAAAAAACAGAATTCAAATAATCCCTTTCTTTCAAGAGCTTTCATGTGGAGTAGCGGATGGACGTAAGTCACTGTTATCCATGAAGATGTGAACAAATTGACTGCATTGTCGAACTCGGCCCCAGACACTTATTCTAGGTGTTCATTATAAAAAGAAAAACATAATTCAAAAATTCGCTTTTGTTCCAGGGTTGTGAGGTGGAATAACGGACGGACGTTAAGTCACCGTTACTCGTTAAATATGTTAACGGATTAACTCCATTAACGAACTCGGCCGAGATAATTTCACTCCCATTCAAGAGATATCGAGTGGAGTAACGGACATACGTACGGATAGTCGTATTAACATCACAATATTATTATAAGTCCCATTTGCAGGATAATAAATAAATGAATTTGTGGTGTTCCTTGATGCTTGTCATTGTACTTAATTTCTGTCTGTCTAAGAAATCGGCTCTCTACGGGCTTGTCCAACAATATATACATTTTTTAACGACAAAATTTCTTGAAGTAGAAATGGTTATACGCACCTATCTACTTAATTTTGTATATATATATATATATATATATATATATATATATATATATATATATATATATATATATATATATATATATATATTGTTTTGGTAATTAAAATAAATTAATTTTGATGCAATGTTATTTTGACGATGTAACTTTGGGTAAATTACATATGGCGATGACTCAAACGAGAGAAGAGAGACGTGCAAACGAGGCTTAATATACGTTACTTCGGAGGCTCGTACCCGGAAATTTCTATTGGGAGGAGTCTAAACTTTGGGGGGAGGGTGATACTACAAGCCACTATGTCTATGTAATTGAACGGGTAATATTCTGCACCGAAAAAGACGATAAGTAATTGTAAAATACTTCCACCTATATTTTCAGGGGAAAAAACGATAGAACTAGATTGTTTTTATAAGAGAAACAGTACAGATAAATTGTCAAATTTTCATGCTACATCAATTATTTCCCTGTTAAACAAGTATCGTTTTATTGACAAAGTGTACGAAGTACGCTGACTTGGAAAGTTTTGGGGTGAGTTCAGACCCAGTGGATCCCTTTGTGGATGAACCCCTGTTGCTTTGTATATATGATAGGAATCCACCTGAGCTCCTCGCATGTGCATCTTTTGCATATATATATATATATATATATATATATATATATATATATATATATATATATATATATATATATATATATATATACATATCTGCTAAAACATATCACATTGTATACCTACATCACTTGAAAATTGATGTTGAAATTTTTTTAACGGCTTAGCAATGGGAGCTCCGGTCATCCTCAATTCACCGCTCAAAATCTTTTGTGTTGCCGTGGCGATCGATTTTTTTTTGTTTAACATTTACTAATGACCTATTTTTTCTGAATTAATATTGAAACCGGAAGTGGAATTAATTTTTACCACTCCCGGTTTCAGTAGAAGGGTTAGATTGTTGATGGAATATATTGTTTGGACACTTAATTGATTGGAGAAAACTGCTTTTCGCTTTCTATTAACGTTTTAACTCTATACTGATCAATGTTAAATTTGGAAGTGCTTGATTTCTGCTGTTTCTGATAATATATTTCTTAGAAAGCTAAATCAATCGCCCTCAAGAAAAGCTTCTCTACCCCTTATTGGTTTTGCTCTATAGATCAATATTGAAACCGGAAGTTGTAGTGGACTTCTGTCATTTCTGGCTTTTAGTAGAGAGTTAAGGATGGTGATGAAAGATATTCTTGGAAAGCTTATTCGATTGCAAGAAACCGTTTCTCGCCATCTATTACCGTTTCTCCTCTAAAGTGATCAACGTTTAAACCTTAAATCATTGATTTTTTACCACTTCCGGTGAACTGACCGTCTCTATCGACAAAGATATTCCTAAATTTTAAGCCTCTGCACCGTGACCAAAATTGATGCTGACCTATTAAATAGTTTTTGAGATTTTTTTGTTCCCCGGAGAAACAGGGTAAATGTATAAAGTTTTTGGTAAGTCAAATTCCTTAATGAACTGAAAAAGCCTGTTAAGACAGCTAATGAAGCACCTGATGACATACATTGGATTTCAAGTCAACGCATGCCTGATAATTCTTTTATGATCGACGAGCAATTAGATCTTGTTACCACCTCACTTACAAAATCCTTTGCATCAAGGCTAATTTACACTGAAAAATAACGGAAACATTGTTAATAACAAAAATGTTTCCAAATTTTTCATATGGATTATGTGAAATATTTATAAAAATGTTACTCTAACAAAAATGTTTCCAAATTTTTCATATGGATTATGTGAAATGTTAATAACAATGTTACTCTAACAAAAATGTTTCCAAATTTTTCATATGGATTATGTGAAATGTTAATAACAATGTTACTCAGGGGTAAAAATGAATCTGAAAAGCTACGGGATGTGACTCCGTTCCCCTATCTTTGCCCACTGTAATTTTTTTAGGAAGTGAAGGACGCCATAGATATTTTCTGGAAGTGGTGTAACGGCGTCCCCCCAGGTTCCCCCTCACTTTTACCCCCTGATGTTACTAACATATCACTAAAAGATGTTGGTAACTTCTAATGAGGAATTTTAAAATATACGAATTGCTAATAACAATGTTATTAGTAACATTTTTGTTATAATATTGTTACAATGTTGAAATTGCTAGTTACATGTTAATAGCAACATAAGGATCTCTTCAGTTATAAGTATGAATTCATGGATTCAATGGAAAAGACAGCACTTGCAGCAGCCTATGTAGTAGATAATAATTGGTGCGGATAGACGGAAGAGGGAGAGAAGGAGCAGTTTTAAAAATAAAATGTGTTGAGATGAATTCATAGAATTACTAGAAAGAGTTGGTCTACGGAATTTAGTGAGTTACTCAAGCAAGAAAAATTTAACTGTTTAACAGCGCTCCCAAATCCTCTGTGAAATTTGACTTTCAACGCAGGATTTTCTTTCAAGGGGCCAACATGTATAACTCAACACATAAGCTTAGAGGACAAGTAGTTTCTTATTCTTCTTCTTCTTCTTCTTCTTCTTCTTCTTATTATTATTATTATTATTATTATTATTATTATTATTATTATTATTATTATTATTATTATTATTATTATTATTATTATTATTATTATTATTATTGGCATATCAGGATGAATTTGTTGAAACTTCCCGAAAAAACGTGTACTGAAATACTTGACATGTTATCCCTATTCGCTGTGTCCGCGAAACCTATATTTGGACTTCATATACTGTATATTTCGTTCACTTACTTCATTGTTTTTAATATATAGAAACTTATCATTATACACAAAAAAGAAACACGTAAAAGAAATATTTAATAAAAACTTAAAATAGCAGAAACCTTTTTAAAACGAACAATTTAATGGAACTCAGAACTCATTAAACATAGGATTATATGTATAACAAATTTAGGTAAATATATGGTTATGCTTCTAGTTGTTCGTAACAGAAAACTGATAAAACGTATTAATTTAACATTTACACATTTTCTAAGATATACATAATGCGTAAAATTGTTCCGTGTAAAGCATTCTCTGAATTATTATGTGTTAATTTTAATCAAGATCGATTTCCCGGTTACAATCGTGAATTGCCAAACTTTTTGTCCCCCAGCGGGACAGATAGAATAAAAATATGATGGAGTTTTGGTTGATAAACCACACTCCTTAAAAATATTTAATGAGATCCAAATAATATTTGTGATAATAATAAAAAAAGAGGAAAAAGACACGACTAATGCGGTACTTGGTAAGGAAGTTGTGTTCCAAGAGTTGTAATAGAAGTGTCTAATGGAGGAAAGAATAATATGGAGAGGAAATTTTTTTTTTCAACTGATGTGTTGTGTTGAAAAGAGTAATTCTTATTTTTAGGAAACTGTGGGAGACCGCATGAAGGGATACAGACGAGAAAACAGATAAACCTATTTTCGTAATTTTTACGACTTGGATTCGAATCTCTGGAAACGCGCACGAGACAAGATTTGAGGCTGTCTCATCTCGAAAATGTGCTGTAAAAGCGATGTCTCGACTCGAAAAATATATATTTCTCTATTGGAAGAGCTGTGTCTCTACTCGAATTTTGTCAGGAAAATTCTGTCTCGACTCGTCTCGTGCGCATCCCTAGAAACATACAAGTTGTTTCCGATTATTACCAAAGTACGCTATAATATGTCCGATTCATACGAATTTATGTTTTTAAATTTTAGGACTGTCAAGTAATTAATATGTTCGAGAGCTACCGATTCATAAGTGAAGATTTACTTTACAAATACAATAATCTGTCCTTCAAAAATATAATAAAATAAAAATTGGCGTCATTGCTGAATTCGTATATTACATAGTAAACACTGGAACACAGTGTTCGTAGGTGTTACGTAGTAAGCACCTGCCCGTTTTTCTAATTATTTCTGATTTCTCCCACTGTCTCCTTTGGTTTTCTCCTTGTTTCCGATTTCCCTCGCCAATTCTTTCATTATTATTGACAGGTTCAGCAGAAACTGTTCGAGAGTTTCATATCAACAATTACACGAGGATTTTACGCCAATTCATAAGTAACTATAAATCAAGTGCCTCTATATAACGTTTATAAATTATAGACTTTCCTTCAGTTGTACTCGTAACATCACTGCTTAACTTCAAGTTCCTATGACGTGTATTTTTAGTGGTTGATATATTTTGGTTTCTCCTTTGTTGGTCTTGTAATAAGAGTAGATGAGTGATCCCCGTCTCTACATGTGTATACACTTTCATCTGTTTGAGTTATGTGGAATGTTACCTCTTAAACATGATGCTTCTGGTCGGGACTAAAATAAACGTCACATCTCGTATTATACAAAGTGGTAACTTCTCAGAAGTTCTTCAGCTACTCTTGTTAGATATGCGTCCTCCCGCTATTTTTTAAAAAGATTTTTCTTTATTTTATTTTTAATTTTTTTTATTTCTTGTTTCGTTTGTTATCACAACTTAAAACATGCTAGCAAAGAACATGCGCAAGTCTTTCCATTAAGATCTTATTGGATGAAAAAAAAAATGTTCTTGTTAAATTTGACAAAATGTGAGTCTACTTTTTAAACTAAAGTTTGCTTTGTTTTATTATTATTATTATTATTATTATTATTATTATTATTATTATTATTATTATTATTATTATTATTATTATTATTATTATTATTATTATTATTATTATTATAGGGGCTCCGTGGCTAAAATTCATTGCATTCTAGCTAGTGTTGCACACGAGACAAAAAATTTCTCTCCCGTTGATCCTTGTCTCTTAAGAGTCTTCATCCCGGCGAAATTAAAATACCGCTAATTTTACAGTAATTATGTGATATCTTCAAATAGATAAAAGATAAAAGAAATGCGGAACAAGAGCGCCCTAGACAATATTATTTTACATGAGAAACCGTTATCACGACTCAGTTATCTGCTTTCGATTTCGAGCCATTTTGAAAATCGGCATTTATTTTCGCGTTTCTAAACAGCTGTAAACATAAAGCCACTAGGTGACTTGTGATAACGGTATCTCACGCAAAATAATATTGTCTAGGGCGCTCTTGTTCCATATTTCAATTATCTTTTATCTATTTGAAGATATCACATAATTACTGTAAAATTAGCGGTATTT
Organism: Thermobia domestica; assembly: GCF_964235325.1. Classification (NCBI taxonomy): domain Eukaryota; kingdom Metazoa; phylum Arthropoda; class Insecta; order Zygentoma; family Lepismatidae; genus Thermobia; species Thermobia domestica. The sequence goes on from NC_137458.1 coordinate 121,128,355, forward strand.
TAATTTCGCCGGGATGAAGACTCTTAAGATGAGACATATCTTTTCATATTCGAGATGAGACGAGATAGAGACAATTCGAGAGGAAACGAGAAATTTCATGAGCTCGTGAACCACGCTAGTTTACTCAAGTCTTAGATCTCAACACTGTTTTAGTTTATATACGGTTTTATATGGAAACTATAATAGATAAAGTGATTGTGTGATCACAATGAATAACATTTATCAACCTTTCAATATACACAAGTCGTTACACAAATGTATTACAATAATAAGTATAGTTTAAATATTGTTAGGTCATAACTTCGTGGACCTCTCGGGACGCAGAAGAATTCTAGTAACATTTAAATGAAATTAAGAAGCTCAGGGCATAAATGGGTTTAGTCATGGTTCCATTGCCAAGGGCCCGTGAAGGTAGACGTTGATTAATAGGTGTAATAGGAAATACTCGTCAAGTCCTATCTAGCTGTTATTTTGGCCCTAAACCTCAGGAAGTTGGTTAAAAAAAAGCACAAGTAAAGGTTTCATTAGTGATTTCGAGAAACTAAGAGGCTTTAGGAATGAAATTAATATAAGAATAAGATCAGTACAAAACCGCATTTAGCATCTGTGAGAAGCATCCATAGAAGATAGCGTTATGCCGAGATACCGGCATAGGTGATGGACGAAGATTTTTTTTTTTTTTTCAAAATTAGATATCTCGAAAGAAAACAAAGGTAGACGAAAAAAGTGTGTCCAGCATAGATCCTTTCAAGAGCTTGCGTGTGAAATGCAATTTATTTCAAGGAAACTTCAGGAACAGGATTATACTAGTGAGAGATCATTCTTTACTACTTTTTCCATTTTGACTAATTAGGAAGCCTCTTGCCCAATTAAAAAGCACTTTGTTTACGTTTGTTTGCATAACTTAGAAGAATTCACCAACCAAATCTTCGTTTGATAACTTTCTAATTGAGTAAGCTTACCAATTAGTCAAAATAGAACCGCTATGAAGAATGATCTCTCACTAGTTTCACCCTGTTCCTGAGGTTTTCTTGTTACGAATTGCATGTCATATGCAAGCTCTTGAAAGGTTATATACTAAACATACTTTACTTTCATCTACCTTTGTTTTCTTTCGAGATATCTTGTCTTAAAAGATTTCGATCCATCATCTTTCCAATATCTCAGCTCAGCGCTATCCTCTATGGGTGCTTCTCACATATGCTATATGCGGTTGCATAAAGGTCTCATTCCTATATTGATTTCATTCCTAAAAGTTCTCAGTTTCTCTAGAATGACTTCTTTATATTTGGTGCCCTTTTTGACCAACTTCCTGCGGCTTTAGGGCCAAAACAACAGTACAGTAGAGCGTCGATTATCCGAACGTCGGTCAACCGAACGACCGCTTAACCGAACTCTCGCACCTGTTACTCTCCCACCCTACCGTCCATCATCCCCCTCACTCCCAAACCAAGTTTCCCACAGTAGTCGCCGCACTGAGCCACCGCTGGCGGAACATTGCTTCTAATGGGACCTTCATAAGGCGCTGCTGACCGGCCAAGCCGCCAGTCGCTGTGTTTCAACAATCAACACACTTCTGTCGGTTTGGCACTGGCTGTAGAAGTACAGTACAGTACAGTACAGTACAGTTCGATTATCCGAACAAACCAGTTTTCCGAACACCCATGTCCCCCAATTACTTCGGATAATCGACGCTCTACTGTACCTCTAAATAGGGCTTGACCAGTATTTCCTATTACATCTATGGTCAACGTCTACCTTCTGGGACCCTTTTCAATGGAACTGTGAATAAAGCCCTTTGTACATAAATCTTAGAAACGATAGAGAAACCCCTTATTGTTTGTCTCGTCTCGTCTCGTAGTCAACACTAATTCTAACTTGTAATAAGATCTACGTTAATTCCCGGTCAAGCTAATTTGGTCCGGATCCCAACTTAAGGTACAGTACCACATCTCATTATAGCCTGGGCGCAGTAAAGAGTCGTTCAACTCCAAACAAATAAACAAACAGCAACTTGCTCATTTACAAATATCCATCTACCTTGTTTTCCCTGTCTTTCATTCTTTCTCTCTCTACCTTGAAAATTCCAAGTTACCCTGAGATACTGCGCTCATGATATATCTGCCACATAATTGTTATGTAAATAAATGCCGTCTCTCAAAGAGTTACACATTTCTTTTTTAACTAATTAATTAGCGACGCGAGGCAATTAATCAAAGGGAGTTCTTTTCTTCTGTCCAAATTTTTACATACATCAAAATTCGTTCGTTATTAGCAGGAAATGAATCCGTAAAAAGAAGCAGTCGTTTAAAATTCTCTCTTTTATCTTTCTGAAGATAGCATATGTATATAGTTGAGAAAAATTATTATAATATAATTATAATAAAAGTGTTATTTTCTTTAAAAGGAAAAAAAGTGGTTAGACAGCTTCCTATTTAATTTTGTATGCTTTCTATTAAGTCTTTTATTAATGGGAAGCTTACTTTATTAAAGAGTTGTTTTTTCTTTCTTTATCTTCTCAGCGGCACACCATGAGAAGAATTCTTAAACAGATAAGAAGAGGTATGCATATGCGGTGACTATACAGCTTTACCATGGTTACCTTTGTAATAACGTAGCAACATATGAGTTAATAACATTTAATACATCTCTATAAACAAGGAAAGTAGTTAAGTAAGAAAGAAGTACTAGTATATTGAATTGTTCCTTATAGCGATGTATCTTATTATGGCCAATAACTACTGTAATAGTAAACATTCTATTCTGCCTGTACTGACAGGTCAGCTCTCGATGACTGTAAAGTTCCTGTGCAAACACTCCTTGCTGTACCTATCATGACCAGTCCTTAAGAGTGACATTGACCACTGATACCTTGGACAGTAAGGTACACTTTTAAAATCTTTCATACATTTAGTACACTTTAAAAGATTGTAAGATTATACAGGGTGTTTCAAAACAACACCGGCATCGTTTGGGAGGTGATTCCTGACACCAAGATAAGTCAAAAAGTATAGACCGTGCAGAAATATGGTCTTGTAGTATAGCTGGGTGCAGAAATCCGTCATTTCAGAATTATAGGCTGCCAAAAATATGAATAAATGAACTTTAAAAGTCCATAGCTCCAATATTATGGGATCTACCGTAGTCGGATCAAGACTTCACTTAGGAACTAATATGTGCGCTATCCAAAAATACATGTATCAGAATCCTAAGGTACTCACGCAACAATTTTTATAGAGGGAGTTAGGCTACGGGCGTATAGTTTGAAGTACTCACCAACTACCTCTATAGAAATTGTTGCGGAAGTACCGCAGGATTCTGAAACTTGGATATTTGGATGGGGCACATACTAGTTCCTAAGTGAAGTCTTGACCCGACTAGGGTAGGTCCCATAGTATTGGAGATACTGACCTTGAAAGGTCATTTTTCATATTTTTCATGTTGCTTATAACTCCGAAATGACGGATTTCATCCCTCAGGTTGGTCTATACTTTTTGTCTTATCTTGCTGTCAGGAATCACCTCCCAAACGTTGTCGGTGTTGCTTTGAAACATTTTATAAATGGGAAAAGCAATTCAATATAGAAAAATGATTTTTATTTCAATATAGAATGCAACACTACTTTTACGTTTTTCAAGAGAATAGAAGGAAAATAATGCAAACAAGGAGAAAAGTGTAAAGTTTGGAAAACGAAGAGGAATTCGAAAATGTGGTGTTGTGATATCCTCCAAATGTTGTGCGTCTTCTGTATACAAAAATGCAAGCAAGTTAATCTATATGGGAATTTTAATACATAAACTTTAAGTGGTAGATATTTTTCACTCCCGGTTGCAATAGAGGCCTGCATTTAGAGATCGAAGTTATTTTGAGGACACTGAATTCAAATCAAATACAGTTCCTTACACTCTCTTACAATTTAGCTCCAAAAGAATCAATATTGAAACCGAAAGTTGAGCTATCTTTATTACTTCCGGTTTCAATAAAAGAATAAGGACTGAGATTGTATCTATTCTCAATCTATATATTATATTTAATCTGATTCTTAATCCATAATTTTTTTTAAAAAAATATATTGTTCTCTGTTATTACCGTTTTCACTGTTGAGAATTGGAATTGAAACCGAAAATGATAGTAGATTTCTTCCACCAATTATGATTTTAGCAGACAGATAAGGTGGGAGGTACTATATGCTTGTGACACCGATACGCATCAAATCGCTTTTCTCCGTCTGTTATCTTTTTGCTCTAACGTTGAAACCCGAAATGGTTGATTTCTGCCACTTCCAGTTTGAACAGAAGATTAAGAGAGGAGACAAAATCCATTCTTGGAACACCAAACTAATTTTTTTTTAAATCTCGCTATCTATTACCGTTTTTGTTCTTACACCTGTCGACAGACAGACTGGCGGACACACAGAGAGATAGACAGACATCTTATAATATTTTCCATCCTTATCTATAACACAGTTTGAAAGTCTAAATGGGATAATACGTGATAATGAGCGACTGGCTGACTGATCATTGCCCGGGCCAAACTACTTAAGTTAGAAACTTGAAATTTGGACAGTATATATCATTTGTGACATAAGATAGCGCTAAGGATTGATATTTGGAAATTCGACGAGGAAGAGGAAGAACTGTGAGTTGCATTTATTGTAATAAGGCATCCATATTGTAATAAGGCTCAGTGGTAGAGCGTTCACCTCTGGTGCTTGGGGTCCCGGGTTCGATACCAGCCCCCGCCAAGTGAACTTTGTGGTGGACAAACACCGTGTGCGTGGGTTTTCTCGGGGCTCTCCCGTTTCCTCCCACTTTCTTCATTCCACCATTTCATTCATTTCTCATCATCACCGTCTCCTTTAGCCTAACCGGCATAACCGTGGGACGTAAAACTCAAAGATTTCATTTCATTTTCAATTGTATACGAAAGGTGTATAAGAAAGAACTTAAAATAAATTGATGGGCCTTTGCTAGTAAAACAATGAAATTGTAATAAGTTTCATTTTAGCCATCGCAAGTATGCTACGTATACGAAGAGAGCTTACAGTGCCGCTCTGTCTGTCGACAGATATCAAAGCAAAAACACCCAGAGATTGTGAAAAAAGGTTTTCGGATGTGGATTCAATCCATTTTTATATAGCCATTACAATTGACGATAATAACTAAGTATTGAAAGCAATTCAATAATTCTAATCAGCAGTTTTCCTTCAAGTGAACCAAAGTAAATAACCTTAAAATGAAAATTAAAGGTCGGTCGATCATCGCTGAAACCAATTTGAGACCTATATGAAGTCTCTACAATTAAGTTTAAGTAATTTGAATCACCACACGTAAGGTCAAAATTGGTGCAGGAGACCCGGGTTCGATTCCCGACAGGAGCTCATGTGGTTCGGATCCTACCGTTAGCTGTAGATTCACATTTCATATAGCCTCGCTGTTGAAAGGGACGCTAAACTCAAAATCGAATCAAATGATCAAAATTTTGGAGTTATAGTATGACTCTTTGATCCCCCGGATGCTTTCTATTCACTTTCTTATTCCTTTCCTTCAAATAGGCCTGTCTGCATTTGATCTCGTGTCATAGGTTGGCTGTCTTGCCTCAGTACTACAGCTCACTAGCAATCAGAACATTCCGCCATTGCTTAAAGACTTCATTGCCACCCTGTAACAGAGAAGAGTTGTATTAAAAACCTACACACGCAATACTGTTTTAAATTTGTAAACGTCGTACTCATACATACATTATACATATAGGCTATAAAAATTTGTTGTTTCTTTTAACATGGAAATACTGTTTGTTTTGATAAGAGATTTTAAATTAAGTACGCACGACAGATGTTTGTATCAAATTATGATTCCAGCATTTCTTCATATACATATTGATGGAAAGAACATGTAGAATTAAGTGACCATACTTCCACCAAGCAGATATAAAAAATATTATGATGTTAAGAACTTCAAGTTGACAGGACACCTGACATATAACTATATAAATCGAAATCATTATTTCCTTTTAGAATATTTTATTTACATTTTCAAGGCTAAAAATTATCATAATAAACAAAAGTTGATATATAAAATTGTATTTGTATTTAAAATTTTTATTGTGCAGGGTCTATTTGTTGTGTGAAGTGTTTTGCATGAAGTAAATTTACGAAAAATAAAACGTGCACAAAAACCTATGGTCGACCTCTCAAAATTAATGTTAATCTTATAAATTTCAAGGCATAATCGCAGAGATCACCATTGCTCTTTAAGATTTTTCATATTTCATTCGCTTAAATTCTCATTCCTCTCTTATGAAAGCAAAATGACAACCGGTTAATCTTGAATTTAGTTTTAATCTTTTCTTATCATATAAGGTTTATCATATACAGTACATAAGTACCTTAGCAATCCACTGAACACGAAACAATTGAATAGTAGCACACATGGTAGTAATCACACACACACACATACATACATGAAAACAATGTTCAAAGGAAAAATTTCTTTCTGCAGTACGTATATGGGTGTTTTTTTCAGTTTCAATTTTTTCGTGAAGAAATCAGTTACGATGGTTCCTGTCGTCTTCTTCTGTAACTTGTTCTTCATCCACACACTTTCAACTACTTTTCTCAAAGCATATACAGCTGGCCACTCTGCCGTCCCCCTCCACCTGTTCTTGGAATTTCATCATTGTTTTCTCATGGAAATAGGTAATCGGTTCTGGACCCTCATCCACCATCCTCTATCGAAATTCCAACAATCTTATCTCGCGAATCATCAGATCATAACTTCCTGTCAACAGTTGATTCATTCAACTTTACCTTTGGGGTGTCTCCTTTATGTGACCAAATTTGTTTCAAATTTGTGTGTCCAATATGCAAGATAAAGAGGTGTCCAGGTTAAATGGGTTCCAATAAGTAGAAATCAATGGGTTTCTTGTTCTAGATCCGATACAAAGTGTCCAAGTTAGTAAGGCGACCAATTTGATGAATTTCATTGTATATCTTATGTTTGGAGAATATTTTCAGTTAAATAGAACTTAAATTTTAAGGATAATTTTAGGGTTTATCTCACTAACTATGCTAAGTACTGTCGTCTCGCTGATGTCAAACTAAAGAGCATGTTAAATATATTTTAAAATCAGTTTCATTTCAATCAATAACATAATCTTCTTACAACAGTAATATTTATGTTTAGAAAGACGTAAAATTTTCTCAATTTCTTGGAAACCCATTTAAGCTTTTACACCGACGCACAGGGACGTACGCAGGGGGTGGGTCCTGGGGGTACGAACCCCTCCCCCGAAATTTCGACTTTTGTGTAAATTTAGCCTAATTTTAGGGGCAATTTTAGGAATTTTAATATAAAATATCCTCAAATTGGGTTTGGAGCCCCGAAATAAAATCCTGCGTACGTCCCTGCCCACGCATATAATTTTGTCCAGCTCAATAAGATTCGTCCATCTTAGAGCAATCCTAATCCCCTTAATATTATTGTATAGCTTAAGTTCATAATGTTTCATATTCTTTAAATTTTCTTAAATAAGGGCTTCATTGCAATAACCATGGTCTCACATTCATCTCATAGTCAAATAAAGATATGGCAAGAATATCACTGTAAAAAATGTGATGGAGCTATTTACGGGTAATAAAGATTTAAACAAATTACAAAGAACTGGACAGAGATGAAAATGTTTTGATAGACATATTCTTATGTGTTTGACATAGAATATTCTGGTGCTTAGGTGCTCTGAGGGCTCATTTTGTATCAGTCCTTACAAAATTTGCGAACAGCAACAGAACGTAAAACAAGAGCTAAGAAGTTTTGGTGGTGAGTGTGTGCAAAAATTTACAGGCAATAGACGATTCCAAACCGTAAAATTTGAATGAATGACCTAATATTGTAAAATCAGTATGATATCGACTAAAACACAAATTTTGCTATTGTGTTAACGCATATCAACACGGAGTGAGACCCTTGGTCATGTTCCTGAAAATTGATTGTTTTAGATTTTTAAAAGTGCCTATATGGTCAAAAACATGATTATCACATTACTATTTGAAAAAAAAATATCGCTTTAATCGCAATTAATTTCTTTAAATTAAAAGGTACTTAATAACTTACTTACTCATTCGAAAGTGACCTCTCTCTCTGTATATATATATATATATATATATACGTACACTATTAAGACTAAAGTGCTGTAAATCTTCCAACTGTGAAGCGTGATGCTAGAAATAATTTATTACGAAGTTCGGTTTACCAAAACTTCTTTATATTACGCTGACTGTAAAGACCCATCGTTGCCGGTCTTAATTCAGTACCGATTATTAAATACACATGGGAAATATTTAATGCAGAATTTCGCCTAAAAGGGTACAAAATTCCAAGTTCCTATTATTTACATATGGTAAGTATTCATTTTCTTAAATATCTCGCTCAAGGGTGGTTTAAATTAGGAACATACCTTGCATACGACACTGACTCATTACAATCAAAAATATACTCCCATCATTGGTAGGTCACTTGATGTATACTTTGAAGTTTCCATCCACTACAATTTGCAGTTTGTTACATCTTCATTCTTTTCCTCTTTTACCCTCTACCATATTTTCCAAAAAATACTCAAATAAAGTCCAAATCACCCTTCATCTTTTTACCCACCTCCAGTATTACTTCTATATTTCAAATTCAAACAGAAATACATCATAAATGTGACCTATAAAATCAAGATGATTTTAAAGGATGATGCGGAGAACCCCCCCCCTCCTGATACGAAATTCCTTCCGATATATATATATGCAGGCCCAAATCCATGTGGGGCTATAGCCACCCTTTGAAGCTAAGGTATACATTGGATAAAATAGGCTTCAATCCTACTTTACACTGGATAAAGCAACAAACTCCGGTTTAGCCCCTCCCTCAATCATATACTGGATATAGGGTGTTTCAAAACAACACTGATAACGTTTGGGAGGTGATTCCTGATACCAAGATAAGACAAAAGGTATAGACCATCCTGGATGCACAAATGCTTCCTTTCGGAGCTATAGGCTGCCGAAAATATGAGAAAATGAACTTTAAAGGTCCATAACTCCAAAACTATGGGACCTACGGTAATCGGGTCAATACTTCACTTAGGAACTAATATGTGCGCTATCCAAAAATACATGTTTCAGAATCCTAAGGTACTCACGAAGCAGTTTTTATAGAAAGAGTTTGGCTACGGACATTTAATTTGAAGTACCCTCCAACTGCCTCTATGAAAATTGTACCGAAAGTGCCACAGGATGCTGAAACTTGAATATTTGGACATGGCACATACTAGTTCCTAAGTGAATTTTTGAACCGACTCCGGTAAGTCCCATAGTATTGAAGCTATGGACCTTTGAAGTTCATTTTTTCATGTTTTCAGGAGCCTGTAACTCCGAAAGCAAGCGTTTGTGCACCCAGGATAGTCTATACTTTTTGTCTTATCTTAGTGTCAAGAATCACCTCCCAAACATTATCGGTGTTGTTTTGAAACACTCTGTATATAGGGTGTTAATGAACTATACCGACAAATTGTAAGAGCTGATTCCTCACATCAAAATAAGAGAAAAAGTTCATTTGGATCTATGACGAAAATTGCATAGTTTCAGAGCTAGGGGTGTCCAAAATCGCGAAAAGCTAAATTTCAATAGGCCCTATTTCGAATTCAAAAAACTGTGGATGGTGGTTCTTATCAGCGTAAAGGAAGCCATGCACACACAATTCAAAAGTGCATATTTCATCAATTGTCAATAGGTGTAGAGGGTATTCTCTACAGGGTATAATTCTCAGATATGTTTTCAATAGAGTTTTCAGATATAGCCTGATTTCAAGAAGAGTTCAAAGTAGGCAGGAGGTAAACCTTGAGAACAATGGACATCCAATGGTCCAGAGGGAAGGCGGAAGTGTTAGGAACAGGTAGCTCCATGTTTCTTTGTGTTCGGAATAACGTGTGATGATATGTATTTCGTCACGGTATATTTCACGTTTATTTCATTTATAAGCTTGAAAGAAGACATCGCACCATGCGCTTTCCCGAGTACAAGAGACCGTGCTGCTGATGATCCTTAACACTTCCGACATCGTGCCAAAGGATTCGTGTTCACTGTTCACTGCTATCAAGGTTTATCATTTGCCTACCTTGGACCAATCATAAAGTCAGAGGATATCTCAAAATTCGGTTGATGGCATGTCTGGGAATTTCACCCTGCAGGGAATAATATGTACACCCATTGGACATTCATGAAATATGCATTTTTGGATTGCGTATGCATAACTTCCTTTACGCTGATAAGGACCACCACTCACAGTCTCTCGAATTCGAAATAGGGCCTCTTGAAATTTGGCTTTTTTGCGATTTTGGACAGCCCTAGCTCTAAAACTATGCACTTTTCGCCATAGGTCCCTATGAACTGCTCTCTCTCTCTCTGTATATATATATATATATATATATATATATATATATATATATATAGAGAGAGAGAGAGAGAGAGAGAGAGAGAGAGAGAGAGAGAGAGAGAGAGAGAGAGAGAGGGATCCGATTGTGCTTAACGCGGCTTATCAGTATTTTTGCGATATTACTTTCACTCGCCCCTCTCTACAAAAAGTTTCCGACCCGGGAAAAATCTTCTGAAACCACTACTGTTCAGAACACTTGTTAACAATCAGAAATACATGTTTGTGCACTTTCGTATGTGAGTAGCCTTCTAGTACAAACAATTCAAGGTAAAGACAATCAAAACTCAGGTTACTGACACCATTTACACGAAAGAAATCTTGTAATATCGATTTCCGTGAAACTAATTTTATCGCTGACCTTTAAAAAGAAATAGAAAAGTCTTACAAATGTATTATAATTCTTATTCCTACTTTTGAAAATAAATCTTTACATTTGCTAATCGTAATAAGGTTTAAATGTGTGCGAAAGAACTAAGTGGTGTTCTCAGTATCAAAATCTCCCACGGTTTTTTTTCTATATTACACACACATGCTCACCATTATACATACACATAAACATTGAAAATTGTCCCTCTGGGCACGCCGCAAAAGAACCTGTATTTTTGGTTTGATGGCGTCATTAAACACTATTATGCAAACACACAAAGAACATTTTCTATATAATTGCTTTCTTTACAAAAAGTTTAAAATAAAATAATAATAACGAAAAAATAAATTTTGACATCTTTAAGCATGATTGATATATTCTGGTTGTCATGTGATGTGTTCATGTGGGGTAGTCTGACATGTCTCTTGACGTTAATAGTTGGTGATCTAATTTGAAGAGAAGAAGTGCAGTTTGTTCACTATTAACTCTCGTGTGAATCACGCATATCTGTCAACCTGGATGTGCAGGTAGATGGGAAATATTTTTTTGCCTCGTCTTCTCAGCTCCCTCCATTTACATACCTGCTGCTACGTACTTACGATCCCAATTAACTAATTGCATTTTAAGATTTTGTTAAGAGCTTGTTTGTGTGCATTATAATTATAATTATTATCATTATGTTCTATATGATTAAGATATGTGAACACTTTGGGAAATTGAAAGATAATTGGAGGAATTGGGGAACTAGTAGTAGATTATTTGATTTGGTTTCTTTCGAATATAGGGAAAAAATCAAACCTACATCTTAACGTGGGAATCAAACTGCGCGAGCTCCTACCAGGAATCGAACCCCTAAACGATAGCCATGTAATGGGACAAATACTGCTATATGGACATCATGGAGTCTATTGATCTCCAGTGTTTGCATCGTAGCTTGAAGGGAAGCTTTATCCTCCTGTTGATTACAGTAGGCGTCCTAACATCGGAGACGGAAAGTACCCAATCCCATCCTTTGATCACAACTTGTCAGAGTCCAAATCATAGTCTGGAAACCAGAGATGGAGTGGGTCAATATTTGTAAGTGGGCCAGTGGGTTGTGGGTCAGAGTGGGTCACGGTGGGTGTTGGGTAATGGTGGGTCGTGGCTAAGAGTGAGTTACGGTGGGTTGTGAGTCAGTGGGTCATGGGTAAAGTTTTCCTTGACCCACGCCACCTCTGCAAACCCCTCTGAAACGAGGGAGGTACCAGCTGCACTACCGAAAACAATGACTCGTGCAATTCACCCATTCAGAAGTGGAAATATCTTTCTCTATATAGACCCTACCTATTTGGCTCATGTTACTTCAGGAGATAGGTAGACGTTTTTATTTATTTATTTATTTCGACTTATTTTACATGTCGAGGTTAAGGCTATATGTAGCCTTATCTACCACCTAAACATGACACAAAATTGAAAAATCAAAGAATATAACTAACAATAGCAAAAGAAAAAGTTAGAAAGTAAAAAAAACACACAAGAAACAGACGGTCACTTGAACACACACACACACACATAACACACACAAATATAATATAGTGCTACCACGAAAGTACATACATGTTACAATATGTAATAAATGTTGAGTTTCATATCTTTATGACCAGCTTTTCTATTGGCTCTTCTGTCTCTGTGTCCATTCAACCCTGCTTCGATAACAATAAATTAAAAACTGCTCTTTTAAAAGATGCTAAAGATTTTGACTCACGTACCGAGGTTGGCAAAGTATTCCAATCACGACACGTTGAAATTATATATGATTTGGAGGAATAAGTTGATCTATCAATAGGAATTGCAAGTTGGCTATTAAAACGTGATCTTGTGTACCTCTCATGGAAATCGCTTTAAAAATTAAGGTGTCTTAGAAGATAGGAAAGTTCTGTAAAAATAAGTGTTTTATACAGCAGTACCAACGAGTGCAATTTTCGCCGTTGCTGCATCTTCAGCCATTGCAGCTTTTTAAAGAATGGTGTAACATGATTTGAGAATTTTAAGTTAAAAATAAAACGTATACAAGCATTTTGTACTCGCTGCAAACGCTTTTGTTGCTAGTGAAGAATTTACTTGCACCGCATTTTCTCTCAGATGACAATCGTAGGAAAATTAAGGATTCAAGCGCTGATGATACTTACAGGAAGAACAACATGGGCAGAATCAGACCGACGCAAACCTACGCAAAACCGAAAGTTTAATTTTTACTGATTTGACTTTCCTTAATAGCCGCTTCTGCATAGATAGGTAATACATATATATGTAATAATTACATAAGATATCTTATGAGAACTTACATACGTGTGTGTATAATATATATACACTTTGAATTTATTATGAGAATGGGGTAGTAGGACTTTTGCACTTCTGAAGAAATTTCTCAGCAACTCTAGATTCCGAAATCATAGCCCAATTTTAGCTCAAAATTGTAAAGCAACATGTACCTTCTCCGAATATTTCATAATTCGGATACTGTTTGTTGTAAATAACCATTTGTGTGAGTAAATGTCCACCACCACTATTTACTTCACATATGCACGAAAGAACCACTCACATACCAGATTCTATGTAATGCACTGACAGTAATTTTTATATGCGTAAACTAGGACACAATTTGATGATGTGCGGGGAGCTATATGCACGAAAATGGTTTCAATCCTTGTTTTCTTTTTTTAACAAAACTGTTGTAGTTGTGGTTATATGGTGTAGTATTTCAAAAGAAGGTGTAATACGTTGACTTTTTGGATGCTTTGCTTGGACGTCGCGTGCTTTTAAAACGCTCTGGGAATTGTAAAATTGTGGAAACCTGGTTTTTCAAACTCTCCCAGCTACTACCCATACTCGTAGAAAGAGGCGTGGTATAGTTTATGCCTATCACGAAACGCATGTGCGCTCACACATAGTGTATAAGTATGTCTCAGAAAAATGATTGCACTTTTCTTTCTTCAAAACCACGTTTATGAATCTTTCTCCTTTTGCATATTACGTAGTAGCTGTATGTAAAGACGTCATATTGTGCATTTCGTGATAAAAAGAGCTTTTGACAAATGTAAGAAAAGGAGCTGTAATGGATCTATCAAAAAATGAGAATCAATAACAAATTTTAGCTATTACATACATGTGTTTTGTGCTGGGGCAAATAAAAAAAAATGTCTCCTGGTAAGTACCTCTTTGTTTGTGTGGAGTTGCCTATGCAATGACCTTTTCAGCACTTTGTCTCTATGAGATTTTGAGTAACTTCGTTCCAAGAAATTTGGTTTTAACTATCAAATTCTTCCACACATATTACTATGGGAATATTTTGCACTTTTCATATCGGATTCGTCTGAGCTCGATGGGAAGAGAGGGAGGGGCATGGTGAGTCAGTGATAGAGCCCTTATTTCTAGTGCGTGAGGTCCTTATTTTGATTCCCGGCCAAGTAAGTTTGTAGTGGACAACATCGTGGATTTTTTCGGGATATTCCCGTTTCCTCCCACATTACCATCCCACTAATTCTTCCATCATCATTCACTTGCTTTAATCATTCGTCTCCCTTAGCCTAACAGGCATAATCCTGGGACGTTAAATTGGAACATTGAGTTTACGTCTAAACTTGAAGTCTCTCAATAAATTCGAGCATCTCATATGGACATATTAATGAACATTACCTCCACTTCTTTTTCTTCCATTGTGGGTTAAACCTTTTAAAAAACATTGAAACATGTGCTTAATTATTTTCAATGAAGAGTCCAAAAAATAAATAAAATAAAATAAAATAAAATGTCAAATCTGTAACCAAGGGATTCAAGAAATCTGAGATATGAACCTCTTATTACAACAATTGCAAACCCTATAGTCCCTTCACGTTCCACATAGAATTTCCAAAAATAATCCTCTTTCGTGTATTTTACGTCACAAATTCTGCAGAAAATTTCAAGTTTCTACCTTAAACAGATTGGTCTGAGCTTTGATCGGTCAGTCAGAATATCTTCTTCTATATAGAGAGATTCTCAAACATTTCTGATTAAGAAAAAAAAAACTCCCAACAGTTACTGACCAATCTACAGACGGCTTTTGATGCGCAGTCCCAGAATCAGAATTAGAATAGATCTAAGTTTTCCGGCATGTAAAGCAAGAACTTCGGAGAGTTCTTTCTGATTGGTTGACTAACTTCTATTTACTTCCTTTCTGAGCAGAGAGACTATATGTGTGACAAAACCTATAGATTAAGGTGTATTTGAACCACTGTATTGTCTTTGATGACCTTCGACCGGGAATGGAAGCCAAGGCCTCGTATACGGTGTATCAAAGATCAGTGAAGAAGATAGAGAGCCTTTATATTAGGCTTTAAATGCTGTTATGGGATCAGATCTGATCCGCGTTGTTACACTGCTAGTGACAGATAGAAAACAGTGGGAGATACCCAAATGAAGCAGTTTTAAAAATTCCATACGCTATTTTACGATATTATTTTAAAGGGCTATCAACAATCTATGGCTCACTCAATATAATAATAATAATAATAATAATAATAATAATAATAATAATAATAATAATAATAATAATAATAATAATAATAATAATAATAATAATAATAATAATAATAATAATAATATAATGAGATTAAATTAAAATTAATTTGTGATAATCAGGAACAAGGAATCAAAAAAGGAAACATGAACTGTGAGCTCAAATCACGCTGTGAGTCACGAATTTTAAAACAATAACCATTTGTTTAATAATACGTAAGAAACAATATTTATCAAACCATAAGGCGTGAGAAAGTTTCTATTTTATACATAGTTTTGAAAGAGATTGACTCCATCTCCCTTTACAGACATACGTAAACAACAATAGCATTCCTCCATATTAATTGGGTTTCCTGTCGAAAAGAAAACTTGTATTATATTCCCATAGTACATTAATGATAATAATACTAATAAGAACAATAAATCATCCTCTCTCTCTCTCTTTGTATACCTCAATTTGTTCATTTTATATCTTCCTACTAGTCTGTTTTTTATTATTGTTGTTGTTGTTTCTTTGTTATCTTTGTTAATTGTTGCTACTAACTTCCGCGCTTCCAAATAGTAATTAAATAGTAATATGACTCTTCCCTACTCACTCGTTCTGTTCTTTCAGTTCTTGCCCCTTGACCACATGTGAAAACATGCTTTCGAAATCCTATATTACAACTTAATGTTACCCACAGTTTCATCGATTCTTTTGAACTGAACTAAGCGCTTACTACCTATACGTAATGATATAAAGAAAAATGATCAAAAAAATAAAATAAAATAAAAACAATGCTTTTATACAATACACAGAAAATACAAAAATAATTTTTGGGGTCAAGTAAGATGAAGAAGTGGGACTAAGACTATAAAAGCATTGAACACAGAAATGGGACTAAGATTATAAAAGCATTTAACACAGAAATGGGACAAATACTATAAAAGCATTTAACACAAAAATGGGACTAAGACTATAAAAGTATTAAACATAGAAATGGGACTAACTGTAAGACTATAAAAGCAAATAACGTAGAAACGGGACTACGACTATAAAAGCATTGAACAGAAATGGGACTAAGATTATAAAAGCACTGGACACAGAAATGAGACTAAGACTATAAAAGCATTGGATACCCTATATGGTCCGGTATAATTCATTATGCTCGTAATATTCAATCATAGACAATGTGCATTTTATATAAGCCTACATGTGTAAAATTACTTTCAAAACATTTAGTGGTTATTATTTTTACTTTTTGTTGTTCTTAATGCTTTCACATTCAATCAGCTCTTGAAGTCTACTTTTCACTAAGATCTCCTGGATGTTATACTGTACACAGAACCTTCAGAGCGTTCTTGGTTGCATAACAAAATATGATATAAAGTTAATAGGCAAAGAGTGAAACGATTGTCATCAGGTGTCTGTTCAAAATTACAGAGCTCTGATTAGTATGGAAGTGCGTGAAGTAAAAGTTGAAAAATTTTTCTCTAATAAACAAACAAACAGAAAAAATCATTGTAATAAAGCATTGTAATAAAGAAAACGAAATATTTAATGTTCCATTGTTACAACCCTTTAGACTAAAAGAGACGGATAATTAATGAATGTGAATTATTATTAAAGAGTGTGGAGTGAGAATGTAGGAGGAAACGGGAGAACACACAAAGAAAACACGAGGACCATCACGAACTTATTCATTTGACCCACAATAGAATCGGAGGTCTCTAATCAAAAACCGCTTCTTGCTATTTTTTAAATATAGTTTTTACTCTATTAAGAATCAATATTACAACTAGAAGTTGTAATAGATTTCTACCATTTCCGGGTTCAGTAGAAGAATAAAAGTGAAATGGAATGTATCTTTTGGATCATGAATCCATATTCAAAACCCCTCATCGCTACCTATTACAGTTTATGGTCTAAGGAGATCAATATTGAAACAGGAAGTGACAGTAGATTTCTACTGCTTCCGGTTTCAGTAGAGAGACAAGGGCAAAAACAACATTTTTCAAAGTTGGCAAATAACTTCTTGCTTGCATTCTATTTCCAGTTTTGCTAGATCAATGTGAAGATCAATGTTGAAACCGGAAGTATACATTTCTCTCTTTCGGCTTGCGTACATGGTTAAGGGAGAAGATGAACCCTATTCTTGGGGCACTGAACCCATAATTATAGGACTTCCTATACTTATGCCTAGCGTAGCTTGCGATTGTAATACTTAGGAGGGAGTCACAGTGACTCAGTAGTGGAGCGTTTACCTCTAGTGTGTGTGGAGTTCCTGGTTCGATCCCCAGCCCAGTTTCTTCGTTTTCTTCCACTTTCTCATTCTACCAATTCTTCCATCATTATTCACTTGATTTAGTCATCGTCTCCCTTAGCCTAAAGGAACGTTAAACTAAAAGATTTCATTTCATTTTTCTAATCACAATATTCACTGTATTTTCGTTCTCTAAAATTTTAAGTTTATGGAAGTAAAGTGTATCAACATATCTATAAATTAAGTAGTTTAATTAACAATTTCGCACATAATAGATTGTTTCTGCTTATGTAGAGCTGATATATATATATATATATATATATATATATATATATATATATATATATATATATATATATATATATATATATATATATATATATATATATATCGGGTGTTGCAAAATAAGTGTTACAACTCTTGGGAGGTGAATCCTGCCACTGAGACAAGAAGAAAAGTTCTCTTGAACTTTCGACTATCGGACATAGTTTCGGATCTACAAGGTGCCGAAAGCGTGGGAAAATGACTTTCGGACGCCAATAGTTCGGAAACTATCCAACGTAAAGAGGGCGGATAAAAAATTCACTGAAGAAGTGATACCTGCTGTATTGAATTTTGCATGTTTCACAATCCTACCATGAACGCGCAAGGGATTCTCCAAAGGAACGTAGGGAGTCCCGGATAATCTGCCAAATGAAAATTGGTCTAAATCGATATGAATTGATAGGGTTTCTACCAGGTAACAATAATTTGTTTGTATTAAGTCGATATCTGGAACAAATACAAAATGGCGGACACCGTGGCGGACAAAATGGCATGCCCGTTGTGTGTGGTTGCATAATCGCCAAGTACGGCTGCTGCCCAACAGTGACGTTCTGAGTATTAAGTATAGCGAATTTGTACTCAAATGCTCTAGAAAGACATCTGGAGTGTCGGTAGAGCACAACAGATGGAGCAGGGTGATTCACATGTGTGGAACACGTAAAGAAAAATGCCCAGAAATGCACTCGTACTCAGTAGACGTGAGTTCAAAGCGTCGGAAATGTAAGGATTAGCGTCAAGAACATGAAAACCAATTCATCAATAATATTCCCTCAAACCGACGCAATATGATGTGCATGGTTGCATACCAATAAGGATGCAACAACTGAGGATAAGTTGAAATTGTGCAAAGGGGCTCACTAAGAAACTGGGTAAACTAAATGACTGTTTCTAGTGAGATCGCGTGATCGATAATGATATGTGGCCAATGTGTGTGTTGATATTGACATGTAGCTAATGGACAAATGTCAACATGTGCCACTACTGCTGGGACACCGTCTCACATGCGAAAACTAGGAAAATAACGTTGTACATTCTGCTATTACATCTGGTGCACTTTTTGGTAGAACGTAACTAGAACATGATTGTATCAAGTCCCACTTTGTTTGGGATATTGTCCCACAGTCGACACATATGGAAAGAAATATCTTAATCCATGGTTCAAATTGTGATAGAGCGTGAAAACAACAAACTTGTATCATGTCTCACGTCTTCTGAGACATATGACGTACTCGATATCAAAATACCTCCAGTAATATGTATCTTACACACAGTACACATTTAAGGAGAAAGACGAAAATGAACCAATTTGGCACATGTAACACTACAGCTGGAACACCATACACATGGAAAATAAAACGACATGAGAAATAGGAAGAAACGTCTTAAAGCTCTGATTGTTTACAACTGTGCAGTAGGAGTAACAAAATGTAACACACAAGCATGTCGGGAGGCTGTACAAGAGCGCTTACCAAATTAAGTGGGTACTCCTCAAAGAAATGTATACAGAGAAAGTCAGGCTCCCTCGAGCCTCAGGGCTAGAGCGCTCGCTTTCGCTCGCGTGGTCGCAGTTTCCAATCCTACTGGGAGCCCACGGCCTCAGATTCAAGACCCGAGTAGTTATTTTCCTATTTTGCTCACGCGGGACGGTGTCCCAGCAGTAGTGGAACATGTTGACATTTCTCCACTAGCTACATATCGATATCAACACACAAATTGTTCGCATTATGTGATCCCACTAGAGACATTCATTTAGTTTACCCAGTTTCTTAGTGAGCCCCTTTGCACAATTTCAACTTATCCTCAGTTGTTGCATCCTTATTGGTATGCAACCGTGCACATCACATTGCGTCGGTATGAGGGAATATTATTGGTGAATTGACTTTCATGTTCTTGACGCTAATCCTTACATTTCCGACGCTTTGAACTCACGTTTACTGACTATGAGTGCATTTCTGGGCATTTTTCGTTACGTGTTTCCACACATGTGAATCACCCTGCTCCATCTGTTGTGCTCTACCGACACTCCAGATGTCTTTCTAGAGCATTTGAGTACAAATTCGCTACACTTAATACCCAGAACTTCATTGTTGACCAGCATCCGTACCAGGCGATTATGCAACCACACACAACGAGAATGAAAGTGTCCGCCATTTTGTATTTGTTCCAGATATCGACTCAATACAAACAAATTATTGTTAACTGGTAGAAATCCCATCAATTCATATCCATTTTGACCAACTTTCATTTAGCACATTATCCGGGACTCCCTACGTTCCTTTGGGGAATCCCTTGCGCGTGCATGGTAGGATTGTGAAACATGCAAAATTCAATACAGCAGGTATCACTTCTTCAGTGAATTTTTTACCCGCCCTCTTTACGTTGGATAGTTTCCGAACTATTGGCGTCCGAAAGTCATTTTCCCACGCTTTCGGCACCTTGTAGATCCGAAACTATGTCCGATAGTCGAAAGTTCAAGAGAACTTTTTTTCTTGTCTCAGCGGCAGGATTCACCTCCCAAGAGTTGTAACACTTATTTTGCAACACCCGATATATATATTAAAAAGTCATGTTCTGCAATTCATTTATTCAATCATTTCCCAGTTGGTTGGTAAATGTCTGCGAGACATCTTCAATGTTCTACTGTATAAATCCCAATGCTATCACAGAACTTCCAAAATTTTTACAAGACATCTCGTAACAGTCCTGCTGAGACATCCTTGTCATCTTAACTGGACGTCTATCGGAAGTCCTAATGAGAAGGAATGCGATTTATTTTTTTATTTTGATTTTCTTTTGTTTGCTTCTGAAAAGCACTTTGTGGTGTGAAAGCCCGACTATTTCGTTGATATTCAAACATTTCTTTTCACCAAGGGAATCAAACTTACAGAATTTTCCATACCATTATGATCAATTTGCATTTGAGGCAAGTTCTTATATTAGCCTGGAGATCGTATATTCGGAAATACTGCAACGGAAATTGAACTCGGAACCACGCACGCTTATCATTTGGCTAAGCAGAAGCTCAGAATACAAACTGTAAGGATAAGAGAAATATCTACGGAATTTTCCTTTGATTTCAATTGGATGTACTTGTCACGGGAGAACAATCTTTGTATGTCCAGAAAGTCATCTTGTGATTATCCCTGCAGAAATATTCCATAGGAAGTCCCATTTCCGGGACATCATCGGTCACCTTAATATCCATGCAACGTCCAATGGCAAAAATGGGACGCGCCATAAATATCACAGTCTCTTAGTTATTCACTGGGCTCTCCTGTCCTATGTGGATTTATTATATGTACTTAGCATTGCAAATTATTTTCTGCTGGAATTTGAGTGGACAAGCTTCCCACAAAACATTTTGTTTTATTTTTAGCGTACAGAAGTTGTTTAGAGTCTGAGTTGTTTTTATTTCCTCTAAATTAAGAAACTAAACATGAAATCAATTAGTAGTGGAATGTGTGTTTAACTTTTCTTTTTTTGAGTATATCAATATTCAATCAACACAAGCGGTTATATGTGTACTTACTTGCTTTGCCAAGTGTCGGGTTCAGGTATATCGCTTTTGCTCTCTCTCTCTCACACACACACACTTTTTAAAAACTTTTTTCTTCTTTTTTAAAGTCACATAAATCACGCATGGCACAATTTTGAGGTTCGGTTCTTTTAAGTGGAAGACGGAAGAGGACGTCCCATCATGAAGAGAGAAAGATATGAGATGTGTCTTGTTTGTGTGTGTTTAACTTCATGTGGGATATCTGAATATCGCATGTTATAATATATCGTGTGTGTGTGTGTTCCCATATGTGTGCATTATGTCTTGGAAAAATTAGGAAAAAAAAATATTTGTGGCATAGAAAAAGTAGTTTGTGAAAGTGGACCTCAGGAGAGAACCAACAAGAACCTACTGCTGGCTTAAGTTTTTATATTATTTTCTTCACCTTTCTCGTTAATAGAAATATCGTCAAGCTCTTGTCAACATGTTAAGCTGTGCCCGTGACATGTGGTGACCCTTTAGGGCAAAGGAAAGGATCGTCTTCAAGAACAGGATATATATTACGGAACATGCATGAGAAATCCGTATTAGCATGTTCATACAGTGTGGTATTTATTGAATTTTAAGTTGAGGGAGAATATATAGGTAAAGTAACACATGCTTACCTCAGAAATTCGATAAATTGAAAATTGTACTTTCTTCCTGATCTGATTTCCCTATCACCTACGGACAAATTTTCACATTAAGCGAAAGGGATTAAATCGTTCAATGAATGGAAATTTCCATTTATTCTTCTAAGAACGACCCTGCACTATATAACAACAATAGAAAACAGAAGTAGGAATAAACATTTAGATTTTACAAAGCTATTTCTCTTGTGGTGTTTGCATGTATTTATACCCACATAGTAAGATACAAACACATATAATACACTTAGCATATACAGAGTGGAACATGTATCTTGATACACCCTCATAACTTTTGAACTAATGGACGAAACACGTTGAAACATTGTACCATGCAAATGTCTGCAAAGGCACATTGTTTGGCATACTCTGTGGTATTACAAGGTTAACAGTGTTCCCAAACGAACATAAAATAGTATATTTTTTCACAATGCACTGCTTCAGGTTATTACATATTTCGAATTTATGTACAAAAGAAAAAAACATACCTAGGTAAACCCTAATTATAAACTCATTCGTAGTGTTGCAAACTAAAAACGCTACAATATTTATTTATATATATGCCATCAACACAACAGGTATAAGCCCAATTATAGTGTTGAATACATTTACAATAGTTTTCTTAAACATAGAGTTCATATTACATATGCCAATTTCTTTGTGTTCGATGCATATTTTGTTATAGGTAGAACACATTCTCCAGATTGGTGATTTCAATAATACGTTGGTCCTTGCTTTTTTGCAATACAACAGGCCAGAGTTATCAGGACGAGTTTTAAGTGTCGGGATATGAAAATTTAGTGTTGATATGAGATCTGTACAATTAAACACGTTTTGTACTATTTTATGGAGAAAAATCATATCTATCACATTTCGCCTTTGTTCAAATGTGGGGATACAAAAGTTGTCTATTAATGTTAGATAATTTTCATAATATGGATAGATTCCAGTTCGCTTGTACGTCAAGTATTTGATAAATTTAGATTGGACTTTTTCCAATTGGTGTCGGTATTGCTGTTGTGATGGGTTCCAGATCACAGCAACATATTCCAGTTTTGATCGGATATAGGAATAATACATTTTTGTTAGTGTGGTAATATTGTTAAATTCCTTTCCAGTTCTAATTATGAACCCTAACATCTTGAGAGATTCATTAACTATGTTCTCTATATGGTTATTAAATGTCAGTTTCGTATCAAATGTAACTCCAAGATCATTGACTGAATCTAATCTATTTAGCAAGATCTGATTCATTGAGTAATTAAACTTTATTTGATTTTTGTTTCTGGTAAACAATAAAATGTTACATTTGTTTATATTTACATTAAGTTAGTTAACAGAACACCAATTAGCAATATTTTCCATGTCATGTTGTAAATTGAGACAGTTATGGATAATCTTTATCCTACCGTATATGTTAATGGACCTAGATTAGAGCCCTGAGGAATTCCAGAATCTGCAATATAATCAGTTGATTTAATTCTTTGTAGATAACAGTTTGTTTACGATTATTAAATATGATGAAAAGAACTTGATCAAAGAACTTGATGAAAAGAACTTGATTCACCTAGCTTATGCAATAGTACTTTGTGATTGACTCTGTCAAACGCCTTTTCAAAATCTATATAGAATATGTGACATAACCTGACATCTTACATCTAACGAATTTGCTATAAAATCTGTGACAAGTGCAAGGTTTGTTGTTGTTGGATTTGTGTGTAATAAAGCCATGTTGATATGGTGAGATTACGGGTTGGACGTGGTCAATTATCCGTTGGTATAAGATTTACTCAAATATTTTTGCAAAAATAGGCAAAATTGATATAGGGCGGTAGTTATTTATTTCCTGTTTATTATTGGTTTTTGGTATTGGGCAAACTTATAGATGATTTCCATTTATCTGGAAAAATGGGGTAGAATGCAATCCTTATCGGAAATGTAAATGCATCTATACAACCCTTTATAATATATGGAGGTATTCCATCAGGGATTGCATGAATGGTGTAATCCACATTCAAAGTATCTTAACGTCGAATTATTATGGTCATCATATGATGTGTTTGCTACAAATAGAAACAAAGTTACAAGGAATTGAACATATGACTTTTTTCGAAGGATTTTATTTCAAAGTAGTGTTTATATAAGTATCACACCGAATTATGTAGATGGTTTTGAATATATCACAATGTCGCATCTCAAACCATTCGGGAGATATGAAAAATTGTAAATTTTAATATATTGCTTAAAATGGCGTACTTGTGGGAAGTTTTCAAACAAATTTTAATTTACTTCGCTTTTATAATATTACAACAGTTTTTGGTAAGTGTAATTACAATAAGTTCTTGGAGTTACTTAATTTTAGGCAGTACTGCAAACTTTAATAATTTTACCATATCTCCAGAATGGTCTGAGATATAAAATTGCTGTAAACGGTATTTTCATATTCATATCTATTGAAAATCATCTATGCACTTTGATGAGGTACCTATCTAAGCAGATTTGCGAAATAAAGGCTTATAATCTGCGAGTTATATTGTCATTATGGACTTCAGAAGATCCAAAATTTACTGACATCTTTTGACTTAAACATCTCGCGATATTCAATTTCTGACGGGTAATAAATTTATTTTTTTACAAAGCATAATCATTATCATCATCATAACTGTTCTTTCATTATTGGCAAGTCGTTTGCCGGGTACTGAGAAGCTTTCCGTGCACCACAGCTAACCTCTTCGTCTTGACATAAGAATTTTGTTTTAATACGGTTCATTGTTTGTAACCTCTTTTGCCACCTTATCTTCTATCACGTCTCTCACGATGGAATTTCTCAGTCAATTTTAACCACTTTATCTTCCTCTTTTTAATTAAATCTAAAATTGTTCTATTCTCACCTACTATTTCTAATACTACTACAGTATTTCTACCAGGGGCGGATCCAGGGGGGCGATCGGGGCGATTGTCCCCCAGAAGAGGAAACTTTCTTATTTTATATACATAAATAAAATCCACCCCAGAGTTTGGAGCCCTTAAAAGTAGCATTATGACAACCCATCGCCCCCCCAGAAGTCGGTCCTGGATCCGCCCCTGATTTCTACTACTATTTCAAATACTTCTTCATTCGTTTTCCTTTAAACTCAGCACTTTTTTTCCAATCTTCTCCACACCCCTATTTCGAAAGCCTTCAAACCTATCATATTGTTTTATCATAGTGTCCATTTTTCAGGTCCTTAAGGTACAAAACCTTACATGAAACATTATATAAGTCTCTTTCTTAACCTTTTATTCAAGAACCCGTAAAATGTATTTTTCTTCTTTTAACTTTTTTTTTCGCAATTCCTATATATTCGCTATCCTTACCTTTATTTCACGTTTGCACTTTATGTTCTGAATAGTGATACTACTACCCTGGCAAAAAAACAATAAATACCTGTTATACTTTCTCCCTTCTCACTCCTATATTTCACGTCAATCACTTAGTTCCAATAACCATTGCTTTTGCCTTTCTAACGTTATTTTAATCACATGCTTAGCAGCGTTTCCTCAAGCTTTCTAATTTGTTATAGTTTCTTATTTGTTTTCTTGTTAGATTCCTAACAAGTACCTTATCATCTACAAACCTTATCATCTTTATATATATATATATATATATATATATATATATATATATATATATATATATTCAGTGTGTATTGTAGTACACACTCAATATATTTTCGGATCTTACTATAAAACTACACTCTAAATCAAATCAGTTACATACTTCTCTTATAGTTTTTCTTACTAGAAATATCCATTGAGTCTGCGAATGTTTAAGGCTAAAGTAGCAGGTGAGGATGAGGGTAAAGTTAGAACTTAATAGAAACTCGTGTTTCTGTTCAATAAAGTAAAAAACACCACATATGTCGCAAAACCCAGACTATCCATATTTTGGGGCACAAAATTGCTACCAAAATCCTTGTCTTGGATTCAGAAATATACAGTATGTTAAATAACGTTGTCAAGAGATAACACCCTTCGAACTCCTCTTCTAATTGCACTCTCCTCTGTTATTTTTTCCTCTATTCTAACACTAATTTGTTGGTTTATTTAAGTTTCTTATGAGTCTTCGAGCTCTCCATTTCAAACCCACTTTCTTTAGAACTTCCATAAACTATTCTCAGTTCACCCAGTCAAAAGTCTTCTCTAGATCAATAAACCTAACATACATAGATCTCTTTCTTTATTCTATAAACCTTTCACCAATTACTTTTAATAAGTCAACTGCATTCCTAAATCCAAACTGTTTCTCCTCAACTTCTTCATTTGTTCTTCCATACAATATTCTGTTTAGAATTCAAAGCATAATTTTTGCTGTATGTGATATGAAACTAATAATTCTGCTGTTCTCACGTCTCTCTAGGTTCAATTTCTTGGCTAACGGTTTCATTATGGTTTTCAAGAAATCTTTCGACCACTCTCCAGTTTCGTAACTTTCCTTATACAATTGAAACAATTATTTCTTGTTGGAAGATCTAAACTTAAAATGTTACTATTGAATGTCTCATTTTTATACGACGCATGGTAACATAAATCGTATATTAATAAAATGCAGACTATCAATGATTGAGAATATTATTCTGACTTTGACCTATAAATATTTGGATGGGCTTGATTTGGATATTATAGCCTTAATATCCTACGTCTCAGGAACATTCACGATATTGTAATAGAAGACAGAAGATTGAAAATATGTGAAATTGTAAAAAGATGAGATATTTCCACTGACTGGGTGGACAATATTTTACACGAATATTTACAAAAGAGAAAACTGTTCATAAACTGGGTGCTGCATTTGCTCACTATTCAACAAAAATGTGCGGTAAATCTTTGTAAGCATTCGTTGCAACATTTTGAAGTTGCTCGAGAAAAATTTTACGTTCGCTCTTGATCTTGATGAAACTTTCATGCCTTATTTATTATTAACTTGGAAAGCAAGGAATAGCCAAAACAATATGTTCTGTTCTAGAAATCTGCTCCCAAGAAGGCGGAAACCGTTCTGTTGACATCAAAAATAATGGTCATTGTCTTCTGAAATACTCCTAGCTAACCTAGACAACTTTTCAGTTAATGGTAAAATGATATCTGGGTAATATTAGACCTATGCGTCTTTTCTGTATTGTTCAAACGAGGAAATGAAGTAATAATATCCATATTAAGTGAAAAAGGATATAATTTTTCATAATACTCACTGTTTTGCAAACGCGACAAGAAAATTGTTCGAATTACGCTGCGAAGAGCTCCCGATCTTTCTATTCACCCGGTTGAGCATCCTCGAGCTTTTACTTGTTATATCCAACTTTCTAAAACAAAAAATCACTATCATCCTCAAGATTGGCAGTGTTTGACATGGGCATATAGTGAGCTTTCTGCTAGGAGCGTCATCCAGGGAGGGCAGAAGGGGACAATTGCCCCTCCCAAGAGTTTGAGGAATACATATATACTTTAATAGATTGTCTACTAATATACTAGGAATGTAATGGATATGCCCGATTGCAATGAAATGAGCTGAGCGAGCTTAAACTACGTAATCAGGAAGCGTTTTTCGGTGATTATTCCTCGATGGTACATCGGATTTTTGATTTCGACCTATGTTGTCACTCAGCACGACATACTCTATCAGCGTGCTAAGTTTGGTTGAGATCGGCCAAACGGTCTAGGAGGAAGCGTTTTTCGGTGATTATTCCTCGATGGTACATCGGATTTTTGATTTCGACCTATGTTGTCACTCAGCACGACATACTCTATCAGCGTGCTAAGTTTGGTTGAGATCGGCCAAACGGTCTAGGAGGAGTTCGCGGACAACCAAACGGCTAACCCGAGTATAAGAGCTTCGCTTCGCTCAGCTCAACAAGAACAACACGTGAAAGTCTTATGTCAGTGGTGCTCTTGCCCCCCCCCCCCAAGCGAACTCTAAAATGACGCCCCTGCTTCTGGATTTATATACAGGAATCTGGGGTTCGAATCTCATCCATTTCAATTACATCTTTTCACATTTGTTTTGTTTCCATTCAAACTTAAAATATTAATTGGAAAATGGCATAAAGTACCACACGCGTGGAAAAGAATGTTCGTGTTAAGTCAAACATTCTATATCGGTAACTATTATGCAGACGTTCTGAATATGAAGTAATTCGACATTACCATATTTAATAACAATGAAGTATTAATATTTATATCCCTTACAGACTTCAACTTTGCTGAAAGTCATCCCTTCTACTTCAAGATATCCACAGAACTCACTTTTCATATTTTGTTAGTATTCTGATACCAAATTAACGATGCCGGAAACTACATGAGCAGATTCTTTTTTTCTCTCTCTCACAGGAACGTGGTGTAACATAATATTATTGTTGTATACCTCTTGCATTAGAAATAAGCTCATCTACTATGTATGGTGTTCGTACAGTATTTCATTCTAAATATTATGTATGACATGCAATAATAGATTTCACCTCAGAAAGCCCATGTTCTTTTTAACCTTTTATACGGAGTAAAAGCAGCGATATTGTTTCATAATAATTTATGCATATTATATATTCTGTTTCTTGCATCTCACATTATAACGCACGCATATATGCCCCCTATCCTATTCCTCCTTACCCTAATCTCTAAATGCAGTAATATATTTGCCCGTTCCCATACATTTCTACTTTTTTCTTAACATTTTCATGTGCATGCAAAACAGTGAAAGATTACACCGTTAAAGTGAAAGTTAATATACATATT
The DNA here is from genome assembly GCF_964235325.1 of Thermobia domestica. Classification (NCBI taxonomy): domain Eukaryota; kingdom Metazoa; phylum Arthropoda; class Insecta; order Zygentoma; family Lepismatidae; genus Thermobia; species Thermobia domestica. Next base: position 121,157,247 of record NC_137458.1, read on the forward strand.
GTAAAAAGCAAGTGTTAACTGTTTTAGGGATGACAAATCAGCTGTTAATGTCTCTTGGTTGACATATGAATGCACGTAAATATGTATGAAGAAAAAAATGTAATACTTCATGTGATTTATATGGTCAGAAAAGAAGTTATATAAGTGTGCTTCTCAAATTAGACAACACAATAGTATTAAAAACGGGATTATTTTTATTATTTTGTCCTCCGACTTTTAACTATAAAATTCGGGTGTCAACTACATTTTAATGCTGCTTGTAGGGTATACTTTAAGAAACTGATCACTAAAATTTGTGCGGGGAATATAAATTTTAAAAAAATAGTTAACTTTTATAATGTGAATTTACAGAACAAGCAACACATTTAAAACATTATAAAACCAAGTTTTTTTTCTCATCTTGAAACTGAATTAGCGAAAGGATTTAATCAGAGTAGAGAATGTTTTACATTACAAATAAAATACTATGTAAAACGTTATATGAAGATGAGGTAGCAAAATTAAAACTGTGCAATGTAATAAAGTAGCAGATACAATACATAATTATCGACGTATTTATAACTGCACACATGCTTCACAATAACGAATAAAAATTGTTCATGCAAGTGGAAGCATTAACAATCAAGACAACTACACTGATATAAATTTACATAGAATAGATTAGGCATAATATTTGTAACTGAAAACTGTAATTTTCATAATCAAGTATTCTACAGTTTTATTTCTCAAAATGTACATAATTATACATATAGATAAATATATAATCGATATAGATATAATTACAATACATATAGATTACATTACATTACATCACAAGCATGAGACAAATCACTTTGAAGGTCGTAAATTCTTCAAATCTGAAACAAAAAATGAAAGAAATAGAGATTTTTCCAGGTGTTTACAAATAAAATTGAAGCACATTATAATACACTTTAAAATATTGAATTTCATATTAATGATGGTTGTATTTAACTTCCATTCTCTTTATTTATATTTAATACTTATCTTTTAAAAAATCTGCGTGTTATATATAATTCTAAGGGATTGTGTATATATATCTATGTTAGAACCTGTCTATTTCAAGTGAGCCCCTGTTGATGCTGCTGTCGATTTGTGTTTTTCTATACCTCCTTCGAAAGAAGAGAGACAAATGGCTCTGGCCGAGATCCTTCAATAATCGGATGTGAACAGGGTTGCCACATCGAATTATCTCACGGGCTTTGCTGTGCATTGTCTTGGTAGCCATTCTAAGTAGCCTACGATCTTCACTCGCCAAGACCACATGATTGAATGATAAATTAGCAACACAGCCGAGATCATTCACTTCTTTCCCCAAAGCAAAAAAAGGGGGTGAAGTATGTTTTATATATTTTCCTAGGTTACACTTGAAATAGAAAGGTTCTAGTTTTAGCTGAAAACAAAATATTCATAAGAGTATTAATTGAAATATCAGGATAGTGATAGGCTACTAATCACTGTGCTTACTTTTCATGGGAGTGTCCAGTAGCAGAAAAACAGGGTAAAGGAATATGAAATATCGAATGATAGATTTTTCTTATTTTATTCTTTTCAGTGTCTAACGATTTTCATGAAATAAGGTGAACATATCGTTTTTAGAACAGGGAATATATTTAGCTATATATTCACTTTGCCCAAGCCCACTAAGGAATACTGTGGAAAATCTTATTTAGGAAGAGAGGAAAGGATATTTAACAATTTTACCCAATTACTAACATGAAATGGGATAACTCCTACGTTTTCGGATTCGACAAAATTATTGAGCTATGTATCGATTCTAACGATACTGTTTTATCAAACTGGATACCGTTCTACCGGATTTTCTGCATTTCCACTATGTTCATATTGAAATTTCTTGTATTTTTCTTGGTATGGCCGTAGTCCATATACTTTCTATGTGCCAATACTCAGGTCTCACTCCTAATATACTGATATACGTAACGTAATATTTATTAACCCTTTGCCCTTCAAATACAGATATATATTCTCATATTCTTAAATTCACAGTAACGAATTGAATTGCAATATATTCTTTTAAAACATTTTTTCTCTTTAGAAAATATTTATAAACAGTGAAGTTTCAGAACTTTAAATAAATCAATGTACAGTCATGTTATTAAATAATCTAGTATGTTTGTCTTTAGAGACAGATTAAAATTTGATAAGCAGGGAGTCAAATTAAGATTAGCAAGTCATTAAAAAATCTGGTAATTTGCCCTTAGAAGGAGATTTATTTTTGGTAAGTAAAGAGTAAAATTAACATTAACAAGACGTGGAAGAATCTAGTATCTTGCCTTTAGAAGGAGATTGAAATTTGATAAGTGAAAGACTAACAAGTCATTAAGAATCTGATATCCTTTAAAGAAAGATTTAAATGCTTAAATTAACAATAACAAGTCATGAAAGAATTTGATATCCTTGCCTTTAGAAGGAAATTTAAATTTGATAAGTAAAGAGTTGAATTAACATTAGCAAACTATGAAAGTATCTGATATACTTTTCTTTAAAGGGAAATTAAAATATGGTAAGTAAGGAGTTAAATTAACATTAACAAGTCAGGAAAGAATCTGGCATAAGGAAATTTAAATTTGATAAGCAAAGAATACATTTAACATAAAGAAATTAAATTAACATTAACTCAGGATAAGGTGGAACCACCCCTACTTTATACACTATTTCGTTCAAGAACATTAACTCAGGTTAAGTTCAAACCATCCTCTATGTTATACACTATTTCGGTCAAGAACATTTACTCATCACTGACAAAAATACCATACTTACCAGCACCATTACTAGATATTGGAAGAAGGCTTCCTTTCTGAAACCGAACTTCATGTATTAATTTGTACACTAATTTTAACGAAGGTTAATCCACATTTAAAGTAAATTAACATTGGTAAAACTTTGCTTGAACACTTAATGAAACACATCTGTATAGACAGATGTATATGCTAACTATTTTCTTTTCTCGCTCTTCAATACTTCGGTAATTATACTGTTAAGTCTAAACTGACATCATTTTTGGTCATTATATGACAACTTACATCACTATTGGCGGTTTCATCAGGATCTTATAACGACAGCTCAGAGTTATTCCTTGTGAATTATTTCATTGAGTTATTTAAGATGAGTTAATCTAATGAAAGTCTTTGTTTTTGAATATTAAAAATCAGGAAGGGAGAAAATACCATAACCTCTAGTTTTACATAAAAGGATGTAAATGTCTTACCGTTCATGGCACATGGTTAGAAGCACTAGTGATGGTGGTGGTGATGATGATGGTGCCCATGGTGTTCCTCTTTCTTGTACTCGTGGGTATCCTTCTTCTTGTGGTACGTGTGAATGTGATGTTCTAGATGCTTATGGTAATGATGATGATCGTGGTGATGGTAGTATTCGTGATTGTGGTATATATCCGTGTAGTAATTCTTCACGATTTTCTTATAGTGTTTGCTAGAATAATAAGAAAGCAATTTATATTTCATCCGTTAGAAAATACTTTTAAAAGTGTAATAAACGGCTATGCTTAAAAGAAGAAACAAATAACGGTGTCACGTGTACACTACATGAAAGAGTTTGGTTTGTATGTTGTGATACTTTCCCAGTTAATATTGATACCGGAAGTAGTAGTAAATTTTTACCATCTTCTTATACAGAGATTAAAGTGGAGATGGAGTATAATCTTATGGCGTTTAATTGATTACAGAAAATCGCTGCTTGTTAGCCATTACCAGTTTTACTCCTTAATGATCAACTTTAGAAACGAAATAGTTGATTTTTGCCACTATCGGTTTGAATAGACTGGTAACGGAGAAGATGGTACTACAACAATAACATGTGTTTACTACTTTTATTTTATCTAATATTTTGGCCAAAAATGTTATTTTATCTGGCAATAACTACACTGAGAAAAAATTGTAGATGGCGTACTTAAAAGATAGGTTACATGCGTAATTCCTGTAGTTTTTGGACTTAACGTACAACAGACGTATAACTGAAAACGCATGTTTTATAATACTTTCTATATAAGTGTTCCATCAATACGTACTTTCCGTAGGAAACAATGTAAGTGGTCAGGATCTCACATACAAATGGACGTATATAACATATAGCTGACGAAGGTAACATAAGTATATGCATGAGATATACGGAAAACTGTTAGATGTCAGACATTCTGCAACGGCATGATGTAACATCTAAGGGCAGTGCTTATGTAGCATACGGATAACGTATGCTCCGTACTGATTTCTATAGTAAGCAAGAGGATACCGTATATTTATACAATATACCGCTGTCCGGAGAACGGATTTTTCTGTGTACACGAGTTAGAAGAAATATTATAATAGTCATGAATAATATCATTTAATATATGTCGATTGATTTTATTTATTTAATCGTGGTAAATACTGGTGCATGGGACTCTTGGTTCGATCCCAGCTCGCACCAAGTGAGCTTTGTGGTGGACAAACACCGTGTGCGTGGACTTTTTTTTTTATATTTCTCCCGATTCCTGCCTCCTACTTTGTTCATTCCAACATTTCATTCATTCTCATTATCACCGTCTCCTTTAGCCTAGCCGGCATAATTGTGGGACGTAAATCTTAAAGATTTCATTCCATTTAATTTCAAACATAAGAAAGACGGCGGCTCAAACGTAGGAGCTTATCTTTGGTGCGAGGGGTTCTCAGTGCAATCCCAGGACATGTGTCTTTGGTGGATAACAACATGCATGTGTATTTTCTCAAAGTTCTTCCAGTTTTTTCTTCCCACATTACATTCCATTCCACAATTCTTTAATAATCATTCAGTTTCACTATATAATCATTCGTCTCCTCTGCCCTGAAAAGCATAACCATGGGATATAAAACTAGATAGTTTATTTCATTTCATTTTAAACCCAGTAAACAGTGAAAATGAATAAAAATGGTTCCTAATATTAGGTCCACGATACCCTCTATTTCCCACTACTGCTCTGGAAATTATAATTCTGTATTTGAATAAAATAATTATTTTAACAATTATTCAAATAATTAACTATGTTATAAACTCACAAACTGTAAAATGCCAACTTCTAGATTTTAAAAAAATTGAAGTTTACTAAACCACGAAGAATAACGATTTTTTGTTGCAAAAAACATAGTATATATTTTTTCACATGGATTGAGTGGAAATACAATTTCAGTCTACTCTTTAATATAGATTTTTATTTGTAGGGCCTAGGAAATCATGAAAAGCTTGATATTGAGATTTTAAAAAAAAAAAAACATATATCACATGTTGCAACTTCAGTACAGAAATATTTCATCATTAAAAACTGGTACTCGAACAAAACCCGGATAAAATCGTGATAAAGAGTTCTCTTGTGAATATGTTGAGAGCATACGCGCCTTTGGTGTAGAAGACCCGAGTTAGACTTCCGGCGAGAGCTCATGTGGTTCGGATCCCACGTTCAGGTGTACGTCAACGTTTTATATAACCTCGCTGCTGAAAAGGAAGCAAAATTCAAATCAAATCCAAATTTAAAAAAAAAGTTATAAAAGAAAGAGCATTACCTCATCTACTTTCCAACAACAGAAGTAAAAGTAGTCTAAATATTGGGATATAGATGCAAATCTACATATTTGGGCTAAACGAAAAAGCTAAAAAGTTTAAAATGTAAGGCAACGTAAGATATATAGACCGCAATAATTGAAGTGCTTATAGCTAGTTGTCTTAGTTACGACCGCCTACACATAATATTTCACTCATTTTAAGTTTCTCTTTTCTTTGTACCTTTGAGATTATTATTATTATTATTATTATTATTATTATTATTATTATTATTATTATTATTATTATTATTATTATTATTATTATTATTATTATTATTATTATTATTGCCTCTATTTCTAGAGTGATATAGAGCTCTGTTCTGAGTATATTGACTTGGTTGAATTGAGTTGTACTTCTTTTTCTGGAAATCAGTGAAGGTAAGATCCTCCTGATGCTTTACTTATTTTAACTCTACTTTTTGCGCTTAACTCCTGTTAAGATGTTATAAAAATTGCTCGAAACAGAATATACGAATAATACCACAACAGCTCTATTCTTTCCGTTCATGTTCATGTATTTCAGAATCAATTCACAGACTACTTACTGTTCGTCTTTCTTCTTTTCCTCCTTTTTCTTTTCTCCAGCGTCAGCGGCAGCCAGCAGGACAAGCAGCAACAGACACGGGACCTACAATTAAAACGATACAATTAAAACGACATAACCCGATCTACAAAGCTGAGCCTGAGATTTGGAAAAAGCTGTCTAAGAACCAGAAAAGGTTTCAATTCTTAAAATCGACCTTCAAGATTATAAAGTGAAAGAAAATTTTGTTTCCGTAATTACCCGTACATTAGCCATCCTTTCCCTTATATTTCCTATACATCCCTTCCATCAAACGTCCCCGAGCGTACCTTTTTGTTTCAGTGCCTTCTTTGGAAACGAGAACGCCAACGTTGAGAATCACTGGACAAGTTTATAAAAGTTTAGTAATATCCATTAAAAAAACACGTTATGAAATATTTACAATTGCTAAAAAAAAAAATTGAAAGCCAATTATGATGTCTTACTGATCTTCACTAAGGTTATTATTATTATTATTATTATTATTACTTTAAAACTCCTAGTGAATAACAAAAGTTACACAATAAGAAATGTAATATATTTTGAAAGTAGATCAGATAAACTAGTAACTTCTTTTCAGGCCATTTTTCATAGGCCAAAAATCTAGCTACGTTGTTTCTAAAATCATAATTGTCAGATTCACACACAAAAAAGTAAAAGTATTATTTATCAAAAAAAAGTTTAAATATAGCTCATGATCGAACCTTCAAATCTTTCTAAGTCACGTTTTAATAACAAAATGTTTCTTATAACATTTTACGATACATACTGCTATTAACGATGGAAAAAGATTGTACTCTAAAATTCATGTTAAATACTCTGAACATTTATAAACGGCACTATTATAATTTTTTAAAAAGATGATAACATTTTAGGAGTACTTTTGAAGTTGTATTGTATGATTTTAATGCATAACTATGAATACCTTGCCAATATTCTCTACAATTCAAACAATATGAATAACGTAATATTGAAACGTCATGATTATTCACTTTCATTAACCATTTGCCATCTTTGGCCTAAATGGTAATAACCGTGGAAGAAATACAGAAAGATTACGAAGTAATGTCATGTATACTCTTTATGTGAAGTGGTTTAATATTTTACTTGGAAACAAGATCAATTCTTTAACTTAGCATCTCTGGATTGTGCTCTTTAGGCTAAAAGGAAAAGGATAATTATTGAAAGTGAATGATTATACAATAACTGGTGGTATGAAAATGTGGAAGGAATAGGAAAACCCAGAGTAAATCAATAGACACAATGTTATCCACCACAAAAATTACATGGGCTGGGATCGAACGATGGACCCCTCGCACTAGAAGTGAGCACTCAATCACAATATTTTTGTTTTTTAATCAATTGTTATTAATTTGATTTGATAGTGCAATAAAACTGCTCCTTACACACACCACCGCTACGCACACTTTAAGATCCTCACATACAAAGTTGGTCGATAGTCGCAAGAGGAGACACTCATATGGAAAATACGTGAATCGACCGCAATGACACGAGACTACTCAAAAAATAAATATTTCTTGTTTTGATTTAAAAGAACGAAATATTTTTTATAACCTTAATATGTTAGTGAATTCCTCAGAATTTCCTTATGCCTTCTTTCATATTAAATTATTCATGTGATAATTACTTACCAGGGCTCGCTTGACCATGGCTTGTGGTCTCCGTAGAAGATCTGAGCTTTCTTCGCCCTGCTTCAACTAAAGTTATGAAACTAATTACCGTACTCTTCGTACAAAGTACTTATATATACGTAATGAAACTCACTCACTATACGTATTCAGACGCCTACACCCTTCTCCCTTCACCTATTGTTGTTATAATGATTGAAGAAACACAACACAACATGCAGTGATATTCATCCGTTACAGTGCATTGGAGATACGAACTTCAAAAGGAAATGTAAAAATACATTAGTGAAATTCTTTCGGAAACAATCATATTACCCAACAAACCATGACCTTTTATGTAAAGATAATATTTTCTAAAACACTATATGTATATTTTTTTTTATCTGCTTGGAGAAAGATATTTAAAACTGCCTTTGATTTATAAAAAACCTAATTAAATTGTATTTTGCGAAAAGAAAAAGAATCCAAAATAATATAAGCTCTGAGGCGACATTAGTGAAAAATAAACGTTAATTAGTCTATTATTGGCTTTTATTAACCTCAACATTAGAACTGTTGCACATTATTATAAAAGCTTGGGTGATTTTCACCTGATAGAAATATTGGTTCATTCGTGATCAACAAACCTGATACTCCATAAACATTACAAAACTTTTCTTTCCTTTTTGAACAGGAAGATGTATATTGTTCCGAATTTTTTCCTTCCGATTTTATTGAGGAAATACTCTGCAATAAATTAAATTATTTAATAGGAACCATTTTCCTTCCTACTTACTAGAAGAGAAATCTTTCTTTTTCCTTCTGTTTAAGTATATAGAACTATCACATTTGATTCCGTATCAACTATATCATCAGAATATACTAGGAACTCGTTAAGACCAGTTAGCTTTGTCTTATCTTCTGTTGATGTCTTTTATTTCACTAATTAAGTATTGTTGTGTGTATTTTGCTTCTTGTGGCGGGATCCATCGTGGTTTTTCGCCATCATGGATTTCCTTCATAGTTTCATGTTTTTTTTTTTTTTTTTTTTATTTGTGGCTCTTCTTCCCAAAGTATGAGTCAGAGTCAATTCTTTGACTACGACTGAACTACGGACAAAAATGACAACTCGAAAACAGTGAACAAACTTGAAAATATATTTGAAATTACTTTCCCGAACCCCCAACTGAAACAAAACGATATTCTACAATTCTAAAAGTAATATATATATATATATATATATATATATATATATATATATATATATATATATATATATATATATATATATATATATATATATATATATATATATATATATATATATAAACTGTCACGAAGAAAGAGAGAAAAAAGTAAACTGTATATTCGGACAATTCGAAGAAAGCATTTATTTGCTCACATTTTTCAGCTTTGGTCAATCAAAAACAAACATTTATTGACACTTTCAGTTGTGTTTTCTACCATACATCCTAGCGAAGATCCTTTGTTGATTTTTCTATAAACTGTACCAATTTTTGCGTTTCTATTATGATTATTGTTCTTATATTTTGCGAAAAATATTTGCGAAATCATAACGCTTATATTAGAGTACGTTTGTTTTATCTTGGCACGCTTCCCGCCAGTGCACTTGGTTGGTTTTTAAAGTTCTTTCTGCTAGCACTCACGTGATCGTTTTAATCCAATAGACGTCTTATTGGCTTTATCGTGTAGATGATGTTAGTTGTCAGGCAGGCCATCAAATGAGGTCATTGCTGTTTGGCGGGTATTTAAAGTGCTTGGTTGCCACACGCGAACAAGTGTGTTGCAGTGACTTGTGAATGGTGTGGCGTTTTGCTTTGTTGTCTAGCGTATTGAACTGGCGACGTGGCAAGAACGCGTTGCAGACAGATCCATCCTTTAGGCGGGAAGCGTGCCAAGATAAAACAAACGTACTCTAATCATGTTCCGTGACGTAGGGACGTTCTTTTAGCTTGCTGAAGTGTTAGTCAATTTACAAACTACTAAATTGTTTTTTTAGAAAATTTTTCACCTAATAAATATTTTTATAAAGCCATTGTCCTACAGTAGTAACTTAAAATAGTTTTACTTTAAATTATATTTTAACATTTAAAGTCTATATTGTTCCCCTTATTTTATTATATCGACACTTCAAATTAAGTGTCTTTTTTGTATATATTAATAATTATTATATGTTAGATATAGGCCTATTTATAACAGCATTCGATCAGTTTTTCACAGTAAACTTCTGTGTTTGTCAAAATTTGAGATCTGAGGGAGAGAGGGTGGAGAATAGAGGTTACCCAGGATGGAGAAAAGTGGAGGAAAATAATTAAAGACGTAAACCCAGACCTTATATAAACAATGGATTCTAGATGCTTCTCTTGAAAATAATTTCCTATACTATACATTTTAAAAACTAATTATTGTCCGTCATTTCATTTTCTAAAAAAAAAAAAAAAATGAAATGAAATGAAATAAATATCAATCATAAGAACAGTAGATACCACACGCTATCTAAAGAACCCATCCACGGTCTTGACAGTAATATTTGGAAGACATGATCGCACTTTCCTGCCTGTACCTCTGAGTCCCTGGCTCGGCGACCATGGTTCCTGACGCGGGAACCATGAGCCACTAGTGCATTGGAGCACCTTCTCTAAATTTTGGCAGTGGTACCTTTGCTTACCCCTAAATTTTGGGAAGGATACATAGGACCACCCCTCTTAATCTTGGAAATTTGCCAAATTATATATATATATATATATATATATATATATATATATATATAGTATGGTAGTATGGAAGCGGGGTATATACTTCTGTAAGTTTACGTGGTTTATCTCTTTCTCTTTCATAGGTAAAAATTGCCAAAAATGTAATTTTCGGAAGTGTTTGACCTAATTTATTATCTTTCATTAGGTTTTATCACATCATATGGTTGAGTACAGGGTCCATTGACTTTTATAAGACATGTGTGTATTGACATACCCCTTTAAAATTTTAGGTGGGATACATAGAGTCATTCCTTAAATTTGGAAATAGTCAAAAACAAAATTTCGTAAATTTTCTCTAGAGCTCGAATATATAACTCTATAAATTTAGTTGGTACTGCCTGTCCCCTTCTGTGGGTAAAAAATTGCCAAATTATTCAAAATGCCATGTGTTCACCACGCTGATGGTTATTGATCTAATTTATCTTCTATGATGAGGCTTTATAGCGTTATATTTTTTGTATGGTTGAGTACAGGGATCTATTCTCTTTTCTTCGACACTGCAACTTCAAAACTATCTTGTAAGTACGAATGTTCACTCATCTTTCCTCTGACCAGACCAGGTACTGCTTGATTTCGCTGATCTCACGAGAAGTGAGTGGTATTTCAGTGCGGCTATTGCGTTAACGTTATTTTGTTAGAAGGGATTCAATAGTTAATTATATTCACTGTAATAAATGGGATGCATGCAACAATAACGTTTATATATATTTAGTTATAGGACAACAAGGATAATTCTCTGGTACATTATGATAACAAATCTTGTGGCCAAACTTGTTTAAACTTGTTTTATTTATGCTGTTAAAGATATAATAAGAGAGGAAGATATAAGTGATTGAAGTTTATTTTAAATTTCCGCAAAATCAGTGATAAGTATTAAGGAAATACAAAGTTTAAATGTAACAAAAAATAGTTTAATTTAATGAAATAAACTATAGTGATAAGTTGTGGTGATTATTAAAGTAATTTTAATCCAACTGGAACCGCAATATTTAATTATATATGTGTCTGTTACATGCAAACATGCTAACAGCAAAAAGTGAAAAAAAAAAACAGCTTAGTTGCGTACTCACATTTGCAACATCTAATACTACGTATTAAGTTTCACTTAAGTCTTTAGTTTGTAAATGACCAAACACAGTTCTTATACAGCAGATTACTAATTGCGGTGAAATTAGTGAAATTTTGGATGTAACTTTTGGCTGTCTAATCCAAGTGGTTCCAAGTTTCATTCACCTGCCTCGAATACACACTCGAGTACTGCTTTGGATCTGACATTAAACATTACATCCCGTCTCATGTAGCCCCGGTGCTGAAAAGGGACGTTAAACTCCAATTAGTCAATAAAAAATCTCGCGGCTGTACGGTTAGCATACTCGGGTTTGACCCCCGGTACAAAATAATATATTTCTTTTGATCCAACGTTAATTTGTAAGTTCACTTTTCGTATAGTCTCAATGCCATATGCTTCATGCTTCAAAAACCAAGAAATTACTTCATCAACGTTGGGTAACTTTTTAATTTGATGTTAAAATTGATAATAAATAAGGATTACAATACATACCTCTCTAGCAAAATAATTATTGATATTTGCATATAACATTATTTACATTACTTTACAAGTAATATACGTTTCACTGTTAAGTATATGTAATTATAGATACATTGTGTTACTAAAGTGTACAGTACTTTTAAATATAAATATAAGTACGTAAATAAATAAGTAAATAAATAATCTGTCCAAGTAGAATAAACATTATCAACTGGTACTGACAACGTAACCAAGCATGCCGTTTTGTCCAGTTTAGTGTGATTAACATATGTTCCATCTTTAGATAATATTGTCGTAAGGAACACTACTGTCCAAAACTTCATCCAATATGCAAATATTTGCTCCTCTCCATCTTATAAGTAAGGATAGAGAAACGTTTTACAGTTCTACTACACAAATACTGAATATTTGTATATGAATCTGGAGAATTTAATAAAAGTAACACAAGATTCAATTTGGAAGACGTTAGGTCTAAAATGTAGCTACCCAAACAGAATACAAAGTGAATTCCTAGCGAGCTCCATTTAAAATTAAAGCATTACGTAATGAATAAATGAAAATTCGGTGGTTTGCTAGCAAAACCCATACCGAGTAGTGGGAATTAGCAGGCGTATGAGTCACTGTGGAAAAATCCCTGCACAACTTCTCAACAACTTCAAATGAAAGCCAGTACACACTGTACACTGACTGCAACTATCCTTTATCACTGTTACACAACTACCTCCTATATATTGCACATTACAAGTAATTTCCCTCAACATAAGTTTTTAGTAGACTTCTTGTGAACTTTTGCAATGTATAGCCAGTCAGCTCACAGTAATAGGATCATTGACAAACTCGAGGCTGTAATCGAAGTTTTAAAATCACTGTCGTATGTCTTACGCAATTTTCACCCAACGAAACGGGTTTGCAGTTATCACAACTGACATTTGAATATTAATTCCTCGTTAAGCACTACTCAATTCAAATTCCCACTTCTCCTTCCGAGAGCATCCTTGTCTGTCTTTCATAACCTCAGGTATAGTCTAGATTTTGATCTATTTAGCATACATTATTCTCTAGCGTCTGGGATTGCTTGAGTCAGAGATCTTCCAAAGTGGAATCATCATCGTTTCAGCAATTTCTCATTGGTGGAATGGACAAAATTCTTACAAGCAAGAGAAGTATTGAATTTACTTCCTACTTGAAAAAGCAGATTCAGTAGGAAGGAATATGGATCTTCTACTCTGTTTGACGAAGCTGTCTTTTAGACTAAATTCTGATACAAAGAGATTACATCAAAATTGTTCATAGACTCCGGTATTCGAGGAGGTATGTCTTTGTCTGTATAAACCTTATTTTTCTTTAAGTCTTCTCAATTATTCACTTAAGATTCTATCCCGTAATGATTTAGTTTTAACAATGTTATAGTTAACAAAAATTAAAATTTAAGAGTTAATCATAATATGTTCAGTTTATTGAATTATGTATACTGTGTAGTAATGTTTTGCTACTGTCATAATGAAAAGCTTGATGAAGGCATAGTGTAGTTCAGGACTAGTGTAGTAGTAAATTTTAGGGAGTTACTTCATTACCGAAAGATAAAACTATATTTAAATGGAAACTGATTTAAACTATCAAACTGTCAATATGAATATTTTTACTTCATTTTCGTAACGTTGTAAATAAAAACTAGCCTTTGGCTAGCTATGATTCCGACTCCAGACCCCAGTGTTTGCTCGGCCTACGGCCTCGCATCTCTTATGTATCAGCCTTTGCATCAGCGGTGAATTTCGTGCATTTACTCCTAATATCTCCTGAATTTGGCTAGCTGGGGACTATGCCCTCAAACCCTGCTTTTGCTCGGCCTACGGCCTCGCACTTCTTAAACCCACAATTCTACCAATTTTCAAGTTTCTTTTCCTATTTCAACTATCTATATCCCAAGAAAATGTCCATTTAATTAACATAGTAATATCTTCATCCACCTCTAGACCCCTTAAAAATTAAAAATATTCACTTTTCGCAATTTTCCTGTCGGTTACTCCCGGAAGGCTACAATCGTGCCAAATTTCATTATTCTAATCCTGTCGAAAGTACCTAAACATTTTGGGATGTAAAAAACGTCCCATATAACTAACATGGGAAAGATTTTTCAGTTCCCCATAAAAGCACTCTGAAATTGGAATTTTTAATTTTTACTGATTTACTTAGGTAACGCTAACGAAAACGTACAAGCATACCGAATTTCAAGTTTGTGTTCCAATTCCACGTACCTAAAACATGAGATTATAGGTCCAAAAAAGACCCATTTATATAACATGGGGAATTTCTTCATCTTCCCTTTAGACCCCCTAAAAGTTAAAATATTCACTTTTGGCAATTTTCCAGTGGGTTAGTTCCGAAAGCTACAATCATGTCAAATTTAATCATCGTAGCCCTACAGGAAGTGCCCAATAATTTTTGGGTGTAAAAGGTGTTCCATATAAATAACATGGGGAATATTTTTTAGTTCCCTATAAAACCATTCTAAAGTTGGAAATTTTTATTTTTACTGATTTACTTAGGTAATTCTAATGAAAATGTATAAGTATACCGAATTTCAAGTTTGTGTTCCAATTCCAAGTACCTAAAATATGAAATTATAGGTCAAAAAAAAGGCCCATTTAAATAATATCAGGAATTTCTTCATATCCCCTTTAGACCCCCTAAAAGTTAAAAATTTCACTTTTGGCAATTTTCCTGTGGGCTAGTTACGGAAAGCTACAATCATGCCAAATTTAATCATTGTAGCCCTACAAGAAGTGCTGAATAATTTATGTCAGCTCATGTAGTTTTATATATAGTTAAGATATTTGTAATAGTGTTTAAATTCTATACTAACAGTAATTAGAATATTAAGGTTTCTCGTCTATTTTTCTCTTTTTATAGTTTGTTCATGTAGATTATATATGTATGGCTGATAGTGTAGAGTTTCAGAACGAGCATAGACTAATATGTAATGTAAATAGTTTTACGATAGTCAACACTAAGTGTTTAATAAAACTTACTAATAATTTAAGAATGCATTTATATGAAAAAAATGTAAAGATTTGAAGATTTCACTTATTTTTTAAATTTCTTCCCTTTACAAATTCTTGCTAGGTAATACCTTCTACCTTAATTTATTATTTTACATAATACAGTACAATTGCTTTACATAATACAATACAATACATGTTATATTAATTTATTGTTTTGCCTATTACAATGTATTCACATTCATAAATAACAATAAATACAGTTTTTTGAATCAATATTCCTTAATTTGATGTTAGATTATTTTATCCCCAGTTTAGAAAGCCATTGTCCCCACTTTGGAAAGTCATAAACTCTTGCAAATTTGTATTTTACATTTGTATTTAATCATCTGTTTCGAGATGCATTTTGGAATTTTTATCTTTCTTACTAGCTCTGTCGATACCTAATTGTTTTCTGATAACTTAACGGTAAGTAAAATAATTTTGACATTTGACATTTCTGTAAATAAACAAATGTATATATATATATATATATATATATATATATATATATATATATATATATATATATATATATATATATATATATATATATATATATTAATTCTTTTTCACTTGGAATTGTGATTTTTTTGTTTCTGTTTCAGACAAAATTGCACATATATCAAACATATTGGTACATAAACAAATAAATTCAATTTCATGTTATATTGAATTATTCTTTGTTTTAAGAATGGGTAAATATATATGACATTGTATTAATGGATTAAATAGATATTCTTATCAAATATTGATATAGTTAATGAACAGGGCATAATTAGGTTTCCGATGGCTAGCCATTATACTTCCACCATATTCTTCCGTTCTGTCTGTAAACCGAATATATACGCGTAAACAATAGTTTATTAAGTGACGTGACAAATTGAGATTTGCCAAGGGTGAAAGTATAAATCATTCGTTCATTTGATGGTTCCGAAACTTTTTCATTATTGATATACAACATGATCAATTTGGATTAAAATTGGCATGGAAGTAATTAGCTGTCAGCTCAATATCCTTGGCTGAGAAAAAACAAACGTCAACACCGACAATGTCTCAAAAATACCTTTACGTTAGCATGCAAAACGTGACAAAAATCAATTGAAAAACATGATGTAATAAAAAGGGAGTTACGGGGATTATGTATGCAAGGAAATAGTAAGATATTTCGTAAGCTATACAATGCCTTGGCTCTCTCCTAATGTCGCAATGCAAGGATACTGACATACACTATTCGTGATGAAGGCAGATACTAGATTCATGTAGATATTCCTCTTGCTCAGCTTGCAAGTGAGAACGATGGCTAAAGTTGAGTAAGTTTATCTGTACCATGAGGTTCTTTCTTGAGTTGGCAATAAATAATGTAACTACTTTTAATCCAGACGATTTTATCCTCTTGCTCAGCTATTGAATAAAAAGGATCTTCATATCACCCTATTCTAGAGTGCCGAACCCCACTGAATTATGTTGTGCGTGAGGAAAGTGAATATGGGATTAAGATAAGATTTTTCAAGAGTCAGAATTAGGATGATATAATTTTAGCTCAACAAATTTCTCATCAAAATAGGCTAAGTACTTGGCTTTAAAACGTTCTCCATGTTCTTCCTGGTCGTAAGTTACCGAATTCCAGTCTGATGCAGTAATAGGCTAAGAACAGTGAGATGACTCGGGTAGGAATAAGCAAGAGGTGGGTAGAAGTTACGGTAGTCATGAAGAAAATGAAAGAAGAGAAGAACTTAATACAGCAAGAAATGTAGAAAGAAAGAAAAAAGCCCAGTGCAAATTATGATAGAAACTCTGTCAAGTCATTGCTTGCTATAGTTAAGACAGTCTTCGATCCAATATGTAAGACCTTCGTTAATTGAAAAATTTTCATATTTAAAACGTGCTGACAGAAGAGTAAGGCAAGGAAAGGAAATGTAGACCCTGTTAAGAAATATTCATACCACGGACTAGGTTAAACACATTCACATAGTAGGAATTAAGCTTTGGTGCGAGGTTATGCTCTAAGTTTCCACTGGTTAATTAAGCGTTACATTTTTTCTACATAATGTAATTTGTCCTCTTGTATCGTTAGGAAAAGAAGGTAATATTACATATTTGAATCTAAAGAAGGATAAACTTTTTTGATTGCATAGGGAGAGCTGTTTCCTCACTTTCTTTCCTATACGGTATGTTTGTAATTGTATAGATATCAAATTAGCCTATAGATATCAAATAGTTGTAACAGAGATTAAATTATACATAGCTATTCTTTGGACTATATATTATTACCTTTTAATAAATATTATTAGCAAGCGAAAGTATTTGAGTTTTTAAAATCATTTGGAAATCGCTTGTGATACAGTATGCATATACATATCTTCCATACCTATCATATACAATTATAAGAATTTCCTTTTTTCATTATGTTTCACTGCAGAGAGATTCCATATTCCTGATGTTATAGTCTAATTTTCAATCTCCGAATGTTACAGGCTCACTTTCAATGATGTATCGTCAAGTGCTGGACTATGTAAGTATATACTTTAGTAAGTATGTAGGTTTCCACCTTGTATTCCATATTTCGATTTTAACCAATATATCATGAAGTATTTTGAACTTATATAAAATTATGGCTGTAGTATATGCCTGGTATATGTAATAGAAACTTGCATATGTATTATAATTAACGAACTAGTATTTACAGAAGTTTAGTTGTATTCCAATTATGTAAAACATATGCCGTGCTTCTAAATTAAACACTGATTAATTTAGATCATTTTGCTTTGTATAAATTTATTTTTATTGTGGAAGGACAATTGAGATTCATTCTTTTTAAGTGTGTTACTAGTATAATTAATGATTGCCAGAAAGCAACCTTCATATTCACTTATATATTTGGCCAACTACTGCCTCACACATAGAAATAAAGATCTGGAATTACTAGAGTCTTCATAGTTGCTAGTGTCTGCTTTTAGTGTCTTGAAGTTGAGAGATGTTCAATGGTTAGTCTCGTACATAATCTTCATCACCTTATAATGGTCCTTAGTTTACATCATAAGCGAATTTCAGACAACTATAAAATAATCGTGAGTTGGGATATACTCGTAATTTTAGGTGTAGTACAGACACCTTTATCACTAATGTGTTCGATCCAGCTTATAAGTTTTGGCTGGGGAGTAGAACTGCCACCTGTCCCGAACTAGACGGGGCATTCTGAATTTTAAGAATTGTTTTGGCATACCTAATTACACCTAAAAGGAGCGAATTATATGACGGCACACCAAATTGTCCAAAACACAAAGTATGGAACGGGAAATTTTCCTGACATTTGTAAATTTCGACTCATAATGTGTACCTAAAATTATACAGAGATATCAGTTTGGTTCTGCCGATAGAATTTTTATTGTTGGCAGCAATGAAAACACCGCCAATCATGTCATTCTTTGTTGATCCGATTTAATAGTTCATAACTTCTTTTCAAGTTGACGCTACAAGTTGTCTGTCTGGTTAAAATTTTCATTGCAATTTCCATCTCTTACTATTGTTATTAATAAATTATTTCATGTACAAATTTCAGTGTGAGAGAACACAGTCTATACATGCTCGTTAAATTAGTCCCGCTTTTTGATCTACCAAAAGGTGGTAATCCTACTGCGGATGCAGTCTTCGATAAGGTCAATCAAAAACTAGTTTTTTTCTCATTATCTGACTTGCTATTTTTTATATATGAAAAAATAATAAAAACCCTGCTAAATCTATACCTAAGTACTATTAATTGGAATATGCAAGGAGTACCTATGTCATGAAGGCATACTCAATTCTTGTTTATCCTGGGTTCGATTCCCGGTAGGGACACTCGTCGAAAAAGTGTAAAAGCTTTTTCAAGTGAAATATTTTCAATGAAGTTTTCCTGGATTTTCTCATTCCCACTAGGCAAATGCTGGGATGATACCTAACATACAGATCTCAGGTCGCTTCCTTCCTTTCCCTTTCTCGGATAGTGGGAGCACCGGAGGACGTCATCCTTCAATACGTGACGGGCTAACATGGTCATAGATGCCGAGAGCCTAGAAAATTAAAAATCCTAATCAATTCTTGTGTACGCCATATTTCTAATTTTAATTCTTAGTCCCTTCCTCCAATCCAGCTCCCTCATTTTCAGATTACCATACATCATGTTGAACTACTGGAAAGAAACCGTCCACCTTATTGCGGCTTACTAACTCCGGTGGCGCGATTAACAGTAACTAGTCTACAACCTGCTTTGAAGGAGGACTTGTTGCATTACTCATTAATTCCACTATATTATGAACTGTTAAATTAAAGTATTCGTCATTCCAACAATTTCTCATCTGTTATTCGAATACAGGAGATTTTTTTTTTCAATATTTGAACATTTATCGTTATACAAGTATACAAATAACGAATATTCGAAGACTCTATAACTCGAATAATGAATTATTCAATTTTAATAGCACTATACCGTGCAATGAAAGAAGTCCAAAGAAGACATATATCAAACAATAGATCCATCGAATGAATAAAATGACATACTTGATGACAAATCCTCATGCATAGTTTTTAAAACCGACTTTTTTTTCTGTGAGTGTGTTTGTGTGAACATGAAAATTGATACTATACAGTTACGAAAACCATGCCACCTATGAAGGTAAAACTGGTACTAAAATATCCATCCATCAAGTCTTTTCATTAGATACTAGCAAGACGATAGGTACACACTGTCGTTAACTCTTAAACTTTAAATTTCGTTAGTTATGTAATATTCGAAATATCAATCGAAAGAAGTCATGGACTGAGTGTTATACATACGTATTAATAGGGCAACACTTTGAAAAACATATCTTATTGCCAAAAGAAGAATTTTATAATTATATGTAGAGTATGAATATAGACTTTTCTCTTTTAACTCGTTGAACATACACTATGTGATCAAAAGTATCCGGACACTCCCCAAAACATACGTTTTTTATATTAGGTGTATTGTGCTGCCACCTACTGCCAGGCACTCATTATCAGCGACCTCAGTAGTCATTAGACATCGTGAGAAAGCAGAATGAGGCGCTCCGAGGAACTCACGGACTTCGAACGTAATCAGATGATTGGGTGTCACTTGTGTCAGAAGTCTTTACGCGAGATTTCCACACTCCTAAACATCCCTACATCCACTGTGTCTGATGTGATAGTGAAGTGGAAACGTGAAGGGACACGTACAGCACAAAAGCGTACAGGCCGACCTCGTCTGTTGACTGACAGAGACCGCCGACAGTTGAAAAGGTCGTAAAGTGTAATAGGCAGACATCTATCCAGACCATCACACAGGAATTCCAAACTGCAGCAGGATCCACTCCAAGTACTATGACAGTTAGGCGTGAGGTGAGAAAACTTGGATTTCATGGTCGAGCGGCTGCTCATAAGCCACACATCACGCAGGTAAATGCCAAACGACGCCTCACTTGGAGTAAGAAGCGTAAACATTGGACGATTGAACAGTGGAAAAACGTTGTGTAGAGTGACGAATCACGGTACACAATGTGGCAATCCGATGGCAGGGTGTGGGTATGGCGTATGCCCGGTGAACGTCATCTGTCAGCGTGTGTAGTGCCAACAGTAAAATTCGGAAGTGGTGGTGTTATGGTGTGGTCGTGTTTTTCTTGGAGGGGGCTTGCACTCCTTGTTGTTTTGCGTGGCACTCTCACAGCGCAGGCCTACATTGATGTTTTAAGCACCTTCTTGCTTCCCACTGTTGAAGAGCAATTAGGGGATGGCGATTGCATCTTTCAACACGATCGAGCACCTGTTCATACTGCACGGCCTATGGCGGAGTGGTTATACGACCATAACATCCCTCTAATGGACTGTCCTGCACAAAGTCCTGACTTGAATCCCATAGAACAACTTTGGGATGTTTTGGAACGCCGACTTCGTGCCAATCCTCACCGACCTGCATCGATACCTCTCCTCAGTTCAGCACTCCGTGAAGAATGGGCTGCCCCCAAGAAACCTCCAGCACCTGATTGAAAGTATGCCTGCGAGAGTGGAAGCTGTCATCAAGGCTAAGGATGGACCAACACCATATTGAATTCCAGCATTACCGATGAGGGAGCCACGAACTTGTAAGTCATTTTCAGCCAGGTGTTCGGATACTTTTGATCACACAGTGTATTTGACCCACGCCGTATTTGATCAGAATGTTGCGTGAGTTAATGCAATTCATGCTGTCGACTGAATTCTACTCAGTGAGTTAGGGACCTGTCTCACACTTACCATGTACTACAGGGTGTTTCAAAATGAATATCGGAGTTTCAAGGCTTTGTAGTACTTATAATTATAAATAATACATCAAATGAGAGAACAACTCAAACAGTTTTGAACGCACGCATACGCATGTATTGCTTCCTCTGTCTGCCGTTAGGAAGCGCTAATGGCAAATATGGCGACTACTGAGCAGAAAGCTTTTTTGTGATTTACACTTTGGAAAGACTGATTCTGTAGTTACAGTGCAACCGTCTGTGTGGAGAATTTTAAGAAACTGCTTATAACTATGTCCTTATGGTTTTCAGTTACTACAAGCTCTAAAGCCTACAGACTACGGTTTACATGCCGACTTTGCAAATGAAATGTTGCTGCATGACGATGAAGATTTTCTGGATCGTGTCACCTTCATTGTAGAGGTCTGCAAGGGCTCGGGCCGCACTCGAGCCTACAAAGCATGTATCACTTCGGGCTCGGGTCGTAAACTTTTAAATATATAATTATATTTCTCGGGCCTTTTCGGAAATAGCTTTGTAACTGTACTATATAACGATATTTATCGGACCTTTCTGTAAAACTTTTAAAGCACAACTGCATAATTAAACCTCTAATTGCTGAAAATAAAAATACAATTTTGTGTTAATTATTAACTTTCTGTAATTCGGGTTTATTTCGGGCTCACTTGATTTTCACACGAGCTCGGATCTAAATGCTATAACATAATGTCGGACTCAAGTCGGGCCTCACATTAAAAATTCAGGTGAGTGCATACTTCTACTTCATTGATGAATCGACATTTCACGATGTGAACACTCATAATGTTGGCATCTGGGGTTCAGCAAATCCTCACAAGATGTTACAGTTGCAACGAGACTCTCCTAAATTTAATGTATTTTGTGTTTCAGGGGGGGGGGTATATCTCGGCTGAAATATTACAACCCTTTCTCGACTATCGAGTCGATGTGTGCCATGTGACAAATGGTGTTCACATTGAACACTTGTAAGAAAAACTGTTTGAGTTCCTCTTTCGTTTGATGTATTATTTATAATTGTACGTTAAATGTATTAAATACTACAGAACCTAAAAACCCCGATATCTATTTTGAAACATCCTGTATAGTACCTCGCATACAATCTTTAAAATTGATGGACACAAATCAAACAAAGGAAAATTAATGTTTTATACCTATTTATGATAATATGAATGTGCGCATCGTGCTTTTAGAACTAAGCAAGAAAAAAACTGTATGCAGAGGAGTGATTCTTTCTTTTTTAAGTTGGCACTCAATGTTAATCTGTTCGTTTGTTTGTTATTTATTGAAGTTCAGCGTCCGTTTTTAGCTCTGAGACTATATGAAATGTGAACCTACAATTTAGGGTGGAATCCATACCACCGGAATGCATTTACATTTCAATGCTATCCTGCCAAAAATGGGAACCAATCCCACGTAAACCAAAGACTCGCGCGTTACCCACTAGACAAATAAGGACATTTTGAAGTCGTAATAAACTGTTGCAAATGTTCATCATTGAAGCAATATACTTCTTCCAAGTATAGTTTTATGTTTCTAATTTTTATATTGAGCCTAGCAGAATGCCCGTTCTTAGCACGAGGAGAATACGTTTCATTTTCGACACAAAGGGCACCAAAACTGTCACCAATCAACTTAGGGGCCCAAAATACTATGAATTCGACACTAATATCGGTCATTTTAAATTATATTTACATGTCACCATCCCCCATTAGGAGTACAAATGGGGGCTGAATTTGGATTTAAACGGCATCGGAAGTGTCACTGTTCATCTCACCGACCCTGAAAACTATGGATTAGACACTAATATCAGTTATTTTCTATCATTTATATATATATATATATATATATATATATATATATATATATATATATATATATATATATATATATATATATATATATATATTTCCCTCCCCCTCCTCCTCCTCTTCTAAGATGCATCATCAACGTCAAATGACAAACATCATCCCAGGCCCGAACTTCATCTATGCTAAAAATTTGATCGAGATCGGTCGTGTGGTTCAAGAGTTAAGTCACATACATAGTCTCTTTCCTTTTTGTGTAGAAATATATAAATTTTGTGTGTGATAGCTGGTGGCAGAGCTCTGATTATACTGGTGTGAGCAATCCCCTAGTCCATCCCGTGATATGAGAATTTGAAATGGATAACATAAATTTCTTTGGTTTCCTCACTTCCACCCATTATCTTATTCCATCATGATTCATCTACATTGATAACCTGCTTCGTTTTCTTGTTTCTTTAAAGGCATTACTTCAGAACGTTGTACTTAAGATTTAATTTAATATCACAAATACTTATAGATTTTTTTTTATTTTAAACTATTTAGTATATCTATAATTGTAGATAGAAGTACGAAGATATGACATAAGGCAAAATCCAATTAGTAAAACAATACAAATGTTTTCATAAAAAATACTTTATTATATGGTGTTATATTTTTTATATAATACGAACAATACAAAACAAAGATAAGGGGAGAAAACAAACTTAAAGATGTAGAGAAAAATTCGTCTTGCTGAGGTAACGACCTGCGAAATATAAAAAATATACATAAGAGAGAATATTATAGGAAAGAAAACAATTTGATTTTATCAAATAACTAAAAGATAAAATATGATCTCTACTGATGGGCGTTTCAGTATTATTTACTTTAGTAAATTTATTGAGCATACATGTTATGCATATAATCAGTTGAATACAATAAAATATATTTTTATAACTATATATATATATATATATATATATATATATATATATATATATATATATATATATATATATATATATATATATATATATATATATATATATATATATGTGTGTGTGTGTGTGTGTGTGTTTTCTTCTCTCTTTCCTTTAGTTAAAAAATATGTATTGAATTCATGTTTATTTTCCGTAACGTATATATAAAAAAGTAGAATTTTGTATAGGACACTAATAGGAAACCTCTAGCATAGCAACGACATATGCACCAGCATGTCTATTTTTATTTTTTTTAAATCATTTATTTATTTATTTATTTATTTATTTATTTATTGTGTCAGTGAATCTTCTATATATTCTATGGATCTTCCTCTAGAATTACTGACAGGATATTAATTCATACATCGCGAATATGAATGAAATATTAGTTCGAATACATTCAGTACTGAGCCTTGTGTACTACTCAAGTTTAATTTATCGATTGTAAGTACCAGTAGCGTACGCAGAGGGTATGGGATTCCGGTTTTTAACTTTTACCCCTTTCAACAAAATGTTATGAGAATATACATTTATCTCCTTAACACTTTCGGTTCTGGGCTTCTATATAAGTACGTAAATGCTGCTTCTTGTCAGTTAAGTGTATTTTTAAAAGATGAATATTGGGTAGAAAAGAAAAGAAACAACTAAAAGAAAGTAGGCATGCGAAATATATATAGCAAATAAATCTTTAAACATTCTATTGTAAGATGAACACAACATTTATTGTTGGGTGGAATTGCTATAATATTACTTGAAACAAATGCTCTTTCACTTGAATGAAAAATATTTTTACAACAGAAACATAATGTGGTAAAGGTACAAAACTTGCTTATTATTGTTATTATTAAGTGAAACTGCTATATTGTTTACTATTTGTGCCTTATCCATTTATATTCCTTCACGTAATACTACAGAAAAAAAAGTAAAATGACATTAACACAAAACATTTGTATATGTTCGTCAGCAAAGTACTGTAACGAAAAAATAAAACTTTCATCCTCAAGATCTTCACAATTTCATCGCTAGATATACCTAGGTATGAAATGAAATCTTTCAGTTTTACGTCCCATGGTTATGCTCTTTAGGCCACAGTGGAGGGATAATTAATTAAAGTGAATGATAATGAAAAAAGTGGTGGAATGATAATGTGAGAGGAAACGGTGGGATTCTGAGAAAACCCCACGGACACAATGTTGTTTTTTTTTTTTTTACAAATTCATTTGGTCTGGGTCTGGGATAGACCTGTAGCGCCAGAGGTGAATTATCTACCTCTGAGCCATCTTTCTCCCATCCATCGCTATATGTCAAGGAAATAATGCTTTCTTTTAGGTGCGGGCCCAAATGTGTTTTCAAAACCGAGAGTCTTGTGGGGGAAATAGCTATAAAGACTGAAACACGTCTTTTAATTAAGTTAAATGAAAAGTATAAATACATGATTTCAAGTCTCTCTAACCTTGAAGGACTTCGAGATATGGCCATTCCGTTATAAAAATTGTAGCTCCACCCTTTATTCTTCTGGCTGTTTATTTTAAAGAGAAACACGGGTCTATTTATTTTAAATAGAAAATTCATACACCACCTTTAGAGATTCGAAGATATGGACATTTTCTATAATGATTGAAAAACAATTTCTTTTTCTTCGACGTAGAATTTCCAAAAATTCTTCCCTAGTGGTACCTTACATCACAAATAATCTTATGCACTGGTACAAATAATCAGTCAGAACTTTATCTATATAGCAAATTTTATTTTTTGCAAATCTTGCTCAAGGGGGGCATCCAAAACCTGGAAACATTAAAATCTGAAATGTATATATTGAAAATTCGGGATCTAAATCTCCGAGAAAGAATTACAACTCCAAGGCTTGCTCTGGATCTTCACGTATTTTGTGTGTATAATGTAATATCGCCACAGTCCGCATTATAAGAGCTTGTCACATTTACCAACTTGGAGCAGGAATGGATAAAATTGGCATGGATCTAAGAGTTTCGGTTTAACATGAATGGAACCAGGCGCAGATTCAAGGGGAGGGCTACAGGGGCTCTAGTTCCCCCTCCCTTGACGCTCATGTATACAGTGGATAAAATGGGCTTCAATCATACTTTCTTTTCACTGGATAAAGCGGGAAATTATGGTTTAGCCTCTCCCTTTATCATACCCTGGACTGGATCCACGGTTGGATGGAACTGTGCCTTATTTTAAGTGGCACAATAGTTCACTGTAAAAAATACACATCAGGGTGGAACAAATTTTTAAAGTTTATTGCTAACTAGCATCAATTACCCGCTTCGCTGGGTTAAATTAAGAAAAAATGGTATAACGTGTTCCGTTAGTCACTCACTTTTTACTATTACTACAGCGCTCTTTGATATTGGTCATTTTCGATTATTTTTATATATCCCCCTCACTCCCCATGTTGCAAGGCACGGTGTTGGAAGTGTCATTGTTCATCTCAGCTACCTGAGAAACTATAGAGTCGACAATAATATCGGTTATTTTCGATTATTTTTAAATGTCTCTCCCCCTCCCTTAAGTTACACAGTCAAAGTGATATGATATCTCAGGTTCGAACTTCACCTAAGTTGAAAATTTGATCGAGATTGGTTCGATGGTTTAAAAGTTATTAAGTTGTATATATATATATATATATATATATATATATATATATATATATATATATATATATATATATATATATATATATATATATATATATATATATCCCCCTCCCCTAAGTTCTACCGTCAAAGTAAAATGATAGAAAACATCTCAGACCCGAACCTCAGCTATGAAATTTTGAAATTTTGATCGCGATTGAACGTTTGGTTCAAGAGTTATTAAGTTTCATTTATTTTTCAACTCCTCCCGTAAGTTCTATTGTCAAAGTGAATAGATAAATACCACTACAGGTCCGAACCTCATCTATATTGAAAGTTTGATCTAGGTCGGTAGGGTGGTTCAAGAGTGGTGGAGTCACAAAGACAGTCACTTTCATTTTTATTTTTTACGTATATCTCACTCTCTCCTCCCCTACGTTGCACCTTCAAAGTTAAATGTTAAAAATTATCCCAGGCCCGAACGTCATCTATGTTGAAAATTTGACCGAGATCGGTCGGGTAGTTCAAGAGTTAAGTTTTATTTACTTTTATATATAAATCTCCACTTCTCCTCCCCCTCCCCTACGTTCTATCGTCAAAGTGATATGACAAAAACCATCCCAGTCTCGAATCTCATCTCTATTGAAAATTTGTTCAAGAGATTACGGGTCACAAACATAGTCACTTTTAATTTTATAATATAGATAGTGCAGAGAAGTTGTCTTTTGCTGTAAAATAAATAAATAAATAAATTTTAGAGTAATCGAAGTATGCTTTGAGTTACCGGAAGGACGTTAAAATTTCACAAATATGACATTTCTTATTCCATTTCAGCCTCTATCACTCTTCTTTTATTTGCACTATAAAAACATTGATTGTACTTGTTATTTAGTACCATTGAGAAAACATTTTTTTGGAGGAAGGGAAGAAGGAGGAATAAAGAATGATAATTCTATCTTCGAATACAGTAATTTTACGTTTAAAAATATATATTTCTTGCTCATTTTTGGCTTATGATTTACTTCTTTTAACTTCATCATTAATTTAAATCGCTTCACTTCCCCCACCCCAGAAGTTCGTTTCATCAATAAATAGATATAACAAATACAATAAAGGTTTTTATAGTGCAAATAAAGCAGTGAAAGAAGCTGAAATAGTACACGACATTTTAAATTTATGAAACATTATCGTACTTACGGCACTTCAAAGCATGCTCCGATTACCCTAAAATTTTATTTCTGTCTTTTCCACATGAAAAGGTAACCTTTACACACTATTAGAAATAAATTTCAAAAATTCAAATTTTTTCGTTTCACCCTAGTAGGCATTAATAGAGCAGAACTTATGGAAACTTCATGCTCTTTCTGCTGGTCTAATGGCTACCATGTGTGTGCTTGGTGCACGAGGCCCTGGATTCAATTTCCGGTAAGAGAAAACACTTTTTTTTTTTTTTTTTTTTACTTTCAAACCATTCACTACTTTCGCCTAAAGAGCAGAACAGTGGGACGTTTAACAAAGAAAGCCTTCATGGGCATATTAAAATTGTAATTAATTATTATACTAATAATCAAAATTCTATGAAGAAATCGATTATTAATATAATAATTAATTACAATTTTAATATGTTCATAAAGCTTCCATTTACACTATGCAGTAATATGCGTATATAATTTACATTGAACTCTTGTGCCATTTTATTTTCTAAAAACTTCATAGCACTGAGATATACACTGTGTAATGAATAGCTTTTATGTCCCATCTAGTTCTTAACCTACATTATCTCCATTTTAAAAACTTACTCTATATAACGCGCGATATGATGCATTCTTTATTGTAATACTTACTAGCAACGTATTAACAAGAATGACGATATAATCGTAAATATTTTAATTATGTTTCCTTCTCGTCTGACTCATGTTCTTCACTATAATCCTGTTCTCCATGTTCTTCACTGGATTTGTGATCCTCTTGTTTTTTCTTCTTCTTGTCGTCCTCGTGGGGTTTATAATAAGTTTTGCTCTTCACGTGAATGCTATGGCTCTCTGTATGGTCATGTTTCTTTGGGCCAAAATCATGTTTATACATGTGATAGTAATAGTGATCATGGTAAATGTCATGATAAATATCATGTGTTACATGTTTCTTAGTTTTTGGTCTGTAAAATAAAATTTATACATATAAAGAATACATTTAGAAACTTACGTATAATCATATAAGATCCATGTGGTATTGAAAAGCTAAAATATTTGGCATAATCATAAACATAATATCGCTACTTGAGCTAAATAAGAAGCACGACTGTTTTTGGTGCGAAAGGTATTTGGTTCAATCCGAATGCCTTGTGAATTTGTGATAAAGATCATTTTTGTCTGAGTATTTTTCTCGGGTTCTCCCATTTTCTTTCCATATCCTTATTCCGTCAATTCTAACTAGTGACAGTTTTCTTTACGACAATTAACTGCTAAAACAATAATAATGGTGGAAAATTAAATAACCTTAACGTTAATTGAATGCAAATGATATTTCTCTGGGAATAACCACACTCAAAAATGGTTGAGAATCACTTACTATACTATATTAAATTGTTCAAAACATTCAGATGCAAAAATATATTTATGTGTCTCAATATAATAATAATTTCCAATAGGAAAAAAGCTGTTAGAAAGACTCAGATCCAGATAGGAGGGCAGTATTAAGATGGATCTCGAAGAGATAGGAATACAAAGTAGAAATGGGATCCAATTGGCTAAGGACAAAAGTCAATGGAGAGCTTTTCTGGTTCGGGTTCCGTAGGCGAATACAACAATGAGATACATGCATCTGAAAAGCCCTTAAAACAAAATAAAATATTCGTGATTGCAATAGGACCAATATTACCTATGAAACTTGTGAAAATAAACTAAACTTGATGTCAAGCTCTTCGCCACACTCCATTATCACAAAACAAGAGGAATACCGTCAAGAAACACAGAAGGAAACGAAAGCACCAGTGGTTTTATCACAACCACTGCTACAAACTGGAATGCTGAGTGGAGGAGATTACATTGACATCTACCGGAAAGATACTTATCTGGCTGAAATTTACAAAAACATAGGAAAACTAGTATAATCACTTTTTAAAAATACGTACGCGTAAATAGAAGTTAACACGAGTATACTCGGGATTTAACATTTTCGATAAAATTCAACACCCGAATATTCGCGGGCTTTTATATTGAGAGGTTTATGGGTATGTTAAGAATTACTGAAATAGCTTACAAGTGTACTCTTTCTTTTTCTTTTTACATGGCTATTGAAAACTTAAAACTATGATGAAGAATACTAGAATGCAAGTACATACTCTTCCTTCTTCTCTTCCTTTTTCTCTTCTTTCTTTTCGGTTTTCTTCATTTCTTTCTTCGGTTCTTTCTTTGTTTTCTTTTTAGACGCTGCGCTGTCTGCCATCACAATTAGAACAGCAATCAGCAACACCTATCAAGAAACAAAATATCTATATATACATAGAGAAACAGTTCCGGGAGATATTTGTATAGAGAGAAACAGTTCAAACAAATACCTATATACTGTAGAGAGTGGCAGTTCAATTGGTGTCTAAGAAGCAAGTTTAATACCAGAGATGATTAATCTCATTAAATTAGCTCTCAATCAGGCTTACTTTCACTGTTGAGATATAAGACATGATAAGACGGTAAAGATAGTGATAATGAAGTATAAATAGTTAGAAGGTGGGGGGATGTGCTAGAGATGAGTGAATATAAGTAGAAGTGAAGGTTAGGATCTAGCCATATATGATAGTAGCATACGGTAACGGATCTGGGAACTGAATTGAAGATCAAGCGGAACTGAAAATTAGGAAATATGTAGATATGATGATTAGAATAGACGTGAATATAGTAGTGCGGATATAGGTACAATAAAATTAAGTTTTAGGAAATTAGTAAAAGTTAGAGTTAGGAGATAAGTACAAACGGATTCTGCAAATACGGTAGAATTAAGGTTTAGAATATAAACAAAAGTGAGAGTTGGAAGGCAGAGCCAGATCCAGGATTTCTTGAAGGGGTACACCAATAACTACCACTATATTTGATTTAAATTTTTAAGTTTTTAAATGTCTTTAGGCATCTGTGGTGTGAATGAGGAATATTACTTTGTTCAGTGAATCCTTTTCCTTCAACCTTCAAAAAATCGACTTCAACTATTGCTTTTGCAAAACTAAGCTTTCTTTTAAGCCTGAAACGGACACTTGACAGCAGAAAGTTTCGGAAATTTTTTTTTTTTTTTACTGCTAGGTTCTCATTTTAGGCAGTGTATATTCACAGTGAAGGGGGTGCATGTGCTCCGGTGCACCCCCTTAAATGCGGTCCTGTTGGAAGGTAAAAGAAAGTTTTAAAGCACAAGTATAAACTATGAAGATCGGGTACAAGTATCGAAGAGGATTATGATACAAAGAAAAATTATGTTTGGGTTTTAAGTAAAACCTAGATTGAGGATAACCACAATAGAACTGAGAATCAGAAAATAATAGCAGCGAGGGTTAGGAGATAAGTAACAATTAGGATGAAGATTTAAGTTCAGAAAAATTTATCTTTAGGATATAAGTATAAAAGAAGCAAAGATTAGGATACAGGTATTAATGGTGGTTAGAATGCACGAAGAAGTAACGGGTAGAAAACAAGAAGTAAACGTTAGAATAAAATTAGAAATAAGGAACAGGGTGTAAATAGAAGTGAGAATTAAAATGGTGATTATTTTTTAAATCAAATGATGTGGGTACTGAAACTCTAAATTAGTGTAAAATGAAATAGGCGTTTAAGATGTAGGTAGATAATGTGAAGAGAATATAAGTGTAATAAATTTAATTTTAAGAAATCAGTGAAAGTGAGAGTTGGATTACATGTAAAAATGATGTTGGAGTACACTTAAATATAATATAATATAATAAGATGAAAGTGGAAGTGACAAAATTACAATAGAAGTAGAAAGGCCTGTGAAGTTAACTATTACTAACTTGGCATAAAATTAAATAGATATCTTCAAATGAAAGTACTGTGTATCATAAACATTATAAGTACAATGTACAATACAAATGAAATACGTTCCAGATCCTGTCAAAATATTATGTAGTAGCCTACAGATTGATAACATGTTGGCTTAAGAGAGTGATTAAAATACAATTTTGTTACATACACAGAGTGTTAACGAATACCGCATCTTGAATTCAGGATGTGATTTTGCACATCAAAATACGAAAAAATGTTCACGTGACCACTTTGTTTCCAAGAAAGAGGGTCCCGAAAACGAGAGAAAGACAAACATGCTCAATGATTGCGCAAGGGATTTCTCAAGTGTCTCTGAAGTAAAGATGGATCAAAATAAACATAGACGGAAGGGAATATAACAGGGAAACAAGAACTTGTTGTCAGGAAAGTGAATTGTAATCTGATTCAACACAGCGATTCAGTTTCAAATGTTATACGTAGTTGGATAACCACAGGGGAAGAGCTGACTATACTGTATAGACATGTAATGAATCTCACAGATAGAGATCATTTATGGGGCAAAATACGCTTGTAAGCAATGTTAGATATTTGTGATGTATGTCCGTGATAAAGCAAAAGTGTGCCGTCCCTAATGAAGTACTACTTGCTTCTCTCCCATTTCTGGCAGCCTCTTACTCGGAAGCTATGCGATTTTCGACATATGTTTAAATGAACATTTTTTTTTCCTTCGGATGTTTGTACGGAGAATCACTTCCCGAATTCATTCATCAATATCCTGTTTAAAAAGCCATTTATCATAATTACGAGGCACATTTAAAAAGCATATATATATATATATATAAAACAAAAAATGATAGAAGAAATTTATTGTGATTGATGTACAAGTACGTACTTAGGCTATATTTTCTTACAAAGTCATCATGATCCTTTAGACATTTCTGGTAGCGTGGCACAAGTTTTGTATACCCTCTGTGTAAAAATCTGCCACCTGAGAGTGCAGCCAGTCCAGAACTGATACCTTTGGTATTTCACTGTCGTTGAAACTTTCGATGTAAGCCACTTTTTCAGGTGAAGGAAAAGAAAGTAATCGCTGGGGACAAGGTGTGAACAGTAAGCTGGAATGATTGAATAGATCCTCGAAAATATTTGAATTATCACAACAGTACGAACAGCTATGTGTGAGCGGGCGTTATCATGGAGCAGAAGAATTCCTCTCCGCCGATTTTGGATGACAGCCGCCGCAGATTATTTAGCGTGTGGCAATACACATGTGGTGTCATTGTTCTTTCTGATTCCAAATTCCGCAAGAATCACGCGTTTTTGGTCCCAAAAAATGGTTGCCATGATTTTGTTAACTGATTTTCTCCCCTGAATTCCTTCACTTTAGGAGAGCCAATGTCATCATTGTATTGACTGCTTCTTCTACTCTCTATTGGCGTGTGATGTCCAGGGTTCATCCTCCGTCACTATGTTAGAAAAAGAGTCATCCCCATCTCCCCAGGGACCAGCAAATTACATGAAGCTCTTTGTGAGCGTCTGTTAGCATTTTCGGCACCCATCGTTCACACTGTTTGTGACCACCAACTTGCAAGTCACAATTCGATGCACTGTCTTAGGAGACACTCCTGAAAATTCTTTGACAATCTTGGGTATTGTGAATCGGGGATTGGATCGCATTTTCTCGTTAACATGTTCCACCGGATCGTTCGTCTGAACACTAGGTCTTTACTTGCACATCGTCTTGAATATTTGAACACCTTTCCTGAAACTCTGTGCACCTATCCCGACCTTCCCTTTACTCATTACTGTCGGTCTGTAAATGGCACATAATTCCCGATAGATGTCAGCTACATTCTGTTCTTTGACATTCAGAAATAGTATGACAGATCACACTTTACATTGGGTGAGATTTCACCTTGCTGCAGCCATTTCACCTTACTGCTACTTGCATGTACGCAGCTCTACTCGGACGATTTTATCTCTTTTGCAAGCACAGAATATGACGGCATGCTCCAGAGCATGCTCAATTTAATCAGTGTTGCTAACCCGCGTAAAAAATATCAGCCTTTTTTTGACATGCGCCTCATATAACAACTTTTTTTTTCTGTTATCCAATTTACATTTTTACACCCACAATGATAGTTCGCTATAATGTCCGTTTCGGTTAGTTAAATATAGCTTACTTTATTTTAGATTAGTTTAGAGATTAGATAAGGTTAGATTGAGAATATAGTGCACAATAATAAGGTTACAACTATAGTATTTCCTTTTTTTTTTAAAAAAAAAAAAACTAGTTCACCCAAGCCTTTGGCTCAGCTGCAAATTGCCTGCACGCTAGCAACATGTCTCAGGCGTTAGTTGTAAGATAGCGCAGGTAGCGACAACTTAGTCTGACAACTGTTGAGTATTAGCAAGATTGACAGATAGGTGTCTTGCATTCATAATAATGATGAACAATATCTGAGCAATTTCTTCTTAATGTTTATGTAACCAGTGGCTCTTAAATATTTTAAGGTTTGCTTATTAGCGTTACTTTCATACTAATATGTATTCGATTTATTATATAAATAGTTAACATTTACTTACATTACGTTAGGTTAGTAAAGTTTAACTCATTTGGTTTTAGCTTAAGTAACTTTAGTTGGTTAGCTTATCTTGCCCAAGTTTAGGTTATATTCCCTTAGATTCGGTTAATTTGCTTAGCCTAAGTTAGGCTATCTCTTTGAGGTTAGGTAACCTGATATCGACGATTTACGATACCTCGACAAGTTTTGTTCAGATTTGTTTAGCTTAGTTAAATAAGGGTTATTTTATTTTAGATTAATTTAGAGATTAGGTAAACTTAGATAGTAGAAAATTAATATTTATAACCATTTTCATTGAAAAAGATAAGCATAATCAGAAACTAAACTAAGGAACGTAAAATTGTTATTCTAATTTTTTAAATCCAAGGTTGTTGCACTAATAACACTTTTAACGTAAATTTTCTACTTTAATTTATAACACTTTAGATAACATTGCTACTCTAATATAACTTTTAGACAAAATTGCTCCTCTAATATAAAATTTTAAGAAAGATTGTTACTCCAAAATATGTATTTTAAGGTCTTGTATATACAATAGACTTATTTATCTATTATTGTTATTTTTTTTAACCAAAAACATATAATATAGCCATTTATTTGTGCAGGCAAAAAGTAAATTAAATTACGGAACTAATCACAAATACATATTAGTTTCTTACCTTAGCATTACATTCTTATCTTATAGTTATGTTTCACTTGAAGTAACAAAATTTGAACCATACAAACGTTCTAATTTGTACTAACAGATTTTCAATCTGCAACTATTAAATACTGGGATAGGAAAATATTCTTACCACAGTTAACTTAGCCATTTTGTTAGCGACGAACGGAAGGAATAAGACACACGTACAACTTAAATTAAAGCAGAAATACAAATTTTCCAAACCCACTGAAACAGAAAGTAATGAAATAATAAGGCTCCAGTAACTTTATGAATCTTATTTATACCAAACCATTCTTGTCAATCGTGATGAGTGTATAATGGTGAATATTTGAATTGTAAGGAACCATTACCTTTTGCTTTCGTTGATCCAGTGGCTGAGTTTCTTGCAAGTGAATAAAAGGATATTCACGAAGTTAGTTTCTCTTTTGTATTCTGGAGCACGATTTAGTAATTACTAAACGCAAAATAATTCGAAGACTATCTTCCGGAGAAAACTACTTACCAAGTTAAAAAAAAAAAAAAATGCTAGATATGGACAATTGAAAGGAATAACATGATTTGAATATTGCAAAGTTATAATATTTGTTATTTTGCAGGTAATAAGGATAACGTTTATTTACTTTTGTTTCTGATTATTCATCGGAGTTGTTCCATGACGTTCACATTTGGTGGTCATTCTTTTGTCTACATGACACTTAACTAAAGCAGTGATACATTATGGTAGGTTCTATCACCTTTCCGTATTTTCAAAGTACTGGATACAGTAACAAAGCAAGACCTTTCTCCTTTTCAACGAACTTTAAAAGTTCGTTACTGAATTCTCTATGTTTGTCTGTCTGTCAATTTTTTCAGTTTTGAGCCCTCCATTCGACAGAGCATCAAAAACTATCTGAGAAAGTGATGGAATTTTTCGTGTCAGTGTCACTCTTACCGTTCCCGAGATATTGGCCAAAAAGTGTCCAATTTGGGGGGACTTAAGGAGCCATATCTCGGGAACCGTAAGTCATACATAGATCATATTGGTGTTGATTAATACCCAAAAGGATGGTGAACATTTTGGTACCAAATAGTAACTGGTGGATTTTGGCCAATTTGCCAGCGTTCTTCAGATATTTGCCAAAAAAAAAAAAAAAAAAAAAAAAAAAAAAATTCGGGAGATTTAAGGAGCCATATTTCGGGAACCCTAAGTCATAGAGATTATATTTTGCGAATTTTTGTGAGAACAGAAGAATGTGCAGATAAAAAGATTTACCTTTACATGTAGGAAAAATCACAGTTATATTTCCCACTCCACCTCTCCATTCTCTTTAAGTTCCTTCTGGAAATGCTCTTGGAGCATTCTCAACTGGTTTAAATTTGACTTTTATGTAAATGTTAATGGTTTCGTTTATTTATTTTTAGGTTATCGTCCCATTATTATGTTCCGAGGCAAGGAAGGAGGTATTGCATGAGAATGTGGGAATTTGGAAAAATAATGAACGAAATGGCAAAATGAAGGAAGTAAAAGGTAACAGGAGATCCTTGAAAACACAATCATACATGTTGTTTGCCCACCATGAAGTCCACTTGGCACAAGCTGGAGTCGAACCAGGGACCACACGCATCAGAGATGAGCCCTCTATCAGATTTCTCAGCTACCGCGGAACCTCTATACTTTTAAAAGCGAGCTCCTGTCGATCTTTATCTTCAGAGTTCAGTTACATATTAAAGTGAAATCTCTTAAGATGGTCGTCTAGAGTAGTGGTTCTCAAACTTTTTTCACTGATGACACATTTTACCGAACCTCCAGGTCATCGCGACACCCTTGTTTCATATTTTTATTATAAATAGTAATAATATCTATTATAATAGTATATTTTATAATGACTCTATGTAGCACTGAGCATTATTGCTACGGTTGGAGGTGTTGACTGGTACAGTCTGTCTCAATTTTAACTAATTATTATAAATTTTTCATGATTTTTAAATTCTCAAATTTCGCGACACACATTAGGGGACTGCGTGACACACCAGTGTGTCGCGACACATCGGTTGAGAATCACTGGTCTAGAGGGTCGACCTTTTCAAACAGGATTTAATTAGTTAGCAAGGATTTCAGGGAGTAAAACTAAAATAAAAATTGTAATTAAACTACAAAGTGGAATTAATGACATTAATAAACTTCATGCTAGTAGTCTTCGCACTCATTTATACATCTCCATTGTTCTACTAGCCTCACTGCTTAACATCAAGAAGGAAAAGAGGAAAATCGACTGTAAGGACCACTTATTAACATAAGATCCTAATAATCTACTGTACAATAATGAATTCATAAATAAAAAGAGAGAGAAACGCTTTCGAATATGCTTAGACAATTGTTTTTAATTGTTAAATAAACCCTTAATCTCACAAATTACTCCACAAATCTTTAAAACTAGAATATTGTAAAATTAAGAAAATTCACTGCTTGAAAAGCTGTCAAACCAGTTAATTTTGCTGAGAATGGTGTGTTAATCAGTTTGTAAGAATTCGTAGAATTTCACTTTTTTCTTTCCGATACACCTTATTCCCAGGGTTTTGACACCTGTTCCATTAGCTCTGTGAGAACACGATACCTCAGTAGTAAAACTATCAATTCTGGTGGTTCCTGGTTCGATCTCAATCTATATGAGTTTGTCTCTAGGTTTTCTAAGGGTTCTCCCGTTTCCTTCCGCATTCTCTTCTCGCCAATTCTTTAACATGCACTTTCATTAATCAGCCGTCTCCTTTAGCCTCAAAGTTTAGGCTCTTAATTGTAGAACATGAAACTAAAAAATTGCTCTAATTAAAATGGAGAAAAGATAGGGACTTTGGAGTGTTAGCATGATGGCTGACTACTGTTGCACAGAGAAAATTCACAAGAAAATCACAAGAAAATTAGGAATGCTTACAGGAAAAAGCGTGCTAAAAAGATATAAAAAATAAGTAGGTTTTAGGACTGTGTTGATTTCCATTTTACAACGAATATATTTATGTATCTATTTCCATATTATATGTATATATATGTAGTTATCTGTATGTGTAGGGGATCTTATATTCTTTTTTTGTCTGTCTGCATTCACATTAAACAAAATATGTTCAGTTATTTAATGTAATAAGGTCTTTATTCTGCTAGAAGATAAGAAATAAAGTATAATAAAGCAGTATTGAATACGGAAGAAGACCAAAATTTTGACACTTGATTTGTAAAAAAACTTTGCGTGACAGGAAAAACTGAATTCATTATTCGTAATCAGCTAGGAACAAAGAATCAACTTCACCTATTAACCAAAAAGACAACATGAATTTCTTTTCAATTTGCAGTCCTGTGTTATTAATATTAATTGAGTACTATTTGTTACTAGCAGCGTTCACCCCGCTTCGCTGCGGTCACCCCGGAACGCAATAAACTTTGTTACTTAGATAATTTTTACTTTTTCGCTTTCAAGTGATATGATAAAAACCATAGAAGATTGCAGTAAATCTTAACATTATATCGCCTGTCATTTATGTTAACCCGCCCCGCTTCGCTGCGGTCATCCCGGTGCTGGCATATTGTAAAAGTGTCTGTAAAAATAAGCAAATCAATTAAAAAATTTTAAACAGAAGATTCAAGCTATTTTCCGCTGTATATCGCCTGTCATTTATGTTAACCCGCCGAGTGACACGGTCATGCGGGTTGCATATAAATACGTTTATTTTTACCTATGATGAACTAATAACAAAGGATTTGTACGTTATGGACACTTGAATGGTCAATTATCTCAAGACACTGGTAATTAAAAATTAAAGTGATATGATAAAAACCATCTAGGGTCCAAATCCTAATAACCCCCCAAAAATGAAAGAAATTGGTTCAGCCGTATTAGCGTGATGAGCGGACAAAATATTGTACGTTCTCTTTTATATATATAGATTGCTGAAAATATCTCACTTGACGAAACACATGTTTGTAATAAAGTAATTTTCTTTCAGAGAATAAAAGTAACATTTTATGACAAAAGTAGGTGGTCTCCTATCATTAGGAAGTGTGAATGGCGTAAGGATGTTTCTAATACATTCCTCTTGTGGATCTTTAAATCTGTTGTAGTAAAAATTGGACATAATGAAGAGTAATTGGCTATAAAGGTTTTGCTGTACATCTCTGTTACGGATCTGTAATTCCGTTCTAGTTAAAATCGGTTGCAATGAGGGGTAGTCCTTTAGAGGAGTTTGACTGTATTTATTATTGGATGAACGATAAAGTTCTCTTTGAAATGTAAATTAATTATTTTAATGAAGTCAAACCAAACATGAATGGGCAATTATGAGCCTTTCTAAAGCCAAAATAGCTTTGTTTTTACAACAACTAGTTGTTTCCCTTTAATCTTCGGCTCGGTGTACGCTGTAGGCTAAAATTATGTTTAAAACTTCTGTTTACAATTAACCTTTTTTTTTTTAAGTTTACCCATCAACTAATTTACGTACGTTTACATAAATATTGCAAATGTTCTGTAGGTAGAATCTAAATAATGTAAACGGAATTTTAATCCTACACCTTTTTATTATGTAAAGACTGTCTTATAAATGTTTTACGAAGTTCTTGTAAGTCTTTTCTCTAAGTCTTAAATGTTGACAGTTGGCTCCAACAGCATTGAGCTCCAGCCCACTTTCCTCTCCTTGCCCGGAAATTCTTGGGTGAGATATTACCCCAGAGGTGGATAGGGAGATCAGTGAATATGCTAGCGCCGGATGAGTGGCCTCCCAGGAGCCCAGAACTGACGTCGTACAACAATTCCCTGTGGGAATAGTTAAGCAGTATGTCTCGAAACTGCGATACCAGACAACTGAAGATTTCGACCAAGCTGTTAGGGAGGCATTCAATGAAATCACACTGGACATCGTGCCGCATCATATTGTGCAGCGACAATGATGGTGCCCATACTCGTGGCGGATCCAGGATATGATAAAGGGAGGGGCTAAACCGTAAGTTGCCGTTTTATCCAATGTAAAGCAGAATTGAAGCCCATTTTATCCAGTTTAAACGTGAGCGTCAAGGGGGGGGCTATAGCCCATTAATTTATTCTTTTCTATTATATTTATGAATAAGTGAAAGTTAAAGTGGTGTAACTCATATTTTCTTGTTTGACTGACACACTTTTCTAGTAAGCATGTATTCCCTTTATTACTAGAAATTTCATAGTCATCTGCTGAAATCTACCTACCATCTTTCAGAATGAAACTCTGACTTACTTCAAATTTTCTGTTAACAGATTAACTGCTCTAGTTCTTGTATATATATATATATATATATATATATATATATATATATATATATATATATATATATATATATATATATATGATTTCTAACTGTGAAATATTGAAATCTAAGGAATAAGTGAATTTTCTTTTTTGATAATGTATGTAAAACAACTAATTCGTGTTTCTACACACATAAACTTATGTTTAGTAACTTAGCTTGTAATTTACTATTGTTCAATATCAGAAATTTGGATGATCAAAATTAGCTAACATTCGATAAGTTGTTTATCAAATATAAATTCAGTCTCTTGTAGGATTGCCAGGTCTTGTATTTTTCTCGTAAGTTTTAAGTTTTCCTAGCACGTTTTACTATGTAAAACCATATATGAATACCATATATGAATTTAAGAAGTTTTCTTTTTTATTCCGAAAAATTGACAACCCTAGTCTTCAGTCAGATGCATTATTTACGTCTCTCTAATAGCAGTCACTCATTTTTACATTTTTAAAAATAAAAGTTACTTGTATTTAAGCATTTTAAAGATGATCATTGTCATTCAAGCTGTAATCTAGTTAAGAGATTAAAACGGAAGATTAAAATTACATACTACCCCGTAATAATATAAAATAGACTATCCAAATATAGAACTCTTCGGTGTAGCCAGAGTCACCGAATACAGTATCTTGTATACCGCCGCCTGTTCCACTAATTAAATCTTGAAATCAAATAATAATTTTAATACATGTACATGTCATTCTGATCTTTTTGACAAGAGATTTGGCTTGTATGTAATTTGTTATGTTCAACCCCTAATAGGTCTTTTTCCTTTTTATAAGCTTAAGATTAAAAGATATGAAAAGTCAAGATCTGAGTTTTAAAAAGGTAAACAAAGGGAGCGAAAATAGTGACAGATGGGCACAAGGGGTGTCGTCGAACCCTTGGGAGCTTAAAAGAATCTCTACAAATGATTTTTCACTCACCTGTTGATCGACAATTCTAAAAATGGCTGTAACAGGTGGTTTGCATAGTGCGCCACCAGGTGGTATGCAGGCTACGTCGCAAAAAGATTTGCAGTATTGCCAGATCGTTAACTAGCAAATACTCAAAAACAAGTACAGAAAAATACTATATTAAATGTAATGTAGTAATGTAATTATATTTTTATGAATATATTTTTCATATATCCTTTCGTTGAAAACATTTATTTTTACATTACTTTACAGGTATTGTCTTGTTTCTGTGTGAGTTGTTTCACTGATCTACTACGAACAATAAGAAATTCGTTGGTAAATTACACACATTGGAAGTTCATACTCACTCTAACATTTTCAAGTAAACTTATAACAAATCAATAACAAATGTGCTGAGAAATTGATCACTTTCAATATAACAATTAATCGATGTTATTGTAGTATCAGTCATATTTCACATGTAGTACTTGACTTTAATTTAACGACTCTTGCTTATAATATGGTGTATTTCTTTCGTTCACATTGTCTTCCTACTTGACGGATCCTTCTTTCAAACCAGAAATGATATTGAAGCATTGTGGTAACTTACAGTAAAACCTTGATTATGTACAGTGTGATACATTTCGTGAGAATACACGTGTGAATAAGATCGGTACAGGATTACTCAAATGTTTCTTCATACTTGTATAAAATGAAGGGGAGTTGAGTTGGTAAGAAGTAATCATAACAGAAACATATGAGGCTGAGGGGGAAATATTCTAATTCAACTTGCTTGGGGCCATTGGTTGCCATATTGGTTGCAGATACATCGTATTTAGCATGGATATTTTTAACGGAAAGGAGGTCGTGCGATACATGCAATAGGGCTTGAACTTCAAAAGGGTACAATGATGGAAGTTCCATTAACCTAACTTTAGTTCGTGAAAAGCTATGAGCATAACTTCAATTTGTTAGCCTTGCCTCTGTCACACTGTCAACCGTCTGTTCTAGTCACGATAAATACGTTGCAACATTACTAGTGCGATAGTATCACAAGCAGGAACAATGCGTTGTTGCAATGTAAACGCTAAAGATACCGGATTTTCACTGCAAACACCATCACTTTCAAATGTCATCAAAGGTAGAAAGGCAATGAGTACCGATCTAGGGAAAGCGGTGACTCAGTAGTCGAGCGCTTACTTCTGGTGTGAAGGTTCCCTGGTTCGATCCCAGGCCATGTGAGTTTGTATCAACAACGAACTCATAAGTTTTCCTGCAGTTCTCCCATTTTCTTCCACATTTTCATTTCATTATTACTTCCATAATCATTCACTTTCATTAATGATCGGTCTTCCTTAACCTGGACGTTAGATTGAAGATGTAAATTTGAAAACAATCCATATCCGGTGGGTGATTACGTAGGGAGACTAACTACATTAACTTGACACCTAGTCTTCCATTCCAAGCGGTGCTATCGGCTGAAGGAATTCCACTCTCTTTTGCTGAGGCTTTCTTGCTTAGCAACAGCTAAACCCCTATTGGCTCAACATGTGGGTGTGTATGCGAGCTTTAGTTCACATTTTTGCCACGGCTCAAGACATTTTGGCAGCACTATAGTTTTGATAATAGTAGTGAACTACTCTATTCGTAAATTTGATGACAAAAATGCAAGATCTAATATAAAAAAAATAACGTTACTGTTCCCACAATAGATCATATTTTTGTCTCTCCCTCTGAAGCCCTTTTATTTATGGCATTTGTCCTGAAAATTTTGTTCCGATCCACTACTGGAGGTATTTTATTCACACCAAAGCAGAGAAATACAAATGATTTCCTTCTTAAATTCATACATATATACATATGAGAACTATCCAAGAACCTTTGATCTTCCGTAAATTATACCGTAATAATGAATTCTATCATCCTATGTACAGATGCATATAGTTATTAACATCAGTTGGTCTTAAAGATTTTTGAAGATATAATTTAGAGGAATGTTTACATACAAGATTAACACAGATACGTAAACTAGCGTCTTCCTTGCTGCTTGCCTGAGGTTTGATGAAGAAAGAAAAAGCCATGGCAACACAGAATATATTCGTATTAAAGTTATTCGCTATTCGAGCAATTTTTCGTTTGTTATTCGACTTTCTGAATATTTGTTTTCACTATTTGAATAATTATTCAAATAATTACCTGAATAATTTTTCGAATAATCTTTCTCTATCCGAATAACT
This sequence comes from Thermobia domestica, assembly GCF_964235325.1. Classification (NCBI taxonomy): domain Eukaryota; kingdom Metazoa; phylum Arthropoda; class Insecta; order Zygentoma; family Lepismatidae; genus Thermobia; species Thermobia domestica. The sequence goes on from NC_137458.1 coordinate 121,200,742, forward strand.
GTTCGAATATTCGAATTTTAGCAGCACTAGAACAGCAGCACTAGGATGTATGTGTGTTTGTACTGTTGTGCAAATCATTTGTATATTGTAAAGTTCTGCTTGTGCAAATGTAGGTAGGGCATAAGTAGAGCAAATTACAGTCTGAAATTGTTTTCGCACTACCGTTTTTTATTAGAAAATCCACTATAAACAGTGCATTTAAAAATATTACTGTAATATAAATTCTCTAACACTGGGTAAAGAGAGGTGACCCAAATCCCGAGCAGTGTAGGTTAGGATCTCCACAGAGCTCCGAAGCAAGCTAGGTGACTGAAGTTAGGAGATCCAACAGAAATCCGAGCAAGCTAAGAAGGCAGATAGGAAATGTAGAATCCCGGCTACACTAGAGGCTTTGGGTTAAATATCCCCTAGAACTCCATGCAAGGTAGAGGAGGGATGGCCAACTGCAGACTGATGCCTCTCGTCGAAATCTAATTGGTTATATAGGTGCTCCAAGTGAGGTGATGGCGCTCTTGTTCCAACGTCATCGCATGACCAGTGGTGATGCTATTGTCCCTGTCGTCTGCAGCCATAGTAATCCATAGTAAGACGTACGTGGTTGATGTTTGTAAATAGAAGTACATGTTGGGTGTTTGTAAACACAACCATGAGGGATATTACAATATGGTGAGTGACATTTTAACAAACGGTAAAAGTGTTAAAATATGGTGTAACTTTGAAAATTATATTTTAAGTGCCGCACTTCAATATATTTTTGGGAAAAGAGGAACAAGTTGCAAATTGGCAATTTTCAGTTATACACAGTATGCATCTGAACTTGTACCTATTTGAGCAACCCCAGTAGCAGTTGAAATGCTTATGATGGGGGTATTATTATTACCCCATACGAAAAAGGATTTAACATTACCTATGATACTGAATAACTGAAAATTGGCAGTTTGGAACTCGTTCCTCTTTTCCCAAAAATAACAAATCACAAATTCATCATCATCATCATCATCATAAGCATTCTGCCATTACTGGCAGATCACTTATCATAAATGTGAAAATTTCTATAGCTATAGGAATTTCTATACTCTATGATCCTCCCGCTTTGACCTAAAATGACCTCCATCAACATAATATTCTTCTTGCTCTCAATCTTCTGTAATCACTGTTGGGAGATTAACTGAATAAAAATGATAGCTTTATGTACGGTGAACAGAAAGTGCTCTTATGTAGGAAATTAACCTACATTGATTTCTATTTATTTCTCCTTCTGATGCTTTTAGATTGAAGATTATTTTTATATATACAGAGTGTCTCAAAAGTCCCCTGACACAGGATAACTCTGTTATTATCAAAGTTACAACAAAATGTAAGAGGGGAAACTGTCTCCAAATATGATGTTTTCAATCTAAAGTGAAGGATTTTTTTTTAATTGGAAGGATCGTTTGAACAGTACACTCTTTATGTGCCCAGTGTTAAAAAAATGCCACGTTGCCATTTACCGGGAGGTGGATAAATTTTGTAAGAGTATGTGAATGGAGGAATGTTTGAAATGGGGGCTGGCCATCGATACGTTAGCGTAAAAGACAGGAACTTCATTCACTTATGTTGTGGGTCCAGGTAAATGGCAGCGTTGCATTTTTATTCAACATTGAGGGCATAAACAGTGTACAGCCCAAACGACTCGTCCGATTTAAAAAATTCCTTCACTTTAGATTGAAAACATCATATTTGGAGACAGTTTTATCTCTTACATTTTGTTGGAACTCTGATAATAATAGAATTACCCTATGTCTGGAGACTTGTGAGACACCCTATATATATATTCATAGTATTATTATAAAATACATGTACTTTTGAAATTCTTTAACTGTTGAAAAAGCCAAAACCTTTAACGAAAGTTTATTTAATGTAGCTTTTTTTTTAATATTAGCATATTGACATAATGGTATATGGTCAAAAAATTACTTTCAAAGAAGGCAAGAGTAATGTGGCCTATAGAACATTTTGACTAATAAAAGTGGCTCCTACTTGAAAAAAAAAACACCTGAGAAACTTTTATTCACACTGAAGAAAATCAACAGCTGATTATTTCATTATAACTGAATAAGCCTTGGCATTAAACTTGGTTTCGATTGAACTTAAAGTAAACATCTTCTTACATAAGATTCAGCGCCAAGGTTTATTCGAAACTATAAAAATAAAAGTTACCACATGCGTACATGAGACATTCCTTTCCTACGCATGTCCCTGTGGAAGTGAAGCGGTGCTAGCAAATTGAAAGAATCAATTTAAACTGTCTGCAAAATATGACATCAACATTTTTCCTACCATTTTTCAGGGACCGGATTTACGGTATTTTTTTTTTTCTTAAGTAAGAGGAATAGAGTCAATGGTTAATTTCACCTACATGTGTGGACTATTTGAAAGGTCTTTGTACTTGTTCCAGCAGAAAAAAAATCATTGCAGAAGTATTTTCTCATTATAGATGTATAGCAGTGACCTGAAAAGAATCTTAGGAAAGAGATCTACTGTATGTACTGAATTTTATTTCGGCGGTAGATTTTCAGTAGATTTAGAGTAGATTTTCATACTGGCGGCTTGCGTGCCAGTATGAAAATCTACTGTATCTTTAGAACATAATTTAAAATAATGCTAGCTGGCATTTTGTCAGTCAATTTTGGATGATCGTACACTTTAACCTCAACTGACTACAGCTTTACCACCTGTAGGGTTGGCTATTATCATTGAAGATCAATTTTTTTTTATTTATTTATCACAATCAAAATTGAAATAATGTGTCAAGTGTACATTTTTTTTTAGTTAAATTATATCAAAGGTATATAGAAAAGTTGATACGTAAAGAAATCAGCTTCTTAAATGTTCTCTTGACCTCCCTAAGGTTTCAGTCTTCGGCTAAGAACTTTGTCCCCACGCCTCCTCATTTGCTGAGCCTACCCCCTCATTTCAGCTTTTGCTTCCTTTCTTCGTATGAAAAAAAAATGAGTTTATGGCATTATTCTCTGCGAAAAATTAAAACACTTTTCACTTTAGAGTACTCGTTTTGATCAAAGTGAAATAATAAAACTTATCATATGTCGGCCCTAGTGCTGTCTTCAAAAATTCATTTCAAATGGTTCACTAGTTTTCCTCTGATCGTGGGGTCAATAATCTCGATGACATTTTTATATATTGAGAAAAAAATAGAAATTACCTCCTCTTTTCGTGAAAAGCGGAATTTTTGGAAAGGCTGTTTCTACATGCATATTTGTTTTGAACTAAAAGTTTATATACGAAACTTCAAACCCTAAAATATCTCCAATCTTAAGGGATTTTGAGATATGGACATCTTATTAGACTATAACAACTGCAATCCCTACTCTTTCTTCTTCCCGCCTTTTTCTTCTCTTCTAACGGAAATATCAAACAAGCATTAAAACACGTCTTTAATTATTTAAAATTAAAAGCCTAAATACCAAGTATTTGATTTTTTTATTTGATTTTTAGTTGAGCGTCCCTTTCAGCAGCAAAGCTATAAGAGACGTGGACATACAGCTTAACTTGGAATCCGAACTACATGCGCTCCCGCCGGGAATCGAACCGGAGTCTCCCACGCTAAAAGCGCGTACGCTAACCGCTAAGACACGAGGGAGCTCTTCGCGTGATTTCTTGAGTAAGTATGACTGTTTTATCGCGGCAGTTGTAACTCCCATCCTTTTTTCTTTCCTTGTAGGGGAAATATCAAAAAACGCTAAAACATGTCTTTAATTGTTTTAAATGAAAAGTCTAAACGTCAAATTTCATGTTTCTAACTTTAAAGGATTTGGAAGTACTATATGATCATCCTGTTATAACAATTGTAATCCCACTTTTTCTTCCCGCCTTTTTTCTTCCTTTCTAGGGAAAATATCGAAAAACCGTGAAACACGTATCTAATTATTTTAAATGGGAGATGCTTATACCAAATTTAATGTCTCTACTGTTCAGAGATTCGGAGATATAAATATTTTACTACAATAATTGTCACACCCATTCCCCCTCCTTTCTTGTTGCATTTCCAAATATTCTTTCTTAGTGGTATCTTACATTACAAATTATATGCACTATAAAAGTTTCAAGTTTCTAGCTTAAGCGGTTTGGTCTGGGCGTTGATCAGTCAGTCAGTCACTAACTCACTCACTTAGGACTTCTTTTATACACTAGGCCAGTGGTATTCAACCGGGGGTACGCGTACTCCTGAGGGTACGTAATCCTAAAATATACATATTTCCAATATTTCCAATATGAATATTCATAGTTAGAGAAAAAAAATTCTTTCCACTGGATTTTCGAGAGGACGTCAGGCGCGTCTTATATTTCCAAGCAATCGGTTAACATTTATTGCATACAGTCTCAGAAATACAGAATTAGCTCTGATTCTCGCACTGTCAAAGATTCGAACAAGAATCGAGGAATTGGCATCCCGGAAACCTGCTCAGTCATCTCATTAACAGGTTAGTTCTGAAGTTACTTTTAGTTTTTGAATTTTTAACATCGCCTCAGTATGCAGATTATCAGGGTAAATAAGGGGAAAATCTCCCTCAGTAGAACTGGATGTCTCCCATATGTTTGAAATTTCCCATGTTAATTTTTTATCCCCCTATAAATAGTCTTTGATTGGCACACTATATGTCCTTCTGTTGGGTCCCTATATCTGTCCCCCTTTTTAATCAACAGAACATGTGTATTAAGTTTAATTCGATTTAATTTCTTTAAAACAGCTTCAGGGGTACACGATTGGATGGCGAACTGTGTCTAGAGGTACGCGAGAAAAAAAAAAGTTGAATAGCACTGCACTAGCTACGAGTATATAGAGTTAGAAGAATTCGTCCTTCCTACTATTGGTCTCTCTCTCTTCCTATATATATATACAAGGGCGGATCTAAGGGGGGGGGCTACGGGGCTATAGCCCCCCCCCTTGACGCTCAGGTTTACACTGGATAAAATGGGCTTCAATTCTGCTTTACACTGGATAAAACGGCAAATTACGGTTTAGCCCCTCCCTTGATCATATCCTGGATCCGCCACTGTATATATATATATATATATATATATATATATATATATATATATATATATATATATATATATATATATATATATATATATATATATATATATATATAACTTTTATTAAATGTAAGTACTGTGTATTCAATAATTCCAAAAGGAATTCGGAGAAAGAAGCAATCATGAATATGTAACCTTTAGTTCAAAGTGTAAAGCGCTTCACTTTCGTTCGGTATGATTATGTTCATGTCAAAATAAACAAGTTTCAATGGTCATTTTTTAGAATTTATTGTGCTCTGTATGTATAAATGAACCAATATGCCTATTTGTTATTTCACGTTATCTTTTGTTTGAAATTGTTTGTTCAATCATAAAATATTTATTATTGTTTTCTTCTGGTTTTTCGTGAATTTATTGGGATGGCTATGGGTTTCTTGAAGAGAATCACTGATAAACTTGCAACTACGAGCTATAATTGTTTGTTGAATTTCAGCGTCCGATTTTCAGCACCTAGTCTATTTAAGACGTTGCTCTCTCACTAAGAATCGAACGAGAGATCACATGTACCAAAACTACCAGATCAGCGGCGAAGGCATGAATGAAGTCTTAAGGTTAGATTTAGATTTTGTTTGAGATTTCTTTAGTCCCCTACTACACAAGGTCCTGTTTTAGTTAGTTAGGCTTTATTATTTTTTTAATGAAAAATAACTTTGCATGTAAAAATACTACACCATACAGTGTTCTGGTATTGAATACATGAACACAGTGAACAATACATTAATTGTCAATCTTCTGGGAAAAGAGAGAAAGAAGGAAACACACAGTAGACGATTATTTTTTTGGATTTAAATGTGTGAAAGATGAGACCCAACTGTTAAACTCTGCTGTAACGCTTCACTGCCATAATATACTTCTAATATATATATTCTTTTCTTGCTTCTTAACAACTGTTCCAAGTAACACGTCAACAATATCTAACAGTCTATAATTCAAACGCCAACTTTATAAGAGGAAATTGTGGTATTCTGTGACAGACATTCCTCAGGAAGAGGCTGAACATCATTAGCACTCATAATGGCCGCTTCCAGAAACGCAATGAAGCAAAAGAGAAGGATAATTCATTGGTTGTAATATTTGGCAACGCTGTAAAGCTTTTATATTAAGAAAGGAAGAAGGAGAGAAAAAGGTGTTATATATATGTATATATATATAAATAATAATGAAAAAATACTCCATATGGGAAGGAAGCGGAAGATACCGAAAAAAAATGAGCGGTAGGGATACTCTCAAACAAATAGGAGCAAGGGAAAAAAACAGGCAACTAAACAAATATTTGCTTCACATGAAAATGAAAAGATTAAAGTAAGAGGAAAGGGATGGGATACTGGGAAGGGGTGGTGAGGTGGTTGTTAGCGTGATGCACTGATGTGTGAGATATAAAAGTTAATGCTTGGAAACCGCGTGGAACGAATCTGTCAGATTATTTCAAGGTTGAAACGAGACGTAGCTTTCAGCACTTCCGGAACGACGAGTCTACAAGTCTTTAACTCAACTCTAACTCACTACACATAGTTTTCAATTTTCTTGTAGCAGAAGGTCGAAACGAGGAAAGGAGGGGGATTTTTTTAATAGGGAAGAAATTGAGCTTGCTTGTTTGCTCACATTACGTGACGTAAGGGCCATATTTGAAATTTGACAAATGTCTTGACAACGAAGGTGGTTTTTGGCGTCTCCAAAGGAAGGTGGTAGAACTCAGGAAGTCACTCTAAGAAAAAAAAGAAGAAGAAGAAAAAAAGAAAGTAGACAATTATGTCTGACAGAAATAGGGTAGACTATAAGACAAGCAACAATAGTCCTCTGTTATAAGGATATTCTTTGGATCCGTAGCGCTCTTCCACAAAATTCATTCAAGAGGGAACGATTTGTGTTAACGACTGTCTACTTTCAGTTGATTGGTTCTAGAAATGAGTCTCTTTTTTAAATCAAAGGGCACAGTAGTATTGTCATACAAGGGGATGAATTCACTACAAACGAAATATAAGGGTTATTTTCCCTTCCAAAAATCGTGTAGGTACGGAATAATTCGAGGTTTGAAAAAGTTCAATGATTACACGAAAATGCCAAAATTTTCGAGTTTCAGATTTTTTACTACACAAATACTGTAATCTATAGGTCAAGTGAAATGTAGTTCTAAAAGAATTGTCTTCCTATCTTATTTCTTCTGTTTAAAAATGAGTAGTTATACATGAAGATAAAATTATGGAAAAACCACAGTGTATATTTCCAAAAAATTCCTCTCTATATCGGCCACCGTTCAGAGTTTTGTGTTGGGAAATCAAGAAATTAAGGAGGTGATAGAATCAACAAAAGTGCTATTGCCACGGAAATAATAGCTACTGGTAATGAAATTTTAAGAAAAGTACAAAAAGAAAAATTACAAACGTTAGTTCTTATATTTACAATTTTTGTTAAAATATGCTGTGCATCGATTTATATATATATATATATATATATATATATATATATATATATATATATATATATATATATATATATATACCATAGTTTTCGCTTCAAATTTACAGTGTTTAGGGCTAACTTCAAGGTAAGCTTTATATTAACTGTTTAAATTAATAGTTTTACTTTTTCTCTTGGTCTACTGCTTCGCCATTGATCATTGCTTTAGTAGTGATCTTATGGTGGTAATCACTACGTTTATGTTTAACACGTTCCGATGGATGGCTGAAGGGCACTACATGGTAGATGGCAGATTAACTATTCAAGCTGATAAATATTAAGAGAAGGAAATTAACCTAAGATGGTCCAAAATACGAAAATGGTGCTGAATCTATGTTGAATGTTTTTTCAACAGAATCAGCAGCATTCTATTGTTTTTAGATCAGGCTAGAATTCCTTTTCTTAAAAAAATACTATTATTATACCATAATAGTATAATATATCATTCAATTCATGTTGAATTACTAGGACAAATGCGTTGACTTTTTTCTTAACAAATCAAATATTATCAATTTGTCACATGTAGAGCTACTCGTACAATATAAACAACTATAATGCTGTACTTGGCATCATGAAGGCATGGTTTATTTTGTCCTATGGTATGCAACACTGCATTGAAACAGAAGTCAGAAAATAAGTTTCTTTTTCTCAATAATCTGTGTTGTTTGTAGTCTAGAATAACATACGCGATCATTTTTAATTAGATGTATTATTACGTAAGTGGGCCGTTCAATATGTAAGTTTTCCTAAGCTGTAAGGACTTTATTTCTTAAGATACATTTGTAAACTATACATCAGGGGCGGATCCAGGGGGGGGGCGATTGCACCCCTAGAAGAGGAAACTTTCTTATTATATATACAGTGAAACCTCTCTAAAGCGGACAGCCGTGGGGAATCAAAAATTGTCCGCTATAGAGAGGTGTCCGCCTTAGAGAGGTTTCAATATTTTCTTACGTAAAGTAATAAACAAGGTAATATGCAATTTAAAAAAATATATTTTTGCATGAATCACGTATTTATGAATATTCCCAAAATGTTACTGTACCTGCATTATCTTGCGCCATACAATTCGAGGCACAACATGGGAATAAGATATTATAGTTCTCTGCACTTTACACTTATCGCTACTTACTACGTTTTCGGTGTGTTGCTTTAATTTGTGAGTTAATTGCAGTCCAGCAATGACTTTTTTAAAAAGACAATATGCGTACCCGTGGTCAAAAATACCACACTTGTCTTCTGTTTGGTTCGAGATTCCAGCGGGACGGTAGAATGATGTGTCTTCCAAACAGTGGGCAACTGTCAATCACTTTTGTTTCTGAATCAGGTTGGGTGGGAGTGGAATGCAAGCAAAGGACATAAGGGTGTTGTGAAACAGACTCTTCCTCTGGGTTGCTGAACAGACAGTTGAGGAGGCAAAATGTCACACCCACATGTTTTTCCTTGGTGACATACGTATGAACTACTAAGAGTGTATTTTTACTGCACTTTCCAACTTGTTTCTAGAGAAAGTGTCCGTAATACGGAGGTAAATAACACCTATAAAAGACAAGAAAGACTGTCCGTGTCCGTACTAGAGAGTGTCCGCTTTAGAGAGGTTTGCCAATATGTTTTTTCCTATTACAGTGTTTGGGGATTACAAAATATGTCCGTTATGGGAGGTGTCCGCTTTATAGAGGTGTCCGTTAGTAGAGGCTTCACTGTATATAAATAAAACCCATCCCAAAGTTTGGAGCCCTGACAACCCCCCCCCCAGAAGTCGGTCCTGGATCCGCCCCTGCTATACGTACATGTAGGTAGGTCCTTCCTCATCTCTCCACATGATTCCCATTGAGATTCAGGCGTTTGTCTTACCATTGCACCAATCTGTCCAAACCCTTTGCAAAAACTCATGGCTCTGATTAGTTAGCACTCTCCTCAAATTATGCATCATTGCTTCATCACCAGTTGACAGGAAACCAAGTCACTTACGTCAAACCTAAACTCTGCTTCAGGGAAATGCAAATTCCAATAAGCGACCTGGTCTCTTCTTCTTGACGATAACGCCCACCCTCACTCAGCATGCAAATAAGACCAGAATTGAAGAATTAGGGTGGAAACGGCAGTCCCTCTCGCCATACAGCCTCAATTTACGCCGAGTTACTTCCATCTTTTTCCAGTGTTAAAGTCTGCATTGCAAGGTAAACATTTCGAAACAGGTGAAGAAGTGAAGCGGAATGTGAGGAGAGTACTAAATAGCCAGAGCCATTATTTCTTGTAAAAGATTTGGACAAATTGGTGCAACGGTGAGACAAATATCTGAATTTCAATGGGGATTATGTGGAGAGGTGAGGAACGATCCACCTTCACATGTATGTATAGTTTACAAATACTGTATATCTTATGAAATAAATATTTTACAGCTTAGGGAAACTTGTTGAATGACCCGCGTCTTCACTCCTCATCCGAGCATCCGAGAGGTTTAGTAATGTATAGGTCACCCAGGAATGTTACTTTCCTCTCTGTTTTTCACATTATTTTGGAATTTGCAGGAAGTTTCTTACAGTTGTGAGTGTGTCCAATATTTCGATCTTCTGTATTTTCTTTCTGACTTTTTCTTCAATTATAATTGTTTCAAGTGCATTTTTTAACGTCTTATGGACCACTCCGGTATCCGATATTACTACTGATATTGTTTTCACATTTTTAGTCTTCTATATTCTTTTATGTTTTGGGCTAGTTGTTTGTATTTTTCTATTTATTTCTCTATATGCTATCTGCAGGTACGTTGTGTTTGATATTGTGATGTCGACTAGACGTACCTCCTCTTTCTATTTGCTTATTATTGTGATGATGTACTACTTTATCAGGTAATATTGTTCTGCCCAGAAAAGTTTATGTTCCTCTGTTTCTAGTATAGCTTCCGATTGGTATTTGTAATAAGGCACTTCTTCTGGTATCATTTTCTGTTTCATTGCTATTTTTTTATGTATGATTTTTGATACTTTGTCATGTCTTTCCTTGTATTCGATTTGTGTTATAATTAAGCGTCCACTTGTAATGTGATGTAGTGTTTATTGATTTGTCACGTTGTATTGCGATGTTTTTCAAATTGTTTTTTGTAGTGTTTTGTATTTGTTAACTAGTCTTGTATTCCTCGCATGAAACCTTTTGTTTCTGGGTATAAATCTCCTATTTTCATCCACTGAAATCTCGTTTTTGTATCGACATGTTCCTGGTTGACTTGTTCTGGGAATCGCCCATGTAATGTTTTTTTCTCTCCATTGCTTCCACATGTCTGTTCTTTTTATGTTGGTGTCGATTCCTCAGTCTAGCTTAGACGATGTTGTGTATATTTGTGATCTGCTGCTACTATTCCCCTACGTAGTGTTGAATTTTCTTGTTTTCCATAGAAATAATTTCTTGATACTAGAATTTGTCTGTAACATAGATTTCGGACGTTGATTAGTCTTTGTCCTCCTTCGTTTCTTCGTAATGGCACTTTTTCTTTAGTAGCTCGTGGATGCAGTATTCTGGTTCTCTGTAGATATTGTTCTGGCTTTCCTTTTGAGATTTACTAGTTCGCTCTCTGTTCATTGTATTACTCCAAATAAGAATGTTAGAGCCAGTACTGGAAATGTATTAATGTCTTCACTTATGTTTTTACAGTTGAGGATTGTTCTGCATACATCTTTCAAGCTTTGTTGATAGGTTTGTGTTCTTTCTTCTTTTATCCTTTTGTGTTGTATTCTTCTGGGTTGGTTGAATCCCAAATACTCCCTCTGCAATGAAACAAAAATATCATTGGAGAATAAGTTTATATGGAGTTTTACTGTATTCTAATTAAAAATAACCTAATTAGAACATGCAATATTATTCTTAAACACTTAAAATGTGGATAGTACTAAATCATGACGATCATGATTTAGTACTATCATGACGATTTATGAATATCTTGGGAAGAGAATCTGAATTACTCGTGTGCCGTGTAATCCTGCGGTCACTAGTTTCTATTTGAAATTAGCATGTAAGTGCTGGATCAGTTAAAGATTTATTTTCAAACTGCAGAAAGCATTTTCAATGCAAACATGTATGAGCTAGGAATAATTTCTCTCCTTTATAAAGAGGCTCCAATAACGTGTGAAGACTGTCTGTGTTCGAGTCTAAGAGTTTCTTTGACAGGAAGAGGTTTTATCTGATAGTAATACATGCATTTTTGATGAGACAAAAAGGCTGTAAATATTATCAAGATCTCCGCTATTGAGAGATGCCCGTTAAAGGTTTCACTGTATTACATAACATACATAGTAGTAAATGAATAAACAAAATAAATTTAACTCATAAAACAAGGGGAGTTCAAGTTAACCTCAAAATTTCTAGTCGTTTCATTACAGATGGGATCTTCTTAATGGAAAGTGTGTCCTTGAAGACGGCGTTGAATTGAGAAGGGCATCCACAGACGTGCTAAATAATAATAATAATAATAATAATAATAATAATAATAATAATAATAATAATAATAATAATAATAATAATAATAATAATAATAATAATAATAATAATAATAATAATAATAATAAGAAGAAGAAGAAGAAGAAGAAGGAAAATTTTCTGTCCTCGGGGATTGGATCTGGAGACGCAATCATTTTGAATCTATGCTTGGCATAGTTTTGGCATCCAGTGTGATTTTTTGTTAACTTTGTGTTCAAAGCAGCAGAGGCTTGTTCTCATTATAGGCTTAACAGTGGCCTCGAGTGGCGTAGTCGCTAACGCTCTCGCCTTCGGTGCGAGCGGTCTCGGGTTCGATTCCTGGGGGGCAGTCGGTCGAAAGAGTGCATAAAGCTTTTTCAGGTCAGCCATCCTAAATGAGATTTTCCCGGGTTTTCCTCATTCACACCAGGCAAATGCCGGGGTGGTATCTAACTTATAGGTTCCAGGCCGCTTCCTTCTTTCCCTTTCCCTGGATAGTGTGCTCGCCAAAGAATGTCATCCCTCATACGTGACGGGCTAAATGGCCATATTTGCCGAAAGCCCAGAAATCTAAAATTCTAAAATCCTAACTCCTAAAGGCTTTACAATATTAAATAAAGCCTTAGTGTTAGCCTTAGTGACAAATACCTATGTTTTCTTTCAAGCAGTAGTTATCAATGATCTATCTTAAAACGTAAATAAAGCTAAAAGTTTTAGCTATTTGTAGACATCTAAATTTTGGGGAAACTTAAGTAAGCTGATATGTTCACAAAACCGGCACCTAGAGTATTTTGAAGTTTTCTTCATTTGAATTTCAAATTACATGTATATATAACGTCGCAAAAATATAACCAACGAGATGAAACTCAGAGAGGATATTATAACAAAATCACTGACAGTGAACTTCAAGGTAAACCGCAAGGATCCCTACTATGACCACTGCTATTGTTATAGCTTGCAACGAATACTCCCGGTCTCCCTCGTGTTTGCATCAAACCCTCGCTGTTTCACGGGTGTTGGTTTACAGCATACGTACTCTGCAGGTCTCAGTAGCAAAAGAGATTAACCTTCTTCTCTTTCCTTTACACCTCTCTTCCGATTCCCACCTTAAAAATAAAAAAGAACGTTAAAAATTAAAGTCAACGGAGCAAGGGAAGAAAAAAGAGAGGAAGGTTGCAAGGGATGAAGAGAATGGAAGAGAAGTCTTTTTTCTTCTCCCCTTGACATGTATAGGGCTGTTTCAAATTGCAAGGGGTTAAAATAAAAAGAGAACAAAAAAAAAAGAGTTAAAGAAAAGCGATAGAGAAAAAAAAAAGACATTGGATGCGGTGATTATTTCAGTACACGTTGAAAGATATCTGCATCCTCTTTACATTTCTAATTTTTCATTCTTTTGTTTCGGTATTTACTTTCCTGCTCTTTTCTTCATTATTTGCATTCACTTTATATTATTATTATTATTATTATTATTATTATTATTATTATTATTATTATTATTATTATTGATATTGATATTAATATTGGTTCGAGTTTAGCGTCTCTTTCAGTACCGAAGCTGTATAAGATGTGTATCTACAGCTCACCATGGGATAATGAGCTGCTCATGAGCTTCCACGAATCTCATGAACTCGATGAGCTCCCAATCGAATTTCTAATTCTGTTCGAAGAATTATAAATTGGTTATTTCATTGGATTGAAGTTTAGCATCCCTTTCAGCATCGAGGTTATATGAAATATTTTCAGTTTGACGTCCCATGATTATGCCTGTTAGGCTCAGCCAGACGGATAATTTTGACAAGTAAATGATTATGGAAGAATTGGTGGAATGAGAATATTGGAGAAAACGGGAGTAAACCGAGAAAGTTCACGTCTATGATGTCCACTACAAACTACCTTGGCCGGAGGTCGAACTAGGGTTCCCACGCACCAGAGGTAAGCATTCTACCACTGAACCATCGTGCTCCCCTCTCACGTTTCTAGACGTATTAACATGGCCTGAGTTTTCAGTAGATCACTTTCACTTTTCCACATAATCGCACATATGGCCCCCTCCCTTCTTGTTACAGGAGCGGAATTTTCGAAAATGGTAAAATTCGTGTTTCCCGTTATTTTTAGTTAAGAGTTTATATAACGAATTTCACTTCTCCAACTTAAGCAAATCCTTACATTAAGCATTTTCTGAATAAATAATGGGAAATCTTAATATTATAGAAATCATTCCCCTTACTCTCTTTAGAAGCGGAATTTTTGCAGACACTGGAATACGTAAATAATTATTCTTATTTAAGAGTTTATAGATCGATTTTCACGTCTCTAACTTAAGAAAATCCTCACAGTGAACATATCCTCAGTAAAGAAAGGAAAATTTGGATGTTATAGTTTAACCTTCCAAGAAGCGGAATCTTCCTAAATGCTGAAAATCCTGTCCCATTGTACGTATTTAAGAGTTTATGTACCGAATATCACGTCTCTAACTTAAGTAAATCCCTCACATGTGGCACTTCGTGAATAAATAAAGGGAAATTTCAATATTTGAATTGTTCCCTTCCTTTTTCCTTTAGGTGTGAAATTTTTCGAAAATGGGGAAATGTGTGTTCTCTTAGTTTTATTTACGAATTCATTATTAATTTTTATTAAGATAATCTTCCACATCTTTACAGTAAATCCTCATACTGGGCACTTTCTCAATAAAGTAAAGGAGTTTTGAAATTATCCAAATTTTCTCCGCTGGAAGCCAATTTTCGGAAACACAAACATGTTTTTTTCTCTTGTTTTTAACGAAGTCTTCACATATCAAGTTTCATATGTCTAACATTCGTGAGATACACTATTCTTGGAGAAAATTTTTAACCCCCCCCCCCCCCTATTGAATGAGTATTTCCAAAAATTTCTTCTTATCCTTCACTTTCGTGATAAAAGGAGTACTCTCGCGAAGTTTCACGTTTCTACATATCCCTTAACATACCAAGCCTAAGTTGTCAACGTTGTATACCAAGTTGGGGTCTTCTGAGGACCCTATGATTTAAAATAAAAATCTCAACGTAATGGTGTAAAAGGTTACTGAATTAGGTTCTTTGGTTGTCTTAAAATATATTTAATTTAAACAAGCATTGCTGACGTGAAATATTATACGAGGTGGGCCGAAAGTCAGGTGACAATTCTGTCACAGAAAAGTCTGTTGGGCTAGAGGCCCACATTGGCCATATATGATGAATAGGGTCCCTATAAAACACACGTGACCACCACGAACGCCATCTTCAAGTCTGCCATTTTGAATATCACTTTATTTTTTTTTATTTTTTTTTTTAATTAAATGGTAGACGTGCGGAACATGTTTTAAGACTGTTTTCTTGATTAGGGATTCATTTTGTCTTATCACACAGTCATAATATATCGACGATGGCGAGTCAACGGGGCACCGAATTTGTCCATTTTCGTCCCAACTTTGTAACGAACTCATTTCATTCATCGGAATCCCCCATCGAAGTGTTCGCTGCTAATGTTACTTTCTTCTGAATTCATTTCAAGGTTATCTTACGATTCGGACGCATTTCGTTCTAGAATAAAATCTTCATCAGATTCGCTTAATATATCTGCCGGATCACTGAAATTCATTCATCTAGCATCTGAAGAACGTAATCATTTGAGATTTGCTTGGAAGCAATTTTTGAAAATTTACAGTGTTCACATTGTAAGAAAAACAAAAAAATGAAACCACCAAAATAGGCCTAAGTAACGTAGTATATCAAGCGGGATTCTGTCGGGCCCCCACGTGTTTTTTTTTTTTTTTTTTTAATTTTAACGAACATATCATAGATCTAATTATGTAATGTATATCTTAAACAGATGCAGGATACATATGAAAATCAAGAGTAAAATATTTTTTATTGTTGGAGCAGTATTACTAAAAATCATTCCCTGGGGTCCCTAAACGACCCCGCTTGGTATATTAAGGGATATAGTGGTATGCCTGGACGATGATGAGTCACCCATCCAAGAGGTAGCACCTTGAAATATACTATTTTCAGATGACATCGTGCTGGTAAGTGAGATCAAGGCAGCACTGCAAGAAAAATAAGATGCCTTGGAAGGAGCATTGGGGAGCAAAGGGCTTAGAATTAGTAAAACTACAGAATATTTACATTATCTTCTGTAATCGAGAATACCAGAATATGACTGGACAAAGGAAAGGTGGTAATGACGAGGAAATTCAGGCAAATGAGGTCAATACTACAGAAAAATGCAGAAATAGCACACGTAAACAGCAGAATTAGCAGCAGTTGAACAAATTGGAGAGAAGCGGCAGGAATATTGTGTGACTATAGGGTACCAATATGCCTTAAGACTCTTCATCCCGGCGAAATTAAAATACCGTTAATTTTACAGTAATTATGTGATATCTTCAAATGGATAAAAGATAATTGAAATATGAAACAAGAGCGCCCTAGACAATATTATTTTGCGTGAGGTACCGTTATCACAAGTCACCTAATAGCTTTCCGTTTTCAGCTATTTAGAAACGCGAAAATAAATGCCGATTTTCAAAATGGCTCGAAATCGAAAGCAAATAAGTGAGTCGTGATAACGGTTTCTTATGTAAAATAATATTGTCTAGGGCGCTCTTGTTCCACATTTCGATTACCTTTTATCTATTTGAAGATATCTCATAATTACTGTAAAATTAGCGGTATTTTAATTTCGCCGGGATGAAGATTCTTAAAGGAAAAGTTTACAAAACAGTAGTGAGACCTGCTATATTATACGGAGCGGAATGTTGGACGACAAAGAAGAGAGAGAAACAGAAGTTGCATCTTGCGGAGATGCAGATGCTGCGGTGGACGTGTGGAGTGACGCGGAAGGACAAAATTAAAACTGAAATGATCTGGGAAACAGTAAAGGTGAAACCAGTAGTAGAAAAACTGCAAGAGGAAAAAGATATTTGCAATACGTAGACTCACCTAGTGGATGCTATAGAAATGAATGGGAAACGAACCCAAGAACTCCCAAGAAGTAGCGGGGGGTGGGATTGTGTAAGGACCGATATGGTGGAGTGTGGTGTCACAGCGAATATGACACAAGGTAGAAACAGGTGGACAGCGATCTGAAATGCCGACTAAAGCTAACTGAGAAAGAAGGCTTAAAAGAATATATATATATATATATATATATATATATATATATATATATATATATATATATATATATATATATATATATATATATATATATATATATATATATATATATATATATATATATATATATATATATATAAAGCACAGCACAATGAAAATTCAATAAAACATAAAGCAAAGTCAAAGAATTACCGTTTTAATTGGCTTTGGGAAAAGAAATTTAATCACTTGACAATAATTTCTTCTAGAGAACAGAAAAGATTATCTTCAAACAAGGGAATCAGGATGATGCACAAGACAATTGAAGAGAAGATGAAAATGGAGGACTTCTACAACAGTCACTTCGACAGATGTAATGAGAGACTGAAGGAAAAAGTAAATAAAATCTTATTAAGAGACAATCCAAAGTCCTGTCTTTCGTCTCTCTCCTTAGTTCTTTTGGATGTTTCCTTATGATATTCTCAGATCATCAAAGTCTCTTTATATAATTCACTTCCGAGATACTGTTATTCTAGAACTTACGGATGCCACTTATCTTTTGTTTCTATTCTTTACTGTTAAAATCTTAATTCCGTTTGTTTTTTAAAAACAAAAGACAATGGAAAAATTCAGTTCTTTTTTTTTTTTTTTTAATTTGTACCCTTCCTGTCTCCTTTAGACGTTTGACAAGTAGTACATATTCCTTTGATGTCCTTTCTTTCTTTCTTCTGAAAATAAAAAGATTGTCCCACACAAACAATGGCGACATATTGAAGGAAGCGGGTTCTTTCTTCGTTGCAGAAACAATTAAAAAAAATAACTGATGCCTAAATTCTTCATCTTCCCCTTTCCTATTGTTTCTTTGCCATTTTTTTTCTATATGACCTACAAACACATTATCATCTGACGCATAACTCTCTCTTTACTTCTTTATTTGTTTATATTATACAAAATCACACATTTGCATCTGTTGACTACACAGCGAAACATAGGGAGATGTAAAATATATTAGGAATCACTACAAAGTCGGGGAAAGAACCATATGAAACAGGAAGGTGACAAATACGCATATTATAATGAAAATAATGGCATTAAAGTGGGAATAGTCTGGGCATGTTGTAAGAATAAATGATGATCGATAGGCAACAGTAATTCTTGACTACATTCCAAGAGGCAAAAAATGAAATGAAATGATCTTTGAGTTTTACGTCCAACGGTTATGCCGTGTGAGCTAAAGGAGACTGGATGGTGAGACATGAGTGAAACGATGGAATGAAGAAAGTGGAAGGAAACGGGAGAACCCCGAGAAAACCCACGAACACGGGTTTGTTCATCACAAAGCCCCTGGGCGTAAGCTGGAATCGAACCAGGAGCTCCACGCACCAGAGGTGACCGCTCTACCACTGAGCTGCCGCGCCTCCTCCAAGAAACGACAAGAGCCAAGACACGACCTGGAAAACGTTCTTACACGAGATGGTGTGAAGAAATCAAGAAGCATTGCGGAGTAACTTGAAAAAGAATTGCCCAAGATGGATGATTGTGGAGAAGCGTTGGAGAGACCTTTATCCACTAGTGGATTGATAATGATTAACTCATATGCGTATATATTACACAAAATCCTTTTTGCGTTTGTTTAAGTTCTCAATTCATTTGTTTGTATTTCTTGACTCTTTCTAACTCTTGTCATTTCTTTTCCTGTAGTGTGGTAGGTTCTCGTTGTTCTCCTCATCACAATATTCCAGACATTAAAGTTACTGTACCAATTTATCACTGAGATTTCAACCAGTGGTGTCACATGTGGCTCCAGAGGGACAATGTCCCCTCCGAGTCTGAAAATTATGTACATTTTAATCAGTACCAATAGAAATAATACCAATGATAAACGTGAAGCTCTACGTACATCGGAGGGGGGAAGTCTTGCTCCCAAGCAAATCTGGAATGATGCTACTGATTTCAGTCAATTTCCAACTGGAAGAACCATTGCGTTCCTCCAAAATACTCATTGTCGGACGAATCCATTTACGTAGAGTAAGTCGGGATGAACCAACGGTTAACAGTTGAAACAGAAAGGGAAATTACAGAGGATAGTATAGATAGGGGTCCTATAACGTGCAAAGTGAATTGAAACTGATATTATTAATAAATGATTATATAAATCAAAATATCATCTCTGTATTGGCTGAATCTGACATGAATCATAAGACAAGATTTACTCCAAGATTAGAACAGTCGAAAAGCGTTGCATTTGCATAGTCGAAAAGTGTGGAAATCAGCTTAAACACATACGATATCAATTTCTACATCTACTTTACAAGGGTGTTTTCATATTTAATAAAGTTAATACTTTATCTAATTATTATTTAAAGAATAATTCACAGAAGGCTAATGTATATGTGTGTATGTATCTTGTTTTACCCTAAAATAATTCTTTCTCTCTTAGACCTACGCTTATTGAATACTCCTTCCATGATAACATCTAATATTATGCTAGCTATTCTATTCACTCTAATTTTTCACTAACCATTTCCAAGTACAAAATATTTACTGTTTTCATGATCAAAGAAAATTTAATTCAGATTAACAGTACAAATTACCCTTACATACGCTGAAATGGTTTTGGAAATACTATGTTCAATCACTGAAGGGAATTCCCTCGTTGATGTGTATGGTTAGTTGACTCGGGTTCGAAGCGGGATGCCCGAGTTCTAATGCCAGTGATGTACTATGTAGTTCTATTCCCACGTTAAAGTGTAGGCTCATGTCTCATATAGCCTCAGAAATTCAGTCCTGAAAAGGGCGTTAGACTTCAAACCAACCAATATATATCGACGTAGTCGCTAACGCTCTTGTCTTTGATGCGAGCGGTTTCGGATTCGATTCCCGGTGGGACCATTCGGTCGAAAAAGTGTAACAGCTTTTTCAGGACAGCGATCTTGAGTAATGTTTCTCCTGGATTTCTCTCATTCACGTCAGACAAATGCCGGGATGGTACCCAACATGCAGGTCCCAGGCCGCTTCCTTCCTTCCCTTTCATCGAATATTGTGCTCGCCGAGGGTTCGTCATCCCTCATATATGTGACACGCTAAATGGCCATCGATGGCGAAAGCCAAGAAATCTAATTCCTAATTCTAATCAATATATTTTGAAGAAGGATTTCTAGCCTTTACACAAAGGAAGAAAGAAAACTACTAGTCACAATGATTGGGTTTAGCACGATTTGAACTCACGTTTCTTCTCTAGATACATTCATACAGAACCAATAGTGAATATAGGCAGTATACATTATTATTTTTGGTATATCATAATCTTTTTAGCTTCCACTACTCAACGTTAATTGGTTTCAAGTTCTTTAGATGTCAGCTTATCACTTGCTTTCAGTCTGGTACTGGTTGCTATCAAATTACTTCCTAAATGAAAGGGAGAGTGAAGGAGAAGAACAGTGCGTATGCAGTTTGTGTTATTCTTGGTGGTGGTACGGTACATTTCATTGATTCGAGGCAGGACAGCGTTAAATGGCTTGTAAAACCTATTTAAGCCCATTTGCGTTGCTTTATCTTCACTTACGAGTGGCAACATCAAACGTCAGCCAGCGCGCAATCATTCGTGTATGTTGCTTCAGCCAGCAGTGTGAGTTATAACTGCCAAGAGTTAAATCGGATTGAAGACAGACGACTAACGTAACGTCTGTGCACTGCTGATAAGAAGGAAAAACATAAATTTCGAAGGCAATTTTCGATTGACTCGTGGTTTCAAAGGACAGTCAGGCAGTACAGATATTTTTTGTTACTGTTATTGTTGCTATTAAAGTTGTTCATATCTATTTTTACTACTTTTTTTTTATTATTATTTCCTCAAATCTTCAATGTGCATTGCAGCTTACGGAATATGCACGAATTGTTATGATAGTTAAATAGACTTCTTGGGTACAATTTTATTTTCTAAATAGAAATAAAATGATGGATCATGTTTCAATTTAACTACGTCTTACATGATTTCAAATAAACTAACGCTTTCTTATAGCCGAAAAAGAATAATTATGCAAACTGCTATATAGATTATTCGACCATAAAATAATACTATATATATATATATATATATATATATATATATATATATATATATATATATATATATATATATATATGTGTGTGTGTGTGTGTGTGTGTGTATGTGTGTGTGTGTGTGTGTGTGTTTAAGAGTAAGTACATTTTATAAGAAATGCAGTGATTAATCGCTTCCCGGTTTAAGCTGGGTTATTTTTAATTTACACGTTAGGTCACTTCTGGTCTAATTAATCAGAAGGATTCATACCAAAAAAGACTATTTTTTTATTCGGTATTCGCCTCTATTCCAAAAGGAACATGTGCATACTATCTCTCTTTTTTGAAAGTGTATAGGGTCCCGGGATCAAAGCCTGCTCCCGCCAAGTGAACTTTGTAGTAGTCAAACACCGTGTGCGTGGGTTTTCCTTGGGGTTTCCCGTTTCCTCCTATTTTCTTCATTCCACCATTTCATTCATTTCTCATCATCACTGTCTCCTTTAGCCTAGCCAGCATACCCATGGGACGTAAAACTCAAAGATTTCATTTCATTTTTCTCTTCTTTGAAAATCGTTAATGTATGTGGAGATATGTGATGTCATGAAACCATGCTCGGATTAGTCCGAGTTAACTCGTACCTTTTCTAAATGGAAAATATATACTCATATAAGTATACATTGTCGTCAAGAAGGCGCTATTTATTTTGAATAGGTACAAAGGATCACGAATAAATGAATTACAGTTTGACAAAATTGTTTGTAAAGATATGTGACGTCAGAAAATAATGCTCGGACTAACCCGAGTCAATTCGTACCAGTAACGTAATAGCAGGACAGTAACATATCTGATTGTATATTTTGCATATTTGGGCCCTAATTGTTTGAGGTGCAAGTTATACCATTTGTAGAAAAAGCAACTAGAATGCTGAGTTCTATACTGTAGTAATCGTGGCTGTTGATCGTATACAGCAGAATTTTTTATAGTGTACACTTATATAGCGGCCACTGTGTGGTACACACTAATCAAGGGGCAATAGAAAGTGCTTCGTTGCAATCTGGACACCAGAAACTAGAGTCAAATCGAATTTTCTTCCCTTTTGCATCTCGAACCTTGGCACAGGAGACACGAAATATCTCCCGATAAATCACGAAAAAACGGTCGACGAAACAACGTGCGAATATTCTCGTGCAGATCTAAATTAAAACAAATACAGGAACCGTAATAGCTCGGATTGGTAAGTCACGACCTAGTTACTTTGGATAAAGTGGACCGTAAAGTGGTTAATTGTTAGTATTAACATAATTAGAAATTAAACTAATTGTATTACTGTTACGCGTTTGTTCGATTTCCTGTGGCAGAGCATTGAACGCATTACGATGATTCGAACTTCACCTTAAATTGTAGTTCCACGTCTCATATAGCCTCGATGGTAAAATAAATAAGTAAATAAATAAATAAATAAATTAATTAATTAATTAATTAAATGGACGCTAAAATTCAATAAAGAAATAACCAATTTATAATGCATGGGATTATAACAACATATGTTTCGCCATGTTTTATGTATGGATGGAAAGAAGTACTGACCATGCGAAAGATTCATTGTAAACAGTGTTCTTCAAGCGCGAACATAATCTGCAACATGTTCTCATCAATAGTCCGGATTGCTTCTGTAGTGTTCCTTTCGAAGTTCTGTGGGTGTAAGGACCAGTCTTTCTTGTTGGAGGGGGGCACGGTGGCTTAGAGCGCTTACCTCCTCTGGTGTGTAGTGCCCTTGGTTTGATCACCGGCCAAATAAATTTGTGGTAGATAACATCGTGTCCATGGATCTTCTCGGGGTACTCCCGCTTCCACCCACATTCTCATTCCACCGATTCTACCATCATCATTCACTTGCTTTAATCAGTCGTCTCCCTTAGCCGAAAGGGTATAAGCGTGGGACGTTAAACTGAAAGATTACATTTCAATTCATTTCCTTCTCGTGGGGCTAGTGGTTAGCATTGTGTGTCTTTGGTGCACGAGGTCCCGGGTTCGATTCTTACTGGGAAAACATTGAACGGACTAAACTAATTGAATTCCAATTTAGACTGTAGGTTTTGTCCTACATACCTCTGCTACCATCAAATGACGGAAATACAGTCTTAACAAATGAGGTTTATTTTTGTATTCATAATATTTCAAGATCGACAGAAACCAGAGTTATTGGAGGAAGAAGAGATTAATTGCATCCATGTGTTTTAGTTTAATGAAAATTTACAATATTAAGGGCGTCTAACAATTCCTTCTCAATTTATCATATTTTCCAAAACATTGCGAAAGGCATAGAATAATATCAAAGTTTTTCTGTATAATTATTTAGCTCTTAGAAATGCTACTTAGGGAAATTATTATTATTCTCTCTCAAAGTGTTTTTGAAGATGTATACTCACCCATATCATTTTGTTCAGCTCAGTGGTAGTTATCGATTGGCACATGTCTAGTCTTTGGAAACGTTTGTACGCCAATAATTTTGTAAAATTCTTTGATTTTAACAATACTTCAAAGAAGGTGAAAAAAAATCTCGTTGAGATTTGTAAACTTGTTAAGAGTCTTCATTCCGGCGAAATTAAAATACCGCTAATTTTACAGTAATTATGTGATATCTTCAAATAAATAAAAGATAATTGAAATATGGAACAAGAGCGCCCTATATAATATTATTTTGCGTGAGGTACCGTTATCACAAGTCACCTAGTGGCTTTCCGTTTTCAGCTGTTTAGAAACGCGAAAATAAATGCCGATTTTCAAAATGGCTCGAAATCAAAAGCAGATAAGTGAGTCGTGATAACGGTTTCTCATGTAAAATAATATTGTCTAGGGTGCTCTTGTTCCACATTTCGATTATCTTTTATCTATTTGAAGATATCACATAATTACTGTAAAATTAGCGGTATTTTAATTTCGCCGGGATGAAGGCTCTTAAGGTATCTATTTCAAACTGAAAATAGATTAGGTGATAATTTTATTAAATATACAATATTTATTTACAATGTAGATTCTAAGAAGGTATATTGAGTGATTTTGATTATTGGATCTATGAGATTTAGAAGTGTGTTGTTTTTATAGGATAGTAACAAAAAACACAATTCTTTCAATTCAATTGTTCTGTCATTAACTAATGACAAACTACGTAGGCGGATAAGCAGTAACTACGAACCTAATAAGCGTTAGCTGCGAATGCCAAATGAGACATTAACACCAAATACAGCGAAATGTTTTGATTTACCAGCTCCTACACCTTCCTTCATTAATTAAGTGCACGAACCAAACAAGTTCTTCAGGAAATCCGCCGCACGGTTTTGTCAGCGGAGTGGATGATGGAGGTTGGTGGCTAACATTGTTTCTTTTTTCCGCTTCGATTTTGTTTCTTCTGCTTGATGTTTTTTGTTGCTAACGAAAAAGGCTAACCGTGGGAAATCTTAATAAAGAAATCGCAAAAGGGAAAAGCCGAAAGGAAAAGTGGGTAGAAGAGAGGCTTGAAATACGTATACAGTGTAAAGGAAATGTTTATACCTGCGAATATTTCTTAATACCATAACAGTACCTGTAACGTTACGTTCTACAGTGTTTCTGTTTCACTTCTATAAAGTTTTTTAATATTGGTATTTGAGAACTTCCTGCTACATGAGATTTAGTTCAATGATTCTCAAACACTTGTAATGTCGCGGTTTACACTTGGTTTTTACCCTGTGTTTTCAGGGGCGTTATTTGAAGAAGGCAGGGAGAATTCCCCCCTTAGTTAGATCTCATATATTTTATAAGTCATATATTTTACATTAGTAATTATAGAATGCTAATGAAAAATGTGGTATTCTACCTGTATCAGTATCCCCCCAAGCCAAATTTGAAATGATGTTTCTTTTGAAAATGATCTTTTAACAAATTAGTATTACATCCATACTGTAAATAAAAAAAAAAAACTGTTTATACACAAAATGCAAAGTGCATAAAAAATTGGTTCGAATATGAGCATAAGCGTACGTGCGGAGAGAAAGAGGCGAAAATACCTTCTCTAATGCCTTGACATCCATATATTTTGACACTTTTATTATTATTATTATTATTATTATTATTATTATTATTATTATTATTATTATTATTATTATTATTATTATTATTATTATTATTATTATTATTATTACATATGGGCAGTAAAGCAGTAAATCCAGTTCGTAATTTGACCTATCACCGACATGATCAATTTTCAGTTTTAGATGCTTTATATAATCCTGACACTGTGTGAAAATTTTTAAAAAGCCAACATGCATACGTTACATGCGCCTCTGAAGCAGAAAATTCCTCGATCAAAATTCATAAGAATAGCCTCTCAAAATGTTAACCAGTTCAAACATAAAGCATTCCGTCAGCTAACGATATTGTGTATTTGGGTTCGAGTAGTCCGTCGTCCTGCAATCAGATTATATTGTGTTGTTTCGACTAGTTTCCATACCTACTGGTATTGTGTGCAAAATAAATACATACAAACTGTGTTCAAAAAGAAATTGAAACTTTTGCTGTAACACATTTATTGCTCACTGCACAACATTTTAAGTGCTTTTCCATCAAAGTAGTTCCCTCTAGTGTTTGGCAACACCGTGTTTTCAACGTATCTTCCATTTTTGGAAAGCTTCCTGGGATGCATTTTCTGGAATGGCGCGCATGTTTCTTGTCGCGTTATTCTGAATTTTCTCTATGGGTTCGAAACGACGTCATTTCAAAATGATTTTAAGTTTGGGAAACAGCAAAAAGTCTGCTGGGACTAGGTCCGGAGAAAGGGTGGATGGGACACAACGGAAGCCTGATCTTTTGCCAGATAACTGCGGATGAGGAGCGAAGCGTGTTAGAACTGTGCACCATCCAAGTCTGGTTTTCCCACAATTCAAGCCTCTTCCTGTGCACAACATCCCACAACCGCGCTAAAATGTCCTGGTAAAACCGTTTGTTTACCATCTAACCACGTGATACAAATTCATGATGATACAAATTCGGAATATGAGAAAGAACTCTTCGAGAATCGAGACGAGACGAGGGTTCTACAAAACTTTACGAGACGAGAAATACCATATTTCTCGTCTCGTCTCGTATTGTGAGCAACTAATGCTGATTTATATATTTCTGAAGATGTATGAAGTACTCTTTCCTTGGCTTGCAAAGGAAATCTAAATATTATCAATGTGACATCCCTTAAAAGTTGCCACTGATTTTCTCTGACGCAAAAGAGAAGGAAATTTTCTGTCCGCCTTAAACGAATACCAAGGATGCGTATACCTATTTTTGCTGATGACTGTACAAGTACATCAAGCGTTACACTCTTTTACACTTGTAAATTGCCATACATAACAAGGACAACTATTAGAATGGCTTTACTTCAGATGAGGGCGTGGCTTTACATCTTAATCAAACCTAGAAACAAACCAAAATGATTTGTTTCTCCAAACGAGTTCTCAGGTATATCTATCTTAAGGTTACAAGTTAGTCACTTCACTGGGAACATTCTTCATCCATCCCACGTTTCGTGAAATGAGTTAACCATTGACACTTGTCATCAAACAGTAGGTTAGCAAAGCCACCACATGCGTCTTTCTGTTTTAGGACTTCTTAATAGAAAGTACATATATATTGCTCTACGACACCACCCAATGCACTTATTGACTCTAAATTACAAAGCTGTACCGGAAGAAATTGTAACAAATAAAAAGGAAGAAATAACTAAATAAATAAATAAATAGTAATAAAAAAAACAGCATTGGAAATGGTATTCACCTAAGCGTGAGAATTTTCTTGCGTAAGCCCCCGCAAAACAGCAGTTTCACACGTGTGTTGTGTGCGATGACAGCAAGGTGAACCAGTATGCAATGCTGTAACCAATAACATACGAATGTATACAACAGTCTCACATATACTATTTATGTTTCTTTTTACTTGCAGGAAGGAACTTGTTGTCTCGTCCTTTTAAATCTTGACCCCGACTTTTAACACTGACCGGACTAATAATCAAACAGTTTTATTGTTGTTATTATTAGTACGTGAAACGTGAAAGAAACATTTGATTTTATAGAATAGACGTACTACCAATTTTGGTATAAGCGAATGTTACTCTGTGTTTGAATTTTTGCTTTCTTAATTATACCAAAATGCTATGTGTTAATTAACATAATTATCATACATACACAATGCCTAGATGACAATGCCTAGATACCCATTTTTCTCTGAAAAGCTCTGTACTTCTGTCTTTTTTTTTTTTTTTTTTTTTGTAAAAAAAAAGTAATGAAGTATATGTTTGCCCGTAATGAACTGAACGTATGCCCTATTTTATCTCTATAGAGTTTATACCGTGCCCTGGTTGTAGTTTGAAAAAGTAATTATTTCGTTGAAATTCTAGTACCTGCTGCTAAACTCTTCCAAAGGACGGTAATAGGACACTCTTATTCATGTGATAGGCCATAGCCCATCTATTAGTTACATCGCTGGTAGAGAGAACTTCCCTAACGAGTAGAAATCTAACGGCCCCTTTTTGGTTGCGACCTAATACTGAAATATACCGAATTCTACGGTATGACCACAACCCAATAGAGTCTAACATACTGTACTGGATCTTCCTGGAAACCAGAAAGGGGTCCGATTCCCGGTTCTGTCTACCTCAGATCGCGGCTAAAATACGAGGGTAGGTTCATAAGTTCATAGGTTCAAACAAAGCTAGATATAAAGGTTATATACGTTTATGAGGCTTATAATTTGTGAAGCTACTGTGCAAAATTTGGTTTGACTAAACCAATTTTAGTTTTTTTTTTTTTTTCAGGTCAAAAGTGAGGATGTCAGCCCACGTCCTAGTAATTAGTAAATTTGAACATTTAGGTCTGAACGATTATCCATGGTGTGGCAGACCAATTTTAGTGACTTCTCCCGAGATTATTGACACCATTCACCGGATGATTCTCGACAATCGCCGAATCCCGCTCAAACAGATAGAGGACACATTGGGTATTAATCATGAACTGGTGTGGAAAGTTATCCATGAAGACTTGGGTATGAGGAAGGTCGTGGCAAAATGGATTCCGAAACTTGAACGCAGATCAGACAAGGCACGTCTGACATTGCAAGAATTGGAGGACCTACGGTTTCAAATGCAGGAACATCCACCTTATTCACTTGATTTGACTCTATCAGACTTTTATCTCTTTCCTAAATTGAAAATGTTTTTAAAGGGAACCCATTTCAATGGCGCCGATGACGTCATTTCTCAAACAGAGGCCTGGTTTGCAGAGCATTCATAATACTTCTATTTGTCTGGCCTGCAAGCACTGCAGCAGCGATGTGAAAAGTGCATTGCACTACAAGGGAAATATATTGAATAAAAACACCAAACTTCGCTTTCTATCTACTTGTTTTCTTGGTGAGGCTGAGAACTTATCAACCCACCCTCGTATCACATGCACTATCAGAAGCAAATACTCATGTATTCAAGAGTGAAACGTGCCTCTCTTCCCCCGATAGGATGTCACTTACGGCTCATTTTACTTCATAACAAAGAAAGACGGCGAGTGAAGAATTTAATAATACCCCAACTATAAGGCTTAGTGGTAAAAAAAAAAAAAAACTACTTATTTGAAGTGCTATTGAACTATTGGGTGACGCAAGGGAGTCACAACCGGATCAGTTCTCCTCCAACCAAAACAAGTATTAACAGTAATGGTAGCGGAAGAAAGAACTGGGCAAGCTTGGTGATCGCTCTAGGCGCTAACATGTAGGAGTGGAAAACTTGACTTTTTTATATTAAAGTGCTGCTTATGAGTGACTCACAATTACCGTACATATTTCTGTTATCATTGGCAGCTCACTTACAATAAATTTACAATTTCCATGCACTGCAGCTCTCCTTTAATTAATCACTTCGCTAGTAGCCTTATAAGATTATCATGTTGTTATGTCCGTCCCGTCTGTTATTTCACACGATATATCTTGAATGAAAGCGATTTTTTATTTTATTTTATTTGTTTTTTTTTTTAAATAGATAGCGAAAACGATTATCTCGGCCGAAGTTGTTCATGAAGACTTTCCGCTAACATCTTCATGACTATTGGTGACTTCAATGGTAGCTATTCATATCCTATACATGGAAATATGTGCTAAAGTTATACATTTTTTGAGGTTAAAAGGTAACGTATTTTTTCGATTAAAAATTCACACTTCAACTATCTCATTGTTCTTTTCTTCACAAATTTGCTTACGTTTCCTCATTAATTTTTCGTTCTGCCCAGATAATTTTCTCCGTATTTATCAATACTCATATTTGAAAAGCCTCTAAAAGCTTTGGTCTTTCCTTCATGATTTCTACGTTTTCGCTGCTGATAGCATAATACTCTATACAGAAGTTTCATAAATACTTCTGTTACTTCCTACGTAAAGGCTAACAAATATGCTTGTCTTCTTTATAAAGGACTCTTTCGTAGTTCCTACCGTTTTCTTTTATTCTTTCTCGTCTCATTTTTCTACAGACAAAAGTTGAGCTGCTTTGTCTCGAAAAATTATCGTAAAAGTGTCTCGACTCGGAAAGTCTAAATGTTTCTATTAGAACAGCTCTGGCTCGTCACGAAAATTCTGTCTCGTCTCATCTACATCTGGCAAACCCTATTTTTGAGCCTTTTTTCACAAAAGATTAGCTTTCATTTACGTCAGATTTTCACTAAGAACACTTCCTAGTTGCCAAAATCTAGTTAATCTGTTCTACTTTGTCTCCTCTAATTACATATTATGCTGGTTTTAATCACTAATGGTGCTAGCTTTCTAATCAACTTAAAAGAAAGAGATACGCAGTTTGATTTCTATCCATGTGTGTATGTATCCATGTATGTATGTATATTTGTAGGTATGTTCGTGATGATCTGAAGAACCGTTAGTGATATTTCGATACGTTTTTCGCTAGTCGAATAAACTTTTCCCAAGGAAGGTTCCCAAGTATAAAAGATTTGAAAAACTTTAATAATTAATTAATTATCTTTTTTAAAAAAATTAAATAATTCCTGGAACGCCTAAGAAAAATTATCCTAAAATATGCTGCAACCATATAATCACAAAGTAAGATAGGTTGCGTATAACCAGGGAGTTGAAATCATTTGTAAATACTTTTCTCGAAATGATTTAACACTGTTTGGTGATGAACATAAGGTCATTGGCGATGTCATGATTGCTTATAAGCCGATCTTGCTCGACTTTTGCTAGAATATCATCCACCTTTCCGGTGACTGGTAGCCCACTGAGAGAGGCATCTTGACCATTGAAATTTCCAGGACAAAAGCGAATAAACTATCTTTTAACTGTTGGTTTTGATAACCCATCTTCCGCATAAACAGTAGCCTGCAAATTTCTTTACGAGCTTATCTGCAAATTTTGCTCCTCTATCGGAATAAAATTGTAAAATGTAGCGCGGTTTTGTAGAAAGTTTATTCATTTTGACGGTGCAATATCTTACGTTTGATTATAAGGGTTTTCACACTTTTTGCAATTCTATCAGTTTCAAATCAGCTGTCAAGTGCCGTTGGGACGGACTCGCTGCGACTTATTTACACTACAATTTGGGACACTAACCCCATTGAGTATACAAACGGCTAACTACTACCTTTTAGACTATACGCTATATTTTGGTACTATTGCTACTAAAGTAATGTGCTATTCCCAAGAAAAGTTCTTACAATATAATAAAAAGGAATATTTCAACAATAATCTTGGTAATTAATTATTATGCATTTCTTCAAGCATCTTTCGTTGGGAGACCCATTTCAGAGGGAGTTAATGGCCTATATTTAGTTTAGGTATCTAAGCTACTGGGATAGCGAAGCGATTATATCGATCATTGTTTTAAACTCTTTCAGTCTTCCACGGGGATCTTCAAAGCATTTGGTTTTCAAACAACCTCGATGTAATGAACGTAGTTCTACACAAAGCACATGTCCATTTTGAGTAAGTTACAATGTTTTGTTTTCCAATTTAAAATTACCTTTACTAAATATAATTCATATTGCGCAAACATTTCATTTTTAGGTCAATTATATGAGGTATACACCCAGGGCCGGATTTTCCAATAGGCCCGGTAGGCCCGGGCCTATGGGAGCAAGCTCCCAGGGGGCGCACGGCCGAGAGAAAAAAATATCTAGAAATAAAAATAAATAGCCATAACTTAACATATTTTTTGAATTGATTAAAAAAGATCAGGCTAATAAAGCATTCTGATTTTGAAGTTCATTGGAACAAATAATTGTTGGTAAAGTTAAACTATTTTTTAACATTATGCATCAACTTCGTTACAACATTGATCTCAAACACGGGAGAACTGGCTGTAGGGATGTCGTTGAACGGTACGCATTGTATTGCCACTGCAGCTGGCTCGGCGCTACTGCTCGGAGTGATTAGGGGCGCATGCGCCGTGTGCGCGCCAATGTTCAAATCACTGCTCCACGATTACCATCACATCTCTAGTCAGTGTTAAGTAAATTCCTCAAAAAACTTGCAATGATAAAATTGCATCATGGAGTGGTGTTTAAGCAATTAACATATAGACCTTATATAATTTTTTAATAAAGGTTTTTAGGAAAGTAACTTTAACCAGACTAGGGGGCAGAAAAAATTATTGGGCCTAGGGGCGCCAAAATGCTAAATCCGGCCCTGTATACACCAAAAGTACGTACCGTTTTGTTTTAAAGTCTACATTTTTTGTCATTTCAGGAAAGCAATTGCGGCGACGAAGATCTCCATCTTTCTTCACTAAACAGTGCAGGTTTTGTTTACTAGGTGACAGCAGTTAAATCACAGTGCCTGAATGAGTAGGACGTGTTTCTTATACTGTCCGGGAAGCCACGGACAGGACATGGAATTTCGGTTCAAGAGCAACAGGTAATTGTAAAAATCCTCACCGACATAGCTGGACATTGCAGCCGATTGTGGAGTGTATGTGTGATAATAGAGCTCATATAGAAAACACTCTAAGGAAGTAGGTGCTTTTAGTTCAAAGCAGGGTGAACGAGTGCGAAAGATGAGCAGAAGTCTGGACGTCCAAAAACAGCATCAATTGACGCTAGCATATCCCGTGTTGAAACTTTTATCAAGCAAAATTGATGTGTCACGATGCAGGAGATTTGTGACAAACTGGAGCTAACAATGAGAACAGTAGAACGAATAATTACAATCAAACTAGGCCTAAGGAAAATTTCTTCTCGTTGGATTCCAGTAATGTTAATGACAATCAAAAAGAAACAAGGATTCTATTAAATGTTGCAAATTTGACACGCTTCAGAAGAAAGGGATGCAATTTCTTGGAAACTCATATGACAATGAATGAATCACAGATTCCATTATTCAACCCAGAAACAAAAAGACAGTCGATGCAGTGGAAACACAAAGATTCATCACCACCCCAAAAATGTTGTCAGATGGCATCCAAGGAGAAGGTGCTATACGCTTTCTTCTGGGATTCCCAGGGAGTTAAATCCCATCCAATTCTTAAAGGTCATACAATTATGCGTGAGTATTTTCATATAGTTTTAGACACTGAATTTTTGATAAAATTGATTGAGAAACAACCACAAATGACACATGGGAATTTCATCCTCCACATGAAGAATGCACCGCCACACCATCCTAATGTGATCTCGTTCTTGGCTGAAAATGCTATTGAATTTATGCCACACTCATCCTACTCACCAGATTTAGCCCCAAGTGACTTTTACTTGTTCCCAAGGACTCCTTTTTTCAGTAGATCATCCCTGGGAAGTGTTACTTTCCAGTATCTGAAACATACCCCCAAAGATGACTATGTCACCTGCTACACAAAATGGACGGAACGATAATAGCTATGTACCAATAAAGAGGAAGAGTTTGTTGAAAATAGACACAGCTTAATTCCTTGTACTTCCTTATTATTGGAAATTAGAACAATACTTTTGGAGTGCACCTCGTATATTCTCAACATGGTTGACAAAGCCAGTAGAATTACAGCGTGGTCGTTGCCGCATAATAACTGACAGATCGTGGCGAATGACTGTCAAATCTCTGTTATTTTCCCTTAGTTTGAGGCAGACCATTAGATAACGTAAACGTTAGTCGAGTTGCTCATCTCCTTAAACATGTGTTATGTGGTTTTTGAATGCCAAAGGAGTTTGTCCTATTGAAAGTAATAGCAAAATATAGGAAATATATCTTATGGAAGATGGATGAGGCATTTTAGATTATGCTCAGTATCGGAAGTTGTCAATGATTGATTGAATACTCTGGCGATAACCAAGTACAACGACAGTAGAAAAATAGTATCGCACTATGATTAATGCATGGCTTTTATATACGCGTAGTACCTATATGTGAATGCTTTAGGTTAAAGTTTGTAGCACATGTCGAAATAAGTATCTTCCCACTTTATTGCTCGTTTTACATGTTTTACACCGTAACGTTCTTTACTTTCCACACAGCCCTTGCAAAGTAGTCAGTTCATTAAAAAGTGATTGTCAAGAGAAAAATCTATGAGATTGGAAAGCGCTTTTGCTCTCCATTGCACCACATCACTTATCACGGAATTAGATAAATTATTGAATAAGACATCAAAATTATACATAATCTTATAATACGATTGAATTCGAAATATCTAATTGAAAAATGCTTTCTTGATTGTTACGCTTTGTAACTTGCCTCCATTCAACGCGCTTTACTTAATTTATCAGCATTATAATAAGGAGATTATCTTTTTAAATAGCCAGAAAAATGTTTTTTATGTGTTAAAAAAAGGATTGTTCTTCTATATTTACTTAAAACACAGTTTACGCTTATGTATGGAGTGATCATAAAATTTCTTGATAACATTGAATTTGTTAATCATAAACTTTTCTCTCTCTCTCTCTCTCTCTCTCTCTCTTTCTCTTCGATTCTCATTTAAAAAAAAAAAAAAGAAAAGAAAAGAATGTCATTCTTTGTTAGTAATTTCTATAGTACATTTCTTGACTGTTCATCAAATAACTTAGTCACTTAAACTGACTTCAATCTTCATTTTACTTTTCGTAAAAACATAATAATAACCCCAAAGTAAATTCCTTGCAGAACATTGTATTTACTTCGCTAAAAAAAAAAAAAAAAAAAAAAAAAAGAGATTTCGAATTAGAATATTAAAGACCTACAGTACCTTTTGAGAATGGTACTAACAAACATAAAGAACAACTTGCAAAGGATAAAAGGTCTACCAGTGGCCACCAAAATGTTCACCATCCTCTTAGGTATTGATCAACATCAATATGATCTCTCTACGACTTACGGTTTCCGAGATATACCACCTTAAATCTCCCGAAATCGGAACTTTTTTGGCCAATATACGTGAAAAATTCCACTTCTTTCAGATAGCTTTTGATGCTCTATCAAATCGAGGGCTGAACATTAAAAATTCGCAAACAACACACACACACACATATAGAGAATTCAGTACGAACTTTTTAAGTTCGTTAAACAATTACGTAACATTCTTGAAAACTGATCGGAACTTTGTGTAATATGCAGTGTCTTTGTAAGCGGGAACAGCTGTGTACATGCAGCCATCAATACATTTGTGTTTAGTGGGTTGACAATCAGGTAGGATATGATGCATATACCACTTGACTGGCTACTTGCACATATTTCAGAAATGTAACAAAATGCAATGTTTATACAATAACTTTTTTTGGGGGGGAAGGGACGAATTTATTGATGAAGTTGACTTTAGAATAGGACCCCTGATCCTTACTAAAGAGAAAAACAGTATGATTCTCCTCATCAGACTAGAATCTTTTAACAAATTGCAAATATAATTTCCACTCTGTAAGGTTTTGTGTGAAATTACAAAGAATCACTGACAACGTATTGCCACTTCATTGTTGTTAAATTAAGCGATACATAACACAATTTAACAAGAAACGTAATATATACTAAATAATTAATCGTTATTATTGTTCATGGCTCTTTAATACAATACATTATTATTTTAGTAACCGTATATCAATAACGTTTCAATGATTACCCTAACAGCACAATTACATAGAAGGCATATGTCTATCATGTTTCCTCAGGTACATGGGAATGTGTCCAGTATGTGCGTTATGTACCTTTCAGAGAGAAATCACATGGATGGCAAGTGATAGTCACAGTCTATGTCCGCTCCTAGGCACATGTCTGACATGTACCTGAGGAACCTGCCTAGTATGTTCTAGGTATGTTCCCAATGAACCACAAAATTACTCCACCAAAA
This sequence comes from Thermobia domestica, assembly GCF_964235325.1. Classification (NCBI taxonomy): domain Eukaryota; kingdom Metazoa; phylum Arthropoda; class Insecta; order Zygentoma; family Lepismatidae; genus Thermobia; species Thermobia domestica. The sequence continues at coordinate 121,236,190 of NC_137458.1, forward strand.
TATGTTAAATCGCCTATATGCGTAATGTGTTTACATTAAGGTGAGTCTAAAAGCACTTTAAACAAGTTAAAAAAATGTAGGACTAACCTAGAGTGGACACGAACCACCAACCTTTGGATTATTAGCCGCGTGCTCTTACGACTTGACCACAGAGGCGATAAAGGCAACGTCGCTTGTAGAGAGATAAATTATTGAGGTTTTTTGCATTCGGCTAATCAGAGTGCTCCTTTAACCGCATATATTCGACGATAACCGTTTGGGACCAGATAAAATCTGCTCGCCATGTAATTTTATAACAAATTGACAAGTGTCTATTTATTTATGTCGTGGTTCTTCCATATTCACTTTCAAATCATCGGCGGCAGTTGCCATCTAATAAAGTTGATGCGTTTGTTGCTTCTAGTATACAATCGCTTAGAAAAAGAAGCAACAAACGCATCAAATGTGGGAAATGAATTTAGAATACCTAAATGGCGAATGCCTAGCACATCTTGTGCTGTTAGGGTATCTAAAACAATATGTTCCTAATGAACGTACCTAGATATATATGTCCCAAGTAACGACATAGAAACAAATGACTATTAGAGTGCAAAACAGAGCCAGGTATATAAATCCTATATTTGTGGTACATAGTTGCAAGTATCAATTAGGTGTAACAAGAACCCAAAATTGTAGGTAGCTGAAGTACATACTTAACACATGAATATCATATGTGCCAAGTGTCGGGTAACTAAAAAGTAGCTGGGACACCTAAATGGCACATGCGTAGCACATTTTGTGCTGTTACAGCAAATAATTATTCGAATAACGAATGATTATTAATATGATTATTCGAATAACGAATGATCATTCACATAATTAGTTGAATGACGAATGATCATTCAAATAATTATTCGAATAAAAATTATCGTTTACGTGATTATTCGAATAACAAATGATCATTCAAATAATAACGAATGATTATTAATATGATTATACGAATAACTAGTGATCATTCAAATAATTATTCGAATAATGAATGATTATTAACATGATTATTCGAATAACGAATGATTACTAACATGATTATTTAAATGACGAATTATCATTCATATAATTATTCGAATAACTAATGATCATTTACATGATTATTCGAATAACGAATAATCATTTACATGATTATTCGAATAACGAATGATCATTCACATGATTATTTAAATGACGAATGATCATTCAAATAATTATTCGAATAACGAATAATTATTAACATGATTATTTGAATAACGAATTATTATTAACATGGTTATTCGAATAGTGAATGATCATTCAAATAATTATTCGAATAAAAATGATCATTAGCATGATTATTCCAATAACGAATCATCATTCACATGATTAGTTGAATCAAGAATGATCATTCAAATAATTATTCGAATAAAAAATGATCGTTTACGTGATTATTCGAATAACAAATCATCATTCAAATAATTATTCGAATAACGAATGATAATTTGCATGATTATTCGAATAACATGTGATCATTTACATGATTATTCGAATAATGAATGATCATTTACGTGGTTATTCTAATAATAAAAGATCATTCAAATAATTATTCCGATAACAAATAATTGTTCTAATAATTATTTGAATAACGAATGATCATTCACAAGATTGTTTGAGTAACGAATGATCATTCAAATAATTTTTCCAATAACAAATGGTTGTTGAAATAATTATATGAATTACGGATGGCTGTTTACATGATTATTCGAAAAACGAATGATCGTTTACTAATTCTTCGAATAACGAATGGCTTATTCACATAATTATTCGAATAACGAAGAATCATTCACATAGTTATTTGAATAAGGAATCATTGTTCACATAATGAGTCGAATAACGAATGGTCACTTACATAATCGTTCTAATAACGAATCATCGTTCAAATAATTATTCGAATAACGAATGATGCTCAAAAAGTTATTTGAATTAACAAACATTCGAACAATATTAATATTCACCACATTCTGTTGCAGTATTATCCCCCTTCTTTAATAAAGATTTTTCTGAATAGTTGTTATCAATTATTTCTAAGTCGGAAATTGACTATAACATTTTGGCAAAGGGAAAAATGAAGCAAAAATGCAGCAGTAATTCCCTAATTTTTCTCCACTCTTGAATGTAACGCTATAGCTGGAGGAACTAACCACAAGAATTAAATGAATTCATGACGTTGTGTTTTGGATAGGAACGTTGTCTGAACATTGCAATCACCACTAACGGTTAAGCCACTTTATGTACTTTGAAAATTGTAAGATTTTTGTATGGTTATAAAATTATTTTGGCTTGCCAAGTGCAAGTAGATATTTGAAGGAAGGAGGGAAAGCATAAAATTGTTTCTTTTTCTTGAAAAAACTCTGTATTCACTCTTTTTTATTTCCTTAAAATAATATATATTGCAAAATAATCTAAATTTTTAGGTAGCTCCACCGCTAGACACATGTCCATTTTGAAACCTATAATTTTCAAATTTATAGCCTTTTGAAGCTTGAAAGCAACAGGGGTTGTTGGTCTTTCCTGGCCAATTTCATTTTCATTTTAGCCTTCTGGTAGTTTTGCTTTCCTTCTTTGGCTATCATTTTGCTGGTCGTTGCTCTTCACAATAGGCAATTATAATAACGAATTCCATAAAGGGTAGTTCGGAAGACGCTGTAAATTTTTTCCTGGAGTTTAGTGACAATCCACAAAGGTACAAAGAAGAAACAGGAGGTAACAAGAATTTCCGTTGAGGGAAAGATATGAAGAAGAAAATACATATTTGAGTGACATGAAACCATCGGATGAGGTGAGTTGAGTTGAATTTGAGTTTAGCGTCCCTTTCATCAGCGAGCCTATATGAGACATGGACCTACTGATTAATGTGGAGTGCGGATCACATGAGCTCCCACCAGGAATCGTACCCGGGTCTCCCACGCCAATGCGCGTACGCTAACCGCTTGTCCACAATGGAGCTCAAAAACATCGGATGAAAAATGTGGAAAACACGCACAAAGTTGTATAGTACAAGCTACGGAGGTATTTATACAAAGAAAGTATACCTGATATCGAATTACTAACTATCAGTAGAACTTAGGAAAAGATTCATTATGAGCTGTGTGTGAAGTGTTAGAAGCATCGACATTCCTAAAACAGAAAGAACAGTAGTACTGGAGAGCAATGCTGCTAGTAGGCCCTATAGTGGACTGAAAGGAAAAGTAACAAAGACATATTGATAGAAAGTAACTAAAAGACAATACATTTTAGCCACATTAGGGAAAGCAAGGGAAAATATCATAATTATCCGTTTAATTGGTCACCAGGATGACTACCATACTGCCTCATTGTTCGAATTGTAAGCAAAGCCAGATGTCGGATGGTAATAACAGAGTTGAGTACGTAAAGAACTAACAATTATTTCAACAAATCAAAAACCTATCAGTGAATAGGGAAACGATTAATCCTCTATGACCTCCAACACTCGCTTCAACTATGTTTAGTCCTCCTAGACCGCTGCACCGAATTTAATGATTTTCAATACATAAGTGGACCATGAACTAACTTAGGTTTTTATTACATTATCTTTCTTTCAGTTTAACGTCCCATGATTATGTTCTTTTAGGCTAAGGAAGATGATGATTAAAGCAAGCGAACGATGATGGAAGAACAGGTGGAATGAAAAAGTGGAATACCCCGAGAAAATCAACAAACACCATGATATCCATCACAAATTGACTTGCTCGAGACCGAATCAGGGGCCTCACGCACCAGAGGTAAGTGCTCTACCCCTTAGTCACTGTGTTCCCTTCATCATATTATCGGGATATCAGTAAAAAAAGAGAGAAGGGTGAAGTGGGAAGTGGTGACATGTAATAATAATTGAGAACGACCAATATTAGTGTATAATCCATAGTTTTCGGGGTCACTGAGATCAATAGTGATGCTCCCGATAGTGTTTAATTCCAAATTTATCGTCCAAAGTCTTGTATCTTGACACGAAAATTCTTCTCATCTCGTCTCATAAAGAAACAATTATGTTAATTAAAAGTCTGAGACTTGGTGGAGAATCTTTCTACCTCCCCGCACTTAGGTCCGGATTCAATTCCCAGTGAGACAGCAAATAATTTCAGTACGTTATGGTGGTTCGGGTTCCACTCTGAACTATAGGCCCACATCTTCGATGTGGAGATGGGAAGTTAGTGACATGTACAAAATATCGAAAACAACCAATATTAGTATTCAATCTATGGCTTTCGGGTTGTTGAAATGAAGAGTAACATTCCTGATGTCGTGTGAGTTCAAATTCCTCCCCATCGGCATGAAGGATAAGGGGTGAAGGTAAGGAGGATTGACATTACGGATTTTTATCATTACACTTGCACTAAAAAAGAGGGAAAGGGGTCCAAATGTTTACCATAAACAAATCCTCTCCGTGCACAGAATGAATATTTGAGCTAGTATACTATTTACACTGTATAGAGAAACTAAATATGTCAATTGTGTACCTATCTAAGACAGCAAAAGCTCCCATGCAAAAATAAGTGTTTCGTCATTTAAGAAAAACAAAAACAATCTAATCCATCAACAGATGTAAAAATATTTCTTTAACACTCACCTACATGAATGAGTCAATAGAACAAGTTTGATTGTTTTGTTAACTTTCATCTTTCAAGGAGATGCGTTCCCTGCCAATTGACCTCAAACCTGATACTAAACCCTTAGGCTAGTTCTCCTAAATTCTTAATTTTTTTGTTTATCTTTGTTTTACAAAAAAAATCACCTTGCTCGATCTTATGGATATTTGATTTCAAGCAATGTCATTGTAGTTCTTTCGCATGGGAACTGTTCAATAGAACCGTGTAATTGAGGACGTGACTACGAATGTGAAAACTGACTTTTTTTTTTTTTTTTTTTTTTTTTACTTTTAGAACAACCACATCTTTTGATGTCCATTCTCGAATTTTAAATTACTAATCTCGAATTTGCAAGAGCTCTTTCGAGACTAAGCGGTTAGTGTATGTGCCTTGGACCCGGGAGTTCATGTGGTTTGGATCCCATGTTAAGTTTAGATCCACGTCTCATATAGCCAAGCTGCTGAAATGGACACTAAACTCAAAACCGAATGCAATTTACGAAATCATGTTTCCTCCCTGTTGGTCTAGTGGCTAGCACTTTTTGTGCAAGGGGTTCTGGCTTCGATTGCCGTTCAGAAAGCATCGAACACATTGCGGTGGCTCGGAATCCTTCTTAAGCTGTAGGTTTACATCTCATATTGCCTTGGTGCTGAAAAGGGACGCTAAGATTACAAACGAAATCGTGCTATGTTCTTGGTTTGGAGGGTCCACTTTAGTTTGTTTCTACACCATATGCCCAAGAGTTGATGCCTTTCCGAAATATTCCTTTTCATTGCTATATAACATGCAATGAAGAATGTATTTGGCAGTTACATGTCAAACTCTGGTAAACAAATATTTAAAAACCGGCAAGTAAACTTGCGCTTTACCCTGAGTTAAACTATAGACCTCATTTTATGCTGTGTCAGTAAAGAAGCAAAGTTGAACTGCAAATGAGATCAATTCTTGAAAATAGCATCAACTAAGGAAGAATTCTTCTTCAACCATGATATAAAGTTGATAGAAGTATTTCTAGACTATTGTGGCAACTAAGGTATTTTGCTTACTTATGGGACTTAAGAGAACTTTCCAAAGACTGCAATTACAGTCTGTTGTCCGAAGTTATCCAAGAGAGAACAACAGTGTTTTAGGGGAAGCCTGGTCACCCCATTAGTTAAACTTCTATGCTAAACTTAAATAACTTCATATTATAATACTGTATTAATAATTTTACTATTCAAATAACGAATAATTCGCATAAACCAATGATACTTCGAATAGGGAAGAAAAATTATTGAAAGAATTATTGACAAACTGACATTCAATACTCGTAATTTATATTAATAATTCTTCGGTATGTGATAACATATTTGTCATTAAATATGTAAGCTTTTATTGACGATGTAGTTCTATAAAACCAGGTGAAACCAGGAATGGTAAAAGAGACTTTCAAGAAATATAAAATTTTGTGGGTCATACTGAATTGTGAAATAGACTCACACAAGGTTTCGTATGCGGTATTGTACTGTATAGGATAACAAATGTAAACAATGCGAAAGGAAACTTTTGAAACTTTTCTAAATGTGGATATGGTGAAGAATGGACAAAATTAGTTGAGCGAAACAAAAAGAAACAAGAAGAAAGTGTTATCGAAAGTTAAGAACAAGATATATATATATATTTTTTTTAGAAAGAAGGTACTAGACGTGTGGTTGAAGGTAAATTTGTTATCTTTACGTCCCACGATTATGCATTTAGGTAAAAGAGACGGATGATCAATAACCGTGAAAGACTATGAAATAATCAGTGGAGTGAATGAGAAGGTGAGAGGAAACGGAAGAATCCTAAGTAAACCCAAAGACACACTGTTGTCCACCACAAACTCTCATAGATCGAACCAAGGCACCCCTAATACTAGAATTGATAGCTTTACCACCGAGCCATCATACGCCCCACCCGGTAGAAGATAAAAGATTGCACAAAGAAGAAGATTAAAATGGAAAAGGGTAAAAAAAGATATAAGCGGAAGATTGAAGCTCCTTAACACTAAGTAAGTTACGGCAAAATAATAACTGTGCTATAAGCGTTCTGCTATTCGAATATGAAAACAAAAATGTAACCCAACAATCTGCCACTTTTTGGCACTGCCATTAAGTCATAATCAACGTATCTGACCAGCGGTATCTTCTCCGAATATCCTGTAGTCCATACTAATATGGTTGCATAGTGCAAATAATGTGTATACCTCCTGACCGAACCCTGACCTGATTTTATCCATGCCTTTTTTTATTTCTTTATTTAAGTGCTCTCACCTTCAATCAGATTTCCGTAACGGCCAGAGGAAAAAGGACACAAATGTTATTAATTTTGATTCTTTGTAGTGTTGACAGATCCATAAACTTTCCCACGCCACTGAGATGAGGAAAAAATAGCTTTGAATCCCTACCAACATGAGAAAAATATAAATGTGAAAATGACCATTCAAATAATCTTTTTAAGATTCAAGGTAAGTATTACTGTTTGTGGTGTGTTGTGCATAATATATATAAATACACACAACCTGTTCAATTTCTTGCTGCTAAAACGAAACGAAACGGGATCTTGAAACGTCAAAACTAGATACGTAGAATAAAGTACGTTATTTGAAAAGTAAATAATTCATTCTTTGATTTCTTTTTTGTATTTAATTAATTTCTTTATCAGAACATCAGAAGGGCACTGACGTAAATATATAAATCATTTTTCCTCTACATACTGTGACAAATATAAAAACTACCTTTCTGTGAGTTGTTTCCATGTTCCAGTAAATTGCTCGTTGACTTTTAACAGTAACAAGTAATGACAACATGAATACGAAGAAAGAAAGAAAGAAAGAAACGTAGCTGTTATCACACGCGGCAATACAACATTTCGGCTGGCATTGCTGTAATTCCAGTCTTGCAAACTGTAAAGGTCGTATCAAAGACACCGACAAATAATAAAAATATCTTATTAGTGATCACTTTCACACATGTTTTAGCTATAGAATACCTTACATTCCTCATGTTCAATTATCCACGTCTTCAACAAAATACATAATGTTTAACTCTGTGTTTTCAAATAGACAGAGAAGTGTATTTCTTTCTGATTTAACTTCTTGGACTTTTACAAAAAATGTAATAAAATATCTGGGTCTACTATTAATCGGTTTACATGTGAATTTCTATATATTTTAGATAAACAACTTCAGAAATACTCTTATGACAACTGAAATGAAATCTTTCGGTTTTACGTCCCCGACGGTTTTAAGTTTATGCCGACTACGATAAAGAAGATGGTGATGATAATAAATAAATGCAATGGTGGAAAGAAAAAAGTAGAAGGAAGCGGGAGAACCCCCAGAAAAACCCAAGAACACAGTGTTTGTTCATTACAAAGTCCACTTGGCGCGAGCTGGAATCAAACCAGGGACCCCACACAACAGAGGTGAACGCTCTACCACTGATCTTATGACAACTGTATTCCAGATATGGGTCTAGGTTACATGCAGGGACGAACCCACACTGGGTCCACCCGGTCCGGAACCCCGAAAATTTCCTAACTCAACATATATTTGTGCAATTTCTCAATAAAACTGTATTTGTTTAACAAGGAAATGAATAATTTAGCATGAAAACTTGATCTTACGCTTCATCTGTACTCTGTCTCTTATAAAAACAATCTAGTTCTTTTTTTTTTTTTTTTAATGTAGTGGATATATTTTACAATTACTTATCGTCTTTTAGGTGTAAAGAATAATACCTGTTCAAAATTACATAGATGTAGTTGCTTGTAGTCAGTGGCGTATTTAGGGGGGGTTCCGGGCTTAAGCCCCCCCCGAAATCTTACTTACTATAGTAAAGTATATGAAATATCTTGCAGAATTTTCATATTTTCAGGCAAAGCCCCCCCCCCCGAAAGTTAGCAAAGCCCCTCCCGAAACAAAATCGTAAATACGCCACTGCTTGTAGTTATTTGATTCTACTAATAACAACCCTCACTGGATATGCTTACATCTTCAAATTATCTTTCTAAACCTTTTGCGAAACTGTGTAATTGCATCTTTTTTCCATAGACACTTTTCAATTGAAGTGTCCCGAGTAGTAAGCAAGGCGAATTCAACAAAAGTTAACGTGTAATCTGAACGCTTGGAAATTACATTTGAAGCGTTCGAGTAGTGCAGTAATACCAAACAGCTTTGCAGCAGTCAGTTCTCGTGTCTATATGTACAGTTACGGAAGTCATTCCTCTTTCCTTTAGAGAATACAGTTTCTAAATAAACGGACGATCATTTTGACCGTTCAGTGTGCATTTTCAGAAAATGATCCTTTGTTGAGTTTTTGTCCTTACCACTGGGAATGCCTCAATTGTTAATTTACATTTATAAGCTTGATTTGGTACGGTAGTGATTGGAACCAATCTTGGTACATTGTTTCGGTTTAGTCTACATTCCGGATTTCCTGTTTCATAATTTATGGAAAAATTCACTGAAAACTACACTTTCATATCCTATTTGAAACATTGTCCACTTTCAGGACTCAAGCCGATAGAGATAAGGAAACAAATGTAGGTGTGTTACGTCGTAACATAAGGTTAAACAATTAAAAGGACAGATTTGAATAGTATTTCTCCTTCCCGTGGTAAAAGGGTGTGTCATTCTAAAGATATGGGGAAACTCCATCGTACATAATTTCTTACAGCATTTTTTAAAAGTTATTTTAAAAGACATGAAAATGCAATGAAAATGAAAAATTAGATAGTATAATTCTATGCATCTACGTTCATAATTCATTACAGAAGAAAGCTTATTCTTGCAACAAAATGCAATTTTCTTCATATACATTTTTTCTAACAAGTATATTGTATATGAAAAATATACACTACTAAGTAGCAGATTGTATCTATCGTTGTTTGATTTCTTCGAACGATGACGCACATACTACTGATAAAAGAAAATCTAAAAAAAAAAAAGATGTAAAAATCGTCTACATATTTGACATTTCCGTGCAAATGTCGACAGAAACAAAATGCATTTACATACTTGTGTGTGTGCATGTTTCTGTTCTCTCAATAACATTTATGCTCTTCGATTTTTTTTTTTTTTTTTTTTTTTTTTTTTTTTGCCGATTTTGATGAAAACGTAGTGGATGAGTCTTACCAATCATCCTTGCTCATTGGAAAGGAAATTAAATGTCATGTATAATTTTACTTCATAATTATCATCCCCCCTCCCCAGGCTAAAAGAGACGGATGATTAATAAAACTGCATGATTATTATAATTTGTGGAATGAGAATGTGTTAGAAAATGGCAAAACTTACGGACGTTTATCACAAATTTGCATGGCCTGGAACAGAAATAGGGGGCCGGCCACTCGTACCAGAGTTGAGCACTGTATGACTTTCTTTTTTTAAATGTTAAAGCTCTTTCTGACTCTTGCCTTATTCTTTTGATACTTTCCACGACTACTATACTCGACAGGAACTCGAACTCAGAAACATTCACAGACAAGTTAAAAACGCCGATGCTCTTCAGAAGTACTCAAACTTCTAATGGGTTAAGCCTCATGATCGTCAATCTATCGCTTCAGACTACTCGACCACATCAGACCCGATATTGATCTGCCGTGCTTTCATTCTACGATGATTGGAATTCAAATTTGTCAGGATAAAGCCGACTTCTGTACAGCTTTGAGGGTAGACTATTCAGGTTTGTCAGTAACAAGACATGAATGAAGATTGTAATGCAAATACTTAGGCTCAATCAAACTTCAGAGGAACCCAGACTCTTTTGCAGAGATGGAGTGGGTCAGTGGGTCGTGGTTCAACAGAACATGATCCACTGCGACCAACCATCCACCGTGACCCATTCTGATCTACCGACCCATCATGATTCACTGTCATCTACCGACCCATCATGATTCACTGTCATCTACCGACCCACTACGACCCACTGACCCACTCTGCTCATTGCATTGTAGACAGAATTTTCTGAACACTGGTGAATTTGTCTATGTTTTACTTTCAAGACTTCCATTTTTCTTCCTTTTTCATTTGTTTCTATTTACTTACCTGAGATGAGTATATCTAAGTGAAAAAAGAACTTCACGCAATTTGGGTTATTGATATTTGTAATTGTATTATTAGCAATAGAACTTACTACTTGGCTTTCGAGACACAGTAGGAATTTACACTGCTTTTTCTTATTATTTTTTCCCCTTTATGTTGGCCTAATTTATTTTAAATTGAGATTTTCAAATTTCATCCTATTTTCATTGAAAAGTACCTGAAATTCAACACGGAAATGATTATCTCTGATAATTAAATTCAAATTAATCGAAAAATGGTCCATGGCAAATACTTTATCATTTGATATCATAAAAATCAGATCCACTGGTATTGTAACACAGCAGTGCTTGAGCGATTGACCGTAGAAGTTCAAATTCCGATTAGTGATAATTTCATAGCCTTGTTTTACTACAAAAGTGTAAACTCTTTAGTCAATGGAGAGGATAGCGTGGATCTTGGGTCAAAGTTAACCACGATGGATTTTGGTGGATTAGAGTGGGTCACAGTGGGTCAATATAATGGTGAGTGATGGGTCAGAGTGAGTCATGATGGGTGGTGGGTCCCAGTGAGTCATGGTAGGTGGTGGGTCAGAGTGGGTAATGGTGGGTACTGGGTCTGAGTGGGTCATGCGTCAAATTTTCATTGACCACGCCATCTCTGCTCTTTCGGCCTCCAGGATTGATGCCCATACTTACACATCATTTGTCGTGCCTGACATATTAGTAATACTATAGTAGGTATTTATCGTGGAACAGGCACATTTTGTTCCCTTATGTTAATAGTAGAACTTCGCTTCACTCCCTTCAGTATTCTAAAGCTTAGATACATATGGACGACCATACAGACCTAGAAAGATATTGTTAAACACGGGTATTTGGATTTTTAAAAAGTAATAATAATAATAATAAAGGAAACAGTGCAATGAGAATTAATGAAAATAATCACTCAAGATGAACTGGTTCAAACTATATCATTTGTGCAAATTTTGGTCCAAAATGTCCCTGAAAGCAATGATTTAGTATTGTGAACCAACATCAAATGTCATAGCTACAAATCCTAGGAAAATAATAATTACAATAATAATCTAACAACACCATTATATATAATGTTCGTAATTTATTACCAAAGAAGCCAAGCGGTAGCAAAATTTGTAAAACGTTTCTCCTCCTGGTGCTATTTTGGGAAGTTGTCTTCTTATGTACGCGCTCAATAATGACATGTAATTTTTACGATGTAAACATGATCCTGTGGCTCATAATTGCATACAACTATCATTCAGAAGCAAGAACGCTTTTCTTATACCTACAATAAGGACGAAATAATTTTTCATGAAAATCAATGGTTATACTTTTGCGTAATACAAGGACTCCTGCCACACCAGACAATAGATGGCACTAACATCAAGTAGCTGAGTTATAATGTTACTGGCCCATCTTGTTTTATTTATCTTCTTCCTCCTTTATTTTTTTTAAAGCAATTAGCTGACTGTGTTCAGTTCCCAAGACTAAACCTCAGGGCTTTTACCCAGACAGTGGAAACTAAAAGAGTTACGTTTTGTCCATTCGGCAAAGGTAAAATGAAATGGAAAACATCGTGTTGAAACAGTAAAAGCACTACCCCCAGGCCGGAAAACAATTAAAAATAACAGTGGGTATAGTAGCAGCCATTTTTGGTCGAGTTCAGGTAAATTCGTGTTTATGCGGCTTATATGTTAGTTAAGTGGAAATACGAATAAAGTAGTCGTATTTAGAAATATAAAAGGGTCTGGGGAGGAGGGAGAAAGATGTTTTTCCACGGAGTCTGTTGTAGTTTTCGCATTAAACCGAAATCTACGAAAGAATATAATCTGTGAGATTCGACCTTCCAAATTGTATATATCTTGTTCCTTTGCTTCTATTTAATTATATACTGCGCAGTCTTCGCACTATTCTTTTTTCCTTGCCAATGAGTAACTTGGCTTACCTGGTTAACACTGTTATTATTGCATTAGACAGGGGCGACGGAAGTGTAATCAGGAAGCGGGTCTATCAGAGAAAAAGGATGATTTAAAAAAAAATATGGTACACTATTATTAAAAAATTTAAGAACTTCCCAGAAAATTCTTATTAGACAATTGTCTCAGAATTACTTTTCTTTCTTTCTTTCTTTCGTTTCAAATATATAGAACAACTTAAATTGTAACTACAATGAACAGATATTTGTTTGGTTTATAGTTGAATTCATATTAACATCCAGTCAGTTTTCTATCATGTTGACTATTATTATTAGTTCTTTGTTAAATTTTAGCGTCTTGTCTCAGCACCAAGATTATTATTATTATTATTATTATTATTATTATTATTATTATTATTATTATTATTATTATTATTATTATTATTATTATTATTATTATTACGTGACTTCGGCGCAAAAGGGTACTCCTGTGCCAGAAGTTAGCAGGTAGACTCAAAATCAATTGCTTCATGTTTGTCAATATCTCAGCGTCATTTCTACAACCATCAGTCTCTCATATCCTTCTGTGCCCGATTACTCAACTTTCAAGCTCTCTTGTATACTTCTGTGCCCGGTTACTCTACTTTTAGACTCCCTTCTATACTTCTGTACCCGATCACTCAACTATCAAACTCTCTTCTCTACTTCTGTACTTGATCACTAAACTATTAGACTCTCTTGTATATTTCTGTGCCCGATCACATTCAATTGACTTTATCTTCTTCTATGATCCATTTCAACATAGCAGCATTCATTGTTAACTGAAAGCTTACTTCCTGTCGTCCTCAATAGTTTCTAAATAAATCACAGGATTGCCGTGTCTCGATCACATAGCGGTCTATCTAATCTCTTATTTACCTATGATAGTTATTCAAAAATTATTTGTTGTTTATTATTACTTGACATTTTCTCATTTTCGTTTCTTCTCTCTCCTTTGTTTATCTATGTTTCTCTTTACTTCTATCCAAAACGTGGCAAGTAGATATACATTATTCCTGTTAAAGCGGCGTCTATATATGCAACAAAGAGTGCATTTTCTTTTTATCTCAATTGTCGCGCACGAAACCGTCCCAATAAATCTCAAAGTGAGTAATAGGATGCTGAAGCATGGAATGTGTATCTGTGTTGGCATCTTTGTCCTCAATAATTTTGCATTGCTGGTGTAGAATTTGAATTTGTAACACTTTACAGTAAAATACTTCTTCATTAAAAAAGAAAAAAATAGTTTACTAGGCTAGCGTATCACTGGGGCCACTTGTTCGAAGACTAACAACTTCCATGTAATCTGAAGAGTTGGAACAAGTAGATTTTTAGGTGTATTGCTTCATTTTTTTTGATCATTTAGCATTTATGAAATGTTGAGGAGTAAAGTTTCTGAAAGCATACAAAATTCGATTTTAGGCACGAAAGTTTGTGTAGTATGGTAATAAAACCTAGTTCTTCTAAAAAGGAAAATGACATTCCAGGAGGAAAGACACATCAGACAGACGTAGAAGCTAAACAGTCCATCCAGTTCTTTCGAAGAAGATCGTAAGCAGCCTGATATATCTCACTGTCAGCCTGCCATGTTGGATTACGAAGGCGGATCAACATCAACTGTGCTACAAGACGAGGAAGTCAATCAGATGTGATCTGATAAGAATTCTAGAGGAGGATCCAATAGTAGTTGATGTGATACCGAGCGCAGTAACAAGGCGGAGCTACTGATATGGAGCCTAGAACTGGGACAAACACAAAACGTAGAACTGGGATACCGCAAATAATTGAACAGTATGATATTGGACTTCTAGAATTCGACAGGAACACAGAAAGAGCAAGTTGCATCAGCATTGAAGAAGTAATACCTAGTACGTATTTCCAAAATAATTCAGGACCCTTAGCATCTACAATGAATTACTCAGTGAACAAAAGTTGGTGTAAAATAGGTGGCGATGGTGCGATGACGTAATTCACTCACTGTTGTTCTATTTTCTTTAAGGTAGGCATTTTCTTTTTGATATGTTCTCTTTCCTTTGTCATCAAGCCACCAATGTACATTAGAACATAAAAAAGGATTTAAGCATTGGAAAGCACCTGAAAGAATAAGCGTTAATGAAAAAACCAAAACACATCATGCTTTCCTCATACGATAGAAGGAAACACTTGGAAACAGAGGAGCTATTTTAAACATATTGATGTAGAGTTTCAAACGTAGATTTCAAGAGAAAGAAAAAATGGCGTAATGCGTGGAAGAAATGATTATTTCATTGTGTAAAACTCCATGCCTCACAAAACTTACATCTACAGGTAGAGTAAATCACCTAACGAAGATTCCAACATAGACAATATCTTAGGCTTATTGAAATTGATTTCCGTTTTGGATTTAATTTTAAATAATGGCTACTTCGAGCAGTAAAACATCATTCACCAGTATTTAGAAATAATTCATCCACCGAATGCCTTCCTGTTCAGTATAGGTTTCTAGGAAGCGTCTTTAAAGATACTGTGTCTAAATGGTGACTCCACAATTGATCAGGAACACCGAGAAAGATGTCAGAAGTAATAAAGTACGCCAGTGATTCTGCGAAAAGAGCAGAAGAGACGCGTTACAGAGTCTTTCCTTTTTTAAAATAGAAATAAACCAGAAGGATGTAAAAAACATTATTGATGAAGATTTTGCATCTCTTAAATGCTGATGAAATTGACACAAGAGATTGTCGGTTTCATTGTTCGGACAACACTGTTGTAATACCAAAATGTAGAAATGTCGTTGATAAAAGAGCTAAGAAGAACAATAACCTCATAATCAGGCACTCAACTTGGACATACATGCACCCAAACAGGACTCATTGAAGATAACGTGTCTTGAAATCACAAGCCCTGTACACTTTCCTCGCTCACAACATAGCACTGACAAAAACTAAAAACAGCTGTTTCCATGACCTTAAAATTGGAATAAAAATCTCAGTGGAATGCAAGGATAGAAACTGTGAAACACATCATTAAATGCATTACAGAAGTACTTTCAATTCTTCTTATCATGACTAATGATAAGAGCTAGAACAATGAAACAAGGAAAACTATTATATAAAAAAAAAAACTTGTTGATTTACTGAATATTCTAGCTTCGTTAGGATTTTGGAACAAGATGAATTACTTCGATTGGACCAGTTCAAAGGAGATTCCAGGATCTTAAGATGAACTTCCATGATACTATCCTGGGTTTAAAAAGTCCCAAAGATAATTTTTACGCCGAAAATAAAACTTTAGCCTGTAAGTATCTGGATTAAACGTTTGACCTCTGTCGAAAACGAAATGTTGGAATTGGTAGCTATCAAAGAAAGATGTCTGGGGAAATGTCGAAAGATGGAGACTAATCGCTGAAACAAGAAGTAACGCAGGAATCACTTGAGCATTTTTGTTTTCATAGAAATGGATGAAAAGTTGCCTTTATTGCAAGAGTCTGATTCAAAGTTTGGATTTCTTCTGGACATTAACATGCTCTATTATGTATGAAACTACTACCTAGGAAACAAATGCAGAAACCTAGAAGAACCCGATAATTGTGATGTTAGTGGACAGCAGTCACATAAAGAAATTTTGCTCTCTGGAATGGTACCCTCAACTCCCTGCAAACACTCCAAGAACTGAAGAGCTTCTCAAATTGATCGTTTGGTGTGGAGATAGGGTGTATTCTCCAACTTGTAAATCACGAATCAAATAGTGCTGACCGTTGCTGTTTGCATTGGCAGCACTGAAAGTTCATTCAGCAAATAAGAGAAGAATGGCAACTCTGAGTACCATTCTTTCCTACTCAGAGCGTCCTGGATCAAGGCAGACTGCATGATTTTGCTCTGTTAAGTGTTGAGAGGGAAAAAGTGAAAAAGGAAATTTGAGCAGATTACGTGGCATGTTTAAAACCGTTAAAGCAGGAAAAATATCAATGTAATCTGTCAATGGAAAACTTCAATCATTTACTATTTTTTAAAAAGATCTTGTGAAAAGACTGAGGTAAATTGAATATAACATTTTGAATTACAGAGTGTCCTGTTTCTCCTTTTTCTCCACAGTCAAGCCACAATCACGTTTAACAAAGAAGTAGAAAAAAGATAGAATTGAAATAACATTAAGGTAGTTGTGGGGATAAGGGTATGAAGATAGGGCTACAATTTCTCTCTTGTCCTAGGCTATCTTAATGCTACATAGGCCACTATTATTATGCTCACAGCAAGCCTTAAGATGATATCGTTAAGTTACGATATTGGAACTGTATTCTTTATCTTTGTCCTTTTACCTCAGTCACGTCAATCTAATATTGAGATGGTATGGCGATTGAGAATCACCCTGTATTCAATTTCACGCAATGAAAAATGAAATGTTCAATGTAACGTCACACGTTTATGCTATTTAGGTTAGAAGGAGACCGATGTTCAATTGAAGTGAATGACTATATGCAAGAATTGGTGAAACATGGAAGGAAACGGCAGAAGCCCGAGAAAACCTACGGACACGATATTGTCGTCCACAAACTCACATGTCTTGGAATCGAGTTGGTAACCCCTCGCACCAGAAGTGAGAGCTGTACAATTGAGCAGGGGATGACATATGTTTTTTTTTCGATCAAAATTAGTGGATGTTCATCTTTATTTATTTTCTTTCAGTAGAAAAGTTGAGTTTAAGAACTTACTAGAATAACAATGCCGTAATTAGTATTACTCAAGAAAACATGTATAAAAAGTTAAATGCCTTCCTACTTGCAAAAACATTAGGACTATTTTCTTTCATTGTTCGATACTTCTTACTTTTATTTTCAGTAACTTGGCAAAATATTTACAATTTACAAATACAGTGGGACCCCGATAACTTGAAGCTGAAGGGAATAGATAAAACTTCGAGTAATCAAGGTTACTTCGAGTAATCATGATGGCCACAACAAAAATTCGAGATACCGAGGTTGCTCGTTCCTCATGAAAAGTGACTATATAACCTCTATAACTCAAAATATTATCCATTCAATCTCTATAAGTCGAAGTTGAGATAGTTTTTCTAAACTAAACAAGATGACTAGTAAAAAATAAAATACTAGACACGAGTAAAACAAAATTACAGTACACATTGGCAACCATGACAATTACGTGAAAGCATAGAGCTATTGATTCGAGTTATCGAGGTCACATCAAGAGAAATTCTACTTATAGAGGTAAACTTTGACCTGTAGAAGTTGGCAGATACGAAAGTTTGAGTTACCGATATGATTATGAAACCCTTAAAATTTGACTGATTGAGGTTGTAATTTTTAAAGATTCTACTTACAGAAGTTATTTTGTTATTAAATATTGTCATTGAATATTATGGAGAGTTCAAGGGAATGTGAAAACTTCGAGTTATCGAGGTCCAACTGTATGCGTTGATAAAATAAAGGGAAAACTGTACAAGTAAAATTATTGATAAAAAATAAGTAGAAGAAATATATATGTAAATATTTCAAGTAGAAGAAATATATATATGTAAAAATTTCAAAGCTTGTGTAACTTAACGTTACAGCCAACAGTGGTGTGACATATGCAATTATTTTCCCATGAGAGGAAGAGAAACTAGAACAATCTTCACTGTTTGCAATAACGTTTTTCCAAGTAGTTTAAATAAATTCTTGTGCCCCTTATCAAGAGGACTCGAAAAATGTCTAAAAAAAAACATGTAACAATATTTTTCCTCTTCCCAAGAGAGTAGTTTATAAGAATTTATTTTTTATTCTTCGTAAAGTGATTGATAACGACATCAAATCCTAATACGGTATTAAAACCGTAATATACAGTATAAATATATTATATTATTATTGTTATTGTATTGGATGAACGTGAAATGATTTCTGACTAATTCTGTCGCATACTTGCTTTGTGTGAGTATGTGCTTGGTTGGGTTGGGTGGATTAGGGTATGTATGTACGTAGCTTCTTTTCTTTTACCGTGAGAATGTCAGTTCTGTGTAGGACACACATATTTGTTGCTTCAGAGCCATCTTGTACTGTTACATAGAACTATGGCGTGAGTTGCATGCAAGCATGTCAGTATGTCTTGGTATATTTAGTTTCAGTGTTGCTGACTCAGAATAATTCGGACTTTTTTTTCTTTCTTTATAAATTTCGATAGTAAAGAAAAGCAAATTAATGCTTACAATTTGTTAATAGCGTACTGGACTTTCACAATGTATACTTTTAAATAAAGTTAATTTATCATTTCATTCTACATGCCTTAACATTATAACAAAGGGACACGGTGGCTCAGTGGTAGAGTATTCACCTCTGGGGCAAGGGCTCTCTGGTTCAATCCCACGCTAAGTGAGTTTGTGGTTGTATAACGTATGTTCGTAGGTCTTTTGGTGGTTCTCCCGCTTTCTTCCCACATTCTCATTCCCCCAATTATTTCACTATGATTCACTTTCATTAACCATCCGTTTGCATTATTCTAAAGGACATACTTGGGTACGTGAAGCTACAAATTTCATTTTATTTCGTTAAAATTACAACATTCACATGTACTTAAAAAATTACTGTAATTAGGGCCGGATTAAGGGGGCTTAGAGGGGCTGTAGTGTAGACCCTGGCATCCAGGTGGACGGTAGCCTCCACTGAGGTCATAGGACTACATGTATTTCCATAACTTTCCTACTGTAGTTTCACAGAAATGTATTAGGTGAAATTAGCAAGGGCCACATATTTTTCCAATCTCCGGGCCTCTAGATAGGTTAATCCGGCACTGACTATAATAATTATTAAAATGATAAAAGAAAGAACTACTTTTTCAAATATTACAAAGAATTGTGAAAAAAAGAATACAAAAAAAGGAAAAAAAAATATTTAATGTTTTCTGATTACCTCAACAACCACAATCTCTCACTAAAAGTACATCAGAAGGATGAATTTACGTATTAAGGCACTAAGCCCTATTACTTAATGTATTTTATGTTTGTAACATAAGAAGTTCAGTACAGTGGATTCTATCTTAACTGCCTGTCGGTTTAACCGTTGATCTTCCAAGAAATAAGTCATTTTCGTTGTTTAGCTGGCTTAGTGCTTCACAATTTACCATATACAGCAATAAAGAAACGAATTAATCGCTGTGAGTCGCCCGTACAGTGAACAACAAAGAGATTATTCGACTGCAGTCGACATGATGCAACAAAGAGACTACTAAGCACTCAACAAATAATTGGAACAAAATATACAAAAGAAAGTCACAGACTTTTTTAAAAATAGATTTTTCGTATTATTTTAAAACCCAAATGCGTTTTTTCTTTGATTAGTAAATGTGTTTAGAAAATACAATACTGTATTTCGTTAAGTTATTTTGAGACAAAGTAGAACTGTATTACCATTAGAACTCCAATTGGGGAAATAACCACCAAGAATAATAGAGTTAATTGGCTCTAGATAATCGTTTGAAAAGTACGAGATACCAAAATATTCCGTGTTTTTCAGGTAATATTCCGTGTTTAATAAGAGTTCTTATTTATAAAATATTTCAATTTAAGAATGTTGAGCAATAATTTTAGAAAGCATTTATCCAGAGTCAATTTTAATATGATTGTTGGTCCCATGGAAGATTTTCGGTGGAAGCTCCCACATTAAATTCTAGGCCTAAGTTACGTCCTCGATGCGGGAAAGGGACGTTAAACCCAAAATCCTCGAACTAACCAATGTGTTAGAGCAAATGCCCCTTCGTAACGTAATTGAGTAAATGTTATCCTGCAGCACTAGACAACCACACAAGCCAATTTGTTGGACAGGTTGCTTATGTGTTAGGCTTAAATAGTAACTACAGCAATCAAAGACAATTTCTTGTCTTTTAGGCGACACTTCTTAACATTCATACATACATTGAAATGAAAAATATTTGTAAGCACTATTGAAATCCAGTTAGGTTTCTTCTGTATGTTCAGTAATAACACCGAATATTATAGTAAGACTATTCATGTAGCTATATAATATTATGTAGCTGTATAATATTATGTTAAACCGAATATTATGTAGCTATATAATAGATATCATACTTGTAGTTCGGTTTAACAAAGGATATCGTTTAAACATTAGAAGAATCTTTTTAGTATCAAATTGGAAGCCTCTCAGGCTCGTATCCCAAAGCTCCTTCACGACTAAGCAGTTAGGGTACGTGTCTTTGGCGTGAGAGATGCAGGTTCGATTCCCAGCGGAAGCTTATGTCATTCGGATCCCCCGTTAAGCTATAGGTCCACGGCTCATATAGCCTCGCTAAACTCAAAATCATCAGTATGTACCACAGTCCTGTAACCATATTTTTACTTTATTGTCCCACGATTATGCTCCGAGGTTAAGGGAGATGGTGATAATGAGATGAATGATAGTGTCGGAATGAAGAAGGTGGTAGGAAGCGGGAGAACTACGAGAAATGACACACGCACGGTGTTTGATCATTTGGCTGAAGCTGGAATCGAACCAGAGACTACATGCATCAAAAATGAGAGTTCTATTACTGAACCAACGCAGTAGCTTCCTGTAGTTAAGACGTCTTCTTCTTGTTCACCTCAACCATAGGTTGGTGGGCAACATGGAAGTTTTAAAACTTCTCTCTCGCTTGGGAGAGCTGTTTTATACTTTGATAAGGACTCTTTTTCGTAACTGCATCTAGATATTATATCCTTGGTCTTCCTCTTCCTGGTTTTCCTTCTTCCTTTCCCTCTATCAGCACGGTTATCCAATCGGAGTGCCGAATAAGATGGCCAAGCACGCTGTTTCTTCTTTATCCTATTATCTTCATGACCTGTCGTCCTTCATTAGCTTCCTTTCTTACGTCTTCATTCCTTTTTCCTTTCGGTCCATGATACGCGCAGCATTCTGCTCCAACACCACATTTCAAATGCTTCCAGTTTGGATATTTCAGCTTTTCTCTATGTTCACGTCTCTGATCCGTAGAGCGCCACGCTCCATACCAGTGTCTTAAAAAATCGTTTATGAACGTCCAGCGACACATTTCTTGATGTTAGTAGTCCTCTTTTTCCATTGAATGTTTGTTTAGCCTGCGCTATTTTGGAACTTAACGTCTTTTTCACTTCTTCCGTCCGAGGATATTAGACTTCCTAAATATGGGAACATCTTAACGTCTTCGATTTTCTCTCTATCTAGCCACACGTTTGCCTCCTCCTGTCCTGCTCTTGTACACTTTATAACTTTGGTTTTCTTATTTATCTTCATTTTGCATGTTTTTTCCAGTTGGTCGTTCAAGTTTGAAAGTGCTTCCTGCAAGTCCTTTGCGTTCTTCGCTATCAATGCTATGTCATCAGGAAACTTTATTGTGCTGAAAACCTAACCATTTTCTTTTGCGCCTTTCCCGCGTTTATCAAAGAATTCTTTTATAGCCTCTTCTATATAGACGTTGAACAGGAGAGGTGGAAATCTACATTCTTGCCTCACTCTTTACTTATTCTTGCTTCCTTCTGATCTCTTCCTGTAACAGCTGTCTGGTTCCTATAAAGTTGGTATATTATTCTTCTGTCTTTGCAATCCACTTTCAGATTCTTCAACGCTCTGAACATGATATTCCAATCTACGTTGTCAAAAGCTTTCTCTATATCTATAAATGCTATATCACAATTGGTTTGTTTATTCTGATGTGCTGTTCCAGGATCAACCGTAGACTCAGTATTGCTTCACTTGTTCCCCTTTTCCTCCTGAATCTAAACTGGTCCTTCGACAGCCGTTCTTCGATTTTCCCTTCTATTCTTTGTGCGATAATTTTGCATAGTATTTTTGATGCATGGGAAAGCAAACTTAACGTTCTATATTCTTCGCACGTACGTGCGCCTTTCCTCTTCGGGATAGGTACCAATATGCTTTTCTCGAAGTCTCTTGGTAATTTTCCCGAGATGTACATTTCATTAATAAGGTTAAATAGTTTCTTCTTTGTTGTTATTCCGAGGTTCTTAATAATTTTGGTTGCATTAATTTTTTGTTTGTCTTGGTATTTGATCTATTCCTGGGGCTTTACCTTGTTGCATTTTCTCTAAAGCATTCTCAAATTCGCACTATAAAATTGATGGTCCTAATTCATTTTCATCGACGTCTTCTTCCTTCTCTATCTCTTCATTGTTCACTCTGTCTCCTTTGTACAGTTTTTCAATGTATTCCTTCCATCTTCTTGTTATCTGCTCCTCTTCTATTAGCGTTGTTCCGACCTTGTCTGTGTGTTTCTTTTTCTTACCGAACTATTTTCTAACCTTTCTATAAGCCATTTTTGTATTGCTTTTGACTAAATTTTCCTCAATTTCTTTGCACAAGTTGTTTATCCAGTTTTCTCTGGCCTTCTTTACTTTTGTGTTGATGTGATTTCTGCATCTTCTGTATTACTCTTCTTTGTTTGTTATCTTGAACTGTCTTCTTTGCTCCATCATTTCCAATATTTCTGATGTTATCCAGGGTTTATATTGGGTTCTCGTTTCTCTTCGTATGTACTCGTCGGCAGCTTTTGTAATGTCTGCTTTCATGGCTTCCCATTTCGAGTCGACGTCATCACCTGCCAAAGCTACCTTTGCATTGTCTTGTCTGTCGCATTTGCAAACTC
Organism: Thermobia domestica; assembly: GCF_964235325.1. NCBI lineage: Eukaryota > Metazoa > Arthropoda > Insecta > Zygentoma > Lepismatidae > Thermobia > Thermobia domestica. The sequence goes on from NC_137458.1 coordinate 121,259,469, forward strand.
CCTTTTTATGTTTTAATCTCTTCTTAGCTTGATTGTGTTACATCTTTTGTTTGGTGCTACTACTCGTTTCCTCTTTCGTCGGAGTTCACTCTTCATTGAAACTAAATTATGGTCTGAGTTAACCTCTGCTCCTGGGTAACTCTTATTCTTCTTCACTTGATTTATAAATGCTTGTCGAACCAATATATAGTCTATTTGGTATCTTTCTTTGTCTATTGGTCTTGTCCATGTGTAACTTCTTCTTAGTGGTTGTTCAAAGAGAGTGTTCGCTACAGTCAGATTATGGCTTTTGCAGAACTCAACTAATCGTGCACCTCTCTCATTCCTTTCTCCTAGGCCAAAATTCCCAGTTACATTCTCTGCTTTGCCTTCGCCGACTACTGCGTTCCAGTCACCCATGATGATTAAATTGCCCTGGTCTTCAACTTTTATCAATACTTCTTCTATTTGCTCATAGGTTTCTTCTCTTCCTCATCTGTGTGGCTTGATGTAGACATACTTGGATTATCGTCATATTCCTCGGTTCAGTTGATATCTTCAACATTATTGTCCTTTTATTGCATCTTCAGCTGCCTATAACTTTCTGTCCTATCTTCTTATTCAAGACAAAACCGACTCCTGCTGTACCATTTAAGCTCCTGAGTAAATTATTCTGAAGTCCCGCTCCACATGTCTCCTCCATCAGGCTACCTAATTTCGCTGATTCCCAATATATCTATCTTCATGCGCTCAATTTCTTTCTTCATGTTTTCCAGTTTTCCACACTGTAACAGCGATCGCACATTCCAGGTTCCTATCCTGCAGGGGTTTCGTTTGATGACGACCGAGGAGGCCCTGCTATGTTTCCCTCCATTGCCGGGGACGACCCTTTGTGAAACAGTAGTGTCGTATTCCCTAATATTACATTTTCTTATTTCTCTTTCCATATTGCTTTCTAGGAACTGAGTAAATTGGTGGTGTTCCAGGTCCTTCCACCTTGCAGTGAAACAGCCATAGAGAAAATCCTGTCCCTGCCTGTTTTTGTCCACATCTGAGCCTTGCCGGTGTCAATTATCTTCAGCCTCAGTGTGGTAATGGTAGAGCTGCTGCCGACTACCATAATATCTCTCTTCGTCTGACTCCTACCCCTAAAGACCTGTCCGACATGGGAAGTCCTCCGATAGCGAAGCTATCTCCGGCATAGTTCTTGGGATCATTAGAGCACGCAAGTCTCCTCCCACCGCGGCAAGATGGAGATATTGATGGAGGGGAGTTAAGACGTATATATTTGAAATCCAAGGGCGTGTCTGAGCTATGTATATTTAATTTTATTCTCGAACACATGAAGAGAATACATGATTATATTTAATCAATCTGAATTCAGAAGAGAATACATGATTATGGGTATTATAATCCATCTGAATTCAATGATTTATTTTCTTAATTCATATTCAGAAATTTTCGGGATTGACTTCTAGCATGTACCTTACTGATCAAGAGATTTCATCAGTTTAGATTCTGTCCTTTGTAACCTTACTCTTCGATAAGGACAAAACCCACGAAAACCCAAACTCAACTTTATTCTTTCATTAATTTCTAATTGTTGCACAAGCTAGTTTTGTTTTTTTGAAAAGAAAGAAGAAAAAGAAAAGAAAGCCCTTCAGTTCAGTGTTTGTTTTCTGTAAGTTAACTTTTAATTGTTCGGAATGCATGCTCTGATTAAACAGCAATGTTTACATCCAGCAATTACCATTTTTTAAATACCAAATTAAACTTTTTAAAATTATTATTGGTATTTTATATTGCAACTTCCAAAATAATTATTCTACATAGGTAAGTTATTGTAGTATTATGACATGCGTACACGTATAAAACGTCCGTCGACAAACCATTTGGCTGCTGATAAATAGGGATGCACACGATACAAGATTTGTGGCTGTCTCGTCTCGGAAATGTGCTGTAAAAGTGATGTCTCGACTCGAAAAATGTATATTTCTCTATTGGAAGAGAAGATGTCTCGACTCGAATTTTGTCAGGAAAATCCTGTCTCGACTCGTCTCGTGCGCATCCCTAGTGATAAACAACACTTCTAGTGTGACAGCTTACGAAGAGCTTGACTTAAAAGTAATTTAAATTATTTAACTCCTCTTTTCAAGATCGAGACTGTTAAACGGACCATTACTCGGGAGCACAGTGGCTCTGTGATAAAGCGCTCACCTCTGATCCGAGGAGTCCTTGGTTCTGTACAGGTCAGATGACTTTGTGATGGAAGACCTTAAGTGCGTGGGTTTTCTTTGGGTTTTCACGTTCCTATTCCACCAATTCTTTCATAATCATTCATTTTAATCAATCACACGTATTCTTTAGCCCAATCGTGGGACGTTAAATCAAAAATTTCATTAAATTTGCTGAACTAGGATTTATACCCTAAAGTCTGACTCAAGTCTCTTGACATCTGTTGAAAGCCAATGATGTGCAGGTGCAATGTTGTCGAATTTCGGTTCCTTTCGTGTACAACGTGAAATATTAACGCGAGATAAGTTATTAAGATACGGAAAAACGAATTCGTTCTTCTAAATTTATTAACGCTATAGTGACATATATCATAAGGATGTACCTTTGAAATTGCTTTCTCCTAATTCAGGAACAAAGCTATTAGACAACGTCGCCCAACTTGCATCGAATATTGTAAAAGCAGGACATATCTTAAGCGTCAGGGAGTTTGACACGAACTGTAGGTTTGTATCCCTGCATTAGGCATCGAATCCAAGCACATGTGCTTCACGAAAGAGCACGAAGGTCTATGGCTGCCAACGCATTTAGTTGGATAATAGTAGTGTCTGAATATCAGCTACATTGTCGTTATTTGTGGTATTACAAACCAAGTTCTCTACTTCTCAGTGCAAGAGTAGTTGTGTAGTTGTGTCCTAATACTGGTTGAATACCTACAATTTTGTGCCCTCACGGAATTTGAACACGCGACCCAGCACACTAAACGTAAGCATGCTTGAATGGTAGGCGATCAAACTAATCGAAAATTAAGCCATGTGTATGACATTGTGAACAAATATTGCCTATTCACTTTAAAATGGATATGAACACCGATCACGTACGCTTGACAAGAATTATTGTTTCGATAATGATGTTATAATTAAAGAAAATTGAAAATATATTATAAATAGCATATTGGACAAATAACGAAAAAGCTAATATTAAAATTTCATTGGCATTCCTATTTGGGATCAATTAGTTCTCTATAATGATTTGTTGCATAAATATCCATACTTAAGATTACCCTAGTACTACAAACATTCAAGTTTACTCTAGTTTCTTTATATTCCACTTTTTTTGAAAACCGACTGATGCTTAAAAATATAATTACCGAAAACATGCTTCCACACATAAATCTCTACTTACATCAATATTGGTATTGATATATATCAAGGATGTTATAAAATATAGGATCTGCCCTTACAACAAAATCTTGAAGACATACGTCACAGTTTCGTGATCATTACTCTGCCCACTCCGCCCAATAAGATCGCAATGTTTTGAGCCAACAATCATGGCGGAAACGAAAGTAGCCAATCAGACGATGGCGGAAACGAGAGTAGCCAATCAAAAATGCCGATGCTCGGTTGTTTTTTAGCTTCATAGATTTAATAGGATGAAGATATATATGGGCAGATCCTCTATTTTGTAACATCCTTGATATATACATATACAGTATATAGATTTGTATCTATATCTTTATCTGTATATACATATCTGTAGTATATAATTTAAACCTCCAACGCACTTGCCATGTTGTCCTAGTGTTTCCCATAAGAACAGCTAAGTGAAGCGTTGTGGGATTCGGCCAGTATCTGGGTAGGTAGGAGAAACAAGCGACCTTCAACCAGCGTACTAAGGATAATCGGGAAGGTACTTGAATGGAAGAAATAGCGTTTCGGTTAAGTAGATTAGTAACAGAAGTAACGAAATTTGCGATATTGTGATCACACAATCCTAATTAAAAATCATCGGTTGGCCGAATTAAGCCGTATACTTTAAGTTTTTTGTGATTTGCATGATTGTGCAATAACAAGGTAAAGACTAATAGAATCAACAATTAATGTAGTCTACGAACGAAGACCAGGGGCTTGAAGCTCGTGCAGTTGTTGGTTGTACCGATTGTTATATAAGATCACGTAAGTAAGACCGTAAACACGCATTAGTGAAATAGCAGCTCCCTACGAGAACGTTAACCCGCGGCGACTTGACGAAAAAGTCATGAAATAATTTAGAATGTCCAACCGTGATAACGAAGAAACTAAAAGAGACGGAGAAACGAAACTTTGCACGAAGCAACTAGAGGAAGACGACATCTGCACGTATATTGGCGAACGTCACCGGATGAACAGTGTTGCCAACCCAAGAGAAAGTTGCGTTTTTGTAAATCGAATGACATAAATTGGATATCATCATTGGAAGCAATAATAAAAATAAAGACAAAAGAGATGGCAAACGCAGATCAGTGTTGCAAACTTTCCGAGAAATAACGTGAATCATGTGTTCAATGCAAACGCCGTGGCGCACACAGGGAATGAGGTACTAAAGCTTTGGTAACCTTAAATTAAATATTGACAAGAACTGTTTGCGCTGACTCCAAGTCTAGGAAGGCCCTTCAACAGTGTTGCCATCAAGAGAAGTGAAAAGTTGAGTTTGGAAAAGGTACAATAACTCGGAAAAGGTCACTACTGCAGTATGGTTTGAAACCTATAATGCAAGGCGGTAGAGCGTGAGAAGCAGTACCGTGGTTATGTGGGATCGATAAGTCACGTACTGACCGAGATATTCGGTATCTTGTTCAAGCGGTGAAGTAAGGTTTGCAAAAGATGGCAACCCTGCACTATGGGTTGGAATCCTAACAACCTGGTCAAAATATAAAAACAGCGCAATTTGTATGGGTTTATGTACTCTTGGGTTTTCGAGATCGCTGATAGCGATGATGGCGATGATGATATATATAAAGAGCCCTTTCTAAGTTCTAGCAATATGAGGATAGGCTGGACTAGTAAATGAGGTTGCAGCTACTTTATTTCTCTTCAAACATTTTTTTTTTTATTATTTTTTACTATAGAATGCTGTAAGCGCATTGTGGGTTCATAATAAGGCACTTAGGTTGCCCAAGAGCCAAAACGAGGCAGACTTTTCGTGACGAGGCAGGGCTCTTCCAACAGAAACAGACACATCTCTGGAGACGAGACATCATTTTCAAAGACACCTTTTCGAGACAAGACAGTCTCAGCTCTTGCCTCATAAGGAACACTAAATGTATTAGTTATAACGCAGTTTACTGCTTTTATCGATCAGCTAGTGCTTTCAAGTCAAGTAAATTTCCATGGAAGATTGAAAAAATAATCATATTAGTAATTTTTGAGTAGCTGGAAGAAGTCATAGTGCATTAAAAGAGATGCAAATATTTTCGTTATGTGGAACTCAACGAGATTTCAAATTTTCACATTCAGTGCACAAGAGTATCAAGTCTTCTCTTATTATGTAAATAAATAAATAAATAACATTCTATGTGCTTCAGAATACCATATAAGCTTTATTTTGTTTTTCCTCAGGACTGTGGTAATTGGACTTGATTCCTTTGTTCCCTAACCATTCTTTCGAACTATCCTACTAAACATGTTAATATAATTATAGATAATATAATCCGGGAACTCACTCGTTTAAATTTGTATGTTATACATTTAGGTCTTGTATTCTAATAGAAGGTGGTATACTATCGAAAGTCGAATCCAGGACCATTATCATCAAAATAGAATTTAATTACTCTTCCCGTATTCGTGATTCCGTTAATGTTTCGGTTCATTATCCTAATAACTCACCTTTTGACCACCACTTCAAAATCGTAAAGGGAAATAAATTGTATGAATCGTTAGTAACCGTCCCTTATTGAATATGTAAATTACAAAAGAGATTCCTTAACAGAATGTGTATACACGATGAAACACATAATTTGATGGCTTACCTTATGAAACGAATTGTCTAGAGAGAATGGGAGGACGACGTGAAGCAACACTGCGTATTAGATGTGTGAGAAACACATATGAACTAGACAAGATACTGAAACGTCTGCCATCTACCGTTATTTTTAGTAATTACCTGGATATCGTGATTGAATCTCAAAACTATTAGAAAAAAGAGGCGAATTTATAATAGCAGTTCAGTAGACTAACTACAACAGGATTTCCCATCATTACACAAAGAATCACTCATTACATGGCTAAAATAAAAGGAAAGAAAAAAAAGCTAATTTGATAAAAGAGAGTGGTTTATTTGAATGCAAGAACTTAACTAGAGAACTTGCCACTCGGACAACTTCTATGGAAGCTCCATAATTAGTACTTTCATTAATTGCAACTGAGAAAACGTGAAATTTTCTTTTTAAAAAAGTGATATATGGTGATTTTCTTTCTTTTCCCTTTTCCTTTAAACCGGTGAATTCAAGAGCGAACCAGCCAGTTCTTTTGATCTGCAGGCGGCCTAGTGACACAACTTCATCATAATAGCTTCACTGATCGATATTCTTACATCGAAATTATAGTAGCAAGACCTTATACGTATACAGGTGTATACAAAATAGTTGCAAAAATGCCTTTTTTTTTTTTAGCACAGGAAGAGGAAGGTTTAATAAATACAAAAACCAAAATTTTGAATATTATACAAATTGTTCCTTTTCCTCTTTCAGAAGTAGAATTTTCAAAAATGCTGGAACACGTATTCCCTTATTTTTTAAATGAAGAATTTAAATATCGAATTTTATACCTCTGATTTAAACGAATCCTCATATTGTGCAGTTTCTATTTTTTTTTTTTTTTTTTTTTTTTTAAGATATGGGATTTCAATGTTATAGGATTTATTTTCTTTCCTCCTTAAGAGCAGTGTTTTCGAAAACGCTGAAACACGTGTTCAATTGTTTTTAAATGGTAGTTTATAAGCCGAGTTTCATCTCTGTAACTTTAGGAATTAATGAGATTCTCTATTTTTGGCAGAAAATTGAACCCCTATTTATCCCTCAGGGGTAAAAGTGGATCTGAAAAGGTAGTGGGGCGTATAACATCACGCTGTCCCCCGTTTCTCTTCTAGCTATAGTGGTTTGGCCTGGTCATTGACGAAAGAAAATGAAATGAAATCTTTGAGTTTTATGTCCCATGTTTATGCCGGCTAGGCTAAACGAGACGGTGATGATGAGAAATTAATGAAATGGTGGAACGAAGAAAGTGGGAGGAAATGGAAGAACCCTGAGGAAACCCATGCTTACGGTATTCGTCCGCCACAAAGTTCACTTGGCGGGAGCTGGGATTGAACCCGGGACCCCATGCACCAGAGATGAACGCTCTACCACTGAGCCACCGCGGCCCCCCGTTGACGAAAGACTCGCCTTTATTCTTTTATACAGATTTTTTTTTTTAATTTAAGGTTCTACATTTATGTATCGAAGTTAAGGGAGAATGTGATAATAGTAATGTATGGTGGATAATGAAGAAAGTGAAAGGAAACATGAGAGCCTCGAGAAAACCCTCATATGGTGTTTGTTTTACTATTTTATATAAATATTGTTAATAAAAGCGTATTTGAGCATATCTTCAGCTAAGTTTGTCAAAAGTCTACTTTTTAACGCCTCATAAAAAAACACAATTAAATATAACTTTAGTTTAATGTTCACGATTATGTTCTTTAGTCTAAAAAGGAGACAAGTGATACGCGGATATGGTTGCTGTGATCATTTTAGAAAACGAAAGAGCGCCAAGGAAAAACCACAGACATTCTGTTGTTCATAATACAAATATACATGGGCTGGCCTCGAACCAGAGACCCCTTACACTAGAAATTGATTGATTCGCTATCTGTTTTGATACTATGCATTAATTTCATACAATCAATTTCTCAGTTCCTCTTCCACAAATACCATCTATTATGTCAATCAGAATATAATTTCTTCTCACCTAGTGTAATAATCTAATAACAACTATTTTCTGTTCCACCCAACTTTCATATTTTTTTCATTCTTATGTTGTGTTTTGTTATGTATTATGGTATACTAAAGGACTAACTATTCCCAAAATTTCAGATTCTTCTATGCAGGCCCATTGGAGATAATGGACAGTGAAATATGCTAATTGTATTAACTTATGACCCCAGACACATGCACACACAAATTCAGACCTCTGCCTCAGTTGTTTCCTCATTCCAAACATGTTTTCAATGTCCAAAAATGTTGCTACTGTAGGCCCTGATTTCACCCCCTTCAAATGATTTTAGGCAAAAATATTGAGAGATCAAAGTTTTAGCTCTGCACGAGTTGGAGACGTCCAGCAATTTTCAATTTGTTAGGAAAAATGCATGCTGATATATTTAAAACAACGTAAACGCCTAAATTGAAAAAGCACAAAATGCTGCCAGCCCCATTGTCGCCATGGGATGTTGTAAAAAATAATTAATTGTGGTTTCGAAATACCCTGATATAGGATAAACATTCATGAAAAAAAAATAGATTTTTTGGAGATTGTTGAGCGACACATGCTTGATCACTTAGAATGGATTGACTCGGTGGACAACATTGTGTCTGTGGGTTTTCTCGGGATTCTCCCGTTTAATCCGATGTTCTCATCCCACCAATTATTCCATCATCGTCCATTTGCCTTAATCATCCGTCTACCTTAGTCAGACGGCAAAATCGTGATGCGTTATTGTAAAAGATGTCATTCCAATTCAATTGACTGTAACCGGAAGTACTGCTAGTTTTTACTACTTCTGGTTTCAGTAGAATAACTAAAACTTAGATTAAATCCATTTTTAGTAACTTGAATCCGTATCAAGAAACAATTTAGTTGCCTCCTATTACCATTGTCATTCTATGGGAATCAATATTGAAGTCGGGAGTAATAGGAAACATCTACCATTTCCAGCTACACTAAAGCAAGAAAGTGGGAAATGGAATCTACTGTCGAGATACTGAATTCACACTTTAAAAAACTGCTTGCTTTCTGCCATTTATTATTATTCTTACTCATTGAAATCAGAATTAGTAGTAAATTTCTAATACTTCCGATTATAGTATTTCAACATTGAAAAATTGAAAGTCATGATAATATCCCGTGGAAATGGCCTTTACGGGTCAGAGTAAAACGAAGAGAAACTTGAAGAGCTCGATAATTTCAAGTATCTGGGAAGAATTTTGATGAGAGATACTTACTGCACCAAAGATATCAGGTCAAGAATTGCCATAGCCAAAGATGCAACAAGAAAAGATCACTCTTAAATACGAGGCGTAATATTAGACTAAGGACAAAGTTGGTCAAGTGCTATACTGTATATTTAGTGTTGGACTGTATGGTTCAGAGACTTGGACATTACGGAAGTCAGAGAAGAATTACTAGAGAACCTCACAATGTGGTGTGGGAAGAAGATGAAGAAGATAAAATGGACAGAGAGAGTAACAAACGAAAATGTTTTAAAACGAGTAGGAGAGAAGAGGACGCTTTTAGCCACCACTCTTTGTAGGAAGGCAAATTGGATTGGAAACATCTTGCGAAGAAATTGTCTTCTTCATACTGCCATAGAAGAAAAGATGGAAGGAAAAGCGAGGAATAGGAAGAAGAAGAACACAATTGGTAGATGAATTGAAAAATAGAAGAAAATATTGGGAGTTAACAGAAGAAGCTGAAGATCGACAAACGTGGAAGAAACATTTCCATATCCCAAACATTAAAGAAAAGTTCAGGATCTGCCAAAAGACAGAACACTTAATAATAATAATAATAATAATAATAATAATAATAATAATAATAATAATAATAATAATAATAATAATAATAATAATAATAATAATAATAATAATAATAATAATAATAATATGACATTAGTAGATAGATCAGGGTGGAGATAGAATCTGTTCTTGGAACTCTGAATCAATTCCAAAATGCCACTTCTGGCCACCTTTTACCATATTTTTTTATCGTGCTTGTCGAGAGGACAGACAAAATAAAGGACGGAGAGATGGACATAACCATTCTCTAGGATTGTTAATACTTATGCATAGAATGGTTTAATAATATTATGATTTTTTTTCTTCGAAATGGCTTCTTTCAAGCTGTTCAATGTTAAAGTTGGATACATTTTGTTTATTACAATACATAGACGATATTGCAGGCTAGAGACCTGCATGGGCCGGGCCTGGCCCGAGGCCCGAAGCCCGGCCCGGCCCGCGGGCCGGGCTTGGGCGGGCCGACTCTGTTATTTCTTTGGGCCGGGCCGGGCTTGGGCGGGCCGACACTGTTATTTCTTTGGGCCGGGCCGGGCTTGGGCTGGCCGACATTGATTTCTCTTGAGGTTGGGCCGGGTTGGGGCCGATCAATTGCAATTCTTTAATAATTATTGACTTTTGTTAAACGATAATTGGAATAAAGCCAAACGTTGAAGAAGTGTGTCCGTGAAAAATGTTACAAAGAATATAATAGCTATTTACAGTTTGTGTTGCTTAGCGGCTCCACTTTTACTATAGAGGATTGCAGGCATTATGCGCTAAATTGAGCTCTGACCTTGACCTTCACTGAACTCAAAATATAAAAAGAAGGGGTGGGAATGTTTTGCCTGCCGCTAAACAATATTGACATCTTCACTTTATGCTAAAAATCAATTAAGTTAGATTTTTGTTACAGGGAATGGAGTTTTTGTTCTCTCGATGGCAGGCAAAGTTCTAGGAGGCAATGGTACCATTCGGGAGGCAAGCGTCAGGTTGTGAACCAGAGTTTAGAAAGTTTCTGAGGGTTAGGTCAAATTTAGTACTAAATTTTGAGAAAGATTCGGGCTCGAGCTATTTTTTTAAAAAAAATTTTAGGCCGGGGTCGGGCCAAAAATTTAAAAATTTATCGGGCCCGGGCCGGGCTTGGGCCAAGAATTTGGAAAAACTTATCGGGCCGGGCCGGGCTCGGGCCGAAAATCTCCAAAACTTTTCGGGCCCGGGCTGGGCCGGGCCTAGGTACGTTCGGGCTGGATTGGGCTCGGGCCGAAAAATTCGGCCCGTGCAGGTCTCTATTGCAGGCAATTGATTTCTGTTGTAAGTGGAAATTCGCTACTTTATGCGGGAAATAAAGCTATATTTCCACGAGCTAAATTGAGATTTCCGTTGAGAGTATTTGGCTACTGGTGTGCCACTGCACAGAAGAGCGTGGCGTGCGTCGCTCATATGAGAAAAAAGTAGAAGAAGAAAGGATAGCGTCTATAAGGTAGTAGATTTTTTTCGGTGAGAACAATCCCTCCCATCCCTTAGGTGTTTTCGCACTCAATGTGAATAATAATAAATACACATACACACACACAAATAACTTATCGGCAGATGGGTGCGTGACGCGCCCCAAGATAGAAGATGAAAGAATATATATGTTTATGTATATAAGGGAGGGACCATTTTTAGTTGGCTATTGCGTGTATGTGTGTATGTGTGTGTATGCGATTGTGAATGTGAATATGTATTGTAGAAGATAGGTTAGGATGAGTGGGAAAAAATTTGGTTGAAATGAATGAAAAGTAAGATTTTGTTTGTAAAAAAAAAAAAAAAATGTCATTTTAAGATTGTAGGACGTTGGCATTGGGCAGCCCAAAGAATACAAGTATATGGATCTTTCTTCTGTTAAAGGGCGTGCCCACCTGTTTATAATGCCCTGTCACATATATCCTCACATGCAAAAAAACAATAACAGTTATTACTATTATTATTTATAATATTTCTGCGAAAAAGTAGTTGCAATATAGACTGCTCGCGGTAATCGTTTTTCCCCAAAAAGCATTCGAATAGTGTATTAGACTGAAGACTCCCAACACCACGGGGTAGGTACATTCAAATAAGTAAAGTTTAATCACCCCTACGACAAGCGAAACATTTAAAAGGTCAATGATTCTCTCTCGAAATAAAATAATAATAATAATAATAATAATAATAATAATAATAATAATAATAATAATAATAATAATAATAATAATAATAATAATAATAATAATAATAATAATAATAATAATAATAATATTTTCAGTGCTGTGAACAACTCATTGCCAAAAAATACAACACTATGTTAAAACTATTGTACAATCACTTAAAACAGACCAGAAAATTCGTAGTATAGAATGAATATTAGCAAGTTAAGGCCCTTGTCAGAAGGTTAATAAATTCAAATTACAAGATTCAAGCTGAATATAAAACAAGATTAAAACAGAAACAGTCAATATAATATATCATTTACAGACCTATAGAAATTAAAGCTTCATTTAACAACCATTTTTTAAAAAATAAGTCAACCTTGCTTAAAAATTACATATCCGGTATACAAAAGATCCTGGTTACTTATTATCGTATTTTCACATAAAAGATTGATTCTTTAAATACAATATTATAAAAATGAAATGAAATATTTAAGTTTAACGTCCCACGGTTATACCGGTTAGGCTAAAGAAGACGGTGATAATGAGAAATGAGTGAAATTGTGGAATGAAGAAAGTGGGAGGAAACGGGAGAACCCCGAGAAAAATCACGAGCACGGTGTTTGTCCACCACAAAGTCCACATGGCGCGAGCTGGGATCGAACCAGGGACTCCAAGCACTGGAGGTGAATGCTCTATCACTGAGCCACCGCGCCCCCCTAAAATATTATAACTAAAGGTATTCTGAACATATATATATATATATATATATATATATATATATATATATATATATATATATATATATATATATATATATATATATATATATATATATATATATAATAACAATAAAATCAAGTCCCTTGTCATAAAGTTAAAATAGTTTAATTTTGTAAAAATTGCTCTATTGTTTCCCCCAACTTCTGCTGATTTTAAATTGTTGTAAGACATTATCACTCTTCTTAATATTTCATGATTTGAATTTAGTGCTACCAATATCGATTGACTTCTTACATTATAACTCGGCACTCTTATTTGTATATTTTCCAAGCAGTAATCGCTTCTAGGCTCTATATTTATTATCCAATACCATTTGAATAAAGCGTTTAACCAGAAGGTTCCTTCTTTCTGATAGAGATTAAAGTCCCCCTAAAAAAAGTTAACCAATATTCATACTCGTGTGAATGGTAGATCTTTTTCATTTTATAACATAGTAGTCGAAGGAAACATTTCTGTATTGCTTCGATTTTGTTAACAAGTATATTAGACAAACTGTTACTACTACTATTACTACTACTACTACTACTACTACTACTACTACTACTAATAATAATAATAATAATAATAATAATAATAATAATAATAATAATAATAATAATAATAATAATAATAATAATAATAATAATAATAATAATAAAGCGTTTAATGGGGAATATGTCTAAAGATGAGACACACAAACCGAAAGACCTCAGTGAACTCTAATAATATGGTTAAGAATAAATCTTCAACCGTTAGTTTTAAAAAAATCATCATCCGTTAGTTAGTGATACTGAAATATATCCTCATCAAGCTTCTCGTTATGAAAAAATAAAATGAAATTTTTCAGTTCAATGTCTCAAGATTATGCCCTTTAGGCTAAGAGGGACGATGATTAAGGCACATGAATGATTATGGAAAATCGGTGGAATGAGAATGTGCGAGAAAACGGGAATACCCCAAGAAAATCTATGGACATGATGTTGCCCACCAAAAACTTACTTGGGCGGGTATCGAATCAGAGATCTCACTTACCTGTTACCTGTTACCTACCTGTTCATGTACTTACCTGTTATCGAAAATTCCAATCATCTGATGTACTCATGGGATGAAGAACAAGCTGAAAAAAAGAAAGGAAATAATTAATGTATGTATACAGATAACATAATGTAGAACAGTTATCAGATCAAAATATTATATTCTAATCTTGTTCTGTTTCAGGTTATTGAAGTTTGTGATACTGTAGTAATTTTGGATTTGAGATTTTCTTGGTCATTACTGTTATTTACGTTATTAGGCTAAGTTTATACTTTTGTTCGATTCCTCGGTTACGAGCCTTGTGTCTGAAAGTGCGTTATTTTCTTGGAGTATTACTCCAGGATGGCGGCTTGAACCTATGTGCTACCAATTTACAATTCGACGGTAGTGTGTTACATACATTTATTTCATTTGCACGTGTTAACCCTATTTCTCATTATCACCTCTACGTCGACGTCTTTAGTGTTGATATCGGACAATTTGCTGCAGTCTCGGACTGGGGGTATAGGGCCCCGGCAGGAGACTCATTTGGACTACCCGATCTTCTATTAATTATTATTATTATTATTATTATTATTATTAGTAGTAGTAGTAGTAGTAGTACAGGCACGTAGCCAGGATTTCGTGAAGGGGGGGGTCCATGACATGAAATACTGTGGTCATCCCAAAAGCGGCTCGATCATTCTAAACTATTTTACTGGAACATATATTGGTTCGTTTAGCCAGAATTTCGTAACGGGGGGGGGGGAGAGTGACATGAAATTCTGAAGGCACAGGAGCTCGATCAATCTAAACTACTTTACTATCAACATATATTTGGTTGTTAGGACAATAAAATGAGTATATATTGGCAAGTATTTTAATAACAAACTACACCGTATGAAGAAATTTCGAGCAAAATAATAATAATAAAAAAAAAGTATTGAAAAAGATTTTACAATATTTACGTCCTTCTCCTCTTTATTCAAATATAACAACTTTCCTTTCGTTATGACCTCAATTATTATAAAAAGTACTTATTCAATACTGTCTTGTAAACTATCTTCTAATGTAAATAAAATGAAGAGTTTGTTTGTGTGTTTTTCTGACTGTGTGCGGCCTGGGGACCAGACTAGTGGACCGAGAGTTACCAAATTTTGGTCAGGGGTACCTTGGCCCAGGCCCCAGTTCAAGACGAAGCGTTATTTTTTTAAATTTCTAAACAGGGAGTCTCAGGGGGTGTTTACCGGAACCGGCTTGGGAACCAGACAAATTGACCGAGAGTTACGAAATTTTAGTCACGAATACCTTAGTCCAGGCTCCAGACCAGAGTTAAACGTTTTTGTCGAAATTCGAACCAGGGGTGTCTCAGGGGGGCGTTTACCGGGACATGTAAAAGTAGTAGAAAATGACCGATATTTATTTATTTATTTAACAATCATTAGATACAGCTCAGAGGATATCCAACTCAGAGGATTACACTGGATATCCAACAACATTAACAATGGAAAGGATTTGGGAAGGTATCGGCCAGGGCGTGTTTAGTAGGTACCATCTCGGCATTTGCCTGGTAGGACTGAGGGAAACCCTGGAAAATCTCAGTCAGGATGGTCGGCAGCCACGACCTCTCGAATGCGAAGCCAACGCTCTACCACTTGAGCTATTAGTGTCGAATTCATATTTTCGCGGTCGTTGAAATCAATGGTGAAACTCGGATCGCATTAACTTCCAAATTCACGCTATTCGGCTCCGGGCCGGGGGTCACCGGAGGGGGGGGGTGAGATACCAAGACATAAAAGTAATCCAAAATCACCAATATTAGTGTCAAATCCATAGTTTTCGCGGTCGCTGAAATCAATGGTGACATTTCCATTAGCGTTGATTTGCAAATTTAGTTACAATTGCATGCGGGCTGGGAGTCAGCGGGGGTGGATACCGAGACATGTAAAAAATAGCCCAAAATGACCGATATTAGTATCAAATCCATAGTTTTCGCAGTCGCTGAGATCCATGGTGGTACTCCCACAGGCGTTGACTTCCAAAGCCCCTGTGGCGAAGTATGTGTATGTTCAACTAGTTTTACAATATATACGTTCCTTTCTCTGTTGAATCAAATGCTAACAGAACTTTCTTTCAACATAAATTTTTGTTTTTATTATTCCGTCAACTATTGTCGGTTCCAAATGACAGGTTAAAGGAGCAATAGGAAATTGTCCTTGAAATAACATGTTTGATACTGCAAGGATGCGATGACGAAAAATTATGATTTAAAATGTCCACGCTGTTACACAACGACACTATGCTTTCGAAAGCTTGAAATCTCCCTGACTAGTAGCAGAAATTCTGAGAATTCCATAACTTTTCTTGAAATTTCAAATTCCCTGACTCTTCCAGAATATCTCGCTTACCTCTGCACCATATTGCAAGTAATACAAATATCCTCATAAGGAAGAATAAGCAAAAGCTTCCTATAGTTTTCTTTTTAATTTTTAACGCTGATCCTTCATTTCATTTTGTCATTTCGTCATTTCATTTTGTTTTATCCTTCCTTAATTTTTTCATTTCTGGACTCGAAGGGGGGGGGGGGTCCGGACCCCCCGGACCCCCCCTTGGCTACGTGCCTGAGTAGTAGTAGTAGTAGTAGTAGTAGTAGTAGTAGTAGTAGTAGTAGTAGTAGTAGAAGTAGTAGTAGTAGTAGTAGTAGTGGTAGTAGTAGTAGTACAAATTTACAGTTTTGTAAAACCTTTGCGAACGGGGAAGAGCAGCTTTTCTTCATAAAGCTGTCACCTTCATTTACGCAAGGTAATGGGTCACTAGGGTCTGTTTCTTTATGGTGTAGCAATAATTTGTCAAATAACTAACAGAGGCCCCAGCATGGGCGCCCGAAGGTGGGGGCAGGGTCAGGTCAGCCCCTTCTGGCTCACGAAAATGTATACGTAATATAGCAAAAAACATCAGAAATACCAGACATAATATGGAGATGGTTAACCCTAGAAAATTTTATTCGGTCGCCCCTGGGCCCCTACAGGACTTGATAAAAGTGAGTCTCACTTCGGCTTTCATGGGGCCTAATATACATTTAGACAATATGATGTCGGGACCCTATTCTTCATATTGTTGAAATATATTCTTACTAGGCCACAAACAAAGGGCCCCAAACAGGTCTTTATGATACTGTTAGTTTAATTCCAATAATGGGACCTCAAGACTACGTTCAGTGCTGGGGGCCACTGAACTCTAGAAAGAAAACAAACTACAATATATATTTAGAGAGGGCCCCGGCAGGGATTCCTGCCCTTCTGCCCTGGCCAGACCGAGCCTGATCTGTTGGGAAGTCTGGAAGATGCAAGGATGCCGATCATGAGGGGTGCAGTGCAAAGAAAATATCGATTCTTAGATTATGATATACATATTCATCTGATGCAGGAGCTCTTCAAAGTTAAATGGAATCCACTTGGTGGCATTTCGATGTTCAGGTAAAAGTGTGTGCACTGACGAAGATCCAATGCCCAAAGTCTCCTCTATCCTTGCATCAAAGTACATCTTGGATCTTTGGAGACCATGTCTTACAGCTTGCACAACGGCCACTAATTTCGGCATTGTTAAACACAGAGATGTACTTCATCTTGCAATCCCTTTAAAAGTACGGTAACAATGTAGTATAGAAAAATATGTTGGAGTGGCATAATCAAACGTTGGCTTTAATCTCTAGTGACAGCCGTTTCACTTAGACCAATGCGAAAGTCACAGTGAATTATGGCTCGATATGCTTTACTTGACAACTCCATTGCCATAACGAGAATCTCCAGACTTTTGGTCACAAATGCCACACCTATACAAAAATCTGGGATCGTAAGCTAAAGTTCCTCTTGTCTTCAACCTTCTCGATGTCTCACCTGTAACAAAAATAAGGATAACTATCTCTTATAGTGCCTGTGTATTGAAAAATATATGGAAAGGGCCTCGTATATGTATGTTTTGTAACCTCGGATCTTCGATTTCTATTTTTACAGTATAACTGCATGAGACAATACTTATATAAACTATTAAATATCTTAAAAGTATCATCATCACAAAACACACTCTTAATTATGGTATAGGTCTATCTTAACCATAACAAAACTTTCATTTATGGTATATTGGACTTTAAAAAATGTTTAGTGGGATAGAAAATATTATCAAAATTTTGGTCCTGCTAAAAATATAATCATTAAGAAAAAATGCCTTAGTTCTAAACGATTTTGGAACGAAGAGGACAAACTCATGAACATACACGGAAAAGACAGGAACAAAAATCGTTTTTCCTTCTGTTGCTGGAAAGATCAGTCGTCGTCACTTCAGCTGAATTTTCAAATAGATATTTTTCCTGAGACTTGCGATTGTGATAGCTGCATTTTATTTATTTATTTTTGAAACTAACGTACCATGTATCCACTAGTCTTAGACATGGAAGATTGAATTATGGAGATTTAATCGTCCCAGTGAACAAGAAAGAAAGAAAAAAAGGAAAATCTTCGGGATTTAGAATTCCTGGTTAAGGATAGTGTAAAGCCACAAAAAGTTTGTTTCTGTGATAAGAGATGGCGTCGCTATCGCCCTATCATTTCAGTGTAAATTAATATGCACAAAAATGACTAATAACTCCTACGAATACTAAATTATGTTATTTGCTGTAAGTCTGTTTGAAGATAATGACTATAAGCAACAATTGTTCCGTGCAGATTTTCGAATTTTTGACTCGTTCATTGTTGAGTTCAACTAAATGTTACACAGAAATTCAATGCTTCTCCCGTTATCATTTGTTCTAGGACTCTGAAATTCTGGCATTTAGTGCAGTGTCATGTAATCTATAGGTTCCAAGTGACTACTTTTCGACATTTTGTTCTTTCCATTGTTGTAAGCTTTTAATTATTGTAGAGGAATTATATGCCTCTCCCGTTATCGCTTGTTTTAGGTCTCTGAAATTCTGTCATTTAGTACAAAACCAAGTGATCTATGAATCTTTAGATGAAAATTTTACTACAATATATTCTTTCCATTTTGTAAGCTTGTAAACCAACCATTGTTGTAAACCAACTTAATTTATACAAAATGTTCTTTTTCTTTTGGCTATTACATGGACATAACCCAGTTTTTCCCCGCTTTCTTTCACATCTGTTTTCTTTCCAAGTCTTAATTTTCGCTCCCTCACCAATTCGAGACTCATCCAAACCGAGACAGGTGAGAACATCATGATACGTGGACCTACATGAATCTGAACCATCATAATGCGTTTATCTTTTTAACGGTCTTCCATTGGGAATCGAACCCTAGACCACGAGTATCAAAAGGTTAACTGCCAAAGGCATTAGACCAGCGGTGAGAGTATGTTAGCACCTTCCTCCCAGCAGTTCGTACGGTAATAAATTTCGCAAATTTTATCTTATTCACAGTCGAGGGATTAAAGAGAACACATTTAAAATTTTAACTTCTTATGCTTAATGGTTTCGAAGTTCTTTCTCGTCGGTCTAGTGGCCAGTGTACACTCTTTTGGTGCAGTAGTTCCAACTTACATTTCCACGTGGGAAAGTATTCAAATTTGAAGCATTACAGTGATTTGGATTCCATCTTAAACTGTAAGTGCACGTCTTATATAATCTCGGTGCTGAAAAAAAGACATTAAATTTTAATAATAAAGATACTAAATAGGTTTCTGAGTTCTGGTGATGAGGAATTTGTTGGTTCAATCTTTTATAGGAACAGATTATCTGGAAGTCCAAGCTTTGTTTGGTAAGTGAAAGGAAAAATATATTATTTATGTAATTTGTTCATGATTTTTTTCCCTCTCAAAACTAATGTCGATCAGGAAAATCGAATCTCCAAATAATTTTCTTATCGAAATCGTCTCTAAATTTGTTTTATCAAAACCTCTTGCCAGTACTCAAAATTGTACATTCATCCTATTTCTTAAAAATTGTAAAGTTTTCACAAAGCTAGCATTAACTAACTTTTCTCAAAGTTGATAGCTAATTTAATGTCCTTTTTGCATGTTAGTATGGAGCCCAATATTTTAGCTACTTTTTAAAATCAAAATCGTTGGGATATTTTTCCACAGGCGGTTCTAAGTAAGTGTTCACGAAATCAAAGTCTCACTATGTAGATCTCAACGTGTGTTGCATCCAAAAACAGGCTTTTATCATATTTCATGAGAGTTGTTTTACGATTAAGTTTAATGTCCCTGAATCAATTTTTTCTGCAGATGGCTTTTAAAATACTCAGCGTGAGTTTTCTCAGAAAGAAGAAGTTTAAGTTTTCACGTCTTTATACAAAACAAAGCTTATTAAGAATGATATATATTGTTAATGTGGGTTTCGAGCCACGACATGAATTTGAATCCGATGCAGTTGAAAAATTCGTAGAACAACCCTCATAATAAAGATCATTACCATAGTATCTCTCCTTTGGAGCAGCATAGAACTGCACTATCGGCTTAGGTGAGTTTTTTTTTTTTTTTTTTAATCGAAAATCCTAGTTAAATTGCTTTCTGGTATACGAATAAATGTTTGCATCTAGTTTGATTAAAATTCTTACAACGGTTTCCGAATTAAAGCTTATAAACTCAGGTAAGTTAAAAAAAAAAGTTCTTCCATAGTCGTTTCTAAACTCTACAAATTGCCACGGAGCCAATATCGAAAACGATGGGACGGCATGGAAAGTACCCAGGTTTTATAACCAAAAGTGCCCACTGTGAACTAACCTTACTCAAACTCAGGTCACAATATCATTTCGACCTCACGCTCGCATTATGATTTGGAACGCCCTCACTTCCTGAGGGTGAGGTCGAATGATCGCAAATTCCGAATTAATGAGCTCCTTCCTCATGAGTTCGGGTATCTTTGTTATAGCTTTTCCTTAACGTGTTCGTCAATTGACCGGTTCGTTTAGAAATGAAACCTTTTATTTCGGGTTCCTCGGTTATGCCTTGCAGACAGATGATTAATGAAAGTGAATGCGTAGTTGGGATGAAAATGTTGTAGGAAACGGGAGAACCCACAGAAAATCCACGGATATGATAGTATCTATCATGAACTCACATGATCTGGGATCGAACCTTAGACCGCTCCCATTAGAATTGAGCGCTCTACCATTGAGTCACTATGTCGAGTTCAACACTAGAAATTAACGTGGGGTCCGAATCACATGAGCTTCCACCGGGTATCAAAAACAGGTCTCCCACGCCGTGTACACAGTAACCAAAGTCTGTAGTAGCTATACAGATAGCATATGGAGTTACTAGAAGTGTGTGAAATACAAAGTAAACATCTATAAACAGTAGTATTAATAGTAAAGTTAAAGGAAAACTGAAAGCGTGACTCAATGATTTTGTGCAAATAATCCTTTTTAAAGTTAGTGTGCGTCTGCAACAGAAGACAAAACACGCCAGGAAGGGAGGAAGTAAGACATTGGCACTTGCTGCAGAGGAGCAAAGGAATTGTAGCTGGAGGCGAGCACCTTTTTAGTAGCAAAACCTTGGGTTGTGGCTCTTGCACAAAGAACCGTGTGAAACTTCACCACCTGTTGGCTGAGGTCATGACCCTCCTCACTAGAAGGAGGATTCCTGGAACATTATTAATTCGAGAATCAAATACAGGCCCTCAACGTAGTTAGAACCACCCCTCCGTCCTTCACCTTGCCACGACTTCCTTGTACCTGTTGTTCTTGTTCTTTTTCTTCACATATGTACAGTCAGTTCGCAGGAAAAGTGCATACTTATCTCATGCTTGTTCTGTAGCCAACACCATAGCTATTGGACTAAGTTTGAAATTGGACAATTTACATTAAATTATTATTTCTCCTTCTCTCGTTTTATTATGTAGAAGAAAGTATTGCAATTGGTTGATTCGTTTCAAAGTTATTGCAAAGGAAATATACACGGTGTTCCAAAAGTTTCTGTACACTCATGTTTCACTGTGAAGAAAGTATCATGGAATACCTAGGAATGTCCAGGAATTCAGCATCAACGTATACGTCAGGGGTGGGGTCAGTGGCGGTTAATGTTAGTGTTGCAGCGTTGCGCAACGACCAAAGTATTTCAAAGAAAAAAATATTATTAGCAGTAGTAGTAACGAACAGGAAAAAATACTCTCTGATGCTCCCATATACTTTAAACACATATTTTTTACTTCTATAACTGTAAAATCCATTAATCCGTTTTAAAAAGCGAAAAGCAATGCGTCACAGAATCTCTAATTTATGTTGCATTGCAGCGAGCATACAACGACCAGATTTCTTCAGCACGACAACTGGAGCGAATGTAAGTCTCCTTTCCCCTATCTCAGAAGTTAAAGGCTCCGGTCGTTGCAGTGCTTCTGCAACAACACGGTACGGTTTCCAATAAACGAGAAGGTTTCTTGCGCTAAATAAGATTTCTGAATCTTATTTCCCTACCAATTACAAATGGAATTTATTTTTATGCATTCATATTTGTAAATTACGGGACTATACTGAAGCAAATCAACATAATGACAAAAAAAAAAAAAAAAAAAAAAAAAAAAAGTGATTGCAAAATTACAAAATAAGATAGAAAATATATAGTAGATTAGAAAGCAAATGAAAGTAAACACGCATTTACTAGTTAATTCTTAGCTTATAAAGTTAATGAAGGCTTCTTGTACAGTAATTTGTGAACCATATATAAAACAAATGTATTTTATACTCTTGATAACTTTCCACATAAAACATTATGATGGGAAACGCCACATTGAATTTCGGACTAGTTAGCAATGCTCAGGGGCGTAGCCACGAGGGAGGGGTCCACCGGGTTCGGACGTCCCAACAATTTCCAAACTCGACTAACATTTGTAGACTTGCTTAACGAACTATACTTGTTTACCAGAGAAATGATTCACGTAGGTACGCCTCATCGTGTACTCTTTCTTTTCTTATAAAAATAATCGTTCTATCATTTTGTTTCCAAAAATATAGTTGACAGTAATTAACTATTTATCTTCTTTTCGGGTGCAGAATAAGGCAGGTTCGATATTGCATAGGTGTATTGGACCCCTCCCAGCAAACATTTATGGGTGAAGAACTGGCAATGCTGTTTAGTTTCTGTTACATGCTGATCCTACATCTGGTAGGTTTCAAAGTATGCTTTCCAGAACGTACAGGACGTACGTCTCATTCCCAATTGTTCCGTCACAATCTTGTGCACTGTTGTGTGGTTCATATCGAGTTCATCAGCAATCAATCTCAACGATAATCGACGGTCTGAGTTCAGGAGATCCCTCACTTTTGCCACAGTTTCGTCCGTAGTCACTGTTGTCGGGCGTCCAGCCCTCTCCAGATCCTCAACGCTTTCCCGGCCGTTCCGGAACGCACTGTGCCAACGAAACACCTGGGCTTTGGATAGGGCTTCCTCTTTGTAGGCCTCCGTGATGAGAGAAAGCGTCTGAGTAGCCGTTTTCCCCAGGCGAACGCAAAATTTGATCGCATAACGCTGTTCGATGGAACCCTCCATGTTTGTTGATTTTCCGCCGTGACAAGAATGTTCACAAGGGCTTTGTCCAAGGCTTGTCCGCGCTCCACTAAGGCTCGGAGCCAACTGACGCGCGGTGCGTTGCTTTGCTCGGACCCCCCCCTACCGTGCATTCCTTACAACCAAGACGGATGATTTGGAATGTAGTTTTTCTTTTTACGCACGGGTGTAGGTTGGTGTATAAGTGACATTCGCGATTCTTTTTTACCTCTTTTGTATTAGCTGTCTTTTCTGAATCTGCTGTTTTGGGTTTTAGTTATTAGGTTTACTTCAGTTGTGTGTGCTCTAATTCTGTAAATAACCTACTAATTCTGAATGAATTCTATACCATGATTTCTGTAAATAACTTACAGAAAAAAAGCAATTTGCCCAGCTTTCCACTGAGGAAAAACTTGCAATTAAGGCTTAGACAAAACAAGAAAAGGGCAATTCAGAAGAGTATTTAAAAAAAAAAAAACGGTTTAAATTCACAGGACATTTTACGGCAACAATGTTGTTTGCCTTAGATATATTTCTACAATTTGTTTTAAATTTTCCTAGATAAACTGTGAATAAAGTGTGTTCAATTTACATGTTTTTATAACACTAATTTCTCCCACGAACTGTCTTCAGTCTGCGCTGCAGAGGAATTCGGATCACTGTCAGGGACTGGGTTTGCTAGAATTAATTGTTCGCAATAATCTAAAAAAAAAAAAAAAAAAAAAAAAAAGTAAATTTACAAAGCTTCTGAAATTAATATTAACTGTACCTATGACGTCAGCAAAAGGAGACAGACGTTTTTCCACATCGAAAAGAATTGACACTTTTAAGGAATTGAATGTTCTAAGAGTGGTTATCACCATTGGTTATACTTTCCATTGAAAAGACATGTATTAGACAAATTTACTCCAATTAAAAAGAGGAGAATGGACTTACTAATTAAATAAGGTGACTAATAGAATAAAATGTTCTGTATTATTTTTTATTTTTTAAAAATAAGAATTATATTTAATTTCATATGTCACATAGCATTTGCATCCAAAGTTATGCTGATTAGTCAATTAGTGCAGTTTATATCTTCTGTCTCGAATTGTTCGTACTGCAACACCCGAAACCACAATCCATCGGCTGCCACTGGGTGGAGTACTAGAAGATATATTGAAAATAACGACCAATTGAATCACAAGCGGATCTGTACACGATGCTCATGTTGTTGAAGATATTTTTAAGTGTTTCCAGAGTTGAGTGTTGTATTGCACTGGAAACTGCATATTACTTCTCTTCAAGTATCTTTGGATTATGCCTATAGACACATCGCTTAAAATAATTCCACAGACGAAAGTCTGCTAGAGTGAGGTCAGGAGACTGTGCAGGCCAGATACCATGATGCATTGCCCTAAAACATTATTGAATAATGACATAAATGTCTGAGCTGTGTGTGTTGTGACGCTATCCTCCTGGAGTGAAGCACCTGTAATTTCAGCCTCATTGACATGCTCAACTAACGGTTGTAATATGTCGCAGCAGTAGTGTTCCGTACCTATGGTGTAAAAAAAATCGACCCTACAATTCGTTGATGGGTCATGGCATGGCAT
Source organism: Thermobia domestica (assembly GCF_964235325.1). Taxonomy (NCBI): domain Eukaryota; kingdom Metazoa; phylum Arthropoda; class Insecta; order Zygentoma; family Lepismatidae; genus Thermobia; species Thermobia domestica. Next base: position 121,284,285 of record NC_137458.1, read on the forward strand.
CGCGAGCTTCTGATCGTGAAGTAAATGTGGATTATGTGCATTCCCCAACTATGTGTCCTGCTGCTCACTTAGACAGAAAGAGAATCTATGCCTCTTCTGTAAACAAAATAAAATGTTTGAAACAAAATGACAGAATGACAAAAAGCGTTTGAAATCGCTGGAAGTGTTGCACACGCAATTCATTCATAGACTCTTTCTCAACTCTTGAACAATAGACATCTTATGTAGTTACACACGCAGTTCCTTCCGGAGAATCCTATGCAACGTACACTTTGACCTGCTGATCTGTTCTTACAAAAGTCTGACAGATTTGGAACTTTGTAAAATCTTATCAGTAACGCTATGCGTACTTTCTTCTAATGTTGTACTTCCAGGAGAAATGCATCTAACAAATTTCTTGCTTCTGGTGGCACTGGACGTCCCGGGAAAGTAGTTCTAAATGCATCTTTCGCCTGCTTTGTGTACCAGATTTTTTTTTTTTTTTTTTAATGTATAACTAGAAACACTCGCTCTACTGTTGTCAGAACCATCATGGGCTTGTAGGAATGAAATTCCTTCATACTTCTCTAGCACTGTTGTGCTGACTGAAACAAACGGTAAGTTACGTTAGAAGACTGTTGTTACAGTCTTAGATTTCTATCGCTATTACTATACATATACATATCATTATCAATCTGGTACTAACCGCATTGATGATTTGTATATTGGTCTCAACTGTACAGAGACTTTTAGAACTTCTTAATTATAATTATTGTCATAGCTAGGAGCTAAAATCGGTCACGGATAAAGGAAATAATTACCCCATTAAAAAAAAAACTGTTCTACTAAAAGTTTCATAAATATTCTCCCGTTTTCGAGGAAACTAAATGTGTGTTTTCTTTGAGACTTAAGAAATTGCCTTTATTGTTTAAGAATGAAGGAACTCAAGGGTAACAGGATGAATTTGCCCTATTTTTAGGAGAAAAATATTTAACGATAATTTCCCTGAAAATTACCAGATTTTTACTAAACGCGCCTTTTTTTGCATGTTAGATTTTCCAATAGTCCCTATTTGCTTGGAATTGAAATCAGTCAAGAATGAAGAGGTTTACTTAATCACAACTTTAAAATATTTTGAGTAATTCGTCTAATAAATAAATAAATAAATAAATAATCATATTTTGAAAAAACATGACATATGATTCCTTCAAATTTAAACAATTACTCCTCTTGTTAAATGTTGAAATTTGTCAAAGGATCTACTGAAAATTTCATAAATATTCTCATTCGGAAATTTAAAAAATTCTATGTTCTTTTATATTGTGGACTGCATCTCTATAATAATAATAATAATAATAATAATAATAATAATAATAATAATAATAATAATAATAATAATAATAATAATAATAATAATAATAATAATAATAATAATAATTACAAACACAAAAAGCTACACATGGTGTAATATCATCTTTTAACACATGCGAGCGGTCCCGGGTTCGATTATCAGTGGGGACACCCGGTCGAAAAGGTGTAAAAGTTTTTTTCAGTTCAAATTCCTGAGTGAGGTTTTTCTGGATTTTCCCCATTCACACCAGGCAAATGACGTGATGGTACCTAACTTATAGGTCCCAGGCCACTTCCTTCCTTCCCAAATCCTTTCTTCTTTCCTTTCCTCGGATAGTGTGATCGCTGAGGGACATCATCCCTCATGTGTGACAGGCTAATGTGGCCATAGACGCCGAAAGCCCAGAAATCTAATTCCTAATTCTAATCATTTTAACACGAAAAATAATATCTTTATTTAAATTTATTTTTAATGACTGTTGGTACTTAACCGTTTTTGGTAACGTATTTTATGTCCTCGGCTCTAATATACGTCATTATCCCTTTAGTTCTTTGAGCCTGGGCACGGTTATGTTATCCAGGTCTTTTGGGAGGCAAGATAATGAGGTGGGAAACGATCTACAGTGTTAGATTTGATCTTGTACCATGGTCATCTCACCAGTCAACTGCATTGAGTCACTCACCAACCCAAGTTAGTAGTAGTTCAAATTCTTCATAACCTCGGCGTTACATAAAAACATAAAATACAAAAACCGCAAATTCAGCTTTCTTCTTTGGATTTGTGATTTTTCTTGTAATACTATTGATGACAATTAATGACCACGTTTATATTTAGTATAAATTAATTTATGTGAAACTTTCAGCTACAAAATTGAAGTAGTAAGTAGTATGATACATGAAAATACAGAACGTTAACAAACATTGCTTATATTTTGAAAATTACAGGCTTAAGATATCCTTCCTTTGAATCGTATGCATTTTTAACAACGAACTAACACGTTATCCTAATTTTTGCAAGTATTTCATTTGATATCAAGTTACTAATTACATTTTTCATGAGAGCTTTCAGATTCTCCACATTGTTTGGTTTATTGACATAGAATTTAGACTTTAAATAACCCCATAATAAAATCTGGAGCAGTTAAGTCTGGGAACGGGGAGGCCATTCAGTGTCACCAAAACGAGAAATCACATGATTAAAAAATGTCTGTTACAGTAATTGCCTTGTTCCAAGACCTGTGTGGCTTGTTACACCGTATTGCCGAAAGAACATGTTCCTGACATTGGGGTTCCGACGCTGTAACTCAGGAGAAAAAATCTCTCATCGTTTGTCTGCAACGATCACCATTAACGGTTACAGTAATACCATTTTCGTTTTCAAAAGAATATGGACCTATTACCCATGATCGTGATATTGCACTCCCTACAGTAAATTTTTCACTATGTAAAGGGCGGCCATGAATCTCACATGGGCGGCCATGAATCTACATTTTCACATTCTGTTTATTCACGTAACTGAATAAATAGAAATGTGCTTCATCAGAGGCGGACTGAGAGTACAAGGGCCCACCCGGATAATGATGCTTAAGGGCCTTGATGAATACCGAGTTGGTCTGGAGTCTGAACTGTCCTTTTAGGAATTAACCCTTAGCTGAAGATTTGGATGCTAAACCCCCGCCCCCACAAAATGTAAAATTGTTTATGCGTATTGGCGAGGCAAGCGGATTCGAACCTGCCGCCGGCCATCATCACTGAGGTTTTCCAGGGTTTCCCTGAGTCACACCAAACGATTGTCGGGATGGTACCTTGAATAATGCCCTGGCTGATGCCCTCCCAATACCTTTGCTTGAAGAAGTGCATTGGGGAACGACATTCCCCGGTCTTGAGACGGGCTTAGGTCAAAATTGCCATAAGGTCTATTCAAATAAAATTTCCCTTTTCCCTATACAGATAGCAACTTAAAATGACAATTTCCCTCGTAAAACCTGATTTCCTTCCAGCTATCAGTCTACAAAACATTCAGTGTAAGTGTGAACTTCAATACATGTAATGAATTGCATAGTAGTGATGGTTATTTCCAATGTAGCGGCCAATGTACATAGATACTTTTCTACATATAGTTAGTTCAATGTTATTGCTTTCCCAGTAGAGCGTTTCATCTTGTTTTTACTTTTCCTTGGCTATTTCTTTTTTTCTGGGGGACATTTTTCGAGTAGCTTGGAGGCCTTCACGCGGATTAATTGGCATTGGCCGTGGATAACATTTTCCCCTTGTTATTTCTATTGAGGTAAATTGCTTTGTCGCTGACATCCCACAAATTCAAATAATGAATGAAAGATATAAAAAAAATGTAAAACTTACCTTTACCACTTGAGAAGTTGGTAGAAAAAACAGTGTTCGCTGCTTTGGATCACTTCCAGCTGCGATAAGCGGGTTATTCTCTGCTTCTTTACGTTTCTGATATCCGGATTTTTCATTCTTTTGATTTTGTTTTAATCGTGTGCCTTTTCTCGATTCCATCACTTTCAGATTTTAAAGAAAACCAAATTCGCCAAATGGAACAGTTCTACGCTTAGAATATCGCATATAGAACATAATCCTTACTACAGTTTTGTCGTCACAAATATGCAGCTATGGTATTTGCGTTTTGGCGTACTGTACGTTCTAACCGTTAACAATGGTCTGCAAACATAGCAGAATTGTACTGAAACTGAACTAGAATACTCCGAATAGTGTTTACTTATCTATAATGGAGTTTATTTTTTAACGTTTTTCAATTCTACCTTTTAAAAAAAGAATAAGTTACGGTTACAACAATGAGAACGGTTCTTTTTGTCTTCTCGAGGTTTTAGACGGTAGTGAAATAATCGGTGTTGCAACTTAATTTAAAAAAAAAAAAAAAAACAAAAAAACTGTGATTTTGTGATTTTAAAATTTATTTCCTAGGGTTTGGAAAGGGTGAGATGCTTTTTGCTAATCGCTGTGAAATAAAGTGTTAAGAAAATACCAGAAAGGTCATCGGGTTCCAAGTTACGACAATAATTAAGTCTTTCCGTGCTCTGTTTGCTTCGGGGGCTTCTTCGTATTACCTGTGTAATCCATACATTTCTCTAGGATGAATTATTCCACATAACACACGCATAAATACAATTCAAATTATATTATTTTTAATGTTACTATTAGTAGAGTAACTAAGATCACGTGCCTCCAATTCCCCGCAATATTCGCAAATGGGCCCCCATCAATATTCGTGTACTATTGTTAGGTATACCGAATTAGAAATCCCATCTTGCTATCCCCCTTCTTCTTTATCGACTCGAACTTTAAAAAAAAAAAACTATGATTGCATCAGCAATGAATATCTCCTTCTACCCGAGTTTCAAAAACAAGTGAAAAATATAAAATAAAAATTATGTTATAAAATAAAAATTTGCAAGAAAGGAGTGGTGCGTTTCCATTATGGTTCACTATTTCTCGTGTACTTTATACATACGATAAAAAGAAATTGTCCCAATCTAATGCCCTGTTAATTCCCACAGGTTTATAATGTCTTTGTTACTCTTGGATAAGAACATAGAAAATATTCCATGAAAATCCTCCTACAGTAAGGAAACCGTGTTAGACATGGAGTTGGAAATGCGAGTTGTGACGTTGGAAAGGACCGAGTCCCCTGAGCACAGCGATGATGTTAGAAGTCGGTCCCGTGGCCCGAAATTCAATAATTCGGGTCCCACATGTTTGGGCTCAGGCCCTTCTATTAGATATCAAATATATTGCACTGTCCCTTGCTGACATGCAGCATCAAAGTATTGTCTTGTAATGTTCGGTTGAATAACATTCAGGCAGGATAGTAAGGAAACTTACTTTTGTGAGCAAAAAACATGGAGAATATGGCATAAACATTCTTTGGGGCCCGCTTTCTTGAGCTTCGGGCCCCGGGTCAGATTTAGGACATAACCGGTGTGCTCAGGGGAAACCGACTCTTTGCAATGCAACCACTCACGTCCAAAAGCTCCATGCTTCATTGGTGAATAGAAGGGACCCGACCCTATACTTTCGGGGACCGATATCTAGGGACATTTGGCCCCGAACTCGATTTGTAACATCACCGTTGTATTCAGGGACCACGACCTTTCCATTGCCACCTCCCACGTCCAAGAACTACATATTTCATTGGTGAATAGAAGGGACCCAAGCTCGAAACTTCAGGGCCTGATTTCTGGGGCTTCGGATCCGTTTACTGACATCAAAGCTGTACTCAGGGGACCATTATTTATCGCCACCACTCGCGTTCAACAACTCTAAGTCTAACACGGTTCCCTTCCATAGGAGAATCAGCTCCATGCTTTTCATGTTATCGACTGCACGTCACATTATTGAATACATAAATTATGGATGAGAACACATATTCGAGTTAATAATTCACACGTATTTTTGAGACTTTTTTTATTGTCTTATTGATTTTTCAACAAACAAGGCTATGAGTTGGGCAGGGGCCCTCTTTCCCTAGTGCCTCCCTTACTAGCACTGCGGACCCGACAATTAGGTCACTGGTTACTATGAACGAGAACGGAGTTTTGAATTAGTTATAGCTAATCGAGCAATATCTTAAGTGATTTTGCAGAAGGCAGGGTCCAACCGGAAATTTCTTGGTATCCGGGCGGCTCAGTCCGCCTCTGTAGCTTCATCAATCATTATAAGCTCCTCTCCAAAATTCTGATTGCCTAAGTTCAATCCAATCATACACCACTAAATTTTGTAAATGCTGGTCTTTATCTTAACCTAGAACGAAACAGAAAAAAAATCAATTAGTACCAGAAAACTTGCAATGTAAATGTGGTCATTATTTAATTGTCACCCTATACGATTAGCTGAAATGCCCGTTCTTACGGGAAGAATAGGTTTATGGGAAATATTTGAATATCCTTTCCCCTTACGATATCTCTTTCAGTGAAAATGTAATGATAAAAATTCATAAGATAATTTACTCTTGGCATAAATTTTGAAATACCTTGCCCCTTTAGAATGGAAATATGCCTTTTAATTGGAGTTACATGATACAAACCGTATTTATCACCTAATGATTTCTTTTTGTTCCCACACATAAAAAGTAAATTGTATTTGTGTTGTCTGAAACTGCTGTTGAAGTATTGCGAACAGTAGTTTTCTGAGGTAGCAGTTTCAGAGCCAACTAAAATAAAATAAAATAAAATCTAAAATTGTCTTTAGTGTATGCAAAGTGAATCGATCTTAAAGATGAATACCTAACTGAAAAATAAAGCTATCTCCAGAATTTCACACATCTTTTATTCATGTTAATTGCAGAAACTTTTCCAGCAGCCCTCGTATATGAGCTCTCTTTCCCTCTCTATAATACTATTTAAATCAAAGTAAATGATGAAAGCCCAGCTCGACCCAAGTGCTAACTAGTTCAAAAATGCATTTCAAACGGCTCAGTTGTTTCATCACATTAGGTATTTTATGAATATGAGACCATGCATCCCCTCTCTGCCCTCAGAAGTGGAATTTTCAAAATCAGTAAAACACATGTCTATTTATTTTTAATGGGGGGGGGTATGTGCCGAGTTTTATCTCTCTAAATTTATGGGCTTATGAGATAGTCTATTTTTGGCAAAATTTTGAATCTCCCTTCTTCCTTTTCCCAGAATACATTTTTATTCAAATGGCATGATAAAAACTCGGCTCGGGAACACGCCAATTATGTTCAAAAATTCAATTTCAAACGGCTCAGAAATTTTCTGTCTTTTTTGTTTTTATATATGAAGTAATATATTCTAATAAAACATTGTGTCATATGGACAATTAATAAATAGTATTTCCTTGTTGAACGAAAATTAACATGCAAGTGATGAGTGCGTTAAGGTCCTAGCAGATTTAAATATATCTGTGACCAGTAATAGACTCCGCCAAGAGACAGCTTCTAATCTCTTCTACTTCAGTTTTTAGGTATACATAATTTTTCTAATATTATTTCATACAAGCATACAATAGAACTTTGGAAAAACGAAAAGGAGAAAAGACCTAACATATTCTAAATGCTCATGGAGACAGATTCTGACAGAAAGATTAGTAAAAGAAACCATGTAATGGTGTTCAGAGTAGGTAATTGATTGAACGAAATTATAGAAATTAATTAAATTTTTATATATATCCACCATACGTGTGTATTTATGCCGTAGGAATAGGTCTATATTTACCCACTCACTGTAAACTCCGCAAGAGTCCGACTGACCAAGAATAAAAGCCAAATAGTTGATTTAGAGCTAAAAAGTTTGTCATCTGGTTTCCGGAGGGGGTGTCCGTCCTCTACCAGACACGAACAATCGATTAGTGTACCTCAGAGCCAGGCAGTCGCTGGTACACCTTTTTACACAAAGCTAACGATGAACAAGATTATCAAGTGGGCGGGTAAGAAGATGAGATAGCAAGAGCTGATAAATACATAACAACCAAACAAAAGAAGATCAGCCTATGACTCAATCCGATAAAATATAATTGTATTGTTTGTTCGATACGGTTTCATGATTCGTACGTAGATTTATCACGTGTTAGAAAAGAGTGTTAGTACTTTGGCAGTGTGTTCTTGTTTTACAAAAAAAAATGTTTATGCTTGTTATATCATAGATAATGTGATCTTTCTGTAAAATATGTAAGTTTTAGAATAAAGATTGCTAAATATTCTTATACAATGCAAAATATATCGAAAGAACTGTAATGCACATTCATGAACAAAATGTTTATCATTTTTATTTTTTATTATTATTTTGAACGTCAAATATTTACTATATTTCCTGTCAATTATACCAATTTCTACGTTTTTTTTCCTAGGTACAAGAGTATAACTAAAACTTACTGTATAACGTATATGGATTGTTATATTCAGTGGTCGAAGTGGGGAAAAAAGCAGAGGCGGTATGTTTTATTATGATTTTGACTCAACATACCTGTTATTTAAATATTGTCTTGATCACTGAAAATCCAGAGACGGTATGTCCTCATTACTGAAAAACCAGAGGCGGTATGGCATACCACCGCATACCGTCTCACTTTGACCACTGGTTATACTTTACATATAATTGAAGGAACTCAACTCGCACTCCATTCAGAGGAGTGTATAATATAAGCCTGCATTTGTTTAAATCAAGTTAAGTGATTTTTTTGTGCGTGTACCTAACATGTTACAGGCTTTCTAAACGCATTTCATACCTTGACCTTCTTTCATCATATCCTCTTGTCAGCGACCCACATAAGAAGTTTCCAATTTGTAACAAACTTTTTGATTGTTACTGCTCATTGCTTACAGTTATATATGTGTGTTAACCTTGAATAACAATGTGACAATAACTAGGGGAATAAGAATATGTCTAACGAAACAAGAAATTCAAATTAATCTCAAAAAAAGAAACATAGCTAGATCCGCTGCTAGATCCTAATTAGGTAAATCTTTTCACATTCCTTAGCGACACTTCTAGAGGTCTTAACCCCCAGGTTGAGAAACTCCGACATATTGTAATTTGTACTACAAAAACAGTTAACGTTCAAGGATATATGTTTATAATTTAAGCTAGTAACGCTATGTATTGTACAAAAGCACAAATATCTGTTCTTTTCTCTTATTGTTGGAAGTTTTCATTTCCACATCCTCTATCATCTTTACTGTATTATAAAAATAGAGGGGGAAATTTCCGAAATTTTAGAGGAACATGCATATTGCAAGTAGTATTTGTGTCATTATTAGAAGAGGAAAAGAAACAATTGATACATTTATCACTTAACAGTTTGTATATGTTTTTTGATTGAATATATAATAAACAATTTGTTCCGGAAAACTACCAATTATTGACAATGAACAAGACAGTTTCTACTACGATAGAAATTTGTTTTTTAACCAATTTTCTCGAAAACTACACATAAGAATTTATACAAAAATGAGTCATTTTGTTCAGCTTGATGTCATGTGTCAATTGCTTGATGTCCCATTTTTTGCATAATATTATACTTACACAGTCAATCATACTATGAGCTATATTTCGTTAACCGTACTATGTATCATGATTTTTCCAGTGTCATAATAAAGAGTTTAATGAAAGTATACTTTAAAATCAGTTTCGACTTCACAGGTTGCGTAGTTATCGTACAACATCATTTTTTAGGTTTATAAAATATTGTTTATCTCGATTTTCTCGGAAACTACGCATGAGTATTTAATCTTATCCAGATAATAATTTTGTTCAGCTCGATGAGATGTATTGGTGTCATCTTTGTTTTTTTTCTTTTTGCATTGTAAAATATTTTTAATCGAGGAGGTGTAAATTCACACCCTCATTATTGACTGATTTCGATTTGAACCAATAGGAATATTAGGAAAACCTAATAGAAAATATGCACTATACTCTATCAAAATTGAAAAAAAAAACTACGAAAACTATAGTAAAATATATTTTAAATCGCTGGGAGAGGTAGATTTAAATTCACTCCCTATTCTCGACTGATCCTCACCCGAAGCAAATCTGAAGAAGAAAAATTATATGTATGCCATATTCCACCAAAATCGAATATTTTTATTCAAATTACCGTGGAACAGTCTTTTTTTAAGCAGGTAAATCTACCCTTATTCCCCCTTGATTTTAACCCCAGTAATGCAGACCATTAAGGATTTAAAAAAAAAAAAGAAAACATCGATTCTGATGAAAATGTTTTACGCGCACAAAGGATTGATTCTGTACTGATCTAGGCAATCTGTTGAAACATCCCAAACAAATTTCTGGACTTGAAATAGTTTGTTGTAAACCTTCTACTTGTTCCCAATGCTCATTCTTGCTTTGCAATCCGGAAATCGCGCGCTCGAATCTGGTGGCCAGTCATCAAAATTGAGGAAATCCCTGTTTCCACTTCCACAAGCTCAATGTCATTATAGTACATTTAAAATATGTTTTCTCTACTTCTTTCCATTGTCTACTTCATTCTTCTTGCTATTCATTGATTGTTATTTTGTAATGTAAATTGATTACTTGATTTGTAGTTTTAAGTCTTTTGTCGTTAGCTATTCTTTATATAAAATAAGATGAGACCTGTAGTTTGACACGGAATCTAAATCATTGTGGTAAGTTCAATGCTCTCCCATAAAAATTGAACCCTGGAAGATACATTGAAACTACTAGACTAACGTAGAGAACTGTAACGTAATTTGGCATCACAGGTTGTATACACAAGTTCGTTAAACCAAGAATTTTTAAAAAACATAATTTTAATTTTGAGACAAAACCATTATTATTATTATTATTATTATTATTATTATTATTATTATTATTATTAGTAGTAGTAGTAGTAGTAGTAGTAGTAGTAGTAGTAGTAGTAGTAGTAGTAGTAGTAGTAATAATAATAGGGTCATGCAGTAGGACTTATGGGATTGTACTGTTAGTACGGTCCATTTGTCCATTATCCCATACTATAGCTCTTGAACGAATGCGAATTTTTGAACATTTTTTGTAATAACATCTAGAACAATTATTTCGAGCGAGTCCGTTAGTAGAATCAGTCGTTACCATCTTCACGGGTAACGGTGACTATGCATATTTAGTTTAAAGTCTATAACATTCCCTTTGTATGCAACCTACACAATATCAAATAAATGTTGGTTGCCTATAAAAAAGGATATGTTGCTTTCCCTAATGCAAAGCGCCCTCCGAATATCCTCCCATACATGGAATCACGAGATCCTCTTTCCTATCTTTAGCCGTTATTATTATTATTATTATTATTATTATTATTATTATTATTATTATTATTATTATTATTATTATTATTATTATTATTATTATTATTATTATTATTATACAGGTATGTAGTCAGCTTTTAGAGCACTTATATTAGTGCATTGACCTTATGACAACGAAGCATAAAATAAATATATTACCAGGGACGTGTAGTGCATATTACCGCTGTTACCGGCGGTAACTGTAAAAATATTACAGTTTTTCGTTGTTTTTATATATCTTCAAATTTCATTATCGACATGGGAAGATGTTTACATTTTCCTTTTTCTTTTCTTTCTTTCTTTTTTTTTTTAAAAAAAAAAGTTTGGATGGCCTATGCTTTATTTACATTGTGAACGAGTGCAACATGCCAACACCAAATAGGAGCATACTGTTGTTGATACCGCAGATTTCAGAGGTAACGCGAACCCCGATAGCGTTCGTTCACTCCAGAAGCACCTTTTAGCGTGCCAGCCACAAGCATCCTGCGCGCTCGTATTTGGACTTTCGGAATAGCCCTTATGTTACCGTTCGGCTGAGTGGAACAGGAAAAAATAGGAACGTCCCTTGTCAAAACAAGGAGAATCTAGAATATCATCAACATGTATATTCTACTCACCGCCCGCTTAGGAGTCTATTCGCTCTCCTCTCGCTGTAGAGGCCTTGTGTAAAGGATCGAGCGGGCGGTAACTCTACTAAACTGTTTCGTTTGCTTCCCCATTCTAAGGATAGAAACTTTGCTGTAATTTCAGTATTTATAAGGTTATTTCACTGTCTTAACAGCATACAATTTCGAACAAATATAAGTAGCAGGTTTTTCATACTAATAGCATTTAACACGTGCTACTGTGAGACTGATGTTCCAGTGCATTATTTATATGTTAATCTATCATTTTTACATGACTTTTGTATGTTAATACGTTATCTTTAAATTTGAATACTACAGCAACAGTGAACAAGAAGAACATATTCCATAGGATATTCTAACAAAAATTTAATATAGGTTTACTTTGGTTCAAAATAAAGTTTCTCATTGAATGTTAATTTGAGCTTACGGGCATTATTTGTTTTAAAAAAATTGAGATTTTATTGCTGTTTAAACGGTATATATAAATTTAGATGGTTATCTAATGCCTGAAGGAGCAAAGATATTGTCAGTCCCTGAAGTGTCATTAAATATATAGAAATGTCTATCGATGAAACACATTGTGCTATATGGGAACTGTTTCAAGAGCAAGGAGGAATAGTAATAATTAGAGCAAAGCAGAGATGTTGCCCGCGCTCCTTCCAATTCGAGTAATTATTATTATTTAGGATTTATGCTAATTAAGTTGAAAATATTTGTTTTTAATTTAGTATAGAAAACTTTCGATGCAACAAATTTCCAACTCTAGCCGCTAGCCTACTAGTTGAATTTGCACTTTGATGCAGTTTGATGTGTTGAAAAAGAACTGTGCAATCGTCTTCGTCGTGCCGCAGTTTGACTGTCTGTCTGACTAATTTTCAATATGGAAAACTTGTTGCTCAAACATACGATGAAACTCCAGTTATGGTTGGTGAGGTAGGGAACTGCAGCCTCTTGTTAATTATATTTTCATTCTTATGCCCATAGACTTAATTTAGTTTTAGAAAAGTCCGTTGATTATACAAAAGGGCACAGGCGTAAATAGCACCCCCGCAACCCTAGTGGCGGAGGGGGGCGCACGAGCTCCAGGGTCGCAAAATATATCGAAACTAGGTTGCGGGGCACTGAAGCTTCAAGTTACGCTACTGGAAAAGAATATAAGTTTTTTTTTTTTTTTAATTGTGTCGGGACTTGCTTCTTCTTCCTCGAAGTCTTCAAAAAGAACAAATGCTCTGGATTATTTAGTCAACAAAAGTATCCCAACAGTCTCAAACACAGGGTATGGAACTATAGAAGTAGGGTAAATGATTTTCTGTATGTCTTTAAAGATGAACTGAGGAGTCTTTCAATCCATGATTTATAAAACGGACGAATAGGATTCTCAAACCAGAGTTTGTGTAGCAAAATTCTATCAAACATTTCAAAGTTTTGACTTCAATTTTTTACTTGAACTGTTTTCTGTTATAGCATCAAGATAAGAAATCTTGTTCAATATCTTACAAAAGAAAGTTCATGCTGTAGGTTACTGCAGAAAGAAAACAGTTGAGTTTGAAGAATGTCTAAGATCATTGAGAGACAGTTTCAATAATATTTAGTAAAAAAATGAAAGAACCTGAAGAGTCACATTGTTCAAAAAGGTCAAGAGTAAATGAAGTGGGATTTGACCCCTTTGCCAATGCCTATAGTTTGAAATGGTTGATACTCTGAAAGAAAAAGTGAGTCCTAGATTTTCTGTTATTGAGAAACAAGAGTTACTTGTAGTATCAGCAACCGGTAACAATCGTCAAAGTGTCACGCCACGTCACTGTATATTACATTACACTCGATCTTTGAAGAAGGCAAGAATGTAATGGGTATGTGTGTGGCAGTTTTACATGAAATGTAAAAATAACAAATGCTTTGTTGAAAGGAGGAGTTGCTTATCAAGTACGTCTTTCTATGGAATTTTTATACTCTCTCTCTCTCTCTCTCTCTCTCTCTCTGCAAAATTATGGCATATTTAATTTCAAGCTTTCGCAGTCTAAGGGAGTTTTAAGATTCATGCAAATGCTTTCGTGTGCTTTCATCATAAAAATTAATTGTGGCTATAACAGTCACCTATGCAGTTACAGGGATCTATTACACTGTCTACACAATAGGAGAAGAATCTAACCAGCCGAAATTCGTTTCTTTGAAGAAAAACAAAAAGAAAATAAAAAGATAGTATTGAGTGACAAAAATAGATAGGATAACACTAGGGGCTTCAGTGACTCCACAAAAAAAAAAAAAAAAAAAAAAAAAAAAACTGCTCTGACACACGAGAATGAAACACGTTCTTTCAATACCCCTCCCCTACTATCCTCCCGCACAGGTGAAGAATCAACTTCCGTTTTGTACCGACAACGAAACAAGAGCTGAAGGTGAAAACATATTACTACCGCCACCACAATATAAAGGCCCCTATTTCTTTTTTACACCCTATATCACTCTGTAACCAAGTGATTTATTAGTCTTTGTGGTTGGAGATCATTTACAACAGTGTTCTCAACCATTTGAAATCAAGATACATCTTGAAATATTTTTAAAACTTAACGTGGCCTACAATTTAAATCAGTATAAAGTCTTTAAAAGATACTATGCTATTAGGACATAATATACAAATTAGAAATATTTACTTACAAACACTATACTAAGCGCGACGATTCTTGAATACTGGCTTCTACACCAATCATAGAACTGCTTTGTCTCAGTGTGATGCATCGGAAGAATTCGGTACCATTCCTTTGAGCTTCCTTCCAAACACACACTTGAGAAAACGTGAAATAGCAGAAGCGCACTAACAATGTTGTCAAACTCAGAAGAGATGGGCACTTAAAGAAGTACACAAATACTAAAAATTATTCGAATTAAACGGTTACAATAATAATAGCAAAAATATAAAACAATAACAACAAACTGAAACTTAATGGTAATCTCACAACGCTGTACCCACAGGAGATGTTTTCTGTAAAGAGGGAGAGACCACATTGGCAAAATTTCGTGAATGAGGGTTGAAGACTAGGATACACCCTCGCGTTCTATTGGGTGCTGAAATTACTAGATTTAGGTCAAGCTTCACGAGTTCTTGCGTAGGGATGGGCACGAGTCCAGCTAAAACTCGACTCGACTCGAAACTCGAAGCGAATTCGAGTCGAGTCAAAGGTAATTTCTCGAGTCGAGTTCCGAGCCGAGTCACTGTTTTGAGGTGGAGTTTCGAGTTGAGTCGAATTTGAAAAATGGCTCGCTCGTTTAGCTTGTTTTAACTCGTTTTGAAATCATTGCCTGATTAGACTGGAAAGCGAAAGCTATGAGAAATGTAAGCAGCAGTATATTTTTAGTGTTGCTCACGAGGTGAGACACTGCTCGCATCTCGCCTCGTCTCGATTAACAAGACGACGAGACAGCCTCAAATGTCGTGAGCACTAACATAAGTATATACTGTAGTTCTCACCACCAAGGCTGAGACCTGCACGGTCAAAGTTTTGAGCCGAAGCAGAAGCCAAACCCATATAGGGATGTTAACCGGCTCAGCTCGGTTCAACTGAGCGAACAGCTCGAGTCGGCTTAGTTGAGATGGGGCACCGACTCGGCTCAGGTGAGCCATCGTCCCGAGCCGACTCGGTTGGGGTGAGCCATCAGCTCGGTTTGTTTCGGGTTGTGTCGGTTTGGGTGGGTGAACAGTTGGCTCGGCTCAATAGGGAATGAGCTATGAGCAGAGCCGCTCGAGCCGTTGAGAACCCTAAACCCGGACCCCTAAACCCAGTTTTGAACATGTGTGGCCGGCGCCCTCTAACTTTTAACGATTTTTGGTTCGAGCCCGGATACTTGCTTCTCCGGAACTCAAACCCAGAACCTCGTGAACGATGTCCTTGCTTCCTAGGCTTCACGACTACCGAAGTCAGCAGTCAACTAGTTTTTAGTATTCAGATACAAACCACCTATCCTTCATGTTTATACACGGTGTTGTTATAATAATAATAATAATAATAATAATAATAATAATAATACAGTTTTATTTCATTTATTTTTATTTTTGTATTTATTATGGGTCTCTCCACGAACCAACATTCAGTTACACATTAATGCTCAAATCTATATATGGTTATGACACGTTCATGTTCAGAATCATCACTGTTCATTTTCATATAATTAAAATTGAAACAATACAGTTTAAGTTGAAATTGAATCGTTACAATAATTGTAAATAGGCAAATTGTTTGTACGCTAGCGACATCTATTAGCACCAGGCAGGCAAGCAATCGCGCAAGTAGCGACATCTATTGTCGTGACTGTTTATTATTGGAAATTGGCGTGAAGTACTGAGAAGTATATATATATATATATATATATATATATATATACTGTATATGTAAGGAGGATTCACATACACCCTGAATTTAAAGCTGAATAATTATAATTTACAGCAAATCAAACAAGAATAACAACGGAAATAGAAAGAAAGGAGAAAGAAGTCGGCCAGGACCTACATTGAGAGATACCATCCCTTCATTCTTCTAATAGAAATAGGAGAAATTCCGGAAAAAATAGGGATAACCGGATCTAGACGAAAGACCTCCCGATTGAGAAGCAAGAACGCTAATTCCTTGCTTATACTCTATCGGTCGACATAAAATATTATGTATATTCTCTGAATGTTTTAGTTTTCCAGTGAAACTTTATTTAACCATACCTTAAACTAGGCCAAAGAAACCATGGTAAAAAGATATTTAAAATAAATAAATGGACATTATTCCAGACAACATGTGACTCCCTTAAAGCTGACATTCAGATCAGATTGAGTTCCGGTTTAGACTTGGCATACGTAGTAGGCTGTAACTACCAGCTTTTTCGTTATGCTAAAGACCTCAATATATTCAATTTTTGATAGCCTGTACAAAGTACTATGGGAATGAGACTTTGACGATTTTAACTTGAATTTTATGTTATTGTGTGCGTTTCTTTACGCCGCTTTAGTAGGCCCTATTAGTAAGTTTAAAAAAAATTAATTACCACTGAGATACGTTTATCGGTATATTCGCGAGTATGGTGCTTAGTGTCCATGATATATTTCGATTTATATTACGACTACATTTTATATAATTAGCAAAAAAAATAAAGCTTAAGAGTTAATGATAATTTTATATCTCATTAGCGTCAAACTGTTTAGAGTTAGGATGAAAAAATCTAGGAGAAGTAGCTTATTCTTGGGATGGTTTTTTAAATGATTTCTTGAAAACGCCTCCGGCGATGTCCTTCATATTTCATAAATAAATATTTCATTCATAACAAGACAATGTGACATTAATCATTTCTCCTGAAAAAATATGAGGGATAGTTTTTTTCAGGGGATTTTCTCAAAAAGAACTCAGACAATGTTGACCATATTTCATAAATAAAATTTTAATAATAGCCTGACAAAATGGTATAGCTCATTCGTTCTAAAAATAATCTGAGGAATAGTTTATTCCCGACGTGAGTTCTTTTTGGACGTTTTCTCAAAAATGATTTTATATATATATATATATATATATATATATATATTTCATAAATGATATTTCATTAATAACCTGACCTAATTAATAATGTCATAACTTATTTGTTCTTAAAAAGTTCACAAGAAGTAGTTTAACCTTGAGGCCGAGTTTTTCTCGAACTATTTTTTCAATTACGACTCATGCGATTTCGTTAATATTTTGAAACAAATATTTCATTAGTAATCTTGAAATATGGCAAAAGTAATTCCTTATGAGAAAATCCACACGGGGTAATTTACTTTTAGGAGTGAATTTTCTTCTGGCAAAGTTTTCCAAAAAGTCTTATAATTTTGTTCATATTTCTCAGAAATAATAACTGCAGTTAATAGTTTCTCCAAGAACTGCAGCATAGCATGGTTTAGCTTAAGCAATTGGAGTGAGAAAGTTTAGTGCGGTGGACTGTATCTTCTCTTTTTCGTCTGATTAAATTTTTGGGTGTTACATTTACGTATGGTATGTAGACTATTAGAAATTCGGCTTCCTTCGAAAACCATGCTAAGACTACACCTGCCAAATGTGAGTTCGTTAAGCACTTGGAAACTAACAGTGTTCTTCTATTCTTTTGATTATCGTATTGTCGTCGTTACGAATACTTAAAAACACGTGGTACAGACGTATGCTTTATGTAATAAGAAATTTCCTATAATACTTTAAAGATAGCACGTGAATCATAATGCTTTGACCTTTTTCCCGAGTATTCTTTTACCTGATATTATACCTTCTTGTTTTCTGATTGTTATCTCAAGAGTCACTTTGAGAAGTCTCTTCAACTTTCTGATTATAAATATATATGTCCTCGTTATCATAATAACTATATCTGAATGGGTATTTACCAGTTATGTGTTTGTACTTCAATACAAAAGATTGCAATTAGACAATGTGCAATGCCAATATACTTTATTCATCTGACAAATGCACTTTAATCATCTAGTGATAACAAAATAAATCTCAACAATAGTTACGCTTTGTCTAACCTAGGGTTTCTCAACCTGGGGGTCGCGAGAGGGTTTCATGGGGGTCGTGAAGATAAGTGGAAGAGGTAGATATAATTAGAATCTAATACCGGAAGACATAGAGTAATAATATATTATAAGAGGTTTCAGCTGTTCTTCCCGCTGAAACTGTGGCGCCGCCACTCAGGGAAGTTGGTACTACGAACTACTAAAAGCAAGAATGAATCAAATCATTCAGAGCGAGTGAGTCTGGTAGAATTAACCAATGATATACTTAACTACTGCCAGTAGCAGACGATGCAGTTAGTTACAACTCTAGCCGGTAGTGTCGCTGAGTTGTGACGATGCATTTTCGTTGCATTGTGAAAATGATTTGAATTTCCATTAGGAATATGTGCAGTGGTTCATCAGGGTAATTCGTGCCGGAAAATTTTAAATATTATTTTGAATTTTGTTCTGATAGGAATATTTTTATTTTTATACATACTGTTAAGAACAACAACAAAAAAATAGATCTACTAAACACTTTCAACAGGTGCAGAGTTGTTTAAAAATCAGTTTAAATGAAAGATTTACGATATAAAACTAATGAGAACTGCATATTTATCTATTGGATCTCTGCAATAGGTATCCCATACAAGCTCATTACAAACCAGAAATTATTAGGGGGTCGCTGACAAGAGGATATGTTAAAATGGGGGCTGTGATAAGAATAAGGTTGAGAACCACTGGTCTAACATGTTACATTTGCAGCACTTGCTTGTGAAACAGACTGCAGCTGTGTCACATTTCACTTACCAACGTTAGTCGATATACCGGTAGATGATCGGAAATTATCCACCTTGGTTTTAAAGACAAAAATATAAACAAGAAAAATAGTTTATAGAAACCGAAATAAGCAAACAAAATACCAACTTTGAGAAGGTGGTTTACAGTTTGAACATGAAATTCGGAAAATAAAAATCTGTAATTGCAGAACAAAACAAACAAAAATGGAACAATCACTTTTGAATCGTGCGCGGTAACAACGATATGACAACAGCTACAGCCTCGCGACATTTCTTTCTTACCTGATTTGCTTAAACACAGCAAGAAATGGAAATTACTTGTTCAGGAATTGTCTGAGCAAATCAGGTGAACATCTTTCTGGTTTCTGCTCGACAGTTATATCAGATTAGACTAAACGTATATACTTTAATGCGATATTCAACTCTTCCCACTTGTCCGTGTATTTTATGTGGTATTGCATGATGAGGTTCCACAATAAGTCTGAAAGCGAATTTCAAACTTAATACATTTATTTAAAATGTCTTGAAACTTTTGACAAGATGAGGATTTTTTAAAATGTTAAATTTGGTTAAACAACTAGATCGTTGTTCGTTGTTCCTCTTTGGTGCAAATTTCTAATGGAGCGGCCATGATCTATCTGCAACAAAAGGAAGACAAATGGAGGAATTTGGATCAAACGTTCATAGCATAACCATAACAGCAAACAACAAAACAAACGTGACAAAAGTCAATATGAACAATGTAAGAAGAGTTATAGCTACACTGAGGATAATTTTTGACTTATCCTCGTATTTTTAAAATACCAAGAGTAAATGATGCGATGCGTTCAAAATTACAGGATTTGTGATGTGATTTTGAGTTTAGCATTCCTTTCAGCGGCGATGCTATATAAGACGTGGACCGACAACTGAATGTGAGATCCGAACCACACGAGCTCCCGCCTGGAATCAAACCCGGATTTCCCACGCCAAAGACGTGTACGCTAACCGCTGAACCACAAGGGAGCTCATCATAGGAGCTGTACAAGTTGTGACAGACAACCAATTAGAGTTTCAATTAGATGACAAATGCGTGGACTCAGAAGCACTTTAGTTCAGTCCAAGGTTTTGTACCACAAGACGGTTTACGCAGAACCCGGGTAGTGGAATGTAAACAAGTGGTCGAATATGTAAACAAGTGGTTCTATGCCTCGTCGACGTCAAAAGGCACAATGTTAATAGACGACTGTATTTGAATGAATCACATCCTTGTCCGATTGAAAAGCGACTCTTGTGCCCCAAAATTAGTGCACGTACAGGTTATGCTGCTAAGACATTGATACATTTGTGGGAGCAGTGATCAGAGGAAAAACATTCGCAGCGCCGTTCTGGGAGGAAATTACGTAATTGAACAAACTCTGGAGTTATAGACAAATTGTCCGCATGGTCATAACAGATCGTACAGCGTAATCTGTAATGTAAGTTCGACACTGGAGGATCGTAATGGGTGTGAACTTGTCTGCATCACTGGTTCCATGGTGTCTGCTGAACACTGTAATGGTATCATTCATGCTTTTGCAGCGGCTATTATTGACCCAGAACCATAAACGCCTCGGCCTATAATGGGCGCATTAATACCGTCGCTAGTGTATTGAGTGGAAGATTCGTGTTTTTGGTGGGGGCGCGGTGGCTCAGTGGTAGAGCGTTCACCTCTGGTGCTTGGGGTCCCGGGTTCGATCCCCGCCTCCGCCAAGTGAACTTTGTGGTGGACGAACACCGTGCTCGTGGGTTTTCTCGGGGTTCTCCCGTTTCCTCCCACTTTCTTCATTCCACCATTTCACTCATCTCTCATCATCACCGTCTCCTTTAGCCTAACCGGCATAAGCGTGGGACGTAAAACTCAAAGATTTCATTTCATTTCGTGTTTTTGGACGAGTAGTGTTTCAATCTGTCTGCCAATGATGGCCGCCTAGACATTACCTTGGTGAGGGCTATCAGGCAGTTTTAATGTCAAACGTCAAAGCAACCGAGTAGCAGATATGATTGTATCTGGCGCCCTTAGAAGCAATAGGCGATATAAGCTACTATGCATTGAGGACAATCTCAGCACATAAGTTAAAACCATATTCTTTTTTCAATAGTCTCCGGATGCTGAATTTCAGCAGGATGATGCAAGGATACATTTATCTGGAATGTTCATATGTCCTTTAGCTTAAAGGAGAGGAATGATTAATGAAAGTGTTTTTTTTTTTTTTTTTTCAAATCCGGTATGTGCACCAAACGCGCACGTGCTACCTACTAAACCAGCCTGTAGAGCTCATAAGATACGCATTTCAATGAAAGTGAAATAAAAAAAAAATCCGTAATGTCACACCTTACTCCCCTTCTCTCTCTTCATGCCGATGGGAGTTCAATTTTGATTTATACGGCGCTGGAAATGCCACTATTCATCTCAACAACTTCAAAAATTATGAATTAGACACTAATATTGATTGCTTTCGATTACTTGTAATGCCTCCCCTGTTCCGCCGCATTCTTCAATCCTTCTCACTTACTTTGACTAAATTAACATGATTTAAAAAAAAACAGTGCGTGGTACGTGAAACTAAAAAATTCATTCCAAATGGTTCACCCAATTTCCCATTAGATTACCACATACAAGATGACTTTCCATATGTAATAGTCTAGTTGAAAAACCATTTTTCCGAACGAGGATAATAGGTTTGTGAAAAGTATTTGAACCTTCCCCCCATTTAGAATACGCATTTCAGCTTTCCACTCCACATGTCGGTGAGGGCTGAACTCGGATTTAAACGACTACGGGAGTGTCACTATTCGTCTCAGCGATCCCGAAAACTATAGATTGTTACTAGTATCAGCTGTTTACAATTATTTTTATACATCATCCTTTTCGCAAACCCACCCCTCACTTCCCATGCCGATGAGGGATGAATGAAACCTGATTCGTCGTGATTGAGAAAAGAACCTCTAAGTTGTCGCCAACTTGAAACTCAAATATGTCTAGCCGGTAAATAAACTGAAACAATTTTCCATTCTACTATTTTACATATATTTCTTTAATGGTTATTCAATATCGGACTTTCGAAGAGAAATCTAATTAAATTTATTGACCGCGCCTGTAGGGACAACTTCCCTTCAATTTTATTTTAAAATAGGAAAAGATTGAGAAAGAGATATATAAAAGTCAAGAGGAAGGTAGAAGAGGGAGAAGAAGAAAGAGCATAGAAGGAAGAAAGAGGGTTAGAAAGGTCTTCTGAAGAAACCTATTATGTCGACGATAGGGGAAGACCAGAAGAATATGTTGCAGGAAAGGGATGTTGGATATAGTGATGAGCAAATGCAAGACCAAGACCAAGACCTGGGTGGTCTTGGTCTTGGTCTTGGTCTTGTACTGGAACCCTTGGTCTTGGTCTTGGTCTTGGTCTTGCACACCCAGTCTTGGTCTTGGTCTTGGTCTTGCATGCAAGAGTCTTGCAAGTCTTGCATTTAAGAAATCTCAAGCTTTTCATAGGTAAATTTTACTATGGATATAAGGGATAATAAACTCTACAATGCGCCAATAGTAACGGAAATACAATTTATGTTTCTAAATGTAATATAGTTTAACTTCTTGTAAGTATGATGATAGTGTATAACATATGTGGCTTCACTACTTATAAGATATGCCTAAATCACAGTGTTTCGTAATCTGTTTATATTTTTTAACAGATCCAACACTCCACTGATCCCCAAACTGGGAAGGCTACCCCTGAGACGCATGAAAGAACATCAAGACGGCACAGATTATTGAAGTACCATGAATTGCAAAATAATTTTTACACTCTAAAGGTAAAGGATTTTTCTTTACGATCACGATTAGCTAATCCTTGTATTAAACAAACTTCCAAATAAATATTGAGTTTTTGTTTCACTAATTCCAATACGTATCTATGGGGCATAAACATGGACATTACGCAAAAGCGAATAAAAAAAAAATTGCAGTCTTTCGAAATGTGGACATGGAGAAAAAAGGAGAGAATTAGGTGTGTTGAACGTAAAATGAATGAGAAGGTGTTAGAAATATTAGCAGTAGGGGAAAAAGAATTTTAGATTTTGTTAAGAGGAGGAAGAGGAACTGGTTAGGATATTGGCTGAGGAGGAACTGTATTATGAGGGACGTGCTAGAGGGTATTGTGGAAGGAAAGAGAGGGAGGGAGCGAAGAAGACTGTAGTTGAAGGAAGGTGTTAAAACAGAAAATTGCTACGTCAAGACGAAGAGACTAGCTGAAGACAACCGAACGCCGAACCTTCTCAATTGCAGCAAGTAACCTGCCAATAATGGCAGAATAGATATGATGATGTCGATGATATGTTTAGCAATATTGACCAAAAAAGAGAGAGAAAATTAAAATAATAATTATTATAATCAAACCTCTTAATATTTTAAAATAATTTGAGTGAAAACTGAAAATGGCTGAACTGTCTATGTCTGGTATAAACTCAATTTATATGAATATTTTCGACCTGTATTAGAAATACAAAATAACGGCATCAAACTCCAAGTTATTTGAAGTCTCACTTGTGAATATGGATTACTAGCATCAATTACCCACTTCGTTGGGTTAAACTAATAATAATAATAATAATAATAATAATAATAATAATAATAATAATAATAATAATAATAATAATAATAATAATAATAATAATAATAATAGTAATAATAATAATAATAATAATAATAATAATAATAATAATAATAATAATAATAATAATAATAATAATAATAATATATTTCATTAGTCAGTCATTTTTCTATTAGTAAAACGCTCTCTGATATCGATCATTTTCGATTATTTTTATAATTCTCTCCCCTCCTTCCCCCCAAGTTGCGGGGCTAAATTTGGATTTAAATGACATCAAAAGTGTCACTGTTCGTCTCAGAGACACCGAAAACTATGGATTCGGCAGTAATATCGGTCATTTTCAATAAACTTGTATATATATCTCCTCCTCCCTAATGTTTCGAGGCATGGCATCGGAAGTGTCAGTGTTCATCCTAGTGACCTCGAAAACCACGAGTTTGACATTGATAATAGTCATTTTCGATTATCTTTATATATCTCCTTCCTCCCCCAAGTTTCAGTGCTGAATTTGCATTTAAACGGGATAGGAAGTACTGTATCATTGTTCACTTTAGCGACGCCGAAAACTATGGATTCGACACTAATATTTGATCATTTTTGATCATTATTATGTATCTCCTCTCCCACAAATTACGAGGCTGAATTTGGTCGTAAATGGTATCGGAAGGTCAGTATTCAACTCAGCGACCTCGAAAACTATGGATTCGACACTAATATTCGTAATTTTCGATCATTTTTATATCTCTTCCCTTCCCTCCGCCAAGCTACGGGGCTGAATTTGAATTTAAACAGCATCGGAAGTATCACTGTGTACGCTCAGCGATCCCCCAAACTATAGATTCCATTTCAATATCTGTCATTTTCGATAATTTTTAAATATCTTTTTCCCCTCCCTCCCCTAAACTGCACCGTCAAAGTGATATGACAGAAACCATGTCAGGTCCGGTCCTCATCTATATTGAAAATGAGATCGAGTTCGGTCGGGTGGTTCCAGAGTTATTACATTTTATTTATTTTTATACATTTTCTATCCCCTTTCCCTAAACCTCATCTATGTTGAAAATTTGATTGAGATCGATCAGCTGGATCAAGAGTGATGAAGTCACAATGATAGTCACTTACATTTTTAGTTTTTTTTTTTTTTTTTTACATATATCTCCCTCGTCCCCCTCCTCTACGTTGCACCATCAAAGTAAAATTATGAAAATCGCTCCAGGCCTGAACTTCATGTATGTTGGACATTTGATCAGGATCGGCCGAGTGTTTCAAAAGTTATTAAGTTATATTATATATTATACTGAACCTCATACATGTTAAAAATTTGATCGAGATCGGTTCAAGAGTTATTAAGTCACAAACTTAGTCACTTTTATTTTTATTTATATAGATTTTTGTACATCTCCTTTACTCCTCCTTCTCTACGTTGCTTCGTCGAAGTGAACTGACAGATAACATTCCAGGCTTGAACCTCATCTATGTTAAAAAATTGATCAAGATTGATCATTTGGTTCAAGAGTTATTAAGTTTTATTTATTATTTTATAACTCCTTCTTCTCCCCTCTCCTAAGATTTACAGTCAAAGTGAAATGATGAAAACACTCCCAGGCCCAAACTTCATCTATGTTGAAAATTTGATTGAGATCTGTCAGGTGGTTCAAGAGATTAGTAGTCACAAAAATAGTCACTTCCAATTTTATAATATAGATTTATTGTTAATGTTAATGTTATATTGTATAATGTTATCTTGCTCAATCCTCGATGTGGCGTATACCTAAGGGGGCTAAAAGTTATATTAGTAAACAATTACTCAACGTATAACCATCCGTCCAAACTTGCCAACGTACAAGCATCCAATCAAACTTACGGTCACATGCACTAAGTTTTTGTCAATGTCATGAAAATGTTATTTCGATATTAATTTTATGAGCACACTTTAAAAATTTCCAACAGATGCTTGAGTCTCGGAGCCAAGGCCATACCCATATAGTCGACACCTATGGTGTACGGTATTACCGATGTTCAATGCTACATTTCTCTGTAGTTTTGGAAGAACACCAATAATATGCTTTGAAATGAAATGAAGTATCAAGTTTAACGTCCCACAATTATGCATCAAGGCTAAGGGAGACGATAATGATGAGAAATGACTGAAATGGTGGAATGAAGAAAGTAGGAGGAAACAGAAAAATCCCAAGAATATCCATGCACGCAGTGTTTGTCCACCAAAAAAAAGCCAGGTGGATAACACCTGTGTAGCTTGGAAACGAGCAATATCTACAGAAAACGCGAACAACCATTCAGAAAACGACATACTGTAGCTATATGCTACAGGGGTAGACTGACACACACGGATTGCATAAACTACTGGGAACACATTCACTCCAGCAGCATTTTTACTGCAGCCAAGAAATCCATCTCCTTCATTTTTACATTCTATATTTAAAAAATTCAACTAGTGTCGGTACTTGTGCAAGACTCTTGCGTAAGAGTCTTGGTCTTGCACCCCTTGGTCTTGGTCTTGGTCTCGCATCGGGATTCCTGGTCTTGGTCTTGGTCTTGCATGCAAGACACTTGCAAAAACTGCAAGACCAGACTCTTGCGCTCATCACTAGTTGGGTAGTCTATGGTTAATATAGAACAAGATAAAGAAAAGAGAGAAAGAAGAAAATAGAAATGAAGAAATACTGGATAATTATTGAAATATAGTAAGGAAGCTTAAATAGACATTAGAAGGTGCTTCACATCCAAATTTTATTATTCGAGAATCAATTCTGAACTGTTCCTGATGAGACACATGTTCCCTTATATGACTCTGACCTGCATTCAGGCAACTGCACAAGTTGGAGTTACCCTGACGCTGCCTAGACGATGAGAAATACTAATTTAATTATTTATTTGTTGTTTCTGAGCATTAAATAACTTTTATCCAGTAACTGATATGACAGGTGAAGGTCGAACACATGTTTGAGTTAGCCAAGGAAAGAAAGAAATCAAATGATGCACATATTTTCCACAAATCGAAGTTCTTGAAATGTTGAAGAAACTGTCATTACCTCCAACCTATTCCGTTGTTTCGGCTTGCCTCTCAGAGCCGATTTGGATTAATTGGGGATTAGCTACCATCATGACCTCAGTCATGACTCGGATATACGTATGTTACAGTAATACACATAGGCTACATAATAAACATTACTATTTTATATCAGCTTTAGAATTCACCACTTAAAACTAGAGTTATCATTCATTCACACATACACACATCGGACAATGTATTGGTACAGGTTAATAAGTTTACTTGAAAGGAAACTATCATCTAGCTACAGTTTTGTAACATTTATAACACATATTAAGAATAAAACACAAATAAAGATATTAGTTACATGCAAATACATATAAATATCATGTGTACATAGGATGTTAAGTTATCAATCAAAATTCAAAGGTGGAAAAAATATAGATTAAATATTGGTAATATTAAATCGTATCTCGCATATTAATGGGTTTTAAAAAATTGTTAAACGAGTCCTTTTCTCGTCGTTTCAGATAATGTTTTATTTCACGGGACTATATTTCTCCTATTTGGCGTCCACGCACGTAGTCCATATTTATTTAAGTATACACATGTGAAACCTATTTATTCGTCACTAACACATATTTAGTGTATATAATTATTCATATATCGGCCTATATAATTATCTATATATCTATATCCGTTCCTAGAATAAAAAAAACTTAAATTTCTGTCATTCGATTCAATTTGACTGAATCATTATTCTCATTATTTAGTTTGTTATTTTGTCAAATCGATATCACTTATATCTTACATTGCAGTCGCATTTGTACAGTTTATGGAAAAGAAAATTTCACGAATTCGTAGTGTATTTGTTATAATAGTTGAAGAATACTTGGTATTACAGACATTACTAATCACTTTTGCACTAAGATCAGGATCACTGAGATAGAAACACTGTTACATTTTGAAGATTCGCACATGACAAGGGAATTGAGATACGAGTATATGGTAAGTTTCCAGATTCACAGGATTATGGATATATTTTATATTAGTTCCAAATTACGATAACCTGCCTTTTTTACATACAGCATGCGATTAATGATATAATACTGAGATGTTAATGTACACATATAAATTAAACACATTACAAACAAGGATGATAATATATATAGCGGTATACTCCAAATTTACGTTTATATTCGTCGAATTTACGAAATTGTGGCAACAAACACAACCGTTCGAGGCAGGTAACAAGACCCTTTATTTACATTAGTCAAAGTATTTCAACATTATACGATATTCTTCAGTATAACACTCACATTCATTACATATTTATAATTTAATATATACATATACTTAGTCATTTTCTTACAATTTTCTAATTAATTACCCCGATCAATAAAATCCTAAGGTTGCATCACTACATCATGTACCACGAAATAAACTCGACCATAAGATGGGTAACTGCGCGATCTATGAACATGTTTACATAGTTAGTAATGTGTTAATAGATATTAAGAACAAAAGGCAGGTACGTAAATTAATCTATGACACTGAAAAATTTTTGTAGTTTGCAATACAGATGATAAAACCTTAAATGTTAACAATAATTTATGGGCCCATATGTACACAGAAAATTAATCTTTATGGCACGGCATTGAAACAAAAATGGACACGATGAGTACTACAATGGTGAAGCTCGGAGCATTTAGTCAGGAATGGTGGGGAAAACGGAAGCAAAGTTAAATCGTCTACCGGGCGATCGCTCACAACTACAGCGGGTCAACTAGCGATGGAAAAGGTCCTTTGACATATGGCGAAAGTAAATAACCCTACGAATTATATCTTGCAACATCTCCAAACAAATTTATAAGTTGAAATCAGATATGCTAAATGGTTATATGAATTGACAAGTTAAAACAGGGGGGGGTTGAAAACATCTGAAAGAAGAGAATATAAAGATAGCTAAAAGAGACAGGCGCGCCGAAGAAGATAGAACGATAGATATTACAAAGAAAAGTGGTCGAATCTAAAAAATTTTGCTACAATCGTCTACTTCAGAGCCAAACACGTATTTTAATATGCCTAAACAGGTGGCCTACTAAGATGCGTAGCCTAAGATATCTCTCCAAATGCGAGTGCAAGTCTGTGCCCAAGGAAGGATTTTCACAAAGACAAAGGTTTTATGGAAATCCTACCACTCACCGTATCCGGCCAAGCCATTGGAGATCCCGGGAATACCGGAAGGTAGGTGTGGTCTCTTAATTTAGAAATTCCTAATACAAAAAATATCCGACCCCTCAGAAACTGAGAAGCAATTAAGTTAAAGTATGGGAAAAAATAGTATAGAAGTCGGTACATAAAGAATAACTTAATGGGGTAGCCAAAAATAAAAAACCTTAAATAAAATAATTTTGTACTAGCAAGTTGTTTGCCAAATTCTTGCTAGAGCTCCCAATCCTGCAAGGGCGCTAACCTTGGACTCCTGGTTCCAAAATAGTTTTATAAATAGAAATAGTAATAGTTATACAATAAAAGAGGACAATGAAGTCTGGTACGGGATAATAAGACTATACTATAGTAAATATACTGTACTATTTACTCTTTTTCATCCCGTCACCTCTATGAACGGTAACGAACTAAACTTAGCAAAATAACGTTGGAGGAAAAAATCTCAAACAGAAACTAAATACTATCGCGAGTCGGAGATTGATAATGCGTATACTTGAACTGCACCAATTGCAAATTAGTTATACCGTTCTGTAGTTGCTCTTAAACTATACTAAAATATTTAATGCACAAACACCACTCACTTAATCAGACCGGGTAGGCAGTTAATACATACATATATTTACCGATCAAGTTTACTTGAGTTACTAAAATGTGTAAACGAGGAAAATTGTATAAATTTTACGAAATATTATCGGTGATCGTTCTGGCACTACAATTCCTTTAAAACACTTCTTCGGTTCAATTTAGATAATTACGATTAACCAATAGTTTACAAAGTGCAAACGTAGTCAGTCATTTGTACACAACACTCCTTTCCAGAAGAATTTTTGATGTAGGGGTCACTGCCCGTTATTATCATACATAAACAGTCACAACCTTAAATAGTGGCAAAAGAATAATCTGGGCTCACATATACATTAAGGTGTTCTGTTATTTAACCCTTTGGGGATCTTATGGTACAATTTGTACCATACGGGGTGTTTCATGGTATATTGCGTTATAACTCTCCTTTTGAGCTTTTTCGGCCGGTTTTTTTTTCAAGTCCAGAGGCATTGTAGAAGACATTACGTATGGTTTCACACCTTCCTGCGTCGAGACATAGGAGGTGATGACGTCATAAGTCTAAAATTTATATTTTCGTGTAATACTTTTTGGGGGGTTTATGTAAAGTATTTTTGGCGGGCATATTTTTGCACGTAGAAGATTGAAATTTTGCACAAACATGCAGTCCACCGAGTAGTATTTACCAGATTTTATTTCAGATTTCTGCGTTAAAACAGGGGGGATCCAGAGGGTCAAAAATTTGAAAAAAAAAAGGATATTTCTACCCAAAAATCCCGTTTTTCCTCATTTTCCCGCCTTAGATGCATGATGAAAACAAGTGAATGGTACCGCCTGAAAGGCAGTTCTATTCTGAAGGGAATTATATGCGACACATGGCCCTAGGGTAATTAGGGAAGTGACAGGGAATTTTTACCAAAATATACTTCTGTATAGGGGAATTTTGGACATTTTCGGTATTATTTTTTTGCGGGCTTATTTTTGCACGTAGAAGATTGAAATCACGCACAAACATTCAGTCCACCGAGTAGTATCTACCAGATTTTTTTTAAAGATTTCTGCGTTAAAACAGGGGTATACAGAGGGGCTAAACCTTGAAAAAGGGAAATTTTTATTTAAAAAATTCCTTTCACGGGATTTTCCCGCCTTAGATAGATGATGGGGACAAGTGGATGGTATTGCCTGAAAGGCAGTTCTATTCTGAAGAGAATGATGGGCGAAACATGGCCCTAGGGTAATTAGGGATGTCTCAGGGAATTTTTACCAAAATATACTTCTGTATAGGGGAATTTTGGACATTTTCGGTATTATTTTTTGCGGGCTTATTTTTGCACGTAGAAGATTGAAATTGGGCACAAACATTCAGTCCACCGAGTAGTATCTACCAGATTTTTTTAAAGATTTCTGCGTTGAAACAGGGGGTACAGAGGGGCTAAACCTTGAAAAAGGGAAATTTTTATTTAAAAAATTCCTTTCACGGGATTTTCCCGCCTTAGATAGATGATGGGGACAAGTGGATGGTATTGCCTGAAAGGCAGTTCTATTCTGAAGAGAATGATGGGCGAAACATGGCCCTAGGGTAATTAGGGATGTCTCAGGGAATTTTTACCAAAATATACTTCTGTATAGGGGAATTTTGGACATTTTCGGTATTATTTTTTGCGGGCTTATTTTTGCACGTAGAAGATTGAAATTGGGCACAAACATTCAGTCCACCGAGTAGTATCTACCAGATTTTTTTAAAGATTTCTGCGTTGAAACAGGGGGTACAGAGGGGCTAAACCTTGAAAAAGGGAAATTTTTATTTAAAAAATCCCTTTCACGGAATTTTCCCGCCTTAGATAGATGATGGGGACAAGTGAATGGTATTGCCTGAAAGGCAGTTCTATTCTGAAGAGAATGATGGGCGAAACATGGCCCTAGGGTAATTAGGGATGTCTCAGGGAATGTTTAAAAATTTCCCTCTGTATACGGGAATATGGGACATTGTCGGTATATTTTTTTGGCGGGCTTAGTTTTGCACCTGGGAAATTGGAATTGTGCATAAACATTCAGCCCACCGAGTAGTATTTACCAGATTTTTTTCAGATCACTGCGTTAAAACAGGGGGGTCCAGGGGGGCTAAAAGTTGAAAAAAGGATATTTAGACCCAAAAAATCCCGTTTTTCCTCATTTTCCCGCCTTAGATACATGATGGAGACACGTGAGTCATACCGCCTGAAAGGCAGCTCTAAGCTGAAGAGAATGATGGGCGAAACATGACCCTAGGGTAATTAGGGATGTCTCAGGAAATTTTTTACCTGAGATCATGGAGTTTTACGGTAATTTGGGGCATGGTGGGAATTCCTGATAAAATTTCTCCCGCCCTTGGTATTAAAAATAGGAACTTGTAATTTGGCACACACATTCAGTATACCAAGTACTATTTATCACATTTTTTTATATGGCTACGTTCACACAGTGCCGCTCCAGAGGGGCCCAAAGTGCGAGAAAAAATTTCCCTCGGAATTTTTTCCTTTGACATAATTTTTCCCGCTCCTGGTATATGGTATGAGCATGCAAGTGGTATCATTTGAAAGCCAACTCCATTCTGAAGAGAATGAGGTATGAACCATGATCCTAGGATAAATAGTGACGATGCAGTAGCTGCTTGATTGAAAGTCTAAAAAATAGCCCAAAAAACCAGGTGCCGGAAAGGGTTAATTACACTTATTATATTATATATTATTATTATTATTATTATTATTATTATTATTATTATTATTATTATTATTATTATTATTATTATTATTATTATTATTACTCCCTCATATTTATTCACATTTCATTTCGTAGATTCATTTTAAGACACCCGATTCTTTAAATACGCCGAAGACTTTTCAAAACAGCCACATTCTATACATTAAAATCTATACGCCACTAAATGAAATTCTCAAGCACTGACCAATACATGAAAATTTGCATGATCCAAGACTCACTTCTTCCAATAAGATCCACACCCTACATTTACTCTTCTCAGCCTAATGGCTGTATATTCGCAAGTAAAATTCAGTATTATTTACTTTATTCACATTTCTAACATGCAAATTGCTGTGTAAAATCCTTCGTAATTCTGTACTGTACTTATTTATAAATATATTTGTATTCCAAAATCAACAATGGTATTATTTGCAGAAAGCAAGGAAAAGAAAATTTTAAAACCATAATCTAACGATGGAGTAGCGTTCTGTATAATGGCTTGTAGTTAAACGCGAACGTAAAGTTGAATTTAATCTATTATTTAACTATTTAACTGCAGAACGTATAATACTCTTCAGGATAGGTAGCCAGTAATGTACTTTATTGATTTAGCTACTCACATGGACTATGGCTATCATATAATTCCAAATACTCTTAAAAAAAGGGGATAGTTTTAAGATCACGTAGAACCTTAACTATTATCCTTGATAAGAAAACACTAGCGACGGGCGATTGTTTACTCGACGTGAGATGGCGCTGTAAGGTGAAAATAAACTTTGTACTGGGAAAACGTGTTTTGTACTCAATTAAAAACTAGGCACATGTTGTATATTATGAAATAATTGTGCAAAATCATGATAGATCTGACTAATGGACGAATTACTTATTAGCTTAGGCCAGAAGAAATGAATAATTAAGAAACCAACAATACAATGTCCTTAAATAAGTTAATAACACTCTCACACATACATCCATACACACATACATGCTACATCATAACAAGCTGAAACTACACATATAACACATATTACTACAAAAAATCGTCTACCACATATCTACAATAAACAATTCACTAAACATCACCACAGTTTAAGCAGTGGTGCCCACCCCCCCTCATGTCCATGACGCACCCCCCTCAATTGTCTATCCGTAGGTGTTCTTCCATGAAAAAAATATGTTTTCGATTAATTTTTACACCCTCTCAAACATATTTATATAGATTTTTAACCCCCCCAAATATTTCAATGACGCAGTTTGCGTCATAGCCCCCCTTGTGGGCACCCCTGGTTTAAGCGGTTATGATGCTAAAAAGGAGGGGGATTGTTAGGGCCGAGTGGCCCTTGCACCAAAACCAACCTATTTTCTCAATTATAATATTATTGTTGGTGACCCCGAAGGGACATATCAAAGAAAATTAAGAAAGATCCCTTTCTTGAGGAGAAATTACTTAACCCATACTACACTAGAAGCCGAATCAAATAAGGAGTAAAATAGAAGTCCCTGTTAGAGTTTACTCTAACATTTTAAAACTTAAGTTGATTGCCACAGAACCTACGTATACCACCATGTCTAGAGAAATCAAATATACTACACACATAAAGCTGTATTTGGACAGGCTACCACAACCTAACTGAATTTTGGAGCATGAAGGGAATATTTTAAACGTTTTCAAAATCACCAAATCTTAGTTTGAAGACCTCACACAATCCGAAAATTAAACCACTGGCACTTCACACTTGTCCACGAAATCAAACATGGTGATCCTGACGTGCAACTTGATTTTTCATAGCTTCTGCTTATTTTTCCGATGCAGTTCCAATGGATTAGGACTCCAATAGGCTTCCAAACTGTTTATCTAGCTATTCAAGTGATTGCTATCTGTTCATTGTAGATTTATCCTGCAAAATTAGTCAAATTTTACGGAAGCGATGTAAAGGCTGTTTACCCCACGAAGTCTAGACGACAAAGAAAAAGGTAAAGACGCGTCAGAACACTCAAGTGGACTATAGTTCCCAATCCTGGCGCAGAAACCTTCGAGGCAGAAAATAAAAAATCTAATGGAAAATAGCGAAAACTGGATTAAACCGTATTTTAGCGGGACATGGGTATCTCATCGGGACGAAGGGGGTCTAAAATATACTATCAAATATTGGATTGGTGGAAAAATTCAAAAAATTCTACACAATTGCTAACCTATGATTTACATCGAACTAAGAATTAAATTTTTATAATCATCCAAATGAGATTCCCATACACAAAAATTTACGAAGAAAAATAATGTATGAATAAAAGAAATTATTTCCTGAAAATATAATTTTCTTAATTATTCTCAAACTTCTGGATTAATTTTTATTTGTACATAAACAAAACGGATTTAGTACGTAAACCGAAAATTATACAGTAAAATCCAAGTAATTTAAATCCAAGATTTTAAGTTCAAGTAATATAAATTCTTGTGAAGCCTCAAAAATTATACGGCTATTCCATGAAAATATAATATTTTTACGAAAGATACCTTGAACATATATTTTTTTTTAATCTGAGCAGGTAGGGAAGTAATAAATACCACATTAGCGGACTAACTTCACCACTCATTATTGACTGATTTTAATCCCAGTCACACTGGATTACAGAAAAGAGATAAAGAAAAGAAAATTGCATAATAAAACCTCGGAAAATGCTGGGGCTCACCCTGTAGGCGACGCTTACAGGCTTCGTCCGACTTCTATGAGAAATGGGCAAGGGCTACCGAGTCGAGAGTGGGCTTGGTTATAAAATCTACCCCATCAGGATGGTGCTGCCTACAGTCGGACAATTTGTCCATGCCGACCAGATGCCGCGGTCGGATTGCCGGCGTCGGACACCGGCGCCTTTCCGTGCGATTTTCGACCATGACAAATAGTTGCCTTGCCGAGCAGTCGGCAAACAGCCGAAAATGAGCATTAAACGAGCCGGCGCCGCCGTCAAAAAGAGGCCGGCATAAGGAGTCGGCAGAGGGTCGGAAAAAGGCCTTTCCGACTGTTTTGCCGACTTTTTCGGTCGGCAACAGTCGGCAAAGTGTCGGTAAAGGACATTTTATTTTACGATTTTCGACCGCTTGCCGCCTCGGCAGAAGGTAGGCAACTTGAAACAAGTAGATCGTCGTGCCGCCGCAGATGGGGGCCGGCTGCCTCCGGCGGCCTGCCACCGTCGACGGCGGCAATCCCTTTTTCCGACCGCGACTTCCTGATGGGGTAGTCTACGTAAAAGTAAGCGTGGAAAAACTTAATCGGGACGATGAATGGATGTGGAAGAGAGGTTGCAGATCTAATGGAAAAAAGAAAGTTGGGGTTCCCATGCATGCAAGAAACAAGGTGGAAAGGTAATAAGGCAGGAAAGCTAGGTAGCTACAAGTTGCTGTATAGTGGAATAAATCGATAAGGAAGAAATGACGTGGAGATAGTACTTTTTAGTGCTCTGAAAGGTAGTGTTGTCAATGTGAATAGAAAGAGCGACAGAGTGATAAGTGTCAAGATATGCAGGACAGAATAGCCAATGTAGTGTGTGCAAATAAGCTGCTAGGTGGAAGAAAAGATAGAATTCGGGGAGGATCTGAACCACGAACTTCACAGCATCTCCATAGAGAAAAGAGTAATTGCGGATGGTGACTTGCATGGGCATAGAGGAAGAAGTAAGGAAGGTATTTGGAGATTATATAGTAACTGGCATGTGAGAGAAAGGCACGATGAAGGAGAAATGTAATAGATTTTACGATATCATTTAATTTGGCGATTTGCAACACATTCTTTCAGAAGAGGAAAAAGTACCTTTTGATTTACAAGAGTAATGGAAAAGAAAGTCAAATTGATTGCATTTTTTACCGAAGACAACATCTGAAGGAACTTAAAAACTGCAAGCTAATAATTTGTGAAAGCATGGGCCCACAGCATAAAATGATAAGCGTAGACGGTAAGTTCGCTAGTACAGACTGGTATAAAGTCCCGTTACCCTCTATCGCTTGTCCATATATTCATAGGTAGTCGTATTGTATTAATGTGTGATCACGCAGAGAACAACTTAGATGTAGTGTGACTATTCTTTACTATTTATTTCAGAGTGTCTGTGTGTACACAATCGAGTTTGATCTCCATGTGTGATGTGAAATTCTCCTCAACATTGCTACCGTGATGGTAGTAAATGCACGTCGAAAAGCATCTTTAAGTTCGTCAACTACCTCTT
The DNA here is from genome assembly GCF_964235325.1 of Thermobia domestica. NCBI lineage: Eukaryota > Metazoa > Arthropoda > Insecta > Zygentoma > Lepismatidae > Thermobia > Thermobia domestica. The sequence goes on from NC_137458.1 coordinate 121,320,696, forward strand.
AACGTGTGGCAGCAACACTTTGTTTAATAAACCCTCATAATGCATTGTTGCAAGATGACAGATCACGAATTCGAGGTGGCCGCTCCAAAAGTGCAGGCGAATGGACAGAACCACGTCCAATCCATTTATCAGGAAATACGTATCTCATTAAGATATTCTCTAACGGCAATAGCATAATGGGCTTTTGCTCCATTCTGCTGGAACCATATATGACCGAGCATTCCCCAATCTTGCAGATATGGAAGAAACCAATCACGTAACATAAGATACGTAATGTAATTCACAGCACTGTCAAAGAATATAGACCTACCAAGTGGGTTGCAAACATTGCAGCCCAGATCATGACATATAGTACGTTATGTTCAAGTCTTCATGAAAACTGCAACAACAATAAGCAACAATTCATTAACATGTATGTAATACATAGCGGTTAAGGGGTTTTATATGTACATTAGCACCTGCAACAATAAGGAACAATTCATTAACATCTATCTAATAAATAGGGGGTAACGAGACTTTCCGATCACTCTGTAGATACTATATGAGACCACGAAATGGAGAGCTGAAAATTAGCTCGTTCAAAGAAATCGTTAGGAAATGAGTAAACCTGAAAGAAGAAGATGTTCAAAAATTGTGGATCGTAAACAGTAGGATCATACACGGAGAAAAATGCATAATACAGTCGGCATGTTAATGCTGTTTTTGCCAGGTTACGCGCGTCACCACATTAAGTAATGTTGTTTCATCCGTAGTACGATCTACACCACCGTCCAGCGAAAATTTTGCATTGTGGGACCACCATTTTAAATCTAGAATTAACGTCATACCCATTCCGACGGTGGTAACTTACGTATATAATGTTGTTACCACCTTCCTACGACTGTCCCCTCTTGGTTCTTTCTAAATCTGTGACTCCCTACCTTACGAGAGTAATAGTTTTTAACACGAAATCAATCATGTGAATAAAATTATCCAATCACAGAGAGTCTAGTTCGACACCGAACTCCAGACTTGGCATAGTGTTCCCACCTGCTGTACTTTTATACATGAAATTAAGGAGCGCATCCGCATAAATACGATATATCCACACAGAAATCCTAGTCCTTTTTTTCTCAGTGTACTAACGGCCACAGGGAACTTTGGATAGAAATTCACGCAAGAGTCCCCCTGCAGGAAAAGAGCCCTGGTTGTGGAACGAGGAAATGCAAGAAGCTCTTGACGCGAAGAAAGAAGCAAATAAATGTAGGATACTCCTATACATGTTAGATGCTTCTACTACGAGAAAAAGCTATACATATTAGGAAAGACCGAAGATAAGCAAATGCAGAATATTACGCAAATTAAATAAATGAAAGATGACCAAGGATTGGTGCTTACCGATAAAGACAAGATCAGAGTCAGGTGGGCCAGTTACTTTGAAAATTTCTAAATGAAGAACATCTGAGGAAAGTTTTCAGCCATAACTCCAAAATCTTGAAGCAACACCAAGAAAAAACGAGAAGAAGTAGAGAAATCGTTAAAGAAAATGAAAACAGGAAAAGCGATAGGTCCAGATGGCAGACTAGTAGAAGCATGGAAGAGTTTGGGACCAGAAAATATAGATATCGTATGGAATCTGATGCAGAAAATTTATAAACAGGAAAACAATACCAAGTCAATGAAGAGAGTATTATTGTACCCATTTTTGTATGTGGAATCTACAGAGGAATCAAACTAATGTCACATACGGTGAAGATTTCGGAGAAAATTGTAGATAGGCGATTCCGGGAGGAAACATCAATAGAAGAAGAACAATTTATATTTAAACAAACTATGGAAAAGCATCAGGAAAAACAGAAAAAAGGTTGCATATGGTGTTTATTGATTTGGAAAAGGCCTACTACAAAGTGCGTCAGGAACAATGGAGATGTCTGAGGAAGAAAGGAGTACCTGAGAAAAATGCAAGGATAATCCAAGATATGTATACAGGAGCTACGACCCAGGTAAGAAGTTGTAGGCTATGGGATTGACAGGTTGGATTATACCAGTGCTCAGCCTTAATAAATCTATATCTTTTCAGCATTCTCGTGGATTTTATAACTCAAGATGTGAGAAATTAAGCTTCCAGGTGTATGATGTTTACGGATTGTACTATACTTTGCAATACAATCAGAGAAGAAGTTGAAAGGAAAGCAGAGAGTTGGAGGAAAATTTTGGAGGAAGCTCAACACTTGCGGTATCGACATTTGCAGTACTGCGACATTTGCGGTACTTCGATTATCATATTTGTGGTACTGGGACATTTGCGGTACTATTCAAAATAACTTATTCTAAGCTCAGAGAGGATATTTTCGGGTGTTCAGTTGGAGGACAGACACCAGTATCAACTGCTACATAAAGGCCATGTTTTATCACATTGGGGTAGCCAACAAGTTGTTCTAGGGAGGGGATAACATGACTTTCAGGGGACCTGGGCTTTTTCCATACTAAAAGTAGATTAAAAATCTTCTTTCAGAAGATCAAAGGGACAATGTTTGCTTCCTCCTAGTTACATTCCGATGTCTGCTTTTGTCTATAATTGGGCAAACTGCTGATTACAACACTTAAATGTGCCGTCCATAAAAAAAGTAACGTGCTCAGTTGTACACTGTCTTCCCTTTGCAGTGCAAAATATTAGCATTCTTCCTTCCTCTGTGGTGTCATCTGAAAGTAAGAAGTTTGTCTCATCATCTACCGTTAGAATATACACACATTCCACGGTGTGTACCGCAAATGTCCCACTGTCTAAGGGAAAGTTTTGAAGAGTACCGCAAATGTCCGAAAAAAATGGTTTACTCATTGTACCGCAAGTGTCCAGTACTGCAAATTTCCTGATACCAACCTTGGAAGACAGAAGGCTAAAATTTAGTAGAAAAAAAAAAAAAACGGAATATCTCGAGTTGAACGAAGAAGGAAATGGGGAAGTAAGATTAGAAGATGAAAGACTGAATGAAGTGAAAATCTTTAAACATATTGGATCAGCTGTTCAAAAAAAAATGGTAATTTGGACGTGGAAATAACTCATAAAATGCAAGAGAGATGACGAAATTGGAAGAAAATATGTGCCGTGTTGTGTAATCGCATAATCACGTCAAAGAATAACGGGATGATTTATAAAATAATGGTTAGGCAAAGCAATGATTTACGGAGCAGAAACATGTCCAATAAAGAAAGCATATGGAAAAAGATTGTTACCGAAATAAGAGTGCTATACTGGATGTGTGGGATAACAAGAAGAAACAGAGTGAGAATAAGAGAGTAAGGGGAACAACCAAGGTTATGGAGATACCTAAGAAGATCCACGAAGAAACATTATAATGGTATGGTCATCCAATGAGAAGAACTAACGACTATGTGACCAGAAGAATGATGGCAATGGAAATAGGTGGGAAGAGAGGTAGAGGGAGACCAAAAAGGAAATGGATGAACATGATTGAGAGTGACTTCAGGGAGAAAAGTCTAACAGGGAGAGAATTCCGGAGCAGGGCTTTATGGAGAAGACTCATCAGAAACGTCGTCTCCAAATAAGTGAGAAAAATGAAATCTTTCAGTTTTACGTCCCACAGTTATGGCGGCTAGGCTAAAGGAGGCGGCGATTATAAGAAATGAATGAAATGGTGGAATTAAGAAAGTGGGAGCAAACGGGAGAACCCCGAGAAAACCCACGAGCACGGTGTTTGTCCACCACAAAGTCCACACGGCGCGAGCTGGGATTGAACCAGGGATCCCATGTAGTGATGAGCAAATGCAAGACCAAGACCAAGACCCGGGTGGTCTTGGTCTTGGTCTTGGTCTTGCACATGCGGTCTTGGTCTTGGTCTTGCACTGGAACCCTCGGTCTTGGTCTTGGTCTTGGTCTTGCACACCTAGTCTTGGTCTTGGTCTTGGTCTTGCACACCCAGTCTTGGTCTTGCTTGCAAGAGTCTTGCAAGTTTTGCTTTTAAGAAATCTATGATTTTCATAAGTAAATTCTACTCTGGATATAAGGGATAATAAATCCTACATTGCGTCAATAGTGAGGGAAATACAATGTATGTTTCTAAATGTAATATATTTTACCTTCGTGTAAATGTGATGATACTGTACAACATAGGCGATGACCTTTACTTTTTTTTCAATGGGTGATCACGCTTCACTACTTATATCACAACATTTCGTAATATTTTTATATGTTTTAACAGATCTAATACTCCACTGGTTCCCAAATTGGGGAGGCTACCCCTGACAGTGAGACGCATGAAAGAAAACCAAGACGCCACAGATTACTGAAATACCATAAATTGCAAAATTATTTTTACACTCTAAAGGAGTCAGATTTTTTCTTTCCAACCACGATTAGTTCATCTTTGTATTGAACAAATTCCCAATTAAATTTTGAAATTTAGTTTTACTGTTTTAATATGTACTGTATGGGGCAGAAACAAGGACATTACGCGAAAACGATGAAACAGTTAGACTTTCGAAATGTGGGCATGAAGAAAAAAGGAGAGAATCAGCTGGGTTGAACGGAAAACGAATGCGAAGGTTTTAGAAATAGTAGCAGTAGGGGAGAAAAGAAGAATTTTAGATGTAATGAAGAGGAGGACATTGGCTGAGGAGGAACTGTATTATGAGGGACGTGCTAGAGGGAGGGGGCGAAGGAGATTGTAGTTGAAGAAAGATATTAAGACAGAAAATTGCTACGTTAAAACGAAGAGACTAGCTGAGGACCACAGTCATCGAAGCTTCTCAGCTGCAGCAAGTGACCTGCCAATAATGGCAGAATAGCTATTATTATGACGATGATGATATGTTTTGCAATATTGACCAAAATAGAAAGAAAAAATTAAAATAATAATAATTAAACCTCTTAATATTTTAGAATATGAAATGAAATTAAATTTGTGAGTTTTACGTCCCACGATTATGCCGGCTAGGCTAAAGGAGACGGTGATAATGAAAAACGAATGAAAATGGTGGAAAGAAGAAAGTGGGAGGAAACGGGAGAACCCCGAGGAAACCCACGCACACGGTGTTTGTCCACCACAAAGTTCACTTGGCGGGGGCTGGGATCGAACACAGGACCCCAAACACCAGAGCTGAACGCTCTACCATTGAGCCACTGCGGCTCCAATATTTTAGAATAATTTGAGTGAAAACTGAAAACGACTCAACTGTCTGTCTTTTGTGTAAACTCAATTTATATAAATAGTTTTGACCTACATTAGAAATACATAATAACGGCATCAAACTTCAAGTTATTTGAAATAAGTACGAAATCACTCTCAGTTGTGAATATAGATTATTTATTGTTGTATAATGTTATATCGTTGAATCCTAGATATGCCGTATACCTAAGGGGGCTATAAGTTATATTGATAAACAATTATTCAACGTATAAGCATCCACCTATGAAATCAAACTTGCGGTCACATGCGCTAAGTTTTTGTCAATGTCATGAAAATGTTATTTCAATATTAATTTTATAAGTACACATTAAAAATTTCCAACGGATGCTTGAACCTCAGAGCCAATGCCATACCCATGTAGTCGACATCTATGGTGTACGGAATTGCCGATGTTCAATACTACATTTCTTTAGTTTTGGAAGAAGAACACCATTAATATGTTTTGAAATGAAATGAAATATCTACTTTAACGTCCCACGATTATTACACTGAGGCTAAGGGAAACAGTGATGATGAGAAATGGTGGAATGAAGAAAGTACGAGGAAACGGGAAAACCCACGCACAGGGTGTTTGTTCACCAAAGAAGCTCACATAGCGCAAGCTGCGATCGAACCAGGGCCCCATGTACCAGACGCGCACGCTCTGCCACTGAGCTACCGTGTCCATAACTTGCTTTAGTTTATTTTTGCTTATCCACTTCTTATAGACACAACTATTCTTCGTATGATTTACCAAAATCCAATCATGGGCCGTCGTGAATGATCAAATGATGACCAAAGTAAATCAGACGCTAAACTTATTATAGCTTGTAACAATTCATAGAATTATGCTGTCGGTCGTCTCGTGAACAACCGATTCAAAAAACGACATACTGTAGCTATATGTTACAGGAGCAGATCGACTCACATGGATTGCATAAACTACTGGGAACACATTCACTCCGGCGGTATTTTTACTGGAGCCAAGAAGTTCACGTGAAAGATGTAATGATTTTTCCCCTTCCTTTTTACATTCTATAAAAAATCAAGTAGTACCATACTTGTGCAAGACTCTTGCGCAAGAGTCTTGGTCTTGGTCTTGGTCTTGCAGGTATGGTCTTGGTCTTGGTCTTGGTCTTGCAGGTATGGTCTTGGTCTTGGTCTTGCATCGGGATTCCTGGTCTTGGTCTTGGTCTTGGTCTTGGTCTTGCATGCAAGACTCTTGCAAAAACTGCAAGACCAAGACTCTTGCGCTCATCACTAATCCCATGCACCAGGGGTGAACACTCTATCACTGAGCGGACGCGGCCCTGAATTGGACAAAGATGGAAGAGGAAGAGAATTTACAGGGACATTAGTGCATATCATATGTTGCATTCAGCTCTCTGGTAAGAACATAAGGTACCTAAAATTCTGGCAGTGATGACGGCTTCCCATATATCCCATTGTAAAATTCGCAATGTTTTTGCACTGTTCACCGCGGAGCGTTTTGCAATCCGAATATTTCTTTCTTTTTTTCGAAGGAGTTGTCCCCAAAAATAAATGACTACACCTAATTTTGGAATTAAATCCTAATTTCATTTTCCACCAAAATCAAAGGAATTCTAGAAGAAATAGTGGGAAATTGCAGGATAAATCAACATTTTTATTTTTTATTACTGATTTGAACTCCCTTCAGAGAGGGATAATCGGGAAGTCTTAAAGAAAATGTACGACATATTACGTCAAAATTAACTCCTTTTTTAACGAAAATTATCGTGGTATTTATTTTTGAAACTGAGGAGGTGAATTCACACTTTCATTAACAGATTGTAACTCCAAATTGAAAGAATGTTTATAATTGCCACTAAGAAAATATTCACTAAACTGTCATAATCGATTTTTTTTAAGTGATTTATTTTGGAAAATCCCTTACATGTAGATTTGTAAACTTACAAAATGTATTTTATCCCCTTTTTACCCTCTTATACTCGATGGATGCAACCCCAAATAATAGACTTATTTCTGTAAGTGGAAGGAGGGCACATATCAAGTTTAATCAAAATCGGATAAGTTTTACTAGTTATAGTGGAATTGACGAACGAACGGATACACAAGAAATGCCAATCGAGTCAAATGATAGAAGCTTGGCTAATGCTCGCTTCAATTATTATTAATAATAATAATAAATCAAATAAGTAAGTCTCAATACACAATAAAGTGTGTCGTCAGTCAGAAAAGATTGGAAGCCATTTCATCAGTTTGTAAATATTAAAATCTTACTTTCAAAATTGGTTGTTTACTATTTACTAGACCAGTGGGCACAGCTCTCAAAATGTCCTGTATTTGTTCGTTGTTTTTGTATATTATTCCCCAAAATTTGAAAATGAGAGGCGGGGAGTGGGAGGAAAAGATTATCAACCAGTTTATGCGATTCGATTGTAGGATTTATTTATTTATTTTTTAATGATCGATATGTTAGTTGAACCCGGAAGTTTTCAGTTACAAAGCAGTATATCCTACTACTCTCAATGTGAATGTGTAATTACTGAAATAGAAATACGTCTTTTGATATTATTGTGTATCAAGACAAAGACAGTAATAAATAAATCTGACAGTCTAGTTTCGAACTTGAAAATAAGGCCAAAAATAAATGATAATTTTATCGTCTGGGTCAAAGACACTGCACGATTAATCATTTACTTTTTCTGGCACTTCCCACTATAAATATCACCTGTTTTTACACTCAGGGACAGCAAATTGTATAGTTCAGAAAGATAAGATACATATGTATATACATTATCATGAATGGCAAGTGTATATCAATTGGTTGAAAAGCGTACATGTGCGCATTGAAAATTTCCGCCGGAGTTACATCAGCTGAGCTTGAATAGGCGTCAAGCATTGGCTTTTCTAACGCTGACGTCGTCTCAACGTCACACATTCTGCTGTTCGCTGCTCGCGCCCCCTCACAAGCCGCATGATTCTATGCCCTCCCCTCTCTGCACAGCGCCCTTTGCGTAATTGACTTTGCCGGGGATGGTCGTGTAGCCACGAAGGACGTCTGCTAAAAAAAAATATAACAGTAGACTTAGCTCGTACATTGTATCGGCAAAGAGAATGTGTGTGTTGTATTAACGCGTTATCTTTCGAAGTCTTGGAAACGTCTGTTGAAACCAAGTTTTTTCATATATTTATTTATGTTCATGTGTTTACTACACATGACCGGTGCTAGAGTTCGTGCCGTACGGGTGAACAGTGTGAATCAGGACCTAAAAATATGGAGGAACAGTCTGGTTTATGGATTTTTGGCTATGGGTCCTTATGCTGGCATCCGGGATTCGAATTTCAGGACTCAATACTCGGGTTCGTGAAAGGATTTTCTAGAAGATTTTGGCAAGGAACACCACGCACAGAGGAACAGAAGACAAGGTAAGAGTTGTTTTTTAATCATGTTATTATTATTATAAGCAAAGATATACTTTGTTTTTTTTATGTGTTTTCTTATTCCTGTTATATAGGTATCTTTTTTAACTGTCATCCATCACCTTGACCTACTTTGCAGTATCTATGAATAGTGGTCCGTTCTACATTGTGTTCATAACTGAATGCCTTTTAAATAAAACTTTAAAAAATATTGCTGTTTATTTTGTTTATTCATGGTGAAATCATGTATAAAGTTCAAAAGCATTGTTTTCATTTTACACATACGATTTTATTGATCTGCTTTCGTTAAATCCGCTTCCACGAATTGTGTGTGTGTGTGAAACCCCAGCAGAAACCTTTAACATGACACGCGTCCTGATAGTTTTTTGTTTCTTTTATTTTTACAGCCAGGGAGAGTTGCAACCTTAATTGAAGATAGAGACGTAAGTTAACTATCCTTTTTTGTTAATATTTAGCCTAATTTATTTATCTATTTTACTTACTGTATAAAATAACTGTCTTTTTGGTGTGTATTTTTGCTTATGATGATAAGGGTGAAAATCGCTTGTACACCTGTTACAGTGCTGTGCTTGACTTCTACTTAACGTATCACAGGAGTTTCACCCTTATTGCTTTTCCCCCGATGTCTGATGCAACCCGTGCCACAGTTTACATTTCCGGGATGAAAAAAGTAAAGAAGAGCACGGGTTTAATTGTTTGGTTATTCACCTTCGTTTTTTTTTTTTTTTTTTTTTTTTTTTAAATTTCTTCTTTCAAAAGATGTGTCCTCCTTTTTCTTTCTTTCCTTTTTCAATTCTTAACATATCATTTCGGGATAATTTTGCCTCATAGAGGTTCCACCCGTAGCGAAACCTGTTGGGTGTTAGCGGTACACGTGTTTACTATGACTCCACAAATAAAAAGCAAATCCTGGTTTTACTGGTTTTAAATTTATGCTGTGTTTACATTTTCTTTCAGTTCGAAAATAGACTACAGTGTGAATGTAGAACAGAGTTCTCAAAAGGCCTTGTGTCCATCTTAAACACAAATTAAATACAACTTTTTTACAAAGCTATCTTACAATGTTTATTATAAATTAATTAGAAATGTAACTGTAACATTTCTAATTAATTTATAATAAACATTGTAAGATAGCTTTGTAAGAAAGTTGTATTTAGTTTGTGTTAGAGTTCTCAAACTGTGGGTCGGTTACATATTGTCCATGAGAAATAGAACGTGTGCTATTATATTATTTTATAGTTTGTTTTTAAATAAGTATATTTTATGCTTTATTACTGTATGAGTATGTATGTATTTATTACTGCATGAGTATGTATCAAGGGCGCCCATGTGGTTTTCAAGGAGGGGGGAAAGTTTAGCGACATTTCAAAGATAATTTCAAATTTTGCTGTAAGTATTGTAAAAATTCTATTGGGTTTTCGATATTCCGAAGTACAATTTCCTCTCGGGGTGAGCGCCCCACCTTGCTCCCCATAATGGGTGCCCTGTGTAATTTTCTGTCATCTTTCCTCTCTTGTGACATGGACTTGAATCCAGGACCATAATCCGTCCGATTAATCCGTCATTGTAAACGCTTTACCATCCATGCCAATAATAAGTGTTTTGCGCTATGTTCATTGGATTGTAAACACTTTTTGGTAACAAACATAAAATTTAGCCCATTAATGATACAGGGAAGGAGCAAAGAGGCTCAGCAGTAGAGCGTTCACCTTGTAGGGGTCCTTGGTTCGATCGTAAGCCATGAGTTCGTGGTGGACAACATCGTGTTCGTGGTCTTTTATCGGGTTCTCCCACAGTCTTTTCATCAATTCATTTCGTAATCATTCGCTTTCATTAACTATTTTAAATTATATCACCTATTTTTAGGTGATAGTGTAGAATCTTCATTAATCGATTAAAAAAGTACCAATAAAGCTTTTTACTTCGGTTTTTTTAAAGCCTGGAGGCATTGTAAAACACATTACGTATGCTTTCACATTTTTCTGCCTCGAAACATGCGTGATTACATCATAACTTTTAAAAAAAAATTTCTTATGCCTATTTTTTTTTTTTTATTTTTCTGGCGGCTTACTTTTGTACCAATATGATCGAAATTTTGTACACACATTCAGTGCATCCCACAGTATTTTTTTAAAAGATTTTTCTGATCAGTGCGTTAAAGCAGGGAGGTCCAGAGGGGCAAAAAGTTAAAAAATATTTTAAACAAAACCCTTTTTCCGCCTCAGATACACGATGGAGACATGTAAATGGTACCGCTTAAAAGTCTGTTCTATTCTCAAGAGAATGATGTACGAACCATGATCCTAGGGTAAATAAGAATGTCTCAGGAAATTACCTGAGATCCTGTTTTATACGGGGATCTGGGGTATTGTGGAGATATTATTTTTTGGCGGGCTTACTTTTGCACCTAAAACATTGAAATTTTGCATACACATTCAGTTCACCCCTTAGTGTTTTTTTTTTCTCTGCGTTAAAAGAGGGGGGTCCAGAGCGGCAAAAAGGTAAAAAAAAAAAACTTTTTTTTAAACAAAAAATTTTTTTTTTTTTCGAAATTTTCCCGCCTCAGATACATGATGAAGACATGTGAATGGCACTGTTTGAAAGGCTGTTCTATTCTGAAGAGAATTATGCACGAATCATGATCTTGGGGTAAATCGAGATGTCTCGGGAATGTTTTATATTACATCAGGGTCATCTGGGGTATTGTGGGGATGTTATTAGCTTATTGCTAAATATTTTTTCCCGCCCTTACTATTCAATATAGAAGCTTGAAATTTTGTACACACATTTAGTACACCCCTTAGTATTTTTTAATTGATTTTGAGATCTGTGCGTTAACACCGGGGGGTCCAGAGGGACTCAAACTTTAAAAGGGAAATGTGAATAATACCGTTTGAAAGGCTGTTCTGTTCTGAAGAGAATGAGATACGAACCATGATCCTAGAATATATAGGGATAACGCTGTAGCTGCTTGACTGAAAGTCTATAATTTACCTTTAAAAAAAGCCATAATTTAAAAGTGTTAATGCCTAGGGGTCATAACGCGAGACGTAAAACTATAGCCACCCATAAGGAGTGTGGGAACCTCGACAAATACCGGGAGCCCGTTTCAATTTTTTTTTTTCATTTATTTTCTTCATTCATTCATTTGTGATTTTTTAATGTTTAAAATTCCCGACAGCGACAAAAATAACTTTTCTAGAGACTAAATTAAATTATTTAATAACAAAACTCTATCAACAACTTTCTAAACGTCTATTCCCTGTTCAGCGTAAGCTCTAAACTCTGATAAACAAAATATTTGTATTTGACACAAATACTATTGGCTAGTGAAGTATCACTCCCCATGGGGAGGAGCAAATTATACATGTGCATTTTGACAATACTGTCTCGTGTTGTCCAGATATTTACAGCAGCAGCAGAAAAAGAAAGAATAAAAAAACTCGAAAGATTAATAAATATATATATATATATATATATAATATGAATTTCGCTGGTAAACAATTGTTGCTTAGTGAGTAAAGGTTTACCTTGTTGGTGTTTCACCACAACACTCGTAGAACCGGGATTCATGCCAGCCATTTTTCAGACTTTGAAAGCAGAACACGCGTCCACAGTTGAATTGGCGCCATAATTACTGCGCATGCTTGGTATTTGTTTGCATTGTTTCATTAACCGTACTTGACTGCAATATTATTAGAAAGTCTATGATATATTTTTGTCATTTATAATAACGTAGCAGTTTTATAGGTAAGTCTTTACTTTGACTCCAACTGTGACTTTAATCGGTTCTTATAGGTTCAGTTACTTCCTGGAACTGTTTGTGCGTGAGTCACTTGTTAGAACTGTTCGTGGCTTTGGTGTGACGTTTTAGTTCATATTTTTCCCACTAGGTGTCTGTGTAGTCATATGGTAGTTGGTTAGTAGTCACATGTTCTGTGTGCATGTATGTGTGTGCTTCTGTTTGTGGCATGCGAGAAGCGCGTAATTGAATTGGTTGAATTGAGTTAGAGAAAACCTATCATAGTTGTGGTCTAAACTGAAGATATTTTCGACGTATTCTAAAAGTGGACGTTTATTGGTTTCTTGTTTGTAATAATAGCAAGTGTGCTCGGTTTAATAAAACGACGTGTGTGCAGAAAGGAACATTTTTCAGTAATGTTGAGTATTGTGCATGTGTTCTTGGTATCTTATTTTTTCGTGTGTGGAATCAGCAGTTATGAGTTCATTATTCATGAGATTTCTCCTATGGCGAAATGGTGAGTGTTTTCTTTTTTTAATTCATATTATTTTTATTCTTGATTTGTTTTGCATTTGAGTATTAGGCAAAGTATTTGGTTTGCTGCTGCTTGTCCTATTGTCTTGTTGAGATGTAATTTTTTTTCTTTGTCATGCACTGATTTATGATTAGAGACGAGTGTTTTTTTTTAATTTTTCCCTTCTTATCTTACCTTTATAGTAGTGGTGTGATTATTTATTATTATTTTGGATGTTTTTATGGTACTTGAGCGGGGGGGTTGGGGGGCGGTAGCCCCCCATTTAGATCTCAAAATTCATAGTCACCGCTTCACCTGAATTGAATATTTAGTAACATTGTGGCCCTTGTACTTATAGTATAATTCTTAACTTCGTATAGTAACATTGTGGCCCTTGTACTTATAGTATAATTCTTAACATCGTATAGTAACATTGTGGCCCTTGTACTTATAGTATAATTCTTAACATCGTACATTACTTTCACTGTGTTAGTAATTGTAATCGATTCATGTGATCCGGTTCCGGGAGCAGTTTAGGAATGATTCCTAAACTGCTCCGGGAACCGGATCACATGAATCGGTTGAAGTCACAGTTGGAGTCAAAGTAAAAATTTGCCGTTTTATATGGAGCTTCGTAGTAAAAGTAATAATCAAATCATATGAATTATTTTGCGGAGGAGTACAAGCGTCGGTAGGCCAACAGCAAATCAGCGAGATTTAGTTTCACTTGGCTTTTTTTATCGCAGTTTAGAGCTTAGCCCGAACAGGTTATACATATCTAAAAGGCAAGCACTACTATTGAAAACTCAATCCTTGAACTACTTTTTATATTATTATTATTATTGAATGATTTATACAATATTAAATAAGTAACATTTGTTTTCGCCCGGATGTACAGACAGGGTAAGTAATAAAGTAGTTCTGGTTTAAACTCCATAAAAGTAAATACACATAAGTTTTATGATGTAATTTAGACTATTTGTACCCCCACTGGCAAGCACGTAGCCAGGTATTTATTTCAGGAGGGCTTCAAAGATTTTGGGAGGTCCAAATTCAATATGAGTATAAATTAGGTTAGAATTTATAAAATCACCCCTAAAATTAGACTATTACATTTACACAAAAGTTGGGATATCCGGAGGGGGAGATCCGGACTCACGCGCAGCATAGGTCTACATCTCTGCCTACTGGAAATCAAACTGAGGGCTACATAGTAATTCGGTTATTCAAATGATCATATTGGCGATTAGTTTCCGTAAACCATGTGAATGATTTTCAGCTTTTTTTTTTTTTTAATCATTAATTGAATTTCTCTGTTTTCTTGCATGAGAGAATTGAAGGAAGAAAACATGTTCAAGGTCTCATGGAGATGAGTTGAGTTGATTTCGAGTTTGTCCCTTTCAGCAGCAAGGCCATATGAAACGTGGACCTACTGATTAACGTGGAATCTGAAGAGCACTTGAGCTCCCGCCGGGAATTAAACCTGGGTCTCGCACGCCAAAGGCGCGTATGTTAACCTCTTAGCACGAAGAAGCGCTCTCTTTCTGTCATGGAAATGAATAACAATTCTTGCTACATCAGTTTGTAACAGGATAGGATTCATTGAGTAGCTTTCCGCGACGTTAAACTCTAGTTTCCTTGAGCCATAATTTAGCGTGAGAATTAAATCTTAATGACTTTTTCTGAATGTTAATTCCTAATGATTGTTTATTTCGGCTGTCATTGGCTGGTATTGTTATTGGCTGCCATTATGACCTAAGTTTTACTTCATTATTACCTCAAGTTTTCAACGGAGTATGTAGAATATAATAGAAGGCTATTGATTGATTGTATTATTATTATTACTATTGGATGATTAACGTCCCATTTCAGAACTGGGCTTATATGAGACTTGAATCTACAGCTTAACATGAGTTCGAATACAAGGAATTCTATTAATCGAATTCGAGACTTCATCACCAAACAAGAACGCTAATTTGGGAGTTTGGATTACCAAAACACTTTTATGTGTTTATTGGTTCATGTGCGCGTCAGAAATATACAAAATCTCAAGGATCACAAATTAGGAATAGAGTTCATTGGGGGAGGTGATAATTCCAGTTGATTCCAAGATGTGAACAGTGGAAAATCGCTTCCCCATGTATTGGTATGGGAGTAATTATAAATATCATCCTTGATAGACTACCCGCAATCCTGTTGTGATTAGCAGACTAGTATAACGCTAAGAATGTAAAATATTAATATCTCAATGCTAAAATGAAACTAAATGACATTCAACCAAACTTCCTTACGTGGTGTGACTTGACATTGCTACTTTATTTTAGCTACAAGACTTGTCATTCTTAAAGTACTGGGAGCGGCGTCACATCCAGAGATAGAATGGACAGTTGTCCTTCTTTCTATGCTCAGAACCTAAATATATTTCTTTCCCTGAAGATTAAACTAAACAGGCCAATAATCGTGAACAAACATTAGAGAAGAGCTTAGTATGAACATATAGGCCTAGTATCTTGTATGTCCTTATTTAACATAATTTCGGGAAGGAAAGTAGAAGTCTATGCACTTCTTCCTATGGACTTGAAATCAAAATAAAAAGAAAAGATAGGATTGCATTTTACAAATTCAAGTCCTGCTCGAAATAGAACGCTCTGGATATAAACCCGGGTATCGGGTACGATCCTACTTTGATAGTTGTCCTTGTTCTTCATAACCATGGTGTTGCATAAAAATGTAAACTAAACTGAAACTGTTTTTGTTTGCAACATTTGTAATATCATAATATTTTTGACGTAGCAAACCAAATAATTTTCCACTGTCGGATTATTAACGGTGTTAACACCTACAATGTGGAATGGAATTCTTACAAAAACTATTAATGGCTATGAAGACAATGCTCTACCTAAACACTAACGTTCTCAATTCGTTATGGTAAGCTTTCCAGTTCGTTCTCCAGGTTCAAACACAATTTTCCTTATTGCCAAGTGATTTTAATTTTACAAATGTGCAAGAATAGTATATTCTATTGCTTGACATACCCAAGAAATTTCGGCAGTATTGTGTACAGTTGCGTTTGACGTACTTTAATATATGTTTGTGGCATATGCAAGGATTTTGGGGGGGAGGTTTAACTCCCCTCCTTCGACAACATGTTATGGAAATATTTATGATATTAAGATCGGTATATAAAAATGGCGCTTATTATGAAACGATTTGAGCTTAGGTGCTTAATATCCCTCCTTCCTTTCTTGGTGAAATTCTGTATTCAACGTTATATACATATATTTGAAGCGATATTACAGATTTTACGGAAAATTCAACTTACCGTGGTAGTTCGATGGATCTCGACTACACGTACGGCCATCAGGCATGAAATCAAGGCCTTCCAACCATGACCAAGAACATGGTAACTACTTAGTCACGTGGAAGTTCTCTCATTACCGTTAGATAATTACGAGAAAGTAGTAAAGTCATTTAGATCTACAATTGACTGGGCTAAGTAGAATCAATCTTCTCTTTGGTAAATATGGGCTTAATTGAACTATTCCGGCATTAGGTACCTAGATATCCCTCCCTCATCTCTATCGTAATGTTCCCCATTAACTGAAGTAACTTTGGGTTGTTTACAAAACAGTATACATTGGAAAAATATATCAATGTTAGGTTTCAAAATGACATGTTTATTCTTAACTGTCTTATCAACAATCCTTCTGCAATATTTTTTAAACGGATATTTCGAAAAGTTTCTCCAGTTTTGCACGTTGCTAACCAAAATTCGTCCTAGTTCAGCTTACCTTCATAGTGTACGAGAATGTACTGAACGTCGCATAGATTTGGCATGGCCTTGCTTGGATTTCCTCAAATTACAAGGGAAACCATATTTTCATTTGAGTTCATTGGCTATGTTCCCCGGAAAACCGAGTGGACTGTCTGTCATCAGGCTTTGTGTTAGAAATTGCTGAATATGATAACGAAATTTTGCGACCACTGGTTTCCTTTACGGTTTGTCCCTTTTCTCTTAGAAATTTGCCATGCAGTAGAGGTGGAATGTACCGATATACTGTATTATTATTATTATTTTTTTTTATCACTCCTGGAGGCTTCTGTATTTAGTACGCCCTCAGAGAAGATGGTTGATCCAGCGGGAACGTTTAAGTTCTTCATCCGGATAATTCGTTGATTTTAAGACCATGTTATTGCTTTCTGGGAGACGTGTTTCAAGAAGGTTTCTCCTACTACAACAGACAATTTTTCTTATCCTGCCATTATAATGGCTACCATCTCTAACAAGTTACTATAAGTGTCACGTACACCACAAATGTTTCAATTTTGATAAAGTTCCACCACAACACTATTTATCATGATATCGATGTATGTAACAATTACGATAACCAATATTCATTGTAGGTACTAGTTTCCGTAACAGCGGCTCTACTCTCTGCATGTGCGATAGACGTTTGTCAACAATAGCTCCTCCTCTATCTATCCACTATATACTTAAGAATACTCTACTTCCGACAAAGCCCTTTTCATTAGTTTGGGAAATTACAATTAGAGAGCAGTTTTCTTTCTAATGGCAACATGGCATTCCGCTTTTGGCAGTAGCAGAATATTTTATACATGCTCAACATGCAAAGATGTGTGCTCCAAAATTACTTCGGTTGTTCCAAAGTATCCGCGTTTTAAAGTATGTCTTTAATCTTGGCAATTAACTAACTAAACTAACTAACTCTATGGCCTATGGAACCCGGAGGTTCAGTGCCGCGTTCACAAAAGCTCTCCACTGACTTCTATCCTTAGCTAATTGCATCCAGTTTCTACTTTGTATTCCTATCTCTGCGAGATCCATCTTAATATTGTCCTCCCATCTGCGCCTAGGTCTTCCTAATGGTCGTTTTCCTATGGGTCTACCAGTCAAGACTTTGAAAGCGTTTCTACTTTCTTCCATTCTAGCTACATGACCTGCCCACCTAAGCCTCCTAGACTTGACGACCCTAACAATGTTGGGTAAACCGTATAAACTATGTAGTTCCTCGTTATGAAGCTTCCGCCATTCCCCATTCTCGTTCCTCTTGGGTCCGAATATTCTTCTCAGGATCCTGTTCTCAAATACTTTCAGTCTATGTTCTTCCCTCAGAGTAAGCGACCATGTTTCGCAACCATATAGAACAACAGGCATGATTATTGTTTTATATATTTTAAGCTTCAAATTCCTCGACAGAATTCGCGACGACAAGAGATTTTGAACCGAATAGTAACACGAATTCCCTGCTTTTAGTCGACATTTAATTTCTTCGTGAATATGATTTTCGTCTGTTAATATTGATCCTAAATATTTGAAAGTATCCACTTTATCAAAAGCATTATTTAGTATTTTAACTCCTCCACAATTTGCCGTATTACGGTCCCGACGCACTTCCATGTATTTAGTTTTCTCTGCATTTACTTCTAAACCCATGTCCCTGCAAGCGTTTAATAAGATCTCTGCATTTATTTCTACTGTTCTCCTATCATCCCCTATTAAATTTACATCATCAGCATATGCCATAACCTGGTGAATTCCGTTCAACTCTAGGCCCTGGTTGCTATCTTTGATTTTCCTTATGGCGTATTCCAGCACAAAGTTAAATAATAATGGCGACAACGCATCTCCTTGTTTCAGGCCATTTTCGACGTGGAAGCTCGTGGACAAAAATTTTCCTACCCGGACTTTACTTTGGGATTCACTTAAACATATCTTAATTAATCTAATTAGCTTTCTCGGTATTCCAAGTTCTGTAAGAACGTTGTATAATGTTTCTCTCCTAACCGAGTCGTAAGCCTTTCTAAAATCAATAAATAGTTGATGTAGCGGGGTATTGTATTCCCACTTCTTTTCGAGTATTTGGCGAATGGTAAATATTTGGTCGGTAGTTGATCGATTTCGTCTAAATCCGCACTGATAATCTCCAATAATTTCATCTGCGTATGGGGTCAATCTTGCTAACAGAATATTTGAAAGGATTTTATAGGATGTTGACAGAAGAGAAATGCCTCGATAATTATTACAGTCAGTTTTGTCGCCTTTCTTGTGAATTGGAACAATGATTGATTCTTTCCACTCTTGTGGCAATTCTTCCTTGTTCCAGATAAGGAGAATGAGTTTGTGTATCTTGTTCCACAATTTTTCGCCTCCAGCTAAAATTAACTCAGCCGGAATTTCATCTACACCCGGAGATTTGTGTTTCTTCAATTTCTTTATAGCGGCTTCCACTTCTATTCGATTGGGTTCTGGAATATACGGTTCTGCGGTGTGTATCTCCTTTTCTCCACGCACATTAGTTTTTGGCTGCGTGTTCAGCAAATCGTCAAAGAAATCTTTCCATCTATTTAAGAGGCTATCCGTATCGGTGAGAACTGTTCCGTCAGATTTCTTTAATATATAAGCACGAGGTTGATAGCCTTTCTTAAATTCGCTGATCCCCTTATACATGTCCCGAATATTTTTATCTTTACTATTATCTTCAAGTTCCTTAATTTTACCTTTCAAAAAAATCCCGTTTCTTTGTTCTAAACGGGATCAATCTTGGCAATTATCTAATGAAATTAGAATAAAATAATCTTGAAGTTTTACGTCCCACGGTTATGTCGCTAGGCTAAAGGAGACTGTGATGATGAGAAATGAATGAAATGGTGGAATGAAGAAAATGAGAGGATCCCGAGAAACTCCACGCACGCGGTGTTTACAATTATCTAATGAATGTATTACTCTTAATTTATTAATATGGGATACCATAACCTCGAATAGTAAATATTTTAGTAGCACGCCACGCCTATGGACGTGATGACCGACAATAAAAATACTGCTCGTATATTCACTAAAACTTAATTTTAAAATTTCAGCAGATAATTACGTTGTGAGTTGTTGATTCAAGTCTATGGGTCTCATTGCGAATCAGTCTGGAAATTTGGACAACGCAAACAAACTCAAAATATGCGTTCTTTTAGCGATGCATATGTGAAAGAAGTTGCAGAACAACCAGTCGCGAAGGACTATTTTGCGTATCAGTATTCACTATACAAAGACGATCGCAAAACGTAAAATTTGCGTCACTGACGCCATATCGTAAAATCAGTAGATTATATCGATTATCGCAAACTAAAGTGCAAATTTGGCGTTGTGTCCACGCTAAATACTACGGAATGAGATCGTAGGACATGTGCGTACGTACTATGTTCGTGCGAAATTCTGCGGATGATTAAAAGTTATTTTTGGAATTGTGTGTGTATTCATTGCCTCACACCGTTAGCGGGCAGTGGGTCCACCACTCCACATTCGAAATGCAGTTTGGTCTACGCAGTAGCTACATAGCTATTACCCGGAACACAGAAAAACACCAGACAAACAACATATAACTATGTCACAAACAAGTTTATTTTGTACTGTACTTTTTGGACAACGGAATGTTGGCTTAATTCCACATTCTTTGTTTCGTAATACCCGTTTAATTAATATTGATTTGACATTCTTGCTAATTTTCTTATCTATTGGGAAGACATTATCGTAGTGACGCAAATATAAGTCAAATGATCGCATTTCCTCTTATGATTTTGTAGTCTGTCACATTTTGTCGTACACAGCTAAATTATATAATATAGAAATACAGGGACAAGTGTTTACTAAAATTGTTGAAATGTCAACAAAAATTTTATTTTCTAAGAGAAAAAAAAGTATTATGTACTGTAGAAGCTAGAAATGAAATGGGTTATTGACATTCATTGTGCAGCATTTGGTACAACAATTAAGTAGTTATACACAAGGAAAAAAATACATCCCACTGCCACTTCCATACGAACCCAAGATCTTGAAGATAATTTCCTTGGCATTTATCGTAGCGCCTCTTAGATTCAAGTTATCAAGTAAATAGTTTTTATTATTATAAGAAGTAGATTTTTTAACGTACGTAACTTTGTGGAGTACACTCGTAAAAAGATTTTTTTCTGACTGTATATATATATATATATATATATATATATATATATATATATATATATATATATATATATATATATATATATCATATCATTACAACAACAATATCAATATCATTACAACTTAAACTTTACATTTAAAAGATTTTTCCTTATTGGTTAGTAATTTGGCCATTGAATCTATCCAATGGTGCTATTCTAATATTTTAACAACCGGTTCTCTCTCTCTCTCTCTCTCTCTCTCTCTCTCTATATATATATATATATATATATATATATATATCGAGAACTAATGAAGACATTGGAGTCATTCAAAAACGTGTTGCAGATAGGTAACACAGGTAATAGGCATTAGAGACCGTTTACATGTTACATAACACTGTTTTTGATCAATTTTATTCCCTCCCTCTCCCTTATCACACTTCATAATGCAAGGCCGAACCCTTTCCCCTTTGTTACGTAACTCTTCTTGATTTTTTTGTTTAGTAACTTTGCTTATTTTGAGGCTTATCACAATAAAAAAAATGACAGAACTTTTTATTACAAAATGTTTGTATTTTAAATATATTTGTAGTGCTTTTCTGGCAATAATGCAAAGTATTCGAAAATGGTAGTACCGTAATATTATTTTAACCCCATGGGGATGTTTAATTAACCAGTCTTAATTCTTCGAAATTCCATATTGTCGCTTTCCCAAAGAGATCGAACCCAACCTCTTAGGTCACCGATGATTGGCAAGGAGAAAGTGCTGCAGGAAGATGCAGGTGAAATAGGATCTAGAGAATTGGCACTGACCTCTTTCTTCTGGAATCCAGGATGTTTCCTGTATTTGAAGTTTCCCGTTATCGATGATACAAAGAAGTTCTCTTCCGCGTATATCACAGATTCAACGTGGCTGTACACGTGAAGGAGCAGTGACATCTCATTTGTGAACAAGCTTTCGACCATCTTCTTTGGACTTCAGTTTACACCTTTTCAAATTCTTCTTGTCCTAAATCAGTGCCAGAATGCGAATAAACTCGATGGAAAATTCAAATCTAAAGATAAAAAATTCAGTTTATGAGGTGAATATCCGACGAATTCGGTTTTTAATATCTTGTTTTGCTTGGATCGTTCTGTCGCGGAAAGTATTATTTCACGAAAAAGTTTCTTCTGTTTTACATGCGAAACCCCTTGGATGAATAAAGTGGGTAATGATTCAGATCAAAAGTTTTAAATCTGTTCTCAGAAATGGTGATACAAGTGGGAACGCGAGGGCATTTTAAAGCGATAATTACGATCGCTGACAACTAAGTCCAGAAAAGCGTGTACCTAAAATACATTGCGGCGATAGCCACAAAACAGTTTTTTATTGTATTGTAATACACGCAGGGCTCGTCACCAGACATGCTAGTGTCTAGTAGTGTCTTTAAATCCCTTCTACATGATTCAATTTATTCAGGCTATGTTCTCAATTTTACAAAACAATATAAATATTTATTTATAAAAATGAAAATAATTCAATAAAATTATTTGTTTAAAAGATAAACCTGAAAAGAAAAGGTAAACCTGAGAATAAAAATAAAGATTACAGGAAAAATTACGTAACGAAGACGTTAACCCCCTCTTTCCTCATGTCATACTTCGTAACGCAAGGCCGAACCCCCCTTCCCCTTTGCCGTATTACGTAATATGTGGACGACCCCTTAGATACGTATGACATTCATTACACTTACAGATTCCAGTATCTCGGACAAAATCCCGAAATTCATATTCAAATTTCCCTGCCCATTTAATTGAAACAATTGAAAGTTGTTTGTTTTCATAACAATACAAGATAGCGGGAAAAGTACAGAAGTGTTTTCACTAATTTGTTTTGCTTCTTTCTTTTACTTTTGGTTACGTCATGCGTATGTCTGTGTTTACGTCTGGGTATAACAAACGGTTCTGCGAACTCGAAGTATTTTAATAACCGGTTCTAGCGAAGCGGTTCGAACCGGCTGAATAGCATCAGTGAATCTATCTATCTTCTATGTAAATAAAAATGAAAGTGACTAGTTTGTGACTTAATAACTCTTGAACCTCCCGACCGATCTAGATCAAACTTTCAACATAGATGAGATTCGGACCTAGGTTGGTTTTTATTTCACTTTGACGCAGCAACTTAGGGGAGGGGAGGGTAAGATATTTGAAAATGATCGAAAATGACCGATATGAGTATCGAATCCATAGTTTTCGGAATCGCTGAGACGAACAGGACACCTTTGATACCGTTTAAATCCAAGTTCAGCCCCATTCGTATTCCTAAGGGGGGGATGGTGACATATAAAAATAATTGAAAATGACCTATATTAGTGTTGAATTCTGAGTTTTTGTGACCGTAAGTTGATTGGTGACAGTTTTTGCCCTTTACGTCCAAAATTATCCCCGTGCGAAGAACGTGCATTCTGCTAGTAATTCAAATAAACATTTTAGGACTTGTATGTGGGGTCACTTTTAGGACAATGTGTGTCACTATTAAAAGTATGCGTTTCACCGATAGAAGAGGAAAAACAATAACACACATAATTTAGTGCTAGTTAACAGCGGATTTTTCATATACACAGTATATACATAAACAATAACTTTCAGCAGAATAAAAAAAAAGTTATTATTGGCAAGGGTGATGACACTTTCAAACGCCACAAAAATTAGTTTTTCCTCGATTTTTCGGAAACCATGCCTTAAAATTTATCTTCGAACCAGAGGCTCCCTCAGAAGGAGATACCATGACGCGCAGAACATCATGAGTTGTTTTTGGGAGATTACAGAAATATTTAAGCTAATTTGATTTTCGGTCTTAAGATTATTTTCTAATTTCATCTGAAACTAAGAATAATGCTTTGGAACTACTTATTATCCTTTCTAATGAACGTGATTATAACTAATCACGGGAGACGAGATGTGAGGGGCTGTACGTAAATTCATCACTTCGAACACTTTCACTAATTCTTGGTTCCAAAGCTCTGCCAAATCCTGATGAAGTTTGTTAAAAATAATGAACCATTTACTGTGAAAATTCTGTAAATCTGATGGGAGCAGTCTGCAGAGAGAAAGACAGAAATATAGACTACAAATTTAGTTTTAAAAGTATCAATTTTCTAGGAGGGGAATCTCAGAGCATTTCATAACCCCCACTGTGAATGGTAGAAACTATACACAGATAGGATGCGAATTACCGAAGGTTAAGGAGAACCTCCGTGGTACTTGATGATCGCTATTTTTCAATTTTTTCATACTCAGCGTGCAATTGGGGGGGGGGGGATTTCTCTTAACTTACTTTTTCTAATAAAACTTATTTACTTTCCATTTAATCTTATGAGTAATTTACCGAAAATACTACATACTCTCTCTTCCTGGGAATTATTAAAGTATTCCGAGGGAGGTAGTGATTGATTTGTAGGAGTATGGTATTTTCATCCCTTAAATTTTGGTGAATTCTGCTGAAAGCTTCAAAGCATTCTCTTGTACTTAATTCGCAGTTGGGTGAGGTGTGGAAAGAAGACATAAACCTACTGGATAATTATCTAAATGTAAGAATTCTTTTTATTCATTGTTGATTACGTAGAAATGGGAGATGTTAACACTGAAGAAGAGAAAAGCATTGATTAAACTTAATCATAGCTACAACTTGATTTGAGGAAGAGGAATACAACAGAAAAATAAGTGGAGGCGCGTCATGGTCCATAGGAGGGAAGGGGATGAACACCGCTGCTTCAACCATCTCATTTTGTTTTTAGCTCGCTGCAATATATCGAGTAGCTCCGCGTTGGGTAGCCGCTGACGCTCTCGGGGAGCGCTGTGGCTCAGTGGTGGAGCGTTCACCTCCGGTGTTTGGGATTCCTGGTTCGATCCCAGTTCGCGCCGTGTGGACTTTGTGGTGGACAATCACCGTGCTCGTGGGTTTTCTCGGGGTTCTCCCGTTTCTTCCCACTTTCTTCATTCCACCATTTCAGTCATTTCTCATTATCACCGTCTTCTTTAGCCTAACCGGCATAAGCGTGGGACGTAAAACTAAAGATTTCATTTCATTTCATTTTCATTTTCACTGACGCTCTCGACTTTGGTGTGAGCGATCCCAGGTTCGATTCTCGGTGGGAACATTCGATCGGAAAGGTGTAAAATTCCTTTTCTGGGCAGCTATCCTGAATGAAATTTTTGCCCAATCACACCAAGCAAATACCTGGATGGTACCTAACATAAAAATCCCAGGCTGCTTCCTTCCTTCTCCACTTCCCTGGGCAATGTAATCACCGAAGAACGTCATCTCTCTCTCATGTGATGAGCTAAAATGGCCATAGAGGCCGAAAGCCCAGTAATCTAATTTCTAATTCCCCTAATACAATCTACCGAATGAAATGACTCTTCTTTTAGTTAAACAAAAATTTATATTTAAGTTGATCATTATTGAGGGTTATATCTTATTAAGTATGCTATGTTCTGTCATGTTGCTAGCGTCATAATAAAAAGGTTGATGAGAGTATGCTGCAGTATTAGTTTCATCGTTATAGCTGGTGTTATGCAGTATCAATTTTTAGGTTTACAAAAAAAAAAAAAAAAAAAAAAACGTATCTCATCTTTGGACAATTTTTATTCATTAAACGCTAATAATACCACATTGTAGAATTTTAAGAGTAATTATGCTTAGTCTATGGAAAAGTAGCAAAGGCGCTTTCAGCGTGTCAAGCTATTCTATTCTATTCTATTCTAATAGCCTCCTGTGGATTTTAATCAAATCGTTTTACGAAAAAGGTGGAGGGGAGAGAGGAGTTCTCTTGTGACGTCATAGCTCAGCTGGGGAATCATGCTATTTTTGATTTTGGTTCAATAGTTGAATGATGTTAGACACAAAAAGAGAGAGAGAGGGGAGGAGAAGAAGAAGAAGGAGCAGTCAGAAGAAAGAGCTGCGCAGAAATCTTGTTATTTTTGGACCTTGTTGTGTAAATACAAGTATTGCCAATTTCCATTCTATTTCCAAG
The DNA here is from genome assembly GCF_964235325.1 of Thermobia domestica. Taxonomy (NCBI): domain Eukaryota; kingdom Metazoa; phylum Arthropoda; class Insecta; order Zygentoma; family Lepismatidae; genus Thermobia; species Thermobia domestica. The sequence continues at coordinate 121,346,508 of NC_137458.1, forward strand.
ATACGTTTCTGTTATCTGTGATATATTGATTTTTTTCTTCAAGAAATATTAAATATCATTAAAGATGATACTTGCAGCGATATTTTCTTGGAAATGTATATCTATAAGATGTTTTAAGGTAAAATAGTAACTATATATTTTGGTAGATGATATATTAAGTTCTGACAAACTCTTCTATAAAATAGGGGCCGCGGTGGCTCAGTGGTAGTGTTCACCTCTGGTGCTTGGGATCCCTGGTTCGATCCCAGCTCTCGCCAAGTGAACCTTATGGTCGACAAACACCGTGTGCGTGGGTTTCCTCCCACTTTCTTCATTCCACCATTTCATTCATTTCTCACCATCACAGTCTCCTCTAGCCTAGCCAGCAAAACCGTGGGACGTAATACTCAAAAGATTTCATTTTTCGTCTATAAATATGCTTAGTTCCCTACTAATTTCTGAGATACGAGGATTAAAATCTGGGGTGTACGACTGATCAAATGCATGTATTACTATAGGCTAATGGTATTCAAGGGAATCCGGACCCTGGGGATCTGGACCCCCCTACTTTGAAATCCCGGCTATTCTGTAAATGTATTCTAATTTTAGGAGTAATTTTACAAATTTTAAAATCATTTATCCTCCTATTGAATTTGAACTTCTCTGAAATTCCTGCGTATGACCCTATTCAAGAATACACCCAGGGGTACGCGATGACTTCTTAAGGGATACGTAAAATCATATAAGTACATTATACTATAGTAGGTATAATATTTATTTCATAGTCCTCTTCCAACATTCCATTCTATTCCATATATTTCGTCTTAGTTCTATTACATTTATAGCATGATTCTCTCGCTTCTAGTAAAAGTAGTAAGTAGTAAAATTCTAAATTTATTTTTGATGTAGTTACCTACATGTATAATATAAATTAGGAATTCTTTAAATCTGGAGTACCGCTTGAATGGGAAAGAATCGTCAGGGGGTACGCGGACCCCCCCAAAGTTTAACACTACTGCTATAGTTCGTTTGATTCCAACGTAACTTATATTGACATTCAAACTTCTGAGTCATAAATTTTAGTTGAGTACTGAATCTGTATATATTTCCTTTGGACACCTTTCCAAAATTAAGTTCGTTCTATATACTACTTACAGGTTGCTACATATCTTAGAGGAAAACTATTTTGAGCCATATAGATACCGATATTGGTGTGTTAGTGTTAGAGGGATAGTTACTTTGCGCCATGCGTATTAAAGTTCAAGACAATATGCCATTCAATCCTTCTTTCCATTTCAAATTAAGCTATCTTGTATTTGTCTCTACAAAGTGATCTATTGATAATATAGAGATGACTATTGTGTTCCCGTTATGCGACATTTTATGTATAATTTGAAACATGGTGTAGCCCTATATTATAAATGGTGTCTTGGATTTCAATTTAACGTCGGGGGCGCGGTGGCTCAGTGGTAGAGCGTTCACCTCTGGTGCTTGGGGTCCCGGATTCAAACCCTGCTCCCGCGAAGTGAGCTTCGTGGTGGACAAACACCGTGCTCGTGGGTTTTCTCGGGGCTCTCCCGTTTCCTCGCACTTTCTTCATTCCACCATTTCACTCATCTTCACAGTCTCCTTTAGCCTAACCGGCATAACTGTGGGACGTAAAACTTAAAGATTTCATTTTTTTTTCAATTTAACGTCCCATAATTATGTCCTTGAGGCTAAGGGTGACGATAGCAAGTGAATGAGGAATAATTAGTGGAATGGCAAAGTGGGAGGCAACGGGAGTGCCCCCGAGAAAATTCATAGACACGATGTTGGTCACCATAATCTTATTTAGCTGGGGATCGAACGAGGGACCTTACGCACTAGAGTTAAGCGCTCTACCACTAAGCCAACGTGCCCTCCTATCGGTATCTTGGAGCTATACGAGCTAAACTAATTACTGAAACATTCTGCATGCAGGTGGTCAATTAGATTTGGGCGTTTTGGGACGCTTTGTGTGTAGAGTGCAGACAAGAAAGAAAATAGAAATGTCCCAGCAATTTCCTTCCTCATTAGAATGACATGGATATTAACTCCTTCATATGTAAGTTCTTGTCACATGTTCGACGCCATCTCCAACTAAGGTTGCCAACTCTGAAAAACAAAATTACCGGCATTTGCTCATAATGCTGAAAACAGATAGAAAAATATGATTAATTATTCTTCAGTCTTGTTCAAAGCACAATTAGTAAAATAAAAACATTTTAAGATTTCACCACAATCAACAGCACCATCAAGAAGATTGTAAAAGCTGCCACTCCTAGAACACACATCATTTTCCGACTTCTTTTCTGATGTTTCTCTGCTTTCTGCAGCTGCTGAAGTCCTTCTTGTACCTGCACTTGGACTTGTTCTATGTTGTAGTCTATTCGATCTAATACAGTTCCCGGTATTAGCCATGACTTCCAACAATGTATATTTATCCAAACTGGATTCAAAACATTCTTCATGAACATAGTCAAAGTGGTTGTCAGCCTCCTCGGATATGTCTCCTTCCGTCTTATTGTGTGTTATAGAAGAAAAATCTCGTCCAGTTCTTTACCAGGAGGTAATGTGCCTAAGATCGATGACACATTCCCGCGCTGGATGGCGATGCTGATACGTTGGAAAAGGAATGCAGTAGCTCGGGGGTCACCAGTTTTGATTGCTATTCGATGACCAACTTCATTAATTAAATTAAATCCTTCGTGACCCCAAGACCCACTGGTTTCTATTGCTACTGTTACAAACCAATATTTGTCCAATAGGTTTGAGTATTTTAGTCTTTTGTCTGATTCTCTGTGAGCGGCGACGAGACCTGCCTGAATTGAAGAATGGGGTAAGTTGGAAGGAGCAAACGTATCGGAACATGTGAAATCCCAGACTAGTGCTTTTCCATTTTTCCACGGTACCAAGGTCATGCCATCAGGCCTTTTACCATCAGAGCGGCAACAACCATTTGGTTCTTTTATTGAAGGAACTCCCGCTGAAACGAGGGCTCTACAAATAATGTCGTTTACAATATGATGTCGAGATTGTCTTCCCGCACTTTTTTTACATGAAAGGCCATGTAATCCTTTATTATCGACATATGCGTTGCAAGCAGGACAAAAGTGAGGCTCACAAATATTAGCACCTAAGCGCAGAGCTGTAGCAATACGAAAGCTCTCATTAGAAAGGTGTAGCCCGAGTGTGTGAGAAGGTAGGGCTTGAAGCCGATAGAAAAATTGTATTTTTAAACCTTGAAATATATAGTTGTGCCTGACAAAAATACCGGTCTGCCGGTAAAATACCGGTCAGTTGGCAACCCTATATTTCCAACGCAAGTTTCGTTCTAGAGATTCTGATATCTGCATATCCGAATTCGAGATGAAATGAAGTTTTTAGTTGAACATCCCACGGTTAGACTGTTTAGGTTAAAGGAGATGGAATGATAGAATTAATGGAATGAGAATTTGAGAAAAAACTGGAAATCTTCGATAAACCGCACAGACACGATGTTGTCCACCACAAACTTACATGACCTAAGATCGAATCAGAGACCCCTCGTCCAGAGGTGAGCGTTCTACCACTGAGCCACCGTGGCCCTTTCCCCATCTCCAAATTTATTGAAGATTGAACGAACATATTAATAAGAGCTTTGTGTTCTTAAAACAACTCTTTCTCTTTTGCAAGGAAGTAAAATAATTCTTCTGTTTGTGATTGGCAGTACTGCTGAGAAACTGTCTGGCACAAAAGAATTAGAAAAAAAAAAAACACTGAAGTCAACAACATTACTGTGTTCATGCGTTCGTGATAACCTCAGCGTGGCACTTCGCAAGTTCATACAAAGTGTGTTCATAGGTCGAAGTGTTTGGTCTTTCATCCTTTTATGTGTGATTCTCTTATTCACTCATGTTTCTTCTCTATTCAAACCATCTGTTAGGCTGAGATCTGTTATTTTTTTTTCTTCCTTTTCCTTACTTGGGATTGGGCGGAACTTTATGTAATAGGTTATATTTTAGGAAGTTTCTGATTAACGAAGCTGCCAAGTATCCCTTAGGCTGAGGTGGAGTATGCGTTGAAGCAACCTTGATTATTGAAATTATCTATGTTTTATGATCTTGGACAGCGGTACAGTATATTGCCGGGCAGCTTTAAAAGGGCTACATTTAATTCATAAATTATAAGATCTGGAACTTTTCCAGTAGTGTGGACTGGAAATTTAGTGTATTTTTCTTACATAATGGGGGCTTACACATATATCTTTTAGTTTTAAATTACTTTTTCTGTATAACAGGAACGTGCAGAGGTGCTAACATGCATACGTTTATTATTTTTTAAAGTGAAGTCTCAGTGGTGGGAATCCTGTTTTTTTGGTAAGAAGGATTCTTGGTTTGATTCCAAACCATGCGACTTTAGAATGGACATTCGAATTGTTTCCGGTTTTCTGACATTATTTGCACGTCATTAATTATTTTACTATCATAGTGCTTTTTGTTGATAAGTAACTGATGTGCTTGCTTTCTGTGCTATGATTCCAGGTGCTAGTCCCGATGGTTGTGTTTTCCCTCGGATACAAACACGACTACTATCTGTTCAACTTTACCTCTAAACGGAAGTAAACAACATATCCTTAATGATCCATCACTTCCACTCTTTCTGACAAGGAGCAAGTTATACACATGCTGTATTGTGCGGAGTACTTGCAGCAGACAAAGCAGAACATAGTTGAATTGGCACCATAATATGGTCATGTGTAAATGTAATATTCCTACCATTTCATTAAGCACATCCGACTGCAATATTATATGCTCTGTTCTATATTTTTGTCATTTATCATAATGTCATACTTGTTTTACAGTAAAACTATAATTAAAAGTGGTGGGCTACTTTCCAAAGAAGTAAAAGCGTCGTTAGGCCAACAGCCACGTTTATGTTCTGTAGGCTACAACTGGAAATTAATAAACAGATGATGATAAAATAATTGATTTGAAATAATATGGGAGTGCTCCCAATAAAACCCACACACATGTTGCTTCTCCGACAAAACTAAATATGGCTCACTTGTGTGCGATCTCTAATTTTGTTCTCTTTTTTTTAATGTTCTTGCCTTACACTGTAATATGGGGTCACGGTGGCTCAGTGGTAGAGCGTTTACCTCTGGTGCGTGGGGTCCATGGTTCAATTCCAGCTCGCGCCAAGCGGGCTTTGTGGTGGGTAAACACCGTGTTCGTGGGTTTTCTTGGGGTTCACCAGTTTCCTCCCACTTTATTCATTCCGCCATTGCAACCATTTCTCATCATCACAGTCTCCTTTAGCCTAGCTGGGATAATCGTGAGGCGTGAAACTGAAAGCTTTCATTTTTATCTTCCTAGGCTGTAATATGTCTTTTTACGATGAAATTATAACTATTCGCATTTACCTTCTTCAATCTTTTCGTATGGCATTTTGAGTTATATGGGAGTAAATCCAGTTGTTCTATGCCAGAGTGAAAAATCTTATTTGAGCGGGCTTCTCCGCTAGTATATAGGCTACCACACGAGACTTTGATTCACGGGTCCCGGATTGAGATTCCCGGTGGAAGAGCTTTGAAATTTTTGGACGTATTACGGTGGTTATTCGCATTCCATCTTAAACTGTAGGTTCACGTCTCATGCAGCCTTGGTGCTGAAAGATACACCAAATTCCAATCCTACCAACCAATCACTATATTCGTGTCTTTAATGACAAAATGGCTAATTTTCGTGCTCTCTCTGCATGTGATCCCGGATTCAATTCCTGGTTGGAGCCATTTGCCTTGAATAAGAAAACTCATTAGATCTCTCTTCGTATAACTTTGGTACTCCAACAAAAACTAGCCACCATTTACTTAAGATCAAAGTTCTTTATCTCGTATTTTAAGGAATATATATATATAATATAATATTTAGTTCTTTTATTCACTGCATGTTCGAAGCATGTGTTTCTTCTCGTGATGATTATTATTCGAACCCTGTTATCATTATGTCCGTGACCTTTGACCTAGAGAAGCATATAACATCCGTTCGTACGATCATCTGTTCTCCATTTGATATAATTTGTTTATTTAAAATATATTTCTAAGTAGAGCAGAGAAGGAAGTTTTAAAGGGAGGAAGAAAAAAAAAGGTTGCAGGACGCAAAATTAAAACAACCACAAGTTTGGAACATTGACCCTTACATTGCAAGATTTTTTTTTTTTTTTTTTTCGAGAATGACAGATATTCTCTGTTGAATTATTGTGATTATATATTTTTTTAAAAAAAATCTAAATTATGTAATAAGCCCTGTATTTATTTTTGCTAGAGGTCGTGATGGCTTAGTGGTAAAGCGTTCACTTCTGCTGCATGGGGTTCTTGGTTTGATCCTAGCTCGCGCCAAGTGAGCTTTATGGTGGATAAACACCATGTGCGTGGGTTTTCTCGGGGTTCTCCCACTTTCTTCGTTTATTTCTCATCATCACAATCTCCTTTAGCCTATCAGGCATAATCGTGGGACGTAGAACTTAAAAGATTTCATTTCATATTTATTTTTGGTATTTGCTGACACTTTATATCAGTGTCGATTATAACGTAATTAACTTCTTTTAAAAAAAAAAATACAACGCTATTACTGTTTAACGGAACCAATATTGTCCAAATATAAGACGTAGTAGTCAATAGAACTCGTTAAGATGAACAAAATGGTGTATGAAAATGTAAATCCTCATGCGCAGTTTTTGATAAATCGAGAAAAAACGTTTTTTTGTAAATTTAAAAACTGATGCTGTACGATAACCTTGCTATTAAGATGAGACTGATACTGAAGAATACACTAATCTTTTTTTTTTTTTTTTTTTTTTAATAGCGCTAGCAAGACGAACTGTGTATTCGTTCAAGGAATATGTCACGGCTAATAAGTCATAAATATTGTAAAACTATTAGGTTTCCATTTACAAATGCCTTCCGTATTTGTTTGTCTTAAGTTTTTATTTCAACACATGCATAAACAACAGCGATACTATATCCTAGAAAGGTAACAAATAGGGAGTGACAAGAAGAATACTATTGTCTCTTTCATATTTTTAATTTTCCTAACATTTATTAAATCAATCTTAACGGAAGAGATTAGATAGCTTTTAATTTCAATTCAAGTTCCTTTGTTTGAGTGATGTCTGTCGCTCTGAATGAAGTTTCACGACATTTAATATATATCATCAATGTTGGCTATCCTAATTCAGCACAAATTTTACAATTAATTTTGTAAGGAAGATATCCGGCTTCAAATTAGTTTATTAACCAAGCTTTTGAAGTGGAGAACTACGTAAGAGGAAGCTACAAGTTACTAAGGATTTGAGACAAGGCAATTTCTTATGAGAACTACTCACTGTCATTGTTTTGTGGTCTCTATAGTCATTTTTAGCAAATGCTGATCTAAAATTTTGTTCAACTAGTTGTCTGTTGGTTTTGAACTTGGTTGAAAGTTCCCCCATCTGTTTTTTTTTTTTTTTTTTAATCCATATCAGATAGCCAACATCTTAGTATGATGTCTAATATCAGAAGAGCCTTTTTCCTATATGTCTTACTCCTCCCTTTGAACCGAGGAAATGTTTTAAGAAGGGCATTTTCATCAGGAGGGCACAAACTCCTAAGCTTATATACTTTCAGGCGTTTGAATACATATTTTCATACAGTACATGTTTATTTTTGCAAAACTTCTTGCTCAAGGAGGGGGATTAAATCCATAAATACCTCCTCTCCTTGCGTACGCCACTAATCTTAAGGAACTTATCTTCGTTATAAGTTTTCTGACATTGTAAGATTGCCAACGAAACATAATTGAAGCTCTGTCTTCTCGAAAAGGTGTAATGAAATTGGTCTGCCTCGGAAAGGAAAGTATTTCAATTGAAAGAGGTAAATTTCGTTTCGTATGTCATCACGAAAATTGTCTCGCATCATGTACAACTCGAGCCAAAATTGAGATTTCTTTCAAATACTACACTCCTCAGATAGCCTTCTCACTTTCACGTAGAGGTCATTTGTTTTAATACAGATAATTAACTATTGTAGTAATTTTATCTGCCTCTCCCTTTTTCCTTCCACCAATACTCTCTATCACATAGTTTAGAACAGGGGTACATTTTCCACTAGCGTATCACCAAAGCATATTAAGTATTATTACCACAAGTCGTTCGTACCACAAACACGGCTCGTGTATCACAGGTTGAGAAACCCTCTCTTATAGATCTAATAGATTTCTCAAACAATGTTCTTCCTTTTACTTTTTTTCAGTTACGTCAAATATTATTCTTTCCTCTCTTATAGCTTACACTTCCTCATTAGTCCTGGCGTTTTGACACATTTTTGTTCATTCTTCTCTACACCCACGTTCTAAATGTCTGTTGCGACTTTTCTCGCCTTTTTACAAGTGAAATTTCAAATAATTTTGTTTTTAAATGTTTGTGTATGCAATTCCCATTTACTGTAACGGTTTTGTTTTAGTACAATTCAATTTAAAAGAGGGTATGACGTCACTGAATGACAAAAGCATTAGAATCTTATTTACATCATTAGAGCTTCACAGGTTCTTTACTAAGTGATAGAAAATTCCACACAAGGACTCAGCAAAATAAATTCTGGCCTTTCTCCCCCTCCCTTCCTTGATGCATGAAACGTCGGTGAGTAAAATGAATGTTAAAAACATGAATGCATTACTGTAGTAAGTATCATTCCATTTAAAAAAAAAATCGTACTTCATTGATTGTTAAAAATGAAAATCTTCATTATAAGTACAGGTTGTATTTACAATATAGGTAATTAACTGTCTCATTATTTGTTTTTGTCTTATTTCTCAAATTAAAATACTTTTGTTACAAGTAGCAATCAGTGTTGGGTAAGTTACTTGTAAAAATGTAACGCGTTACAAGTTACTTTACTTTCTTTTAAAATGTAACGCGTTACTAACGCGTTACTTGCCCCCCAAAAGTAACTGTTACTTTACTTCGAAAGTAACGCGTTACTAACGCGTTACTTTTAGGTTGGAAACTTTAAAAATGTGAAAAAAATATGACTTCAATTTTCCGTACTACTATTACTACCGCTATTATTATTATTATTATTATTATTATTATTATTATTATTATTATTATTATTATTATTATTATTATACGTTCTGAATCGCTTTATGTAAATGCAAATTTTTACTTGATATATGAACATGTTCAAGTAATGTAACTGCGTTGCTCGTAGGGATGGACACGAGCGAGTTCGAACGAGTTTTCTTTGACACTCGATTCGACTAGAAACAGACATCTTTGAGCTCGACCCGAGCACTCGACTCGAAAAATTTTCTCCAACTCGACTCGAATTGGGGTCGTGTTCCGAGTCGACTCGAGCCAAATCCAGTGTGTAGTTTCGAGTACATTTTTCAAGTATATTACATAGACAGTATAGTTATTATCAATGACACTACTACTACTACAGCTTTTATTATTATTATTATTATTATTATTATTATTATTATTATTATTATTATTATTATTATTATTATTATTATTATTATTATTATTATTATTTAGTATATAAAAAGAAAGATAGGCGGTTTGTATTTGAATACTAAAAAACTAGTTGATTGCCAACCTCGGTAGTCGTGAAGTCTAGGAGTCAAGGACATTTTTCACGAGCTTCTGAATTTGGGTTGAGAGTCTAGGTTGAGTATTCGGGCTCAAGCCAAACACTGTTAAAAGTTATAGGGCACTGGCCAAATACCTTCAAAACTGCTCGGCCCGGGGTTAGAATTGTAAACGACTCGAGCAGCTCGACTCACAGCTCATTCACTATCTACCCGAAACGAGAAGTGAGCCGAGCCAACAGCTCATCCAACCGACTCGGCTAGAACCCTCGGCTCAGTTGAGCCGAACCGAGTAAATGCCTCATCCCTACCAAGCCAGCTCCAGCCGATGGTTCAACCCAAGTGAGCCGGCTCGAGCCATCTTCTCAGTTGAGTCAAGCCGAGCTGAGCTTGTTATAAAAAATATCTTGTGGTCTCGTTATCGAGGCGAGACGAGATACGAGCGGTGTCCCTCTCGTGAGCAACATTAAAAGTATTCCTTGGCTTTCGTTTTCCAGTGTAATCAGGCCATGAAAACGAACGAGCAATTTATCAAACTCGACTGGACTCTAAACTCGACGGGAAAGACTGAATCGGCTCGGAACTCGACTCGAGGATATTACCCTTGACTTGACTCGAAACTCGACTTGAATTCGAGTCGAGTCGAGTTTTAGCTTGACTCGTGTTCATCCCTATGCGTTAGAAAAAAATGGTTGCTTATTATTATTCTGCTAAACCACGGGTGTCTCTGGCGGTGGGGGAACGAGGGGGACGCGTCCCCCCAAATATTTTGAAGTACAAAATATTATTCTAATTTAATTTATTTACTAACAACAGAATAACATAAATAATAAAATTATATTTATTAGGAGTACAATATTCAGGCTATGAAACGATTATAACAGTTCTTGATATACCTCAGGGGATCCGTAAATGGAATCGAAGATAATAAACAGGTTGGACTACGTAGTACCATTTAAATCACTTTCTTTGATGTCCCCCCAAATTTTACATGCCAGAGACGCCAGTGTGCTAAACTAATTATATGATAATAACAATGTTATCTAAAATTAAAAATAAAGAGTATAGAGAAACATTACACTACTCTATAATCAACGGGACTCTAGGATAAGCAAACTGATCTGAAAGAACTCCAATATTACATACCATCAGCAAACTATTTTCTAGTAATAAAGTAGGCCTGCTCATCAAAACACAGTTTATTCATATTAACCTCTTACTGTAAATCGTTAATTATGGCACCCTAGTTGTTGATAAATATTTTCCGCCGCGGCACTTCAGACACTTTACTTTTAAATTCTGTCCACCATCATCCTCAGCTCTTAAGAAAAAAGTATTCTTTCAAATGTTCGAACGGTAAAATATTTTCGTTCTCCATCTTTATAAAAACAACACCAATCAAAGTAAAATAGACTACCGGTATCATGCACTCCTAGTTCACTCAAGGAATGTATTGATTTGGAGCTGTCAAAATCTACGACAAAATTTTCCAGGTGCTTGCAATCAGTACACGTGATTTCCCTAAGGCTGTCCTTATCTTAAAAAAAAAAAAAAAAAAAAAAAAAAAAAGCAAGTGGCACTACGAACTTACCTGTTTCTCTGTGTGGCTGTGACTGTCGGTCACTGACATACGTAGTTCATGCTCGATTGTTTCATTCTGAAAAATCCATTTACAGGAAAGAAACATTTGTTTCCGAAAAACAAAAATATATACAGCATATTGTAGTTACTCATCCGAAATGTAACGCGAAAAAAGTAACGCAAACTAGGTACGTTACTTAAAAATTTGTAACGCGTTACCGTTACAGTTACTTTGGAAAAAATGTAACGCGTTACTAGGAAACGTTACTTAAAAAGGAACGCGTTACAAGTAACGCGTTACTTGCGTTACGTTACTTCCCAACACTGGTAGCAATTAGTTTTTTTTCTTTCTTTAAAAATTTGGCTAAGTACAAGTCTAACTTGGATGAACCATAAGCCGGGAACGAAAATGCCAAGTTTAGCAGGATCTGATGAGTTTAATCGATCACTTATATATATCGATTCTTGATTGATTGATTATATATATATATATTACAGAAATAGGAGAATCAAATGAATTACGAAAAATAGAACCTAATTCAATACCGATGCAATTATTAAATTTTAATGAGACCTATCGGAAACTGTTTCACGGTTTATTTAATTGTATGTACGTATGTAGTACGTATATTAGTGTGTTGTGAAAGGGTTGGAACATGAGCGTCAGAGGGAGTCTAATTAAGAGTGACATTTGATCAAAGCTTTGAAACCGAAGTTATTGAGAACGGATGCTGATACTACTACACAGATGTAATGTCCTGTCATGTGATCTCTTACCATATTCAAGTGGTTGATGTTATTTCTTTCTTGTAACCGCAGTGAAGATCTGTTCCCATTAGCCACTTTATAATTGGGTTAGAGTGTTGAATATCATGTCACATATTTTCTCTCTCACTCTTCAGGTTAAATACAAATCATTGTCTGGTGTTGACTTCAGTTTCATTCTCCATGTAGTAAGCTACCATAAAAACATTTTGTCACCATATTATCAGTAGTTTCTGTTCTTTATATTGGAATAAAAGATTTAATAAATATACAATCAAAATTTGAATATTTCAGAAAGTCTCGAATTTCTGAAGTTAGAGAAATGAAATTTGGCGTAAACTCCTAACTCAAAATAATTGAACACTTGGCTCAGCTTTTTCGAAAACTCCATTCCTAAGGAGTGGAAGAGAGGCAACTTTTATAAGATTCAAATTTCATTTCCTTTATTAAGAAAGTGTTCAATGCCTCTCTTCCTTATTTAGAAGACAGTTTTTAAAAAACGATGACACACTAATTCCCATATTTTAAATTAAAAGTTTATAAATGTAACCAAGAAAGTTCTGTCGCTTTTTATGGAGGTCTGTGTTCCATTGGCCCTCACACCGTGAGTTGAATGCGAATGGTGATAAGGCGATGGTCAGTTGTTGGTGTGAATATAGCCAACATGCTACCTGATTGTGGCAGTTCAGTTATACCGTGAACTTGCGTAAGGACAGAGTGAACATGGGACCTCCACAGAGCATTAGGGCGAGTTCAAACTGGAGTCAAACACCGCTGCAGCGGGACGGAAGATATGCCAGGCCTTTGGTGAGGGTGTCGTGACTACAGTGCGGACAGTGCAGAGTTGGTTTAACAAGTTTAAGGATGGTGACGAAACACTCGAAGACGGACCACATGCCGAAAGACCAACACATGTACAAAATGAAGGTCTTCAGGCAGCAGTTGAGGCGAACAGTAGCCAGATATGTGAGGAACTGGGACTACAATTCAGTGTGAGTGGAGAAACCATTGGGCAGCACCTCCATCAACTTGGGAAGGACTAAAAGTTGGGTCGATGGATCCCATATGATTTGACTCCAGGCCAGAAAGCATCGAGAACAGACACCTATGTTTCTTTGCTGTCTCGTCTGAGGAAGGAGTCATTTCTGGACAGAGTGTTGACATGTGATGAGAAATGGGCCCTCTACAAAGCTTCACGGAACCGTCATCATCGATTGGCATCCCATGAACCGGTTCCAAATCAACTGAAACCAGCACTGCACCAGAAGGTCCTCTTATGGGTTTGGTGGACTGCTCGCGGCATCGTGCATCGGGAACTGCTAGCAGCTGGTCAGGCATTAATGCCAGAGCTCCATTATTGGCAAAATATTTGAACCACTCTGTGGTGCTTTTAGGATAGGGGAGAACGGGGCTAATTGGCAAACTTTTCAGTTTTTTTTTCTTTCTTTTCTTTTTTTTTTTTTTTAATGAGCAGGTGGTGAACTGTATTGTAATGTATTGGATGTGTACGGACAGACCAATGTTTCTTCTAATAAATTCAATTTTTGTTTTTGTTTTATTGCTTTCAGTTTTCGAGAAATAAAATTTTCTTTTTTTAAAAACTGAGTATGCCAACCGACCCCTAGTAAGGGGCTGGTTGGCTGATATTGTGGGGCTAGTTGGCATACTTTTTAAATATAGCAAAACAAACAAAAATTGGATTTATTAGAAATAAATGTTATTTTTCTAAATTCTATTATATATTGCAATGAAGTAGGCTATTTGAAGTTTGAAATGACTTTTATTCACAACATTTAAAATAATCAGCATTATGAAATATAAAAACTTCTTTCTTTCATTCTAGCTTGGTTGTCATGACATTGAAAGCTACAATACTATCAAACCACATCAGTTTTAATATGATTTGGTGTAGGTTAATTCTTCATATTATTTCAAAATGTAATTAAAATAACTGAACTATCAAGACAGGTAGTTTATTTCCCGCTGTTCACGAAGTAGCTAAGAGAAACTAAGATATGTTTTAGCTGAATTATCGAGAAATGCAGTTTATCTCCTACTTTCCACAAAGAAAAGAAAAGCAATAGCTAGGCCTCTATTTTTGTAACAAAAGAGCTCATACAAAATATTCTTGATCCTGAGAATTAGGCCTATTCAGGAAATTCAGAGTCCGGCATACAGTCTTATCTCAATTTCTAAATTTTTACAGTGATCCAATACATACATGCTATTCTATAACATTGAAATAAAAGATTGGTAGAACTTAAACTACATAACAATAAAACAATGTAACAATAAAAGCAAAATGAAATAAAATTTCACACGAGGTTGTTTGGCGCACTTGCCAACGAACCCTAAATGCTATACGCCAACTAACCCCAAGCCAGTGTTGTGCAACAAAGTCGTAATTACTCAGCAATTGTTTGGCATTTACGTTTTATTGTTTGAATATCCATAAAAACAAAGTTTAGATCTAACTAATGCTATATTACTTACCTCTGTACTCCAAGTAGTGATGATTCTGTGATGTTGTTACGGAGAACAGAAAAAAATACTTCAGACTGGCAAAAACACTCTTTATCTAATAGACGCCATAATCCGCAAGTTACAAATTCCATATGGAGATGGCAGTTGCATCCATAGGTCGCTCTTTTATGACAGCAGCAACAGTTCATTATGTTAATTAATGGACTTATATGCAGTTCGTCAACCAGCCCTGGTCTTCCCTATGTAAGACTTCCCTTGGTTCTGTAACAAAAAGTGTTTCCTGTCCAAATTTTACGTTTCTTCCTATAGTAGTATAACCTTGAATGTTCATAAGTTAGTCACTTTTACCTTTTATATAATAGTATATATTTAATTTCGTAGAAAAAGTAAAAAAAAAAAAAAATGTTTAAATCAGTGATGTAGTTGAAGGGATTATGTGTACATTGGTATCTCTGGTGGCGATTTCCGGAGTAACGATTTATCACTTTAAAAATATAGTTTTAGAATATCAATTCGTACCAGTTGCAGTTGAATCCGGTGGCTCGTGGGGAAGGGAAGGCCTAAACTTTATAAAGGAAGTAGGAAAACGCATCACACATTTATCCGGTGATGAAAGGGCAACCAGCTTCCTAATTCAAAGAATAAACATGGCGGTGCAGAGAGGTAATGTAGCTTCAATACTAGGAACCATACCTCCTGGTAAAGCACTGGAGGAGATTTTCTTACTTTAAAAACAAGAGTAATGTGTCCATATTGTTGTATACTAATTATTTTTCATTGTTATTCATTATTGTTTCAACTGCAACAATGTAGTTTTAGAATTGTTTCTATTAGAACGTTATATTTTCTTCAATATATTTCTTTATAACTCTATTGAGATTTTTCATTTCACTTTAATTTAGGGCTTTTCTAAATTTGCCTGTAAACTTTCCTCAAATTCCGAAGATGTCTGAACACTTGAGTGTAATCAGGTTTGATCACAGTAATTGAGGGATAGCGAGTGAGTCCCGAGTCTTTAGGTAATTCCAGTCCAATGAGGTAAATGGGCACGAGTCTAATCTCGAGGATAGCAAGCCCAAGCTCGAGCAAGTGCAAGTCAGATAGCATGAGAGTCATCGAAATAAGTGAGTGCAAGCTCATTTGAGGATAGTGAGCGCAAGCTTTTTTTGAGGATAGTGAGCCTAAGCCCCTTTTGAAGATAGTGAGCCTAAGTCCCTTTTGAAGATAGTGAGCCTAAGTCCCTTTTGAAGATAGTGAGCCTAAGTCCCTTTTGAAGATAGTGAGCCTAAGTCCCTTTTGAAGATAGTGAGCCTAAGTCCCTTTTGAAGATAGTGAGCCTAAGTCCCTTTTGAAGATAGTGAGCCTAAGTCCCTTTTGAAGATAGTGAGCCTAAGTCCCTTTGAAGATAGTGAGCCTAAGTCCCTTTTGAAGATAGTGAGCCTAAGTCCCTTTTGAAGATAGTGAGCCTAAGTCCCTTTTGAAGATAGTGAGGCTTAGTTCGCGCGAGCGAGCCTCACTTGCAGGAAAACTTCCCTGATTCTGACAAGGAACAAGGTAATGGTACTAGGACACGTGTTGTTTCATTATAACTAATTAAAAGCTAATTAACTACTGTAAAAACTTTGTTGTAATGTAATTTGTCTTATTGTACATATCGTATTTGGGGCAAATATCATATAAGTATTAATTAAAAGAAGTTAATGAGACACGAATTATATATATAACTATGAACTGATTGAACATGAGTTCAGCATGTACTTTGAAACCCAGAACAAACTCTCTCATCCATTGTGCAGAACGAGAAATAATCACTAACTATACATTAAGCTTAAACTATTGCCCTTTCAATGACCTATGGAAGGCTGACGCCAATACCGTTTAATTTGCAAACGATTAGATAACAAATTTATTTTTAATCTGTTTCATAACAGCTCGTGTTTCTCAGATGCCGCCACACAATATTTTTAATCAGGTCACATTAGTAAATCATCTTAATGTTACACAGAAGTCGCTCAAACGTAAAAATTCTAGTCTCAAAGTTGAAAGAAGAGTTTGAATACTGTTAAAAAGTACCTCGAAGCAAAAGATCAGACAGGTTTGTTTGTAGATTGACAATGCGTGTGTGTATCTGTTGCGTGATGAATTCCAATAATTATGTATAATTTCATTAGGTGTGGCATTTGAGGTGCGCAGCATATAATAAGGCTCATTTAAATATAAATTGCTTTGTTCATAGAAATATAATTTAAATCATCTCTCTCCCTCTCTCGTTTTCTTCTTTTAACTTCCTTTACCAATTCTGTCATTCGATTTTGATATTTATTTTTCGAGGTTGGCATGTATATACCTCTACTCGTATTATTCTGATTCTGATGAACCCTTTTTGGACTTCATATTCTCGTTACTACAACGGTACTTAAATAGGACTCGTTAGGACAAAGAAGAATACCAGAAGACAATATATGAGTTGCAAATTGTGAAACCACGGTAGACTTCCGAAGTAGCCAAATTCAATATTAAATCTGGAAGTAGTAAATCTAAAGCTTCCAATAGAGGAGGTTGCAATAGAGGAAGAAATCAGAGATGAAACCTGTTCTTCGCACGCTTAATCCATATCAAAAATACTTTCTCATTATCTCTTATAGTTATTACTATACTAGCTGAAATGCTTGTTTTTCGCACCGGAAGGTTATTTATGGAAATATTTGAACCCCTACCCTCTTAGGATATGCATGGGAAATGGATTTGGGCTTAAACGATATCATGAGTGTCACTAATCATCTCAGCGATCCCGAAAACTATAGATTAGAGATATATTGGTTATTCCGGCGCCAGAAGTGTGGCGATCCCATCGCCCAGTTCTTCGGAACTCTAATAGCCACTGGTCCTCCAGGTTGAGGGTTGACGCACTCGTCACCCTTCCCGTAAAACCTTTGCTGTAGATGATCGCCTAGATCACTAATCTGCCGTAGGGAAAAGATGTTACTGTACAATATGGTGTCTCGAATGAAGCCGAGCTGATTTTCTGTAATGGCTTGGCGAAGATTTATGGATTCTGATTTGGTTTATGGGCCGGAATTCCATTTTTTAAAATGATTTTGACCTGACAATGATTCTTGGATCTTATTTGATTTCCTGGGCTCTTGTGATGGCGGGCGAAGCTAGTTGGCACCTAGCCGTACTGGATGGAATGATGCACTGAAAGCTGTATGTTGAAGCTTCAAAGAAGCCTGGCCTCTATTATGAGCCGGTGTTCCACAAGGCAGTGTCTTAAGTGTGACTCTTTGCTGTGGCGGTAAATGTTATGATACAGGTACTGGCTTCCGTTCGTGAAATATTGTATATGGACGACCTGGCTGCTCTTGTAATCTCCAAGTTGTTGCTAGACAATTACAACTCACTCCGAACAGGCCACTTATTCCAGTGGTGCCCACCCCCCTCATGTGCATGACGCACCCCCCTCAATTGTCTATATGTAGGTGTTCTTCCATGAAAAAAATCTTTTCGATTAATTTTTACACCCCCTCAAACATTTTTGAGAGGATTTTTACCCCCCCCCCCCCAAATATTTCAATGACGCAGTTTGCGTCATAGCCCCCCTTCGTGGGCACCCCTGCTTATTCACGTTGGTCACTCATTACAACTCATTCACGTTGGTCAACAACCACTGGATTGACTTTCTTCATCACCAAGACTGTGTCCAATGTTGTCGCTTACGCAACATCTGATCATATCATTCATATCTTTACCTAGGTCATGCACGCTTGTATTTTGTTGACAACATCCAATTTCTGGGCCTTCAGTTTGATCACCAGATTCTTGGACAGTCCATCTACGAGAGTTGAAATATCGCTGCCTACGAGCACTCAATTTTCTGAAAATTTGGCCCATATTTTTTTTTCGGATGCTTTGCATACCCTCCTATGACTGTATCGTACCCTAATCCGCTCAATATTGTGCTATGAATGCATTATTTATGGATCCGCCAGATTTATCACGCTACATCAACTGAACATTGTATATAATCTTGCCATACGTTTGGCGACGGGTGCATTCCGTTCCAGTCCCATTTCCAGCTTATATGTGGAAGCGCATAGTCATTTCTAACTCAGTGGGTGCTCTATTTTGCTCATCTTAAAAACAAAAAAAAAAAAAAAAAAAAAGTATCACCATCCTTCATCATTTGCATTGGGAACTGGAGATTTGCTACCAAGGTTATCAAGCACGACCCAGTGCTACTAAGCCTTTTGGAATTCATGATATAAAACTTTTGGATTACCTAGCTGTCAGTTCTCTCTTTGTCAGTTGGGCTTTCTACCTACACCCCCATGGAAGATATCTCGTACAGTTATTTCTTTCCATTTGGTTCAATACAAGAAGCCAAGCACTAGCCATCACGAATTTCAACAAGTTTCGCTCCCTCTTACAGCAGTTTCAAGACTTTATTGTATTTTTACTAATAGTTCTAATGATGATGATTCTGTCGAATGTGTGTTTTCTTTTACAACTACATCTACTTATGGTTTTAAATTACATGCCTTTTCTTCAATATTTACTGCTGAACTAGTTGTAATTTTACAAACTTTACGCTGTTTCTGAACGTCATATACGCAGGATCTTGACATGTTGGGAGCCTCAAATTGGTTTGAGTAACCTTTTTGATATGTAAACATCCTTTCGTCTAGGAATTCCTTCTATCATTTCATCTGTTATCACAGGGATATGAGGTACAACTCTTCTGGCTTTAGAGTCGTGTTGTCAGAGCTGGTAATGAAGAGGAAGACCGTGCAGTGGAAGTTGCTGCCCATGTAGAAAGAGAGCTTCATCTCATACCCAGCACGGATCTGCGTTCACTATTTACTACTCAGTTGCATCAGCGCTGGCAGTTCGATGGGCCAGGTTGTCAACAATAAATACATGTACTCAAACCTACACTTAGTGTCTGGACCACCAGCTCAAGATCTTCTCGACAAGAGGATCGAATTCTAACTCGACTTCGGATTGTACATTCACACCTAGCACTTGGATTTCTACTTCGTAGCAAAGACACACCATTGTGTGGGGCCTCTGGAGCTAGACAAAATATTCAACATTTGCTTTGGATTGTCCTAATCATGATCAGGTTCGAGCTGACTTTACCCTATTAGCAGACTTACTAGCATTACTTGGCGATGACCACTGAACAATCTCCCAAGTTTGTTTCTTCGTTACTTCCATATCCTACCTGCATTGTGACTGTCCTAGTGTTTATACTGAACTTATTTCTTGCTTCCTTCTATGTTTGTCTCCTGTCTGTTGTCACTAAACGCATTTTTCGTTTCCAGTTCAATTGACAATCCCGACAAATGTTTAATTTCTTTATCTTTGATACTAATTTGAGCTTTTCTTTACCCTTACCGCATATCCCCGACCAAAGATCAATATCCCACTGTTACTAATTTTACCCTAGTGTTTTTATTACTAAGTTTGTGTGTTTTCTGTCTTATATTTTCTTCCGTGGCAAACTTGTTACTGCACTTTAGATATTGACGGGTGCAAACAGACCTTTGCAGTATAACATGCCCACTTCAATCTCTTATTCTTACTGATATCGGTAATTTTCGATTACTTTTACATATAATCCCTCGCATCTTTCCCTTCTTGCCGAAAATGTGCGAAAAGCCTAAGTTAGCCCAGAATTCACTCATGTACCAAAAATCATCAAAATCGGTTTAGCGGTCGAGGAGGAATTAAATGGCAAACAACGTTATATTCATTATTATATATACAGATAGGCATTAGCATTTAAATTGGAACTAGTATTAATTTTTACTACTTACGGTTTCAAGTTGTTGTAAATTTCTACCACTTCTAGTTTTAATTGAGAGATAAGATTGGAGACTGAATATTTTCTTTGGACGCTGAATCGACTGCAGGAAATTGCTTCTCGCTACATATTATTTTTTCTCTATAACGATCGACGTTAAAATCGGAAAAGATCTATACCTGCTGCTTCTTGTTGGAATAGATTAAGGAAAGAGATGGAAATTATTCTTGGGACACTGGGTCGTCTGTCGCTCTCTGTTGCCATTTTTGCACTACCTGTCGACAGATGACGGACTGACATAACGTTCTATATAAGACTTCTGATACTTACACACAGAATAGTTTGGAAGTCTAATAATTTGAACATACCATTTATGACCATTTATCAAATTTGTTTCGATTTCTCATGTAAATTGTATGACACGTAGTTGGAATCATAAATTAACTAAAAGAATTACTTCGATTAATAGTTAAATTAAACTTGATCATAGGTCAAAAAAAAAAAAAACAAAAAAAAAAAAAACAAGAGGAATTCTACTGACGTCACTTTCTAATGTCAATCTACAGTTTCCGGAAGATATTTAAAGCTTTTTTTTTAATTAATGTCAATATAAATTTCGCGTTTCGTAATAATTAGATTGATAATTTGAAATGTATTTTGAATTATAATGATGCAACCACAATACAAGTATTAACTGTATAACTCTGTTCTCGATCTTAGAACTCCATCATTTTATTTGAATTCTTGTAAATCTAATACTAACAAATGTTACAATAATTTCGGAAAATATATAATTTGATACATTATTTCAGTAACTAATATTTCATATCAAGACTTTTGGAGACATTGTGGCTTAGTGGTAGAGCACTCACCTCCGGTGAGATATCCCTGGTTCGATCCCAGATCATAGGAGTCCATGGGTTTTCTCGTATTATTCCGTTTCCTTGCTCAGTCTCATTCCACCAATTCTTACACAATATTCATTGTTATTAATCATCTGTCTCTTCTAGACTACAGAACATAACCGTGCAACGTAAAACTAAAAATTTCATTTAATCTTTCAAGACCTTTTCGTGATAGCCAGAAATTTGAGGGGTCAGTATTATAAATTGGACCGACATTTTAATGAACTCTAAGAAAAAGATCCAGAAGAATGAGGTGTAACATGTGCGTTTGCTATACACAAGCATTGATTAAGTGAATTTTTCATGGATTTTCCAGTTTTTTTCTTAATATATTGAATCAACCGTTCTTTCAGTACCGTTCACTGGTATTTATCATTTTCTTTAGTTTGCAGAAGGAAATGGTGGAATGTTAAACATGAGATTTCATTTTATTATACGTATGTAATGATAATATATGTTCTTGAATGTATTTATTATGGATCTTTCGTTGAACAAAATAAAGTGGAGAAAAGATTTTATCAAGAAAAGGAAACTATTTGTTATAGTATGGCTATAGTAAAAACATGTGGCATATAGTATATGTAACTGTATGTATCCTTACAATACATTCAGTAATTATCATAACATACAACTCATTCCTTAGATACCGTGTTATGTATTTCAATGTTTTCCCATATTTACTTCCTTCAGTGTAACAGTTTACAAATAGATAGGTAATTATGCGTAAATCGCGATCAAGATTAAAAGTTTGGTCACTACACCTCTAAAGGCACTTTTTTAAAAGAGTCCCACGATGTTCTGTAGGCTACAACTGGAAATTAATAAACAGATGACGATGAAGTAATTGGTTTGAAATGATAATATAGGAGTGGCCCCGATAATACCCACACACGTTAGCTTTCCGTCAAGACTAAACTTGGCTAACTTGGTGTGATCTCGAATATTCGTTTTGTTTTTTTAATATATCCTTGTCTTACGCTATAATGTTTCTTCCGATGGAATTATAACGATGTATATGTACCTTTTTCAGTCTTGCCGTATGCAATTTTGAATTATCTAGTTTGATTAAATAAGCACTATTACGATTGTGATCTGAAAAGAATAATCTAATTATTTTTCTTTCTTTCTTTTTTAGGGAATAGTTTGGGGACGTGCCTTCCAAATAACTGGTGAAGCAGCGCTTCCATATTTGGACACCAGAGAGTGCAAACTTGGTGGCTACACGACCCAATTCACATTGTTTTTCCCCCGAGACTCGTCAATAGTTCCTTTCCCAGTGCTTCAGTATATTGCCACCCCTGCTAACAAACTATGGCTTGGCGAAGCTCCGTTATCAGAAATAGCTTCACAGATTGTGGAGTGCAGTGGACCCAGTGGACATAATGCAGAGTATTTGCTTCGATTAGCAGATTTTATGAAGACAGAACTTCCAGAAGTGGTTGATGAACATCTTTTTAATTTGGAAGCTTTGGTTCGGTATCGAATTAAAGAGAGAAACATGTGTCTGAAAACTGTTATGGGTGATAAGGAATCTCCGAGGTTGCAGCGAAGACAGGACCAAGAGGATCAACAACAACAGTTGCAAGAACTGGAAGGTGCTGTTGGTGGGGAAGATGCCGCCCCAAGACCTGGTTCCTTCCAATTTACCTCCAGAGTGCCACCAAAGAAATTGCGCTGCCTCAATATTTGATATTACGTTATTATTAGCCTTCATAAAGGAATTTTACATACTGGAACTTCCAGCAGGCAGCCATTTATATGTAACTTTATATTTTTTTCTCATGTTTTTATTTCGTGATTATTATAAATGTTGTTTTTGTCTACGCTCAAGTTGTAAATACAGTAGGCTTAGTCGTCGCTTTTGAAATCAAATATGCTTCCTTCAATTACCCAAAGTAAGTTTACTCTCACACTTTTGTTATCCATGTGTGTATTTAATGGTCAGACAACATGAAGGCTGTGTATTTTTGTTTTCCAATTTGCATCTTTGAGCTTCCATATGTCATTAATATACATGTGAATTCCATGTTCAAATCTGAGTAATCAGCAAGTACTGAGTACATTTTTATATTTACACTGTATGTAATTTGACTTTTGTTGTAATTTATTGTTATTTTAACATCCGACTTCGAGATAAGTCTCAATCGGTTTGTTTCTCATTTAGGCTTCACTCACAGTTGTGATAATGTTAAGTTGTAATACTCACGCTAATCTGCAAACAGTGCTAATAATTAGCAAAATTTCAATTATTTATCTTGTGTATAGAAAGATTTTTTTAAGGGGAAGAAATTTTAGTTATTTATGAACATCGTATGCAATAACAGTATAATGAAATTAGATCATTAATCCATTATATGATTCGACAGTTAATTCAGAAAAAAAAAAACTTTTACTATTAGTTAATATAATCGCTTAGAATTGTTGTTTTGCGCAAAACGCTTCAATGGAAAAGATGTAATTTGACTTGTTAAACTCGTAAATTCGTAATGGAAACTGCTTCCACACAAACAAAACATTTGCAGATTTCTCATTTGGTAAATTAGCACACAAAAGATTTTTTTTACAATAAAAATAAGTTGTTAGTTTTGGATCCAATATTCAGTGTAAACTTTAAAACTAATTAATGCAGTATTTTGGTTTATTTGTGAACTCAAATGTAATTTTCAAACTGCCAGGCCAATTCTAAGACTGATCTTACATTTATACGGTTGTTTTCTACCCGATAAGGCAACTAACTATATGACAGTCCTAGCTGTTTAGATTTAATTTTCTTCATGAAATGAATTTTAAGAGGGGAAAAAAAAACTGGACTGAATCATACTGGAAGAAAACATGAACATGTTCCATTAGCCTTAAATACTTTATAATATTCACCACTTAAAAGATAACTGATATTGGTAACTGTTTTGATTTGTTATATTGTGTGGTCATTATCATTAGAAATCTGATACACACCAAAACATAAATTTTAAGTTTTGAAGTGTATTCATGTTAAAATAAATGACACAATTCCAACTATAGGGTCATTTAAGACTAAGGGCAAAAAATGTTTTGGAATGGATAATAAAAGTAGTTAAGAAGTCTATAAACTTGTCAAAACGTCTACAGTGGTTCGTCTTTGATCTAGAACTTGATTTTGTTTCAATTCATTTCATCATCGTGACATACATATACTGAATAATCTGCATTTATAAACTAAAATTAGATTACTTTACCACTAGCTTTTAATAAAATATTTGGTCAACATACCACAGCGTAGTCCGGAAGTGGGCGTACCCATAATTGGTGTTTTCTGACGGTTTTAGGTTTTACCCACATTTGTCTGGTAACATTGCTTGTCATTGTCTGGTAACATTGCTTGGCATTGTATGGCAACATTGCTGTCCATGTTCATTTGTTTTCTGCTTGGTAACAGTTATTTGCAGTAGAGTTGGAGTAATCAACAAGGTGTGATTAAATAGGTTGTGCATCTTCACCAGCTCCCTTTGCCTGGCCTTTAAGAAGTCCCGATATGACGACACCAGACAATGCTCTCTGGGGTTTCATAAAGCAATAAGTAAGAAACACTTCATATCACACAACGTAGGAATTACGAGCAGCTGTGGAACACGCCTTCACCCTCGTGACTCCGAAGTATCTCCGCAAAACGTCTGCGAGAACTTGGCGCAGAAATCAGCTGTGTTACGAAATGGATCATACCGATGTTTATGACTCTTAAAACTCTTTAAAGACTTCAAGGTAAGTGTGTACAGATATTCTACCATAAGTAACACTATACGGTTGAACTAACTGGGGGTACTCCCACTTACGGATCATCCTGTATAATATTATTTTAGTTTACAGGTGTTTGAAGTAGAAACAAACTTTGAGTAAGGCTGTGAGTCAAGTACTGATTACAAGTGATTGTTTCTTTTGTCAATCATTGCAGCTAAGGCATAATGACTTTCCAGTTATAGAAGGTAAATGAGTTTTAGTGTGCCGAAGTGTTGCTTAATTTAATCGAAATTCCAAATGCTAGGACACACATTTACATCGATATGTTTTGTAGAGATAAGATATTAAATTATAATTTATTTTATTGTGATAACATTCAAATCTGATTTATTAAATTTGAACACAATTCACACATTTTTACTGGATATTCCAGAATATAGATTTTGTACTTCGTGGCTTGAAAATTGCTATGGTACTATTTTTATAGCTTTTTTTTTTTGTGTGTGTGTGTGTGTGAACAGTATTGTAAAAACTAAATACTGTTATTTAGCAAGTATACAAATTAGAGGAAGCATTGATATGTCACTGAATTGTTGTCAATTAATATGATTCAAGGAAGGATGTGTACGTTAATTGTAAATTATGTCCAACAAGTGTGCCTAATTTTTTGAAGAGTTTTAAGTATTTAGAATATAGACTTGTTATCTACGTTTATTTAAAATTCTAAGAAGTTTAGTACTTGATATTTTTCACAAATGATATAACTGTTGAATCCGAATGAAAGTTTAACAGTTCTTTTAATTTATTACTTATTGTTTAAAAGTAATAAATTAATACAAAAGTAAGAGTGTAAAACATCTATATATGACCATCATCTATTTCCAACGTATTGTCTCCAAATCCATATAGTTATATAGAAATGACAATACGGTAATTATTATGTTATTTAATTAACAAATCATTTTTAAAAACTTTAACGTTACCAGTGTGTTATCAAATCACATTATCAGTACAAAATCAGTGAAATAAGTGTTCTAGTACAACGTGAGAAATGTTTCACCTTAAATGTATCGAGAGATTCTCAGCTACTTCGAATACTATATACACCAATCAGTTTTGATGCAATTTTGATCT
The DNA here is from genome assembly GCF_964235325.1 of Thermobia domestica. Taxonomy (NCBI): domain Eukaryota; kingdom Metazoa; phylum Arthropoda; class Insecta; order Zygentoma; family Lepismatidae; genus Thermobia; species Thermobia domestica. The sequence goes on from NC_137458.1 coordinate 121,372,505, forward strand.
GGCAAATATATTAGTATTGTCTAAAAATCCAGTAAATAAATTGTTGCATACAACCTTTCAATGAGTAGTGTAATTATGTTTAAAACTCAAGGTTATTTCAGTTAAAACTACCGAAAGTTCATAGAAAATAAAATCTTTGATATTTTAATATTTAGAAAGATATTTTCCCAAAAATAAAATAAAATAGTCAAAAGACAAGATATATAATCACTATTTTTGAAAGTGAAGGATATTTTTGAAAAACATACAATTTTGTGTGCGTTTCTTTTTTTATTGTTTACTAAAGAAGCATACATAAGCTAAGATTTCCTGAAAGTATTGTTTAATAAACGTTAAATATGGTTTAGTGTAAAAAGATAACATTTGTGAATATTGTAGAAGAATAACATGGCTGGACATACAGTATGTGTCGTCTGTATCGGATTATGACCATCCAGAGGGGGAATTTTTACTAATTAACCTAACCTAGGATAGTTTTTCGAACAGCAAAAGTGTCTTTTGAAAAAGAACGAAAATGTGAGTAATCTATTTAAAAATCAAACGATGCATGACGTCATCTAAGCCAGAATTTAGGTCAATATTAACCATTATGTATACATGTACCTTCCATTTACTCACACAGCAGTCAAAAATTGTTTTATTAGTCAGCCAGAAATCAGAATTAGGTAGGAAACAATTTACTTGTTGCGTTCTACTATTGACAGTATCTGAAGGATGCGGTACAGGTATTGTCGATCTTCGCAGACGCACTGCTGTCTGCATTAGAGAACGACCGCAGATTTTTCATAGAGAACCGCAATTTCTATAAGACTAACTTCGAAACTGCACGTTGACGAGCTGCTTCTCGACAACAGGCTTACTATTGCCGCTGATCCCTTGCACAGACACACTGTAAAAAATTTTGCCTTAAATTTACTGACCGATTACCGTCAACTCTCGCTGCCATCCGATTACCCTAAATTTTACGGACCACCGTTTTTTTCATAAAAACGGTAGACCGTATATTTAGAACCAAAATAATATTGACCATGTTTAGAAACAAATTTGGTACTGTATATTTTACGGTAATTTACCGTAATATTTAGATGTCTTTTTTTTTTTTTTAAAAAAAAAAAGCACAGGTGTGTTATTACCGTAGAAGATTTACGGTAATTATCACACCGATTCCCTATCTAGAGGTCTTTGCCGGTCCAGCATACCCTCTTGCTAGATCCAGTAATAATTCTTGCTGGGCAATATGTATTGACCCAATTTTAATCGAATTGCTGGAAACTATTAGTACACACACTGGCTAGCAATAATTTTTCCTGGATGGATGCAACTAGAGTGCACGTTGGTCCACTGGAGTTAAAGGCTACTTAACTAAAGAAAACACAAAAATGAACGAAAGAAGTGTTGCCCCTACGACGTGTATAATATCCATAAGAATAAAAGTTGAAATTAATTCTTAGTTTGTAATATCGAACCCTTGTTCTGATATCATCTTGAACATACATTGCCTTTTCTTTTCAAAATTACCAATTTTGTCATGTATTGAACAAAACACCAGATGAGGATTCGATATTACGTACAAAAAAAAAAAAAAAAAAAACTACTACTTGAATTTTATAGCTGAGTTTTCGCACGCTTTGAAGATGTAGTTGGAACAAATATCCATGTCCTTTTAAGATATTCATAAATCGATATTCTGTTGCAGTGTTAAGACTAGCTTTATTGCATATATTTTCGCTATGAGTACGTACCAGTAGACTAATAGACCTGAAATATTTTAATCAGCGATTCATTCGATTAGTTGCATTATTACGGTTTCAGATAACCAAGCAAGCACCCAACAACATAGCTTAGAATGACCAGAAGTACGACCACACAAGTGTAAAACCATATGACTTCTCACAACACTGCCTACAGTATCCAGTATCCGCTATCCCAAATGAATAAATACGTGTTTGCATAATTATGTAACAGTGGCATCAATGCTTAAAAAAAAAAAAAGTCACCAAACTTCCAGAGCATATTTATTAAACGCTCAAATGTATTAACAAGACACCAGAACAGATTATAAGTAAAATTAAAGATAAAAACATTTACAGAAATATTTTTGAAATCTAACAATTCATTTATCCAGAAAAAATAATGACAGCATGGGTGCCCGATGAAAATTTTCTAGGGGACTCATCTCCCTGGTTACCATATACTCTATTACATTTGATATTTTTATTTGTATCAAGAAATTTAATACGTTTTCATTAGCTAGGGGAGCGACCCCCTGCCCTTTCTTCGGACACACATGAGTGACAGTATACTTTTATTTCTGTAACATGAAAAATTCCAGTTGATGCAACACAATTTATGTAATGCTGTACTAAGTACGGTAAACTTCGAAGCACTATTCCTAAAAGTTTTTTTTTTTTTTTTTTTTTTTTTTAATTTTTAAAAGTATTTCAACATTGTGATTCTAATTCTAGCTTCACCACCACTCGTAGTTGGCTACATTATCATAAGAATTTAGTTTATACATCCAGCAGCTTCTTGATTTTGAATCGTTGCACTTTGGAGCGATCTGCTTGCCACGATAGCCAACTAAAGTTTTGTTTGTCACGAAGAAAGTTCAAATATTAACATGGTGGTTTCCCATATATTACCTTGCTTAATGTTGAATTTCCAATATATCTTCAATAGTAGTAGGCTTACTGTATATATCACACCAGAAAACCACACACTAAACAAACAAACAAACAAACAAACAAACAAAAGAAAGAAACAAAAGAAAACAAAGCACAACACATCCGAACCTACGCGCCATCAATCCTCGCTTCGAACATGTGCTTTTTCTCTTCAATGCGCATGCCCGACACAAGCATCTGTCAGGTAAACGGTCTCCTACCATTATTTTAGAAAAACGGTAAACCGTATATTTTTCATGGTAGGAGGCACTTATTTTCACGGTTATTGGTTACAGTGCACATTAAAACGCGATATGTTTTCCGAAACGCTTGTGAAATGCCTCTCGTCTTTACCGACAGCAAACTGCAATCAAAATCAACCAGCCTTGCAATCGAGCTCGGCAGAATATAGTTAATTTCTCTCTTTAGCATGATTCCATGAATCATGTCTTATTGTTGTGTGAAACAATATTTAAATGTATAAAACCGAAGTATACAATTGCATTTACACCATTTTTAGATTGCAGATCATTTATTATGTTACTATCGAACAGTTAACAAAATTTAATTTCCATACTCGAACTTTCCTCTTTCTGCCTAATAGCTAAACCCCTTTGCCAGGAAACCTAAATAATATCCCACATGTTATTTTTCTACAATCTAAGGCGATTACAAATATGGCATTTAAATCATTGATCTGAACTGTAGCCTATAATATGAAGTTGACAAAGATATTTTTTTTAGGTTTTCATTGTCTATATTGGTGGTCAACATTTCTAGGTTTGAAAATAATTTTTCACTTCAGAAGTCACTGGTAATCTACTTATCTGTTTATTAGCCCCTTTGAAGGAACCATAAAACAATAACAAACAGTATGACTCAGAACACCGCGGACTACCTGGCCATGCCTGGTCTATATAACAGAATGTGAAAATGAATATAATAAGTTCCTTAAAAAAAAACTGCATTTTAAAAATAACTATGCAATCTATGTCATGCAACTATATTTCAATAATGGCTGTAATTGATAAGTTATGTATCACTTGTCTTCAGAAACGTACGCAGGGGATGGATCCTGGGGGGTCTAGACATTTCTCCTACCCCAAAATCCCAACTTTACTGTAAATTTAGTTTAATTTTGGGAGTGATTCTACGAACATTAATATAATTTATCCTCAATGAATTTGGACCCCTCCCGAAATAAGTTCCTGCGTGTCTTAATGTATGAATGCAATCTAAAGTATTGAATGGCTTAAATTTTATACGAAAATGTTCTATATTGAGTGCATGTATGAATTTGTAAAAAGTGGAATCAGTTCTCCTGTGTTGTTCTTGAAAAATCGATTTGAGAATTTGTTTGTCTTTTTACATAAAAAGTATAGATATGACATTAGATCCGTAAAAGAAACCTTTGTGTACTGGTTATAAAGCATAAACGAACTTGACTGATTCTTAAAAAGCTTAGTAATATTTTGTTTCAAGAAGACATATAGCTTAGAAAAATTTTATAAAAAGATGATCTCCACTTTAGATATTAACTCTTTATTATGAAGAGATGTTACAAAACAGAAAAATAAAAACTTGTGACAAAGTCGTTTTTTATGGTTGAGCAACCTAAATGGAAAATGAAATGTTTCACATTGGAACATGTTGAAGTATTTTTGTTGTAATCTGTTACTGCATATTACTACTGTTTTCTTTGTTTTATATCGTGCAACTTTACAGTATGCGACAACACAAAGAAATTAAAATATTAAAGTATACTTTTTAAAAGTTTGAAGCTCTTTTATTTGAAGAAAGAGGTAGATATTACGATAATCATATTTAAAGTATTATATAACCTTTTTCTGTGTGAGGGAAGAGAGACCGAGATAATGAACATTATTTTGCCTCTCTCGGATTGAAATAAAGAAGTTTATCCATGGATGTAAGAAAATTCTATGGCTAAGATGACTATTCTTGGAATTATTTCACTTGGTGTTTGAAACAAGTAAAAATTATTTTTCTTTTAGTTGATCTCCCAAGAGTATGCTCCGAGGCTAAGGAAGACTCGGATGATAATAGAAATTGTGGAATAGAGAAACAAAGAACACCGAGAAAAACCACCACAGTGTGTTTGTCCACCACAAAGTCCATTTGTTGACAGCTGGAATTGAACTAAGGACTCCATGCATCAAAGATTAGCGCTCTGTACTGAGTCTTCATGAACTCAACATTATTGTTCATTTATTGATGAACAAAATTCAACATAAAGATTATTACTACATCGTACCTAGAAGGAAACATTAGGGTGTCAGATCCACAAAATTTTGACTAGTGAATAAAATGACTTTTCAAATCTCTATAAAATAGCTTAAAAAGAAAAAAAACAGACCCTCAATACGAGTAGACCAACCATATTTCCGAATTTCTGCATAATGTTCTGTTCTTATTGTAGAGAAATAGGTTAAGGCGGTTGCTACCTCTTCGCAGAGTCGAGTCTTCCCTGTCTAATATATTTTTTTTTTTTTGATAATTTCTCAGTAAGCAATGAACAAATCTTCACAAAAATTTACATGGAGTCAGGTCGATAATAAAGGACTGATCATATGAGCTTATAATTTTACTCTAAGCCTTGAATTTAGTTATTCATTCTCCCTCATTTTTAAAGGCTTGTAGTAAAATTATAAGCCCATATGATCAATCCTTTATTATCGACCTGACTTCATGTACATTTTTGTAATTGTTCATTGCTTACTGAGAAATTCTCAAAAAAAAAAAAAAAAAAAAAAAAAGATCCAATGTTATTAGCGAACAGGTAGCAACCGCTTTAAAATGTACTTATGGAGTACACTAGACATGTTTTTGGTGGGGATCATGCCCCGCCTTAGATATCTTGTTTTCATATGTACGGCGTGTAAGAAGCGCCCAATTTTCTTCATTAATTTTTGCGGAAAATATTTTTACTATGTATTATAGATATTTGAAAATATAAAGTAATATTTTGGCAAGGGAACAGCTGTGTTGGAAGGTCTACTGGTATTTAGTGAGTTGCTGAACTGTACATAACTGGAATGCTATTACCGTAAGGAAGCAAAGAAAATTCCAACAGCACAGAAGGCGGAAGGAAATAGAAGTAGCTGAATGTCTCTAATAAAAATAGACATTTTATTTTTTATCTTTTTGTCAGAGCAAAAAATGCGTTCCAGCGCGCCAGCAAATATGGGTAAAATAAACTGTTCTATTTCACGTAAAGTAATATTATAAGTTATATTGTGTAACTACATGATTGTGAGTAAGGATAAAATGGTTCTGTCATCTAATTAGTTTCATAACTATCTTCTTTTTTCTTTAGGTCTTGTTCAAAAACTCTTGACTACCCACCTTACTTTAGGCCATATTCTGGTAATTGTACGAAGAAACCTATTATACTTTGACTCTAAATAGAGATCTAAATTGGCCAAAGAAAATCTTCATTTGTCTGGTTTAGTTCCATTGTATACATGAGCGCAGGGCTTTCCAAATTCAGGTGGGTGGCCAGGTTTTTTGAACAAGGCTGTACATTGCTCTGTACCACTATAGAGGGTACGATGGCTCGTTGGCGGTGCGCTTACTTCTGGTGTGAGGTCCCTAGTTCGATCCCCGTCTAAGTATGTTTGTGGTGGACAACATCGTGTCCGTGGATTTTCTCGGGGTACATAGTTCCCTTCCACACATTCATTCTACCAATTTAATCATCCGTCTTCCTTAGTCTCAAGAGTATAATCGTGAAATTATAAACTGGAAGATTTTGTACCATTATAATTATCGTTGCCCATGAGACTAGATTGGGGACTGTCTCGTCTCGAAAAGTATATTTGTTTCTATTAGAAGAGTTGTGTTTCGCCTCGTCTTGTCACGAAAATTCTGTCTCCTTTCGTAGAAATATTGGGTACCACCACGATATCGAACCGTTGGGCAGCCATTTCATCGCGCCAGACGTCCAACGACGAAGCAGCTAATTTTTTTTTCTGTTTTATAAATCAACTAGCCATTCTGGGAATTTGCTGAACTAAGTTTATGTAACGTGAAAGAAAATCCTAATAAAAATTGCAGAAATTTCCTTTTCATGTGTCGACTCCTACCTACCTATAACTCATCATTGTTCTATTCTCTCGATTTGTCCATGCATCAGCACTTCCTGACATAACACTCTATGATGAAGATGCAGAGGGGGAGGAGGAAATTACGTCACACCACGGCAACAACAAAAATCATCACTTAAATACTGAGGTGACTAAGGTCAAGGACGGGGAAGGTCAGGGCAAGTACGTCAGTTACCAGTGATAGTCGGATCTAACAGCTCTCGTCTCTGGTCTCTTGCCTGTCGTCGAACTCACGGAAGCCGGCTGTTGAAGGACGTCTTTGGCATAGATTTGTTGCTCCCGGAGGGTCTAGTGGAGGCTAGAGAGGACGACTACATATACTGGAGAAACACCATCACCGAGCGGTATCAGCGGACCTCGATGGCAGAACTTTGTCTTTCTGCGATGAGCTTTTGTAAGTCAAAAACTTCCTTCAGGAATACTGTAAAACTTTTCTGCAGAAGGAACTCTTGTGATTGTTAAAAATACGCTTCACGCGACATAAAAATAGTTCAAACTATATTTATGCGTGTAGTCCGTGAATTTAAGATATCTACACAAAGCAGGCATATTCTTACACTTTTCTGTTGGCTATTTTTTAATCTCTCTCTCTCTTGCAATTTTTCTGCACAGGCGCGGCAAATTTTCTGCGATCACATCGCAGATTGCGGCATGTTCTGCTATGGGGACTAATCTGAGGAAGTCCGATGTCTATTACCGACCGTACAGTTTTTCGACTCTGATCAGAATACCGAAGTATCGGTGGCGATTGTAGACGAGATTAAGGATCCCAATGGTACAACGCTCCAGAAAGACAGATATCAGACAATTCCTGTAATCTCCCCCGTCTACTACAACCTTCTCTTTGTCCATTTTTACGCTCAATTCAAGTCGAGTCGTTTGTGTCTTATTTATTGATTTTTCATTCTGTTTCTCCCTATTTGTATTTTTTTCAACATGTTCGAATTTCCTATTTTCTTTTAATGTTTTCTTTCGACATACGTGGAGATCCTGGGTTTTTCAACAATATCAACTTTCATGTAACAAACAATGCAACATGTATTAGTTAACAGGGATAAAATTTGCTTGTTCTTCCCCTCTATTAATTCCATTAATATACTTATTCCATGTAAGTACTTGTAGCTTCAATGTATTTCAGCTGCTACATCTTGAAACTAATAATTTATCAACTTTTATCGGAAGAAATAAATTGGAAAAATAGAAGAAACTGTACATAGAGAGAAGAGAGAGCACACGTAATTTTTAATGGTTGAGATGCGTATCTAAAAGAAAAAAATAAGAATGCGGAAAATTTGCAATATTGACGAATGAATTCGAGTAAAACTTTCGTGAAATGTAGGAAAGGATAAATGAATTAAATAATATAGGTACTATTGAGCTTATTAAGAAATACGGGAAAGAAATGGTCCAGGTTTGTAATGAAATATGTGATACAGATAGTCACTACGATTATTATTATTATTATTATTATTATTATTATTATTTTAGTTTTACGTCCCATGGTTATGCTGGCTAGGCTAAAGGAGATGGTGACGATGAGAAATAAACGAAATGGTGGAATGAAGAAAATGGGAGGAAACGGGAGAACTCCAAGAAAACACACGAACACAGTGTTTGTCCACCACAAAGCTCACTTGGCGCGACCTGGAATCGAACCAAGGATCCCATGCTCTAGAAGTGAATGCTCTGCCACTGAGTTACCGCGGCTCCTACGATTTTTTGGAAGTAGTTACAATTTCATTAGCTAAGGAATCGAATACAAGTTGTGCGGAGTATAGGTCTGTTAATCTGACATCGCATGACCAACTTGGGTTATGAATATCGGAAAGGAGAGTATGAGTATCAATAAATGAGGAAATGAAACTAAGAGGACAGAAGCTACAATTAAAATATGAACGCAAATAAATCCTATGTCAAGACTGAGAGATTAGAGAGGATAGTAATATACAGAGACCTATGAGTGATAGAAGATAATTACAGATGACAAATTGTATTGATAGAATAGAAACCAGAGCCTACTGTCTTTTAGTAAGTCACATGTTTCCCTAATTAGCACTAAGTTTTGACAAATTTAGTCAGGCTAGAAATATCTACGTTTGTGTCATTTTCCTCAATTTTTACATGCGAGAGATGCCTTTGGCATTAGATATCAATACCTGTTGGATTTGAGCCAAACATCTCTTATTTATTCTCTCTTATCATATTACAGTAACTAGCCCGAGATAAATTCACCTTCAATCTATTGTGTACATGAAACATAAATTCAACAAACGAAGATTCCTGTTTGAAGTTTAACATTCCTTTTGAAACCTTAAAAGATATGCAAAACAAGGGTACTACAAATAGTTCAACCCATGCAAGGTTCTACCACGAATCATACATAGATTTCTCTGAACTCAAAACCAAAGCGTTAACTATTTAGTTACGAGGAAGCAGAACCAAACAAAGATTTGATATACGTCAAGCGACTTCATATCATTCATTTCTAACAAAATATCCAAACTGTACTGAGAACTGTACTAGACACGGATGTTGTCTGGAGAAAGTTCCGTGTGTTATCAAACTTACGCGTATGCATGTACGAAATGACGATAAAGAATTTCACGGAAACATAATATTACTTCTGGTTAATTATTATCAAATGTCCTTCGCAATAACTCAGTGCAATTTTAATTTCTACTTTACTGAAGTAGTGTTGTAATTTACTTTAAATGGTTTTACATCACTCGATAAGAATATGTTCCGTTTTCTTCTACTAGCCCTACAGCAAACTCCTGTAGGTTTCGTCATATACTTGAGTCCTTTGTGTCCATTATGTTAAAATATGTATATACCGGTACTCTTCATTAACTCCATTTGTTATCGGGATATATATATAGTGCTCTTTGATAATTTCTTTTTCCGCGTGTATTCCCTTTATTTTGTAGTCACCTTGAATCTTTTGTTTTTCAACATACGGAAACTCCATTATCAGTGGCAACACCTTGAAATAATGTTTTCGCTTTTTTCTTTTTTTTTGACGTCACATTTCTTTGTGTCTTTTCATGTTTATCTGAAAACACCTGTTATAATATTCACAAGCAAATACGATGCATAATAGTATAAGAGGACATAAAATAATATTAATGTTCTTTCGTTCAAGAGTACAGAAGTAATAGCTCGCCCTTTCATCGGAAATACAGGGTGTCCACATGAAACCAAGGGTGGACTGGCAATGCGAAAAGGGCGCGGTCACATACTCTGGGAGGGCGCCGTCCATCTGAGGCTTTCGCTTGTATGGAATACCCCTTCCTAATAAAAGAAAGTGCCGGGGAGCTTGCCCCGGAAAATTAGTACACAAAAAACAACAAAAGATTAAGTAGCTATTGCAGTTAATCACGATAGAACTATACAAATTCAATATTTTCATAAACAAACAGAGACTTTGAGTACTAAATACGAGGCGTATTTTTTTAAGTAAGGTCCGTTTTGTTGTAGACACTAGTAGTTCGCGCGCATACCGCAACTAGCGTGTGCGTCGTGCACCGGCATGCCTCGGGAACAACTGTGCTCAGTTTCAATTCTGTAGCTGACCTGTACGGTTGTGCTCTGTGCTTTCACAATGTTTAAGACTATCAAGTCGCTCGCCGCGTGTGAGGTTCGCTCAGTGATACGGTTTTTGTCAGCAAGTAACCTGTCTGCTGCAGAAATTCATCGACAGATTTGCGAAGTGTACGGTGATACTGTTATGAGTGCAAGCAAAGTACGTGAGTGGGTACGAGAATTTAAAAACGGCCGTGAGAACGTCCATGATGAGGACCGCTCCGGTCGCCCTTCTTCGATTTCAGACGATTTGGTGGCTTCAGTTGAAGCGAGGGTTCGTGAGAGCAGACGCTTCACAATAACAGGTCTCTCAAACGAATTTCCTGACGTGTTTAGTGCTTTACAAAATTGTTTCTGAACACCTAAAGTTTAGGAAACTGTGCTCCTGTTGGGTCCCGAAACTCCTAAAGAGAACCACAAAAACCAAAGATTTGAGTGTGCCATGAAGTTCTTGACTCGTTATCACGAAGAAGGTGACGGCTTCTTGAGTCAGATCGTAACTGGAGACGAAACATGGGTTTCGCATATCACGCCCGAATCGCAGCAACAGAGCATGGAATGGAGACACACACACTCGCCTGTAAAGGTGAAGGCCAAACAGACTCTGTCCCAGCTCAAAATCATGGCGTCGGTGTTTTGGGATAGGCATGGTGTTTTGTTGGTCGACTTCATGCAACGAGGAACCACTATCAATGCAGAAGCATACTGCCAAACCCTGTGAAAGCTACGCAGAGCGATTCAAAACAAACGACGCGGCATGCTGACAAAGGACATTGTTCTTCTCCATGACAATGCAAGACCTCACACTGCAGGTCAGACCCGCGATTTGTTGGACAGTTTTGGCTGGGAAGTTTTAGACCACCCACCCTACAGTCCTGATCTTGCGCCGAGCGATTACCATCTGTTCCTCCACCTCAAACAACACCTCAGTGGCAACCGTTATAATGATGACGACGATGTGAAAACGGCAGTGAACTCTTGGTTATCGGAGCAGGCACCAAGTTTTTATGAAGAGGGTATTTTGAAATTGGTTGAGAGATATGATAAGTGTTTGAACAAACTTGGCAACTATGTCGAAAAATAGAGTAAAATATGTACTTTCTGAAAATACATTTACTTTTTTGAAATAACCTTTCGTTGTGTACTTATGTTCAAACGGCCTTACTTAAAAAACACGCCTCGTATATTAGGTCTATATAAATCTGCACAGTTTAACTGACACTACAAAAATCACACCAGTTGTTTAAATTCTTCGGCTACATTTGTTAACAGCCTAATTATAACTGAAGATTTGAGTTGTTTGGGGCTTATACTATTTTTTATACTTCTGTCCTTTTAAAGCTATGTTCATCATAACATTAACTTATTTTTTTTTATCTATTTTTAAAACCGTTAATAAAAAGTATGCATGAAACATTTACTACAAATTAACAAAAGTAAACTTAGAATTATATACCTACCTAGCGAAAAAAGAAATTCAAAAACAAAACTGGAAAATGAAAGTAAAGTCACTGCTTTATGCTTGAAGGAGCCTTTGCATCTCCTTGCTTTTTTCACACATTTTGTCAATAATAAGATTGTTGTCTATTTTGGTCAGAATGTCTCTTTCTGAGTTCATCAAGAACAATGATTCCAGATGTTCATCTGTAAGTCTTGAACGGTGTCTTGTTTTTATGTAACGCCACTAGCGCCTCTAACGGCGGGAGTGGGAGGGAGAGACATGTAAAAATGATCCAAAGTGACCGAGATTAGAGTCAAATCAATATATTTCGAAGTCGCTGAGATCATTAATGGTACCACCAAAGACTAAAACAGAAAGGGCATGGCCGTAGCCCGAGTAAAGACGGAATCTGGGGGCGGAGCAGTGGGGGCGGGAGGGTTGATATATAAAAATCATCCAAAATGACCGATATTAGAGTCAAATCTATAAATTTCTGGGTCCCTAAGATCATTATAATGACATTCCCAAAGCCAAAAACAGAAAGAGCGAGGCCGCAGGCCGAGCAAATACTGGGATTTGGGGCGGAATGTGGGGTTGGTAAGGGTGATATGTAAAAATCGTCCAAAATGACCGATATTAGAGTCAAATCTATATATTTAGAGGTAAATCTAATATCATTCCCACGCCGAAAACAGAAAGAGCTAGGCCGCAGGCCGAGCAAATACCGTGGTCTGGGATGGAGCCCTAGCTGGCCAAAGGCTAGCGAATTTATAAAATAATTATGTAGCTTTGTTTTTTTTTTTTTTAAATTGTGCTCAGAGAGGAAACTGTGCGCCTTCCCGAGGCTAAGACGGGTCTTAGCCCCTCCCGAGGAGGGCGCAGCGGCCATTGGGCCGGTACTTGATTATGGCCAGTCCACCTCTGCATGAAACCTCCCTGATTACAAATATTTATTGCATAGAAAGTATTAGTGCCAGAGAAGTATGGTTTGAGCACCTTGAAGAGCAACTCAAACATTTTTTTGTTGTTGATTGTTAAATGTTATTTGTTGCGTATGTTCAGTAACAAAGTTTTTATATGAATTTTTGTTATTTGCTACAGGTGTTCATGAACAAAGATGACAAGAGCACAAGAGAAAGAAAGAGTGCACTGTGTGGTGTGGTTAGCTGAGATTAAATCACTAATTACCGTGCAAAGGAACTTCAGACGAAAGTACCAAGGGGACCCACCAAACGTTGTTTGTGAATAAGTCAGAGAAAGCGAGAAAGTGGTGTGTGTTTTGGGACGCGACAGAATTATCTGACCATTTTTCTTCGTGGAACACACAATAACTGGTCTCGTTTATTTGGACATGCTTGAACGCTTTGTATTTCCACAGCTACTCCTTTTGCAACGTGATATTCTAACAGGATGGTGCCCCACCGCACTGGTGTTCAGATATTCGTAGAAATTCAGACCGAATGTTTCCACAGCGATGGATTGGATGCCATGAACCACTCCTTTTCCACCGGGATCTCCCGACATAACCCCTATGGATTTCTTCCTATGGAGCTATGTCAAAGATAGTCTACGCTACAACTGCGTGATATTCCTGCTCTTCGTCATAAAATTGAAGCCATCAATTCGATTACACCGGACATGCTACACAACACATGGCAGGAGATTGAATATCGACTGGACAGTCTGAGAACTACTAACGGGGCCCATATAAAAGTGTATATATAGACTTTAAAAAAAAACTGTTTGAGCTGGTCTTCAAGATGCCACAAACCGTTATTCTCTGGCACTAATAGTTTCCATGCAATTAATATTTGTAATCAGAGAAGTTTTATGTGGACACCCTGTACTATTTCGGTATATATGAAATAATTTGAAGAAATGCAGTAAAAATTTATATTGAGAATATCCATGAACATCATTAAGAAATAAGAGGCTTTGTAAAATTTACGGATCGCAAAAGATGCAACACGTAATCATATAAGTGATGTGCCAGTTTTATTTATCGCAAACTAAAACGCAAATTTTGAATTGCATTAACAGAAACTGATATAAAATAGAGCCCAAGGGCTTCTTCTGGTAGTATGTAACGGTAGGCAGTACCGGCACCTCTTCACCCGAAGATGCTCGCTTGTCTAGTCAAGTTTTCTTTATCTTTTTAATTTCAAAGGACTTTGGTTTACTAATAAAAACTGCTTTATATATTTACCCTATCTGTCCGTGTGTCCGTCCGTCCGGAAGATAAAAATCTCAAGAAACTAGAAAACTGCTTTATATATTTACCCTGTCTGTCCGTGTGTCCGTCCGTCCGGAAGATAAAAATTTCAAGACCTAGTTGATGAATCACCCGATTGATCCAATTTTGGACAGAATGTAGAGTATCAAAGGTTGGAAATCGAGTTTATTGATTGAGATGATCTATCCAATTGAAAATGTAATGATAAAAATACAGAAGATACTCTACTTTTGTTATAAATATTAAAACACCCTACCCCAAAAGAATATGTCTTTAATCAAATTGATATGATTTAAAAATCCAGCTAGAAGTGGGTACTATCTATCTTATAAAAGTCATTTCAAACGGGCCCGACTTTTTCCCGACTCAATAAACTATGAATTCGATAAAAAAAATATTAGTCATTTTTTACATTTCATTTTTCACCTCCTCTACCCCACCTTCTGCAAATGGGAATGGACTTAAATGGTATTGGGCGTGGCACTATTCATTTCAACAACACATTTTTATATGTCACCCCTTCTACTCCCCTAGGTGTGCTAGAGGATCTTACCCTCATTGGGGAGGTCAAATTAGACTTAAAGAGCATTGCAACTGTCACCAAGCAGCTCATGAACCACGAAACCATATATTCGACACTAAAATTGGTCATTTTTGATAATTTTTATGTCTCACCCTCACCCTATGTGTGCTAGAGGGGTTTTAATCCAACAGTGTTCTTTTCCAAACTGTAAGTAATATGTGTGTCAAATTTTGTTAAAATTCCTCCAGGTATTCATACACACACACATACATACATCCATTTTCATATATACAGTGTATCAAATATCAGATTTTAACCATATATACGTCCTATATAGAGGTAAATAAATGATTCACTTTACTAACATGTAAGTGTGACATTTATTTTCATAAACTAGGTTTTGCAACTGACCGGTATATTGCTGGCAAGGCAGCAAAATCTTGTTTGATGTTCTGAACAAAGCTGGGGACTGGTAGACTCCTTACCGGCCATACCGGTATATAAGACCGAATATTTATTTGATACTATCGAATAAGAATTAAAATATCGATAGTGCAACATCCAAGGAAAATTTACTTCGTAACTTTCAGATATCTAATTTTTTGTTAGGCTCAGCTGTACAATCCACGTTTAAGACACAATTTTCTTTTTCTGTTTTAGGAACTTCAAAAAATTATAAAGAATTATAAAGTTAGATTTTACATTTGATCTGAAGTACCGGTATTATAAAATTTTGGATAATCGGTATTGTTTGTAAGATCTTTGGTAGGATAATTATTACCCTTATTAGTGAATTTATGATTCATTTATATTATTATTATTATTATTATTAGAAGATGATGATAATTTGGATTTTAGTTTAGCGTCCCTTTCAACAGCAAGGCTATATCAGACGTGGACCTACAGCTTAACGTGGGATCCGAACCACATAAGCTCTGCTGGGAATTGAACCTGGGTCTCCCACGCCGAAGGCGCGTATGCTAACCGCTTAGCCACGAGGGAGATCTATTATTATTATTATTTCAAGTAGGTCCAAACTGAGAATGCATATTATTATTCTACAGAGTTGGCAACCTTACCATAAACCTACCAATAATAGGCTGAAGACTGTCACAAACTATATTGGAGTGAGTAGACATTGTAACTCTACTGCAATATAAATGTTTCTTTCTTTTATTTTTTTTTTCGTTTTTTTTCTTTTTGTACTATCATTTACGCATTCTTCTTGTCTTTATTATTGTCATGTATTCCAAACTATTAGCCATGTGCATTTAATTCTGACTTTCCGATTTTTTTTCTTTTTTAATTTATTCAAATTATGTGAAAGTAAATGTATTTCAGCTGCATTCATTTAATGGTTAGCGCACTCTGGCACCAAGAGTAAATTCTTAAAATGTTATAAGGTGCATTACTTGTAAAGGACATTATGCAGTCACGTTCAAAGTAATTGTAATGCTCAGTTAATTATGGGCAGCTATGTAATTACGTCCTTATGTAGAACTGAGAACATGATTCAGCCAGAAAGTAATGGATGAACTGGATTGCGAGTTTGATCACAAAGTTAATTACTACCTCGTACGTATGTCAAAGAATGGCATTTTACAGAATAGAAAAAAAGCATTCAATTTTCTGAGTAGGCAGTTTTTGAGGTAATATGGAGGCAGACGTATGTCCAGCGAATACTGTGTTCTTGGTACTATCTCCAAAATCTGTCCTTTTGCAACAGTGTACTATTCCATTAATTCTTTCATCATCAAGTGGAGCCGCGATAGGTTAATGGTAGAGCACTGACCTCTCTTCCACAAGATGTTTTGGTTCGATTCCAGCTCGCGCCAAGTGGTGGGCAAACCCCGTATGCATGGGTTTTCTCGGGGTCCTCCCGTTTTCTCCCACTTTCTTTATCCTCCTGAGTATCGAACAATATTTTTTAGTAAATTTTATCGTCACTTATTATTTTTTACTTGCTTTGGTGATGAAAAATAATAATTTCTCAGATTTTTTTTTAAATGTCGTCAGCAGGACCGAGATATGGGTGGTACCTTATGCAGTACTTTGGACTTAGTACTGATGTATTGCATACAATACAATTACATATAACTAACAGAAAAATGAGTTTTGGATAATGTTTTTAAGCAATTTTATTCGCATTTCCAAACAATAACTGTGCTTACAGATTTTTTTTCTTTTCTACGTATTTTTACTGTGATATCTAACACAGTTTTCCAATATAATAGGATCCTTATGAAAAATATACAAATAGAACATAATGAATTTGTTCATCAAATGATAAAATACAACAAGAAAACTTTTTACATTGCATCATAGTATCACCTTTACTATTTTGAGCTATTCTTATTTAACTAGAACAAAGAACCAATATTTTACTCTTATTTGTAGAACGAACAAATGAAAATGGGATTTTCAACAACTCTGATTTCCTACTACTAGTAGCCAGTTCTTAGCATTTATATTACTGTAAAATGTTTGTTAGTATGGAACTTTGCAAAGCAATTCAGTTCAGGAATTAGGCACAGGTGAACATTCCATGTCATACAGCGAAATCGAGAGTGGTACTTACAATCGGTACATCTACAGCGTGGTACAGCCTTGCCTCTTTCGAAGTGGACAGCCTAAGGCATATGCAACATATATTTTGTTCTTTTGTTTACACTAGGAGAAGGACTAGCAGTTCTTTTCAATTGTGTTTCTTCATAATCACTACTATCGTCTGCTGTATGCTTCTTCTGTAATGAGTGGATTAATTTAGTGCCGAGATGATATTTTAAATCCAGCAATTGTATTTCGTTTACTTTTAAGTTTAATTTGTCCACCATTTCCTTGTACTGCAACCAAATATTGGAACATATCAAATCCACCATGTAAAGTATTGTCCTAACTGTCCATTTCTTTGTGCGTGCCTTACAGGGAAAGAAGCTAATCATTCTGTCACACAAATCTAAGCCTTCCATGTTAGTATTATACTTACTAACCACATTAGGCAATGGCACTTCCATTTTCTTCTTAGATCTAGACCATCTTTCACAAGATCTCAGCGGATGTTGTCCGAACCCTGAGCACCAATTTCACACTTTCGTCTCTTTTAGCTTTCATATTTGTGAAACCTTAATTTCTGGATGCACTGTTACAAATTTTTCAGCATGCGTATATTTAAAATAGAGGTTTCATTTCTTCACACTATTTGAACCTTTCCAAAATTTTATTTCATCCTTTTTGTACTTTTCCAAAATATAATTGCGCGCATGAAGTTTTATAAGTCCCTTAAAATTGTCAGTTTAGCAACAACGCATTTGACGTAATAGGAGGGGAAGTCATGAGAAAAAACAAGAGATTTCCGAACAGTTTACAGTTTGATATTTGAAATACTTAGCTTAACTTTTCATATTTAATATAATTATAATTTTATAACAGAATAGTACCTTGACAAATGCAGAAAACTTAGTTGTAGTAAACCATACAAGTGTTTCGACCACAAAAATCGTTAAAAAAAAAACAGAGTTGTTAAGAAATTCGTTATCTATCCCATACAACGCAACGGGAGAAAAATTTCGTAGTTGCCTCGAAGCCGCATACTAAGTTGTTACTTTTTGTGGGGATTCAATACTTTTGAACCTGGTTCGAATACCACTGGATGATTCTATTTATTTATATTTTGTAACTTTTCAGTTACTTTTGCCGTGCAGCTTTATAGTATATGTATTACATGAGGTGATTGACAACTTTCTAACTTATCTAAAAATAACAAGTCGTATAGGCATAAAACCTTTTCTATATATCCCAATGTGATTCCTCCTTAGCGCAAATCACTTCTTACATCGATCCATAAGATTTTCGTAAACCTGAAAATAAATCCGGAGTTCTAGTGTGCAGGAAACCATACCAATCCCAATAACTCGTTCAGTACTACTAGAGCAAAGTTGTTTATTATTATTATTATTATTATTATTATTATTATTATTATTATTATTATTATTATTATTACGAGTACTATTAAGCTAGGGAATAGAAAAAGATATGGTGATACTAAAGTTAGTGAGACTGCATTTTTTTTTTCTTCGCAGTGTGTTGTTACACCTATGAACTTTAGGTTGTATTGGTGCATCAGAATGATTTTAGACAACTATTCACGGCGATCTCACATTTTATTTTTTGCACTTAAACGCCTTAATAGTTCTCAGTAGTACTCCAGTCACATATCACTGTTTACTAGAATCTATCATAAGAATGCCCTCAGAATTCTATGAAACACCGGCCATCACCTTACCTCGAAGAGTCTTATACGAATATTTTGGGAGTGGAGATGTAAGACATATCCTGAATTAAGAATTTCATTAAAACCAGCTTGTATTCTCTTTGTAAAGATGAGTGATATGCTCTCAAACGAGTACTCGATTTCGTTTTCTTATAGAAAAGTTGTCTGGGGAGAAATCAAAATCAGTTGGGTCCACACTTGGACACTGATATTTTAACTTCTTCGCAGGACGATGTTTCATCTGCAAAAGGATAGGGGAAGAAGTACACCTGGAAAGAACAGTGAACTCGCTGTTGACTGTGTTCAGCATTCATACATTTGAGAACTTTTCTAATCAATATTTTCCTCATGCTCTGCTCAGATTTATGTGTTCAGCACTTCATCAAAGTGTGTTGTAATCTCTTATACAAAATGCAAATAATTTCTATAACACACTAAAAGTCTTCGATTCTACAATAGCATGTCATGGGTGACATCAATAGTTTCAGGGTCAGTATTGTTGAAGGTGGACCGGAGCAACGTTCATAGTCAATGAACGTCTGAGACTTTTGGAAACCTGCAATTCAATGTCTCACAGCGCGTTAGAAGTTGCACGATTCCTCAGCTTTTGACACATATCAAGGTGGACTTTTTAGGGTCATATCCTTCTTGTAGAGGTATCCAATACTAGTTCGGATTTTTACTCGCTGTTCCTTGGTCATGCCTATTCACAGGACCATTCTATCGATTTGCGGGCCCGAGGCAAAAGTAAATTGTAGGGTAATGATATTACAGTAGTAAGAATTTTGTATCCATCATGAATATTTTTTTGTGCTAGCTTGAACCATACATATCAAATATAATGATATTTCGTCAAATTTTAACACAAGGGATAATAATAATAATAATAATAATAATAATAATAATAATAATAATAATAACATTCACTCCATAACATTACAATAGTACTTGGTATACGTTAAACAGCATTCGATACGTTTTACATGGCATCAGATCAATTTGAATTAAAACGATGTGTATATATAGATTCAGTATAATAGGAATATGCTCTATTTCCGCCCTTATCTTTAGAGAAAACTGGAAGGTTTAAAAACCTATATAACTTCCGGTTTCAATTCTGATTCTCTTAGATCAAAAACTGTAATATACGTATAGAAAGAATATTTCGTATGAATTCAGGTAGTGCAGAAAAAAATCAATTTTCAGCGTTATCCCTCTATTATAACCAGAAGATATAGATCAATCAGTTTCGATTTTAATATTAAAAACCATAGCTTCAAAAAAATCTATCATTGCTTCACAATATACAATTTACACAATTTACTTTTCATTACTAGGAAAAAAAATGAACTGAATAATAATTTAAATTGTCAATTAACAGTACTAGTAGGACTCGAAAATATTTCATTTTACACACGTGTAACGGGTTTCTAAAAACAAAATCAATTATTTCCATTACCACTGTTACTGCTTTTATAATCACACTGTACTGTTATTTGATACAAAAGGGTCTGATCTTAAAAGAAGGTCGCAGCCATCATCTTCCTTTTAAGAAAATCCCACAGAAATTCATATTTGCTTATTTCTTTATTAGTTCACATTGAACAGGAATCAGTCAGCCCATTCAAATGTTGTTGCTTTGTGTATGTACTTAGGTATTTAATATTATTAGCTTTGAAAACTGCAATCTCCAGATACAGCTGTGATAGAAATGGTGAGGAGAATGGGATAGGCTACTGTTATATGATATTAGGATAAGAATTTATATAAGATCAATAACCACAGCTGAAGAATTCGGTGCGACAACGACTGGACCTATCGCTCCAGTCATAGCGCAACATAATAAGTCATCGGTGAAATTACTCGCAGGAACCCTCTAACACACTGTTCTCTTTTATTGAATATAGGAAATCAAATGTAGAGTTCAATAAACTACAAATTCTTTTCTAGTACATATGAGTTTCCTAATAAACTATCGCAATGTTAAAGTTTAAAATTGAATATGCATCACAGTTATCCTTGACATAACCTATGTTAACTTTATAAGTATGTTTCACGATAGTAATGGCAGCACTTGTAAAAGTGCCTTAGAAAATCGTTCATCATTTCTAAATATATTTATTTCCAAGAACAAACTAGAAAGAGTAAATTGTCACTTTTCTTAAACAACCTATCGCTTTCTAGCGTCGGACCCATATAGCGCTTTGTCTGAGGCATGTGCCTGCCTTGTTTCACCCACAGAACGGCTGTGTCTAGTCAAAATACAATCTTTAATTACCTGTAAAACACTATCCACAGATGCAACTAATGCAATACTTGGAGCCAACTCTAGCAAGAAAGTTTCATCAAGGACCGCAAACGATGTCATTCGGTGACGACCTAGAAATCAAGTAGTTTTTTTTTTTTTTTTTTTAAGCATATTAGATGTTTCTACAGAGTCCTTAATCAGTGTACCAAAAATACCGGCGTCTTTGGCAAATGCACTAATATTTTACCACAGCTCGAAAGTTAGCATATATGTCTATCTATTGTATGGTATGGGTTGATTTAAATTTTAAAGATAAGCGAACACTACTTATAATTAACAAATTCTGAGTGTCAAAAATATTGTAATGTTCCATACCCTCACACATAGCAATCATATATTTTTGCTACAAACACGGATTTTTACGTTCATACACGAACTACACCAGTCCTCCTCTTACTCTCTAAAGGTTCTGATGATCATAAGAGAGTAACTGAATAAATGACGAGATCAATGAACTTCGCGTATTAACAACATCTAAAGTAACAAAACTACTAGAATATAATTTAGTGCTTTTTCTAAGCATCGTGACTATCTTATCCTGAAAATGGAAATAGTATCCAGAACGAAACGCTCGAAAATATACCGAATCGTTTCTAGACAAAATATAAATGGTAACGTCTTTCGAGCTCAACTTGGGAAGGAACGACGCTGCGACACCAGTGATGCATTTTGGTAATCCAGTGCAATATATTGCAATGTATGTATCCCCATTTATTCATTAACTATTATCTATGTATATAAGAAGTGAAAATGAATGCAGGTATGAAACTATGTCTATTGATATAATGGGCATAAGTTCATCTACGAACGTAAGATTTAATAACTTTAGTGTTCCGTAACAGCCAAGTCATGAAATTTTCTTACACTAAGATGTAGAGACTCGTACTGTTTCTAGAATGAAAGTATTAGAGTTCATATAGGGGGAATAGACTTGGCTCTACATGAGATAACTTTTTAAGAGTGAATGAGGCGCGTGACTGAACAATTTTTTACATGAAATATTTTTGATAGTATGATTTATTTTTAATAGAACACAGCATAAATTGTCGTAATAATAATAATAATAATAATAATAATAATAATAATAATAATAATAATAATAAAGGAATAACAGTTACAATATCAATTACGTAAACAATATATTTCAATAAAGAAAAATAATTGCCACGACGGAATTCGAACCCGGGTCTCTGTGTGATGGGAGTCTTCTGCTTTACCACTACGCCACAAATTCCTCATGGAGAGCTAAGAAAATAAACTAGTAGTTAGAGGAAAATAAACATAGAACTTTTTATTTCTATACACGTTGATACAATTCAAAGAATGCGAATATAACGTCTGCCGTCTTTTCTTCTTTGGAAATTAGAAGTTAAAGTGAGGAAGAATTGTAATGTAAATCGGGACTATTGTTAAAAACGATGAGGTAACCTGAACTTAAGGAGCGTTTCGTCATATTTTCCTCATTAAGGAAGATCTATATAATTTGCTTTGAGTTAAAGAGGGAAATCTTGAGTAAGCAACGTCTCCTTATACGAACATTAGTATATTGTGTGTGATCTTACATGAAACGATTTAACTGGCTAACAGTCTCTATGTAAGGTAAAGTGACGCTGTAGGCTAGTGGTTAGCACAACTGGGGAGCACACTGCCATTTGGGAGACTCGAGTTCGATTCCAGCAACGTCCATTTTTACAAATGTTTGAATTTCAATTTCAATGCATACTCAATGTATCTTCTGCCCTCAAAAAAAAATGTTGGAATGGGAAGAATTGGAGATTTGTTAATGGAGGCAGTGATTTACAAAATTATTTCCTGTAGTTGTTCTACATTTGATATTTCCATCTACTTTCAATCATTTTCTGATTCATGAGTGGTCAGTGTTTTTATTTCTTTGAGCATACAGTATATAATGAAATAATACATTACACACACAACAATAGTGCGATTAATATATGGTATTCGTTGGACAACGCACTTCCAACCAGAGATTCATCTCAGCATGAAGAATTCTTTCGTGCATCATCTACTCACAATTGTACTTGCATATAGACCTGACTCAGTGATACCAACTGCTGTCCTTATGAGGAAATGTTTCATATAAGTTGGGTTGCATTTTTCTAGGTGTTTTGCAAACTGCAAATGATCTAGACTCCAAGTAATGGAATTAGAACACTCAAGTTGGATACTTCTGCTGGTGACTGTGCAATATATATTGTAAAGTTACATTTATAGTTCTGTTTTCTATTATGAGCTCATGAACAGTTAGATTACCAACAACACCTCTATCACAACAGAATACTGCCAAACTAACTGTACTTCATTCTCATGATACCGTATGATCAAATAGATACAAGCCAAAGTGTCGTGACTAAGCTGTTAGCGTACGCGCCTTTGGTATGGGAAACCCGAGTTCGATTCCCGGTGGGAGCTCATGTGTTTCTGATCCCACGGTAAGTTGTAAGTCTAAGTCTCATATAGCCTTACTGCTGAGAGGGACTCTAAACTCAAAATCAAATCAACAACCCAAACTCATTTTGACATCTTATGAATTTTCAAGAAAGTATGAGAACAGTGCTGAAAATGTAAATGCAATAAGTCGTTTCGTAGCTTCACAATAAAAATGTACTAAACTCTGGCCTGTAGCACAGAAATATATATGTCTCCCACATAACCTAGAAGTATGTTTGATTTCAATTATTGTTTCTAGTTGATTGGAACTTAAATTTCCGTTTCAGTACTGAGGGTAGGTCCAAATTTAGCTCCAATATCCTCCAACAAAACCAACAACCAACTTCAAGTAGGGCTGCCACTTTTCTTAAGCAAAATGTAGGATACTTCATGCAGCTACTTGGGAGAAGAGAAATGTACCAGAACCCCTTTCTTCCGTGAGAATGTAATATAATACTTTCTAGTAAAAAAAAAAAAAAAAAACAATTATAGTTTCCTAATTAATAAAAGTAAAGTGAGAAAATTTGAATAATATAAGCGCTATATTATATAATGATAAATTTGTAGGCATTTCTATATAGCCGATGCATAAGTCTATATGTTTCGTACCTGCCTGCCTTCTGTCGCTATTATATGGTTTCCTCTTATTTCGAAGGCTCTGTATAATAACGTGGAGACCATATAATAATAATAATAATAATAATAATAATAATAATATACATTTCATTAAGAAACATAGAAGTTGGGACATTTTGAAGTCTCGATAGAGCCACTTATGACGAAAGACATTTTCTCCGAACCGGGACTGTTCCGACAAAATTGGGATGGATGGTAATCTTAACTTCAAGCTGGAGTTGGGAATCCTTTGTACTGGTTCCAACAAAGTACATTAATGTTTCAGAAAGTCCAGATAAAAACTTTGTTGGTAGCAGGAAGATATTATAGATGGGCTGAATTGTTGTCCTATAGTTTAACATGGAACTCCAATCTGTGCTGAAGCATGCAGAAAGCGCAATTTCTACAATACCTTTTGGCTATTTGCTAACATTTTACTTAGTAATGCTTTGGCAGTAACATACAGAGAGCGTCTTAAGTAGAATATTATGTAAATTAAAAAGAGAAAGGAAATTAAATCGAGTATACAACCCAAAACTGACTCATCTCAACTCGGAAAATGAGTTTTAATATGAAAATGAGTTTTAATATGAAAAAAAAATATATATATCAAAGCAAATCCATGATTTAAATTTACCGTACAAGTTTACTCACATAACAACACGTCGTTAGTTCTCGGCAATAATTAAAATTACTGTCTGTACATTTTTCTTTTTTTAAAAGATGATTTCCTTTAACTGTAATTATAGGTTTTTGCTAGCTACCACTGACCATACTTAATATATTATCCTATGTAACAGGTCCATCATCACTCAACGTCACTGAGCTGGTTTTCTCTTATATAAATTTTCAAGTGTTTTGAATGGGCCATTGCTCGATCTTAACTGTATTCAATTCATCACAGGAACATGATGTGCTTCGGTTGACCACATATGGAAAACGATTAAGTCGACATAACATCCGGTTATTTTAACAATATAAGTTATACGGAAGTTTTTACACATTTATCTTCATAACAAAGTGTAGAGATCCTCTTTATTCTATCTATCTATCTATATCTCTATCTATCTATCTATCTATCTATCTATCTATCTATATATATATATATATATATATATATATATATATATATATATATATATAGTAAGTTTGGGTGATTCCGGACAGTCGCTGAATCCGGACAACCTAAGCTTATTATAATACTGTTCTTCGCATGTGTAATATGGAGACTTGTTGTGACGCCTATTTGAAGCACCGTACCTTCCTACAGTTCAGTGCTTAGTAGGAAGTGCAAAGAGTGTTATACGTAGTTTCGACGGTGGGGGAAAGAAGAAGAAACCCCCAAGTTCATGCACGTTTTTTGACCTGATGTAACTTTTTAGTGGGATATGTTAAGGTTTTACCCAGAAGTGGTTTTCAGCAAATGGTTAAGAAAGACATATATCGAAGCGAAGACGTTAATTAGCTCGTTGCATATTGGAAGAATTCTATTACTTTGCACGCGTCTGCTCAACGCGTGCACAAATTTACCGTGCTCAAAACGGGCGAATCCGGACGTTTAGGGAAGGGTGGATTCAGACACGTTTATTACGTTAAGGTGAATCCGGACAATGTAATTAATGAACTAAGAGGATTCAGAACACACTCTCTTCTCTTGCTTTTCACGTTTATGAGTGTGAAATAGTGTTTGTGTCTAGTGTCTATTCATTTTTGCCATAAATGGACTCCGAGGGATCATTAGAAAAGCTATAATATTATCTTAGGATCTACCAACACAACTAAATTACAAAATGCTAATTATAAGGTGCTCAGAAATTCTGCACTACTGAATGGCTACATCATTTGGTATATTCCCATTTGATCCGCAACAAATTGGGGAACATGAATTTCTTTTGTCGAATGAACATAATTCACCAACAGCTGGAAACAATTCCTCTTCTGTGTAGTCAGACTCATCCCCAAACACGTCTCAATCGCCTTCAGAGTTCTCAGTTAAACAGTTCCTATCTTTTCCTGTTGTTGCTTCTCGCAGACCCACATCCCTAGCTCAGGCGTTGTTAAAAGATTAAGTATCATGAAACGCGTTGTTTCAAACTATCTCCTCAAACACAGTCGAAGATATGGATGAAAACAACTGTGGAGTTTGTGGGAAGAATTATTATGTACCATCATCAAGCAAATACGGTTCCTGGGTATCCTGTACTGTGTGTAAGACCTGGCTTCATGAAAGATGTGTGGGTTTGGTAAGAAACTGCTTTTTATCTGTTCACGATGTCTCTGAATTATGACTAGTGCTTCACGAAACTGGCAGACGTCATTTACGCAAGAGAAATAAATGCTAGTTTCAGTGCACATATATTATACATTTTACTAATAATCTAGTTGTTACTAGCAAAAAATAGTAGTATAATGTAGTTTTAATGGAAACAAATGTGATTATTATGTTTAATGATTAAAAGCTACATTATACTACTATTTTTTGCTAGTAACAACCAGAGTATTACTAACCACATTTGCTACTACATTTGTTACACTACTGTGCATTTAGCTTACAATTTCAACAGTAATTAAGATAGAAATCGCTATCTTAGTAATTTGTATGTATTTATCATGTATTTGTATTTATATTCTGTACTTAATATGTTAGAATGTTATTGTAGCAAGATAGTAAACTAAAATATATCTATCATGTATATATCTTCGTTCAAAGTTCAGTGTCCGGAATCGCCAACCTACTGTCCGGATTCATCATTCCAAATTTGCAAATCGAAGATTTTGTCAATTATCAGAAAATTATTTTTTATTTCTTAACATGCCATTCCAGGAAAACTATTTCAGTTGTACATGCATACCAACATATCATTAAATAATATGACGAAGTATTGCATATTTTTGTTTAGCGGGGTAGCAGTAAAAGAAAGAAACATCAGAACTGTCCGGATTCAAGCAAACTTATCCTATATATATATATATATATATATATATATATATATATATATATATATATATATATATATATATATATATATATATATATATATATATATATATATATATATATATATATATACAGTGTTTCACTTATTATGTAGCCAAAATCCACTGGTGATATCCTCTCATCTAAACAAAACAAAAAGCCCATATGGACATAGGGCGAAAATCGCGCCGTTTCAAAGTTACGCGATGCCGAAAACGAGGAAAGTGTAACTTTGAGGCTGCCTAGCTCGAAAACTATAAGACATATTAAAGGCGGTTAAAGAAATATCACAGAAACTAGTACATTCTATCTAAATATCCATGTTTCAGAGTTAGGTCATACCGGCGCAACGAATTTTAAAGAGGGAGCTGGGGTATCGCAACCCTGATTTAAGCACGGATAGGAGAAAAGAAGACATGTTTTAATAGAAAATGACTAATTATCGGTTTATTAAGCTGTTGTGTCGTGTACATGAATATTTTCTGTTGTAAATTTCAGATTATCACTAATTTTAATGTAAGCAATTATGCAACAACACATAACACTGTTTAACATTAAAGAAAAGTTGCTGATAACACTTGTAAACCAAGTTTTAACACTAAATATTATTTGATGACGGTGATCTAAGCAAGAGAAAACGTCATACAAATAAAAGATCATGAACAAATTATTTCAGAGATACAGAAATCTAAATTGTCGAAGAATTCGATAAACTATTTGGCAAAGAGTGTAGGTTCTGTAGCTAAGAAGAATGTTACATGTATGTTTACAAAGTATGCACGTGCATACGAACCAAAATGAGCATGGAGAAATTATTAAGAGCAAAAACGAAATTAGCGTACTTAAGATGACACTTGGTTCTATTAGTGTGAGTATATAAAAAATCAAGAACGGTGTAAATAGAAAGAAATGAAAACTTACATTTAATATCACAGTTTCTACCCTTAAGGTTCAGGAGTTAAGTGAATGTTAAAAGTGAATGATTATCCCTTTGGAATTCTAGTACAGAATTCTGAATGTATTTTTAGGTACTAGAGTAATGTCATTAATAGATTAAAAAAGAACCAATAAAACTTTGTAAGAGTATTTTTTTTCAAGTCTAAAAGCATTGTAGAACACGTTAGGTATGGTGTTTCTGAATGGAAAAAATAGGGGTGATGACGTCATAACTTGAAAAAAATTGTTAGGCCTAGTTTAATTTTTGGAGGGCTTACTTTTGCACCTAAAAGATTGAAATTTTGCACAAATCTTCAGGCTGTCGAGTAGTATTTAACAGATCCTTTCAAATCTCTGGATTAACACAGCGGGTCCAGAGTGACAAAAAGTTAAAAAAGGGACTTTTTTCCAAAATACCTTTTTTCGTGATTTTCCCACCTCAGATACATGTGAATAATACCCTTTGAAAGAATGTTCTATTAGGAAGAGAATGAGGTAAGAACCATGATCTTAGGATAAATTGAGATGTCTCAGGAAAATTTTACCTGAGACTCTGAAAATTTTTTAGGGGGTTAGGCCTATATTTATTATTTTATAGTGGGTTTACTTTTGTACCTAAAAGAGTGAAACTTTGCACAAACATTCAGTCCACCGAATAGTATTTATCAGATTTTTCAGATCTCTGCATTAACGGAGGAAAGTTCCAGAGGGACAAAAATATAAAAAAGATATATTTTAACCAAAAAGCACTTTTTGGTTACGCCTCAGATACATGATGGAGATATGTGAATGCTACCGTTTGAAAGTCTGTTCTATTGTAAAGAGAATGAGGTACAAAATACTACTCTAGGATAAATAGGGATGTCTCAGGATTTTTTTTTTTTTTACCTGAGATCAGGGTCTTTTGCGGTAATCTGGGCCACTGTGGGCATCATTTGTAAATATTTTTCCGCCCTTACTATTCAAGATAGAAGTTTGAAATTTTGTACACACATTTAGTACACTCCTTAGTATTTTTTGGTTGATTTTCGGACCTCTGCGTTAACACAGGGGGTCAAAACTTTAAAAAAATATTCAGAGAAAAATCCCGAGTTTTTAAAAATTTGCCTCCTTAGATACATGATAGAGAAATGTGAATGGTACCATTTAAAAGGCTGATCTATTGTGAAAAAAAAACGAAGCATGAACCATGGTCCCACGATAAATAGGGATAATGCTGTAGCCGCTTGACTGAAAGTCTATTAGTCCAGGACCTTTATACAATGAATTGGAAAAAAATATGGGAGATGAAACTATTGCAATAGTTTCAGTTTCATGTCCTAGTTAACATACTAAAAGTCCCCGAAGCTCCGGGCTGTGGAATCAGAGTTATGACGTCATCAATATGGCCGCCGTAAGAATTTTTAGGGTAATTTTTAAATCTCTATAAATTCTCACAGAATTATCGTAGAAAAGTAATTTTTTTTACCAAATTACAGAGAAATAGTTGAAAAATGTTTATGTAGCAATATCTTATATATATATATATATTGTAATATCCTATGTGATGTCGTAAACAAGCAGTTCCACGCTTGAATGTTTACAAACAACACCACATGGTTCGGCAAGAGGATCTTCCACCAGAGGGACCTGTAATCACATGCAGACGACGGCTTCTGGCCCCTCCCATGGAGCAGAAGACGACATCGGAGCAACAGCGCCACCGCCACCCAAAAGGACCCTATAAATTGGATGGACGAAGGCAACTCGACACCAGTTCTCTGGTGACCCTCCTCTAGTCTGCAACGGGACTCTTGGAGTAACCTAACCTCAGGCCTCTAGTCTGCTACGGGACTACGCCTATCCTATCTCCTGGCTTAGCCTGCTACGGGGCTCTGTCTGGGAATCCCAACCTCAGCCGCTTAGCCTGCTACGGGGCTCTGTTGGCAACTTAACCTGCCTCTGCTTGCTACGGAGCATTGGTTCCTTAACTCCACTCCTCTTAGCCTGCTACGGGGCTCTGTTGGAGATCCTGTCTGCGACCACTCGGTCAAAGACTACCTTTTACTCACCCTTTTAAATAGAGACCAAATTGTATAGTATTTTGTACAAATACTCATATAGTGGATTTTATAATAAAACTGGTAGTGGGAGTCGATTCCGGACACTCTTTTTATTATCTGCTCTACCTCTTCCTTATATGAGACGAAATTACACAAAGTTTTACAATATATATATATATATATATATATATATATATATATTAACCGAAAGTGAGAAAATGTTATTTTTAAACCTTTTTTTTAAGTTTCTCTATAAATAACTAAGTAGTAATGCAACAAAATGATTTTTTAAATAGTTATGTAATACATTCTTAGAAATGTAAAACGGTACTAATTTGTTTTCTCTACCATTAATAATAAGGAAGTTATATGAATTTATTTGCCGTAAGATGTGATTATTCACTAGCCAGACACGTTCTGTAATACAATTTTCTGAGAATTTCTCAAACAGATATTTTTTTGATCTTCTTTCAAGAGTTTCCAGTACATATGGATATTTTCCACGGATAGTAAAACATATGTTTAATTCGTCACAGGTGTGTTTCTCAAACTATTGCCCGCGTCTCACCAAGAAATCGTGTGAATACCTTAAACAACAGGCAACGCCGTGCGTGATCATATGATCACAGCGGTTAGTACTTATGAAAATAAGTCTTGTGTAACACACTTTTAGTGGTTTCGTCACATTGTTGGTGTGGTCTACTAGGAGAAGGTTCTGGCAACGCTGTTCAAACAAAAGGACTTCCACATTGCGGTGTGAATGCAACCTAGAGACTCAGTTATCAGAAGTGCGCAAGAAATAGAAGAAAAATGGAATCGTCCTCAAAGTAAGTATTAACAAATATTCTTATATCTTATCCTTTCAAGTGATTTTGTACTGGGTTTTATTTTAGAGATGACAAAGGTTGTAACTAATTAGATTTGACTCACCTGAAAATATCTGAGGCACGCTTATTCAAGTTTTTCATCAATGTGATCGTGTGAACACGCACGGCGTTTAGGCAGGTTTTTCTTTCTTATGTGCGTATGTAAAAATATAAATAGTACAGTAAAATTTTGCAGATTTATCAATTTAGAACAGTTTATAAGCGATTTCATTTGACTTGCTTTATTCGTTTCACTTCTTTATTATTATTATTATTATTATTATTATTATTATTATTATTATTATTATTATTATTATTATTATTATTATTATTATTATTATTATTATTATTATTATTAGAAATGACTTTTGCTGGTAATTATATATTGTTTTTGTTACAGAGATTTTTCACTGTAACAAATCCATGATATTTTGGAATCGGATGACGTGCAAGACGTACAAGACATATATCTTGAACCCCCGGAACCAAACATCTTTTCGGATGAAGACTCAGGAGAAGAGGATGGCAGTGGACTCATTGACAACCTTACAGGGCGCCAACTTACCAGTCACGCTGAAGTAGTTTTTACGGATAACACCCGACTTGGTGAGGATGATACGCAAGATGAGTCACCAACAATGTCTCCCCACCAGACGAAATGTAAGTGTTTTAAGAAAAAGAAGACAGTGGCCAATATTTGGACATATGATGGCCTAAAAGCGGCCGCAACTGTGTTTCCTGAGGCAGATTTCTCGACATTTCGTGGAAAATCTCCTACAGAATGTTTTGAAATGATTTTCGATGATGAAGTTTTATATTTGCTTGTTTCGGAATCTAACAAATATGCTGTTTTCAAAAACTGTAATCCGCCTGGAATTACTAAAGACGAAATGAGAATTTTTATTGCAATTCTTTTGCTTTCTGGGTACAATACAGTTCCTTGGAAAAGGTCGTATTGGGAGGGAGCAGGTGATGTAAGAAATGAACTGGTGGTGAATGCTACGCAAAGAGATCGATTTTTGGACATATGTCGTTTTGTTCACTGTGCTGATAATACTCGACCAACTGAAGATGATAAAATGTGGAAGCTGCGTCCACTCATGATGTTACTTCAAAAACGTTTCATTTCCTTATTTCAGCCAGAACAGAATATTGACTTTGATGAATGTATGCTGCAATATTTTGGTAAGCATGGTTGTAAACAGTTATCCGTGGGAAACCTATCCGTTTTGGGTATAAAGTTTGGTGTCTAAACACTTCATCTGGATATTTGATTAATTTTGATGTATATCAGGGGAAAAATCCTAGTGGACGGAGTGAGTATGAAGAACAGTTTGGTAAGTGCGCAGCTCCTATGCTTACCATGATAGACGAGTTACCATCCAGTATGAAATACCTACCATTCCACATTTACTTCGACAACCTGTTCACAGGAATCCCTCTTCTAGTGCACCTCAAGAGTAGGGGATACAATGCTACTGGAACGATTCGAGAGAATAGAGTGCCCAAGGACTGTCCTATTACAAATTCCAAGGAGATGAAGAAAAGAACACGCGGCACGTTTGAAGTAGTCAAAAATGTTAATGAAATTTGTGTTGTACGTTGGGTAGACAACTCTGTCGTCACAAAGGTGTCTACATGTCATGGGACGCAGCCTCCTTCTAGTGTCCAGCGATATTCCCAGAGTGAAAAGAAGAAAGTGCGTGTTACTCATCCATATGTATTCGGAGAATACAACAAGCACATGGGAGGTACTGATCAAATGGACCAGAATATCTCATATTATCTTATTGGGATCAGATCCAAAAAGTGGTGGTGGGTTCTTTTCTCTTGGATGATTGACGTATCGGTACAAAATGCATGGCTTTTGTTGAGAAAAAACAGAATAGACATCTCACACTTAGAATTTCGAAGGCACATTGTCCAAACTTATTTGCAAAAATATAAGACCGTACCATTAGGTGCAGGACGTCCAGTTATTTCTAAGTTCAGCAGTCAACAATATCGTGTAAGCGATGACGGTCGTCTTGATGGAAGAGACCATTTAGTGATTCACTCTGAGCGTAGACGTTGTGCAGGTACATTGTGTTCAAGCACAGTTCGTACGAAATGTTCCAAATGTAATGTGGATTTGTGCACTGATTGTTTT
Organism: Thermobia domestica; assembly: GCF_964235325.1. Lineage (NCBI taxonomy): Eukaryota > Metazoa > Arthropoda > Insecta > Zygentoma > Lepismatidae > Thermobia > Thermobia domestica. The sequence goes on from NC_137458.1 coordinate 121,405,682, forward strand.
TCCAATTTCCATAAAGTCCCATAGATAATGAGCTCCATAAACTGACAATTCCATAGTCCCAATACTGTGTTTCTTTTTGTCTTCTAGTGTGTAACAGCTTGTAACACAATAAATGTTTTTATATTTTGCATGTGTGTTAATAATTTAACAGGGCATCCATCTAATCAGAATATTTGAAAGTATGTATTTAAACGCCTAGCGTGTTCATATGACCACGGGGTACCCCAACGAAACCGCTTACGACACAAACTAAAAATTTCTCATGGGTGGTCTTTACACCTAAATGAACCAAAATTACAAATTTCATCAAAATTGAAAACAAAAAATAATTCCGGCGTTAATGGGTTAAGTTAAAAACTTTACAGCTAAAGTTTTGGGAGACTTATTTCAATTGGAACATGATACTAAAACTACCACTTAGAATTTTCCTATTCGTTGTATGTATTTACTAGACTAACAGAAAATTTATGCATGCAAAATGTCCACAATATTTTATCATTTTGAATGTTATTTTAAAATTTTTGAGTCGTTAAACCATAAATAAAATACAAATTTGTGAACCATTTATCTGTGTTGATGTGTGTCTATGTGTACTTTCAATGTTGGTCGATACCGTAATTAAAACAATGTACATATCTTTTGTATTTTCCAGGTCTCTGAGTAATTGATAAAATATTTTGCATTGCAAAGATGGAAGAGGTGTGTCTTACTTGCAACAAGACCTTGCTTTCACAAGGTGAAACAGTAACAGTTACTCGTGGGATCGATACTCTAGTGAAAAACAGTCTTCAACGTAAAGATGGGTTACACGAAAACTGGAAAGTGTTGCAGCAGTTCGGGTACATGTGAGTTGTCGTAGGAACTACACACGTCCAAGCAGTATTACGGCTTTCGTTCAACACTCTCTTTCAAAAATTCCAAAGCTGAGATCCCGTGTCCCTAGTTTTGACTTCAAACAGCATTGCCTCTTTTGTGGAGAGGAATATGATATAAACTTTGATGAAAACTTGCCTCTGGAGCGCCGGAACGTGTACGAAGTGCGATCCATAACGAGCAAACAGTCAATTTTGAATGCCGCTAATTCTCGTAATGATGAGTGGGGTCGAAATTTAACAGTTCGAGTGGAAAGTGTTATTGATTTAGTTGCTGCTGAAGCCAGATATCACAACAGCTGCTACAAAAAGATTTTCAAAATGCCATCATCTCGGAAGAAAGGACGGCCAGAGGATGAAGAAATGGCTGAAGCACTTCAGAAACTTTTCTCTTGGTTGGAGGACTCTGATAAATGTCAACATTCTTTGAATGAATTACTCCAACGATTGCGTGATTATCTACCTTCAAAAAGTGAAATATGCTCAGAGAAAAACCTGCGAAGAAAGCTTGAGGATCATTTTGGGAGTAATATCATCATCACTAACATGCCAGGACAAACACCTGCAATTGTATGCCTTCGTAGTACTGGTCACAGTCTTCTTACAAATGCTTGGTATTCACAAAAAGAGGACGATTCTGTAGCAGAACTCATGAGAATAGTGAAAACAGCTGCTGCCATCGTAAAAGAAGACATACGTTCGATGATACAAAAGATTGATACTTATCCACCAGCAGATACGACATTCCTGAACAGCACGGAAGTCATCCCAGACACACTCAACACTTTTATTTCTGATATTTGGAAGAGACGATATAGTGAGAAAGATACTATGACACACAAATTTGATGTTATTTGTCATGCTATTACGTCCTGTGCCAGACCGAGATCTTTCCTTTCATCCATTCAATTAGGATTGGCGGTATATGTATACAGACATGTTGGGTCTCGCCATCTTGTAGATATACTTCATAACATGGGTATTTCTGCATCTTACAAAGAAGTCCGTCGGTACGAAGCATCAGCTTTACTTCAAGATTCACCAAATATTCACCCAAATTTTCTGAAGCAATTTATTTTTGACAACGCAGACTGTAATGTACGTATAATCCTCGGATTTGGAACATTCCACGCTATGGGCGGGATAATGTGTTACTCCTATAGAAGCTGTTCGGAAAGGCAAATATATTAGTCGAGTAAAAAATGAACCTTCAGCATCAGTTCTAAGTGAAGTAAGAAAAGTTAAGTTTCATGTATATAAACCTAATGAAAACAAAGGCAGCATCACTCGGTTGACTATGAAAGACATCGAAAGTGTACTTACGTTGTGTAATTCACAGTCCGTTAAGAATTGTCTCCTTACTCATTTTCTGTGGATGTGTGTTCATGGTTAGGAGTTCCCAAAAATCCGAATTGGAGTGGATACATGCATATCTTAACTAGTCACGTAAGTCAATACGATGTGTCTGCTGTATTAGCACTCCCCTTTCTCAATCTGAAGCCAACTAGTATGGACGTCATCTACAGTGTACGAATATATGCAGTAGAAGAGTGTAAACGTCTGCAGTAAAGCACCTGCATTGTAACATTTGATCAACCATTGTATTCAAAGGCCTCGCAAATTGTAACCGAAAGAGAAAATACAGGCAAATTGTCAACTGTTGTAGTCAGACTTGGCGGATTCCATACACTTATGTCATACATGGGTGCAATTGAATTTATCATGGGTGGAAGTGGACTTAGAGAGCTATGGTCCATTATGTACGCCCCAAATAGCATTGACAAAATGCTAACTGAACATTCATTTGCGCGTTCATTACGAGCTCATTTTCTCACTCAGCTCGGCCTTGGAGTTCCTTTCATGCAGAATCTGGAAATTGACCAAATTACATCTGCAAATCTCCAAGCATTACACCCAGCCACATTAGACAATGTCTAAGCCATTGAAGATTTCCCTGACATTCCCACAATAATGACGACAATGGAAAAATTACACTTTTTTGAAGGAAGCAGCATCGAGTAATCGGACTGCCAAATTGTGGGTGCAGTACTATGAGCAGGTTAGCATCATGAGGCTGTTTGTACGCGCGGAACGCACTGAAAATTGGGGATTGCATCTAGAAATGGTGAAAAATATGATTCCTTTTTTTCATGCAGCTGGCCACCTTGCATATGCAAAATGTACACATTTATACTTGCAAGAGATGTCAACACTAGAAGAAAGACTGACACCAGAAGAGTTCCAAAAATTTATCACCGCAGGACAGTTTGCAATTAGACGTACCAACAAAATGTGGGCTGGAAATTGGAGTGACATGACGATAGAACAAGTATTGATGAGATCGTTCAAATCATCCGCCGGTCTGACGCATGGACGTGGAATAACGAATAGCACCCTGAATCGATGGGTGCAGGGAATGTATGCATGTTCAGAGCTCATTAAGCACTTTGAGACATTTTGTGGTGTAGAACTAACCTCCTCTGAACAGCACATTCAGCTTAGGAAGTCACAACAAGTACGCGATTGTAACGATTGTTCAAAAGTGGTGGAGTGGTTTGCAACTCATTCTCCCCTCACAAATCGTTCTGAGCTCATATCTTTATCAAGTGGTATTACAGCAAGTGAGACTATTAATTGTGACGATGCAGTTAATGTCGGAAAAGCTGCAGCGGGACGAATTGTAGGGAAATCTTTCGAGGAAGTTCATTTACATCGAAATGACAGAGTGCGGACGTTAGCACATATGGCCAGTGCTGTCAAGATCAACGACGACGTGGCTACTCCTATAAACACCATGCAGTTATTCTTCAAAGTAAGTTGTGTTGCGAAAACCGATGAGGACCTCCAGAAATGTTTAAACCATGAACTAACAACTCAACTCTTATCTCTGTTTGATGATTGCTACATGAGAAAAAAACCGAAATCCATGTTGTATGATATAATTGATAATTGTATCGAAAGTGACAAGTATCCAAGTCCTCTCAAGATTGTACATATGTTGTAGATGGTGGATATTTATTGCGAAGAGTTGTTTGGCCACAATGCCTGACTTACAAAGAACTATATGGACTGTACTCCACCTCTGTGAGAAAGCATTTTGGTAATAACTGCGTTGTCATCTTTGATGGTTATTCCATGCCCAGTACAAAAAGTGAAGAGCACAGGCGTCGCCAGGCAAAATCTCAGTCACTTGACATCCACTTCATAGAAAACATGATGTGCACGGTAGCCCAAGACAAGTTTCTGAGCAATTCTGGAAATAAGGAACGATTTATTGCTGGTAAGAAGTCACCTTGAGTTTGGGAACATTTTGGAGATTTATGTCAAGGGATGCTATTTCTGCACGCTGTTTCCGAATGTGACAACACGTCATCTTTGTTTGGCCAAGGGAAGAAAAAAGCATTCCGACTTTTCCAAACACAGTCAAATCTACGACAAATTACTTCAGTATTCAATAATCCCAATGCAAATTTTTAAGACGTAACTGAAGCAGGTGAGCAATTTCTATTGGCCTTGTATGGTGCTCCTAAAGCAACGATGTCTTTGAATACTCTTCGATATCAGCGTTTCGTAAAAGCAGTGGCAACACGTCCTATTACTTCTCAGATGGAACTTGCTCGACTTCCCCCAACATCTGCGGCAGCAAGAGAGCATTCAAAACGTGTTTATCTTCAGGTGCAACAGTGCAGGAGTAACGAGTTGCTACCCACTTCATGGGGATGGGTCTTCAAAAATGATTGTCTGCAGCCAGTTTTAACTCAAGAACCAGGTAAGAGAGGTAAGCCAGGTAAGAGAGGAATACCAGATTGAAGTTTCGAATAGATTCTCGGCTTTAGAAAATATGGAGTGCAGTAATATTGATGATACTTGGATTGGAATTAGAGATAGCATTAAAATTTCAGCAAAAGAAAAGTTGGGACATGCGGGAATACGTAGGAACAAACCATCCCAGACAGCACAATGCACGTACAGTATCCGTATAGTACATGTACAGTTGCACGGATGCAACATGTGCATCATCTGTATAAATGCACGCATGTACATATGATGCACATATACATGCCAGGTCCTATTCAACATCTTCACGTGCACAGAACATGTGCAATGCACACGTACACGTCCTGCACAAGTGATTTACACCTACCGCGCAGGTGATTTATAAGTAACACGTATTCGATTTACATGTAGTTCACAGGTGATTTACATGTAGAACAGCGGTGATTTACACGCAGTAACCAGGTGATTTACTTGTAGAACAGATATGATTTACACGTAACACACAGGTGATTTACACGCAGTACCCAGGTGATTCACATGTAGGACAGAGATGATTTACACGTAACACACAGGTGATTTACATGTAGGACAGAGGTGATTTACACGTAACACACAGGTGATTTACATGTAGGACATAGATGATTCACACGCAGTACCCAGATGGCTTACATATAGGAAACAGGTGATTTCCCCGTAGTGCAATGGTGATGTAAAAGCATATTCGAGGTGCAACGAAAAAAGTGTTTATATATTTGGTGTCTTACACAGTAACACCATCTATAACACCAAAGACCTCACCTTCAAAGTATATAACAAGTAACTAAGAATTGTCAGTGAGAGTTTTATTTTGGAGTTTATTATTTGCAACGAGCAAAGCTTTAGTTAGTATCTTTGACATGTTTGCCAAGTAACAAATAACGCAACATATTCCGCTGTAATCGGTCACGAAAATAATTTTGTAAACCTATGAACTGTCTGACTGTAGTTACATGAGTACAATGCTGCCACCTGTTGATCTTGTATCCTAGCTCAGTGGACCTTATGGAGTTTTTACAATCATTCGACTGTTATTCGTCGAAAAGTCTCTATAACACCGCCTGGAGGAAAAACGACACCTACCAAAAATGGAGGTTACTTTCTGTTGATGAGAATAAGAGTAAAAGAATGATAGTAAAAGTATACACTTGCACGGTATTATGGACGTCTCATACACACGTGCAGTAGCGGTGCAAATACCCATGTGCACACAACGGCTTAAGCACCGGTAATTTAAATGTGCTTCATCCACGCAAATGCACATGTGCACATGCACGGCTCAAGCATGGGTTATGTACATGCGCTGCATCCACGCCAAAGCACATGTGTACATAACGGCTACAGCACGGGTTATATAAATGTGTGTTTCATCCATGCAAATGCACATGTGCACATAACGGCTTAAGCACGGGTTACGTACGTGCGCTGCATCCATGCAAATGCACATGCGTACATAACGGCTTAAGCACGGGCTACGTACGTGCGCTGCATCCACGCAAATGCACATGTGTACATAACGGCTTAAGCACGGGTTACGTGCGTGCGCTGCATCCACACAAATGCACATGTGTATATAACGGCTACAGCACGGTTTATATAAATGTGTACTTCATTCATGCAAATGCACATGTGCACATAGCGGCTTAAGCACGGGTTACGTGCGTGCGCTGCATCCACACAAATGCACATGTGTATATAACGGCTACAGCACGGGTTATATAAATGTGTACTTCATTCATGCAAATGCACATGTGCACATAGCGGCTTTAAGCACGGGTTCTGTACTTGTGCTTCATCCACGCAAATGCACATGTGTATGTAACGGCTTAGGCACGGATTGTGTAAATGCGTACTTTATCCATGCAAATGCACATGCACGACTTAGTCACTGGTTATGTACGTGTGCATAATCCACGTAAATGCACATGTGCACATACACGGGTTATGTATATGTGCTTCATCCACGCAAATTCACGTGCACGGGTTATATATGTGTTCATCATCCACACAAATGCACATGTGCAAATGTACGGCTTATGCATGGATAGTGCACATGTGTCGTACACGTACGTGTTGTCTGGGATGGTTCGACCAGGAATGCATTAATCTAACAGAGAAGAGAAAACAAGCAAAATTACGTTGGCTACAAAATCCAAATGAAATAACTACACAAAATTTCGTAGACATCAGGCGGGAAACTTCCAAAACTTTTAGATCAAAGAAACGCGATTTTTGAAAGCTAAAATTAAGGAACTTGAAGATAATTGTAAAAATAAAAACATTCGGGACATGTATAAGGGGATCAACGAATTTAAGAAAGGATATCAACTTTGTGCTTATATATTAAAGAAAGCTGACGGAACAATTCTTACGGATACAGATAGCATCTTAAATAGATGGAAAGATTTCTTTGACGATTTACTTAATACGCAGCCAAAAACTAATATATGTGAAGAAAGGGAGATACAAGACCACAGAACCGTACATTCCAGAACCCAACCGAACAGAAATAGAAAACGCTATGAAGAAATTAAAAAAAAAAAAAAAAATCTGCCAGTGTAGACGAAATTCTGGCTGAGTTAATTTTAGCTGGAAGCAAAAAATTGTGGAACAAGATACACAAACTCATTCTCCTTATCTGGACAAGGAAGAATTGCCACAAGAGTGGAAAGAATCAATCGTTGTTCCAATTCACAAGAAAGGCCTCAAAACTGACTGTAATAATTATCGAGGAATTTCTCTTCTATCAACATCCTATAAAATGTTTTCAAACATTCTATTAGCAAGATTGACTCCATACGCAGATGAAATTATTGGAGATTATCAGTGCGGATTTAGGCGAAATCGGTCAACTACAGTAGCGTAGCGTGGTATTCTGAAATGGGGATGCCAAAGTTAGTCACTTGTGCGATACAATACTACTAAAATCAGCAATACATAGCTATACCGATGGGAAATATAGGGTTGAAAAAATATAGGGGGAGGCCCCCTAATTGGTGGCTAGTGGGGCATACAGAAGCAAATGCGTGGATTACGTCAGAAGCCAATAAGTAATTGTCTCAGCTTCTTCTTACCACTACCGTGTGACAAGAAAACTCGTGAGCGGTGGTATGAACATTGTTTCCAGTATAGTTCCCTTTATTTAATTCTCGTGGGCAGCTTCTTTCTCTTTCTGCTTCAATCTCATTCTTTAAAAAGTCACCCCTAGAAATTTGTCATCTTGAGTCCGGAACTCAGACGCCCATTCGTGAATATGGGTCTGAGTGTATACGTATATCATTTGAAGCTGCGGGCCTGTTTCTGAGTATGTATTTCGTTGTCAGATATCCAGATACGGAAGGCAGGGGCGCAAATCTGTCTTCAACATTCGGGGAACGGGGAAGACCGTTCCCATTTTTTTAAAGCGATGTTCAAAATATTTATGAAGTTGAAAAACAATGCTGTGGAGGATCAGAGTTGCCTTCAACATTTGGAGAAGGGCAGATTTGAGGGAGGAGGGCATATTTGAGGCTTACTCTGGAGGGAGAGGTGATGAAACTCATATTACGGTAGATGAATCTGATTTCTGAGGTGAACCTGTTGTATATTATATACTAGGCGATGTAGATGAAATTGTGATACGTATCAAGTGCCGTGAACACATTCTGAAATCTGAATACATGCATATTTATAATTGATATGTTTCTATTTACGCATCCACAATGATCCACATTAAAATTTTAGGACACTTGTTTTGTAATAATATAAATAATGCCTTCCCCAAAACTATGAAAGAAAATCAACAATGTATGGCGAAACAATACTCTTATTTGAGCAAAATTATGATGATCACAATATCATTATAGGAATCGTTACATTAATAAAACAATAGTTGAAAATAGACTAACAATAATTAATGACAATGAAATATTAAAAAAACACGATTCTTTTTTAAAAAAATGAAACAAGTCAAGGGACCTCAATTTCATCCCACTTTCCTTTGTAGCATTCGGATACAAATCATCACAATTTCAAATCGGATGGAGGGGACATATCCCCTCATCTCCTCGGGATATGAGCCAATGACTGAAGGGCCAAAGCAATCTTTGCGAGGGGCGGGAATGCTGGCTCTCTTGGTCTACCAGATCGGTGACCGGTGTTCTACAGAATGCTTTATATTTATGCTTGTGTGTGTGAGCTCCCTCAAAGAGTTTCTTGCCACGCCACTGGACACAATATGTATTTATGGTGAAGATTAATAGTTTGCCTTTAATTACGATTACAATTACGATGCATTTAATTACGATTAAAGCATAACTACTTTTATACTATTATTTACATAACCGACATGCTTCAAAAAGGCATTGAACTAGCCATTTCTGTTTTGTTCTATTTTCTTGACGTTAGCGCTCGTACGTTCTGTACAGAAACTATAGCTTAGTTCAAAATAGATAGAGTTGGAAATAATTGAAGATATGCCAGCGTATATCTAAAGCAAAATGTAGAGTTGCAAGGGATGAAGAGAGTTAAGAAAGCAAGTAGTTGCGCATGCGCACTCGACAGAAAGCAGACGAAAACCCCGTTTCTTGCAGTAGGCCTGGATGCCCAAGGAACATAGCATACGACAAGAGGAAAGATAGAAAATGTGCATCTGAGTGACGCGCATGCGTAGGTTTCGCTTAAGGCGAGAGAGCACATCCAGAAGGTTGCAGTGGAAATAATTGTGATGATTACAAGCAAACAATTTATATACAATGAAATACCTACAGTTTCTTATTAACAGGGGATGCCGGGCATATCGGCGTTCCCTTACGCTACGCCGCTGGTCAACTATCGACCAAATATTTACCATTCGCCAAATACGCGGAAAAAAAGTGGGAATACAATACCCCGGTACATCAACTATATATTGATTTTAGAAAGTCTTACGACTCGGTTAGGAGAGAAACATTGTATAACGTCCTTACGGAATTTGAAATACCGAGAAAGCTAATTAGATCAATTAAGGTATGTTTAAATGAATCCTAAACAAAAGTCCTGGTAGGAATTTTTTGTCCACGAGCTTTCACGTCGAGAATGGCGTGAAACAAGGAGATGCGTTGTCGCAATTATTATTCAACTTTGACCTGAAATACGCTATAAGGAAAATCAAAGATAGCAACCAGGGCCTAGAATTGAACAGTGTTCACCAGGTTATGGCGTAAATTTAATAGAGGTTATGGCGTATGTTGATGATGTAAATTTAATAGAGGATGATAGGGAAAAAATAGAAAGAAATGATGAGGTCTTATTAAACGCTTGCACTGACTTGGGTTTAGATGTAAATGCAGAGAAAACTAAATACATGGAAGTGCGTCGGGACCGTAATACGGCAAATTATGGATGCTTTAAAATGTCAAATGATACTTTTAATAAAGTAGGTACTTTTAATTTTCTAGGATCAATATAAACAAAGGAAAATCATATTCACAAAGAAATTAAATGTCGACTAAAAGCAGGGAACTCGTGTTATTATTCAGTTCAAAATCTCTTGTCGTCGCGGATTCTGTCGAGGAATTTGAAGCTTAAAATATATAAAACGATAATCATACCTGTTGTTCTATATGGTTGCGAAACATGGTCGCTTACTCTGAGGGTAAAACAGAGACTGAAAGTATTTGAGAACGAGATCCTGAGACGAATATTCGGAACCAAAAGAAACAGGAATGGGGAATGGCGGAAACTTCATAACGAGGAACTACATAATTTCTACGGTTTACCGAATATTGTTAGGATCATCAAGTCTACGAGGCTTAGGTGGGCAGGTCATGTAGCTAGGATGGAAGAAAGTAGAAATGCTTTCAAAGTCTTGACTGGAAGACCAATCGGAAAACGACCATTAGGAAGACCTCGGCCCAGATGGGAGGACAATATTAACATGAATCTCGCAGAAATAGGAATACAAAGTAGGAACTGGATCCAGTTGGCTGAGGGTAGAAATCAGTGGGGAGCTTTTGTGAACGTGGCATTGAACCTCCGGGTTCCATAGGCCATAGAGTTAATTAGTTGGTTAGTCGGTTTAATTAGATCTCGACTTTATCAAACCTTAGTTAGGAAGGGGTGGGGTTGACGAGTTTCATGAAGTAGGGAGAATTTACACTTAGAGAGATCGATTTAACTAGGTCTAGACTTATATGTTGAGACTTCGAGAAAAGTTATTTAGGACAGATAATGATTCTCATCAAATGAAATGACTGTTTTAAGAAAGCGATTAGTCAAGTTTGGACTTTGGGAAAACTTATAAACCAGACTTTACCATCCAGCCCCGTTTCTTTCCTCTTATTATTTAAATCATACTCCACCTTACATTGTATATACAAACCACTGGAATTACCAAGGTTCTGTATGTAGAATCACAGTTTCTTTTTTCAATGGCATCTTGTACTTGTTCGTGTTCGTACATGACTATGCGAGATTAGAACAATGACGTAACAATAATGGTAATAGTATATATCATTACTACCTACAGGTTTCATTTTGTCCTCATGTTCCCACGATTAACAAATACTTTTCTTCTTCCTTTTGTATGTCTTAAAGGCATTTAAAAGATCGATGAATCATGTTGAAGTACCTTGAGGCATTTCAAGAACCATTGTACTCTCCTAGCATCGAACTCAAAAATGCATTTATGATATAGTTAATAGTTTGAAGGCAATTCCTTTTTTTAGTTATTATTTTTATTAGTAGTAAACTTGCAACTCATTTTATCCGATGCTAGAGATATTAACTAATCTGTCACAGCTAATAGCTCATTACAAAGATAAAAGAAACTTGATTTTTTTAAAGAAAGAAAAAAACATGAACCAGTTTCCGCAGGCATATTTTAAGAAAACAAAAAAGAAGACAAAAGTTACATATGTACTTTCAGATAGGTTAATATAACCACTTAAATGTGAGTCATAAAACTGTATAAGAACAGCTAATTTTACTGTAGAAATATTAAGAAAAAACAGAGAAAAACAGAGATCTTATGAAGTTTTATTTTTGTAATTTAATGACGTTTCTGTTCTAAATTAAATATTTTATTTAATTAAATCTTAAGTAGTATACTTCGCGGGCTGAAGACTCATGTTTGAAGAGATGGGCTATAACCATCAGAGAATGATAATGATAAATGAGTCTTGTTTCGCCCCATGCAATTAGACTTACAAATATCAACATCATCATCATAGGCATTCTGTCATTATTGGTGTGTCACTTGCCGCAACTGAAAAGCTTCCATGCTCCACGGTCTTCCGCTAACTTCTTCGTTTTCTCGTACGATTTTTCTGTTTCGATATTGTCCATTAATTGTAGTCTCCTTCGCCCCCTCCCTCTCTTTCCTGCCACCATACCCTCTAGATCAAATCCAATCAAATATAGCCGTTCAATATGCTAACCAAAAGCAATTACTTTATCACTTCCGGTTTCAATATGCGGAGAATGGAGGAGATTAAACTTATTCTATGGTTGGGATACCGTCTCTTAAAGTTTCCACTGTATGAAAAATCCAATCTTAAAACCGGAAGCGGCAATTTCTTCAACTTTCGGTTTCAATAGGGAGATTAAACCCTAGATTGCATCTATTCTTGCGATACTAAATCATATTTAAAAAACTGCTTCTCGCTACCTACTACCGGTTTTGTTTTATGAAGATTAGTATTAAAACCACAATGTGCAGTGTATATCAACCACTTCCGGTTTATATTTTAGTTTAACTTTCCTTATTTATGATGATGATAATGAATGATTTGACTTTTAGTTTAGCGTCCTTTTCAGCAGCGAGGCTATAATAAGGCTTGGGCCTACCAGATTAACGTGGGATCCAAACCATATAAGCTCCTGCCAGGAATCGAACCCGGATCTTTCACGCCATAGGCGCGAACGCTAACCACTTACCCACGAGAGAGCTCATGATAATGAATTTAATAGTTGGAATGAATAGAGTGGAGTAGTGTTTCTCGCTATTTCTTTTCGTTTTTTTTCTCTGACACTTGTCGACAGACAGATGGACGGACATAGGTGTTTTATAAGACTTCTATTGCTTATACATAGCATAAATTGGAGTAGCTAGAATAACTGATGGAGTAGCAAGAAACGGGAAGAACGTGATGAGAAACTCACGAAAACCGTATCAAAACTTTTCATGGCATGGAATCATACAGGACTCTTTCGCCCATTCTCCTTCTAGTCGTTCCTACAGCAGTAGGAGATAATAATAAATTTTAGTGAAGAGATGCAATTGTCCTAAGAATGAGACAGATGCAATTATTTTGATTACTAATTTGATTAGTGAATCAAGAGGGGGAAAAGTTGAATATAACAATGTTAAAGAAAAATTCGATTTAAAGAAAAAAATGTCCCACCATTACTCAAAGAACTGCTGTTCTAATTTTTGAGTCGGTTGTGTGATTACTTGTAATTGGCCTGATGCGTCTGTTCATTTCAAGCACAGGTATCTATAAGCAGGTGCGTACCCACAAATTTTTGTTGGGGGGGGGTCTAACCTTTGGGGAAGTGGGTCCAATACTAAAGCCACTACGTCTATGTAGTATTCAACAAGTATTATTCGGTACCCGAAAAGACGATAAGTAATTTTGACATACCTCATCTATATTTTCAGGGGGAAAAATGACAGAACTATATTGATTTTATAAAAGATAAAGTACAAATGAAGTGTAAAATCAAATTTTCGTGCTACATCAATCATTTCCCTGTTAAACAAGTATAGTTTTATTCAGAAAGTGTACAAACGTATATTGAATTAGGAAATTTTAGGGGTGTCCAGACCCGGTGGGCCTTCTTCCCATGCGTGCGCACCGCCTACATGTACAACTAATTATTCGTGAGTGTGTGCAAGAAAAAATTACAGTAAAATTTCCACCTACGCTTTGGTGACTATTATGCATTTTAATTTCGGTGAGATTCATTGCCTGTCGAAACCCTCATTTTTTGCTGCCTCCGTTTGATATGCTGCTATTGAGATGTAAAACCCTCAGCGGCGAAGCCATAGGTCGGTCTATATAGACCCAGGCCTATAGACATATTTCTGTTGCTTCACTTTTTGTAAATAAAGTAAAGGCAACGATTGTTTTTGATTTAACATTTCAAGAAAGAAAATAACACTGACTATATAACGGAACTCCATTTATGTTTTCTTTTCTTACTTTTTTTTTTTTTTTTTTTTTTTTTACACATTTGTTCCTCTCACAAGCTCTTCTCCCTTTCCAAATTAGAAACAAAATCTTATCAACAATTATTTAATCAGCAAAGGTGGTTAGGAATGTAGAAAATGTGTCAGCCAAGGACTATTTTGAAGGCACGAATGCAACTCGTGCATTTATCTGATGAGACTGAGAGAAAACTCGAGGAAAGCCTCAATAAATATGATGGTCGAGTTTCGAACCCAGGAATATCGTAAAATATCCTTGAGATGCTACTGAAAATCGTGGAGTTAAATCGAATGATCATGTGTAGCGATATTATTATTATTATTATTATTATTATTATTATTATTATTAGAGTGCTTACCTCTGGTGTGGGGTCGATTCCCGCCAAGCAAGTTTGTGGTGGACAACATCGTGTCCGTGGATTTTCTCGGGGTACTCCCGTTTCCTTCCACAATCTCATTCCACCAATTCTTCCATTATCATTCACTTACCCTAATCATTGGTCTCCCTTAGCGTAATGAACATAAACGTCAAACTGAAATATTTCAGTAATGAGTTGAGTTGATTTTTGGGTTTAACGTCCCGTTCAGCAGAGAGGCTATATGAGACGTGGACCTACTGATTAACGTGGAATCCGAACCACATGAGCTCCCACCGGGAATCGAACCCGGGTCTCCCACACCAAAGGCGCATACGCTAACCACTTAGCCACGGAAGAGCTCAAATATTTCACTAATAATTACTACTACTACTACTACTAATAATAATAATAATAATAATTATTATTATTATTATTATTATAAAGTACTAATCACTTGTCATTTATAGAAATTACAGGTATGTGAATGAACTGTTTCTGTCTATCAATGATAAAATAAACATCTTTTTTTTAATATTAAAAAAAAAATAAATTATCTCGATTTACTCAGTGTACATAATATATAAGATGCTTTCTTCTTCTTGCCCCGGATACAAGCCATTTGGATGTTGACAAACGATCGAGTGGCGACTTATGTTGTAATAAGAAGAACTGGTGCAGCTGCTGGTTTTCCTTTTGGTTTGCTTTTCCCACAAGTCGCTTGGCCTGCCATCTCGCGAGAGGAGAAGACCGGAAGTTCTCTTTCCGATAAACCATCATTTCCCATCTCTCCCACACATAGTAGTACAACAGCATAGAGCCTTTGTCTTCATCTCTTCTTTCGCAAACGACATATATAACACTGCTTTTCTTTTCTTTTCCTCTCGCTGTGTGCAAAAGGTTTCGAGACTTCCGGAGAACAGAAAGGGAAAAAAGTGATTTCCAACAACTTAACGTACAACTTCATGTACCTTATCAACAACTCGAAAAAAGCTGTTGCTGTAATCCTATCCAACTCGATTGGTTTGTATATTTTATATGGGAAAATGGGGTAATTGGACGAGTGGGTAATTGGATGACTTGGGCGTGTTTTCTGTTCTTCAATAATTAAAAGTGACAGTGATCGATTCAGCTAAATAACAATTCTTTCGTTTGACGACTGAAAACCAGTTTTTTGTTTATTTACGGATTTATTGACCACGGAATTTCCGTCAATGTTGCATACTTTATATATATTCTTCCCTGCTTTATTTATAAATTAAATTTTGTTTTCTTTCCGTAATCAACTGGTATTTTTATCGAATTGAAACTAGAGTATCAGAACTTATCAGTAATACCAAAGTAATGTCAAATGGATATTCATTGTGGATGTCCAGTTAACGTCCCACAAATATGACATTCATTGGATGTCCACATCATGTTCATGGGAAGTCTAATTGGACACCTACAGGTAATTATTTTTAACTTAACATCCCACGATTATCCCTTTTGGCTGCTAAAGGAGAAGAATAATTAATAAAAGTGAAAACTTGTGAAATTATTTTTTTGAAATTTCCCACCGAGAATCGAACCTGGCACTACGTACATCAAATGCACACGCGCTAGTGATTGGACCAATGGAGACAACACACAGGTAATTGCAATGAAATTTTATTTCAAATCAATTGATGTTGCGTTCAAAACGTAGCCTGTCAAATCATACAAATTTTCCGGGAGACATGCAAACAAAAGTTAAATAGATAGCTAAAAAAAATATATACATATATATATATAATGGTAAAGTAATTTCAGAGCTCCTAAACAGAGCTTAAAACGAAAGAAAAATTAAGAAAGAGAGAAATGTCTGTCATGGCTTAACCTATGGAAGTTTGTTAAAGGTTTCCTAAGCACGACACATGGATTAAGTAGATATAAAGGAAAATTTGTATAAATACACTTGTTACATTTAATATTGGATATAATCTCATTGTTTATGCCCTATAAATGTTCATTGAATGTCATGTAAACGTGATATTGTCATCAAATTGACATAGAACAACATTTGTATGAATGTTTTTGTTATCTTTTAAAAAATAAATCGTTAGAAATTGCATTTCATGCAAGTACATCTTCTGTGGTTATGGAATAGGGAGAACAATTAATGTTTTAAAAAGAAAAGTTCACTTTTCAATGCATTTAAGTGGAGTGAAGAAACTTTACGTCTCTTTTTCTCACAGCTTTGGCAATTGGACTTAAATGCCTTGTGCTCTGAACACCCCATATGTCTCGTCTTTGGACCCTCCTTGCCGTTAAATACTACTGATATTGTACTAGTGTAGAAAATTTGTTCTCGTTTTATAATTGTGCACATCTGAATTTTCATTGTTCCTTGTCCATGGGAAACCCCTCATGTTCGATAAAATTACAAAATCGTGTCCTCCAATCGTTGTAAGACTTAGCAAAACTTCCCCCTTCGTTTTCAGAAAGTTGCCGTACGTAGTTTTCGTGGACCGACAACTGTGTAACCTGACAAGATAAACAAAACAAACGTTTTCCATCCTTCCGAGTTCTTCTCTAACTTCTTCTTCTCCCCATATTTTCTTGTTAATAACTTGGGTGCGTTGAGCTGACAAGTAAAATGTCCTAACAAATTATTTTGGAGTCAACTTGCGACGCTTCCGAAAAAACTTTTTCAAGAATCAGGTGCTATATATGCACATAGGAGGATACGATTGAAAAAAAAAAAAGAAGGGGAAAATACAAAATTGAAGATAAATTAGTTCACAAGGAAGACGGAGAATGAAAGCCGTGAAAAATGAAGAAACCCCTTGGAGGAAAGAGAAGAGATTTTTGCGATTCCGAAAGGAAGGAAAGAAATAGCCCTGCTGCGAAGTGAACACGCAATGGGAAAAGTGAAACCATATCCTCTGGGAACTTGTCAACAATTTTTTTGTTTTTTCCTTAAAAACCACTGATGTTCAACCACAAAGCAACTTTAATAGGAAATCTTAGGGGGAAAAGGAAATTGCTTTAGTTCTTCATTTTAAAAAAAAAGAAAAACATAAGTCATTTAGTAATATTGTTTATTTTCAAATCCAATATTATCACAAAGGGAAAAATCCTATTGACTTGGCAACAGTAGCGTAGCCTCCACGCACCCCACTTTGCCCCTTAGAAGCGGAATTTTTAAAAAATAATGAAACTTGAGTTTGCTTACAAGTATATGCGAGTAAAGGATAATATGTATCAGCGTTAGAAAAAGATAAAACAAGAGATACAATTTGTTAGTTAAGACTGTAATTTACTACATGTGCAGAACGTAACTAATATTTTCTTCCAGCAAAATAAAAAAAACATGTCAATTACTATTGGTTAACGAACAATATAGGTTACTTTCTAAGCCCATAAAAGTTCGTTTCTTGTGAGTTTATCCACACAACTATATTCTTTAGATTCAGCTCAATGTGGACTACAACTGATAATATCCTTGATCTTTGAACAATATTTTAATCAAACAGAAATTAAATTTTAATAGTTAATTATACTTTTAAGTTACATTTCATTAACTGTCCTATGTAATGTCATCCTAATTTCGTAATAAGAGCTTAATGAGAATATAAAAGGCGTCCAATAAAGAATGCAACTTTTGAAATGCCCGCCATTTCTTGTTCTAGCAAGTTGACAACACTGAACAATACACGATTCTCATCTGTTGTCTTTACAATTAGTAGTCCTGACAGGAGCGCCGAGTAGCGCATGATCGTCATCTGTTTTCTGTACGGCTAAGAATGGAGGGGAGTTCTTAAGTTGACACAACCAGAGCAACAGGACATGACGTCACTTAATGTCGTCACTACCCTGGAGCACTTCATGCGCAGTGTATCCATAAGCAAGGCAGCTCTGTTGACAGCATTACGGCTGAGATAATATGCCAAGGTGGATTATAATTTAAGACACCTGGAATTTGTTCGTGTACTGGTGGACAATAAAAAACACATTATGTTGTTACAGCGGTTGTGAGAATTGCGTTTTACATTCAACAAACGAACAAGATTATACACAAACAATGCACTGAATAATGCGTAAATAATTGCGGCTTGTCCCATCAAAGGCGGGAGGAACGCCGGGATTTTTTTAAAAAATCTCACTTCGTGCCGCGCACTGATACGTGTATCAAGATTGAAATTTCAGGTTTCCTCAGTTATGTTCTATTTTATAAGTGTACTGACATTCATGATATATCAATTTCTTTTAGCACCAAATGAACCCTTGTAGGTTTAGTAAGTGTTTTGGAGGGGCAGCAATGGGATTAACAATACGTGGACATTTTTAAAATTACAACTTACAGATAAAAGGTGTTAATTCAGAACAAAAGACAAATGTTTAGAGAATTTATTTATGAAGGCGCAGAATATGTAAGTCATCTGTAAACATAGATACAGCAATAAGATGTTGCTTTCATTTCTATGAAACTCTCCGTGAGGGCGTTATTCCAGGGCTGCAAACTAATGTACAAGGGACTTGTAATATGACTATTTCGCTGCCTGAACCTACCCTAACCTGACCCGAACTACTGCTACTCTACTACTAGTAGTATACTATTATTACTACTACTACTCAATTACTACCATTACTGCCTTACTATACTACTACTACTGCTGCTAATAGCCTATTATTATACTATCATTGCTACTACCAGGGCCGAAACCAGCTACAAAGGTTTGGGAGGGTCGTGAATATGTTACGGGGAGCCAAGTCATTAAAATTACCTTATAAATATCTAAATTGTGTTTTTTGTATTAATAATAAAATTTTGTATTGAAATCTGGAGGGGCCACAAAAAGTTTAAGGGAACCTGCCCCCCTAGCCCCCCTCTGGTTGCGGGTCTGGCTACTACTAAATTACTACCCTACTACTAATGCCTTACTACTACTATACTATATTACTACTATTACTACTACTAAGTGTGCACCCATAATTTTTTTTAAAATGTAATTTTTGAACAATTATCTCTTGTAGCGCCCCTGAATTTTACTTGTTCCTGGTGGATCACTGACATGCACCAACACATGTACAATCTAGAAGGCGTGATGACACTATTTTCATCAAGAAATGTGAGTTTCAAAGTAATATGAATTTGTCCACGTATTGTTGATCTGAACTGCGGGAACTGCTCTATCTCAATTTAAAGATGCATATTAACACTGATGTAATAAAGTAATTATGCAGCCTATACCTAAGCTACACGAGGTTTACATTTACGCACCAACTGGCTCAACTTTTGAAGTGTTTCGTTTTATTAGCTTATCGCCGTCGACCATACCCTAGACGCCGCATGGACAAAGTCGCACATAGTACGAACTATTCCCAAATCAAAGTAGGCGAATCACTTATCGACAATTTTCGCATTTATTACTGCCTTAAAATGGGAAAGTCATGAAGTGACATGAATTCCCGCCTATATCTGTGTTCCCGCCTATAAGTGTGCGTTGTGGATTACACGCACAACATTTAATGGATTTATCAAGAAATACTGAACCCACAGGTTCAGCACCCACATAACTGCATTACTTATGAACAAGGGCTCCCATCAGGGGGGCAAGGTGGGGCGTTCGCCCCCCTAAGAGGAAATTGTACTTGGGAGTATTGAAAACCCAATAGAATTTTTACATTACTTACAGCAAAATTTGAAACGTCGCTTATACTTGCCCCCCCCTTGGAAACCACAACATGGGCGTCCTTGCTTATGAACTGCACACTAAGAAAAATCCGTTCTCTGGACAGCGGTATATTATACAAATATACGAAATCCTCTTGCTTACTACAGAAATCAGTATGGAGCATATGCCACATACGCACTGCCCTTAGATGTTACATCATGCCATTGCAGGATGTCTGACATCTAACAGTTTTCCGTATATCACCTATGTTACATTCTGCAGCTATATTCTATTCTACAATGGACATTCTGCGTCGATTTGTATGTGAGATCCTGACCGCCTATATTGTTTCATACGGAAAGTACATATAGATGGAACACATAGGAAAGTATTATAAAACATGCGATTTCAGTTATACGTTTGCTGTACATTAAGTCCAAAAACTACAGGAATAACGCATGTAACCTACCGTTTTAAGTACGCTACCTACAACTTTTTTTTTCTCAGTATGTGTTTTGAAAACTAGCCATATGTCGGATTACGGGGAGAAAGCATTTTTTGTTGAAAATCATTGCTGTTTTCTTAAATGTTTTTGAGGTTAATCTACCTAAAGCAAAATATACCACTAACTAAAGAGTTTCAGACAGTATTGCTGAGCATGAGTAGTCGCTAATGCTTTCGCCTTTGGTCCTGGGTTCGATTTCCGGCAGGGTCAGTCGGTCGAAAAGGTGTAACAGCTTTTTCATGCTAGCTATCCTAAATGAGGTTTTCCTGGGATTTCCTCATTCACACCAGGTAAATGCCGGGATGGTATCTAGTTTACAGGCCTCAGGCCGCTTCTTTCCTTATCCGTTCCTTATATCCCTCCCCCGTACCGTGATTGTGTGCTCGCCGAGGATGTGATCCCTCCAACGTGACTTGCTTAAGTCGGTAATGGCCATGACTTGCATCAATAAATAAACATTGACGAGCAAGCGCTAGCAAGCGAAGTCGGATTAGAACGCCGCAATGCACGTTGTATTCGTCCATTCTAATTAATAGCAAATAGTAATAGCAAAATTTTCCATTCCGCACACGGCATTTCCAGTCTACTCAGTTCACAAATTACTCACATATCAATATCAATTATCTTTCCGCAACATGAACTCATTCCACCTATAAACATTGTGTTTTTACGTAGTTTTGGTCCCCCGCAATCCTACAGAACCCGAGAAATATATTACATACTTCTTTCCTAAATTTTGCAAATTCAAACTCATAAAATAGGACAGCATCATCGTTTGCTACAACAGTAAACGTTATATAATTTTTAAAAATTAGTAGTACAGTCCTTTTTCACACGCAGTCATTCATTTTAATCATAAATTACTGTTTTTATGTTTATGTATTCTACACCTGCATCAATTTATTCCGCGCCGTAACTTACATTTTTTTTCTTGGGAGGGGGGTAAGCATTAATACGCGTATTTGGCGCTCCTAGAAAGAAGTTGTTTCTCTAATTCTTGGGCTCCTTCTTTCCATCTTTCTCTTACTCTTTATGGGCCCGGGTCGTTAGTTACACCTTTGGGCCCGTTCCATACATGACAAATAAATTAAGGAAACAAGGGCCCCTAATAGTAAACTTTTTTATTGAAATGGGCCCACGACTCATTTTTGTTTTATTTACCTTTTCTGTGTTGTTTTGTTTATGTAATATAGTGGACATATTCGATGCTTCATTTATAATTTCATGTTCGTATCGTATACGGAGTAAGAAAATTTTGTCTTAAAATGGGTCCCCTCGAACGGCGGGGATCTTCCTTGGGGAAGCATTTGCCTCCTCCCTCCTCAAGTTACGGCCCTGTCACTTATCACATACTAGGCTGGTAGCCAGCCCAAAAATCTAGGGGAAGCCCGGTAGAAGTTTGGGAGGGGGTCCCGATCCAAACGTAATATAGTTAATCATCATATTATAGCTCAGCGCACAAATTTTCCGATCGCCAAGTCGCCATTGGCGATTACAAATTTAGAGCTGGCGACCAGTGTTCAGTAGGAATGGTTTCTGTCTGAACTCACAGGGCAGCGCATTTTCTGTTTCGTAAGAAAATAATTGTCACTGAGAGAGATAAAACACGGAATGTGAAGTCTTTCTTTGTCAAACCAAAGGCCGTTTGGGGGGGGGGGGGACATCTCAATTTGTAAGGTGAGAGATACAGGCGACCATTATTTTTGGATTGGCGAGTGCGTCTGACTTTGAAATTTTGCACCCTGTTATAGTTCATTTGCAAGCGTACCGTGAAAATTTTAGGGGACCAGTAAAAATTTAGAGGGGGCCCGCCCCACTAGACCCCATGGATACGGGTCTGTCACATACTAATATGATGTAGACCTATCATTAATTTTTATGTCAATTATATATTGTGGATTTCCAAATTTTTTGTGGCAACAAATCTTTCGCGGAGCACATCATCAAATTTCGCATGTGGAGATGCTATGTTTTCATACAAATAAACAAATATTTCTTTAAGTATATTACTTCATTAACAGATAATCATTTTTAAACATATTTTCTTTACCGGTCTGTTACTCTAGTATAAAATTAATAAGTTGACACCAAATCAGTTGCAAACACTGCTCAACTTACTATCACATTTAGTGACGTCATATTGTGTGGTGTTCTGGTTTTGTCAACTTAAGATCTCCCAAGAATGGAGCGATTCAAGACCAAACAGCGTGTTATAATGTGGTGAGCGCTCCATTCCTATCCATACAGACAACAGATGCACTGTTGTCAGATTCAGAATAGCAGATTTCCCGCTCAAAGCCCTGAAATTTCCCGATCGGTTGCAAAATTTCCCGTCAAGAAAGAATATCACTCATTAATTAATGAATTAATCATTAATGGATTAATTAATCATTATATTAATAACTTCAAATTAAAATCAAATAACTATGAACAATCAATCAGTAGTAAATCTTTTCCTGCTGGAGGAGAAATCTATTATAGGACAATCCTTCTATTTTCCATCTGTATTTATTTGGTATAGAGATAAATATACATATTTGTGTGCTTGTGTGTGTATGCTACTTTCAAATATTATATTCTCCTCTTCACTTCTCCCTAAAATTCTGTGAATGATTGGCCATAAAAAATATAGTAAACAAAGGCCATAAACCTTCCCGCCCTTCTTTCTTCTCGCAGAAAATGGATATTGGCGCGATTAACAATCAGTTTCATATGGTTCGGTTTGTAAACCTCTCTTGCTGTTCTGGTTCTTTTGACCTTCAAAAACGCTTTTAATTCTTGTATTATTCCATGTACAAAGAGATGAAGACAAGAAGTCAAAAAGAGACGACATGGAAAGGAATAAAAGTTGGCAAAATTTCCCATTTTCAACTAGAATTTCCCGCAATCCCGCCATTGCTAAGAATTTCCCGTTTGGCGGGAAATTTCCCGCCATCTGACAACACTGAACAGATGACGATCGTGCGCTGTTCGGCGTTCCTGTGACTACTAACTGTAAAGACAACAGATGAAAATCGTGTAATCTTCAGTGTTGCCAACTTACTAGAATAAAAAATGGCTTGGAGTTCAAAAGTTGTGTTCTTTATGGGGCACCCTTTATTTTCGTATCAGCTTTACCTCAAGTAATATACATGATTCTCGTACATCAGTTTTTTTTAAGTTTACAAAGGAATTCGTTTTTCTTCGTTTTCTCGAAAACTACGCATGAGATTTTACGTTCACACACATCATTTTACTCAACTTAATAAGCTCTATTGATTGGAATGTGTCTCACGTTTGGACATGCCTTTTTGTCTTTTACATTAAACGCTAAAAATTTTCCATGAAAAAATGAAACCTTTCAGTTAACGTCCCATGATTATACCTGTTGGGTTAAGAGGGACGGATAACTAAGATCCGTGAACACAATGGATGCATAAAAGTACTCAAACCAATTCCTGACTTCAAAATGATAAATTGTTTAATATTAAAGTGCAAATATTCCACAACATTTGATCTGTATGATTACCTCCCTCGATGCTCTCTACAATAACAATGAAATTGAATCTTCAGTAACGTACCTCTCTTATGTCCCATACGCTTTAAAAGTCGGATATTTGCAAATGCATAGCGGTTGAACTTAACATAATCTGGAGTTAAACAAAACAACATTCACAGCAGAAATGAGCACTCTACCACTGAGCCATAGTGCACGTATCTACGTAGTTTACATGTCAGGTGCTTTACGTGGTGCATTACTGATCTAATGTAATACTGTACAATAGAAAAGCAAGTGAGTTTCGTTGCACATTGGGGAACTACGGTAGACTTCCGATGTACCCAAATTCAATACTGAAACCGGAATAGATACATAACTTCAGGTTTTAATAGAGAGATAAGATTAGAGATTAAACCTGTTCTTATGGTACTGAATCCATATTAAATAACTGCTTCTCGCTATCTATTGCCGCTGCTTCCATTATGGCAATCAGTGTTGAAACCGGAAGCCTTAGATTTCCACCACTTCCGGTCTAAATAGAGGGATGAAAACCGAGGTGATATGTATTCTTGGGATGCTGAATCCAAATCAAAAAGGCATTATAGTCCGAAACTTAGGCCGAACGGCCATAGTACGTCTTGCCAGCGTGCGAAGTGTGGACTATTATATAATGTTTTTGTCGTACGAAGAAGTATTGAAACCGGAAGTTGTGCTAGATACTACCACTTCCGATTGAACTAGAGGAACAATGTCGCACACAGAACATATTCCAAAAATTTGCTTCTTGCTATATTTTATCATTTGTGCTCTGATATCACCGACAGAGAGACGGACAGATAGATAGTTGTTCTATAATACTTCTCATTCATATGAATAGCATTGTTTCGAAGCCGAAAAATCAAGCAGAGTAAATAAGAAATTAGCTTTTTCTCTGCATCCCTATAGTTTTGCAGCTCAATAGATAAAAAGACATGTCAATAAATCGTTAAGGAGAACGAAATGACGAAAGAAAAGTAACCAGAAATGTGAAAGCCAGTCGCCTATTCGGAATCCTGCATTTTGTAATCAATTGGGACATATTTCTCTTTCTCTCCCTCTGACATTCAGCATGCAATGTTTTTACATTTTCATGAGACGTGACAGTTGCTGATTTGTATTCGCTGACAGCCAGAAATCCTCCCAAGCTCCCTGATACCTCGACTGGCGCAGCCTTGGACCGATCGAATTTTATTTGCCTTTTATTTTACAAACTGATCTTTACCTCCTTCCCTTGCCCCACCAAACCCCGCCTTCTATTATAGAAAATGCATTGCTTCCAAATACCAGGGGGAGATTGATACACACAGGGATTTTGTGATACACCGAACTCTTTCTCCCCAATAATGTCTGTCGCTTTCTCAAACTAAGATTTAGGGGTTTCAATCAGCAAGTAACGTTTAATAAACGCTTGCCCAATAATTGCTTCATCCATCTTGCCTTCTGTCAAATTTATGGTTGCTCTGTCCAGTAGAAACATTCAGTTGTTCCTACGCATTTGTTACGAGAGGAACTCACTGGTACGCTGTTCCTACTACAGAAGAATCTGATCTTGAGCGCTTTGCTGTGCACTATCAATTCTCTAGATACAAAGATAAACGATTTCTTCTGGTCCCCCTCTTTTTCTCAATAATGTGTCTGCATTAATGAATTCTTCTTTAAACATGGCACGTGGATGGTTCCCGTACGCACTGTTTGAGTCTTATATCGTATTGCCAAACTTTTTTCCTTCGTTTCTTATTTTATTACAGCTATAAATTTTTAAAAATCCAAAAATAATATTATTGTACTTGTAAATCTGAATATTTACTCTATAATTTCTTACTACCTTTTATTGGCATATTAATTTAAAACATACATGTGATGTGACTTAAAATATGTGAATTAACTTGTTTCTAGATACAAATACAGGCCATTTTCATGTTCTTCTTTTACTTGGATGAAAATAGTAACTGCTACGGATAGGGACATCTTTTCCCTAATTGTATGTTACAAGGTAATAACTCATAAACACATTCGTGGAATCATAAGTTGTTCAGTCCATTTTTGTTCAACGAAGACAACATTAAAAAGACGATTTGTTTTACATTCTAATGTTAACAGAGTACCTTCTGCCACGGATGGAGGACTTGGAGACTCATCGGTTCGTGATATTGGAGATATTTTGGATAGACATTTACGTGACAGATGGATGGATATGATGTAGAGGATAAATCTTCTAATCCTGTTGATCTGATATTACATCACTGAAATTTTACTTTTGAACATACACTAGGATTATACCTACCGTCCTCGTGTTGACGTGTTGCTACACTTTTTCTCGGGGTAATTGACACTATCCAAACACTCTTATAGTCGACATGCTACGGCATGTTGTGTGAATAGAGGTGGAGTATCATCTTGACATCCTAAGCATCCAAATCGAAACACCTCAAGATTCAGTAAATAATAATAATAATAATAATAATAATAATAATAATAATAATAATAATAATAATAATAATAATAATAATAATAATAATAATAATAATAATAATAATAAAGAGCTTTATGTCATTCGTTTTGGAATTGTGATTGATTGTAACAGTATATCCACTAATTCATTCATTATCGGATCTCCGAAACAGTTCAGTCAAATTTTGTACAAGTGTCCTTTTTGAATTCTAAACTTCAGATAAAGAAATTCGAACCCTAAGACGGTAGAACCCTTTGACGGTAGAACTTAGGGGAGAGGGAGAAAGGAAAGATAGAAAAATAAATAAAACTTAATAACTCTTGAACCATCAGTCCGATCTCAATCAAATTTTCAACATAGATGAGGCTCGGAAATGGGATGATTTTGTCATTTTACCTTGATGGCACAACGTAGGGGAAGGGAAGGGGGTGATATATGTTAAAAAATAAAAGTGACTGTCTTTGTAACTTCATCACTCTTGAACTAGCTGAGCGATCTCAATCAAATTTTCCAGATAGATGGGTTCGCACCTGGGATGGTTTTCATCATATCATTTTGACTGACGGTAGAACTTAGGGGAAGGGGAGGGAAGGTGAACCACCCGACCGATCAAATTTTCAGCATAGATAGGTTCAGGCCTATGATGATTTATAAGATTTTACTTTGACGATGCAACTTAGGGGAGGGGGAGGAGGAAGATATATACATAAAAATGGAAGTAACTAACTTTCTGACTTCATCACTCTTCAACCAGGCAGCCGATCTCGATGAAAATTTCATCATATAGGAAGTTGAGACCTGAGATAGTTTTGTCATATCACTTTAACGGTGCAACTTAGGGGAAGAAGGAGGGAGAAGAACATTTATCAATGATCGAAAACGAACGATATTAGTGTCGAATCTTTAGTTTTCGGGTCGCTGAGATGCACAGTGATACTTCTGATGCTGATTAAATCGAAATTCAGCACCGCAACTTGGGGAAGGGGGAAAGAAAAATACATAAAACTATTTAAAATAACTCATATTAGTGTCGAATTCATAGTTTTTGGGGTAGCTGAGATGAACGGCGACACTTCCGATGCCATGCCCCGCAACATGAAGGACGGGAAGGGGGGAAATGGCTGATATTAGTGTCTAATCCATAGTTTTTGTGGTCGCTGAGATGAACAGTTACACTCCTGATCCCGTTTAAAACCAAATTATATATAAATGATCGAAAATGGCCAATATTAGTGTTGAATCCGTAATTTCCAGGGTCGCTGAGTTTAACAGTGATGCTAATCAAATCGATGACACAAAAAAACAAAACGAGCATATCTCACAGGTACCAAACACATGAGATACGAAGTTGTGCATTTAAATTTTCATTTTAACTCAGCAAAGCGGGTAATCGTTGCTAGTATTTGATATTTTAACATATCCGTAATTTGCAGTATTACGGTCATGGCGAACTTCCACGTATCTAGTTTTCTCTGCGTTTACTTCTAAACCCATGTCCGTAAGACGTTTAATGAAACCTCTACATTTCTTTCTATTGCCCCCAATCCTCATATCATCCCTATCAAACTTACATCATCAGCATAAGTAATAACTTGTTGAGTTGCATTCAGCTCTAGGTCCTGGTTCTACCTTTTATTTCTCTAATAATCTGCAATTATTTCATCTGTATATGGGGTCAACTTGCTAACAGTATGTTTGAAAGGATTTTATAGGATCTTGACGAAAGAGAGGGATAATTAATCAGGGTGGATTGATTTAAATCAGTCTGATTTAAATCACGATTTAAATCAAGATTTAAATCACTTGATTTTTTAAATAAAAATCGTCGATTTAAATCAAATTCCGAGATAAATTAATTTAAAATGAAAATAAGTAAAATCCCGTTTCTTTTCTGTTATTTGGATTAAGGAAGTTAATAATCATAATACATTGAGACTCAAATGTACAGTATAGTATGAAAACATGTGTCATGCAAAGGATGATTAGGGAAAATCCCGTTTGGAACAGGTAAGGGAAAAATCCTGCTTTCTTCTTTTCGAAACATTGGGTTTGGGTTTTAAAATCGTTAACTATTTCAACGGGGAAATCACCATCGACATTTAAGACGAAAATTCTTTTTTGTGCGTGTCTGTTTGTTTGTTCCCAGATAATAGGGCGTATTTAGAAGGGTCCCATCCCCTCTCAAAACAAAAAAATGTTAATTTTATTATTTTAGGCGAAATTTATGTATTTCATGCCGCAAGTTAGTTCTGAGTTTTCAAAAATAGGCCCCTGCCAAATATCAGTAACTTTTGAGAAAAAAAAGTGTCATTTTGATAAACGTTGCTGTACTTTTTCCTTAATCCTTAGCCTTTTAAATGATATCACCTATTTTTAGGTGATAAGGTAGAATCTTCATTATTCGATTTAAAAAGTACCAATAAGGTTTTTTACTTCGTTTTCTTCAAGACTAGAAGCATTTTAGAACACGTTACATATGCTTTCACGCCTTTCTACGTGGAGGTATAGTGTGTGATGACGTCATAAATTTAAAAAAATATTTTTTGTTATGCATATAATTATTATTTTTTGGCAGGTTACATTTTGCATTCAGAAGACTGAAATTTTGCACACTCGTTCAGTGCATTCCTTAATAATTTTCAGATGTTTTCAGATCTCTGCGTGGAAACAGCGGGGTCCAGAGGGGCAAACATGTTTTTAAAAAGGATATTTTTAACAAAAATAGCTTTTTTCGTGATTTTCCCGCCTCAGATGGAGACATTTGAATGGTACCGGTTTTGTACCGAAGGCTGTTCTATTCTGAAGAAAATGATGTACGTACTATGCTCCTAGAATAAATAGGGATGTCTCAGGAAACTGTTACCTGAGATCCTGTTTTATACAGGAATCTGGAGTATTTGAGGAATATTATTTTTCGCGGGCTTAGAATACTTTTGCACCTACAAAATTGAAATTTTGCACATTTACTCAGTGTACCCCTCAGTATTTTTCAGATTTGTTTCAGATCTCTGCCTTAAAAACAGGGGAAGGAGTCCACAGAGGTAACAAAATAATAAATAAATAAATAAATAAATAAAATAAAATAAAATAAAATAAAATAAAATAAATATTTTTTAACAGAAAATTCCTTTTTTCGTGATTTACCCGCCCCAAATACGTGATGGAAACACTTGAAGGGTACCGTTTGAAAATTTGTTTTATTCTGAAGAGAATAATGTACAAATCATGATCCTAGGATAAATAAGGATGTCTGAGAAAAATTTTATATTACATCCGGGTCATCTGGGGCATTGTGGGAATGTTCTTAGCTTACTGTTAAATAATTTTCTCACCTTATTACTCCAGATAGAAGCTTGAAATTTTGTACACACATTTAGTACACCCCCTTATTATTTTCCAGTTGATTTTGAGATCTGTGCGTTAACACAGGGGAATCCAGAGGGGATCAAAATTCAAAAAGTAAAAGAAATGCCGATTACTCTTAAAATTTCCCGCTTCAGGGACATGATAGGGAAATGTGAATGTTATCGCTTCAAAAGCTGTTCTATTCTCAAGAGAGTGATGTATGTACCATGATCCTAGGATAAATAGGGATGATGCTGTAGCTGCTTGACTGAAAGTCTATAATTTACCTTTAAAAAGATCCATAATTTAAAAGGGTTAAGAAATATTGCTTGGGATTGATGTAGGTTAACGATTGGCGATAATTCAAAATTCAACCCCAATATTTTCACTTAAATGGCATAATTAGCATTTAATACTAATTCCTAATGCTTTTTCTTCAGTTCGCGACTTGTACTATACGAGGAGAAAGATTTGATTTAAATCAAAAAAAAATCAACAAAAATGATTTTTTTTTAAAAAAAATCATGATTTTTTCCCACCCTGTAATTAGTACAATCAGTTTTGTTGTCTTCTTGTGAACTAGGACAATGATTGATTCTTTCAACTCTTAGTAATTCCTCCTCGTTCTAGATTAGGAGAATGAGTTTGTGTATTTACTTTCATAACTTTTCCCCTCTAACTAAAATTAACTCAGCAGGAATTTCGTCTACATCCAGAGATTCGTGTTTCTTTAATTTTTTATAGTTGTTCTTGTTTCTGCTCGGTTTGACTCTTCGGTTCAACGAAATTTTGCGCAGTTCTATTGCGCGAAATTTTGCCTGTTTTATCTTCTGTGCTAGTAATGCATTATTGGTCGAACCATGGTTTGTTCGTACGTATTTCCGCACGCCCTGATTTTTCTTTTGCTAAAATATTAATGCTATTCCTATTTTTTACCCAAGTATTCTCAACGCTAGTGCTTCCAAACTTTCTAAAGCCGAGCTTCTCTCATTTCTTTAAATTAAACCTCTCCGTTTTCAGATGCTGAAGATTTCCTTTTTTTAAAAAAAAAGATAATTTCCCTTTTATAATTGCTGCTACCAGGTAGTAGTCAGTGTCACAGTCAGTTCCTCTAAACGACTGAACATCAATTATACTAGACTGTCTTCTACCTACTAAAACGTGATCAATTTGATTATGTGTTTCTTCCATCTGATGAGGTCCAAGTATATTTATGAATGTCACGATGTAGGAATTTTGTTTTGTGTTCTTCACGCTAAGGTTTTTAGACTTTGCAAAGCTCACGAGTCTAACACTGTTGTCATTACTTTCCTTATGAAGGCTTTCGTCCCCTTTAATCGGATTGAATATATTCTTTTGTCCTCCTATCTTCACATTGAAGGTTTCGTCGTCTTAATAATATTAAATAGTGAGATGTTTGACAGAGGGTAGACGTAATAAATATTAGAAATTTAATCTTTTCATGTTGTTCTACAATTTTTAATTGAGGATAGAAGACTGAAATGCAATCAAGTTAGGGTATCAGATGTATCAAAATTAAAGTACTAAATAGATAGAGTGAAAATTTGACTTTTCTGAACATTAACAAGCATATTAGTTTTACTTGGAATCTTTTTTGTAAGCATACTTTCTTGATTGTATGCAAATACAGCTATAGGCTAACATGTT
Organism: Thermobia domestica; assembly: GCF_964235325.1. Taxonomy (NCBI): domain Eukaryota; kingdom Metazoa; phylum Arthropoda; class Insecta; order Zygentoma; family Lepismatidae; genus Thermobia; species Thermobia domestica. Next base: position 121,437,018 of record NC_137458.1, read on the forward strand.
GCTCGAGTCGAAAAGTATGTTCCATGTGTCTGTTGTGTGTATTTTGGTGTGCTTTGGAATTCCAGACTGGAATGTTAAAAAAAAAAAAAAAAAAAAAAAAAAAAATGAGGACACTTAGAGGCCCTCGCGCTGTTGACATCATAAACAGAAAGAGCCACCAAAGATAAAAATCTCTAAATTACTAACAAAATAGAATGACGTAACTTATATATAGAATCCATTCGTTTCAAGTGATGTGCCCTTAACTTTATATGTTTTATTTTTCAAGAGAACAAGAACAAAAGAAAAAGAGAGAAGAAAAGAAAAGTGAGAAAAAAATAATAAGAAAAATGAGCGTGGTATTAGCCCTGTATTTCTTAACTGTTAATGAAGATTCTCCGCTAAGTAGGCGGGCGCCTCCGTAAGTAGTTATCTTTCTTTGATTTAGTTGTGCTTTTTTTATCTTCTAGCTTCTCATAGTGAGGGAGTCCCTTCCCCTTCCTCTATGGCAGCTTCTTAAAAATTAAAAAAAAGAAAAAGAAGGAAAAGAGGAGATGAAGAATGAACGGCCCCCACTCACGTGACTTGAAGATGTCCACCTGGCCAAAGTTCTCACGCCTTCTGACTACACACTGTTGCCGATGTGTATTATATGTCTTCGTTTATTTTCCTTGTTTTGAGACGGTGCCCCCAGGATGTATGTCTTCTGCTTCTTCTATAGTAGAATGAGCTCCTTACCTATCTTTCTGTTCTTCTCTTCCTCCCCCTCTTTTACCCGCGTGAGGGAAGGGGGACGTTCGGAGGGAAACAGGAGGATGTGGGAGCCTCTCGTCTGTTGTTATCACCTGTTCATCTTCGCCGTCTTCATCCACTGTTCGTACGTACGCTTCATCCGCGCTTCTTTTCTCTTTCTTTACCTGGCCCACAGTTGGACGCAAGGGAGAAGATGCAACCAATTGGGTGAGGCATCATGAGAACTGGTGCATTTTTCATGAGAGTTGCTATGCAATGCTGAAAATTTTAGAACAACATCTTATATAATTTCAGAATGCGAAACATGAAATATCTTCGTATGTACCCAGCGTTTCTCAAACCTTTTTCAAATGGAGACCATTTTTGTTAGTCAGAATGTTGTACGGAGCATCTTAGTATTGTCTTTCGAAAGCGAAATTTATCACTTAAACAAAAAAAGAAAGAAAAAAGAAAAGGAAAGAAAGAAAAAAGAAAGAAAAGAAAAAAGTTTTGGTCGAAAGCTACCACCGGTATATTATTTTAAAATAACTTTGATTAAAATTTCCTTAATTTCATATTGATATTTTAGAGAAGAAAATATGTATTTAAAAAATAATAACTGAATGAAAAACTTAAATAAGTTCTTAAATGATATTTACAAACCAAAAAATCCATGTGGTAAAAAGATTTAAGCAGAAACATGTTATTTACCAGAGATATGGTAGTTTATAATCGCACTTTTTTCAGAAACTTATGGGATCAGGCAAATTAAACTCATTTATCTCGGAAACAAGATTTATACATTTGTACGTTATGGTTTTCAGCCATCCATTAGAAAATTATTGAGAATATTCTATTCAAAATATAACTGTACAATTTATTAGAATTTGTATAATTTTTACCATATTAAATTGTATAATCCATACCTGTTTGAGGTTCTAAACCACATTATAGTGTGTGACACACGATTCTTTTTTAATTTTATTTTTGCTGTCTCTAAAACAGGTTGACTGCCATGAATAAAACGTGTGTTCGACATAGTGGGACCAAATATTGTAGAAGATGGTTATTAGGTCACTCAAACGAATTAAACTTACCCTTAGAAACAAGCGAACGGAAATTTAAAATTCAGACCCGCGTTTGCGTATCGTGCCTCCCCACGTGGAGTAAATTTACAACGTCAAGCTATGGAATCCAATGTTGCACGAGATGTTTTTACTTCCTGGTCACAAGGGGACACGGTGGTTAAGTGATAGAAACCATACCTCTCGTGCGTGGGGTCCCTCGTTCGATTCCCGGCCAAGTAAGTTTGTGGTGGCCAACATCGTGTCCGTGGATTTTCTCGGGAAATTCCCGTTTCCTCTCATTTTCTCATTCCCCAATTCTTCCATCATCATTCACTTGTCTCAACCATCGTCTTTCTTAGCCTATAGGTCATAACCATGGGACGTTAAACTGAAGTTCTTTTCATTTCATTTTCTTGCTCACATAACTCATCAGTCATGTTTCCTTTTTTTTTTTTTTTTTCCTTTTCTGATAATAGGCCTATAGGTAAAGATATGCAAATAATGAAATTCAACCGAGAAAAATAATAATCATCATGAAATATGTCAGTTAATATGCTGTACAATTACACAATAACTAAATTATAAATAATATGCACTAAAATAAACCAATAAATTAATTTCAACCGTTGAAGTTTTTAAGTTTTACGTCCCACGATTATGCCGGCTAGGCTATAAGAGACGGTGATTGTCCACCACAAGGTTCACTTGGCGGGAGCAGGGTTTGAACCCGGGACCCCATGCACCAGAAGTGAACGCTCTATCACTGAGCCAACGCGACCCCAATTTCAACCGTGTTATGACATTTTTATGAAGTGCGGGCAACTACTACTTTACGAGGTCAGGCTACAATTACAGAGTACTAGTAGCGCTAGTACAAGTCTGCGCTAGTACCAGTCTGCCTAATCAACTATTCTGCACGCGTTAACAAATATAAAATAAAACCCACAAATTAGTATCACGACCTCAAGCAAATATGGTGATGAGATATAAAAGCAGGTATCGCGGCATCATGAAGAGTGGTATTTGAGACGTATTTTGGGTCTCATGGCAGTTAATTTGTTAATTGACTAATTTGTTCAATGTAAGAGTACCCACAAGGACAAAACTCCAAATCTACTTGTAGCCCGCTGACCACAGTTTGAGAAATATTAACGCACATCAGAAAACGGAAACAGAACTGTTATCTCCAGTGGCAGCACTCAACTTAAATCCACTAATTTCAACGTAAATTAGATATAAAGTAGTGCTGTCGAAATCGGTTTTTGAAAAAACCGAAAACCGGTTTTTGAAAAGAGTGAAATTTCATAAAACCGAAATGTCGGTTTTGAAAACCGCTTTTGCGGTTTCGGTTTTGAAAACCGCATTTGCGGTTTCGGTTTTGAAAACCGCAATTGCGGTTTCGGTTTCAAAAACCGCTTTTGCGGTTTCGGTTTTGAAAACCGCTTTTGCGGTTTCGGTTTTGAAAACCGCAAATGTCACAAAAATACGACAGCACTAATATCAAGTAACGACGAGAAAACAGCAAAGAATCTGTCCCCACTCCGGCTCACAGTTGCCAGATGGAGGGAAATTTCCCTCGGCGTAGGGAAAAAATGATCAAAATTTGCAGAAGGAAAAAAAGATATTTTTTCTTAAAATGTCTTAAAGTGTGGGAAAATTCTTGGTGAATATACTTTTACAATTGGCAGAATAAAAAAATAAGTTGCAATTTCTCAAAGAGGCACGGCTATCGTTATTGGGAAGTAAAAAGATAGAATAAAATATGATCGGTGTTTCCTTCACGTATAAACTACTGCAGGTGTCTGGGACTTGCGATAAGAAGCCAGTCAACACATGCAAAACCACAACATTCACATTTATCGGAGTGGCAACAAATCAACAATAAAATTGTGTAGAGATAGAGATTTTCTTTTTTTTTTTTTTTTTTTTTATTAAGAAAGCTAGGTGGTGCCTTTTTGTTAACAAAAGAAAGAGTGGCAGTACTATTTTTAAAAACAAGGGGAAAGAGTAATAATAATATAAAAGATGTCTGTCTAAGTGGATGATATTTCAAATTGAATTTCATGAGTTGCATGTGTATAGGGATATACCTCATTTCTATTGAGCTTAGTGTTGGCTTATTACCCCATTTTAGCGGGTACCACCCGATTTTCAGGTTCTATATTCGTCCCCCGCTTAAACATATCTTAATCACGAAAAACCACCCGCTTTTTGGGATTGGAGAAAAATCTAAGAGAACTTAGTTGGTATGGTACATTCAACGTAAACCGTTACACCTCTGACAATCTCAATCGCGATTGAGTTAAATTTGGACTCGCGCTCGGGCTCAGGCTCAGGCTCTGGGCTATCTGAGCAGTGCGCGTGTGCAGAATCATTTGCTAATAAGAGATCTGCTCTAATGCACAATGGTTTTCTTTGTGTAGTTCATGTGTTTTTAATGTAATGTATTGGAAGTTCTATACGAATGAATATTCGTTTGTAGATGTTGTGACAAACATACTTGAATTAATCATGCCTTCATAAGCTACAAGAATGCCGAACGACAATTTCAAGTGTAACTTTCAAGACTCTTATAGAAGCGAATTTATGTTTCTTAGCCAGGGCAGAACTCAGTTTGAAGCAAAATGTACACTCTGGAAAACTGTTTCGTTTGAAAAGTAGAATGCAGGGAAGCAAATTGGACCTCCCCTGATTTTTATATAGTTTGTAAATTAGACCACAAGGAACACGAATCTGAAGGAAATTTGACATTCCGAGTTTCGGAACCCGAGATATTAAAACTTAAAGTTTAATATAGACGCTATCTATCTATATGAAAAAACACAATATTCTCTATACGAAACATATTATGTCCTGTGAGATATATAAAGGTAACCAAGAAAGTTATGTCGCTTTTTGTGGAGGTCTGTGTTCAATTGACCTTCATACCGTGAGTTGAATGCGAATGGATATAAGGCGAAGGTCAGTTGTTGGTGTGGGTATATCCAATATTCTACCTAGTTGTGGCAGTTCAGTTACAACGTGAATTTGTGTAAGGACTGAGTGAATATGGAACCTCCACAGAGCGTCATAAGGGCGTGTATGCTATACGAGTTCAAACTTGGATCGAACACCACTGCAGCAGAGCGGAAGATACCTCAGGCCTTTCGTGAAGGTGTCGTGATTACGCAGACAGTGCAAGGGTGGTTTAACAAGTTTAAGAACGTTGACGAAACACTCACGAAAGACGCACCACACGTGCCGGAAGACCAACACATGTACAAAATGAGGATCTTCAGGTAGCAGTTGAGCCGAACTGTGGACAGACATGTGAGGAACTGGGGCTAACATTCAATGTTAGTGGAGAAACCATTCGCCAGCACCTCTATCAATTTGGGAAGCACTGATTTGTCTCCGGGCCAGAAGGCTACGCATGCAGACACCTGTGATTCTTTGCTGTCTCGTCTGAGGAAGGAGCCATTTCTGGACAGGATATTGACATGTGTTGAGAAGTGGGTCCTGTACGAAGCTCCACGGCATCGTCATCATTGGTTAAAATCCCATGAACTGGTTCCAAAACAGCTGAAATCAGCAATGCAGCAGAAAGTCCTCCTGTGTGTTTGGTGGACTGCTCACGACATTGTGCATCGGGAACTGCTACCGGGTGGTCAGAGCAGAACATCAATGCAACTGTCTACTGTCAGCAGTTGAGCCGTGTTCAAGAAAAACTCAAAACCCTGGAGCCAACACTTCTCAATCGCTACGGGGTTCCCCCGTTACGGAACAACGCTATACCCCACATAGCTAGAATGAGCCGGGACACCATCCTACGCTTTGGATGGGAAACACTATTGCATGCGCCATACTGTCCGGACATTGTACCGTCCTGTTATCACCTGTTCCTTTCCTTGGACACTCACTTTAGAGGACTCCAGTTCAACTCCGTAGTAGAGGTGCTAAATGCACTTGATACCTTCTTCGCTTCACGGCAAACCAAGTTCTACCGCGAAGGAATCCATGCCCATCTCGAACGTTGGCAGAAGGTCATTGATACTGATGGGTACTGTTTTTGTTCTTCCAGGTACGTCTTAGGTGATATATCGATGCTCTAAGTCATAGGTCAAAAAGCGACAAAACTTTCTTCGTTACTTTTTTACATATTACATAAAACTACTGTATAAGTTCTAGTATCTCGAGTTCGGGAAGTCAGAATGTCAAAATTCGTTCAGATTCGTGTTCCTCGTGGTTTAGTTTACAAAATATATAAAAATCAATTGGGGTCTAGTTTGCTTCCGTGTTCACTTTATGTTCGAATATCTCGAGTTCCGAAATTCGGAATGTCAAAATTCCTTCAGATACGTGTACCTTGTGGTCTACTTTACAAAATATATAAAAATCAATTGGGGTCTAGTTTGCTTCCATGGTCAATTTATGTTCGAATATCTCGAGTTCCGACATTTGAAATGTCAAAATTCCTTCATATTCGTGTTCCTTGTGGTCTAATTTACAACATATATGAAAATCAGGTGGAGTCCAGTTTGCTTCCCTGCAGCCGAAAAGTACATTGGAAGTGTCATCAAAGAAATAACTAAAAAAAAAAAAAAAAAAAAAAAGTACTAAGGATCGCAGGTCAGTATTTGTAACACGGAAGTTCACATCAATACTTACGGTTTAGAACCCTCACTTTTCTGATTTTAAAATATGGCAACCCTAATTTAACTGTGACTTGTACAACCATCGAACTATACCTTTCGCACTGTGCTGCACATATTACCATAATAGCCTTGGAGCAAAAAAAAAAGTTAAAACACACATATAAATCAATTCATTTGTCTCGATCGATAGATGCTTTCACAATTGTTAAAAGGTGTAATTAAAAACAGCAAACATTGTTTCTGCTTTGAAAAGGGCAATCCCTTATAAAACCGCAAACACGGTTTCGGGGGCTTTCGCTTTCGAAAAGAGCTTTTGCGGTTTCAGTTTTGAAAACCGCTTTTGCGGTTTCGGTTTTGAAAACCGCTTTTGCGGTTTCGGTTTTGAAAACCGCATGTGCGGTTTCGGTTTTGAAAACCGCATGTGCGGTTTCGGTTTTGAAAACCGCATGTGCGGTTTCGGTTTTGAAAACCGCATGTGCGGTTTCGGTTTTGAAAACCGCATGTGCGGTTTCGGTTTTGAAAACCGCATTTGCGGTTTTCGGTTTTCAGAAAATCGGTTTTCTCAAAAACCGAAAACCGCAAATGTCACAAAAATTCAACAGCACTAATATAAAGTGTATGTCTATTTATGTTAACGCATTCTCTACCTATATCAACCTACTATCGTATTTACTTCTAAACGATTATAGACAGCCATATTTATATCATTCTGCCTAAAGAAAATGATTGCTTTGTAATGCGATTATTCTCACTCTTTTAGAAGAGGCAAATTGTAAACACGTGCTTTCTGACAATCTTACGACACGCAGAGAATATGGAACAGGAAAAGAAGCCAAATATATATATTTTTTAAAGATAATGTTTGTCTTTTCATATTTCTTGAAGAACAATGTTTAACATAACTTGGATTTTTTAATTTTTTATTTTTAAAAAAACTCAAATTAAAAATATGACATTAAAGTAGAAATAGTAAAATAATTAGTCAGAACTGTATAATTTTTATAATACAGAAAGTATCAAAGTCAAGGTGTAAATGACGGGTTTATTTAGAGAATTGAGTCCCGGGACTATCGTTAATGCTTTGTTGTTAATAGTTGGTGCGGCTAAGATTTCAGGACCCTGTCTGTATACTATAAGTTAAAATCATGCTTAATTACGTGTAAAAACTCTAATGGTTTACATTTGATAAATTTATTTATTTATTTTATTTTTATTTTTTTGAGCTTGCCTACAATAACAATCCCATACGTAGCGACATCTGTTAGTGTCAGATAGGCAAATAATAGCGAACGTAGTAACATCTATTAGTGTGATGCATTTAGCATTTTTGTTTACAAGAAATTGTCACTGTTCCTCTTGTCTTCCTACAACCAACATCACACACATCTCAAGAAAGGTTGTATAACATTCCAGGATAATAGCGTTATTCACAGACGCTTTTTTTTTTTTTTTTGTATTATAAATAAGATTAAGTTGCATTTTACAAAAGAGAAATATAATTTACAAAATAAATAAACTATTCGTATAGCACGATAATACTCACGATAAGAGGTAACAAATAAACAATTCTCGGGATACGAAAGCCGAACCCGTGAGATACGTTTGCGTACAACACTCATTATGATCTTTGTCTTAACCAACATAGTACTACATGAATCTAAAATCATATATCTTTTCCATTTTCAAATATTCATTCATCTTAAAGTATACTTCATTTAGCTTAGGTAAACTGCTACAATTAAGCCTAAGGATTGGTAAAATTTAACTTGTTGAGGAATTTGATTTGCCGAAAACAAAATCAAACTCCTTCACGTTATCTACACTGTGATAGTGCTGTTGTCTACTGAAACTTTAGATCTTCACTAAAACTCCCTAAGATACAGAGTAAATCATTTGTTATCGTTTCTCACTTTCAATTTTTGTAGTTGCGTCTGTTATTTTCATTCTAATCACAGTTGCTTTTGCAGCTTTAGTATTTATCTTGATCTTTATTCCTCTTTTTCTAATTCCACTTTAGTTCTCGATTTAGATTTCACCATCAGAGCCATATCGTCTACAAAGAGAACGGAAGGGAAGAGGGAATAAAAAGGCTAAATTGTAGCACATAGTCCCTGGCACGATCCTAGGTCATATGTGTTTGTAATGAACAACTTCAAGTGCGTAGACTATCTCAAAGTTTTCTCGTTTCCTCCTATATTAGATATCATTCTACCAATTACTTATTTTATAATCATTCACTTTCATTAATCACCTGTCTTCTTTAACTAAAATGGGTAACCGTAGGACGTAAAACTAAAAACTTAATTTTATTTAGTTGTTGGTTTTTTGCAAACTTTTGAAAAAGGTTTTCAAAAACTGGTCTAAAGTAGCTTATAAATATACATATTGGCTTCAAAACTTTGTATGATCCATTTAGTTTTCATGATAGGCCCAAAATCAACCAGAGGTTTGGGAGGCATGAATATATTAGGGGGGTCAAGTCATTAAAAATTGTCTTACAAATATCTAAATTGTGTTTTTTTGTATTAATAATAGCATTTTGTGTTGAGGTTTGGAGGGGCCACGAAAAGTTTAGGGGGCCACGCCCCCCTCTAGTTGCGGGCCTTTTTCATGATAAATTTTTAACAACTTCATTAAACTAAATTACACTTCTTCGCCCTAAAGCTCATAGAAAAACCTATGATCGTCCAGATGGCGTCAACCAAGAAACCGGCATAATACCCATCAAAGGGATGCAACCTAATCATCAACCATAGCGAATCACCGGTATGCATAAGCTAAAAACTTTCATGACGTCATACGCTTTTTGCAAGTACAAAAATGAATGCAGGTAGTCACGTTTATAGAATCAACTTTGATTCGATTGACAAACTTTCAATAGGTTTGTTTGTCCTTGTGGCAATAAGGCATAATACTAAAATTATCTTTAATTCGGCCATTCTTTCTGGTGATAATTGTATCCAACACAATCAGATAAACTATAGCGAGACCTTCAAAACATGAGTCAATAGATTTGATGGATGTATTTCCTTGTATATACGTAGTAACAGCTATTTCTATAATAAGGTGAACAAGCTGTTCTAACTACGAGAAGTAACAGTACAGAAATTTCCTGATGATGTAAACGAAGTTGATTCACTTTTAAAATAGAAAAACAAATGATTGTGTTCCCGTATCTATCTAAGTATGTCTGGAGTAGATATTGTCGAAGGCCAAACTCTTCATCAATGTGTACCTGATCTGTTAAAGGTAGTAAGAATGTGCATATACTTCTCGAACGAGAATTGTATAGACTACTATAACGATGTCGTCATTCTCTATTCGTTACTGTGGTTATTATTAGGGCCTGGATTTATATAAACTAAAAAACTTGAAAATATGCACCATAAATAACATGGCATACACTCAAGAAATAGCTTAATCATCTCAGACTCTTTTGTTTACAATGTGTACTGAGTGTAGAATGAATTTCCATAGCGCACTATTAGGAATGTTTCAAGGTTTACTAGAATTAAACTTCGTCTGTTGTGAGTTCAAATAAGTCTATAGACCAAAAATAGCCCTTCATCATCAACTGACGTAATTGGACAATACTTGTAAATTGGCACAGAAAGTTATGTGCATTCGTCTCGCAAAGATAGTGATCTCAAGCAGATACCTGATTGGATGATTCGATTCTTCCCGATCCTGGGTTTGAGATAAGCTCCTTATCCAACTTATCTTTAACCTCTATTCCAGTTTCGTATAGAGCAGAATCTAAAGCACGGTCGTCTATGGTTGGGAGATAGGGGGGACGTGTCCCCTCAAATATCTTTTGTAGAAAATTAAACAATTCAAACAAAAAGTACTTACATAAAAAGGAATAAAAAACGAATATTATGTCTGTTACGTAATATTATATGTTGTAACGTGCCTTAGGTATGGCTCCGTCGTGGGCCACCGGCCGTTCCTAATTAAGAAAAAGACAGAGGAGTTAGCTAGTGGTTGGAGCATTTCGAACTTTAAAAGCGTCGAGTAACGGTACGATATCATTAACGAAGGGAACAGAGTCAAAGAAATAAAAAAAAGCTTGAGTTATAGACAAAATATTGAGGAAAATAAGGGAAAAAAACGTGTAGAAACAAAATTGCCTAAAAGAAATTGAAAGTAATAACAGATAGTTAAACGACAAACTAAGAAGAGAAACCGGCAAAGCAGCAAAAGACAAGTGACAACAACGTTGAAATAGAAAAGATATTGAATTTTTAATAACATACAGAGAAATAAATTAAGATTAAATGAAAAGAAAGCAAAGGAAAACATATCATGTCAACATATAAACAAAATGCCCGAAGACTCTCTAGGTGCAAAGTTAAATCTATGCAGATGTAAAGGATGCATTGAGAAAGTATGAAAGTAAGAATCAACGGGAAGTTTAGTATATTGGAAAGACAAGAAGATAAAGGTAAACAAGAATGACAAAAGAATTTACGATACTGAAGAACGAGTTTTAAGAGCAAAATTAAAGATGGAAAACTACCAGAAATATATCATATACAATATAGTTTAAGAATATAGTGAGAAGAGAAAAAGAAGTATTCCGAATGTATAATAAAATATTCAGAAGAAAAGCATCGCTATAAATTTCCTTAGAGGCGGTTAAACTTCCAATAGAAGAAAAAGAGATACAAACATAATATGAGAAGTACAAAACGATTAATCCCACATTAAAAGCTGAAAAAATAAGAGACTGTTTTGTATCTAGGCGATCAGATAGGGGTCATGGTGACTCGGTATTAAAGTTTCCACCTCTAGTACGCAGGATCCCTAGTTCGATGTCAGGCCATATGATTTTGTGATGAACAATATCGTGTCCTTAAGTTTTCTTGAGGTTTTCCCGTTTTCTTCTATGTTCTCATTGCACTAATTCACTTTCGTTAATCACGCATCTCCTATATTGTACAAGTCATAATCGTGTGACATAAAACTTGAAATTTCATTTCATTTGAAGACAGATAATATGGAAAATGAAATAAAGCTTTTAATGTCACACGGTTATACCCTGCAGATTAAAGCAAACTGATGGTTAATTAAGGAGAATGGTTGTTGAAGAATGGATCGAGTAGGAAGAAACGAAAGAACCTCAAGAAAAGTCACGGAAATATTGTTGTTTACCACAAACTCACATGGTTTGGGATTTGGCTAGGGATCACTATGCCTCCTAAAGGAATACTTTTCTTTTAGGAGGAAAAGGGAGATGCAATTAGCTTGCATCAAGCAATACGTAAAAAAAAAAAAAAAAAAAAAAAAAAAAAAAAAAAACTTTTAAAGAAAAGAAAAGAAAGAAAACGTCCTGCGGAAAGGTGCCCACTTTGGACTTACCTCACTCAAACTCAAGCTCACAACATCATTTTGACATCAGACTTACTCGACCATACTCCCACATCGTCAACCCGACATCACACACTCGATCTAGCGGTCACAACATCCTTTCGACCTCACACTCACTCGAGCCCCACACTCACATCATTCCAACATCAAGCTCCCATCATGATTTGGAACTCGCGCTCACTCAACTTCATGCCTCATGCTCATGAGTGTGAGGTAGAGCAAGCGTGAGTCCCGAACTCATGGGTGCAGACCTCATGAGTTCGGGCACCTTTGATCCCGCGTACTAAAGAATCTTGGGATGGTATACAAATATAGGAAGCTCAGAAAAAAACTTACATACGTTGATTCAATGATTAAGAGTAAAGAGAATGCGAAACAATAGAGGACAGTGCAATTGGAATAGGTATTTGACAAGAATATTGTATCTAACCGACATTGCTTAATACCTATTTACAAAAATACGTAGTGAAAAATAGTTTTAGAAGAAGAAACCATTGTGTGAGGCAGAAGGATTAGCCAAAGGAAAGTAAGTACAACAGGTAACCAGTTTTTGGTATGTAGGTAGTATTATCATTGGATATCTAAAATGTACAGCTCACAGATGACGAGAAGAACCCTAGCAGAACTAGTGTGACGTAGGTATGGACTCGTCCACTTTTCGAACGGGGGTTTCAAATGACACCACGGAATAGCACACAGATAACTACCCGGAGTATCAGACGACATCTAAGTATAGACCACACCTCAAAAACCGAAAATAGACTTGACTGTATCGTTGACCTAACCCCGTTTCCTCTGTTTTAGGGTTCTTCTCGTCATCTGTGAGCTGTAAGTAGGAAGTAGAATGCAGGCATAATAATGATTAAAGATCACAAAGAAGAGAAGCATATAATGTAGACCACTGAATGAAAAGTCGTAAGAAAAATTAATCAGACAGAAACATGGATATTATGAAAAGGTGATGCAAATTTCATAGATTGATTGTTTTAGCATTTAACTTTCCCTTTCACCACTGATGCTATATTAGACGTGAGTCTCGAACTCAGGTCTCCTCCACAAAAAGTCATGACGCCAACTTATAGATACGAGGGAGTTAGAAAAAATGCGTCTGTATTGGTTTAACTTTCAACGTTTGTCTAATGGTTTGATTCCTAATTTTATCCTTTTCTCTGGAATTCTTCTAAAAAATTATTTTCTACTGTCTGTAGTTTTTGTTTCTGTCTCTCAGTACCCATATGGTCAATATTTTTTTCCTTCTGTACTTCCCGAAAAACGGAGGTGCGGACATTACACGGGCATATTTGAATACAGAAATATGTATATGTAATATTCACAACCTTCATAATATGCAATAACCTTCAGAATATTTGCAGAAAATCAGCGCCTTAGTTTTTTTTTTTTTTTTTTTTTTTTTTTTTTTTTTTTTTTTTGACTATATAGACTCAATGTCTGCTGTCGCTTGTGCTGTCCTTTGACTATATTTTAGAGACGAAACTTTTTCGCAAAAAAATGGCATTTTGTAGAATTAATTATCGCAATTTTCGCTTTTATGTCGCATTTATTTTTAAAATGTAGCAAGTTTTTTTTTAAATATGGAACTTGTAAACAGTATAAATGTTTGGTAGTAAGGTGTATATCTCATACAAAAATAAGGGTATACCTTGATTACGTGCACATCCTAGCTAATGTGTTCACTGAAATGTAGAAATTAATGCAAAGATTTAAACATTTTCTCTAATCTCATTCTTAGTTAAAAGATAAAATGCAGCAAGACATTAATTTTTTTTTCTTTTAAGTTTGTTCTCCTGTCAGTAAAAATCATATTACACTTGGAAAAGAATCCCTTGACATCAACACTCGAAACTGGCAATTATGTTGAACATAACGACTGACAGCAAAAGACCTGTTGTTAACTTTTAAGCTGTTTAACAATGATACAATGTCAACTTCCCTATCCTCACTGTCGAGAACTTCAATAACCTTACTTTTAAATTCACGGTAAGCAATCAACAGATCATGAACATTTTTACCACAAAACAGTCAAGGATTTAAACAACAGTTCAGTTTTGTTGATGTCTCCATCTTTATGAGGTGAAACAGTTTCTGGATGAAATAACTCGCAGAGCTTTTTCGTAAATGCAACGATTTTTAAGTTAAATAGTATTGGAAATGCGCTTTTTAGTTATTATTAACAATAATTAACAAGTGTTCCACTTTCTCGTTTTCATTCGCATTTGTCATAAATATTGCCAAATTTCGGAAAAAAATCGCGATAATATAAACGTGATTTTTGGATCTGAAACGAAAAGTTTGAGGTTTCCTGAAACATATACGACAAGTTCGTAGTGTCCAACCTAGTCTTTTCCGCTGAAATGAGTTGTTGTTCCTATATTTTCTTTCCTACATCTGTTGGAAGTTTAAAAGCTTGTATTCCTTTCACGTCAAAAACGTACCAGCTTTTCTTGTTGGTCTAGTTGTTTGCTCACGGTAGCTCAGTGGTAGAGCGTTCACCTCTGGTGCGTGGAGTCCCTGGTTCGATCCCAGCTCGCACAAAGTGGGCTTTATGTTAAACAACCACCGTGTTCGCGGGTTTCTCAAGGTTCTCCTGTTCCCTGCCGCTTTATTCATTCCACCATTGCATTCATTTCTCATCATCACCGCCTCCTTTAGCCTATCCGGCATAATTGTGGAACGCAAAACAAAACTGAAATATTTCATTTCATTTCATTTCTAGTTTGCTCACGGGACTTCGGTTCATAGAGTCCCGAGTTCGATTTCCGGTAGGAGAGTCTTCAACGCATTACACTAGTTTGGATTCTACCATAAACTGTAGGTCCATGTCTCATATAGCCTCGGTGCTCAAAAAGGACGCTGAACTTCAATAAACCAATCTGAAGCGCAGTATCACTTTTTTCGCCTTCTAAGTTATGCAGTGCGTAAGCATGGATCTTATAGACCAGCTCTCAACTTATTGTTACATTCTCTCTTCGAATTAAAAATGGTTATGGTCACTGTGTACTTAATTATTATTAGAGTTAACTTCAAGATACTAACGTTTAATTTAGTGGGTATATATATTTCAAAATTTCCTGATAATAGTACAGTTATACTAGCAGGAGCATTTGGTGAATAAAAAAGGAAAGAGAGAGACATTAAAATGCACACAGCAGAAGGTATGTACAGGAACTACGGTCAAATCGGTGAATATTGCCTTATATGTTGTCATTTTCTTCTTAAGAGTTTAATTTTGGGCGTAACTACGAAACGAATTTCAGTTCTGCCTTAATTCTTTAGTTTATGGACAAGAACAGTCAAACTGATAACTACTGCACTACAAATCTCCATGGCACATGAATAATCATCTTAATAATGGGAAAGGTAGTAAATCTTATTTTCTTTTAAGGAACATTAACAAATGTTGCATATATATATATTTCGCGGGGGAGTTCTCTTAGAAAAATTAACTAACCATTTGCCAACCACTGACCCCGTTCTTAAACTCTTTCCCTTCTCTTCCCCCCTAACATTCCTCTAATATGAAGAAACAAATGAAAAGTTCTCCACTTCTTGTTAATGCCGTCCCACACAAACTTCCTTTCGCGCTTTTCTATTTCATTTTGGCGGGCTACAGGGTTGCCAAGTCGTTAAGAATTAAAATTCGTTTGAATTCTAAACTTGAAAAACATAAATATTTATATATCTAAACAAGCATCTCTCGATTTGAATTATAGTTCTCAATAATGGCGTATGTAAATGGGAAAGGTCCTGGTTTTAACTCCCTCTTTCAATAAAATATTATAGAAAAATAAATATTTACCATTCTGTAAAGAACTGCATATAGGCGATCAGGATCTCACATATAGACATATATAACATATAGTTGACGTCTGTAGCATACGTATACGTATAAAATATATGGAAGACTCTTAGATGTCAGACATCTTGCAGCGGCATGGTGTAACATCTAAGCGGCAAAAGGGCAGTACGTATGTAGCACATGTATAACGTATACCCCGTACAGATTTCCGTAGTAAACATAGAATTTCTGATAACGTATTTTCCTCAGTGTACTGCCATAATCCACTTTTTTTACTCTTCCTATTATCTGCAGTATTGACCTTCTACCCAAGTTTTGCTGGGTTGGAAATTCTGTTTGAGAAGCACGGGTGTAATAGAGGGTTCTCTACAGCTTGTAGTTTTGGCTAAAACAGAACCAAAAAAAAAAAAAAGAACTAACAAATATGTGTTGCTTATTTTGCAATATGAAAGTTTGCTTTAATGTGACATGTAGACAGACGCAAGGTAAAAATAAAAATAAAAATTGAAAAAAAAGAGGAGAATAAAAACGGAATGTTTTCTGGCGAGACTGGCTGGTATGCATTGGAAATATCCATTATACATGGGTCGTTAAAATTAGTTCCCGTGCACCACATTCAGCCAAGCAACAACCCCTTTTCTCATTTAGTCTTGGTCACTAATTGCTTCAAATGGTCTGTTGTTGTGCCTTATGAAACAAACCATTTTTCTTTTTCTAAAATAAAAGAATAAAATAAAAATCTGTTTCATTCAAGTGGTAGAGAAACGTTAATTACTGACTCGTTAATTTAATCAGTAATGGTTTTTGTACGGAGAAAACATTATGGTTTTAAGCATGAAGAATTGCATTTTCTTCCTTCTACACATTTGAAAATGTGATAAATATTTTGGAGCATTTCTCGTCCTGACCAGACAGACATTCATCAATCAGATAAACCAATTTCATTTGAATGGTTAAAAGAAAATAGAAATTTTGCTGTTCATATATTTCTGGACCAAACTAAGACATAGAATGCATGTAAATAATGTAGCCAGAACTTGTGGTGTAGTTTTGTAATCCAGCTTTCTTCAAGGCGAGATGAAATGGTGGGAACGCCCTATACTGTGTAGGTCGATAAACTCACGTCGTGATTCGGAAGCCACGTTATGAATAAAGAAAAAATACTCTATATATTAAAATGCTAGATTTATATGTTTGTCTCCAATCTTTTCGACAATGAGATCTCGAAAACCATAAGTGCTAGAAACGTGCCTTTTTTACTGGTCGATTCCAAATTTTGTGTAGATTGTCCAGTTCTAATTGAATATTTAAAATACATGGCTATTATTTCTTTATTACATTTTAGGGGTACATTGGAAGTGTTGAAATTTAAAAAAGTAAAGGTCCATATCCTACAAGTTATACATTCCAACAGAACATAGTTGTATACAGGGAGTATATATCTCTCAGAGCTCGTTTCATGGCCAAATAATAATGAAAAACGAAGGATAACCATTTCTCCAGTCTCAGATGAATCTTAATTGTTCAGAGTGTTTTTCCCATTAAACACCATATATCCCTGACATTATAATTGTGTGTTTAATGTATTTGCTTATTACATACTGCATGGCAGAAGAAAGAAAACACTGATTTTACATGAATTAGAAACTCCAACCGGAAGCAGTCTCAACCTTGCAAATGATGCGAGATGTTGAAAAAATAATCGAAAATATTTCCCCTTTATGGTACCCCTTGCCGATTTTTATCAAGACGTCTTTCACTTGTGTCTGTAAAGGAACATGTACTATGTTGTATGGAATGACAAGGAGATTCGTGCTCATATGTGAATGCTGAACTGTGTAGAGAACGTAGGTTGAGCTAGTAATAATAACAACAACGATAACTTCAGCTAAATATCAACTATATTTTTCGAGTACTTTTTTTTTCTTCAAAATTTAACAACATTGCACTGATATTAAATATGCCAGTCATTCATTGTTATCTGACTGTTTATAGTAGAACTAATTAACCTTTTGGGGACCGCCATGAGTCTTTTTTCAGTGATGGCGGAAATTTGAACCCTAAGAGCCATCCAAGCCTATGGTTGAGTATTAGGTTAATTATTTGACGAATTAAATGCAATCTAAGCTTATAAACCACACCCTTCTTCAAAGAATAGATCTACTGTGTGTTTATATGCCACACAAAATCTCTAAAATACTAATAAAGAAAAATATAAAAGAGTACAGAAAGTGAGTTAGCCACAACCTATGTACAAAAGTTACAATATTCCCCTAGTTGAGTTAAAAAAATATTCAGTCAACATTGCCCGCCGCGACATTGGAACCAAGTACCTCCCAATTGTAAAGTAAAAGAGCTAATCCCTTTCTACACTCTTTTGAATTTGATCCAAGGTTGACTTTTCTGAATGATTTAAAAAATAAAGTAATAATAATAATCTACTACAATTGCATGGACATAACGAATTCTCAGTTGAAATTGAAAGAACAAATTGAAATGTGAATCTTTTAAATTTATTTTCTATGTAGCTTCAAACAAGAGGAATACTGTTAACATGTTTGGTCTAACATCCTTGAAGGAAGTGTTAAATATACAAGTATGAAAAATTCCTTTCTCTTTAGTTTCGAATCACATGAGAGACAATGAAATCTTCATCACTGTACGCAACTTTGACATTGCAAAAACCCTGAAGGACACTTATTATTATTATTAGTTGTAATAGTATTATCACATTATAGTATAATCACATTATAGATCATGAGTTTTCTTTAAGAGTTTAGCAATTAGCAATTTCAGCAATTAACTTCAGCTTAAGGAGAAAATCAGTATTATAGGTAATCTACTACCTATTTTATGAAATAATCGAAATACAGGAAAGATACTATTGTACAAGTTCAAAACCGCATTTCTTCTTACTAAGTATATTCTAAAATTCTGTCTTTTAGGGTAGAGGTAAAAAGTGATACACGTGAATTTTGGACTTTCCTAATCACGTTTTATTATGAAAAATTATTGTACAGAGTTGTAATAATAATTACAATTCAAATACGTATGTAGTTCAGGGAGCACGTATAGAACCTTGCAATATAATTATTATATCAGCATGACCGTTGCAGTCATGTGGATGATCAAGATCTTTTCAACTTTTCTGTACAACCATCTGTCTTGAGCAATTCCTTTTCTTATTACTCCTTCTAGTGTTTCTAGTCCTTCTTACTTCTTTTGTGAAGAACTTTCCTTAGGTAGCAATCTATCCAATGGTTGTTTTGTTCACTAATCATCACTTCTTGTAATGTGTCCGATAACGTACTCTTATCTCCACAATAGTATCTGTCACTTCTGTCATCTCTCTGTCCGTTTAATCATTCTCCTAATTATCTTTTTGTGAGTTCTTCTTAGCTCACACATTTCTCCACTCTTCTATGTGTAGTTTGCAGATAGCGAATTTTGTTAGTGTGTGAGAATATCTTTAATTCATATATCAAAATTAGTGTTGCCGACGAGAGGAGAAATTTATTGCATCGTCTGGAAAGCGAAACAAGAGGTCCATTTTAAAATTCGACACTAGATAAGAAACTTTATAAGTGTTATAGGCAACGCTAGTTTACCAAGTCCTAGATCTCAAACATTGTTTTAGTGTTACGTGATTTATAGTATAGAAACTACAAGTTGATAAAGTGGTTATACGAACATGAAGAAAAAAAGTATTTATCAGCATTTATAGATACGGAAGGCAATATACTCCAATCATAAATATTATTTTAAATGTTGTTATATAACACCCTTCGTGACGGGAAAGATTCTATTGTCTAAATGAAATTAAGCAAAAAAAACTCAGAAAATATTTTTTGTAAATAAATTTAGAAAACATTACAAAGATTTTCGAAAGGAGACGAGAAAAAACTTTTTGAAAATCGAGACGAGACTAGAAAGTTCTTTTTTAGACTCGAGACTGGACTTCTACAAAATTTAGGAGACCAGGGGAGGAAACCTTATTTCTCGTCTCATCTCGTGAGCATCACTAGTTAAAATAGATAGTGATGGATTTACAAATTTAAGAAATCTAAAATAATAGTAGTTGATAATATTTTGGTGCTGTGCTGATAAATGATACCTTTGATACAATTTCTTAACAATAATTTACTTATAAGCATTAGAACATATTTAGACTACTGAATACCAAACACAACTTCCATTTGCTATCAATAATAATTCACACGTGTCATCATACACTGTATCATAACATCAAGTTCAGATTGTTTACACTATGTTACGACCATGTTAAGCAACCATACAGCACAACAGGTATAAATATCAGTTTAAATATTTTAATCTTCATATTCTTCGACAGAATACGCGCAAATAAAAGAGCTTGGACTGAATAATAACACGAATTCCCGGCGTTTAGTAGACATTAAATTTCTTCGCGAGCATGGTTTTGGGGTTTGTTAATGCTGATCTGATATATTTCTTATTCTACAATGAAAAGGAATCGAACAGGCAGAGATCTCATCTGTTGAGACTTACTATACTATAAAAATACATATTGGTACACGTGCAACTAGATGTGCTGTATGGTACGTGAATAAAAAGTAAACGCTCACTCACAAACATACACAGAGAAAGAAGAAAAGGGAGAGAAGGAACGAAAGAAGAAAAGCGTAACTAACTGTTCCTTTCATAAGACTAACGGATAAAGACAAAAGACAAATGAAAAGCGTCGTGTTGTAACATTCTGATTTTCTCTAATGACTATAATTCAACATTGTGGTTGGCAAAGCAATAACCAACACACAGCCTATCATTCATTTCTTTTTTTCTTTTTATCCCCCACCCCACCCTCCATTCTTTCGTTTACATCTGAGTCTGAATCGCGTCGCAACTTCGTCAAGGACAGCTTTTTAGAAAGAAACCATTATTTAAAAAAAAATAAAATAAAAATAATTTTAATAACGACAATTCTTTGTCTTCTGCTAATTCTATTACTTTATTTTGCTTCCCTAGAAAGTTATATATTGATCGTAATTATCTTCTATTGAACCATTCGTTCCCTAGAAAATACCTGTATATACAGATTTTCTTCTTGGAAATGCTTTCAATTTGAGGGGACATTGGTAAGTTGAAAGTGGAGTCATGCAACTCAATTTCCCGAATAACATAGATATGGTCTTTGTAATATGATAATTGATGACATATAAATCTAGTATTTTTCACTCTCCATTTCATTGTTTCTAACTTAAAACCAGGACATTTTCCTTGTCATTCGCCAGCAAACTTCCTTGTCTATGTTTCAACAATGGTAAAAATACCTCAATTCTATTTTTTATCTCATTCCACTAATTCTTTCACCATTATGCAATTGCCTAAATCATCCGTCTCCCTTAACCTAATAGGTATGATCGTGGGACGTTAAACTGAAATATTCCAAAGATTTTTAGTGTCATGCGCAAGTCATTACTATAGAAGAGGATAGCTAGGAACTCAGCATATATTTTAGAGAAGAATAGCTAACAAATCAACATATATTTTAAAAAGGATTTGCTAGGAGGTCAAAAAATGCTTTAGAAAGGAATTACTAGGCAGTCAACATATCTTTTAGAAAGCAATAGCTAAAAACTAATCAACACAACGTGACAATTTGAGATTTCTTTACCTATCTATATAACTTTTTTTCCCCTTTCTAACCTTTATTTTCTTGGGTAAAGATAATAGAAATGACACTTTGAAAGCTCGTGACTAACACATTCAAAACTGCAAATTAAAAATGAATCTGGTTTACTGCAGGTAGACCTGTGCAGCTACTTTAGTTTAAGTGTCAAGCAGTTAAGTTTCATCGGGCGTGTAGGCAATATATTGTACGAGTGAATTAAATGGAAGAATGAATGGAATGTGAAAAATGACAGAAAACGGAAGAACCTAAAGAAAACTCAAAGACATGATGTTATCCAAGACAAATTCATATACTCTGGGAATTAACCTTAGGGTTTAGCACTATACCCCTTCCCTCCAACCTATGGCCCATAAAAACTTATGTCAGCAATCATATTAATTTATATTTCAAAGTAGGTGAACAATACAGCAATCAATTTCCTTTCTTCCACTGATTTTAAAAAAGAATTAATCAGTGGAAGAACGGAAACTTAACTCTATTGCTATACCCCATAAGGATTAGTGGCCAGTAAGGCGCACATTTAAATGAGCAATGCATGGTCAGCGCATCGTCCTTATATTATTTTATTTCCTTTATTCTGGCCTCATTTAACCCCAAATAATTTTGAACCCTCAAAGTCAGAACTCGTCGAGTTTCATTAAAATCAAATAAATTTTACTAAACTTACCCAGGCTAATAGATATTCAAATGCATGTCGTATAAAATACTCGCTCACGCTTTACTTTAGTTATGGTACTTACCGGTAAAGAGTCAGACATAGTGGTGATTGGAGCGGATATGATGGACAAGCATCACACAATTAAAAGAAGGTCCTATAGCCGACATAGACATTTTCCTAGGATTTTCAAAATGGCGTGGGTATTAAATTATTTTTGGAGAGAGACTCTCGGACATAAGCGTAGTCGGGCGTAGTTACGTGGAAGGTATCAGATAGTAATATCACAGCACTATTATTATTATTATTATTATTATTATTATTATTATTATTATTATTATTATTATTATTATTATTATTATTATTATTATTATTATTATTATTATTATTGGTTAGAGACTTTACTATCATTTTCAGCACCGAGTCTACATGAGACGTGGTTCTACAGTTTAAGAGGGAGTCCGAACCATCATAATGTGTTCAAATACCAAGTATTTTTCACAAGAAATCGAACCAGTAAACCTCATGTATTATTAATAGTAATACATCAGTTCTAAAAAAAAAGAAAAAAACACTTTCCTACCATCTGCATGATGAATGTAATGAAACCATTTCTCATCTTACTCATAATGACTGCAAACAAGATATTTAGAAAGTGCCTACATAATGCACATACTTCCCAACTTTGAATTCAAAAAATGTCTGCTGTAAATCAGTTGAACTCTTATTCATACAACATATTTACAGTTGAACATTACAACTGGAAATTAAAATTTCCAATCTCTGTAGATAATAATGACTTTAATTAATATAAACCTTCTTTTTATTTATTGGGACATAAAACGTACTTGGGAAACTAAGCCTCTTCTATAAAGATCCTGCTAAGTGCTAAGTTAACTGGAGATACTTGAGTAAGTCCCCTTCTCCTTATAACTAAAGTACAGTATCCTATGTACTGTGTATATCTACTTATGTACAGTAAGGGACATTTCTGGATGGTACAGCCATATGAAGATTTACGGCAAAAGTGCTCCACAAGTTGAGTCGGAAGCATTTGCCGGGAAGTATTGCAACCAAATTAGCTTTAAAGGAAGGTGGGTGGCATAATCGCCAGGCAGTGAAAATACCCGTACACTTGGGCGAAATTCCCACTAACATCTATAGCATCATTTCTCCAAAATGAGATTAATCTCAGACGTGTTCTTATAGCAAACATATTACTTGATATTTGTCCTATTCGTGAATATAAAGCGCAACTAAAAATGAAAACCCAATCCTGTTGTTGTTGGAATGAACACTCTTTCAGTCGTTTGATCTGAAAAGACTTTGCAGAGCCTGAATAAATATTCTGTCACTTCAGGAGGGTAGGAAAAACACATACTTTTAATCAAATGCTTAGTGAGAGTGAGCCCATTGATATAGCGCTTTTATGATTTGAAGTTTTGCTCCCAAGCCATCTTATGTCATAGTTGATGACATTAGAGAACGAGAGATGCAAATATGATGAAAGACAGATATAGTCGCATGTGCAAATTTATAATTTGAGACAAAGTGATCGCATAGTATCCATATTTTGTAGAAAATTTTGATTTTGTTAGTAGACATGTAAAAACTCATCCGAACCTGAGAGCATCCCACTACCAATTGTTGAATGCAAGTGGAGAACTCAGTTGAGAGCATCAGATGATTACGGAGGGGAACAAACATCTTAGTATAAGATATGGGAAACAAAGAATGAAAAAATTTCAACTGTCCTGGATGGGATTCGATCCACGAACCTCAAGATTATAAAGCAACGACTCTACTCACTTATCCACGGAGCCACACTTCGTTACTACTGTATTAGTTAAGTTTTATTTGGAAGAAGTGTCTGCTAAAAACTACTCCCAAATAATCAGACATAAAACATAGCTAATACTCAAAAATGTCCGAAACATGTGATATTTGTGAAACATAAGAGAGAGAATTAGACCTGTACATAATAGTGACACTCGGTTATAAATTTAAACAAAGGAATGCTTTCCGTTAGGTTTCTTAGATGAGTGGGTAGTATATTGGACTTCTACGTCTAGGGTCTCGGGTTCGAGTCCAAGCAAAACACGTTGTTTTTTTTAAGCAACTTTTATGCTAAGCATTCCACAAGTTCTGTTGAGACTTATATGTAGACCCTGGCAGTTTGATTCGAATTTATCTTCAAATATGACTTCTTATTACACGTTTTTCTTTTACTTGCAATTCTGCAAATTTGTTTTCAAATCTTACAACGTTAATTCCACTCATTGTCCTACGTCAGATTATGATGAAATTTTGCACAGCGACGTCAGTCGGGTGGTACTATAATATTCCATTCTTACTGTGATACGTTTAAATATAGTGCGGAAAGGTAACTAAGAAAAAAGTTTGGTAGCTCGTACTATAGACCATAGACCGCTGGAGGAATTTCGTACAAATTTAACATACATATATATTACCAACGGAAAAATTTACTGTAAGGATAAGACACTAAAAGCATCACTGGGAGCAGGGAATAACCAGGTGAAGGGTTCGTGGTGTGTGGACCTCAAACTTTGTAAAAATATTTATAAGAATTGAGATAAGGTTTTGTTGCACTTTCTGTCCTGAGAATAGTTCCGAGACAAATGTATTAAAAATCAACAAATTCCGAGGAGGCACGTTTTACAACAAATACTTCAAAGTGCCAAATTGGTAGTGAATTAATATTATACTCAAAAATAAGAATCTGTGAAGCAACACCACTTGAATAGCTTAGACCTGTCTACGGAATTAGCATAAATAAAGGGAGGAAAAGTGGGACCATGGCTTCCCACAGCGGGGGCAAGGGGTCGAAGTTGCCCCCACTCTGGATTTGCAAAACAATTTCGGTTCGTTTCGAGATTCGATCCATGAACCTCAAGATTACCAAGCAACGACTCTACTCACTCATCCATGGAGCCACACGGAATTTTAGGCAGTCATACGTCAGACACAAATATTTGTTACTTACAAAACGTTTATTTGTAAGGGGAAAAGCTAGGGAAATTCCCAGTCTCTAGTTTTTCTTTCCCTTACTGTTGGCCCAGCCTGGGAAGAATATTTTCCATCCCTCTAGAAACTTTCGTAACAATTTTCATACATTTTTAGCAACACAAAACATTTATCCATTGCTGTTCTGCATAATTATACTTACACAAAACAATTACTTCCAATTCTATTAATTCCAGTACGAAGTAAACAGAAATACTGGATATGAAATCTCGCGAATAGTCTTGTAGAAAATATCCAAATTCAACTTTTCTATTTGGAACAGGTGGGAGCATACACGCGGGGTTTAGGGAGCAGG
Source organism: Thermobia domestica (assembly GCF_964235325.1). Classification (NCBI taxonomy): domain Eukaryota; kingdom Metazoa; phylum Arthropoda; class Insecta; order Zygentoma; family Lepismatidae; genus Thermobia; species Thermobia domestica. Next base: position 121,462,283 of record NC_137458.1, read on the forward strand.
TTGCGCTCATGAGATTTGTTTTGGGGAGGAAGAAACATAAATTTAAAATTCAAAATGGCGAAGTCGCACGTTTAATTATACCATAATTTTACTTTTAAGAACGCCAAATGCGAAGGAGAACGAATGTATTCTTTTAGGCTTGAAAGAATAAAATTATGGCTGAATGTGGAAGTGAACAGAGACTGATGATTTTTAGGAACAATGGATGCTACCAAGCAATGGCGTAGCCAGGAGGTCTGGAACCTCCGACATTTGTAAAAGTTGTTAAAACTAGACCTAAATTGAGGTTTTATTCAAAAAATTTCCAGTGGTGGATCCCCGAATTCCCCCCAAATGAACGTTTAGCCAGCGACCATCCAAAATCAAATCCTGGTTACGCCCCTGCCACCAAGTGATGTACTCTTCTATGTATGTGACATGCAAATCAATGTGGAATTCATTAGAGGAGGGGAGAAATGTCGCTAACAATTTAGGCACTCTTTTTCTGGTGGGGAGGAGTAGAATGATAAATGTGGGAGAAATTTCGCCCAAGCACTTGGAGGGATAGTCACCTCTTGTCAGGAAGGGAGGCTGTAATTCTTAAGTTGCCAAGATCTAGCCAAGAGTCTGTTATTCTTCCTCTAGAAAATTAGTAAACAAAGCATTGGTTACTACTGTATTAGTTGTTTTATTTGGAAGCACCGTCTGCTAAAAATTAGTGCAAAATAATCAAACATAAAGCATAGCTAATATTCAAAAGTGTCCGAAACATATGATATTTGTGAAACATAAGAGAGAGAGAGAGAGAAAGAGAGAATTAGATCTGCACATAACAGTGTCCCTCGGTTATAAATTTAAACAAAGAAACGCTTCTCGTTAGGTTTCTTAGATGAGTGGTTAGCATACAGAACTTCTGCGTAGAGGGTGACGGGTTTGAGTCCACGTAAAGTACCTTGTTTATTTTTGCTTTTTACATCAAGTGGAATTAACGTACTTCTGCAGTAATATCTTTTTTCGCAGAGGGCTTGGCCCCTACAGGGTTATTCCGCACAAACTAACAAAATACGTATTCTTTTATTTCTTGCGTATTTTCCTTACACTGTTTCGATGCAGTTCTCTTTTGACGTACATGTATTACTACAGTCGATATTCCGTGCTCAACTGTTTGGAGAGGTCTATGCCCCACCCAACGGGTTTTACCAGAAAAACGAAACAGGTATTCCCTCATTTTACGTCTACAATGTCTGTGCACAATTTTATTCACTTCGGTTCACTTCTTGCCGTGCGGACGTCAAATTTAAGACCTTTGAGTGGGGGCTCTTGCCCCATAAAACAGTTTCCCCACAGAACATGAAAAACCGCCTTCGTTTAGCGTTTAGATTGTCCGTTTACATAGTCTTGTAATTCTTCATGTTCTGGAGGTACACTTCTGTCCAGAATTTCTGTCGCATGTCTCTAAAAATTACATAAATGAGAATAACTCTCTTACGATCAAAATTGTCACCTGTTTTCTTGGAAATATGAGAACAAAGAAAAACATATTTCCAAAAATATATCAATAAAAAATTAAAAAATAAGTAAGTTATAATTAAAAAAGAAATCTCCGAAACTTTGATCGCTAAATTCTAAGTTCCATATTCGTAAACGTGATAAACGCGTAGCTAAATTTGCAAAGAGAGGGAATTTTATGCTCTTATACAAATATAACGTAAATCTTTCATAATGTTTGTTGCTATATGTATAGCACAGCTCTAATAATCATAGGTATTAAAGATTTTACAAGTAAACAAAAAGTTAAATATAAATAAGACAATATGCGAAAGGATAAAGCATTTTCTCTCAGTGGTTTCCTTATAAGTGAGTGAGTGTTATTACCAAGTACCAAGTGAGCGTATATTAGGTTGCTTTTGTAGGGTATTTGGTTAAGGCGTGTTCGTTGGACTTTCAACTTTTTCCGCGATTGTCAGTTCGTTAAACAATAATGTTTTGTTCTAATAATGTTTCATAGTATTAGTCTCTTCATTCAATTTTTTTTAAATATTTTCAAATAATTCAAAATTATGTCTTCAAAGAATGTTACAATGATCAAGAATTTTATAAAAAGCGAGGGTCTTCTAGGGTTCATCCAATTTCTCCATTTTTGCATTCCATCATTATCATGCATCTCATTATCACCGTCTTCCTTAGCCTCAGAGTATAATCGGGGGACATTAAACCTAAAGAAAAAATAAAATATATAATTAGATGACTACAATATTTTTCTCATATGAACATGAACACTAAAGTTAAGTTATCTACCTCATCATCACAGGAAAATGGCAGAACTGTCTGAAATGAACATAGTTATGACTTTGTTCCTGCACGGATGTTAGACTTGCGAACTATTCTGTTTAAATATCGAAAGTCTCCGACACCTATCAGAACAAAAATATTAAGATATCGAGAACCGATATTTTTTATAACTGATTCAGCGTTTTAAATAAAGAGTTTTTAGTTACGTAGGAAGGATGCAAACGCCGTTCATATAGACAGCCAGCGAGACAACACTGCGCGGCGGGTTGCATATATCGCATAATGAGAAAAACGGTGAGATGTATGTAGGCAGTAGTAACACAAAAACAAAATTGTTACTATTACTGTTATGTTGTACGCCTATTTTCGTAGTGATATAATGTTGATACTCATGTGTGGTACTGATATTAATGTTGCTGTTTATCTTACGTATGTGGACCACCTGCTATTACATTCTACTGTGCTATAAATTTTTGTTCCCATCACCCGATATATGCAACCCACTGCGCAGTACTGTCTCGCTGGCTACCTATACGAACGGCATTTGCATCCTTCCTGCGTGTTATCCCATCTTTGTGCATTGAGATAAATCTGCGTTTTTTTCGCATATGGGTGATGTATGCACCCAAAGCAAAAACACTTATTTTCTGTTTTCGTTTCTTCTTTCTTCCTGCTCCTTATCACCCTTTTCGCTCATTTCCGTAACACATTGTGACAATGTTGTACACGTGATTGGTCCATTTTCGGATGTTCTGCTTTTTCTCCAGGGTGCGTTCTACCTCATTGAATTGCGTCGACTATGGGTCACAGCACAGTAACAGCTATAAATGTCCATGTTCTCATATACTTTCGGGTCCTGTAATACAGCATCTCAACGTTCAATGCAAATGAGACTAGCTTCACTAATAGTAAATTTTCTCTTGGTGCAGGTTTCAATGGGTGATCGTCACCGGATAAGAAGATTAGAATTCGCCAGCAACAAGTAGGAAACCACCAGGATTACTGGAACAATTTTGTTTGGAGTCACGAAAGAGTATTCTGCAAGGACGAAAGAGGTTCCAGAGCTCCTCCGTGGCTAAGCGGTTAGCGTACGCGCCTTTGGCGCGGGAGACTCTGGTTCGATTCCCGGAGGGAGTTCATGTGGTTCGGATTCCACGTTAATCAGTCGGTCCACGTCTCATATAGCCTCGTTGCTGAACGGGACGTTAAACTCAAAATCAACCCAACTCAACGAAAGAGGTTCCCTTTTCGTCATGCGACCAGGCAACACAAGATTATTCCCTGTACATGTTTTGCAACAACATAGACAAGGAAGAATATCCGAGTCTGTTTGGGTTTAGATGAATGCATATGAAGTCGTAGAATTGATCGTGAAAACTCCAAGGATGAATGCCAAGAAATACAACATCAATCCTGGAAATACATTTACTTCATAGTTTTAGGGCAATATATCCCCGAGAAGTACCCACATTTCGTGTTCATGACAAATTCAGTGTGCATACTGCGCATCACACTAGCAATTCGTTATTACAACATCCAGAAATCAGTTTTGCAGTGGCCATCAATATCACCTGATCTCAACCCCATTGAAAATCTTTGGGTCATAATGGTTAGAGATTGGGATCCAGGTCAAAGACAAGCAAAGGCAGCATTGGTAGAACATGTGTTTGACGTTTGGGAATCGCTGCGACGTCGCTCCGAAATTTGCAGCAGGCCAGTTGGTAGCATGCGTCAGCGACTGCAAGACGTTTTGGACAACGATGGGTGATAAACACATTATTAAGTAGGGTACGTATAAAACATCTTTGTTAGTCTTTCCATCTGTAGAAAGTAAACATTTAATCTCCTGACGTCTGTACACAAACTGAAAACAAGTACGTATTTCGTAAAAATTAGAAAATTTCTTTCAATATGCATACCATATGATATCTATACAAATGTACAGAAAATCTCATAATATTATAGTTTCTATTTTTAATATTTTTTTATTTCACGTTGCATTTGTCAAATAGCGCAAGTTAGGTTGATCAGATGATAAAGGTGTTTGATGGAAATAACTATATTGATATGGGAATGTATAATAATAAAAATAACAACTACAACAAATGATTTCCCTGTCATTTTCTACTGTACCAATGAACTATTTAATAATACCTTGAATGGACAATTATTCAATTATTATACGGTATGGTACTACGGAAAGGCGCCCCAAGACAGAAAAACTGTTAAGGTACTACAGTATTATTATTATTATTATTATTATTATTATTATTATTATTATTATTATTATTATTATTATTATTATTATTATTATTATTATTATACGCCCGAGACAACTCACCTGTTGCCACCGGCATCCACTAAAGCAATCGGTAGTTTTATGGTGAAGCAAAATGAGATGAAACCCAAAGCATTTCACGTCAGCTTACACTTTTCTTTGTGGAATCCATGAAAATATAGATACAGGAATTCACACAGCACTGCAAGTCTAATTACATCCTTGTGAATGCATAACATTACTCTTATTTTAAGTACAGAAGCTTGTTTATTTTACATCCAACAATTTGTGATGTGCTGCAACCTGGCATTTCATTCTGGAACTATGTGTCTGTTGGTGATAGTATTGTTGTGTTTGACCTTGTATGTGCGTGATTGTTTGTGGTGAGTGTTACCAAATGGCGACGAAAAGGAACCAGTGTTGGAAGGGTTATGTTATTGCCCTTTACCAGGTTTTCGTGCATACGTATTGTGAAAATGTGTCGGGATCTCGGGGAGACTACTGCGAAAGCTATTGTGGCTCGTTACACCCAACAGGAACCCCTTTCGAAACATTCACCCATGAAAACCATCAAGAGAAGGGCTGCAAGCAGAGTGACAACCATAGTCTTAAGCGGGATCCGTCGATTGGCGTGACAAGAGAATTCCCTAACTCAATGTGATATGGGTCAAGAATTTTACCTCGCACCGTCAACTGTGAACAAAACAATTCCAAATTGACACCGGTTGAAGTGAATGCGGAAGGCCCATCTATACCACCTTCTACCGCTTACATTGTCGAACGGAAGGTGAACTGCATGAAACTGTATGAACAAGTACATGACAGGTTCCAAATGGAAGAAAGTCGTCACAATGGATGAATCTTTGGTCCGTCTCACTACTGGTGGTCACACTTGGGCGGTCATATGCTGTGATATGGACAGCAAAGAGTGCATCGGAATTGTTCATCCGCGCAGGGAAAGTTTTCTTATTTTCTTTGCGGTCGTTACGGGATTCGGATATGAGGATAAGTTGATGATACGCAAGGTGGACAAAAACGTGAAGCTGAATGCTAGATACTTCCAAGACTCCATTCGGATACCTATCTACCGGAGAGTCATCCCACAATTGTATCAAATGGACGCGGCCCAGGAGATGAGCCATATGAACAAGACTTCGAGTCATACTACTAGAAAATTACTAAATTTTATCAGAAAGTAGCAGAGGACTCAAGAATTTGTGTCATTCAGTTTGGAGACATTTCTATGAAGAGCCCAGATACCAGCCCAATGGATTTTATGCGCATTTGGACTGCTGAAACGACGTCTTCAACATAGCAGTCTGCGCTTCCTGGATGATTTATGGAATTCTTTGGGAAGGAGTGGGATAGAATTTTCATGCTTGTACTGCGCCGGAGGTGGTTGCAGTGAAAACGCAGATGTCTTGCGATAGTCCACAATGCTAGGAGCCCAATAAAAGATGATGGGCTGTGGGCGAGCGGTATATCTAAGAGTGAGCACCTGTCAAAATGGTCGGATATAAAGCGAACAACCTTCTGTACTACATTCGTTTCAAGGTCATTTCGGTAATGTTTCAAACCTATAAGTAATGACTTAGCCGAATTGCCGAGGCAGATTTGTTGTTTTCTTCTCAAACCATAATTATGTCGTCCCTGACAATTGTAGGTTGCTCAAACCGTACACCAGATGTATTTTCTTGTGATTATTTTAAACTAAGATATGAAGCAGTGGTATAACCAGGTACTGGACAGTAAGTGTGTGTGTGTGTGAGAGAGAGAGAGAGAGAGAGAGAGAAAGAGAAAGAGAAAGAGAGAGGGCTTCCTTTTTATGAATCCGATGTTACTTAAATTGGAACCTATCCTGAAAAAGACCTGAACATGACTACAAGAGTGCAACCAATATATATTTCATTTACTGTACTTACATACTTGCATAATGCAAACATTGACGAATGTTGAAACCAATTTGTTAATACAAAATGCACCATTACCCCTTACACGTTTGCAACGGAAATTTACTACAATGACGGACTGATCAAATTATTTTAAACTATATGGGTAATATTGTTTACAGCCAATTATCTAATAACTTTTCTACAAAGAAAACATGGACAAATAAATGACGTGAAAGTACTGTTTGCCTTTGCTCATTTTATGTCATTTTCACTTTATTGCTGAGATCACTGGACGGGAGGCCAGTAATAGCTCACTCAGATATGTTGGTAAGGTGCCTGAAATGCCTAGTAATTGAACTCGGCTTGCGCACTATCGTTGTTGAATATGACACTTCTGAATCCTGCATTGTTATTTTCCTGCATGGAACTGACAGATTTCCACATTACGTTGCAGCTATTTTCAAGAATGATGCATTTTTGTTGAGGAAAAAATTTAAGCTACACTACTGTGGATTCGAACCCGAGTCCACCGAACAGGAGTCACGTGGTTTAACCACTACACTATACACATGTTGTGTTGGATTGCGAGAAGCTTTGTTACTATATTATGTACTTACGAAGCTTTTTCATCGTGAATTGTATATTGTGATTGACGACAATTCTGTTTCTTTACTACTGTTTCGTTTTCTTTTCTCGCAGCAGAATTCAGAATGTTTTAACAGAACGTGTGTATAGTATGATAAAATACCTAACATAAAATTGCTAATAAGGTGATTTATTACGTTATGAATGTAAGTGCCCAATAAACAAAATGATCCCTCACTGTTTGTTACGTGTAATAGATAATTTTGTGATTAGATATAATTACTTGAAATAATTAAATAAGGACGCTACGAAGTAGTTGTTTCGTAATCGTGTGGTTAGAGTGTCTGTCTCAAGTTCCGAAGGTGCTAGGTTCGATTCTGGGTGTGTTTTTTTCTGCTTTTTTCCCTAATGGTCAGACGTTTCTGACATTATTCATGTTCGTGAGAAAAAGATTATACGTTTCCACGTGAATTGCAATTTGGAGCCAACAAGTCGTGTGATGTCTGTGGGAAAGTAGTACGCTACTTTTATCAAATTATAACGAATATAAATTAAATGTGTCGCGAAGTGTCGTAATGGCGTATTGGAAAACTCCTTGCTTTCCACGCAGCAGTTCCGCGTTCGTGTTTCTTTCTATTATTTTATCCTTTTTGCAATTGAATGGTGAAATTTCACTTGGTTTTATTGTGAAGCACATTTCTGTCACATGAAACTCAATGGAGATATGTGTTAGGAAGTATGGTCACTGAAAGTGCTTTTTGAGAAACGTGAAAGTGCTTTTTGAGAAACGTGACGTAACCTAAGTTGCGAATACACAGACCTTAAATCACATAATATGATAATGTAAAATGAAATCTTGCAGGTTTACGCCCCACGATTATGCCGAGTAGGCTAAGGGAGACAGTGGTGATGAAAATAATGAAATAGTGCAATCAAAAGGGTGGGAGGAAACTGAAGAACTCTAAGAAAACCCACCACACCGTGTTTATCTACTACAGAGACCACTTGGCGCGAGATGGGATCGAACTAGGGACCCACTTACAAGAGGTGATGGCTCTATCATTGTGTCATAGCGGCCTTGCAATACTTAATGTAAAACAACTATTATTTACGCACATTGCATAACTTTCTAGTAAATACGTTCGATACTATAGTACGTATGTAAATCTAATGTATTTTACACGTATCTGGAAAGAACCGAAATTGTTTTACAAATCCAGAGTGGGGGCAACTTCGACCCCTTGCCCCCGCTGTGGGAAGCCATGGTCCCACTTTTTCTCCCTTTATTTATGCTAATTCCGTAGGCAGACCTAAGCTATTCAAGTGGTGTTGCTTCACAGATTCTTATTATTGATTGTAATATTAATTCACTACCAATTTGGCACTTTGAAGTATTTGTTGTAAACGTGCCTCCTCGGAATTTGTTGATTTTTAATACATTTGTCTCGGAACTATTCTCAGGACAGAAAGTGCAACAAAACCTTATCTCAATTCTTATAAATATTTTTACAAAGTTTGAGGTCCACACACCACGAACCCTTCACCTGGTTATTCCCTGCTCCCAGTGATGCTTTTAGTGTCTTATCCTTACAGTAAATTTTTCCGTTGGTAATATATATGTATGTTAAATTTGTACGAAATTCCTCCAGCGGTCTATGGTCTATAGTACGAGCTACCAAACTTTTTTCTTAGTTACCTTTCCGCACTATATTTAAACGTATCACAGTAAGAATGGAATATTATAGTACCACCCGACTGACGTCGCTGTGCAAAATTTCATCATAATCTGACGTAGGACAATGAGTGGAATTAACGTTGTAAGATTTGAAAACAAATTTGCAGAATTGCAAGTAAAAGAAAAACGTGTAATAAGAAGTCATATTTGAAGATAAATTCGAATCAAACTGCCAGGGTCTACATATAAGTCTCAACAGAACTTGTGGAATGCTTAGCATAAAAGTTGCTAAAAAAAACAATGTGTTTTGCTTGGACTCGAACCCGAGACCCTAGACGTAGAAGTCCAATATACTACCCACTCATCTAAGAAACCTAACGGAAAGCATTCCTTTGTTTAAATTTATAACCGAGTGTCACTATTATGTACAGGTCTAATTCTCTCTCTTATGTTTCACAAATATCACATGTTTCGGACATTTTTGAGTATTAGCTATGTTTTATGTCTGATTATTTGGGAGTAGTTTTTAGCAGACACTTCTTCCAAATAAAACTTAACTAATACAGTAGTAACGAAGTGTGGCTCCGTGGATAAGTGAGTAGAGTCGTTGCTTTATAATCTTGAGGTTCGTGGATCGAATCCCATCCAGGACAGTTGAATTTTTTTCATTCTTTGTTACCCATATCTTATACTAAGATGTTTGTTCCCCTCCGTAATCATCTGATGCTCTCAATTGAGTTCTCCACTTGCATTTAACAATTGGTAGTGGGATGCTCTCAGGTTCGGGTGAGTTTTTACATGTCTACTTACAAAATCAAAATTTTCTACAAAATATGGATGCTATCCGATCATTTTGTCTCAAATTATAAATTTGCACATGTGACTATATCTCTCTTTCATCATATTTGCATCTCTCGTTCTCTAATGTCGTCAGCTACGACATAAGATGGCTTGGGAGCAAAACTTCAAATCATAAAAGTTCTATACCAATAGGCTCACTCTCACTAAGCATTTTATGAAATGTATGTGTTTTCACACTGAAGGAGGGGGGATTCACTCTTCCTATCCTCCTGAAGTGACAGAATATTTATTCAGGCTCTGCAAAGTCTTTTCAGATCAAACGACTAAAAGAGTGTTCATTCCAACAACAACGGGATTGGGTTTTCATTTTTAGTTGCGCTTTATCTTCACGAATAGGACAAATATCAAGTAATATGTTTGCCATAAGAACTACACGTCTGAGATTAATCTCATTTTGGAGAAATGATGCTATAGATGTTAGTGGGAATTTCGCCCAAGTGTACGGGTATTTTCACTGCCTGTCGATTATGCTACCCGCCTTCCTTTAAAGCTAATTCGGTTGCAATACTTCCCTTCAAATGCTTCGGACTCAACTTGTGGAGCACTTTTGCCGTAAATCTCCAAATAGCTGTACCATCCAGAAGTGTCCCTTAGTGTACAACGATAATATTTGTATGGGTAGTTGTAGGATTTTTCAAGTCGTTAATTGGGAAGTAACTTGGGTCTGCGACAAGTCTTCTCTTTATGAAATTCCTGGCTATCAGTCCGTCTACTATGCCAAAATCTGTCAAAGTTCAAGTCACATTTTGATTTTAAAGGAAATTTGAAAAGTTGAACAATTAAATCTGTAAATCACAGATTGTAAGATACAAGTGAAACAAAATCAATTGTAAGTGGATTTTTTATATGTATGAGTTAAAAGTAAAAACAGTTGAAAAATTTATTTCTCAAAATTCAAAAATATATTCAAAGACTTCTATTTATTTATTTATTACGTCTATGCGTCAAGGTGTAACTACTAAAACCATCTTACAACAGATTTAATCTGTTGAAGTTGTTCGAAATGCTAACTAACGTTTCTGAAAAAAGAAAACTTTTTTTCCTTTAAAACTTGGTCTTGCACTCTTTCAGGTTTGGTTTCGACGCTAGAGGGGGCCAAGGAGGTGGACGATGCCACCAGGAGTGCGCCCTTCCCCGACTGCCCCCGAGACATACCGTATTGTTTATTTATTTATTTATTTATTTATTTATTTATTTATTTGTACCCTCAACAGAGTATAAAACTCCAGTTACAGAAGGTTAACATTAGTGTTTATGTCCAGTTAACCAGTAAGAGTAATGATGATACATAAGTTTAAATACATACATAAACAAATACATAATAACACGACAAGACAAATAAAATACATTAAGTGTACAAATAGCCATGAATCATAGGATTTCCATAACTTGGTTCCTGAAGTGACGCTCTTTGTTACTGAATATATCCAAAAACACATTCTCTTTACTTATTTCATTGTAAGCAGCACTAATTCTCCAAGTAGGTGACATATACAGTATATTTGTTCTTGCTTTTCGGCAAAAGAATGTTATTATTTTTTGCACGCGTTTTGAGGGACGGGGCTTGAATAAATAGATTTTGTAACAGCGCTGGACAGTCAATTTTATTATGCAGAAGTCGAAAGAGAAAAATTAAGTCAGTTAGTGTTCTTCTTTGTTCTAACGTCCTGAATTTAAAATTGTCAATAAGATTGGTATAGTGTTCAAATTTTGGATAAAGACCGGTCTTTATTGTCAGGTACGTCAAATAATATAAAACTATTATTTTCAGTATACAAAAGAATAACTACCCGCCCTAAATATCTCTGCTTTTCTATTTGCCCCCAACAAATTAAATCTGGCGTCGTTGCTGTTCCGCCCTTATCTTTCCATCAAAATTTATCATTATCATTATTATAAAATTTCTAAAGCAATATATTGTTCTATTTGGCATAGATGGCAATTATAAATAATTGAATGAATTATTCTTCTCACTCCTATCAAAAAGGGAAACAGAAAAAGAAAGGAAAATTTTGCTAATATTTTGTTTGTTGGAATTTCCCTTCGACCTGAAAAAAAAAATCTGGAATAATCATCGCAGTTCGTGAACTCTAGAGTTTCAGTTTTACCATTGTTTTTAAAGTGAGTTTGCTATAAGCTCGTTAACAGAATTATATGAAATAGCTATTAAAGTTGCCCGTCAGTGTTATTATCATATTATTATTATTTTCTAAATGTGCCGAAGGGCATATTTATTAACATCATACTACGTTGAGATAATGTAAATCATTTTGTAATGTGGGAACTCAAAACAGTAGCTGAATATTTAATTTCTTGATTATCATATGTTTTTTTACCTTCTAGATTTAGCCATCAAATTAATAGAGAGGAGAGATGAGGTAAGGGGATTTAATTTAATTTAAGCGTCTGCTGTAGTGTACTCTCTTTTTTAACTCACACTTTTTTCCTGAAAGAAGAAAACAGGTAAGGTTCGGCTACTGTACCGAACCGACTGCCGTCTTCACAGCATACCGGAGGGCTTTTATTTTTACATATACAGTATACATCTTTTGCCGTACACACACACAAACATACGAAACTACCCCTGCCATCTGTTGGTATAGATGGGAATGACCGATGGCCTTGAAGAAATAAGAAGCCTTTACCTGTTTTCTTTCTAGCCTGATTTCAGTTCTTTCTTTTCTACCTCCGGCCCCCGTTTCCCGCTCATTGGCGTAGCCAATAGGCAGAAAGGCGCCTCCGAATCTATTGTGATCGTGAACAAGGCAAGAGATTTTTCTCAAAGCGTGAGAATCAAATCTGGGAAGAACAAAAAAAAAAGTGACAACCAAAATAAATAAACAAAAAAAGACATTATAAGAACTTCTTGATTAGGTCTGATAAACGCCAAAGCCACTTGAACGGCCGGACGAACAGCTGAGACAATGTGTATTGCTTCTCATTCGTTTATCTGTTTCCATAATGTGGGAAATAATGGCTTCGACTTTTTTTTTTTTTTTTCTAACACTTCGAGAAGTTAGAAAGAAGTTATTGACCATTTCCAAAGTAAACTTTAATTTCTTTCTCAAAAGAAAAGGAAAAAGCCTAAATGGTTTAATTTGCTTTTGGTGATTTTATGCTTTAAAAGTAGATTTTGAGGAAACGTTTAAAGGTATTAGAAGAAATTGCAATTTGCTCTTGCATTTCTTACAGTACGAATGATATTAGCACAGAGGTTCTCAAACTTTCCATAATGCAGCCCCCTGGTATTGGAAAACTGTCGCTATGGACAATAAAACTAATAAATATGAACAGTATTAACTAAAATTGTAATTAATGTTGTTAGAAATATTAGTTAGTCGTACGTAAAATCAACTCATTATTATATATACACAAAGCAACGATATATCAAGTACTGAAGAACACAACTAGAAATATAACATCTTTTATGTTCACAGACGGAAGTGGGGGAAAAGTTTCTACAGTCCTTATATAGACATAGAAAGACCCCATCTCCAATACATATGGTTACTTAGTAATTGCTCATATAGACATAGAAAGACCTCTATCCGCCATATGTATGATTATTCCTCACAGTCACAGTAGATCTACTTACTCTGTAGTAGTTTGACTTTAAACATTATCCAGTTGCAGATTGCACATAATTACTTTACTCCAAACCTTTAATTAGTAAATTTTCACATTGTTTTACCTCAGCATTATTTAAATAATAACCATAAAAATACAAATATAATGATTTTATGAAATACACTTAAAAAAATTGTGTTTGGTGGGATAATTAGGCCTAGATGTTATTGTTTTATTAACAAAAGTTTAAAAAAATTCAAAGAAAAGGCTTTTTTTTGTAAAATGAAATGAAATCTTTAAGTTTTACGTCCCACGGTTATGCCGGTTAGGCTAAAGGAGACGGTGATTATGAGAGATGAGTGAAATGGTGGAATGAAGAAAGTGGGAGGAAACGGGAGAACCCCGAGAAAACCCACGAGCACGGTGTTTGTCCACCACAAAGTTCACTTGGCGGGGGCTGGGATCGAACCCGGGACCCCAAGCACCAGAGGTGAACGCTCTACCACTGAGCCACCGCGCCCCCCTTTTTGTAAAATGAATAATTGAGACTACGACTGAAAGCGTTGAGAGGGCCCATCTCAATGGTTGCTATATTGCATCTGGTATTTAATATACGTGGTTTGCTATATTATTTAAACATTTTCGTGAGCCAGAGGGGGGGGGGGTCCGGGCCCCACTCTGCCCTTCCCTTCGGGCGCCCATGGTTGAGGGAGAGTGAACCACTTTCTAATATCCATAACATCTTTAGCCCTCAACCTTAGGAACAGTGCTTAATGTTTTGAGTCTCAGTATCATTAAATGTATAATCGATAAAATATTTAGCCCTTGACCTTAGGAAGAGCGCCCAATGCTTTTAGTCTCAGTCTCATTTTATGTATAATCCATAAAAACTTCAGCCTTCAACCTTAAGAAGAGCACACAATCATTTAGCTTCAGTTCCATTTAATGTATAATCCATAGAACTTTAGCTTTCAACCTTAGGAAGAACGCTAATGCCTTTAGTCTCAGCAGGAGGAGATTAAGGACGGAGCCAATGGAGCCCAGGCTCCAGGGCCCCCAGGCGTAGGAGCCCCCAAAATCCCTCTCTTTAATACTAAAATATAGCAATCAACTAATTATACTATAGGCTTCAGACCCATGCTAATATTTTTCCCGCTCGCGGTATCGATAGAGTTAAGTCTTCTTCCATTAGCGTCTTCACGATATGTATTTTGTGACGGAGTGAGCTATTTTGGGCCTTTATTACAAACCAAATTATTAGCTTGTGACAATTCCTTTGAAATTCTCTATCATTAGTTAGAGCAAATATAGGAGGTTTTCGAATTCTCCTTTACTCTATTAGTGTCTTTACAGGGACTGATAACCATTTGGTTTGTATATGGCATTTGTGTTACACTGCAACATATGAGCATTTAACTGTTAATAATGAATGTAATTAAACTAATTATTGTAAACTTGGAGCACATTAAAATATTGCAGCATAGTTCTTGGTGTTTCGATAAGCTTATGAGGCTGTGGAAGGCAACAAAGAAAATTGATGCACTGCAATTATTTGTAACATAGGGGCCCCTTGAAATAGTCGGCTCTGGGGCCCAAAAACCTTAATCCGCCCCTGAGTCCCAGTCCCATTTAATATATAATCCTTAAAAACTTTAGCTCTCAACCTTAAGAAGAGTGTCCAATGCTTTTAGTTTCAGTCCCATTTGATATATAATCCATAAAAACTTTAGCCCTCAACCTTAGCAAGAGTGATAAGTGCTTTTAGTCTCAGTCCCATTTAATGTATAATCTATAAAATCTTTAGCCCTTAACTTTAGGAAGAGTGCCCAATCTTTTAGTCTTAGTCCCATTTAATGTATAATTCATAAAATATTTAGCCCCAATATTTAGGATGTATGCCCAATGCTTTTAGTCTAAATTCCATTTTACACACTGAAGAAATTTCTTAGTCTTTTTTTTAACTTTTTAAACTTTTTTTTTAACTTTTAAGGAAACTTGGAACACTAAGATTTCCCCAACCATACTTTTTTGTTGGTGTGTTCAGGGACCAACGGAAAGCCTTCTCAATTGTCAATGTTGATTTTTTTTTTTTTTTTCATTTAACACAGGACATCTTACCAGTGTAGAGGCCAAACAACTACTGCGACTGGAAAATTTCCACCATTTTGGATTAAAAACCGTCTATTTCCAATAACTTTCTTCACTTTCCGCTTTTTTCTTTTTATCTTTATTCATAACGAAGTTGACTTACGTCTCGGATTTTTGATACACCCGGTACCGGTATTTTATTTCGTAAGAACACTTCGAAAGACTTCCAACAGCTCATTCAATTCTTTATCTAACATCCTTCAAAGGCAGCACATTCATAGTCTCGAATCAGCACTGAATCTTTCTCCCACCTATGGAAGTAATTCTCAGTATAACTTACATTACTTATTCATATACGCAATTTAAATACATTTGTAATAAATTAATTAATTTTACAGGAAAGATATAATATGTCATACCGAAATTCATGTGAAAATTTTGTATTGCCATCGAGTTTACGTTTACGCACAAAATTTCAGAACTTTGGTTAGTATGAAAGTGCGTTAAAATACAAGTTGCAAGATTTGAGTCTAACAAAGAAACAAACAAACAGAAAAATAACTTAAGACTATGGCTAATCAAGGATGCGTTTCCGATGAGTTACCCCCCCCCCTTCCTGCAGCAAAAGCAACCTAGATGTCTATCGGTAATTTTACTTTCACCACAGTTATAAATCATATTGTGAGCCAGTCCGGGTTCCCAGGCCTTACTGCCACACCCTTATTCTCATTCATGCGAATCACGAGAAATAACCCTATTGTGTTACATAGATTTTTCTGTGATTAGCTAATTTTTCGATTTTTTTATTTTTTTATTTTTGTGAATTTTCTTTTGTTACACACGCACATACTTTATAATAGCAGAGTTCCAATACTCTGCACTAAACATCTTCCAAGCAGCTGTTTCTTGCTAAAACCCCCTTGCCTGGCAACATGTATTTCTTTTTATCCTTCCTTAAGACATCTTTTAAACTGCAGGTGATCTATTGTTCCGAAACGCACCAAATACGCTCGAATCGACGTTTTCTGGGAGCTTTTATTGCTTTCGCATTTGCAGCTCATTGTGATTAGCCATCCATATTTAAATACATGGTCATCGTATTCCAAGCCATACGCATAAGCCATAAAAACGCTTTGCGAACGAATTGGATAACCGTGCACTAATACAAGACATTGTGAAAAATGACCCATTTTTTTATAAATGTATTTTAAGATACTAATATCAGGTTAGCGTAACTTTTATGCTATAGGAGCCTAGAGAAAAATAAATGTATATTCTTACGACTTTGTAGTTCCAAGTGCATCAAGGTGAAATGAAAACAACCCTCGAACAATCTAATATACATAGTTATCTTGAAATTGAATTTCATTCAGGATGAATGGAAATTACAAGCAGAAAAAAATGGAGAAAACTGAAACAAAATCTATACACTGAAAAGAAAAGAAAGAATATTGTGGTTAATTTTTTTCGTTGTCATTTTCTTTTGTCGTACTACCAAAAACTACTTTTTTTTGTCTTCTTTTTAAGCGGCTCAATAATTGTGTGGCTAGTGGCTAACTTTTCTCTTTTAACGTTTGTCCGTTTTTATACATTTCTTCTCCCCCATCACCGCTACCTAATACGCTTCCCCATCCCCCAGGAAAGTGTTCTGCTTCATCACTTCTGACTAAAATACTAATTCAAAGTGACTCTCCCACAGATTGTTTTCGTTCTTTCTTTTATTTTTTAGTTTAGAAAAATCGCATTAATGAATGTTGTGATAAATAGATGGTTACATGGTGTCTTTTTTTTTAAGTATCAGACTGGCAACACTGTATGAAAAATGTTCTTAAGCGAAAAAGGTGTGGGTGATTTTTTTTCTTTTTCTGTTTTTAATAATGGACAGATACGTATGTCCTTAGTTCTCAGTGATCAAGTTGGAGCCATTCAGAATAGGTAGATAAAAATCCACACGACTCGACTCTAACCTACACTCCCTGGCTATCTACAGTTGCAGGCAGTCAAGATAAAATGTATGTTGGTTGAATTGAAAGAGATCGCTTCAGGCAATGATAGAAGCCATTGCTTCTTTTTCGTCATCATCTTTCTTGCGTCGTCTTCCTCTTCTTCTTCTATTTCTTTTTGAGACCCTGGGAAGAAAAGGAAAAGACGAAGGTGCGTCAAAGAAGAAAAAGAACCAAGCCCAGTGGATGGCAAACGTAGAGGAAAAAGAGAGGGGGAAGAGACGCGTGCCGCAGGACGAGTCACGTGATCAGTTCGCGTGGCTCTGCTGTTGGTTGGATCTACTTTTCTACGGCGGAAACTTATGAAGGAACGAAAAATCTCAGAAGGGAAGTGATGCGACCAGGCTTTCTTTCATATACCTGATTCCGGTTCGAAGACACATACAATAAAACATAATGCAGACACAACTTTTACAAAAAAAGAAGGATTATCACATCAATTCTTTCGTAGAAATTTTAAGAAAAGGTGAAAAGAAAAAAGTCTTCGCTGCGCTCACTGGAGAGAAAGAGAACTGGTGCGTGGGACACAGTCTAAAGAAATGAAAAAGCAGGAGAGCGTAGATCCAACGTGACCAAGCTCTGTTTGGACCACTGTCAACATGTATTTACTTCAAGATGTTTTTTGGCTTTTCTCTTCTGTCCACCTTTATTCTCAATCTTTTGTGTTTTTTCCTCCCCTGCGCGGAAGACGTCCATTTCGACACATATATATGGGTACTCACTTTTCAGTTTTTTCTTTCTTTCCCCTCCTTTTTTACAAGAAATTGCACAGCTTTTTGAGACTGTCGAGTGTGATCCATCAATCACTGTTAACTACCACCATCAAAGTTTTCTTCGGTATCTTCTCAACAGGTGTTATGTTCGATCCTTGGTTTGTTACGTGAACAATAAATGAAAGAAAAGAAAATCTTATTTTGAGGTTTTTCCTTGTTACCTTATGTATTGTTCTATTATTTAAGATACAGTAATACTTTGAAAGAAGTGCGTTCCTTGTTCATCAAAACAGTGACACGCAAGAGGGTTTCGGGATTGAACATCCCTTGTGCAAGACATTATGCAAAAATAAATATTTACCATACTAAGATATGCGTACGAACAACTCCAATTATATGAACTTAGGACCTTAAACCCACCCATTTTGACGAACATCTGCACACGCCACTGAGTCGAAATACGTTCATTTAATTGATAATCAAAAATTAATTAGTGTGGTGGAATAAAGAAAATTCACTTTTTGATCTGCTTTGTTAGCAAATGAGAAATGCATTTTGAATCTAAATACAGTGGATCCTCAAGTTACGAAGCTCTCATTTTGCGAATAATTCGGTTTACGAACAAGTTTCATGAATATCCCCCTCTCTCGACTTACAAACAAAATTTCGGGATACTAATGCAAACACACACACACGCATATGCACCTGTACGGATAATTCTACGCTCCTGCAAAAGCTTTTGCATGTTTGCCGTAACATTATCTATCAAAATTCCATGTTTGAAAATTATTTACTTTCGAGCTACGAAAGGAGGAAAGGAAGTACCGGTATGGTGATTGTGAAAAAAATCAAATTTTAGATTTCAACGGATTTACACATTTCATGGCCCATAGATACCGAAAAAGTTATTTTCGACACCCTGTCCGTCTGTTAAACTTTATCTTTTTATATGGTTCTCCAAGGGGCTTCGAATTTTCTTCCTCTCCCTAAAAATAGTTTACTGAAGGGTGAAAATCAAAATTTTCTATTTTCTCAAAAAGCGGCTGGAACGATTTTGTTTATATTTCACAGATCAATCTTTCAATAACAATCCATTTCTCTGGGAAAATAGAGAAGGAGTAGTTTATCCTTGAGTGTGAGTTTTTTAGACGATTTTGTTCATATTTCATAAATAATCTGACAATATGACATAACTCATTTGATGCGAAAAATGTACGAGAGGTAGATTATTCTTGGTAGTTTTCAAATGATTTTTTTTAAAAACGACGACTCACGCGATTTTGTTCATATTTCGAAGTCTAGATCAGAGTGCAGTAAAACGAACATCCTGAGCGTGAGTTATAAAATAAATTCGTGTTTCGCGATCTGTGGCTTGAAATGCTATGAAAAGACATGCTTTGAAGTTCATAATCCAAGCTGAGCTTAGCGTTGGCAGTCTTAAGAACATTATGACAGAAATAAAATGTCTGATTGAATTTGTAACACTATTGAGTACTTTTAATATCTGATTGTAGTGGAGATGACGAACTTCAGTGATTTCTCTAGCGAAGAATACCCAGGATTCTACTGAATTGGGAGGAACGATGTAAATATAGGCATGGGCGGCGATTAGGGGGACAAAAGGAGGCAGTTGCCCCCCAGTTTTTTGAAGTAACCCATTAATCTATATAATTCCATTTGGAAATGTAAAGTTTTTGTATGTATTACTGTTTCATAGAAAAAATGGCGCCATATAATATTTGCCGTTGCGTGAGTACACATTGGTTGCCTTCCCGTGAAGTTAAAAAAGCTATAGGAATTGCGTTTTAATTGTCACGAAAAATAACCCAAAAATTAACCTATTGGAACACAACAATTCCAGCATACTTTCAATTCAGGGTATAGAAGGAAAAACCTGCTAAATCCATTTTTCAATTTTGTCAGGAAGCGAAGAAGAAGTGACGCCCTTATGATTCAGAATTGTTGAACCTTTTTTTTTTTGTTTGTTTGTTTGTTTGTTTAGTGGTCACTACTTAATACAGATGAGTAATATCTACCACTAAAGAAAAACAATTCTTCAACAAATCTGAAACATAAGGGAGTTTCTTCGTTCCCAGACAAAATTCAAAAATGGATTTAGCAGGTTTTGCTTCTATACCCCCTTCTTACAAGGGCTCGATATGTTAGTCAGCATCTTTGAAACTAATTGAGAGAACATTTCGAAAAAATAAATAAATAAAAAGTATTCCACAGGATATTCTTTAATTGCACAAAATTGACAGTGCCTAAAATGTCTTTTCTTCTTTCTAAAGTAAGGAATATTGATTAAAAAGAGCATAATAAGAAACAACTTCTACCTTTTCCATTGTTTTGTAGTGTAATATACGGATGAAGTGATGTGTTTAGGGGTGTGCGAGTGTATATACAACTAAATTTAATAAATTCAACATAATTCTAGGTTTTAGGATTATTTTGTATAACTGGAGTGTGGAATTATTCTAAGTATTGTGTTTTGATGTGTTCCAAGAAGTGAAAACGTAACCTAATGCCAACGAACATGTTTTGGGAAGCTGCAAAAGCAAATATTGCTTTAACTGTCGTAGCATATGCTTGTAGTTTTTACTGTCTTTCATTTTCTAAGACTAATAATATACATTTAATAGCATGTGTAGAATTAAAAATTAAGTTGTTCATTAATCCCCAATTTCAATATAATTTCTACTAAACAAGATTCGTTATTCATTACTACGATTAATATTATCCTTTCTATTTATTTGTTTTGTAAATTTGATATTAAATAATCTGATCACACAATTTTCCAGGCAGAATTTTAAGATGTTCATGAGTAAAGAATCAAATCTCTTCTTACACCTTCGTTGTTTAAGAATACAAAGGGATAGTACCTACTTGCGTTGCTCTTGTCAATTTACTTAATAAAATATGAAATACGATATACCGTATTTTTAACCGAAAAAGATAGTATCCTATTAGTTATACAACCTTTCGTGAAACAAAGTGTTAGAAACAACCTGGGAAACTAACATTGATATACAAATATTCAGATCACGTCTTACCCCCCACTTTTAACATCCAATCGCCGCCACTGAATATAGGAAAGCTGTACTTCAGATCAGAAGGAATGAAAGGATGCGAGGTTCTGAATTTCCGTGATTTATAGTATTTGCGTAGCTTTCCTTTTCAAAATGAAATGAAATCTTTTAGTTTAACGTCCGACTTTATGACCATTAGGCTAAGGGAGAGGGACGATGGAAGGATTGGTGAAATGAGCATGTGGGAGGAAACGAGAGTACCCCGAGAAAACTCATGAGTACGATGGTGCCCACCACAATCTTGCCTGACTAGGAATCGAACTAGGTACCCCGGCTGTACGAAATGTGATTCGAAATGAAATTATAAATAAATTTCAAAACGAGAGTTTTTTTTTAATCGAAACGAGACGGGAAACCTAACAATTCTCGTCTCGTTTGCGAGATGAGACGAGTCTCGTGAGCGACACTAGTTCACTCAAGTCTTAGATCTCGAACATTGTTTTAGTGTTACTTAATTCATAGCAGATATATAAAAAACACTAGAATTTGGTAAAAATAATTGAACAAACACAATGAAGAGCATTTACCAACGTTTAAAAATACTCAAATCTTTGCATCATAAATATTGTTATATCATACCCTTCGTGCATCTCTTGTGACATAAAAGGATTGTCATTAACTTCTAGATGAAATTAAGAACAAAATCAGAGTAAACATTTTGTACACGAAGTTACAAGACGAGACGACACTTCGAGAATTGAGACGAGGCGATACTTCTACAAAAGTTATGAGAAGAAACGAGAAAATGTTATTTATAATTTCTTCTCGTCTCGTCTCGTGAGCCACTCTAATTAATGTTTTAGGGTTATGCCCTTTAGGCTAAAGGAAACGTATGATTAATGAAAGTTAATGGTTATGAAATAATATTGATGTAATGACAGAAATGGAAGAAGCCCGAGAAAACTTACAGACATATTGTTCAGCATAAATTCGCATGGTTTGGTATCGAACCAGATACATCTTGCACAAGAGTTGAGCGTTCTACCACTGAGCTACCGTATCTCTCCCCTCCCCCCTGAAAAAAAAAGTGATTCGTGAAAGAAAGCTTACCATTAATTCAAAATCTAAGATGCTTTAATGTGTCCATTTAATTTTCTAATGTAATGGATAACTTAATAAGTGTACATAGTAGGGATGGTATCGAGACGAGACGAGACGAGACTTTGTACAGTCTCGGTCTCGTCTCGGTTGATAAATAACGGTCTCGGTCTCGGTCTCGTCTCGAGTAAAAAATCACCGTCTCGGTCTCGGTCTCGTCTCGGTCAACAGATGCTTGTCTCGATCTCGGTCTCGGTCTCGAGTACCAAGTCTCGGTCTCGTCTCGAAAGTCTCGAAAGTCTCGAAATAAATAGTGTGAAATTAAAATAGTGAAAGTATTATTCTCGTACAGTCTGTCGTTTCCGCTTATTTTTTCCTTTCATTTTGACTTAGAATTATGATATGGTGTACCTCTTCATAACTAATTTGCTAGTGCTAATGCTTTTCATGCGCGTATTCCAGGTTCAATGATTAGTGGGTATATCACCCTAAAACCCTAACAGAACCCATATTTCACTTTCAGCAATAGACTTTGTCTCATATAGCCTCAGAACTGCCTATACAATTAAACTCTATAAAATTATCTCCAGTACTATACAGTAGTTTATTTCCTTCCTTTGAATCAGAATTGTTCAATACCTCCTAATGGATAACGTAACACATAGCAGCACGAATGTATTTAATCGTACCGAAATTGAAACTTTACAATTTCTCATTTATTATTCAATACATTCTGCTTTGACTGTCATTTTAAAAACAGAATATAACGTTCATTATCTTAACAAATAGGATAAATTATTACTACAATATACGTATTTTGTTTGAAATTGATGAAATGCTTTATTACCATTTCACATCTCCGTGTTTAATTGACACTTTATGACACTTTATAACACGAACGTCCTGAACTTTGTGGTGGGAGCTATTACACTCATCTTTGCTATGTGAGGTCTCAAGTTGGATCACAAAACAAATTAGATTCAAAGTCCGATGTTTCGCATAATTCGCGTCTCATTTTAAGTGCATTCTGTTTATTATACAAGTTCATAAGGTCGTAATGCATTACTTTAGCACATATCCAGTGCCGTAACATAGAATAATCTTATTCCTGAGCTCTCAACGGTGCATGCAATCTTTATTCGAGAAAACTAATCTTGCTTTCCTTAAGTTGAAATTTTATATTGATTAAAAATTACTTGCGAAACATGGACATACATATTATATAAGTATATAGGTAATTCGAGTTATCTGTATCTATTTTTTTCTCACTCGCCAAAACAAGTGATTCTTAACTTTCTAGTTTTCTTTTGTGTTAATTTTCGTAGTTTTGCTGCAACATGATGGATTGAATAGTCAAAAATACTTTTTTCGTTCTATGACTTTCATTAAATTTTGGATCCATTTTTACCCTACCTTACCTAGTAAAAGTTATGTATATAGTCTTAGTTGAGGAACCAGTTTTTCGCTTCTGTAAAATTACGAAATTATGACTTGGTTTAGTTTACCTCCGAGGTTTAGATATAATAAAATCATCACCACCATCATAATCAACCATTATCAATCCATTGCTGGATGAAGGTCTTTCCAAGTCTTCACAACTATCTAACTTGGGCAATTCTTTTCCAGGTGACTCCTCAGTGGCTCTTGATTTCGTCACACCTTCTTCTATGCGGGGGTTTCCTAGGCTGTTTTTGTCTTGTGTTGTCCAGTCTAGAATTGTTTTCGTCCGTCGATCATAATTTCTTCTTGCAATACGTCCAGCACATTTTCCAGCTCATATTAAATTATTTCATTAGCATCATCAGTATTCATTTCTATATATTTGGGCTACAAATAGTTCGAATTCGCTACTTTCGGAGTACAGACACGCTACTTTTTAATCTTCGAATCTGGCAATACTGACTGAATGATTTAAGACAACATAATGTGAGAACCCTCATTTTGTCTAGCGGCTAGCACTCTTGATTTCGGTTCGCGTGGTCTCGAGTTCGATTTCCGGTAGGGGTAAAGTTGAACGACCGAAGTGGTTCGGATTCCACTTATAATCATTAGCTCTAAGTCTCCTTTAGCCGCCCTAGCATAACTGTGGGACGTTAAACTAAAACAAAACAAAACAAAAGTGAACACTGTGTATTACTAACTGTAAGTCCTTGAATAATTGCATATAGCCATTGGTGCCCACAAGGGGGCCTATGACGCAAACTGCGTCATTGAAATATTTGAGGGGGTTTAAAAATCTATATAAATATGCTTGAGAAGGTGTAAAAATTAATCAAAAAGATTTTTTTTTCATGGAAGAACACCTACGGATAGGCAATTGAGGGGGGGTGCGTCATGGACATGGGGGGGTGGGCACCACTGATATAGCTATGTGGTATGGGTCGAGTTTGATGTGGTCGGTGGTCAAACTAAAGCAAGTGAAATGTAATTAGTGTGTAATTAGAACTTTTAATTAAACACGGTCTTAATCTGAAGTGTACACCAGGCCTAAGGCTTAGGGGGAACAACTAGTGTTGCTGAAAATGTATCAATTACATTTAATTTCAGTTACAATTTGCATTTACATGTATTGCTGGAACGAAGACTTAAACATTAACATTATAAGTAGCCCAAATACTATGAAAAACGTCTTCTCTTGAAAACATTCTTGCACCATAAAACAAACTACGAGTAATTTTAAAATATCTTGCAGTTCATCTACGTTATTTGTACATATTTAGAATAATATTTAGCAATTTATTTAAGTGGGCAACGCTGCTTAAAATAATGTGACTGCCATTTGTTGTAATTAAAACCACCAAAAACTTTTGTTGTAACGTTATAGAAGCAAAGGAAAGCAATAATCATTATAAAAATTTAATACAAATACGTCATTTTAAGCAGTATAACAATCACTACCAATGTGTTTGGTATCTCTGAAACGATGTGAAATAACAATTGTTGTAAATGGTGTTATAAGCATTTGTCTTTTGGAAGCATCTGCATGATGAGACGTGATGTGTCAGCGCGTTTTCGAAGTAAAGTCTTTAGAAACATTTAAATTTTTCGTTTCTTGTAACTTTGTTCCCTCATTCATTCGAAATATATTATACCATGATCACAGTATTTGAAGCTAAGATACAGTTGATGCGCATTGCACCGTCCATGCCATTTGAGTTATTAGAGATTTCCAAAATGTTGATGTTAATGATACTGTGTTGACCTTTGTTACACTAAATAATGTATGGGTTATTGTGGTTTTGTTAAATAACTAAATTAGAAATATGTAATACTTTACGTAGCGCAATTTGAGAAAATACAACTTTATTTTGCTTTTAGCAACATTGTTTATCTAGTGATATTGCAGAGTATCTAGAAGAATTTCCCAACTTGGTACAAAATTTCAGCATTTTTAATATATATATATTTCGCAGATCATACGGGAGGGCTATAAGGACTATAGCCCCCCTTAACGCTCAGGTATACACTGGATAAAATGAGTTTCAATCCTACTTTCTTTACACTGGATAAAGCGGCAAACCATGGTTTAGCTCTTCCCTTGATCATATACTGGGTCCACGGATATATGTATATATTTAATCTTTCCACGGAGATATCTCGAAAACGGTTGAACATAAATGAACCGAAGAAAAACTCAAATAGGAAATGCCATGGGGCACACCGAATGGTGTTGTCGCGGCGCCTCCCGGGGCCACCCTTCATGGGGTACCAGGGCCAAACTTTAAATTTTTAAATGGAAACATGGGGCGAATAATACCTCGTTCCATAGATCTTTAAAAAGTAAAAAGCGTTGTGGTAAAAGATTTTTCATATTGGTCACCGTATTCAAGATGGCCACCATGATATGGTGCCTGTATCTGATAAAATGTCCAGTACCACTAATACGAAAACAGTTGAAGGTAAACGAACAGTCAGAAAGTGAAAGAGGAAAGGCATGTGGCGCGTCGATTAATGTTCTCGCAGTGCTTCACGGCTGCCTTTCAAGGGGGCCAAACTTAGAAATTTTGAACCGAAATATGGGTCAAGTGATACGTTGTTGGATAAATTTTGAAACACTAAACAGTATTGTATCAAAAGATTTTTCATATGGGTCACCGTTTTCAAAATGGCCGCCAAGACATGGTGCCTGTATCAGATAAAACGTCCAGTACCACTAGCCCCCTAATATGAAAATAGTTGGAGATAAATGAACAGAATAAAACTCGTATAGGAAAGCACAGAGGGTATTTATCATTCCGCGGCTCGAGTATAATGCAACGGAGAAAAAGATTATTAAAATATAATTAACATTATGCAAAAGAGGAAATGCTAGAAAATTATCTTTCCAATCTCTGTCCGTAAGTAGGTGAAGCGGGAATCAATGGTAAAATCTCAAATGAGAACCTCACTTTTATTTGCAATAGATATTGTTTGTCTGAAGCACTTGTGTGTACAAATGACTGGTACTATAATGAATAAAAATAAAGTGAAATAAGGTGAAAAAAATAAGGCGAAATTCAAGTTTAACAACATTTTGTCCGCCCCTTCGACCCTGATAATTTAACGCAATGCGTGCAAGATTTTTGGGACATATCTGCATCAGTATGTACCGTTTCGTTACTAAGGATCACAACTGAAATTACCGTTGAAAGTTATTCGGAATGTAACTGTGGACATCTCAGTGAAACTCATATTCTATCACATGCAAGAAGACATGAAAGAAAAGAAGCGAACCAATATCATGCAGACGACTGTTGAACAAAACCAACGTTTGTAAACATTGTTCTAAAATTGCATTGTTCGACAAATTGGTTCCGCATTTCAGTTGATTCATTTTTGCACCAAACCATTTCCTGCAATCAAAATGGAAGGTACCATTTAACAAGAATTTTACATACTTTATCCCATTACAGAGACATTTATCTCTTATTAAAACACATTTCAAATAACTTTGTTTCGTTGATACAATTTGCAAAAACTAAGGCTCTCATTTGCAATTTCACCGATCCTTCCCGCTTCACTCACTTACGGAGTGAGGTTAGGATAAATTTCTAGGAGTTAAATTTCTTCCTTTCCATTATGGCACTTTCACTCTAATCATCTTTTCGACTGTTGCAACATTCCCGAGCTATAGAATGATAAATACCCTCTGTGATTTCCTATTTGAATATTTGTTCTGGTGTTTTCATATTAGTGATACTGGACGTTTTACCTGATGCAGGTACCATGTCTTGATGGTCATTTTGAAAACGGTGACCCATATGAACAATCTTTTGCAACAGCTCTATTCAGTTTTTAAAGATATGTTGAACAAGGTATCACTCGCCCCATGTTTCCATTTACAATTTTGAGGTTGCGCCCTGGGCCCCATGAAGGGTGGCCCTGGAAGCCTCCGCGACAATATCAATCGATGTGCCACATGACATTTTCTATTTGAGTTTTTGTTCGGTTCATTTATGTTGAACCGTTTTCATATTAGTGGTACTGCACGTTTTAACTGTATCTGATAGAGGCAACATGTCTTGTCGGCCATTTTGAATACAGTGCCCGATATGAAAGATCTTTTGCCACAACGCTTTTTAGTTTTTCAATATCTATCGAACGAGGTACCACACATCCCTTGCTTCCATTTAAAATTAAAGTTGGACCCCGGGAACCTATGCAGGGCGAACCTGGGTGGCACCGCGACCATATATATATATATATATATATATATATATATATATATATATATATATATATAGAGAGAGAGAGAGAGAGAGAGAGAGAGAGAGAGAGTTCTATTTGCATCAGCAGTGGATTTAGTTTCTGGAGAGGCTTGAGGAACCAGTAAGAAACATTTGCGTTGTACGTGCAATGCAAAAAATTATCACAAATTTATTTCGGGAGGGGTTTGAGCCCGATAACCACCCCCTAAATACGCCAATGTACATCAGTCAACCGCTCTCATATTATCTAACACAGCAACGAAACATATTTTGAGTGAAGGCAATTTTAGTATCTATCAATATCAATAT
The DNA here is from genome assembly GCF_964235325.1 of Thermobia domestica. NCBI lineage: Eukaryota > Metazoa > Arthropoda > Insecta > Zygentoma > Lepismatidae > Thermobia > Thermobia domestica. The sequence goes on from NC_137458.1 coordinate 121,490,339, forward strand.
TCGAGACGAGACCGAGACTTTCGAGACTGGCCTAAGTCTCGTCTCGGTCTCGTCTCGATTTATAGAGGTCTGTCTCGGTCTCGGTCTCGTCTCGGTTTTTAAAAGTCCGTCTCGGTCTCGGTCTCGTCTCGGTATAAAAAAGTCCGTCTCGGTCTCGGTCTCGTCTCGATAATTCGAGACGAGACCGAGACGAGACCGAGACTAGTCTCGGTCTCGGTACCATCCCTAGTACATAGCAACGTAAATCTTAACGTAAACGAAATATAAGGTAAAGAAATATAGAAGAAGTCTATTATGCACTTAAAAATACTTACATTGAGCTAAATGCTACTGGCGCGAAAATTTGGCGCCATTTTTCTACATTAAAAGTTTAACTTCCCGCCAAAAGTTATTCTCAAGAGACATATGGCGAGATTTTTTTATTTATTTTCTTATTTTATTTATTTAAATATTATAAGTCAACAATCTGATAAGTGATTGGTGTTTGATAATAATCAACAAAGCAGATGATTGTCGAATCACATATAAAGCCTGTGAAAGCTTGCGTGGGCAGTTGTGCTCCAGTGACGTCTCAAAAATATTCTTTCGTAGACAACTAAACCATGTGTTCTATTTCTTTGAGATAATGTGCAATTCATATTTCATAGATATGCTGCATACTTTTCATTCTTATTCTTTGTTAGATTTTGTTAGTTAATCCGTACATGCCATTTGCAAGACACGAACTAGGTTGCGGATTGAATATGTTTCAGATGCTCGTAGGTCAAAAGTTTTCAAGGTGTGCAAAGCAAAAGTTAAAAGAAACACTCATTGGCCAGGTGAGAATGATCCCTTTTCTCCTAAGAGAGCAAATGGAAGTTTTAATGAATTCTATAGTGGGTAATGAGGTATACAACAAAATAAAAGTTATTCAGAATAAATGTAAAAAAATTCCCGTCACTGATCCATGTGTAAATTTGCCCTGCTTTTATATAATTAATATAAAGAATGTCTTCTAATTGATTACATAATGGTTTTCTTATTCTTTTCATGTTTGGTTCAGCAGGCCTTTGGTGTCACTTCAATTCAAAAGATCTTTGAACGGGTATAGTAAAAAAAAAAAAAAAAAAAGCATCAAGAATTGTTATACATATATAGAATAAAATAAGGATCATTTTTGTGTGTTCATCATATGTTGATATAATCCAAATATAGTATTCTGTAAAACCTTTTTAAAAGCTCACCATCATCTACAACAAGCATTTCATTATCTGCTTATTCCTTTCCTGTAAATGACCTTAATATAACAGGAATTTTTGTCTTTTTTAATGCTAAACTTCACAAGCATCACTAGCAGGAATTTCCCGCGAAAATTTCAAGTCAAAGTTCCAGTTAACTTCGCGCCAAATGTCTCATCAAGCCCATAGCCACAAAATATTATAAAAGGTGGGCTGAGATTTTCTTGTTTGGGAAGAGGGGCTAACTTGAGTTCACCTTACATTCATACTTACATTCATACCAACGAACAACTCAAAGTTTTAGGGGTCTGATGGGTGGTCACAGGGAGGGGTGAGTTAATCTAGCCAGCCTCTAGCTATGGGCCCATGAGTCATGATATATGTACTACTGTTTAAAAAAAAAAACAGAAAAATATTGATGATTTGCAATTGTAAATCTCATAAGAATACAAATTGTGTAGCCTATTGTAAGGACACGACTTTAGCATATTCCAAATGATAAAAGAACAAACAATCTGTATTACCGGAGCAACTTCGGAAGAACCATTAAGATTCTCTTACCAGGACGTATATTATATTCCCCTAGCACAGTCTTTGTTTTCTTTACAACCAAATCTTATATTTACTTACTTTGTAATTAGGATATTGGTGTTGGGCTTTCTCAGACTCTCAACGTAGCTACGAGTTGTACCATAGTTTCAGCAGGGGCTAATGATGGAGTCATGTCTTCAAGAGCCAACCTGTGCTTTGGAAAAATTTCTGGGGAGAAACATGTAAATATTATTCGTTATTTGAAACGTTCTGTTACAACGACAATCCTGCAGCGAGGACCACCAAATTATATAACGACGAAATCACCAGTTCATATATTTATATATATCTAAGGCTACTGATTTAATAAAATCCATTTATACACATCATGATATTGCCTTTTATTATAGTATGTGACACATTAAACTTTTAGAGTCTTTAAAAATTGTACATGCAGTATACACAAGATGGATCCTTTATTATATATACTGTATTTATTCTTCGTTACTATGACAAGTAGAAAAGAAATTACATCTATATCTTTTCTTTTTTTGATAATCTTCTTCCTTTCTAGACCAGCTTGTGCATAATTTATAAGTACTTCTGCCCACAAATACAAATAAAGATATAATAAAGAGTAATGAAATACAAGTATTGTTATACTATTTCTAGGAGGGAAGAGCACTCTTTTTCATTTCTTTCCATTTTCGAAGTTCTTTGAGAAGCATGTATTACCCCCCCCCCCTCATACTTTTAATTCCGTAAATACCACACTACACATAGTTTATTTAAACTTTGTTCACTGTGAGAAGGAACTGACTCAAGATCGGTTGAGAAGAAAGCATTTCTTTGATTAGGATTAGGATTAGGAATTAGATTTCTGGGCTTTCGGCATCTATGACCATATTAGCCTGTCACGTATGAGGGATGACGTCCCTCGGCGATCACACTACCCAACGAAAGGAAACGAAGAAAGGATTGGGGGAAGGAAGGAAGCAGCGTGAGACCTGTATGTTAGGTACCACCCTGGCATTTGTCTGGCGTGAATGAGGAAAACTACACTGGAGAATATCGTGCCCGTGGGTTTTCTGGGGATTTTTCACATTTCCTCAACATTTTCACTCTGCCAATTAAGTAGCATGTGCTTCATTATAGCAATCAAATAGCTTCACTATAGAAATAAAATAGCAATAGATAGCATCTGCTAGTTGATGGCATGTATTTTTCATGTAGAGTAAATAAATAAAAACATTTCAGCAGAATAAAAAGATCAAGCAACGAACGACATATATTTTTAGAGGCATAAAAATTCTCTTTTCTCAATGTTATCGCTACCTATTCATGAGAGTTTATCCAAAAATATGGCATTTGGTTTGTTCAATTCAATTTGATTTATCAACTGATGTATATCGTATCTTTTGGACAAAATATTATTTGAATAAGAATTAACAATAATGATAATTTTAGGCTTTATCCCTTTATAAACTATTCTACATAACATCGTCTCGCTAGCATCATAATAAAAAGAAAAGATGAGGGTCTACTGCAGTATCAGTTTCCCCCTTAAGAGGCTTCATCCCGGCGAAATTAAAATACCGCTAATTTTACAGTAATTATGTGATATCTTCAAATAGATAAAAGATAACTAATTGAAATGTGGAACAAGAGCGCCCTATACAATATTATTTTGCGTGAGGTACCGTTATCACAAGTCACCTAGTGGTTTTCCGTTTTCAGCCGTTTAAAAACGCGAAAATAAATGCCGATTTTCAAAATGGCTCGAAATCAAAAGCAGATAATTGAGTCATGATAACGGTATCTCATGTAAAACGATATTGTCTAGGGCGGTCTTGTTCCACATTTCGATTATCTATTATCTACTTGAAGATATCACATAATTACAGCAAAATTAGCGGTATTTTAATTTCGCCAGGATGAGGCCTCTTAATAGGTTGCATTGTTAGTGTACAGCATCAATTTTTAGATTTATGAAGCCTACAGCATCAATATTTAGCCATCAATATATATATACTGATATACATGATTTTGTTTCGAACAAAGATATCTATCAATTGGTTATGTCTCGTTTTGGACTTTTTAATTTTTTTTATTTTTATTTATTTATTTATTTATTTTATTTTTATTTTTTTTTTTTTTTTTTTTGTTAAACGCTAATAATATTGCTTAACTTCATAATTATGTATACTTTCATTAATTATTCGTCTCTAAGTATAGTGCATAAGCGTGGTACAAAAAACTGAGGATCTTCATTTCATTTTATAGACTGTTTTACGATTTTATTTTTGACTATATTACTATTGTTACATGTTTCAGTATACAATAGTATTTTCTTCCTTTAGGAGGAAGAAAAGACTATTTTGTGAGACCTTCAGTAAAGAATTGAGAACACATAAAATGCTTTGTGTGGAGTCTTGTGCTGTATGAATCAGAAACATGGACATCACGCAAAAATTATGAAAAAAAGATGGGAAGCTTTCGAAAAATGAGTGTGGAGAAGAATGGAAAGAAGCGGAAAACGAATAAGAGGGCGTTAAAATGGTGGGGGAGAAAAGAACACTTTTAGATATTATTAAGAAGATAAAGGGAAACCGGTTGGGACATTGGATAAGAAGGAACTGTATGGTGAGAGACGTGCTAGAAAGTATGGTGGCAGGAAAGAGAGGGAGAGGGCAAAGAAGACTACAATTAATAGATGACATCGAAACAGAGAAATCGTACGCGAAGACGAAGAGGTTAGCTGAAGACCGTGAAGCATGAAAGCTTCTCAGTTGCTGTAAGTGATCTGTCAATAATGACAGAATATGTATGATGATGATGACATGTTTCAGTGTAAAATGCCCAATGGGCTGTATTTGGAACTGTGTATCTTACTAAGTAAATACACTTGACTCAGCTTAGCACTGCAAGTTTCCTGAGTTGATCAGTAAATACAAGAAAAAATAAAATATCAGTAGTTGCGAATAAGATGCAAGTATGGTTAGCAAAAAATATAATCTGATTTCATGAAAATTTGTTTTTGGTGTCTACAGTAAGCAAAATTGTTTTTAAAATAATTAGAATTTTAACGTTATCCTTTAATTTTGGATTTTAAGAAAAAAACATTTGTAGCTACTTATTCTAAAAAAATATTACATTATTACCCGTTAAATATACAGAAGAATTACTTGAATAAAACTGACATTCAGAGGGGCTCCAGGAGATGATTGCACATAGGTTAAGAACAACACTTATCGGGGAGGAGCACTCATAAAACTTCCAATTCTTCAATGGGTAATGATTTCGCGGGAAGCGTTGAATTATATCTGAAGGTAAGTTACCTTAAAAGCTACTGGTAGGAGGGGGGAAAAAGGTTTTGTCTTAAAACACTGATATATAAAGTACTTCTTTTATGGGTCAGATTTACTGTCGAAGAAGCCAGAGGGAAGCAGTTAAGTTGCCAAAGGGAATCTGTAAAAAAATGGTCGAATGGCGACTTGGAAGCAGTGGAGGAAGGGGGGAGACGCCCCTACTCCAGGGGCCTGTTGTTCCCCTCCTCCTTGCCTCTTAGGCTCCTCCAGGCGATGGAGAAAGTTCTTCTGGCGACTGGTCTCGGTCATAGAGGATCGTGGGAAACTAATCCCGGCAGCTCGCCAGGTTACCTTGCTTCTACCGCCAGTTAACACTGTTGCCATATCTTTAACTCCTGGATCTTGGCCAAGAAAACACCATTAGTATACTACCTAAGAAAAAGAAGAAGAAAAAGCTTACCCTGTTTGTTATATGATTGTTGTACGATGCCACAAGATATAAGAAGATAAGTTTCTTTCTTTTCTTTTTTTAAATCTAAAAGTTGAATCTCACTTAAACAGCTGGCTAGAATGAAAAGAATAACAATAATAATAATAATAAATAAAGATGTTTTAACGGATGAGGTTTTATTTAACTGGGCCTATCTAAATTATATTTTTCTCAATGACTGGGCGCGGTGAAGAGATTGTTTGTAACTGTTGAGATGACATTACAAGGGATGAATGTGCAAATTAGAAGCAAGGAGTTTGGTAGTACTTCACTAAATGACTTCACTTTAGCTACGAATGTATATATATTTCTTCACTTTCTTATAGATAAGTAGAATAAGAAGTATATGTATGTAATGTGATGGCTCCTTTGGCTCTTTGTTGCATCCGCCAAAGATCACACACTGTATAATGGAATGGTATAAGAGTGTCATACCTTACGGCTATTTGCTTTTCCATACCAACTTTTTTTTTGTTTTGTCCGTAGACATACACCATGTACTCAAAATAATAATAATAATAATACAATGTGTATATGATTTTTAATTAGGAAATATAAAAATAGAGCCAAAGCTAACGATTTAAAATCAGAGGAAGACAATGTAGTCAAAACTTCGTTTCTTGGACGCAGCTGTTTTGATAAAGGTTACGAAAATATTCCGTAGAATTTGTAACACACAATAGATAGCCATTTGCTTTACTACAGTTTTAAACAAAAATTTTATTCAGCAGGGTTTCTCAAGCTTTTCTGAAGTGAGCACCACTTTTCTTACTCCAAATGTTCTACAAGACTACGCTATTCTTCTCCTTTCGAAAATAAATTTATCATTTTGTTTTGTTTCGTTTTGAGCAGATGTCGATATCCGTATACTGACATTTTAAAAATAGTATTAATAGAAAAAAAATCTTATTAATTCTTAAGGAATTTAGATCTAAAACTTCTTCATGTGTTTACTCTGTCAGCCTGCGTGTCTGTCCGGAAGCAGAGGCAGCTCGTGGATAAATGAAAGAGGTGAGGCACGAAAACTGGGCTGTAGTACTCAGTTGTAATACTCGACAGAATTCTCCTTCTGACTTCGGTGCCGCCAGTACCTCAATGAGATAATACGAAGCCAATTACTTGGAAGGGGCTCTGGTACGTAGTTAGGAATGGCCAGGGGGGCTTGATCCCTCCTATGACTATCTTCAACCCCCCTTAAATTACCAGTTTGTTGATATATATGAATGAATGTAAAGTGAACTCAAATCATTCTCCCCAAAAGATCTTGGCTCCCCTCCCTATCTTAAATGTTCTGACTATGGACCTGGCGAGTCTGAAAGCCAGGGTTCCTGCACTGTATTTTAGACATTCTTGATTTTTTTTTTTTTCATGCTCATTTATTTAGCTGTTGTAATACGTACAGGTGCAAATATTTCCTGTTTGTTTCAAACCAACTAAATTATTGATGTGTTCTTTAGATTTAGAATGTGCTTCCAAATTCCGAGTCAAGTTCTTTAAATCAAAATAGTCTTCAGAATAGCATGCACTTTTCTTCACAGTTAGAAGCAAGCACGGTGTACAAAACAATCTACCCATTACAATACTACTAGATACCCAGTTGTAAAAGTCATACCAAGATTTCGTGAAAGTTCTAGACTTCTTCTTACCGCTCACAAGAATCCAATGAGAGTTCACCTGATGGTATGTTCAACAGCGAAACAATCACATCATCCAAAACAATATATTCCACCAAGTGCACATGAATTCAACATAAAGTTCAGTGTTACATAACAGACTATCATGAACTCACAAAACCCATTATTACATGAATAGCACATGAACGCACAACCCCTTGTAAATAAGATAAAGCATGTAGCAAATCATAATGTTCCGTAGATCTTCTCTGTGTCTTCATGTGTATTTATAGATCTAATAGTCATGATTACTTTAATCTCCATACATCCGTCCAACAAAACTGTTTTCTTTTTTGTTTTTCAAAACAACATAAATATTTTATCATGAAGCTTCCAAATCTAGCTACCTCGTATTCTTAAGGCCAATCTACACCATAAAAGATCTTGTACAAGATCTTGTAGCTGTCATAAAAAAATCTTGAAACCCAATCTTTCTATTTACTGTCTACACATATCAACTTCTTGAAAGCAAGAAAGACATTTCCACCCATGCAGCACTGCGCTCTAGTGGGCAAATAGTGAACCTTCTCATTACAGGGTTCTGCCTGGATGACAAATGGGTTTACCTGAATCACCTGAATGAAGTCTATCTATATATTGTATTTTTCTTCACATTTATGTGGCTTTCAGGTATTCACTATTTTTAATTAAGAGTTCAAATACAGAATTACACACCTCCAATTTAAAAAAAGCCTTACATTTGACCTTTTTCTAAACAAAGAATCGCAAAATTTGAAATATTAAAGAAATTGGCCTTCATTCCCTCTTCAACATCGAAATTTTTGACAACGCTGCAGCATGTGTTCAGTTATTTATAACAAGGAGTTGATATGCCGAGTTTCACGTCCCTTACTTAAGGGATTTCTAAAATACTCTCGGTAAAACATTTGAACACCCATTACCGCTTCCCCATTTGAGTTCGTATTTTAATTTAAAATCCTTTCTGATTCCTTGCTATCATATTAAAATGATTTTTCTTCCAAATATCACATTTTTTAGTATATTAGTATGACCTGGGCCAGTGGTGTAACTACAATGGAGCGAGTGGAACAGTTGCTCCAGGGCGCACAGTAAAAGGGTGCATGTGCGAACGGACTTTATGCAAAGAACGTTTGAAATCATTTCAAAAGGTACGCTATGACTATTAGCAATTAATTGGCAACAGCCGATACCGGAGGCGGATCCAAGAATTATTGAGGGGGCGGGCAGGTTTGAAAAATAAACTTGAAACATTTTTCGATATTTGGTTCGCTAACTAAAAGTATGGACTGCAGTGCTTCATAATTCGTATTTATCTCCACCCTTCTAGAGGCGGCACTGAGGAGTGGCGAACGCACCCAGAATCTTCCTTTTGAAAGAAGTTTTATATATATTTTTTTTCCTACAGCCTTTAAACAAGCGCTCCGTTAGGGACTAATTTATATATTTTACTCCTCATAGAATATGGATTTCTCTCAGGATTAGAAACCTGCTTGTGTTTGATTATTTTTGAAAGTATATTTTAACATCAAAAGATGATATTATATTACGAACGTTTCTATTCTATCCATTAATTAAATCACATCGAAAAGTGAGACAAGTGTAATATCAGAGAAGGGGGATGGAATAACGAGTCAGTTGTTACGCCATGCCAGCTCTGTTGGCCCGTGTTTCACGATGCGAGCAGGTGTTTTCACGATTCATCTTACAAATATCTCCCAAACCGTTACTCCCTGTTAAAAATCTTAGTGAACCTTCTTTGTAGAAGTAGTCTTAGAAATAAAATGAAAAACGAACAAACAAGCCAGACTGTACGATAACGAAGATATGAGTGATACCGTAAACGCTTCCAGAGGGAGGGGGTCTCGATTTTTACAAATATCCCCTAACCAGTTACTTCCAGCTATAAATTGTACTGAATCGTATTTGTACTACGTAATCTTAGGGGGGAAAAAAGAGTGAACGCGCTAGGGTATATAGTAACGAAGATATGAGTGATGCCATAAACGCTTCACAGGGGGGTTTAGGGGAATAGCGGGATAAGCATCGGGGAGAATTTAGGAGAATTTTGAGAAATTATACCTTTACATGTGTGCTAACGATTGGTAGATAATTCATCTTGCTACAAATTTGTTCTGACATTTTCCCTTCATTGACCGGGCTAGTGGGCAATATATATATATAACCGGGTCACGGATAATTCGCAACAGAAAATGAAAAGGGGTCAATTTCCACCAGGAAAGCAAAAGGAGATAGGTTATTCGTTATACGTACACTATACCTAATAAGAAAAACACTTGTAGATGAAATATAAGCTTTAGAAATATGAACTACTACTACTACAACTATTATATTATTACTATTATTATTGACCACATAGGTTCGGAGCGTGTCGCCACGTTTGGCCTAATCCTCGTTTCGCCTAACCAATTATCTGACACTTTTATGACAGATAAATGATAAGATTTGTGTCCGCCATTTTAGGCGAAAAAAGGATCCTCGTTTGGCCTAATCCTCGTTACGCCTAAAATGGCGGAAATTCAACTAGAGGGAAATTATATAAGAGAAAATTCCCTAGTATATAAAGAATTAAGGAATGCAAAATATATAGATTAATATTTTATTAACTATTTTCGAGGAGTTAGGATTACCAAAACTTCTTTATGTATTTACTAGGACCATGAATATATACGAATATATATGAGTAGGTGAATAGCAAAACCCGTTAAATTCACATTTTAAAATTTGTGACAAATCGGGAAAAACTGTTTAAACACGTCATAATTGTAAAATAACATTAGAAACTAGAGAACATTAAAAAATTAAGAATAATGTGAGTGTTGGTCTATCGAAAGCTGTACAATCACACTAGTCTGTGAATTGCGTTATTGAAGAAAATAGTTTGGATTTAACAAGTTTTGCGTATGTAAATGGAAATAACAGCTTTTGCATCTGGACGAGCGGCCATTTTTGTTGAGGCGCAAGATACAAAACCTGTCAAAAAGAAAGGGAGTCAGAGTCAGAAATCAGTATTATGCCTACTAAAATATTAGGTGGGGGGATGTATTATCAACTATACATTGCACAAGATTGGCACAAATGAATATGGATACATAAATGCTACATTAATTTTGTTCTAAATTGAAAACAGTGGATCGAAATGTGCAAAAAATTGAATTATGTAACCTCGTCTCCATCACCATCTACTAAATGGAAATCCATATCGTCGTCGTCCTCTGGTGCATCACCATTTTCTCGGTTTTCTATTCCTCAAAAACCTCTTTGTAAAACGTGAGCTTTGAGCTGCTTTCAATCGTCAAACCCTTCGTAACTACAAGCGAAGTTAATTATACCTATTCGTATACATTTCTAAACCGAATGACTATATTTTGGAAGAGTGTGTAACCTTTTATGGACTAACATAGGGTGAATATTAATTTGCCAATTATCCCAATATATGAATTTGAAATATAACAAAACAAAATGTGCAAATGTTGAGTTTGAGCAAAACAGTGGCAGAAAGAGAATCAGAAATGGTAAATAAGTGGCAAAATTTTTTAACACGTTGTACCAGAAGCATGTTATAAATTTGAATGATAATTGGCACGAGACATTTTAAGAAAGAGGTTCTGCTGAAGCTGAAGAGACCGTTTACAGAAGAACCTAATCCAACAATGTTCTGTTCAAAGTAAAGAGTTACCCTGAAATACAAAACGAACGACTTTTAACCGTAGATAGTCCACTCACCTTGTCTTTTTGCCTACATTTCGTTTCCAGTTTTGTATGTGTCTTGTACGTTTTCTAGACAATTTTGGTGTTGTCTGATAACAAAATTATGATCATTGCTGCTTAGAGTATCGTTTTCTTTCGATTTTGCGTGCATTTGTCTAGTAATTATTAAAAAAAGCAAATAAGCACAGAAAAGTTTCACGAACAGTTAGGTTAAAACGTATAGTGTCTCCATTTTCAGTCCAGGGAGCGCGGTGGCTTAGTAGTAGAGCGTTCACCTCCGGTGCTTGGGGTCCCTGGTTCGATCCCAGCTCGCGCCGTGTGGACTTTGTGGTGGACAAACACCGTGCTCGTGGGTTTTCTCGGGGTTCTCCCGTTTCCTCTCACTTTCTTCATTCCACCATTTCATTCATTTCTCATCATCATCGTTTCCTTTAGCCTAACCGGCATAACCGTGGGATGTAAAACTAAAGATTTCATTTTCTTTTTTTTTTTTCAATTTTCAGTCCAAAAATAAAAAAGAAAGAAAGAACACACATCAAATTCTGCCAAATAAAATTTCGAATGATTTACGAAGACTTGCAATAAATATTCAGATTACTAAACTAATCCTATACAGTACGAAACCTCAAATTTTTTGAAATATGGAATTAACTGGGTTTGATTCTGCTTTTCTCATTAGGTTATTTGCAGGTTTGGGATTTAACAGTTTATGAACTGAATATGGAAGAGGGATTTAACTGGTTTTGCATCTGTATTTCTCAGTTCTTTACATAGTAGGGAATATTTTTTTCGAAAAATTTCCCTCCAGTTTTATCTCCGCGATTTTTTTATAGTCCACCATTTTAGGCCAAACGAGGATTAGGCCAAACGAGGATTAGGCCAAACGAGTATCCTTATTTCGCCTAAAATGGCGGACATAAAGCTTATCTTTTATCTGCCATAAAAGTGTCAGATAATTGATTAGGCGAATCGAGGATTAGGCCAAACGATGCAAGATCGGTTCGGAGGCCAATTCACCAAAATCTGTTGACTCCATTCTTAGAAGCCCATTATTATTATTATTATTATTATTATTATTATTATTATTATTATTATTATTATTATTATTATTATTATTATTATTATTATTATTTTTGAAATACTAACAGCTGAACTTCCTATTTGCTACTTATTTCCTATTTTGATGAATGTTGAACAATGACTTATGAGAAATGATAACTTCGATTAAAATTTATTGTGATTACAGAATTTAGCTTGAAGTACCGTGATGAATTCAATATGCTATTTCGATGACAGCAGAAATTATATTCTTTTGACACACATATTGCTGTTCAGGGTGGCTTGGTGAACATTCCAAGTGTCTGGGGAATATAGAAGGGGCACATTACGTAAGCGAATATTCCCAGACCAAGCTTTAACACGGCAATACGCGCCGGACACGTAGTACTATCAAAATAGTCCAGAAGTTCCAGCTCTTCCTCTGAATTATCTTGTATTAATTGATGCACATCTGCTATGAGAAGAAATGCCAATCCATTCGTTTTATCGCAAAATAGACGAATATTTTCATTGCTCTTGTACCGTTCTGTGAGTCCAAGCTCTTGGACCTTCCTTCATGTTGACTGAGTCAGATGAAAAACCCAACGGTGTATACGACTTGAATTTCCAAAAGTTGCTTTTACAGCCGCATTTCCTCTATCTTGAAATCCATAACCACAGTTACAGGTCTGGATATTTACTAAATTCATTGCACTGATGCACCACCACACGAAACAGTTCTTCATATGAATTTTGTGTGTTGCAGTGCATTAAGGCGTAGGCCTACACCTAGTGAAGGAAGTCTTACCTCAAATAACATATACGTGATTTTTTTTTTTTTTTTTTTAAGGAACCATTGAAAAAATGCCGTCCACCATCCATGTTTCACTTCTCAATAGCTCCATAAGGCTATATTTAAAGACGCTTATGCTTTGCCTCTATTTAGTTCAACGAAGGTGAAAAATAACCGTGACAAAATTTCCTATATGATAATATTTCTGTGAAAGAATTACTGGAAATTTAATCTCTTGTCTCAAATACGATATCTAAAATAGGGCTATGTAACTCATTATTTAATAATAGAGGAAGCAACTACAGTTTTAGAGGAAGCAACTACAGTTGCCCTGTACAAAAGCTCCAATTTAAGCAATACTTTACATGCAGTAACATAACTAGGTGGTTGCGTGTTTAAAGGACATTAGAAGAACTTAAAACACTAAAACGGCGTAATCGAATTTTCCGAAGAAATAAAATTAATTTCGATGATTTTTTCCAAACCAAACTTTGACTTTCCGCTGAATAAAGTCGAAGTCACTACTCCAAAAATGAAATGAAATCTCTAAGTTTTACATCCCACGGTTATGCTGGCTAGGCTAAAAGAGGCAGTGATGAAGAGAAATGAATGAAATGGTGAAATGAAGAAAGTGTGAGGAAACGAGAGAATCCCGAGAAAAAACATGCACACGATATTTGTCCTCCAGAAAGCTCACGTGGCGCGAGTTGGATCGAACCAAGAACCCCATGCACCAGAGGTAAATGTTCTACCACTGAGCCATCGCGGCCTCTATTAATAAAATTGCAAACCTTTATTCATGTTATAAGTCTACAGCATACAGTACATATATACATTGTATTATTTATACCTTTTATAAACTATGAGATGTAAATAATGCCACGGACCTTCTAACGTCGTAAATATATTTCACGTGAATTACTTTTCTATATTGAAAGTATTTATGGCGAAAACCTATCAACACGATATTTTCAGATTTCGAACATCCAAAACTGGAACGTTACGCGCTTAAAAGTAGGTCAGATAAGCTAGTGAATCTGCATGCATAGTAAAACTAAGTGAAGTTGACTGATAGTAACTCCCCCTCCATCACATTTGGTGCCTCAACTCTCTGTGCTATTCGCCTATCTTCACAAAATTGATTCCCTCCCTTCACAGTGTTTCACGAAAAGCACTTGGACCCAATAGAGCGCTCAACTCTTACGCGTTTGGTCCATAGGTCAATTTCAGCCACTGTCAAGTGAGCTTTTGGTGGACAAACACTGTGTGCTTGGGATTCTCCTGTTGATCCAATTTTATTTAACCATTATCACCTATCTCATCATCAACCATAAGTCACGTTAACATGTTACTAATATATTAAACTTAAAGCGAGTTATACTAAAGTAATCGGTAATTAAAGGAATATTTAATTGATGTTATAATAACTGTTGTACTTACTCAGGCTTTTGTTTCCTTCCTTTGTTCTTTTTAGTTGTAAACAAACCTCGTTCAGTAAATGACTCATCATCATCATCATCATCATCATCATCATCATCATCATCATATTATTATTATTATTATTATTATTATTATTATTATTATTATTATTATTATTATTATTATTATTATTATTATTATTCACCAATTTAATGCCCGAGGCTACAAATATCGTTCGGTAGTTAGTAAATATATGAAGCTTATAATAAACTAATAAGAGCGTGTTGCGTAGTAAAGTATTAACAGCACGAAGTAGAAGATATAGAATGACGGGTGTTACGACCTCCCATGCCATGATACGATATGCATAAACCGACTCGCAAGAAAACGACAGTTGTTCTTTGTTCAATGACGTCACTCATGATGAAAGAAACAACTGTCCATAGGCGGTCAGAATCTCACATACAGATGGATGTATGAAATATATAGCTGACGTATATAATATACGTATACATGTGTAGTATACGGAAGTTTGTTAGATGTCTGACACCCTGCAGCGACATGATATAATGTCTAAATGAGAAAAAGGCAGTAACTATGTAGTATATGGATAACGTATGCTCCGTACAGATTTCCGTACTAATCGTAAGGATTCCATATATTTGTACAACATACCGCTGTCCGAATAACGGATTTTTCTCAGTGTACACATAATTCTATACTATATGCAATAGTATCATATATACTTTGATTTTCATATTTATATTTTCAATGTAAATAGCAGCAATACAAAATATCAATATGAATATCAAAATACTTGTATGTCTTTTTGTAGTTTCAATCAAATCATAGGGTCAGATAATGGGGGATCAGGGCCGTCTTACGCATCCTTTTGCGTTGTTTGCTTAATATATGGCCAAACATGTCTTGAGGCTGTGAACTGTGGAACCTTTTACGTACTGCGAGCAGTGGCGGTTTTAGCGGGTAGACACGGGGCTACCCAAAAATATATAAAACTGAAAATATATAAATACTAAAAGATATAATAAAAAGTAAATATATTTTCACTTTTTCTATTAATGGTAAATAATTATTTAATAAACAGCATCAACAACTACTGTAAAAGTAATTTCCTATTGTCATTAATCAATCGAATACGCGAGGAGCGGACCTACCCAAAATTAAAATCCTAAAGCCGCCCATGACTGCGAGCTTTAGCATGTTGGAGGTGAACTACTGGAAAACAATACAATTGAAATGACTTGATACTACACCGAAGTAAGTTTGTTTTATCTTTGTTTCAGCTATAATGTCAAACGGTTTACTTGCAACTGAGTCAGTCAATTTTCAATTTCTATGCAGTTAGCTTTCTTTCTTTTTTTTCTTTTTCTTTAATCACATTCATTTTTACTGATATAGATGTGAATAACGCTGCTAATAAGAGAATAGTATCTAGTTATTTTTCCAAGAAGAACAAGTAGAATAACATCTAAAATTTATGATAAAACTAAAAGAAAGAGTTATTCTTCTTACAGAATTATTGCGAAAAATTGAAATGAAATCTTTAAGTTTTACGTCCCACGGTTATGCCGGTTAGGCTAAAGGAGACGGTGATGAGATATGAATGAAATGGTGGAATGAAAAAGTGGGAGGAAACGGGAGAACCCCGAGAAAACCCAGGAGCATGGTGTTTGTCCACCACAAAGTCCACACGGCGCGAGCTGGGGTCGAACCAGATACCCCAAGCAACGGAGGTGAACGCTCTACCACTGAGCCACCGCAGCTTCTATCTACAATCAAAATATAGGCATAATTAGAATAATTGCAAAACCTAAGGATTTCTGCTCAAGTACAACCCTGAAAACTATGTACATCGGTTCAAATTTCCATTTAATCTATCATATATATATATAATATTATTTGGTGACAATCTGTTTATCGGAAAAAACATTATTATTATTATTATTATTATTATTATTATTATTATTATTATTATTATTATTATTATTATTATTATTATTATTATTATTATTATTATTATTATTATTATGAAAATTAGTAATTCTGAAAGATAATAACTTCGATTAAAGCTGCTATGATTACAGAATTTAGCTTGCAGTACCATCCTGAATTCAGAATGCTATTTTCATATCTGTGAGGAAGCTAAATTATTTCGATGCCTACATTCATGGAACCGAGCTGTTAACAAAAGAAGAGACACTTGTTTTCCCTGGCAGTCGTAAAAATGTGTATTTTGGCTCTTCTCCCTCCAGCCCAAAAGAAACCGTTGTTTCGGAAGCGGCGCAACTGGATTTTCTTTTATGTCAGCGGGAGGGCGATAGCAGGTAGCAAGCAAGACGGCCCAAAAAGTTGGACACTGTTGAACTTCTTGCAAGATGGAAAAAATGTTTTATGACCCTATCAAGACTATGTTTACACGGGGAAATATGGTAGGGTTTCAAGATTTTTTTTATGACAGCTACAAGATCTTGTACAAGATCTTTTATGGTGTAGATTGGCCTTTATAAAATAGTATTTCCAAGCTGTTTCTCATTCATCCTGTCAGCTTACAAACCGTAAAATACCAATTTATTATAGTATCAAATTGATTTCTGAAAAACAGCGCTGCCGGAACCGCTGGCATTGTCCTGCAATTCAGCTCTCATGGAAGCAAAATAGTATGATGGGAAACAGCTATCTTCTACATCTTTTCTCTTATTCGCCACGCGCATATTATCCGTTATCTGTCACCCGGATATTATCCGTAATCCGAATAGACCTGTCATCCGGATATAACCCGTTATTTGGATATCCATTATCCGATCATTATCCTTTATCCGGTTATTATCCGTATTCCGTCTTCTGGCTATTATGTATTATGCGGATATCATCCGTCATCCAAATCTTATCCGTTATCTGGATTATCCCTTTCTTCAAAAACGGATATCGAATAATTTGTTATCCGGATATCTTGGTCATTCCTAGCCTATATACTGTGAAAGTTGATTTACCCAGATTCCCAGTCCTGGTCTGGTTCGGAACCAATGGTAACAGTAGACTTCGTTCTTCATAAGGTCGATGTTACATAAGATTGTAAACTCACAAAAACTCAACTCGAAAACTGTTAATTTTGCTCGACACTATTGAATAGTGTTGCCCCTCTTGAAAACGAGACGAGGAGTATATTTTTTTAAATTCTAGACGAGACGAAAATTTTTTCAGGTCTCATGAGCGACAATAGTTCACCGTACTCTTAGATATCAAACATTGTTTTGTGTTACATGATTCATAGCATAATAATTATAAATTGATAAAGTAGACGTAAATACAACAAAAGTGTATTTATCAATGTTTAAAGATATACCAGTCATTATAGAACATACTTCAATAATAAATACGGTTTAAATGTTCTTATATTGTACCCTTTATGAATCCCTCGTGACGCGGAAGAATTCTGATAGCTTCTAGCTGAAATTAAGAAAACAAATTAGGGCATAAATTTTATATATAAATTTACAAAAGGAGACGAGATAAGAAAACCTTTTCGAGAATAGAGACGAGACGAGACAAGATCTCTTCAAAATTTACGAGCGAGACCAGAACTAATATTCAATAGTTTTATAATCACTGGGGAGGCAGACTCTTTCTCTCTCTCTCTCTCTTCATAAATATGCAGTAGTGCTAGGAAATGAGTCACGATATATTTTAATAAAATTACACCTGGCTTAATATTTGTACCAAAGACAAGCGTCCTGTTATTAGCACGAAGCAAAAAGTTCCCCTTAAACTTTGGGCTCTGAAACAATTACGTTAAACATATTTGTGTGACTGTGCATAAGGAACAACTAGTGTTACATTGACAACCAATCTCTTTCATTCCATTTTATCGTATGTTTTGCCCCTGGGCAATCAAAAGAAGTCATGTTGAACAATAAATCGAGACTTAATTTACGTCAGCATAATTTATCACTGTAGAAAGACAAGAGTATGGAACATTTTTCAATTATTAATTATGCATTCCGTACGATGAGATAGTGAGCAGTCTTTGGAGTCAACGTGTTATTACGATGTTATTATTACTGGCCTTGACTTTGTGTGTAATTCATATTATGCAATGTATATAGCTTCTCACGGAGGATTCATTTGTCATTTATATAACGAAAACGACAAGTACGAACGATAAAGTGGCTTTAATCGTGTTTAGCTCTCAGCTCTTGATTTGTTACAGAAAATGCGACAGCCTCTTCCATTGATGGTTAGTTGCTTCTTCACTGTGTATTACACTATCAGAAGACATTTATAGGAAATAAAAATAGTGTTAATATGTAACTTACTGTAAAACCACTACGATGCAATTACGTGTTAATTCCATGACATGCATGAATTTCATTATTATATATTATCTTCTTAATAGGATGCAGGAGTCGATACAACTTCTATGAATTAATAGTTTTGATTTAACAAGTTGATTTAATAGTTTTGGAGTGCTAGAAACTGATCAAGATTTTTTTTTTCGTATATCAAGAGTGTATTTGGCAAGTTCAGTTCCGGGATTCGAACAGAAAAGACGTCAAAGATAGAAACAACTGTCCCACTCTATCTTTGCTGTTCTGACTTAGTGCCCCTATCTACCTACGTTGGATAATTGGGAAGAACTTGATTTCAGGTAGAATCTTGAGACTAAACACGAAAAAAAAAATGTCAGATTCCTTTGCAATATCAAAAGCTGGAGAAGAAATTATTGTGCAAACAAAATTACGTAGAAAACAAGTTACTATTTTTGAGCAAGACACGTCAGAATAATGACTTTAGAATGATGACGTCATTTCGACTTCTATGAATTTCCTTCTCTTGCTGCAACGTGTAATCGCAATTTTATATACGTATAAATTTATTCTCTGTCTTCTCAGTTAAGAGGGAAAAAATCACAACAATTTATATAAACAGTCATTATTCCATAATTAATTATAGTCACACGATTAAGTTACTAATTAAGGAAAGCATAATTCTATAATTTACATGAATCAGTTCTCACATAAATTTTGTTCTAATTTGTGAGTGCATGAGAATTCATGTAAGATTCAATTTTTCATGAACCTTTAGGCCATACTAAGAACATACATTATTTACGATTGAAACGTCTATGTGAATAAGAATCATGTGAATTAATGGGCAGAGCATCATAGATCTGTTTCATAACATAATAATATCTTATTTGTACATCAGTCATATAAATTATCATTTAACGTACGCTCGGGTTAAGAAAAAGAAAACCGGAATACTCGCATTTCTATCTATGACATGACAATCTACTTCCAATTATAGATAATATATTTTTACACGTACGCTTGGAAGATAGGCTTCGAGAAAATAAAGAAAAATGCATTTTTTTTCTTACTGCAATCCTATTTACAGACCAATGGCGGTTCTTGAGGGAAGTCTCATCAGTAAAAATTAAAATTTGATAGCTTCAAGGTGAGAGGAGAAAGCTTATCGAATGTTCCAATTCTTGTACGAGGGTGATTCAGGAAGTAATGCCTCCAAGCCCACTACTTGGCCAATAGTACAGCAACATTAATGCGCTGATGTTTAAGCTATAGAATTACACTTGTTTTACCTTCCTACCCTTTTATATATTAACGACTTGCCATGTGTATTGAAAAATTCCCACTGCTGTTTGTTTGCGGACGATACAGTTATATTCAAGAAGGGACCAGAGCTTAAAACAATACAGAAATCGATTAATTTTGAGTTAGACAGATTATCACAGTGGTTTCGAATTAATAAATTAACTTTAAATGTTGACAAAACTAAGTGCGTATTTTTTTTAGAAGCAGACATAAAATTCAAAACATAAATAACTATTCTATTACAATAAGCTCTCAAAAAGTAACAGTTGTTGAAAACATAAAATACCTAAGTGTTTGGTTTGATGAGCACTTCACATGGGTGAAACATTGTTCTGAAATCAGGAAAATAGTTTCGGTACACACTGGGTTATTGTTTAAAATATCAAAAATGTTTCCGGAATCTATCGCAAGAATATATTACTATGCATTCATCCAGCCATACCTTTCATACGGAATCGAAGCCTCGTATGGAAACAAGTGCTGAGCTTAAATATAAGTTCCTTGTTCTTCAGAAGAGAATAATAATAATAATAATAATAATAATAATAATAATAATAATAATAATAATAATAATAAATGAACATTTTCTTGCACATACAGAACCGCTATTCCATGAACTGAACATATTAAAATTAGATAAACTTTATGTTTACAGGATAAATTGTAAAAGATACAATTATATTTTCAACACAATTTGTTGAAATAAAACACTCAGTACACGTGCAAAGACAAACAAAGAACTTAAAAAACCAAAACCACGATTAAATTATGGCATCAAAAGCATCAGGTACCAATGTATTAAGGCCTGGAATGCCCTTCCCCTAGGTATCAGAGAACTACTAACTTTTAGCAAATTAAAAAAAAAAAAAAAGCAGCTGAACGAGTATTTAAAAAATTGAGACAATACCATGCTAACATGTCATTATTATGTTATTATTTTTATTATGAACTAATTAAGTATTTATAACCTCATGTAACTTTGTGTTATCTACATATATTAAGTATTTACTCGCCATCCTATAATATGTAAATAAATTCTGAAAGGGAGAACCACAAACAGCAGAAGCTCGGCCTCTCCCTGAATCGCTATAAAGATTGTTAAGTAACTGTTTTGTACTCTTATACATATTAATAAATTATATATATTAATAAATTCTATTTCTCTAAATTCTATCTCTTCTCGTTCGAGAATAATAGAGCAATCCATGGCATCCGATGGTGTCGTCCGCTTGAAACAGCTAGTTGTTATTGGATTTCTGACTGCGGGAGGTTATGTGCCCAGGAACATTAATTGTAGGCAAGATTCGTGGATACACCTTACGACCCGGAAACGAGAAGTCAGTCGATGTAGTACCGCCACACGTCCTCTCCTGCGCCAAAAAATTTAAAGTTGTCCTATTTGTTGGGAAAGTATTGTTGACATTCTGCCTCATCCTGCCTACAGTCCGGATCTTGGGCCCTACGACCTTTGGCTCTTCGCCAAACTTAATGATCACCTTAAGAGTCTTCATCCCGGCGAAATTAAAATTCCGCTAATTTTACAGTAATTATGTGATATGTTCAAATAGATAAAAGATAATCGAAATGTGGAACAAGAGCGACCTAGACAATATTATTTTACATGAGAAACCGTTATCACGACTCACTTATCTGCTTTCGATTTCGATCCATTTTGAAAATCGGCATTTATTTTCGCGTTTCTAAACAGCTGAAAACGGAAAGCCACTAGGTGACTTGTGATAACGGTACCTCACGCAAAATAATATTGTTTAGGGCGCTCTTGTTCCATATTTCAATTATATTTTATCTATTTGAAAATATCACATAATTACTGTAAAATTAGCGGTATTTTAATTTCGCCGGGATGAAGACTCTTAAGGGTCAACACTACAGTTGTGACGCCGATGTAGAAGCAGCAGTTCAGCAATGGTGTCGCCAGCAACCACCACAATTCTTCGCCGACAGCATGAAAAACCTTGTTTCGCATTGACGCAAGTGTGTTGCCCGTAATGGGGACTATGTCGAAAAATGATGCCATTTGTAGCTGACATTGTAAGCTTTCCACTGATACCTGTATCAGTGCTATCTGTCAAACAGAACTAAAGGTATCACCTTAGAGGCAATACTTTCTGAACCATCCTCGTATATTAAATGTTCTGTAAATTTTCTTCACTTAGTTTGAAGTGATAAAAATTTGCTATTACCGATGTGACTTCCCTCATGAGCCACCATTCTTACAGACGTAGATACAGAAATTTAACATAATGAAATCTTTATTTTAACTTCCTACATTACACCCGGTAGTTCAAAAGTATAAATTAATGATTATCAAAGATTTAGCGAATAACATTGTGAGAGGAAACGGGAGAAATCTTATTAAAAAAAAACACGGATGCATTCTTGTACACCACAAACCCATTGATTAAGAGGTGTATCCTAAGGGCAAGGAGAGCTCACAATCTATGCCAAAAAACCCTTATGCCACAATTTATGCCGAGTATCTTATGTTTTTTTTAAAAAAAATTACGATTTCAATGAGGTGCGTATCCTAAGGGAAAAGGGGGTTCAACTATTTTGAGTAAACATATTGTCTCTGTGCAAGGAACGACCATTTCGAACTAGTATATACAGTGAAACCTGTCTTTAACGGACCCTTTATTAAACGGAAAACTGTCTTAAACGGAAATATTTCACGGTCTCTTGAATTTTGGATTACAAAACATGTAAAAGTCCCTTCATTAAGCGGAAACTGTCTTATGCGGACAACGGAAAGCAAAATAAACCTTTAACGGAAAATTCTGAGTTCAGGACTACAGCGTTCAGAAAATGTTTAGACATTCTGTGAGAGGGTAAACATATACATTACACTGTCTGCAATAAAGTGTTCGTTCTCTTAAGTCTTTCTGGACAGTGTTGACCTTCCCCAACCACTATTCATATTCACCCCTGCCCAATCTGTCCTTTATCCCCGCAACTTAATCAAGAATTATACGGAAAGTCGGAAAGGGGAAGACGAGGTGGTGGAATACAGTTCGAAGAACAGTGTAGAATAAAGACGTATCAAGATGCTCTCCGAACGTCAGAAGTTCACAATTTGCAGGAACTGCAACAATTTGCCTTACGGAAAAATGATTTTCATTTACTTAGTATAGTTTCTCAGGTTAAAGGATGTGCGGAAAGTCGAGCAGCCAAGCAGTAATATATACAGAAAACCCTGCTTGACTACTGGGGAAAAAATAAAGAAAACGTGTACATATCATATTTTGTATTTATTTTATTTTATTTATTCTGTGTATTATCTCGTAGAACAAAGAAGTACTGTAATTGAACACGGTACGTACTGCAATATATTTTGCATGCTTTGTCCCCTATAAGTATGTATTTTTTAAAAGGAAAGGTTTACCTCTATTAAGCGGAAACCTGGCTTTAACGGAAATTTTGGTGAGTCCCGCTCGATTCCGTTGAACACAGGTTTCACTGTATTTGTATAAGGGGGTGACATGTAAAAATAGTGAAAAACAATTAATATTACTATCGAATCCGTAGTTTTCGGTTTGCTGAGATAAATAGTCCGTTGAAGTCCAAGTTCAGTCCCATCGCCATGGAGGAGAAGGAGTGTAAAATAAAATGTCCAAAAAGACTGAGATTTAGTGTCCAACTTACAGTTTGTTTCAAGGTCTTTAAGCTAATTGATGAGAATTTCGATGACATATAAGTACATCTTTAATCAAGAATGGACACACTCAGTTGGCCCAGCAATTGACAGGGGCAACGACAAAGGTGTTGCTTGTCGTTACTTATTCTACTGAGTTCCATTTTTTATTTATTTATTTATTTTATTTTATTTTATTTATTTTATTATTTTTTTTTGGCAGGAGCCACATAGAAGGTGTTGCTCGTCGAGTAGAATAAATAAAAGGGTGACATGTAAAAATAATCGAAAATGGCCGATATTAGTGTGGAATCCATATTTTTCGGGATCGCTGATATGACACTCATGATGCCATTCAAGCCCAAGTTCATCCCCATTCGAAGAGGGTCGATGAGAAGGGAGATGCCGATGGAATTGTCAAGTTCCCATACGTGTACCAGCGTTTCTAAAATTCCGGTTTTAAGGAAGGAAGGACTCAATTTCTGTAATTATTTTCGTAACATTGATGACGACGCTCTGTGTTGTTTGTAATCACATCACGGGGTGAACGGTTGCCTATTTTGAAAAGCATTTTGGAATATAGTTAGTACCTACATCAAGCTAGGGTTTTACCATATCACTTTGATTAAAAAGTGGTTCAAAATTTACGTCTTCTTCTTTCTCACCTCAACCATAGTTTGATGGGCAACATAGAAGTTTTAAAGCTTTTCCCTTCCTTAGGAGAGCTGTTTTATACTTTGATAAGTTCTCTTCTTCGTAACTGCACCTACATATTCTATCCTTGGTCTTCTTCTTCCTGGTTTTCCTTCTTCCTTTCCCTCTATGAACACGGTAATCAAATCGGAGTGCCGAACAAGATGGTCAAGCATGCTGTTTCTTCATTTTTCTTATTATCTTCATGATCTGCCGTCCTTCATTAACTTCCTTTAGTACGTCTTCACTCCTTTTCCGTTCGGTCCATGATATGCACAGCATTCTGCTCCAACAGCACATTTCAAATGCGTCCAGCTTGGTTATTTCAACTTTTCTCAATGTCCACGTCTCTGATCCGTAAAGCACTACGCTTCATATCAGAGTCTCTATAAATCGTTTTCGAAAGTCCAACGACACATTTCTTGCTGTTAGCAGTCCTCTTTTCCTATTGAATGCTTGTGTAGCCTGCGCTATTTTCATATGTACTGTATATTCTTATATGAGACAGGTTTTTATAATTACATTTTCACTAAAATGCGTACTCCTATACTAAGCGGAGGTAGGGTTCAAATACTCTGCATAAACTTATTCTCCCAATGCAAAGAATGAACAATTCACCTACTAGTTTTATAACAAATGTTTTACTTCAGACATATTATAATAAATGATGTTTTTTTCTGTACTCAGGTCAAAATGTGGTACTTTTGGTATTATCTGCGAGTGCATTAAAAAAATAGTTACGACTGTTTGATAGTATAAAGTAATTATCTACCAGTATTACGGTTCTCAATATTTTAGTTAGTAATAACACGAGCAGTATTAAGCTGGGGAGTCACTGGAGGGGGCGAGCTTTTGAGTAGGAGAACTAGTCTTCAGGCCCCTTTTAGCTCCACCACTACATCCCCTATATCATTAACAAAAAAGTTATGTCCGAAAGTGGCTCTTGGAAGCAGATTATAAAAGTATGTAAAATTTAAAAGTAAGCAAAAGTAAACACCACTTACAATGCAGTACTGAAATCTTTGTCTTTTACGTTCCACGGTTATGCCGGCCAGGCTAAAGGATACAGTGATGATGAGAAATAAATGAAATAGTGGAATGAAGAAAGTGGGACGAAACGAGAGGACCCCGAGAAAACCAACGCACACGGTGTTTGTCCCCCACTAAGTTCACTTGGCGCCAGCTGGGATCGAACCAAGGGCCCCATGCACCAAAGGTGAACGCTCTACCAATGAATCACTGCGGCCCCGCAATGCAATATTGAGTAAAAGAGTGTGTTAAGGGGTGTGGCAGAGGAGATACCAGGTATTGTAGAGGGAAGGGAAAATAAATCAAATAAGTAAAAGAAGATAAATTAGATAGTGATCAGTTCACTTAAAAGCTCTTTTCTTTAATTCTTCATAAATGTTACTAATGACTAAAATAATAGTCACTATTATTATTTCATCAGATGCATTTGTATAAGCAACATTCCTGTTGGTTTCGAAAATATAAATTGTTTGAAGCCCCTTAGTATGTACAAGACGTTAAAAAATATATATAAATAAAAGGATTAGGACTCTTTACATTACATATACATTATACATTAGTATGTCAGTATGCTACTAGCACTGCTGTTATCCATCAACCTGTTTTGTTTACTAGATTTCTATTGTATTGTAATTTGATTTCAACAAGGAAGAATAAATAAGATTTATCAGAGCATAAGAAAAAGCCCTCCAATTTATTCAAGTTACAATTGAATATTTTATACTGAAAATCTAGATAATGTTTTTGAATTACTTTCTTTTTCTTTTTTTAGTCAACAAACTGGCAACACTTCGACACTTTAGTTAAACATAGTTTCCGAAGAAAGCGAACGCAAGGTAACTAAAAAAAAAAATCAGTTACTGGAATTAATTTTTTAAGAAAAAAGAAAAGAACGTAGCAGGTGCCTACAGCATAACTGGAGGCAAGGAGTAACCGCCACAGAGAATTCAGAAGCAAACGACTTCCCTAAAACGGAATCGCTGAAGGTGAACCACTTCCATCACGCAGACTATAATAGTAATAATAAATAATAATAATAATAACAATAAAAATAACAGAAAACGAAAAAAAAAACATACAAGATGCTACAAACATGTTCAATCATTCTTCATCTTTAAAACCACATCTCTGTAGCCTAAGACATTGCAATCTTACATGCACATATATATAACTTATAATTCTTATCCTCTTATGAGTATATACGTATACAGCATTGCAAGATAGCCTAATTGGATTTGAAGGGAGAAAAGTATTTATTATAAAGTTCATAGGCCAAAGTTTAGCAAACTAAGGAATAGCACAAAAAAGCCAAAATGAAGATAAAACAAAAACAATAACAAAAAAAGTTAATTGAAGCTAGAAAACTGAGAGCAATGTATTCAAAATCTCAACATATATATATATATATATATATATATATATATATATATATATATATATATATATATATATATATATATATATATATATATATATATATATATATATATATATATATATAAACAGTAAGAGCGGAAGTGAGGAGTTGCAAAATGCGCATCTTTATAGACGAGGAATCGAATACTTAAATCTGCTTACGTACGTATAGTAAATATATAACACATTGTCTGGGTTTTCTTATCTTAATTGTATTCCCAAATAACCCTCCTAGTAGCACGAAACTTTTACTGTGAAAGCTATTTCGGACAATATACATTTTAATTACATTGTAGTTGCAAATGGCTGACTTTCAACTTGTCGCATCTTTGCTTGCTTTAGTGATGAGCAAATGCAAGACCAAGACCAAGATCTGGGTGGTCTTGGTCTTGGTCTTGCACATCCAGTCTTCCTCTTGATATTGCACTGGAACCCTTGGTCTTGGTCTTGTACACTCAGTCTTGGTCTTGGTCTTGCTTGCAAGAGTTTTACAAGTTTTCCTTTTAAGAAATCTTATGCTTTTCATAGGTAAATTTTACTCTGGATATAAGGGATAATAAATTCTACAATGCGCCAATAGTAACGGAAATACAATATATGTTTCTAATTGTAATATAGTTTACCTTTATTTAAATATGAAGATAGTATACAACATAGGCGATGATCTTAATTTTTTTTTTCAATGGGTTCCCATGCCTCACTACTTATAAGATAAATCACAACGTTTCATAATTTTTTAAAAATATTTTTAACAGATCCATTACTCCACTGGTTCCTAAACTGGGGAGGCTACCCTGAGACGTATAAAAGAAAATCAAGACGGCACAAATTACTGAAATACCATGAATTGCAAAATTATTTTTACACTCTAAAGGCATCAGATTTTTTCTTTTCAATCACGATTAGCTAATCTTTGTGTTGAACGAACTTGCAATTAAATATTGAGATTTTGTTTTACTGATTCTAATATGTACTCTATGGGGCAGAAACATGGACATTACGCAAAAAGACTACACGAATTGGAGGCTTTTGAAACGTAAGCATGGAGAAAAAAAGGAGATAATTAGCTGGGTTAAACGGAAAACGAATGAGAAGGCGTTAGAAATAATAGCAGTGGGGAAAAAAAGAAGAATTTTAGATGTAATTAAGAGGAGAGAAAGGAACTGGTGGAATATTGGCTGAGGAGAAACTGTATTATGAGGGATGTACTATAGGGTATGGTGGAAGGAAAGAGAGAGAGCGAGCGAAGGAGACTGTAGTTGAAGGAAGATATTAAACTAGAAAATTGCTACGTCAAGACGAAGACTAGCTGAGGATCACCGTACATCGAAGCTTCTCAGTTGGAGCAAGTGACCTACCCTTAATGGCAGAATGGCTATGATGGTGATGATATGTTTAGCAATATTTTCCGAAAGAGAGATAGAAAAAAAAATAATGATTACAATCAAAACTCTTAACATTTTGTAATAATTTGAGTCAAAACTGAAAACGACTCAACTGTCTATGTCTTTTCTGGAAACTTAATTTATACAAATACTTTTGATCTATATTAGAAATACAAAATAACGGATCAAACTCCAAGTTTTTGAAATAACTGTACAAATTCACTCTCACTTGTGAATGTGGATTATTTATTGTTGTATAATATTATATCGCTGAATCCTCGATATGCCGTATACCTAAGGGGGCTAAAAATTATATTAATAAACAATTATTCAACGCATAAGCATTCGCCCATGAAATCAAACTTGCGGTCATATGCACTAAGTTTCTGTCAATGTCATGAAAATGTTATTTCAATATTAATTTTATGAGCTCACTTTAAAATTTTCCACGGAGCCAAGGCCATACTCGTGTAGTCGTACATATGGTGTACGGAATTACCGATGTTCAATACTTCATTTCTCTTTAGTTTTGGAAGAACAACATCACTAATATGTTTTGAAATGAAATGAAACATCTAGTTTAACGTCCCACGATTATGCACCGGGACTAAGCTAGACGGTGACGATGAGAAATGAATGAAATGATGGAATGAAGAAAGTAGGAGGAAACAGGAAAACCCAGAGGAAATCCACGTACACGGTGTTTGTCCAACAAAAAGCTCACATGGCGCAAGCTGAGATCGAACCAGGGACTTCATGCACCAGAGGTGAAGGCTCTACCACTGAGCTACTGCAGTCAAAGCATATGTCAGTTTACTTTTTGCTTATCCGTTTCTTATGGACAACTATTCTTCGTATGATTTCCCAAAATCCAGTCATGGGTCGTCGTAAATGTATCAAATGATGACCAAAGTAAATCAGATACTGAAGTTCTTATATCTTGTAACAATTCATAGAATTATCCTCTCGATCATCTCGCGAACAACCGATTCAGAAAACGACATACTGTAGCTATATGTTACAGGGGCAGATCGACTCACACGGATTGCGTAAACTACTGGGAACATTTACTCCAGCAGCATTTTTACTGAAGCCAAGAAATTCAAGTGAAAGATGTAATGAATCTTTCCCCTTCCTTTTTACATTCTATAAAAAAATCAAGTAGTACTGGTACTTATGCAAGACTCTTGTGCAAGGGTCTTGGTCTTGGTCTTGCACCCTTTGGTCTTGGTCTTGGTCTTGCATGCAAGACTTTTGCACAAACGGCATGACCAAGACTCTTGCGCTCAGCACCAGCTTGCTTAACTAAATTCTACATTGTTTAAGAATACGTACTACTTGCTATGGAGAATTGAATTTGTATCAAATTATAGTATAGTAGATATGCGTATTCAGGTGTTTTAAATTATATATATTTTCTTCAGTTGTAAGCACATTTTAAAAATTTCCTGTTGAATAACTACATATTGCTCAATAGTGGGTATATGTTAGTGGTTATTAGTCTTGTTTTATATTTGAGAGGACTCCGGTTCGAATGTAGTGGCCAAATAAATATCTAGGTATAATGATTTGTGTCTACAACTATTGTCAGCAGCATGCATACAGGATGGATACACCTTTGTAACTTTTAAACTAATACATAATTAAAGGGCACTGAAGTTTTTTCGAGAATGGGACATTGTTTTACATACTCTGCGATGCCACCAGATTAAGAGGGTTGTCAACCGAACTTAAAGTTATTTTGTCTTGTTTTTCGAGTGGTACTACGTCAAGTTGTTGCTCTTTCAAATTTACGTGTTACGAAAACTTACAATATCATATTTATTATTCAGTCATGTGACATAATGAATAAACTAAGGGCGCTGGAATGGCTTAAGTTCGATTTTTGAAGAAAGAAAAGAAACGGAAATTTTGTGTTGATCCAGCTTCAAAGGATATATACGAAAAACTAGCGAACTCATGAACTAAGCATGTGCAATCCAGTTAAATATACGCTATTTGGTCAACCATAGTACTTCCTTGACTGTATTGATAATAAAGACTTTATTTATTAACGATAGGAATATATACTAGATGCGTAACTGAAACAACCTATTGTCCAAGTTAAATGTCAATAAGTTAACTGGGATATTAATTAAACTGACTTTATTCTGTATTAAAGCCAACATTTTCATTATGAGGAATTTCACAAAGTGCAGTAATCAAGGTTGTGTTTCAAGAGAACTGAAAAGATTATCTCAAAAGTTGTTTTTTGATTAAGAACAAGTATAATACTCCAGGGGAGACTGCTATCAACAAGATCTTAAAATTTCATGAGATTCAGACCAATGGTATATGTATTGGTTCTATAAACTTCTGAGATGACTCTCGTATATATTAAGAAGGATTAAGAATTCCCTGAAACTTCATCAAATGAAATAATAATTACTCATAATGCCTTAACTAAATCTTAACTAAATGTAATTTTATAATGAAGGAATATGAATAGTAGTACTCAATAGCGATAAGAGAGAAAATCAGTGACTATTGGATTATTTTGTTTATTTATATGCCTAGTAGCAGGGTAAAGGATACAGTATTACTCTGAAAGAATTATTGAATTAAAAATATGGGAGGAAAAGGCTCGAGAAAACCCACGGAAACGACTTAGTTTATCACAAATTCACATAACCTAGAATCGAACCAGGGATTCCTCGCATCGGAGGTGAGCGCTCTACTATTTGTCTTTATTTAAAAAAAAAGTATCTTCCTTGCTCTTATGTTCTCTTTATATACTTTTCGTGTCTACTAGACTCGACAGAGACACGAACAGGGGAACATCGATGACAGTTAAAAACTCTCATGGTCTTCAGAGGGACTCTAAGCTCTGATGAATTTTGCCTCACGGGCGTTAGCCTAATGCCTCAGAATACTCGACTATATCAAACCGATACCACTGAGTTAATGTGGCCCCTTTTCCCCCCATATTTCTATCTTCCAGGCACTGTTGCACAAGAGACGAGAAATACAAGTTTTCTCGGCTCGTATCGATTCTAGAATAATTCTTCCTCGTCTCATCTTGGTTTTAGAAAAGTTTTTCTAATCTCTATCGATTTTTTTCTCGTCTCTCTTTCTAAATTTATGTACAAAATTCATGCCTTGATTTTCCTTAATTTCGTCTAAAAGTTGCCAAAATTCTTCCGCGTCAGGAGAAGTTCACAAAAAGTGTGATATAACAGCATTTAAACCATATTTATATTGTGTAATGACGTATTTGTAAACGTAAACGTTGATAAATGTTCTTCATTGTGTTCATATAATCAGTTCATCAATTTATAGTACTTCTACTATGAATCGTGTAACACTAAAACAGTGTTTGGGTCTAAAACTAGAGTAAAATACTGTCGTTCACAAGACTTGACAATTTTTTTTTGTCTCGTATCGAGAACGAGAACAGAATTGGTGTTTCTTGTCTCGTCTCGAATTCAAAAATGTACTTCTCCTTTCGTTCTCGAGATGAGATCGAGATGGCAATACTATTTGCAGGGTAATATGTAGAATGAAAATATGAACGAACGATAAAAAAATGTTGGTCACGCTTGTAATTCTATTCTCAATAGTGTATAAAATTTTACAAAGATTTACAAATTAATTTTAAAGTTGCATATTTCTGAATGGGGATATAGGCCCTAAAGTCCATAAAATATGCTTTCTGAGTAGTACTTTCGTGCTACAGAGATATCCTCAATGAATATCATTGCTACTCTAATATTCGATGGGTTATTAACATACGCTTAGAGATAACTTAGAAAAAGACCGAGTAAATACGTTACGTTTCATGGTATTTCTAAAAAAATGTAGTATATCTGGACTATATTTTCCAATACGGAGTTTAATGACTCTTCCGGTTGTCTCCAACATAAGATAAGAATTTGATTCTGAATAGCATATGTACACCCAACCGCAAAAGTATCTCCCCCCTAAGTGCTCTAATTCCATTACTTGGGGTCCAGGTAATTTGCAATTGCGAGAACGCTTGGACAGATGCAACCCAACTTACACGTAACTTTTCTCGGTACTGACAGCAGTTAGTAGCACTGAGTCAGATCTTTATGCAAGTAAATTTATGAGTAGATGACGCACGAAACATTTCTCCATTCTGAGATCAATCTTTCTGGTTCAGAGCCTGTTGTCAATGAACACCATATATTAATCTCAATATTACTGTGTATGTAATGTATTATTTCACTATATACTGTACAAAGAAATAAAAACACTGATCATGCATGAATCAGAAAATGTTTGAAAGTAGATGAAAATATCAAATCTAGAAGAACTGGTGGAAGTAAGTTTGTAAATCATTGTCTCCATTGATAGACCTTCTCCAATTTTCCTAACCCAGCATCTTTTTCTTTCTAGGGAAGAAAAGATCTTGCTTGTCACACTGAGTATGCATTGAAATTGAAATTGAAACATTTGAAAAAGTTTCAGCCTGGCTGGGATTTCAACCCGGGTCTACCGAATAGAAGTTCAATGCACTAACCACTCACCTACCGCGCCACTTCATCTTCCACCCAAACTAATACCTAGTTAAAGTCGTTTCATGGAAGAATATACATAAGATAATAATGCTTATGTGAGTGTCACAATGACTTTACTCGAGATTTCCTTGTTTAACTCAAAAACAAGTTTTATAAACGTTCCTCAATGAGGAAAATATCACGAAACGTTCTCCAAGTTGAGGCTAAGTCATCGGTTTCAGGAACGATTCCGATTTACATTACAATTCTTCTCTACCATTACTTCCAGTTTCCAAAGAAGAAAAGAAATTATTTTCACATTCTTTCAATTCTATCAACACGTGTAGAAATGGACAGTTCTATGTTTATGTTCCATAACTACTAGTTTATTTTCTTATATACATATGAGAAGTTTGTGGCAAATTGAGCGGTGGCACTAGCCGAGTGATCTCGGGCGTTCGGCTTCTGATCATGAGTAGTGTTGTGAAGGTATGGGAAAAAAACGGAAATTTTGGGTAAAAAACCAGTTCTTTACCGTTTTTTCCCGAGCTTGAAAAAAAACGGAAAAATTGGGAAAAATTGAAATTTTGGAATATTTTACTTCGTTATGCTTTTAAAATGAAAAATATTTTATATTTACTAATTTACAGTTAAGATCATTGAGTGTTTATGTTTCTTGTATTAGAATAGGGAAAATTTGTGTCAACAAATGTATGTGTACCTCTCTTTTAATGTTAACACCTTGATAGAATGGAGTTATGGCTACAAAAGATACTAAAATAAAATTAATTAAGATAGATGCATATAAATTATCTTAAGTAATCTTATGAAGTTCCCGCTTTATGAGAGAGAAGAGTTAAAATAACGGAGCCAGAATCATTAATACCGGTATGTTAAAATGAAATATATATTTTATGGAGATGCCTATCTTACTTGTGCTGTGTAAAATTTGTGGAAACTTTGAACCCGTTAAAGAAAACCTTCCGGAAATATCGGCAGAAATCTCAAATACAATTTCTTCGCCTGATGTTAATCTTATTTGCTGTAACGTGTCTGCAGCATATATACAATGTATTTAGCTAGCAGGAAAAGTACTTAAAGCAACAGGTTTTAAGTTTACTTTTTAGTTTTCTCATTTCTGGTAAAAATCCCTCTTTATTATTTGTATATTTTTAGAACAACTCAGAAGGAGAGATTATCTTATTTACACATACATATACACCGCATAAGTGTAAATTTGAGCATATCGATGACGAATACAGTATATAAAGAAATAACACATAGCAATTCGAAGAATGTGAAAATAATGTCTGCCTTCTTTTCTTCTTTGGAAATTAGAAGTTACGGTGAGGGAGAATAGTAGTAATGTAAATCGGGACCAGTTAAAAAGATGAGGTAGCTTCAACTTGAAGAACGTTTCGTGATATTTTCCTCATTGACGAAGGTCTATATAACTTGGTTTTGAGTTAAAATAGGAAATCTCGAGTAAATTATTGTGACACTCATAAGGAACGTCTCCTTATACGAGCAGTAGTATTTTGTGTATTCCTCTTACATCCAACGATTTTAATTTGCTAATATTTCAGATGAAAGATGAAGTGATGCGGTGGGTATGTGGTTAGCGCATTGAACTTCTATTCGGGGGACCCGGGTTCAAATCCCGGTTAGGTTCAAACTTTTTCAAATGTTTCAATTTCAATATATACTCAGTATGACAAGCAACATCTTCTCCTCCAGAAAGAAAAAGATGTTGGAATGAGAATTGGAGAAGGTTTCTCAATGGAGGCAATCATTCACATACTTATTTCCAGTAGTTGTTCTAGATTTGATATTTTCAGCTACTTTCAAACATTTACTGATTCATGTGTGAACAGTATTTTTATTTCTCTAAACATACAGTATATAAAGAAATAACACATTACATACACAGCAATATTGAGATTAATATATAGTGTTTTTTGGAAAACACGATCCGAAGCATAGACATTCATCTTAGAATGTAGAACTGTTTCGTTAGTCACCTACTTTATAAATTTAATTGCATAAACACCTGGATCAGGGCTACCAACTGCTGTCAGTGCCGAGAAAAGTTTAGTGTAAGTTGGGTTGCATCTATCTAGGCATTCTCACAACTGCAAATTACCTAGACTCCAAGTAATGGAATTAGAGCAGTTAGGGGGAGATACTTTTGCGGTTGGGTGTACTACACCAGCATTCAACCTGGCTTTCTTACAAAAGGAGTGAACGCTTCCACTTAGTCACAAGGTAACTTAGTTACGTTGTAGAGTTGCTCATCAGACGAGATGAAAAGCTTGAAAGCTTTCAGTTTAACGTCCCATGTTATGCCCGTTGGGCTTAGGAAGATGATGATTAAAGCAAGTGAATGATGGTGGAAGAATTAATGGAATGAGAAAGTGGGAGGAAACGGGGGTACTACGAGAAAACCCATGGATGAGATGCTGTCCACCACAAACTTACCTGTGTCAGAGATTGAACCAGGAACCCCACGCACCAGAGATATTCGATCTACCACTGAGTCACCGTGTCCCCTTACCAGACGAGATGAGACAGAGTTCTCGTGAAGAAATACCAGACGAGGCATCACTTTTAGAGACAAGAGAGTCTCAACTATTGTCTCGTAGTCAATCGTAAACGCTTGCGGACAATAGATTATTTGTGTAGTGGAATAATGCACGGAAATAAATATATATATTGTTTGGCCTATCACTTTAAGGCTTATTCATTTCTCATTTGAAATAGGTAAAACTTTTGGTGATAGTGGTGATATAGTCTTGTTTGTAGAAAAACTGGCTACCTATCTTTCTTTTCAAGACGCTATTTTCTCAAGCATATTTTAGAAATTTGTCTTGAAATATAGGTTATAATTTGCCCAATACCATGTTTGACTTTTAATTAGCAACAAGAATAAACGGCTTTTTAATGGCAAGAGCTAGTGATTTAAAAAAAAAAAAAAACAAGACTATACTTTAGATGTAAAGTCTTTTTACAAATTGTATATACCCGACGTCTGTAGAAACTCTACAAATAACGTTTGGATGAAAGGTATTACACTAATAAATTACTGCATAGTCCCCTGATATGCAGGTGACCAACAAACGTTCATTGTCGTTTGGGTTGCATAGCGACAAGGATATGAACGACAAAAATTTATAGCTTTTCTTTCTTTTGATATGGTAACTTAAACATCATACGTTTGCTCTGTACAAACTGCCGTAAATACTAATTTATTTTTGTTTATTTAATTTATTTATGACAAAACTTCTCGAATTTGAGCGACAAACTGCTAAATACTATCTTTGGTCCGGTAAAAGATGAGAATAAGGAGGAAAGATATAAGTATAAAGGTAACCAAGAAAGTTCTCTCGCTTTTTCACCCACCACCTTCGAACATCGATATGTCATCTAAGACGTATCTGGAAGATTAGAATTAGTCCCCATCAGAATCGACGACCTTCTGTTAACGTTCTGGAAGGCTATGGATTCCATCACGGTAGAACTTGGTGGGCCGTGAAGCAAAGAAGGTATCAAGTGCATTTTCCACCTGTATAGGGATTGCAACTGGCGTTCTCTAATGTGATTGTCCAAGGAATGAAACAGATGATAATCGGACTGTGCAATGTCCGGGGAGTATGGCGGATACAATAGTGTTTTCCGTCCAAAGCGTAGAATGATGTCCCGGGTCATCCTAGTTTTTCTTGAACACGGCTCAACTGCTCACTGTACATAGTTGTAAACCCCGCCGTGGCCGGTCCCAAGCCCGTGCTGAGAAAGGGGGAGGGACCCCCTGTTATGTACCGAGTCACATGCCTTGTGGTGGCTCGGGACCCTCAGGGGGAGATAGGTTGGCAGTGGTGCCCGGACCCACTACCGGTACTTTAACTGCCATATGGTAGTGGGTTAGCACGCGGTGTCAACAACCTACCGGCAGAGGTGAGCCTTCGGGGGGCATCCACTGAAATGGGCGACTAACTCGTGCCATTGGATCTGGGAGAGTAGGTGTGACCCCATCACGTCCTCAGCGGGGTAGGTAGCTTCGGCTGCCGCACCTACCGGCGGGGGTGAGCCCTTGGGTATCCCCCGAAATGGGCAACTAAGCCGTGCCCTTGGGTCCGGGAGATAAGGCTGCGTGGTACCCCAACACGCTAAAAAAGAGTGGGTTGTTGGTGTGCCCTGGGTGGGCGGATCCAACGCCCTACCGGGGGAGTTGTAGCTGCTCTCAAAGAGAGTGTAATGCGTTCTCTTGGGTCCGGGATGGGATACCTCGTATCCTAACGCATACTCGTACCTCAGGAGTGCTGAGGAAGTGAGTCCCTCCTTCGTCCCAGTAGTGTGAGCTGGGTGCAGGAGCCACGACCCTACCAGGGGAGCCGCCGCTCCCAAATGGCCATTGTCTTTAAAGGTAGACAGTCTACATCAGCCATTGGGTCTGGTAATGTACGGTTTACCTCTCCCGTAAGAAGAGGTAGTCCCGTATTGTTCGGACGACCCTTCCGGGAGGGGAGTGCTGGATTCCTGCCTGCAGTGGGACCAAACGGAGGTGGGGGAGGGGCCAATCCCAGGAATCTGGGCAACGGTTCTGATCCTGCCAAAGGGAGGAAAGACTGTGGGATATGACCGGCACCAAACTCAAATGGTGACTTAACACGTACCATTGGGTCCGGGATGAGATACGGGAGTATCTCGACGTGTGCGTGGTACCTCTACACGACAAGGCGGTTGCCAGTTGAACGATAGAGGTAGGCAGGGCAGGGATTGAACAAGCCCCCTCGGGCATTGCCTGGGGCCCCGGAATTGGGTTGGACTCTGCCGGGCTGTGGTCATACCGTGGGATTCGGTAGCTTGTGGGAGCCAATCCCAGGAATCTGGGTAACGGTGAATACGGGCGGGAGGTGAGCTTGCCTTAAAACGCTCGGGCGCCATGCCTGCAGAGCATGGTAGGACTGACTCGCTAGTAGTCTGCCTCAACCAGTAGGTAACTGGTAGGCACTCAGGACTTCGGTCTGGCCGCGCAGTGGGCGTATCCCACTCCCTCAGAGAATGGGGGTTACACACTAAGGTGTCAAGGTTAAGGGACAAATCTTGACGGTGCACTTCGTGCACGTGCAACAATAGCGTATATTGAGGAACTACGGGCGGGGTGCCTTGTTTGGCGGAACCCGTCCATTAAATAGACCGAACGGTCGCGGGCATGCTCCCCATGCATGCAACTAAGCGTGGCAAAGTAGACCACTAGCTCACAATGTACATAGTTGCATTGATGCTCTCACCAGCTTGTAGCAGTTCTTGATACACGATGCCGCGAGCAGTCCACCAAACACACAGGAGGGCCTTCTTCTGGTGCAGTGCTGGTTTCGGCTGTTTTGGAACTGGTTCATGGGATGCTTACCAATGATGTCGGAGCCGTGGAGCATCGTACAGGACCCACTCCTCATCACATGTCTACACCGTGTCTAGAAATCGGTCCTTCCTCAGACGAGACAGCAAAGAAACACAGGTGTCTGCTCGCGTTGAATTCTGGCCCGGAGTCAAATCATGTGGGATCCATCGACCCAACTTGTAGTGCTTCCCAAGTTGATTGAGGTGTTGTCGAATGGTTTCTCCACTCACACTGAAATGTAGTCCCAGTTCCTCACATGTCTGGCCACTGTTCGCCTCAAATTGCTGTCTGAAGATTTTCATTTTTTACATGTGTTGGTCTTCTGGCACGTGGTACGTCTTCGAGTGTTTCGTCACCGTCCTTAAACTCGTTAAACCAACTCTGCACTGTCCGCACTATAGTCACGACACTCTCACCACAGGCTCGGCATATCTTCCGTCCCGCTGCAACGGCGTTTGACCCCAGTTTGAACTCGTACAGCATGCACGCCCTTATGACGCTCCGTGGAGGTCCCATTTTCAATCTGTCCTTACGCAAGTTCACGGTGTAACTGAACTGCCACAACTAGTTAGTTTGTTGGCTATACCCACATCAATAACTGATCTTCGCCTTATCTCCATTCGCATTCAACTCACGCTGTGAGGGCCAATTGAACACAGACCTCCACAAAAAGCGGCAGAACTCTTTTGGTTGCGTTTATAATAGCCCTAATGAGGATCAAACGTCCTGTATAGGCGGATCATATCGTCAGAATAGATGTAATTCTTTTTGAGGTTCTAAACTTTGTTCTAGGTGGAAGATGATCATTAGGTAGACAAGGTAGAGAAAGCATGAAGTCCGAAATCTACTAAAATCGAAATATGGAATGACTGTAGACAGAATGCAAGAGACAGAGTCCAGTTGAGAAAGATCCTTGTAAATGCACGTGGTTCTCTGGACCTAATCACGGAATGATGATTTCATTTATTTACTTAAGCAATTTACTTCTTATTAACAAACTTCCATAGGAACCACTTTATACTGAAATAATTGATAATGATGGATGGGAAGGAATTTTCGGAGGCTTTCCATGTGACATGTCAATGCTTTTTAAGTTTCAACTTTTTGATATGAAAACTTAAACTTGTTCCTGGTATCCAACTGAAAACTAAAGCGATTTTCAAATATATATTTATTAATATATTGTAATAATACTAATCAAAATACGTTAAGAATATCAGTAATGTTACTCACAGTATTATACGTAAAATTACATACTCCACACGTACATGGAAAATTATATATTTAAAAGCAGTTTTTTTAAAAACATTTTTCAGACATTATTACAAAGACGAGTTCATTCAATAGCATATTTCAAAAATTTGGATACAAATCTGAGTTCATATCGTATTGTCCTTCCCAATGTTGCCGCGGTGGATTACAATTGACATTCGTTATCTTGATATGTAGGTACACAGTCGCGGATCCAGGATATGATCAAGGGATGGGCTAAACCATAGTTTGCCGCTTATCCAATGTAAAGAAAGTAGGATTGAATCCCAGTTTATCCAGTGTATACCTGACTGTCAAGGGGAAGGGGGTTATAGCCCCTATAGCCCTCCTCTTGGATCCGCGCCTGTAGGTACAGGTCGAAGCAATAAAATTGTTACAAAATGTTTAAGTCCAAATTACTAACAAACTCTTGCGCCGTGTGATTATGTATTCAGAAAAACACGTCTGGATCAACTAACTGCTTCTGGTGCGAACTTGAAATAAAAGTAAGGATTGGAATGGCGAAAAAAGTTTTTAAGATGAAGAAAACCATATTTTATGGAACCTTGAATAGAGTTGAGAAAAATAGTTACAAAATACTTAGTGTGGAGTATTGTACTGTATGAGGCGGAAACACGGACATTACGCAAAAATAATGAAAAACGACTGGAACTTTCGAAATGTGGGTGTGAAGAAGAATGGA
The DNA here is from genome assembly GCF_964235325.1 of Thermobia domestica. Lineage (NCBI taxonomy): Eukaryota > Metazoa > Arthropoda > Insecta > Zygentoma > Lepismatidae > Thermobia > Thermobia domestica. Next base: position 121,530,175 of record NC_137458.1, read on the forward strand.
GAAAATTAGCTAGTTAGAAAATGAAAAGATGTTAGAAATGGTGGGAAAGAAAAGAACAATTTTAGATTTTATTGAGAGAGGAAGATAAACGGTTGGGACATTGGTTGAGAAGGAACTGTCATTCATAAGGGACGTGCTAGAGGGTAGGTTGGGAGAAAAGAGAGGGAGGGGCGAAGGAGGCTACAATTGAGGACGATATCAAAACAAAAAAATCGTACGTGAAGACGAAGGGGTTAGCGGAAGACTGTGGAGCGTGAAAGCTTCTCAGTTGCTACAAGTGACCTGCCAATACTGACAAAAAATATATATATGTGATGATGATGATGATGATTCTAGTTTAAATATGAGAAACGCTGAAACACATGTTTAATTATTTTGCATAAAATACCAAATTTCATGTATGTAACTTTAAGGGATTCCGAGATATAGTCTTGTTATTATAACAATTGCTTCCCTCATTTTTCCCCTCCCTCTTTCACATCGATTTTTTTTAAAAAAAGCCTTCCTCAGTGGTACCTTACATCACACTACTGAGCAAATTTCAAGTTTCTACCTTAAAGAGTTTGGTCTAATCAGCCACTCACAACTCCTTATGTTGAGAGATTAACTCAATAATAGTATTATGTACTAAGTTCTAAACTCTCGGGAGTTTCAACTTACGAACATTTACTTGGATGATGGTTAGTTAGGACATTGGCTGAAGCCGTCATTATGTCTGGCTTTGTTACAGGAAGTTCTTTACCTCTTTAGGAATCCAATTTTCTTCACAATCAATGGCGGCTAGTGAAGGAAGTGACATCGGGAAAAATTACCATATTTTCGCTATAACCTCAGAAAACTTACCTAATATAGCCTTCTTCTTATGTTGGCTTATAACAATCTATACAACAAACATAAATATAATGTTGGGTTATAACAATCTCAGCTCCTATCGATAAAATTCTAGATTTAACCCGTGTGACTTTCTTCAAGATCCCCATATACTTATGCTAGTGGGTCAATATAAAAGAACTTTGTCATTCTATCGGGAATCGAACCTAGGATCACATACAGTAAGCAATCATCTCCCTGGAGTGCAGAGTGCTCATCAGCATTGCCCTCATTATTTCACTTTTTTTTAATATATCGAAAGTGAAAAAATATACATAAATTTCCTCAGTCTCTTATATAGTAATTAGAAAATTTACTGCTTAGTGAAGTAATTTATTATATCTTTAGACCTATATAAAAAAAGAAGCTCTGAATGATTTACTGCCTGCCTGACTGATCAACACCCAGGTCAAAACACTTCAGATAGAAACTTGAAATTTGAATAGTGCATAGAATTTGTGATCTGAGTCCCACTAAAGAAGGATTTTTGGAAATTCGACGAGGAAGGAAGGAAAATAGAGGTCACAATTATTATAGTAAAATGTCTATATCTCGGAATCTCTGAAGGTTTAGAGACATGAAATTTGATATATGGATTTCTCATGTAAAATAATTAGTGTGTGTTTCAGCGTTTTCTGATTTGATCTAGAAGGGAAGAAAATGGGTGAGAAGCAAAACAGAGTGTAATAAGATAATCATATCTCGGAATCTTTTACGGTTAGAGATATGAAAAAACGGCTTAAACTTCTGATTTAAAATAATTCAATATGTATTTCACCGTTTTCTGACATTTGTCCTAAGCGACATTAATGTTATTTTCCAATGGTGTGAAGCAAACAAGTTGCTGCTAAATATTAGAAAATGTAATGTCGTATCATACACCAGGAAAATTAACTATGTACGCAATGTGTATACTATTAATCAAACGCCAATTCAGAGATCATTCGATATTCATGTCAACAGAGTAGTTGGTGAGGCCTTTAGGAACCTTGGCTTCGTGATGAGATTAGGAAGTGATTTTTCTAACACTAATGTCCTGACAACATTATGACTATATAAGGTATAAGGTGAAATATCCAGCAATAATATGGGGTTCTAATAGTAAGAAATATATATATAAACAAAATCGAAAACATTCCAAATAAATTTGTGAGCTTTTTGACGTATAATGAAACAGGGATATATCCATAATTTGAGAACTACAAAGATCTTCGAAACAAATATTCATTAAATCACTTGAAAACAGGAGAATTCATTTCATTTTATCTTTCTCACATAAAATAATTCATAGCGCAATAGATTCAGAATAGTTGTTTCGGAAATCAAAATTCACGTCACACATAGAGACGCAACGAGACCCCATAATAGTATATTCCATCTCTCAGCACAAAGGACTAATGCATTGGATGTATCGCCTGTCAGAAAAATATGTTTATTGTATAATAAGATGTAACAAAAGGCATCCAGATACAGACATTTTCAGTTATAAGCAAAATTTTCATTCTAAATAAATTAGCTGTATATCGTGCTATGTGTATTCTAATATATACATATATGTTGCTATCAAATTATTGTTATTATATATGTATTTTAAAGTATATTATCATGCAATGATGGAAAACTTTAATTAGGCATTTGCCTGTTGTTTTATCGAAATAAATAACTAAATAAAAAGAAGAAGGATGAGAAGAAAAGAGGGTTGCAAATTCTATAATAGAATGTGCATATTTCGGAATATTTTACGGTTAAAGACATGAAATTTGGTGTTTCGATTTTTCGTCTAAAGTAATTAAATACGTGTTTCAGCGATTTTAGATGTTTGACTTAGGTTGGAGGAAAAAGGAGTGGGTGCGCTTCTCTAAAAGATGTCCATTGAAGACGTTCGAATTTTGTGCGAGAGTTTGAGTTCAGATGAATTCTAAACCAAACGTATGAAAGGAAGAACACAATATGTTTCGCACAGTGACATGTAGGAGCATTTGCTAGTTGTCGATATATTCCCTATTGTCAAGGAATATGTCTTCAGGTCAAATTTGATTTCTTGTGTTTTAACACAAACTGGAAAAATAAGGAAAACAGTCTCATAAGCATTAATTTGTTTACTATATTAGGCTGTGTTTGATACTTTCTAGAAAAATACACAGATATGTTAATGTATTATTATTATTATTATTATTATTATTATTATTATTATTATTATTATTATTATTATTATTATTATTATTATTATTATTATTTAAAATTGTTCAATATTTTGAAAAACTGAAAATGTGGTAATGATAGTGATTAAACATCTTCGAAAGGTATCTCTCAAATGACCTCCCCCTCCTACCCTCCCAAATCATTCAATTTGTTTTCAACTTGCTAAAATGACCGTCCTTCGTAGGAAGAAATATGGTTTATCGAATATTTGAATTCCCTTTACCTCTTTACTTAAGGGACCAAAATGAGTACCATCCATTTCAAACGGTTCAGCCGTTTCCTCACTGTGAACATTTATGTAGAAAAATTGAAATTAAAATATACAAATTGCTATTCTTTCCCTCTTTAGAAATTAGGGTTTTCGAAAAACCTGAAACACGTATCTTTTTAGTTAATTTTAATGAGGAGTTTATATGTTTATAACAAGTTTTATTTCCCTAACTTGAGGGTGGGCCGTAAAACGCCTATTTCTGACATACTTTACGATATACATTGTAATTAAGATGACACTATAAAAACCTGGCTCATACCAAATGCTAACTATGTTCAGAAATTCATTTCAAATGGTTCACCCGTTTACCCGTGATTGTGTAATAGATAACGTTCAATTTCATATGATTTTCTATTATAAAAATGTTTTACCGCGTATAAATCGAAAATTAGCTTGCTTACTCCTTCAAAACAAAATTCTGCGTACGCCACTGTTACAAGTGGCACACGTTTTGTTTACAAGAGATGATTCTAGATGTCACTCACGACTTATGAATGAAGAAAAGGGACTACTGTCACCAGGTGATAAGGAAAGGAAGAGTAGAGCGGAGTAAAAGAAAAGAAAAGAGAAGAAAAAAAGAGCAAACAATAGCCAAAAGATAAAACTTTGCTTTTCTTTGATTTGCTGCTTCTCAATATATTTATAGAGTTCCTTCCTCCTTTGGCAAGCTACTGGGAAAAAACGGAAGGTTTTACTACAATTTTCTAGTTCAAGGTCGCGTCACCAGGGGACCTGCCTGGCCAGCTGCTCGTTGCAAGACCGACCGTGGGAAACAAAAACCTCCCTGAGACTGAGACGTCCAAGTTTTACCAATCACTGCACGGTCACCTATTAATCGGCGTTGCCATATCGATGACCCTGAATACGTGTTTATGTTCAATTTCCGAAGGATGTGTTAGATAAAAGTTTTTGACCACTTCTTTTGCTTTCTTACCAGGTAACAAAATATATATACAAGAAGTGTTGTCGCTCGTCGGCTGTTTTCTTCGAACGAAACCAGTGTTGCAGCATAATAATTTTAATATTGTATCAAAATAATTGCGTATGGAATACAATAAAGATAAGTAATATTGAAGCAAATAGAATCCATAATCAATGAATTTAGCTTAAATTTTCGTTGTTTTTTTTTTGTTTGTTTGTTTGTTTCTTTTCATTGATTTCAGTTTAATACCAATTTACAGCATCAAAACTATATTTGACAGAACCAAGTACGGTCGAAGCAAGCATTCCCGCCGGAAATCGAATCTGGGACCACGTGGAAAGACAGAGTAAGCGCGTTAATAATTTTGGCCATAAAGAAGCACAATTTTGTTTAATTTGTCTGGGCCGATATATCCAGGCTTCGAGTCTAAGATACGACACTGGTGTACCGTTCCAAATATAATCTTCATATATCCGATTTTTTTATTTACCATTTATCTCCAAAAATCTACAATTTATATTAATATTCAAGCCAAGTTGGATAATAACGCAGAAATGATCACTTTTTTCTTTTTCTTTTCGATAATTTTCAAATTTTAATGCGACTTTGTCTTGAATATTTAGATATAATTCAAAGCTGTGGTGTAGCTTAGCATTATGACTATATAACTTCGTCAGACATATTATGTATGATCTAAATGCTTCTGATGAAGCTGTTATAACACCGAAACCATACTATAGTTTGATAATATATTTCTTAAAACTGTAGTGATAGATTCGAAGTTTTATTTATTATTTTGAAAAATGCAGTAGTCATAGATATCGCGTAAAAAACATCGAGAAATTCGATTTTTCCAGAACTAAGCTGGTGAAAAACAAATTTATATACTGTCATACACTGGGAAAAAATCTGTAGTTTAAATTACCAAATATCAATGTAAAATCCCTTCATTTTGTAAGTTGATATACATTTCCTTAAATTAAAATACAAAATTTGCTTTTTTTTTTTTACAAATTTACAGTAAATTTATAAGAAAACATAATATTTCTATTGATAAAAATGTAATTTTACACCATTTCATAACAGTAATTTTACTTTACAGATGTAAATTGATTTACACAGAGGCTTGGCAAACAGATTGCTACTTTTTTTTTTTTTTTTTTTTTGTAAATTTACGTATGAAATTTTTTTACAGTGTACGAAGAAGAAGTTGTGAACAGCACCCAACATCCTCAACCACCAATGAAATTGACGCAAATAATTTTAAGGCAAGGGCTCACTCGGGGAGCAATTTCCTTCGAGCACATCAGTTTTATCTATTCATTGTAAGTTACAATTCACTTCAATGAAAAGAGAAAGAAGGACAAGCGCTTTTACAATTGCTTCTATGTATTTAGTTAATAAGTACTCGAAATAACTTTACACATTATTTGTGTGTGTGTGACATCGAAACTTCCTCATAGAAACACTGAAAACTGTACATCAAATTTCCTCATGTACAAGAGAAAGTTTTGATCATAAAAATTAGAAATTTGGAATCAATAAAATGTGAAAACATCTTTCAATTTTTTTTTCGTCTTATTTACGTATGTATTTCATGTTCGAAGTCGTGCCAACAAAAGTGCACGGAAGTTATTAAGGTCATTTATGCAGCAAATAAATGAACAGGAAGCAAAACTATTTAGTATTTAAACACTCTGAAAGGTAATTCCAAACCAAGATACCTGAACATCTTTCGCGAAGCACTCACTTCTACGGGAAAATTGGGAGCCTTTTCTTTGTATACACTTAAAATACCATTTCCTTTTCCTCTGGTCTAGTGGCTAGCATGAATGCCTTTGGTGCACATGGTAACCGGTTCGATTCCCGGTGGGAGAGCACAAAAAAGTGATTTCCCAAAAATTTACTTTTATGAATCATCCGTCTCCTTTAGCATACGGGCCATAGTCGTGCGACGTTAAACTAAAAATTTAATTTCATATCCTATTTCACTTATATAATTTAACTCACTTCGTAGATTCACTGGTTTCCAAGGTTTGAATTTCAAGATCAATTTGGATTCCGGAGAGGAAAAGGCACCAGAGATGCTATTGGATTGACGAGAATTATATCAGAAGGAATTCTTGATGTAAAGGAAGAGTTGTGTTTGTGCTTCATCGACTGGCGAAAAGCTTTCGACAGAGTCAAATGGACGAAACTCCTGAAAATACTTAAACAAACAAGTCAACTGAACAGATTGACGACTCGTTCAAAACCTGTAATGAGTGAAGTTGCGCTTGAATGAAGGAGAAACCAATAGTGTGGAGATTGGAAGAGGAGTCAGACAAGGATGTAGTTTGTCGACCCAATTATTCAACATTTACAGTGAATGTTTAATGAAGGAAGCATTAATGGGAATTGAAGATTTCAAGATTGGAGGGCAGATCATTAACAAGACCAGGTATGCAGATGATACGGTTATAATAGCTAAAACCGAAGGAGGACTACAGGAGATGATTGACAAAATAGTTGACACTGGAAAACTGTATGGAGTGAAAATTAACATCAATAAGTCGAAAGTCATGAGAATATCCCGTGGAAACACGCCCTTACGGATCAGAGTAGAGAAAAGAGAACTTGAAGAGGTCGATAATTTCAAGTATCTGGGAAGTATTTTGACGAGAAACGCTTACTGCACCAAAGAGATCAGGTCAAGAATTGCCATAGCTAAAGAAGCATTCAACAAGAAAAGATCGCTCTTAATTAGCACGCTCAATATTGGACTTCAGAAGAAGTTGGTCAAGTGCTATATATGGAGCATTGGACTGTACGGTTCAGAGACTCGGACAGTACGAAAGTTAGAGAAATATATAGAAAGCTTCGAAATGTGGTGTTGGAGGAAGATGGAGAAGATAAAATGGACCGAGAGAACAACAAACGAAGACGTTTTAAAACGGATAGGAGAGAAGCGTACACTTCTAGCCACCATCCTTCGTAGGAAGGCCAGTTGGATTGGACACAACTCAAAGAAATTGCCTTCTTAACACCGCCATAGAAGGAAAGATGGAAGGAAAGCGAGGAATAGGGAGAAGAAGAACACAGATAATCGATGATTTGAAAGATAGGAGAAAATAATTTTGAGTTAAAAGAGGAAGCTGAAGATCGAGAAAAGTGGAAGAAACATTTCCAAGCCCAAATCTAAAATTGAAAAAAGAAAATCATCATTAGTCCCAGGAAATCATAATCATAATAATAATAATAATAATAATAATAATAATAATAATAATAATAATAATAATATTTTTTCACTGAAGATATTTCTAATTCCAAGTAGTTTTCCACCAGGCTGCTCCTTAAAATAATAATCATTAACTGCAGCAATATTTTTCGACATGGATATTATACTGTACCATCCTAATGAAGCATTTTTAAAGATATAGTATATATTTACCCACAGGCGCGGATCTAAGGGAGGGCTATAGGGGCTATAGCCCCCCTTCACGTTTAGGTATACACTGGATAAAATGGGCTTCAATTCCACTTTCTTTACACTGGATAAAGCGGCAAACTATGGTTTAGCCCCTCCCTTGATCATATCCTGGATACGCCACTATATATATATATATATATTGATTTTTCTTCTACTTTTAATAATTAATGAATTATTATTATTATTATTATTAAGAAATTTACTTCTCAATTCCAGTGGATACCAATACTCATGTAGCAAGAGACCTGTGAGCGTGAATCGAATTGCTAATATCTCACTTCGTAAAATGGAAGTCTCATGTTTGAATACTACGGCCAGTCATTTTACCTTAAGTTTTTCAACAACTTTTTCTGTACCTCGTCAAATCAAATGTTAAGATAATAAATTTAAACTAGTTGAAATGTACGTTCTTACATAGCATAGGTATATGGAAAAATTGAAAGGTACATTTCACTTCTTGAGATATAGGTTTTAATGGAAGTAACATGATAAAAACCCGACTCGAGGACAGTGTTATTGTGTCCAAAAATTCATTTCAAATGTTTTAGTCGTTTTCCTATTATGATGAAACAGACAACATCGATTTTGTTTTTATGACATAGATATAGATAGTTGAGTTGATTTTTAAGTTTAACGTCCCTTTCAGCAGCGAAGCTATATGAGAGGGGACATACTGATTAACGTGGAATCCGAACCATATGATCCTTCCCCCGGGAATCGAACCCGGGTCTTCCACGCCAAGGGCGTGTACGTTAACCGCTTAGACACGAAGGAGCTTTAGATATAGATAGATATGTAGTTCCTGCACAACTTCCTTCAAAAATATTCTTCTCTTGCATTGGAAACATTATTTAGCATTATCGACTTGTCTGAAATATTGTTCTTAAAACGCATACAATTGATGAAAATATTTTGCATATGGAAACACTGGAAAAGATGCACTTTCTTATCCTCCTCCGTTTTCTTTCACTCGCAAAACTCGTATATTCTCTTTTTTCTCTCTTTCCCTCTCTCTCTCTCTCTCTCTCTCATACACACACAAACACACACATGGGAAGCTGCTACTTGATGCCTGTCTCTTCTTTGGCTATTTAACTTCCTTCCTCTCCGTGGCCCTCAGGTGGTACCGAGACCAACCCTCCTCCGCCCCCGCAATATACCGTCATAGACTTGATTTCTGATAAAGATGGCCCTCATATTTTATGATGCAAAAGTTGCGGTTGGATTAAAACGCAGGGCGGAGTGAATAGGGAGAGGAAACTGATGTTGCAACAACACATCAACAAGTGGACTGGCTGCAAGCAAGACAAGAATTGCATTCATCTCAAGATAAAGCGTGATGATGTTCATGATTCCCTTTGGTCTTTTCTTCCCACAAAATAAACATGTTTTTAGGCCCCACTAAAACAAAATTATTATTATTATTATTATTATTATTATTATTATTATTATTATTATTATTATTATTATTATTATTATTATTATTATTATTATTATTTGAATGCATTATCAAACTCATCTTGCAAATGGGTATCCTCCAAGGATCTTTCCTTGACCCTATTTTTCATAATGTTCATATTTTTTCATAACTGTAGCTATGCAAATGACAAAATTATTTAAATATTTTTGGGTAACAATCGAAAAGATTGAAGAGATTAGGAAGAAAATGTTTGAATTTATTCTATAGTACTTAAGTATGTCAACATCTGCTTGTAACAAAAATGTATTACACTGACGTATATAGAGTATTATTATTATGGATGATACAAATCCTAAAGATTTTGCATTAACTACTTTCAAATGTAGACGAATATAGAATAAATGCCGTAATGTAATGAAACTGGGATTAGGATTAGGAATTAGATTTCTGAGCTTTCAGCATCTATGGTTATGTTAGCCCGTCACTTATGAGCAGGGGTGGACTGGCCATAATCAACTACCGGCCCGATGGCCGCTGCGCCCTCCTCACATCAGTGCCTTTGCGCCCTCCTTGGGAGGGGCTAAGACCCGTCTTAGCCTCGGGAAGGCGCACAGTTTCCTCTCTGAACACATTTTTTCTTAAAAAAAAAAAAACAAAAAACAAAGCTACATAATTATTTTGTAAATTCGCTAGCATTTGGCCAGCTAGGGCTCCACCCCAGACCCCGGTATTTGCTCGGCCTGCGGCCTCGCTTTTTCTGTTTTCGGCGTTGGAATGCTATTAATGATATTAGATTTACCCCTAAATATATAGATTTGACTCTAATATCGGTCATTTTGGACGATTTTTACATATCACCCTTACCAACCCCACATTCCGCCCCAAATCCCAGTATTTGCACGGCCTGCGGCCCCGCTCTTTCTGTTTTTGGCTTTGGGAATGTCATTATAATGATCTTAGGGACCTTGAAATTTATAGATTTGACTCTAATATCGGTCATTTTGGATGATTTTTATATATTAACCCTCCCACCCTCACTGCTCCGCCCCCAGATCCCGTCTTTACTCGGCCTACGGTCTTGCCCTTTCTGTTTTAGTCTTTGGTGGTACCATTAATGATCTCAGCGACTTCGCAATATATTGATTTGACTCTTTTTTTTTTTTTTTTAGTAATCTCGGTCATTTTGGATCATTTTTACATGTCTCTCCCTCCCACTCGCGCCGTTAGAGGCGCTAGTGGCGTTACATAAAAACAATACTTCGTTCAAGACTTACAGATGAACATCTGGAATCATTGTACTTGATGAACTCAGAAAGAGACATTCTGACAAAAATAGAAAACAATCTTATTATTGACAAAATGTGTGAAAAAAATGAAAGAGTTCACTGCCGTTTTCACATCGTCGTCATCATTGTAACGGTTGCCACTGAGGTGTTGTTTGAGGTGGAGGAACAGATGGTAATCGCTCGGCGCAAGATCAGGACTGTAGGGTGGGTGGTCAAACTTCCCAGCCAAAACTGTCCAACAAACCGCGGGTCTGACCTGCAGTGTGAGGTCTTGCATTGTCATGGAGAAGAACAATGCCCTTTGTCAACATGCCGCGTCGTTTGTTTCGCATCGCTCTGCGTAGCTTTCACAGGGTTTGACAGTATGCTTCTGCATTGCTAGTGGTTCCTCGTTGCATGAAGTCGACCAACAAAACACCATGCCTATCCCAAAAAACCGACGCCATGATTTTGCGCTGGGACAGAGTCAGTTTGGCCTTCACCTTTACAGGCGAGTGTGTGTGTCTCCATTCCATGCTCTGTTGCTTCGATTCGGGCGTGATATGCGAAACCCATGTTTCGTCTCCAGTTACGATCTGACTTAAGAGGCCGTCACCTTCTTCGTGATAACGAGTCAAGAACTTCATGGCACACTCAAATCTTTGGTTTTTGTAGTTCTCTTTAGGAGTTTCGGGACCCAACGGGAGCACAGTTTCCTAAACTTTAGGTGTTCAGAAACAATTTTGTAAAGCACTGATCTCGACACTTCAGGAAATTCTTTTGAGAGACCTGTTATTGTGAAGCGCCTGTTCTCACGAACCCTCGCTTCAACTGAAGCCACCAAATCGTCTGTAATCGAAGAAGGGCGACCGGAGCGGTCCTCATCATAGACGTTGTCACGGCCATTTTTGAATTCTCGTACCCACTTACGCACTTTGCTTGCACTCATAACAGTATCACCGTACACTTCGCAAATCTGTCGATGAATTTCTGCAGCAGACAGGTTACTTGCTGACAAAAACCGTATCACTGAGCGAACCTCACACGCAGCGGGCGACTTAATAGTCTTAAACATTGTGAAAGCACAGAACACAACCGTACAGGTCAGCTACAGAGTTGAAACTGAGCACAGTTGTTCCCGAGGCATGCCGGTACACGACGCACACGTTAGTTGCGGTATGCGCGCGAACTACTAGTGTCTACAACAAAACGGACCTTACTTAAAAAACACGCCTCGTATTTCGTACTCAAAGTCTCTTTGTTTGTTTATGAAAATATTGAATTTGTATAATTCTATCGTGATAAACTGCAACAGCTACTTAATCTTTTGTTGTTTTTTGTGTTCTAATTTTCCGGGGGAAACCCCCCGGCACTTTCTTTTATTAGGAGGGGGTATTCCATACAAGCGAAAGGCTCAGATGAACGGCGCCCTCCCAGAGTATGTGACCGCGCCCTTTTTACATAGCCAGTCCACCTCTGCTTATGAGGAATGATGTCCGTCGGCGATCACACTATTCGAAGAAAAGGAAGGAAGAAGGACTGGGGAAGAAAAGAAGTGGCTTCTGAGACCATTATGTGAGGTACCATTCCAGCATTTGCCTGGTGTGAATGAGGAGAACTCAGGAAAACCTCACTCATTGAATTTTTTTCTTCACTTTTTGACCGAAATGAATTGCTACAATAAACGGTGGAGTCCGAATTGGATTCTGGATATGGTTGCATGACTTTTTACTTTATAATAATAGATACCAATTACTTACAATTGAAATGAATCATCCTAATAATAATAAAAGCAAACGCATTAGTTCATCATTCTGTTCTCACACTAACAAGTGTCGTTATCCGTGCTGCCTGGCTGCGACAATTGCATGTTATCACTTGTTTACTCAGCCATTTTGCTTCATACTAATGGATTTGAATTTGTGATTTTTTTAAAAAAATGTATAATTTCGTAATTTGTTTCAAGAGATGAGTTTTTGTTTTCGAAAGTAATGATATAAAGACAGCGATGACATAATAACAAGGCTATATTCTGTTAGAGCGTTATGAAAGTGAAGTGAAGAGCACTGAGAAGAATTCAATTGTGGAGAAGCCAGGCATGTGTTCATTATATAATATATACATTAATTGGTTAATGAATGTACTTTATGTTGGATTTGTAATTTTAGTCTAATTGCAAGGTTTGTGTTAAGATTCAAAGCAATTCATAATAATTATTCGTGTTCTTGTCGATACTTGCCTGACATATATAGAACTCCAAGATTCCATTGAAGATGAAGACACCATTCTAAATGATTCTCAATAATCTATAACAAAGTGAAGTTAATCTTTCACAGCATTCTTTTTTTAATGCTCGAGATGAAATGTGGGTTCAGTGGGTTCAATGGAATGCATGCGGTCGTGAAGAACCTTCTGGTTGTGAGAAAGACATTTATGATTTGTGTTCAATAATTCCGATTTGAATAGGGTTGATGGGGTTTCTAGTTCGATCCCCGCCCAAATAAGTTTGCGGTGTACAACATGATGTCCGTGGTTTTCTCGGGGTGTTCCCGTTCCTTCCCACAGTATCATTCCACAACTTCATCCATCATCATTCACTTGCATTAATCATCTGTCTCTCTTAGCCTAAAGCACATGATCGTGGAAGGTTAAACTGAAAGATTTCATTTTTTAATTGGGTTGAAAACATTTAGTAGAAATAATGGGACCAATACCAGTCACAAATGTACTGCTGTTTGTGAAAAACGCATAACGAGAAAGACACGACAGGAAAGTGATAAAGCTCACATAATCTATACATTATTACACAGTCATATAACGAATCGGTGGTTGAAATTTCATTTCACTCATATGTCTTTCTGGCGACGCGACTAGGAGACCATGTGTTCGTCGCTAGGATTTAGATTTCTGGGCTTTCGGCATCTAAGGCCATTTAGCCCTTCACGTTTTGAGAGATGACGTCCCTCGGCGAGCACACTATCCGGGAAAAGGGAAGGAAGAAAGCGGCCTGGGACCTATAAGTTAGGTACCACCTCGGCATTTGCCTCGTGTGAATGAGGAAAACCCATGAAAACCTCATTCAGGGTGGCTGGCCTGAAAAAGCGTTTTACACTTTTTCGACTGAGTGTTCCCACCGGGAATCGAACCCGGGACCGCTCGCACCGAAGGCGAGAGCGTTAGCGACTACGCTACGCGGGGCCACTGTTCGTCGCTAGGGTGGACGTAGTTCTATCGGTCGCCAGCAAATGGAATTGGACTAGCCTCAGGGCCACAAAGAGCTGCCACACCAGTAGTTATTACATGCGTGTCTTTCTTGGTGTTGGAATTTTCATTGCTTCCCTCATTCCCCTTAATACCCTATAATCCAATCGTTTTCTATTTTTTTTTTCAGTTTTAGTAATTAATACCTGAATATCTCGTTCTTTGCATGGGGAAAATAAGTTTAGTGAAAGCATGTGAACCCCCTTCCCTTAATAAGATGCATATTGGAATCGAAATAAGATGATAAAAATGCAGCTCGAGTCGAATGCTATGTTCGAAAATGCATTTCAAACAGGTTAGTACCTTTTCCCGTAATGAGGTGACAAACAACGTCAATTTGAATGTAAAGAAAAATGAATGCTTCTCTTCCCTGCCCCTCCTTAGAAAGCTCCTTTTCGAAAACGCTGGGACACGAGACGAATTACGTTTATGTACTGAGTTTCATCTCTCTGACTTGAAAGGCTTCAGATATACTCTGCTTTTAGCATAAATTTTGAACACCCTCCTCCCTTACGATATGCAGTACAATCAAGATTAGATGACAAAAACCCAGTTTGAGGTAGGTACTAACTATGGTCAGAAGTTCATTTCAAACGATTTAGACGTTTTAACGTAATGATGAGATGTCGATATCGATTTCATTTTTATTTACAATTAGCAACCATTTATTTTTTCAGTGCTAGAGGGTATAGTAGCAGGAAAGAGAGGGAGGGAGCGAAAGGAGACTACAAGTGATGAACGATATCAAAACAGAAAAACTGAAACGTGAAGACGAAGATGTTAGTTGAAGACCGTTGAGCATGGAAGCTTCTCAGTTGCGTCAAGTGACTTGCCAGAAATGGCAGAATACCTATGATGATGATCACATGAAAACTTATCAAATTATTTGTGAAAATCAAAATGGTGTTTCATGACCTCTCTTCTCCACATCCTCTCTTCCTGCTTTCTGTTTGTTTGTAAAGGATATATATATATATATATATATATATATATATATATATATATATATATATATATATATATATATATATATATATATATATATATATATATATATATATATATATATATATATATTGCATGTTCTTTCACTCCACCGAATCGTTAACGCATATGGTTTTGATGAGAGAAATAAAATCTCCGGTGGTAACTTAGAATCGAGAGGCAAGTAAGAAGGCATTTGAACTAAGAAGTAATGAACTATGGGATGATATACAGAAGCAATGTGTTTGCGAGTCGATAAGCATTGTTCATGTGAAAACGCACACCATCTGTTTTAGACAGAGTTTTGATTCATTGTGAAAAGGTTAGGTCTACTGTAATTATTTTTAACTAAATTTGCTTGTATTCAATATTACTTTCATGTGGCGATAGGAGAGAAAAAAATATGTTAAGCTTTCAAAAAAAAAAAAAAAATCAAGATTTTAACGTACCTACACGTTTCATAGCACCTACATACCGAAAAAGTGAATTTGCTAGATCTGTCCGTTCGATCTCTAATGTATGTACACTCGCCTGGATAGCTATACTGTTCAACGTAACAGAAACTAATTTTAACATTACGGTTTTTATAAGATTTTCCAGTGTTTTTTAAATGATAATCTTTCTACTATCTATATAAACAAAAATGAAATTGACTATGTTTGTGACTTAATATCTCTTGAACCAGCCGACCGATCTCGATCAAATTTTCAACGTAGATGAGGTTCGGACCTGGAATAAATTTTATCATTTCACTTTGGCCGTGCAACTTAGGGAAGGGGGGAGGTGAGATATATATAGAAATGATCGAAAATGGCCGATATTAGTGTCGAATCCATAGTTTTCGGAGTCGCTGAGACGAACAACGACACTTACGATGCTGTTCAAGTCCAAATTCGGCCCACAATGGAAATATTTAATTTTTATTTATATAAATTATTATTTTCTGATTTTCATTATATATTCTCTCTTTCTATCGATTTGAAAGCACTTCAGTAATAGTAAAAAGTGACTGACTAACGGAACATATTATTCATCTTTGTTATTTTAACCCAGCGAAGCGGGTAATTGACGTTAGTTAGAAATGAGAGTAGTTTACTGGAAGATGAACATTTTATAAAATAAAAATGCTATTTTTCTCGTAATCAGCTCTAGCGTTTTCTGTTATTTTTTTCATAATAAAAGTTTTCTCACTAATAACTAATTCTACAATATGGAATAAGTCATTTCTCATGAAAAGTTCATAAGGGGTAGCTTAATCTTTGGGTGAGTTTACTTTATTATTTTATTATTTATTTTTAATTTTTATTATTATTTTATTATTATTTATTTTTAATTTGATTAATGAAGTATCAAATTTTCTGTCTGGCCAAATACAATGTTGGCCAATTTCGTTCATATTCCATAAATAAATATTTCACTAATAACCTTATAAAGTTGTCCAACTTGCTTATGATAAAATCCACAAGGGGTAGCTTGCTCTTGGGGAGTATATTCTTCGGATGACTTTTCCGAAAACGCCTCATATTTTTTTTTTTTTTTCATATTTCATAAACACAATAAATATTTCTGTAATAACTTGAATTACAATTAATTTAACTTAATTTAAGAATTCGGAGGGAGAAAGTTTAATGTGGTAATTTGTACTTTAAAAAATCGCACAACATGGGGAATCATCCAAGCAGATATAGTTGGAACAAGACGACAACTCAAAAACTGCGCAGTGTATATAATATAACGGAAGACGCTGTAAGTAATGACTCAATTAGAATATATTATACAGTCTACCAGGAAACATAAAATTTCTTTCATGCAGAAGAAAAAGGATATTTACAGGATTAAACTATTATCTCATGTTTTCTCTCCTTGACAGTTCTTTCTCACTATTTTTTCCCCCTTAAACTTTAAGTTTTCTTTCTTCACTTCTTTTTGTTTAAAAAGGAAAAAGAATAATGAATAACAAAAAGACTAAAGTGCTTTTGGATGCATAATATCAGTCAGAGTAATTGAGCATCCTGCCAAACAATCTGTGTTCCGGTATTTAACAGTTTAATAACGACTTTTTTCCTTTCTTTCTTTCTTTTTCTTAAATAGAAAAGAAAAAAAAATACTTCATTCATGATTCTCAAAAGATTCGTGTGAAGTAAGATCATTCAGGATATATATCGTCTTTTTTATACATAGATTGTTTATTCTTGTCTGTGTTGCATTTAAGATTTCCTGTACTGTGGGCTTAGTTAACGGATATATTTGTATGTATAGTTTGCAATTTAGAAATACTTTACATGTCAACATGAATCGACGACCACACCTCCCTCCTCTTCCTCCTCGTCCTCCCACAAGACGGTTGGTTGGAAGGACGCTATGTGTGTATGTGTGTGTGTGCGTACGTACGTACTTGTGCTGTTTGGTGAGTATTCTGTGTGATCTGCATAATGTATCGTATAATAACAACTACTTACAACTTAGTTTCATTTGACGCCACTAGGTGGCTGAATGAGGCAAGCAGAATCATAGTAAATGTCCTATTCTCTGCGTTATCAATATGTAAATTGTAATATTTCTACTTTGTGAGTGGGTATGAGCAATTTTTCTCATTCATATTGCGCTTTTTTAAAAGTGAAATATGCATCAGTCTTCTATATTTTTTAAATTAATCTATAAAATTTTGATTCAATCACTGGCAACTAAGCTTTATTTCATCTTCGTTAAATAACATTGAAACAAAATTAGAGATACGGACGGTGCATGAATAAACAATGCATTCGTTCAGTACCGACTCTTAAGAATAGTTATATCGATAAAATTTTAAGTTTTCTTGCTACAAGATAAAGAAGAAATCTTACATAATGTACTAATTGCTGTATTTAGCTTCTAGAAGCCATATGAAACTTTCTTCCCTTAGCTTGTAGCATACACGTTTTAACCGATATAATTTCCCTCAAGAACCGCCATTAATTATTTTAGTAGTAATTCCCTTTGTTACAATTTGTTGAATATTAAGAACAATTGAGTGACGACAAGTTTATCAGTGTTTGATATTGAAATTTTACTACGAAACTATTTTATAGTCTATATAAATAATTAATATATACCTACATTGAATTGAATTTTATGGTGTATACCCCTAATTTTATTTTCATAAAAATTCTGTTAATAAATAACTATTAATAATAGATATTGATAATAGCAATTACAATTTTCACAGCATTACTTTTTATGGTTTATAAATAGAACGAAATGTCTAGCGTACCCGCGTTTGGTGCATGGGGTCTCGGATGCGATCCCCAGTGTTGAAATTTGAACACATTACACTGGTTCGGGTTCCACCACTGTAGATCCACATCCCATATAGCCTCGGCGATTAAACGGTACGCTAAACTTCAATGAACAAATAAAACACAAAGAAAATATCTTGAATTGATAACTAGTATATCACCTGATGGTATGCAACCCACTCTACAAAATTAAATATTTGGTTGTCTATTCTCCAGGGAATACAAAAAGCTCCGATAACATGGATAAGCATTTAAAAACTTCTTGTAAGTATATGTTGGGAATGGAAGGGAAGCTACTTCACCAAATATACCTGTTTTCAGCTAATGGCCCTGCTTTGAAATTTAAAGTTAAGTTTTTCTCTGTCATGAACAGTTTTTGTCTTGTAAACTTTAAAAGAAATTTTGAAATCAACGTTTCAATAATCATATAGAATAATATACAATATTTGAAAGACTTCTTCCAATTTGATGTATAGAGTAGAGTGGTGTGCATTCCTGTTTCTGATCGGGGAATAAGTCATGAATAGTAATACACTCTTTGGCATTGTCAAATGCAAGGTAATATTAACATGGGAAACGTCATAGGTTTCCTCGAAGTTCTCCAGTTTTCTTCCACATCGTCATTTCACGAATTATTTCATAATCATCTATCTTCTTTAGCCTAAATGACATAATCGTGGGACGTTAAAGACCTCATTTTTGCACATGCTCGGGTAAACTGCGGCTGATTGATTTTCAGTAATATCTGTGAATCGTGGCAATCATTTTTCCGTGCTATGCCTGTTATTTTGTGTAATAATAAAGGAAGAAGAAAGAGAGAACTGAAAATTCCTATGCTATAGAGCTGTTTAGGTAATTTTGAATTATATTCGAAGTTCTAGCAAACATACCTAGTTGCGTTCAACGAATGGTTTGGACACTAAAACCTAGGTAGTGGACAGAGCTCCTTCGTGGCTAAGCGGTTAACGTACACACCTTTGGCGTGGGAGATCCGGGTTCGATTCCCGACGGGAGCTCATGTGGTTCAGATTCCACGTTAATCAGTAGGTCCACGTCTCATATAATCTCGCTGCTGAAAGGGATGTTAAACTCAAAATCAACTCAACTCAACTTGCTAGTGGACACTAAGACCTATCCTACTACTCTATTCTATATTGATAGCTATGTTTTCAGAAGATATTTTCATCATGTACCAGCAGCAATCCGTAATCATAAGTACATTCTACTTTGTTTTGGTTCATTTTCTCCATTATTTTAAACTCAGATTAAATCCTCTACACTATTTCTTTTATTTATATGATGAATTCTTGAAAAAAGAAATATCAACACGGAAAGTACAAAATGAGCTTTTATATTTATGCCATACCATTAGTAGTTTCCAACCTTTTCACATGGAACCTTTTTCGTATAGCTTGTAAATTCCATGCTTCCCGATTGACCTAGCATCACACATATATTTAGTGCATGATTAGATTTCAAATTGAAGTGCATTTAAAATTTTCACATTTTATTTCTTTTGCAATAAATTGCTAGTTTTTGATGCAACCTAGACCAACCGTTATACAACGTACAATATTCTGAAATTTGTTAAAAATTTCAACCACAAATCTCGTTCCTTTCTGTCTGTAATATTTTGCCTTTTTATTACAGTTTTAAATAGCCTTTATGCTTTTTTTTATTAATTCTGTATCTCAAACAAAATCTTATGATTATAGTCAAGAATACCGATGTTCAATATTTCCTTCGTTCTAAATTTTAAATGTGTATTGTAGAAGTCGAACGAGCTGCCTGCATCGCTTACTCTTACATCAGAAGAGACAAAACAACGTTTTTCCTTGACTCACGTATTACTCTTTTCTTGACCTAATACAAGAATTGAAAAATTGCCCATCTTCATTTGGGAAAGAAACTGAGATAACGTTGTCTAAGGTAATGCTATCTATCGCATGGTTTCTTCCGTTTCATTCTACTCTCTTTCTTCATTCTTGAAGTATTCATTTGAATTTATTATATTTCTTCTATGGAATCCGGGAGTTCAATGCCGCATTCACAAAAGCTCTCCGTTCACTCCTGTTCTTAGCCGACTAGATCCAGCTTCTACTTTGTATTCCTATTTCTGCGAGATTAATTTTAATATTGTCCTTGCGTCTGTGCTTAGAATTTCCTAATTCTTTTTTTTTTCCCCAATTGGGTGTCCAGTTAACAAATTTTGAAAATATTTGTACTTTCTTCTATTCTGGCTATATAGTTTTTTTTCATTTGAATCTCCTAGACTTAATGATTCTTACAATGTTAGGTGAACAGTGTAAATTATGCAGCTCTTCATAAGAAAGTTTCTGCTATTATCCATTCCCGTCCTCCTTGGGACATAATATTCGCCTACGCATTTTATTTTCAAATACTTTGTTTTCAATCTGTGTTCTTCCTCCGAACTAAGGGACCATACAGCACAACAGACATAATTATTGTTTTATATATTTTATGCTTCAAAATCTTTGACAGAATTCGCGAAGGCAAAAGATTTTTGAACTGAATAATAACACGAAATCCTTGTTTTCAGTCGGTATTTAATTTCTTCCGTGATATGGTTTTGGTCTGTTAATGTTGATTCTAGGTTTTTGAAAATGTGCGGTTTGTTGTAAGTATTACTTGATATTTCAACATATCCATAATTTGCATATTATATACGGTCACGAAATTTCCATTTATTTAATTTTGTCTGCATTTACTTCTAAACCCATATCTCTGGAGACGTTTAATAAGACCTCTTTCTATTTTCGTCATATTATCTCATATCAGATTGACATCATTAGCATATGACGCAACATGATGAGTGCCACTCAGTTCTAGAAGTCTAGGCCTATTATGCTATCTTTGATACTTTTCTATAGCGTATTCCAAAACAAAATTGAATAATAATGGCAACAATTCATGTCCTTTTTTCAGGAAATTTAGGGACCAAATATTTTATTTAATTGCCAATAGAACTTCATATGAGTGGATTTACTCGGACTATGTATTCATGGGAGCACCATAAATGAGTGACAGAGCGCTCACCTCTGGTCCCTACTTTGTTCCCCAGAGAGTTTTTCGGGATTCCCCAGTTAGCTCTTACATTCTGATTCCATAATCACTCATTCACTGATCACATTCGTCTACCTTAGCACAATGGGTATAATCGTGAGACATTGAACTAAAAAAAAAAAAAAAATCATCTCGTGTATTCATGATTCCTTCTACTTTATCAGTAGCTTTTTAAAATAATCTAATCCATAGAACTTAACCATAAATTGACGTAAATAAATATGATTATTAACATCAAGATATATATGCTAATGATAATGTAAGTGTCCATATAGCATTTTGTATTCTATACAATGTGTTTACTATGTGGGAGGTTTACATGTTGACAACCAATACGAATTACAACCAATCAATCAACTGGCAACACTGTACGGTACAACTCGTACAGTACAAAACATATGACTCTTGTCTCTACTAAACATAAACTGTATATTTTTTTTTTTATTGTTTTCTTTTTCTCATGGGTTGCTATAACATTCCTAATCCTCCCCTTCCATCAAGTAAGGTGAATGAAAGTGACAGATGTGGTGGTGGGAGTGAGTCCGTCCCTTCTTGATGTGAGCGGCTTTAACATTTTCAAAAAACA
This sequence comes from Thermobia domestica, assembly GCF_964235325.1. Taxonomy (NCBI): domain Eukaryota; kingdom Metazoa; phylum Arthropoda; class Insecta; order Zygentoma; family Lepismatidae; genus Thermobia; species Thermobia domestica. The sequence goes on from NC_137458.1 coordinate 121,551,784, forward strand.
TGTCAGCAAAAGCAACCTACCTGTAGAGAAAGAAGACGAAAGAGAACTAACTACCACCAGTACCACCTACCTGGCTACAGGTAATTATCGAAAGAGGGTGATCTAGCTAACTGTACAGGAGGTATTTATTACACGTTTTTCATTCATATTCCTTTCTTGTGACAGGAAACATTGACTGCCTCTTGTGACTGCCTCTGTGAGTACACAACAATATACAAACCGCCGGAAGACACCAACGCACCATCAGTATTTGGTATTATTTATGGCACATGACTGCTCATAAAAGTGCACTTACAAAGACAATATAATTAATTGAATGTAATACTTTGTATAAAGATAGAGAGAAATAACCTACAGAACCGTGGCGAAAGGAAGACATGACTTCATAAATACATAATTAATAAATGTTTGTTCGTTTATTAATTATCAGCTGAAATGCCCGTTCTTCTCACTCAAAGAATAAAGTTCGTACAAAATGTTTGAAGGGTATATATGAATTCCCCTCCCCCTTAGGATATTTATTTTAATGAAAGCGACATGGTCAACCAATGTGTGGTTGGTCCAAGTATTGATATATGCAGAATGTCCTTCACTATTTCTTTTTTAAAAGCAGTAAATTCTTTAAGTGACATAATCAATGTTTAACCAGTCATTAATATTATTACTTCTATACTTATCCTACTGTTTCCTGTTTATCTGTTATGAATACTGTAAATGAGTCTCTTTACCTGTAGTATTCTCTACAAATAATAAATTAAAACCCAGCTCGAGACAAGTACTATGTTCCAAAATTCATTTCAAACAGTTCAGTCATTTTCTCGTGATAATGAGGCAAACAACACTAATTTGAATGGGGAGGAATAAAATACGGAAATTGCCCACTTCCTTCCTTATAAGCGGTATTTACGAAAATGATTGAACATGTGTCAGCTTGTTTTTAATTAGTTTATAAGTTAGGTACCTATGCCTAAGTTAAGAAGCTCTGATATTCTCTATTTTTTGACATAAATTTTGAACCTCCTCCTTCTTAATAGCCTAAAGTATATTGCCTCTTCCTAAAGTTATCTAGATGTATATCAAACCAACAGTATGGATTTATATAGCGGACAAACATTCGTTCAGCTTTATATAATAAGACTATTTTATTATTATTAGATTGAATGTTATAATTGCAAGCGTTATGTTACTTTTTCAATACACATAACCAGAGATGACTACTCATATTTAGAAAAGGGGATGGGGCTACTAGCTCTTACCTATTATAGATTATTTATGCTGAGAATATTATTTAATATTTGTACGTACTAATCACTTCTTGACAGATTGATGGTAAAGCATCTAGATACGTATATTCTTGGTATATTCATAGGAATACATTCAATGCCATAATTTAAGAATACACCTATACAGAAATATGATATATATATTTATTGCTCGAATATATATATATATATATATATATATATATATATATATATATATATATATATATATATATATATAATTTTATAGCTTTATTCAAAGGAGTGAGCTTTAGCCAAGTTTCCTGTAATACATAACCGTTAAATACAGAAAGAAATCTTTGAATTTTTAACGTCCCATGATTATACCCTCTTAGGCTAAGAGAGACGAATGATTACTGCAAATAAATGATGATGGAAGAATTGGGGGAATGATAATGTGGGAGAAAACGAGAGTACCGAATAAACCCACGTACACAATGATATCCACCACGAACTTACTTGGCCGGAGATTGAACCAGGGGCCACACACACCAAAGGTAAGTGCTCTACTGCTGAGCCACCGTGCCTTCCTTCACATGGAAAAAATAGTACTAGAAAGTACTTCGAAGTCCCTTCTTTAAAGCGACAAAAAAGAATTTTTAATTAAAAAATATCAAAATTGTGTATTAAAAAATATCAAGTAATCAACAAAAATCATAATTATATTACATAAGAGGAAAACGTATCATCGTGTTTGAAAGGTACCGGTATATTTTGAGTTACTCTATCCTGAAATATTATATAACCTTGCTTAAGAGATTTGTAATGTTGGTTGTAGAAAGACAAGGTGCATAATTAGAATTTCTTATAACAATCAGCAAACGTCTCAGTAAGTCATACTAATACATAATAGTAAGCAGTCACGTTAATAGATGGTGATACGTGCGCTATCACTTGACTGTCTGACGCTAATAGATGTCGCTACCTGGAAGATTGTTAGGTATAACGGAGTCCTTGAATAATCCCTCGCGTATGGCATGAAGTTTGGGCTGGTTGGTGGACAAACAAAAAAATGTATCCAATTAGCTATTTTAATCAAACACGATTTTAATTTGCAGCGTCACCAGAAGGCTGGAGCACAACTTAGTTAATACGTACAATTTAGAAAGTGATAACGCCATGTGCATTGATCATGATACTCCATAAATATTCTTAAAACTTTTTTTTTTTAATTCTATATCAGAATTTATGTGTAAAATATGAAAAGTTAATATCTATAATACATTTTCTTCGCTGTTTTTACACTTGAGTAACCATTTAGGTTAGATTAGGGTTAGTTTCGAATTTAACACTAAAGCTAAATGAGATATGGTGTGAGTTCCGAGTCGCGAAATTTTAGAATTTAAAGAAATAAATTTATGTTCACCAGATAATACTATAATATTACAAACTATACTCTAATAAAAAAAAATCTAATAAGTGTGTCGCTATGTCGTGAGTGTTCTATAAGTTGTGTCGCCAATCAGTAAAAATTGGGAACCTTTGGATAATGATCAGTTTCAGCTTTTATTTAATTTTTTTTGGGGGGGGAAACGTGGGTCTTGTATTTATAGTGGAAAATATGACATCTACATGTTCATGATGAATTTTTGGTATTCACTCAACGTTGTGAGGCAATTGGGTGAGCTGCTTGAGTTAAGAAGTACGAATTCTTGCCTAGAGGCTAGGAAATAACTAGAGAGATGCCTAGAGAGATGACGATGATATGCTAGTCGAACTAAAAGTCTTCTCATATGTAAGTCGTAAGCTTTCATACGTCAGGATAGTTTAGTTAACAGTTTGTGCGAATAAAATCATTTAGAAATTAAGAATTGTAAGTGGCCCAGCGTAGTCGCTAACGCTCTCGACTTCGGTGCGAGCGGTCCCGGGTTCGGTTAACAGTAGATGTACTCGGTCGAAAAAGTATAAAAAGTTTTTTCAAGTTAACTATCCGGAATGAGGTTCTCCTGAGTTTTCTTCATGCACACCAGGCAAATGCAGGGGTGGTCCCAGGCCGCTTCCTTCCTTTCCCAATCCTTTCTTTCTTCCCTTTCCCCGGATGGTGTGCTTTCAGAGGGACGTCATCCCTCAAAAGTGACGGGCGAAATGGCCTTAGATGCCGAAAGCCAGAAATCTAAATCCTAAATCCTTACGAATTGTAAATAGGTGTAAAAAAATCGCAGCTACCTGTCTTTTCTTTTTTCTCCAAAACATTAAAACAGTAAACAGTCCTTGATTTTTTTTTTTTTTGGTCCAGCGCATTGTGCAATAGATTAATGTAATTACAAGGATAAATACTTATACAAGTATCTGGATAACATGTTCCAGTTAAACAATGAGAATAACTTTTTCTCATGTTCAATGTCATGAGCTTATAGAAGAATTTACTTCATGATACGCTGGGAAAATAAACTAGTAATACATGTATCTTCAATAATTGAATTGTATATGCCAAGCAACATCGTCGTACATACTAATGGCATTGATACGAGGGTTGCTATATATATTTCTGGCCTAGGCAACACTAAGTGTTGCCAGGTGCAATCTGACATTTCCATTGGAAAGTTTGACATTTTGTAGCATAAATGTACTCAGAACTTTTTGACTTACGACAATTTTTTTTTCTTTTACAGGTACTTGAAGAAATCAACTTGGCAAAAAAATGGAATTAACTCGTGAACATTTTCGTGCGATCATTTTTCACAACTTTCGACGTGGATTATCACGACAAGAGTGCATCGATGAACTTAAATCTTTGTATGGCGACGAAGCACCATCCTATAGCACTGTGAAAAACTGGTACAACGAATTCAATCGTGGCCGACGCTCGCTCAAAGACGAATTCCGTGAAGGTCGTCCAAAAACAGCCGTTGTGCCAGAAAACATCGATGCCGTACGTGAACTGATAATGCAAGACCGTCATGTGACTTACCGTGAGATAGAGGCATGCCTAGGCATTTCTTCCACCAGCATACATTCGATATTGCATGAACACCTGGCCGTAAAAAAGGTTTGTTCTCGTTGGATCCCGCACAATTTGACAATCGCTCAAAAGAAAGCTCGTGTGGATTGGTGTAAAGAAATGCTGAAAAAATACGATCGCGGTGCTTCAAAAGACGTTTATAAGATCGTCACAGGTGACGAATCATGGATCTATGCGTATGAGCCCGAAACAAAACAGCAATCGACCGTGTGGGTCTTCCAAGACGAGCCAAATCCAACGAAAGTTGTTCGTGGAAGAAGCACTTCGAAGCAAATGGTCGCCTGTTTCTTCGGCATAACTGGTCATGTGGCGACTGTTCCGCTTGAGCAACGTAGGACGGTCAATTCTGAGTGGTACACCACCATTTGTTTGCCTGAAGTCTTCGGAGAAATTCGAAAAATGAACAAGAGAAGACGAATCATTGTGCACCATGACAATGCGAGCTCTCACACATCGGCTCAAACCAGCGCATTTTTGACCGGCCAAAACGTCGAAGTGATGGGTCATCCGCCGTACAGCCCTGACTTGGCACCCAATGACTTCTTTTTATTCCCACACATCAAGAAAAAAATGCGTGGTCAACGATTTTCGTCGCCAGAAAATGCTGTTGAAGCATTCAAAAACCATGTTTTGGAGGTGTCTCAATCGGAGTGGAAAAAGTGCTTCGAAAATTGGTTTGAGCGCATGCAAAAGTGTATAAATCTTGATGGAGAATATTTTGAAAAACAATAAAACCATTTTCGTTGATAAATATTCGTATTTTCATTATTAGGCCAGAAATATATATAGCAGCCCTCGTAAAAAATGCTCACAAATTACTGTTTAGGTAATAAATTTCCCCCTTATATTGTGGTCCATTGTCTCATGTAAGGTCAAATTCTTATATTTGATAATAATTTTATTAGTATGTAATCTAAACATCTATTTCTCAGTTTATAACCGTTGTGTTGGTATTCATTACGAACTAAATTGTCTAGTCACGTTTATATTGCTTCTGTACACAGAAGTTGGAAACGAATTAGAAGACGAAAAAAAAAAAGATATCTCAGTGTCCTTTCTTTGATATAAAGTGTCATAATTTAAGATAATCATAAAATGTTGTAATTCAGTGTTGCACATACATATGAGTTCTAGCTGCACCCTTTTTCCTCTTCTTTTCGGAAGACAGTGGCTATGAATATCTTCTTTCACACAAAGATTATTGTTACTATTATAACATTAAATAGAAATATGTGTATGTGAGAAATAAAATATATATAAGTAAAATATATATATAAGTAGATTTGTGTTTTGGTTGAGTTCAGGGAGGCAATAACGTGTGTTCAAGTGCTCTGCATTCAGAGAAAGGCGACCACAGTTTAACACCTACACAAAATAGATGATATAGTCGGTGTTATAAATAAATACACATAATAACCAAACATAAACGCGCTACAGCTGAGCTCGGAAAACGAACTCACACAGTGCATTTGTGCCTCCCTGTCAAAGACAAGTGCAAACATACAGGAAAGGGTGAAAACCTGCTAACAGGTAAATATAGCCATCATCATCCATTCCATCCGTTTGCCAGGTGCTGCATCAGTCAGAAGAGAACCACCGGTCAAGGTCATATTAATATTTAAAAAAGACTTGGGGAGAGAAGGGGTGTTATATATATCAAGTTAAGTTATATATACTGATACCAAAAAATATAATTTAAAAAAAAGATCTGTAACGCGAACGAAACCTACGTCTATCTAAATAGTCTGATCACCGTGATGTGATTATAGTATCAACACCAATTCAAAACGAAAAACACAATACAAGTGTAATTAAAACAGTCGATTTGCATTATTTGATGAGGTACGTTTGTTTTTGGTGGTGGTGGGGAATCAACAAAGGGATTCTTATGATAAGTACCAATGAAGACTCTATTTAATATGTGTCTGTTAAAAGAGCCATTGTGTAGCTTCTGAAAGGGGTCTTTCTTGTATATATTGAAACATCAAGCGCGGGAAACACTTGGAGCAGATTGAGAATACATAGAGAAGAAAGAAAACAGGATATCGTGGTCAGTTCCTTGTGAATTATTAAGTAAATACATAATATCCTTGTGGCATTTCGATATTCGATTTCGAGATTATTTACTTTTATGGGACCATATTCCCCCCTCAAAATTATAGTTTAATACAATAGTGACAATTCAGGTTTTTCTTGGAGAGGGAAAGGCAAGATCCTTGTATATAAGTCGAATTTCACGTTTTTTTTTTTTTTGTTTTTTTTTAAATAGTATGTTATGATAAAATTAAAATGTATACATTCCTCAAACTTGAGGACGAAGAAATTGTCCCCCCTGAAACCCAAATGGTATGCTTAGTTTAACAAGATTTGTCACTCGTTTTATCAAATATCGCTATGTCAAACTCCTATTGAATATTGAAGCTAATCCTCTTTTTATCCCCTTTTCTTTCTTTTTTTTAACTCTCGTGACTTCTCGTGACTATATGCTTTTGAATGAACTAGTATTCGTTTTCAATGCCTTACATATAGTGTGAAGAAATTTCAATGCTGGATAATTGTGACGTCATCATAAAGTGTGCATTCAAGTTTTAAGCCTATTCGTCAAGTCGCAAGCGAAAGTCACGAGAGTTTTAGGAAAAAAGAAAGAAAAGGTGATAAAAAGAGGATTAGCTTCAATATTCAATAGGAGTTTGACATAGCGATATTTGATAAAACGAGTGGCAAATCTTGTTAAACTAAGTATACCATTTGGGCTTTCGGTAAAATTTCCTCGTCCTCAAGTTTGAGGAATGTATACATTTTAATTTTATCATAACATACTAATTTTAAAAAAACGTAAAATTCGACTTATATTATTTCTTGTCTTTCAATTATTACAAAAAATAAGACAAAAGCGGTTAGGGGTTTAATAAACGCCCTCAAGTATAACATAAGCCTCGTGGCCAGAAGCACCATTTTCAGATTTTAGTGGGTGAAGGGGTATGATTTTCCATCGACATAAGAATTCTACATTTTTGTTAGTATATTTGTAGGGATATATATATTGATTAAAAGAATGTGTATATCTCAAACTCAAGGAAGGCCTGGAACAATTGCCTCCCTGTCTTCCCTAAATCATGCCCCTGCTCGTAGTCATAAATCAGATTCCCGTGTGTGAATCAGGTGAAATAGAAAATGACACACTCTTGACAATATAGTTAGTGTACTCGCCCTTAGCGTGGGACACCTGGGTTCGATTACCGATGAGAGTTCATGTGATTCGAATTCCACGTTAAACTTTATTTTTCCGTATCATTTAGGCTTGGTGTTGAGAGGGACGTTAAACCAAAATTTTGAAGTAACATAAGCTTATGTATGCAAATGAATTATTTAACACATATAATTCATTGACGTTCTTTTTAGGTTGAAACCTGTATTACATGCTTTAATAAATAATATTTTGTCTTTTCTTCTTTATTTGTTTACAGGCTTGAGTAAATCTTATCAAAGAAAAACTTTACCTTTGCAAAACTTTAGTACTATTAAAACCGAACTAACAAGAACCTTACATTTGTATCCAGTGGCGGATCCAAGGGGGGCTATAGGGGGTATAGCCCCCCCTTGACACTCAGGTGTACACTGGATAAAATGGACTTCAATCCTGCTTTACACTGGATAAAACGGCAAAATATGGTTTAGCTCCTCCCTTGATCATATCCTAGATCCGCCCCTGTTTGTATCATTAGACATAATATTTGTAGCTTATCGCCTTTCTTGGCATATAATGCAGAACAGTGTGAAATAATATTCAATTAATCAGTTAAAAATAAGTACGAGATAAAATGCAAGTAGAGACGTAGCGCAGAGAATGTATGAGTATTAAAACAACGAATGGATTGCAGATGAACGATAGAATAAATCGAATGACGTAAAATACAAAAGAAGTTCCATTACATATTGTGAAACTACGGAAACCATACAAACTAAAAGGATCAAATATTCTAATAGGAACTGAAAGATTGAATAGTTTTGGTTTCAATAGGCGGATGAGAAGTAAGATGGAACCTACACTTGGAATGCTGAATATATATATATATATATATATATATATATATATATACAATTTCTCGTTATCTCTTACCGTTCTGCCTTAATAAACCAAACCAAACCAAACCACTTGGCCTAACATCCCTTTTCGTGAGCCTGAGCAGATCTAACGCCATCTGTTAACTACCGGCTCAAATACTTCCAGCCTATCGACTAACAGGTGGTCATCGTGCTGAGTTGCCTTGTCTCTAACAGACGTATCAAGAGTTTCCTAGATCTAGTCTTTTATTCACGTGATCCCCAGTTTACCTCACGACACTGAGTGGATGTCTAAAATTGGGCAACGCCGACCGAAAATTGAACCCAGGATCACACGGACGTGATTCCAACGCTCCACTAGACTACCGTTTCCCCGTTATTTCTCTTGCAGAGATCAATATTTACTCTGGAAAGGGTAGACGACTTCTAGTTACAATAAATAGATTTAGAGCTCGTTGAGGATCAATGTCAAAAAACTGGAAGTTATAATGGATTTCAACGACCACTGTTGGTTGTAGATGGATGGCGGATTTTATGTTTTTGGTCCCGTTTAGTAGCGAGATTCTACGAGACGTGGGCTTACAGCTTAGTGTAGGATCTGAAACACATAAGCTCCCGCCGGAAATCGAACATGAATCTCCCGTGCCGAAGACCCATACGCCACGAGGAAGCCCACTTTTGGTTTTAGTATACAGTGATAACAGCAGAGAAAGGGTCTATTCTTAACGTGTTAAATTTCTCATGAATGAATCTTTTCTCCCTATCTATTACTGATTTTGCTCTATTGCGATTAACATTGAAACCGGAAATGATAGATTTCTATCACTTCCGGTTGGAACAGAAGAATAAGGTTGGACATGAAATCAATTCTTGGGATGCTGAATCCACATTAGAAAACAATTTCTCGCTCTCTCTTGCCGTTTTTTTTTTCTGTGACACCTGTCGATAGACAGACGAACGAACGGACATAATAGTCCGGGATCCACAGTACATGCCCGTAAAAATTTGTGGGTGCACGGAATTTTATTGTTGCATCGTGTTCTTCGTCCTATCGCTTTCTATTTTTTCTTGGGTAGACATCTCAATTATGGTGCATGGCGTCCTTGGTTCGATCCCAGCCCTCGCCAAGTGAACTTGGTGGTGGAAAAACACCGTGTGCGTGAGTTTCTCAGGGTTCTCCCGTTTCCTCCCACTTCTTCATTCCATCATTTCATTCATTTCTCATCATGACCGTCTGCTGGCCTAGCCGGCATAACTGTGAGACGTAAAACTTAAAGATTTCATTTTTATTTTTGGAATTGATTGAATTTCTTAACTTGATTTAAAGGGTTAAGAGAGAAGATTATACCTACTCTTAGAACACCAAATCCATTTTTAAGAATGCTTCTAGCTTTCTCTTATCATTTTTACTCTATGTAGATCAATACTGAATCAGAAAGTTGGATTTCCATCACTTCCAGTTCAGTAGAGGGTTAGAGATGGAGATAAAACGTACTTTTGAGATGTTTAATTCATTAGGAAACCACTTCTCACTATATTTCACTATTCTTGATCTATAGTGATGAACGTTGAGGCTGGAAATGGCTCTACCATTTTAGGTGCATGGATTACCTCCATCAACGAATTTGTTTTCTAATATTTGACTCTCTACATAATGGTCAAAATGGATGGTAATTTATCCAGTAGTATCACTGATTTTTTTTTTTTTTTTTTTTTTTTTTTTTTTTTTGTCTCCCGAATACACGGACAGGTAGGGTAACATATGAGGAGTTTTGAGAAATCTAACTTTAAAAAAGAAGAACGTCATTTTCCACCGGAAAGAACAGCCAGAAAGCCAAATCAACTGAAAGAAAGAGATAAATATTATTGCCCCTGTAGTACTAGGTCAGGCAGGAATCGATTAAAAGGAAAATCTGTGACGATCGTACCCAAGCACCATCTTAATCAGCTGTGACAATCTAATTAGATTCAGTTTGTTTCCTCAGTTGACATCCATCAAGCTCTTCATCGTCTCAATGTGAAGACCTCCATGCCCTACTTACGGTATCATTGCTTGCAAAATATTGAGTTTTGTTCTTCGTTACATGGATAAATAAGATGTGAAAAGGAATAAATGGATGGAAAGCTACGTAGAAAAAAAAAAAAAAGTTAAACAAAGGTTGAGCCTGACAGACAAAATAGTATTCTTTAAGAACTCTTCCGCTGATCACAAATTTTCCACCTGCCAACATGGTTCAAAGACATTTGATTGTTGTTAATTTGACCTCATTAGGGTAAAGTTAATGACCAAATCGTCCCCGCCCATTGGTGGCAAGATCTTTGGGAAAAACTTCACGTTTGCCTTCGTTTATCAGTTCGTATACCTTCATGGCGGGAACCATTGGTAAAGCCAAAAGAAAAGAAAATAAAATTCCATTTTCTACTGTCTTTTGTTGATTTCTATGCGAAAGATTGATTTATTAGTAGCTGTAAATATTGGCATATAGTTACTACTGCATATTCAATACCGGTACAATTCTTTGCGGTTTTACTATAATGACAACTATCATTAGTCATTATGAGGGAAGCATGTCAGTTCTTGCAAGATGAAATTACTGAGTCAACGTCTTAATCTTCAAGTTGCTAAATCAGCAGCCATAACATAAATACTTATAGCTTAATAACTTGAAAAATTTATGTTGCTTCCATATATTTTATGGAAGGGCCACACATATAATGCAATTATTCCCTGACAATGACAACCAGTAACGGTAGCGCAGGGGATAAATACAACAGTACAAATCAAGAAGGCATCGCATAAGTGGTCTGAGTATTCCTTTTCATGGTTCTACGAATGAAATATTCAACTCTCATTAATTTTTGAAACTGTTTCCTAAACTTTTAAAATTGTTCATGATAACATGAATGTGACATTACAAAAATGAACCTTCTTATGACGATTAATATCTTTATTTAAAGCTAAAGTATTAAAACTTTCTCCATATTTTTGCAAGAAAATGGTCTTTGAGTGAAAGATGGGTGGCCCACTTTTTGTTTGAAGAAGATGTACATTCCAGAGAAGCCAATCAAAGTTTGATCGATTGATTGATTTTTTAAGTTTAAAACTCTTTTCAACACCAGTTATACGAAATGTTTAAACTGCAATTCGAACTACTATAAAGGCTCCGTTCCTGCTCCGGGAATTGAACACGGGACCACATCCACAGTTAAAGCCAGAGCATTGGAAACAGACATAGGGCTATGTACAATGAAATGAAATGAAATCTTTCAGTTCTACGTCCCACGGTTATACCAGCTAGGCTAAAGAGACGATGATGATGAGAAATGAATGGAATGGTGGAATGAATAAAGTGGGAAGAAACTGGAGAACCCCCAAGAAAACCCACGCACACAGTGTTTGCCCACCCCAAGTTTCACTTGGCGCAAGCTGGGATCGTACCAGGGACCCCATACACCAGAGATAAACATTCTATCACTGAGCCACCGCGGCCTTCCAGGACTATATACAAGTATAGAATACTACTTATATATACAACGACATAATCCAATAATGGACAAACTATGGTCCGCGGATCAGACCTGGTCACTCGGAAGGTTCTATCTGGCCCGCTACCTTAATTTGATGAATACAAAGAATGACTAAGGAAAATAAACAAGTGAGTTACATTTCACAGTGTGACACTACAGAGACTTCCAAACTATGTGAATTCAATACTCAGACTTGAAATATTGCATCTACACCGTATAACTATTGGTTGTAAAGGAATAAGGTCAAAGATTGAACCTGTTCCTCGGACGCTAAATCCATGTCAAAGAGCAATTACACGCTCTCTCTTACTGCTTTTTCTCTATGAAGATAAACATTAAAACCAGAAGTGGTAGTTGATGTTTATCACTTCGGTTGCAGAATCCATATATATAAAACTGATTGTCGCTATTTTCATTATATCCGTTAAGCGATCAGTGCTGCACCAGAAAAATTGTAGATTTTCACCACTTTCGGTTTTCACAGATAGATAAAAATCGAGACAAAAGTCATTCTTGGGACTCTGAATCTGTGTTAAAAACAGTTTTATATATATATATATATATATATATATATATATATATATATATATATATATATATATATATATATATATATATACCTTACCGTTTTTGCTCCATGCGAATGAGTATTGAAAGCAGAACTGCTAGTAAATTTCAATTTCTTCCGGTTTCTGTAGAATGCAGATGATAATGATATATTGAGATGCTGAATTGTTTGCTGAAAACCGTTTGTCACTGTCAATTTTCATATTTGTTCTACGCGATCAACGTTCAAATCGGAAAAGATTGGTTTCTACTACTTCCGGTTTTAATAGAGGGTTAACAGAGGAGATAAGACATGTTCTTGGGACACTGAATTGATTGCACAAAAAACTGCTTCTCGGTATCTCTTACTGTTTTTCCTCTATGGACATCAATATTGAAACCGGAAGTATTTGTAAATTTCAACCACTTCCGGTTTTGGTTGAATGTTGTAGATGGTGATGATGCTGAATCATGCTGATGGTGTCGCCATGAGACGCTGAAATGATTGCATAAAACCGCTTGTCACTATCTCTTATTGTTTTTGTTCTACGAAGACAAATGTTCAAACCGGAAATGGTTAATTTCAGCCACTTCTGCTCTGAAAAAGCTGTTAACGAAGGAGATGGAATCTATTCTTGGGACGCTGTTTCGATTGCAAACAGAGAGCGGACACACAGGATATAGCGGTTCTGTAAGACTTCCGACACGTATGCATTTTGAAAGTGAATTATTTTCTCCTTCTTTCCTTTCCTTTTATGTTTGGCTTGGTGACCACAGATTAATTTACTTATTCATCCATATTTCGGAATGTTATGTTAAGTCTTGTTGCTTGTGTAAATTCTATTGGCTCGCCTAAGCCTTTTTCTTTGACCCTCTTCGAAAAAGTTTGTCCATCATTGGATAAGCTATAACTGCGGAACTCAGTCCTCAACATGTGAGGAGACAGCAAGTCAGTCATATATTTTATTGGCTATTGGGCTTCAGAAATTCCATTTTATACTATTTTAAACTATTTTAAGGCGATGACCGAAAAATTTCAACTTCAATAGATCATCTTTAATGTTACAATAATCTACCTAACTATTATTGTTATTATTATTAAGTATTCTGCCTTTTGGCACGTCCTGGGACTAGTGAGATTTTTTTCTTCTTTTCTCTTATTTCTTTTCTTCTTAATTTTCAGTTTGGACATGGAAATGTTTCTTCCATGTTTCTCGATTTTCAGCTTCCTTTTTAACTCCCAATATTTTCTTCTATTTTTCAAATCATCAATCACTTGTGTTCTTCTTCTTCCTATTCCTCGCTTTCCTTCCATTTTTCCTTCTATGGCGGTATGAAGAAGATAATTTCTTCGCAAGATGTGTCCAATCCAATTGGCTTTTCTAAGAAGGATGGTGGCTAGAAGGGTCATCATCTCTCCTGTCTGTTTAGAAACGTCTCGTTTGTTACTCTTTCTGTCCATTTTATCTTCTCCATCTTCCTCCATCACCACATTTCGAAGCTCTCTAAATATTTTTTCTCTAACTTCCGTAATGTGCAAGTCACTGAACCATAAAGTCCAATGCTCCAATGGTCCACTTGACCAATTTCTTCCTTAGTCCAATATTAAGGCTGCTAGTTAAGAGTGACCTTTTCTTGTTGAATGCTTCTTTAGCTGTGGCAATTCTTGACCTGATCTCTTTGGTGCAGTACGCGTCTCTCGTCAAAACACTTCCCAGATATTTGAAATGGTCAACCTCTTCAAGTTTTCTTTGTTCTACTCTGACCCGTAAGGGCGCATTTCCATTGGATATTCTCATGACTTTCGATTTTTCGATATTGATTTCCATTCCATATAGTTTCCCAGTGTCAGCAATTTTGTCAATCATCTCCTGAAGTCCTTCTTTGGTTCTAGCTGTAATAACCGTAGCTACCTACTTAAAGAGGGTTCAATGATTAACTAATGATTTCAGGGAGAAAACTCAAATAAAAGGGTAGTAATTAAATTACAAAGTACTATCATGCTCTTTGTTGCTTGCACTTACACTTAAAACTTATCTATTACATTATTACTCATGATATTGTTCATCATAAAAACAAATAAATAAAACTGGAAGCATAAACTAAAGGGTGTCTGCAAAGCTACTGTGCACTGGAAGTAACACTACTTTGAAATGCTTTCTGTAAAAAATGTTAAAAAACGGACCTCTTCTGCACGTTAGTGTAGCCGAAAATGTTTCTTAGGATATACGTATACAGATGCAATTTGGTTTACAGCTCATGAATTACTTACATAGAAGTATATATTCATAGTGCACAGTAACTTTACAGATATCCTACATAACAGCACGCAGTTTATTAATGTAGGCTCTCTGACAAGTCTACCGTACAATTAGCGATGCATAACGAGAGAAGAAGAAATGCATTCGAAGAAACTTAGTTGAAGAAATCTGAAACAATTATTTTCAAGTTTTAGACAAACTCTCAATTCCACAGAATATTGTACAATCTAATTACAACTAGAACAACACGTAAAATAAAGAAATGAATAAAAAAAAAAAAAAAAGGAGAAAGGTGGCCAACACAGAAAATTATCGGTTTCTGAGAATCTCGATTTTTTCTTTTGATAATGCTCTTAATTCCCAGGGTTTACTCGCCCACTTCAGCAGTTCAGGTCATTAGCATTACTTGACTAACGTTTCTTAACACTACTCATGAAACTCATGTTTGCAGCAGGGGCGTCATTTGGAGAGGATAGGGGCAATTCCCCCTGAGTTTCAGACATCCAAACTATTTAATCGATTGTATACAAAAATAAATAAATAAATAAATAAACTCTTATGTTGGTGGAGAATGTTGCCCCTCCCCAGTGGCGGATCCAGGGGGGCGATCGGGGCAATTGCTCCCCAGAAGAAGGAAGTTTTTTTTTTTTTTTAATTTTATATATAAATAAAACCCATCCCAGAGTTTGAAGCTCTTTAAAAGTAGCTCTAAGTAGCAGTATTACAACCCACAGCCCCCAAGAAGTCCGTCCAGGATCCGCCCCTGCCCCTACCCTGGCAAAATCTGAAATGACGCTAATAGTAGTAGCAGAGTGTTCTACCCAAAGAGTAACAAGAATCAGCGATCATAGGTTGTGAGAAGTTGTCGACTTGGAAAGATGGTTGTTAACAGGTTTTAACTATGTTTTACAAAGAAAAGAAAGAAACCAACACTAAAAAATGGAGTTAGCAGAGTTTTCCCCGGATCCTTCAAACTTCATCACATGCATCACTTTACAATGTGTTCCATCGTATGTTGTCTTTTTCCAGCACGATGATATATTTTAAGTATTAAGACTTTTCTGTTCTGGTGCAGGTCCCTGGTTCGATCAATTTCCCGCCAATTAGCCAAAATTATAGCTTTGAGGCTGCCTAGCTCAAAATCTATGAGACACATCAAATGTGGTTAAAGAACTATTAGAGGAACTTGCACACTCTCTATCTAAATATCTATGTTTCAGAGTTGGGTTGTACCGGCGCACATGATTTTAGAGAGAGAAGTGGAACAGCGGAACCTATACCGCAGCTCCCTCTATAAAATCCGTTGCGCTGATACGTCCTAACTCTGAAACATGGTTATTAGACAATGTACTACTTCCTCTAATATTTCTTTAACCGCCTTTGGTATCTTTCATAGTTTTCGAACCAGGCAGCCGCTCGATTCAAAGTTACAATTTTCTCGATTTCGGTATCTCGTAACTTTGAAACAACGAGTTTTTCGCCCTACATTCATATGGATTTTTTTTTTTTTTATTGTTTAGGTGTGAGAATTTCAGAAGTGAATTTTGACTGCATAATAAATGAACACCCTGTATTACAAACTCAAAGATCTCATTGAGCTAAATAAAATTAAGTGGGATGAGTGTAGATTTTGATGTGCTTTCTTTGAGAAAATTAATCTCTGAAATTCGAAAAATTGATACTGTATACGATAACTACCGCGAAACCTATTAGATCAAAGTTGATATAGAAGTTACATTTTTCATTATGACACTCGGAAAACAACAGTGCGCAGTGTGCTCAATGAGATATAACCCAAAATTATAATTAGCTCTAAAGTTTTAATTTTTTGTTTTAACTTTAATATTGTCCAATGATGACACATTACGTCAATCGATAGTTGGCATCGAGTTGAATAAAATGACATGCATGACATTGAATTCTCATGCGTAGCTATCGAAAAACTCGAAATGAAAAACGAATTTTTATGGTGTCAAAATTGGTATGTCGTTCGCTACCAATAATAATTGATGATAGTTATTCTACTGGAACGTATATTTTTAACTGTATAAACAGTGGACCATGAAGCTTCTCAGTTGCGGAAAATGACCTGCCAATAAATAATACCTATGATGATGGTGATGATTAGAGACCGGATGTTTAGGCATTAAAAACCTGGAAAACAGGCAGGCAAATATGCACTTAAAATTTAAAAAAATAGGCACTAAAATGTAACTCGAAATAATGAAGATAAATATTCAATACAATTAAAAAATTCAAGTCATAGGTAATATTCAAAGATTAGAGAAACGCATCTTTGTTAATATCTTCCTTTATTGTATACATAAAACGAAGCTTGACATGTATTACATGTATATTTGGTAAATACATTCTATAAAGAACTTTATCACTACACATAACAGTCCAAATTGTATACACTTTATCAGTACACACAGCAGTCCAAAGTTTTACAGCACTTTATCAATACACATAGCAGTCCAAAGTTTTAGGCATCTTATCACTACAAACAGCATTTTATTTCTCGGAAGAGGCAGGATCCTTTCTTGAAATACTAAATTATATATTTTTCCCAATAGTGTTATTTTGAAGAAAATGCATAGAATAATCAATATTAGGCACTAAAGCAATTATTTAGGCAGGAAAGGGCGAAATAGACAAAATAGGCAAAAGAAAATTTTCTTGAATTGAATCTATACCCCCATATAAACTTTAAATCGTTATTTTTGATCATATCTTTAATATTAAAGAGTAGGTATTTTGCCTAACATCCGGTCTCTTGTGATTATATATATATATATATATATATATATATATATATATATATATATATATATATATATATATATATATATATATATATATATATATATATATATATATATATATATAAACTATATACTGTATAAAACTACATGAGCTGACATAAAGTATTAAGCACTTCTTGCAGGGCTACAATGATTAAATTTGGCATGATTATAACTTTCCGGAACTAACCGACAGGAAAATTGCCAAAAGTGTTTTTTTTAGGGGGTCTAAAGAGGAGATTAAGAATTTCCCCATGTTATTTAAATGGGCCTTTTTTTGGATTTATAATCTCATGTTTTCGGTACTTAGAATTTTAATAAAAACTTGAAATTCGGTATGCTTGTACGTTTTCGTTAGTACTACCTAAGTAAATCAGTAAAAATAAAAAAATCTAACTTTAGAGTGGTTTTATGGGGAATTGAACAATTTTTCCCATATTATTTATATGGGACACTTTTTACACCCCCGAGTTATTGAGCACTTCCTGTAGGGATACAATGATTAAATTTCACGTGGTTGTAGCTTTTCGGGGCAAATCCACAGGAAGATTGCCAAAAGTGAACATTTTTAATTTTTAGGGGGTCTAAAGATTGGATGAAGAATTTCCCCATGTCATTGAAATTAGCCTTTTTTTGGACTTATAATTTCATGTTTTAGGTACTTAGAATTGGAATAAAAACTTGAAATTCGGTATGCTTGTACGTTTTTGTTAGCGTTACCTAAGTGAATCATCAGAAATAAAAAATTCCAACTTTATAGTGGTTTTATGGGGAACTGAAAAACCTTTCCCATGTTATTTATATGGGACGTCTTCTACACCCCAAAATGTTTAGGCACTTCCGGCATGATTAGAATGATGAAATTTGACATGATTGTAGCCTTCCAGGACTAACCGACAGGAAAATTGCCAAAAGTGAATATTTTTAATTTTTTTTTAGGGATCTAAAGGGGGATGAAGAAATTCCCATGTTATTTAAATGGGCGTTTTCTTGGGAAACAAAATCTTTTCGTTTCCTTTTTCAATTATCTAAAAGATACGATAGAATTGTGGGTGCAAGAGGTGCGAGGCCGTAAGGCGAGCAAAGACAGTGTGTGGGGGCGAAGCCCTCGGATGGGCAGATTCATGAAATATGAAGAGAAAGTTCACGAAATTCACTGTTGATGCAAAGGACGATAGATAAGAAATGCGAGGCCTGCACTGTTAAGATATAAGATTGCACTGTTAAGTAGCAGACTGTGTCTATTGTCATTTGTCTTCTCCTAACAGTGACACACACACAAACTGCAGGGTGACCCAAAAGTAGGTATACAATCTTGTACTGATTTGACTTATAGCATTTTATATACGTCTGTACGAGATGGGTTCTGAGAAATCTCGATGAAGAGCACAAGCAAAACTGTATGAGAATCTGTTAACGTTATGTTAACGAAGGTGAAGCGTTTCTCAGGCGAATCGTCACTGGAGATGAAATTATGGATTCATCACTTTAAACCAGAGAGCAAAGGCCAGAACATAGAATGGAAGCACCCCGAATCTCCCGTCAAGAATAAATTTAAGAGTCAACCTTCTGCAGGTAAAGTGTTGCTCACATTGCTTTGGGACTCACAAGGGTCAATCCTGGAACACTACCTGGAAAAAGGGTCAACAATAAACAGTAGAAGGTAAAGTGATATGCTGATAAGCAAGTTGAAGCCTGCAATTCGTAATAAACGCAGAGATCGATTGTCGGGAGACATTCTCGTGTTTCATGATAGTGCGTGTTCACATACCTCAGTCTACACCACTCAAACTTTTCAGATGCTGCGTTTCGAGTGTTGGAGCATCCTACGTACCGTACCGAACTCTCCCCGTCGGATTACCATCTGTTTGGTCCACTTAAAGATGCTCTCAGAGGCCGTCGAATTAGCTCCGATCAACAGATAAAAGAAGCGGTGCATTCATGGTTTGCTGCGCAGTATGATATATTCATGGTCTGCTACTTATTTTGCAGAGGGTATCGGAAAGCTTATGCAACGTTGAACCATGTGCATTGAAAAACAGGGTGACTATGTTAAAAAATGATATGAATAAAAACATTGTACTCTCGTGATAATATATAATAAAAATTGATTACAGATACTTAATGACTAACCCTCGTATATTTATTAAAACATACGATGAATTGTTTTCATAGATACACACAAAAAGAAAAGAGTATAATTAGAGACATACACATTCAAACATACAACATCTCTTGAGATATTGATGAGATAATTGAGCTGTTTGAAATCAGAGTAAAGTACGTTTTCACTCAATTCTGAATTCAAACATGAAATCATCTGAGTTACGGGTATTCCTCACAGGACCTTGTGCCACAATGAACTTAGCGTAGAAGCTTAGAAATAAAATTTTAAAAAATCCCGTGAAGCTCATTTTCCAATGGTAGCAGTTCGTGTCAAATTGTTAATGTTTCCAAAAGTGCTAATTTTCCGCAAAACATGAGAATATAATAAGTCCACTCTGGCTTCCTTTGAATTAAAATCTGTTGAAAAGCACTGTCCTCATTCTTATTATATTATTGATTTTTTTTTTTTTTTTTTTTGAGTAAACTCTTGCTGGAATTGAATAAAATTTCTTCAAACATTAATGGATAACGATATATATAAGTCAGTAAGAGGTTAATATACAGATAAACATGCTCAATATACCTTATATATTGTATGCCTCTACGTAACAAATTATTATTTGTTTTATTTGTATTAACGGAAGATAGTAATAGAAGAATCCCACGTTGAAATTTCTTGCTTGTGCTTTTGTTTTAATTCTGCCTAAGAGATGAGACAGAACACTTGTGAAACGGGTAACTCAACAAAGACAGTCGTTGATGTTCTCAATGTAAATTCCTTGTAACTACCTACAAGTACAATATTAAGTGGTTAAACTTCAAATTGCTATATAACGGATTACGAAATACTTGTCTCTTATCTCTTTTCGTGCATAACAAAAGATACTTGATAAATTATCTTTCAACCTTTCAACATAGTACACTATTTGTCTTCAAATGAGGATAAACCGTAAATGATACAATACTGTATGATTGTATTCATTGTTCTATTGCAATATAATTTAAATTGCATGCAAAGGTCATTAGTTTTGTACTTGCTTATCATTTTAGTTGCTTTTTTTTTTTTGTTTAAGGTCTCTTTCAACACCAAGACTATATGAGACGTAGACCTACCTATGAAATCCGAATCATATAATCGCTCACCAGGAATGGATCCTGGTTCTCCCGCTAATCATATAGTCACACGAGAGCTTTACATGTTTATTATTTTAAATATAATACAACATATATATATATATATATATATATATATATATATATATATATATATATATATATATATATATATATATATATATATATATATATATATATATATATATATATGAGAAATTTGATTGATGGCGTCATAAATATAAATGGACAAATGAAAATATGGTATAGAAATTAGTATATATTAGAACGAAATTGCTAAAAAATATTATATCATTGAAGTAAGCGTACTAAGCTTCTAACATTCGACTCAACCGGGGTTAAGAGTGTGTCTGTTCCACACGATAACGCGTAAAATTTCTCTAATTAAAAAAAATGGTATTGAACGTCCTCCAACTTTACGAAATAAGTACGGTACCGTATGTTATTTGGAGTTGCAACCCATCAAACACAGCGAGGCAAAATTCATCTCATGTTCCAACTTGTAAATATCTATATAAAACAATTTTTCGTATGATCTAAGTAAAAAATATTCAATTTCGATTTTTTTTTAAAAGAACCATAGTTTATATTTTTATACGGCATATTGACCATCCTTATTGGTTGCGGTTGAAGTCGGTGAAAGCTAAGAGGGTAAATGGAAGTAAGTTCCACCAAACTTCGATTTTTTAAAAACTAATATGGTAAGAAAATAATTTTCTTTGATAACTTTCACCAAAATGGTTTGATATTGTTCAAATGTGGTTTGTGGTATATATTTTATTTGAGATTTGTCAGTTATCCTATCTCCATTGCACAGAGTTAAAATCAGTCAAGAATGAAACATAGAATCTTCAATGTTTTGTAAGAATTAAATTTCTTAATATTTGTAAGAATTTAATTTCTATGTAAGAAAAAAAAAAGCAGCAATTGAATTGATAATGTTCTCTTTCGGTTGACTACACTGAGAGGTGTAGCCAACAGAAAGGTGAAAGAATAATTTTTACACTTTCGATGAGAGAATAATTCAATCAGGTAATCGAAGATGTGTGTAGCCAGAAGTAGAACGCTCGTGTTATTGTGGCAATTAATATACTTAATAAGAACAAAATATACCTATTCCATTAAGCATATTCTGAGCTATACTAATTTAATATATATAAACATACTGTATCAACCCGTTCATGCGAACTTTTGCCATAAGGCGCGATCGGGAGAGCAAGAGAGTGAGATATATAGATATTTTTTGTGAAGTCAGATTTATGAAGATATTATCATATCCTTTCGATAAAACAGAAGGAATGGAACAACACAATTTACTTCTCCCCTAATATTTTAAAATGAAGATAATACCTCTCCCCGAATCTTCTTCTTCTAAGCCTTTTTCCCAGGTAGTTGGGATGGGTTTTTCGGATTGTTGTCCTCTATCTATTTCTATCTTGTGTCGTATCTGCTGTGACACATCACACTGCATAATATCGTTCTTAACACAGTCTCCTCACTTCTTTCGCCGACCTCGCGCTCGTTTCCCATGCAGTTCTAATAGCACCCACTCGTTGAGCTACATGCCCAAACCATCTCAGTCTACTTTCTTGCAGTTTTTTCTACTACTGGTTTCACCTTTATTTTTTCCGTGATTACTTCATTCTTAATTCTGTCCTTCCGCGTCACTTCTTACATCCACCGCAGCACCTTCAGCAGCATGCACCTTCAGCAACATGCTCCTATGGTAAGGCACGTCTCACTACTATTTTGTACACTTTTCCTTTCAGGCATATTAGTACCCTAGGTTCGCACAATAATGCCGTTTCGGAAAACTGTTATATTGTGATACAATATAATGTATAGTATGTTACTTTGTTACTTGAGCCTGTTCCACAATCCTCACTGCATGAAATTGAAGCAAGTCAGTTTATTTACCGATAACTTCTGTTTTTTTTTTTTTTTTTTTTTTTAATGACATATTTTTCTCAGATTAACGAATCAATCTATGAGTTTAAAATCAATCGAAAATGAGAGAATGAATTTAACTCGTTTCCCTGATACAATGTGGTATAAATATTTAATGTGTAGGCCTAGTGATTTTCCTACAATCACTACTGTTTGAGACTGAAATCAGTCAATGATAAGGGAGTAAATTTGCCAGAATCGTATCGTTCATGGAATCTGTGGAAGTGCCACTTCCCTTAAGTAAATAGAATTAGGGATTAAGAAAAATGCAACATAATAATTTAAGAATAATGAACAATTTTAAGAATAATGGATTTAATATTGAGAATTATACATTAAAAGTAACATTTTTTCTCTAGCTAAAGATCCATGCTATACCTCTCCAATTAAAAAGGAATAGAAATGTTCTGCAAAATTTCCATTTCTGCAATTGTTATGAAATAGAGTGAACTTTGCAAAGACAAAGGTGCTGGAAGTTTCCGTTCTCTTTCTTAAAAAGAAACTCTTGCTTTCTTCTACAATGTGTATAATATTTAAATTTTGGGGTTGGGAGATTCTTACAAACGCTGTATACACATCTAATTCTAGTGCTTTCCAATTTTTCTCTTATGGTGACATTTTTTTTTATTCTATCTATTCTAATTTGAGGTAGTAACACACATACACACAAATACTCAATTTATTTCTATTTTTTTTTAAATAACTGAAATAGGTGAATAGGTTTTAAATAACTGAATATTTTCACCAACTAATTCATAATCATTCCCTTTCATTAATAATCCATATACTTTAGCCTATATCCTGTAATAAATTAGAGATTTCGTTTTCCCTTTCGAGTTTCGGTAAGAGACTGATCTTTTTGTATGAGATTAATTTATTAAGTGCTCGCACTAATATGACGGACAAAATAAGAAATTTGAATTCGCTTCATTCTTATTCCACTTTAAATAGCTTATAGAGGGCATGGTGGATCAGTAGTAAAACACTCATCTCTGACGCAAAGGGTCCCTCATACGATCCCAAGCAATGTGCATTTGTGGTGGACAATACCGTTTCCTTCCACATTCTCATTCCACTAATTCTTCCATAATCATTTATTTCCATTAATCATCCGTTTCCTTAAGGCTACAGGGCAAAATAATATAATTTAGTTTTTGTGTACGTTATGTATATGTAGTATTTAAATTACAATATCCTCCAACATCAACATTTTTCCACAGACAAGATTTCACCAGATTAAAGTATAAGATAAAAGTGCGAGAAGATTAAATAAAACTACTACGATTACTGATAGACGAACTGGATTGAGAGGTCGTTGTCTTTTTATATCTGTGTATGGAGGAGTTCAATTTTGTGGGAGAAATCACGTTGAGTGGTTTAAGAGAGTTTGTTTCAACAGCTTTGATTGGCATACAGTCTGTTTAATAAGACTTATTTCTTCATTTGCGAATCTAATTGTTTGTAAAGGAGAATGGGATGTTATTTCTTGAGACACAGTCATCTCGTGAAGTCAAATTTAGTACTTCGGTTTACTGTGATGAGGGCCACAATAAAAGACTTTTATATAGGGCACCCTCGTGATTAAATGATAAAGATTTCAGTTTTTATCAAGGGAGAACTTAGCCTAAATCTCGGTGTAATACACGTAGTTCAGATTCTATGTTAATCTGTATGCTTATTTCAACTACAATCTCCTTGCTGAAAATGGAACTTAAACAGACAGAAAATAATTTCATATGGAGATTAAAAAAAAAAAAAAAAAACGCATCTTTTTTCCCCACTAAAGTATAGATCAAAAATATTTTCCTATCTGACTCATTCTTCTGTAAACCTTGCGAGCTTTATTCTCCCTGGTTCGTATACTAACATTATCTTCTCGGTTTATGCTGTTCCTAGTTTGATAACGTACGAGCAGTGGCGTATTTAAGATTTTGTTTCGGGGGGGGGGGGCTTTGGTAGCTTTATTCGTGAAAATGTTAAAATTCTGCAAGATATTTCATTTATTTTAAAATAGTGAATAAAATTTCGGGAGGGGCTTAAGTCCGGAATCCCCATTAAATATGCCACTGCGAATGAGATACATTGAAAAAATATTTCCTTTCTTCTGCAGTAAAATATGTTGGGTTAAAGTTGAATAATTTCCTTGGATAATCGTTAAAACGCAAATCCAAAAACGAAAAATAATTTCTCCAGTCTAAAATTAATCTTTATTGTTTGAAGTGTTTTGCTCAATGAACACCATATGTTACTGACATTATAATTAATTGTGTATGTAATGTATTTGCTTATTACATACTGCATGCAAGAAAAAAGAAAACACTGGTCATACATGAATTAGAAACTTCAACCGGAAGTAGGCTCAAATCTTGCAAACCGTGTGAGACATTGAAAAAAATAATCGAAAAATCTCCCCTTTATGATACCCTTTGCCGATTTTTATCAAGACTTCTTTCACTTGTGTCTGTAAAGGGACATACACAAATGTTGTGAGGAATGACAAGAAGATTCATGCTCATATGTAAATGATGTGCTGTGTAAAGGGGGCAAGTTCAGCTAGGAATTTTACAATCTTTCAGTAGCTTACGCATTTACTACTGAATTTTCACACAGGTACAGGTTGGAAATAACTTATTTAAAACAAAGAAAAATAACACTTATCTTTCATGCACATTCTCTAAAATTATACACATACTATTGTTAAGTATAAGCAATTTTTCCATGTTTGCACCAAGCAGTCTGCGTTTGACTCCTGTAGAACATTTCGTTACCTTTTATTTCAAAAGTGAGTGATATATTTCAAGCGGAACTCTCCATCTGGTTTATCAGTAAAATTCCACGAACAGATGTCACAGTTTATTCACCAGAACTAAAAAAAATATATATATATTTCGTTACAATACATGGCTTGAACGTACGATTTATGAATACTTGCATGTATGGTATTGTAATTTTTTAAATTTTATTTTATGTATACATATATTCCTGTTGATTCATATCAGAACTAAATCAAAATGACTACTTTTGTAGACCTGTTCCTGTCCCTCGAAACCAAAAGGAGTTTCTCCATAAAGAGACCATAACACACGTAGAATTTAATATTATAGGTTGATTCAGAATATAAATCGTTCTACCAACAGTTGCAAATCATGTCCAGTGGTGACATCTATGACAGAAACTGTTTGCTATATTTACGAGAGTACGAAAGGTCTGGTACAGCTAGCCATGGAAACGTTTTATTACTGTTACCCAATTGGTTATGTACCCCTCCAATTACCATTTAAATTCTATGTTTATCTTCATTCGCTTCCTTAAAACTACACGCATCTCAAGGGCGATTGACTTTCGTTTTTTCTTTAAGAAAAAGGTTTGGCTTACATGCTCCTACATGAGCAATATCTTCTTGATGTTTGATTTTGTTTACTATAGTTTTGCGAACTCTAGTTCATTGCTCTACGTGGTACAGTAGAACCAGTGATTACAAAACGCAATGTTGATGAATGCAATGGTGGATAAGGACGAACTAGAGTGTGTTGTTGATCTTGCATTGAAGATGATGGATCTTTTGTTATTTCGTGCGGCAATTAAGAAATGAGAATGGGTTTTAAAAAAACATAATAAAGAATAGAATAACGAGTGGAATCAATTTTCCTTTGTTTATGCAAAAGTAAGAAGCTTCCTTGTGCACACACAGCTTTGGACGATCAGATAAGTAATGGAATGGTTTCTGGTTGTAATGGTGTTCAAATCTCATCACTGCTTTCTGAATGGTGCAAACATCATTTAAAGAAAACAAAACAAAACAAAAAAAAAAAAATCATTTAGTGGTGCTTTTAATTTGGGAAAAGAAAATGATCACAGGGGAATAGATCTAAAAACAATCCGAGTGTGATAACCAGGCCCTTATTTAGGTATTTCACGTCCTTGGGCACAGAAAAAAAAAACTGATAAAAGAATACACACACATTTTGAGCTTTGTCAATTATCTCAATTGTTCTTACAGACTTGCTTGGACCTGGACATTCGTTTTACAGACTCTCTGCCAGCACTAAGCCTTCATCAGAGCTGCCATGGCACTCTCCTATCCGAATTCGAAGACAACTATCCTTATTCGGACAGTAAAAATTGTAATTTGTTATAACTAAAAATATAATAACGATACGATTATGGAATTCGGTTTACTACTTCTTCCAAATACCTGTAACGCAACGCAGAAACAACTATTGCTCTAATGCAGGGATACAACTAAGCAATAACATTTTACTCGCCCAAGAAGAAAACTACTAGCCCATATCCCACAATAGAAATCATTTACTTACCTTCGGTATGATATTAAATACTCGTCCGCACCGACGAACCACTCGCCCCGGGCGAGTGGTTATTTGCATCCCTGCTCTAACGTAATACATGTAAAAGTTATATCAATCAGGATATCGCAGAAGACTTATGCTATATACTCAACCTGTAGGCAGAAGTATTTAAAGCCCATATATAGGGCTGCCATATTTTAAAATTAGAAAACCGACCGATTCTAAATCGTAAGTACTGATATGAACTTGTGTATCACAAATACTGACCTAGGACCCTTCGGACCATTTTTTTTAAAAACGATTTCTTTGTTAAATGATACTTCCAATGTGCTTTTCTACCGAAACTAAAGTAAATCAAATTTAGTTTTTGCCTTTAATGTTTTATTAAGTTCAACAAATGTGAGTCTCGAATTGTAAAGTAAGTAGGCCTATTAAGTAAGTATTACAGTAAGATATCTGTAATTGTAACGATATTTGTAAAGCAAATTTTCAAAAAAAAAAAAAAAAACGATATATGGTAAATATTGTTTATACGGTTTTCTCTCTAAGAAAAACAAAATAATTTCTAAATTTTTATCATAAGAAAGGTAAAACATATTTAAGAGTCTTGGTCCATCTCTTATAAAATTTCTAATCATTTTTAAAGATTGCTACTTGAATACAAAATTACCACGGCTTCAAATACCTAGGTATATTAAATACAGCATGAACATTTTAAGAGAAAAAAATATTGATAATGAATCTAATCTAAACAAAGTGTTAAGGATATAATAATTCAATTTGCAATCTTTTCTGAATATATAAAGACTAGGTGAACACATAAACTAGGTAAAAACATAGACTTGTTCAGCTTGAGCCTGGGTGCGAGTCCAAATCTAACTCTTTCGCAATTGCGATTGACACAGAAATGTAGCGGTTTACGTTGAATATAACAACACTTTATCAACAAAGTCGTCTTAGATTGTTCTCCAATCCGAAAAAGAAGATGATTTTTCGAGATTAAGAGATGATTAAGCGGGAGACGAATATAGGATCTGATAATTGGGTGGTACGCGCTACGGGTAATATGGCAACCCTACATGTTTAGGTACAGCTACTCAAACACACAGCAACAAGCAAGATAGTTGTAACCATAAGCCTTTTTCAACATATCAAATGCGCCCGTTGGAGTTTTTCCTAAGCGCGCACAGAACTTGATATTCACTCTCAGTTCCTTTGTTGAAACAGTAGCAATGTATCACAGCACCAGTGTATACTTAGTCGTTCACTACTGTCCGGCCTAGCTGGAAAAACCACAAGAATACACGCAAGATTAACCACTACGAAAAATTAACAAGACTTTAAGTTAAATGAACTAATGGCCTTTAAAGTACTATTTTATTTTTTAAATACATTTTTAAGGGATCAAAAATGGTTTCATTTGAATGACAATCAGAAATATGATTATTTTTAACGTCTAGAAATAATACGATAAAAACAAGTATTTAAGTTGACATCTTCTTAACCGAGTGTTTACATAAATATACAGGGTGTCTCAAAAGCCCCCTGACATACGGTAACTGTTATCAGAGTTACAACAAAATGTAAGAAGGGAGACCTTCTCCAAATATGACGTTTTCAATCTAAAGTGAAGTTTTTTTTTTTTTTTTTAATCGAACGAGCCGTTTGGGCTATACACTCTTTATGCGCCCAATGTTAAATAAAAATGCGACATGTCATTAATACACGTATATTTAAAATTTTATTTTTATTGTGATTTTAATTTTTTTTAATCAACCACTAAAATACTGACAGTATCGTTAAATGATCTTATACGTACTTAATTTCTACTTAAATTTTGTACCCAGCACATTTTGCTTTAAAATAATTTTTCCTGAACACCAAATGCCGAAATAAATATCAAATATATTTAATTTCTCTTTTGGGACAACCTGTAGATAAAAAGTGTAACGTAATGGGAAAATTTTGATTTGACTTTTAGACCTAGCTGGTCGGAACTATTTAAGAACACCCATCGCCATAACTTCTACAGAAAGAAAGTTAAAATTTGTTGGATGTGTAATTTATAATTTACGATTTTTCTTCACCTTTTACTCCGTCATATGATTATTTATATTGAGAAATCTTTACTTCTTTACGCTACTAATCTAACTCGGAGTAAAAGAAATAGATTGTTCATATTTTATTGGGGGACAGACAGTCGAGGATGATATCAGGTAACAATTGCCACTTGTTTACATACTTTTTTTTTTTTTTTTTTTTTTTAATGATTGGTTGCTGCGTGACAGTAGGTTATTTTGTTACCTTTTACCGTTGGAAAACGTGGATGAAGGCAAAGGACTACTACAAATTAGGAATGTAGTTTGTGTTTAATTTATTTGATAATCACACAACAGCTTGTCGGTTACATTGCTTTTCATTTCAGGGGTAAAAAAAAAAAAAAAAAAAATCAAGGGGAACTGTAGATATAATAGAAGCTTCTGTCCGTTAGAACCCCCTGTAGAGGGTGAAAACAAATATGTATGACTTCTGATTGTCAAGAAGAATTATTGGGATGTACTCAAGAAAGATTTATAGGCTCCAATTAGTAACGGTGTATTACACGTTTGCAGTAATTATTGTATCGGGGGAATAAAAGGAATGCTATTAGTGGCTTAATAGAATTGCTTATTTGTTCAGCTGTGTCACTTGGATCTAATAGTTGTAACATACTACAGAATCAACAGCATATTCACAGCATTGCGGGATAACAGATAATATTTTATATCCAACACGCATCAGAGTTGATGAGAGGAGGTACAAAAATAATCTCCCACACGTTCTTAAAGTCAAGGTTTCGTGTGACAAATATTCGTATATATGATTTGTTCAAATAAAATTAACATGGCTGCGCAGTACAAAATTTTAGTTATTCAGTTTTAAAGATACCAGAGGAACTCACAAAGAGAGGGAAATAACGCAATGTGCACAGAGAAAAAAAAGCGTATGTAGCGTACGTAAAAATGCAGGTTACATACGTAAATCCTGTCGTTTTTGGACTTAAGAGTCTTCATCCCGGCGAAATTAAAATACCGCTAATTTTACAGTAATTATGTGATATCTTCAAATAGATAAAAGATAATTGAAATATGGAACAAGAGCGTCCTAGACAATATTATTTTGCGTGAGGTACCGTTATCACAAGTCACCTAGTGGCTTTCCGTTTTCAGCTGTTTAGAAACGCGAAAATAAATGCCGATTTTCAAAATGGCTCGAAATCGAAAGCAGATAAGTGAGTCGTGATAACGGTTTCTTATGTAAAATAATATTGTCTAGGGCGCTCTTGCTCCACATTTCGGTTATCTTTTATCTATTTGAATATATCACATAATTACTGTAAAATTAGCGGTATTTTAATTTCGCCGGGATGAAGACTCTTAACGCCCAACTATATGTAACATCCTGCAGCAAATGCATAACTGAAAATGTATATTTTATAATACTTTCCGTATAAGTGTTCCATCTATACGCACATTTCGTATAAAAGAAAGAACTATATATGCGATAAGGATCTCACATACAGATGGACGTATATAACATATAGTTGACGTATGTAACATACATATACTTATGTAATATACGAAAGACTGTTACATGTCAGACATCCTACAGCGGTATGATGTAATATCTAAGTGGGAAAATACGCAATACGTATGTAGCATATGGATAACATATGTTCCGTACAGATTTCCGTAGTAAACACAAGGATTCCGTATATTTGTACAATGTGCTTCTGTTCGGATAACAGACTTTTTTGAGTGTGCGTCATTGAAGATAAAGGGGGTCGAAAAAATATTTGGAATCTTTGAAACAGTTTTCAACCTTTTTAAATATGATATTGTGTAATTTATACTGTAATAAATAAATAAATAAAGTAAAAAGAAACAATAACCGCCGTACCCCAGTCAGAATCATTGAATAAGTTTTAAAACGACATAAATTTTGGGAAAATATTCGTATCAGTAGAATTTTTTTGAAGGATACACCATAGACTTTAAGGAACGGCGAGGAAGAGAGCATCTGTGAAGATACAATACAAACTTATTCATAATTAAATAGGAACCAACTCTTTTCACACTAATATACAAGAAACAAAATAAGTAAATAAATGAAAATTCTACTTAGAATCATTTATAAGATAAATACATATTTTTCACAGATAAATGTTTAATATCCTAACATAAGTTTTCTAAATTTAAACAAAAACAATAAAGTAACGGTTGGCGTTAGCAACCGGGAATCCTTGGGTTCGTTTCAAGAGATTTAATATAAAATGAATCTACTTCACCTACGCTACTTTCAATTCTCTGGGACGAAGAGACGGTTAGAAAAATTGCAAGATACAGCCTATATATTATACTAATATATGTTGTACGCTTATAACAAAAATACATATGACGAAGATCCAGATCAATCTAATCCAAATTTATATATGTGGCAAACATAAGTCGGAAAATATTGTAGAAGTTATATTTCTAGATCGAAAAGTATCGGTTCTACCTAAATCGATTTACAAAATAAAATAAACACATTAGCAATAATTCTACATAAACATGCATGTTTCACAATCGTGCGGTATCTGAACTAATTTTATGGATAAGTTTAGTCGGTGTTGGAAACTCATTCGATTCCTAGTTCTAGCTTCTAAAATCCGTTTCGCAATTTCATATGTCTACTTAATATGAGTATTTAAAAAAAATGAAAACTATTTTCGCGTACATCTGCAGATTGTTGCCTTTATAGGGATTAAAAGATTTGGGAATTTAACAAGAATTATATAATACTTTATTCTATACTACAATGTATACGAATTCCAGTATAATATATAATCCAGTACTATATGATTCACACGTGATATTAAGTTGGAACTGTTTCACTTTTGGATCAAAAGTTACAATATATTTCTATCAAAAATTTTCTTGTAGGCCTTATATCTGTGGTGTAAAGTGTAGATAAACTCAAACTATCAGTTAACTCAGTATGATCGTGCTCATTAAGTAGAAAATACGAAAACTCGATTTAGGGCCGTTCAAAAGTTTTGTGGCCCATGATCCAAAAACTAATTATTGACCAAGATCACAATCTTTTGATCCAGTTTTAGGCTTCCTAAAATATTTGTTCTTTTCTTCGAGCATCCGTAAGAAAATCCTGTTGGTATGCAACACATCCAAAACTTGTGTATGTTTGGTTGCATAATGACTGCACTAAAAAGCAATTGAGAAACTAAACTTTTATTTAGAAGAAACGTCTGTATTTTTTTTTTCTAGCGAAAAATAAAATAAAACTGACAAATTAGCGATAACTCTTAGCTTAGAGAATAATGGTAGAAAGTAACGAAAGTATGGATTGGAGTTATTATTTCCTAGTGGTAGGCTGGTTAGAGTATCTATTCCAGAAGTATACGAAACACCCTAGTCGCACTGGGATACCGATTTCCGCGAGATTGGTGAAGTCAAGTAGTGCCGGATCTGGTCAGGGGAAAGATGGATGACCGTTTGTACTCACCAGGTGGTATTGGCATTGTGACGTACATCCGACATTGAGAGGACAATTGGTGAGCTACTTGCAACAAGGAAATAGCCAACTCCGATCTAGAAAGCCAGCAGTAACGGTGGGTAACATTCGTAAGTCCTAAACGATAGAAGGCCTAAAAAATATAGGCACTAGACCTAGTGTTGTAAAGGCCTGGAAAAAATCCGGAAATTTTGGGTAAAATAACAGCTTTTACCGTTTTTTCCCGAGCTTGGGAAAAAACGGAAAAATTGGAAAAAATTGAAATTTTCGAATATTTTACTACATTATGCTTTTAAAATGAAAACTATTTTATATTTACTAGTTTACAGTTAAGATCAGTGAGTAGTTATATTTCTTGTATTAGAATAGGGAAATTTTGTGATAAATATATTTGCACCATTCCTTTAAAGTTAGCACCATGGTAGAATGGAGCTATGGCTACAAAAGACACTAAAATATAATCCTAGTTAGATTAATTAATATAGAGTGTTTAAATTATCTTAAGTAATATTATAAAGTTACCGTTTTACGGCAGGGAAGTGCTAAAATAACAGGGCCAGAATAATTTTAATCATAACCAGTATGCTAAAATCAAATATATATTTTATGGAGATACGTATCTTCCTTGTGCTGTGTAAAATTTCCGGAAATTTTGAACCCATTACAAAAAATCTTTTGTTCGGAAATATTGGCAAAACCTGGAAAATATCATTTAAAAACTATTTCTTCGCCTGATGCTAATCTTATTTGTTGTAACGTGTCTGCAGAATGTATACAATGTATTTCGCTAGCAGGAAAAATATTTAAAACAACAGCTTTTAATTTTACTTTTTAGTTTTCTGATTTCTGATAAAAATTATTATTTGTATATTTTTCGAACAACTCAAAAAGAGAGATGATCTTATTTACATATACACACATACGTCGCACAAGTGCGTAAATTTGAGCAGCGACAAATATATTAATAAATTTAACATGTGTAAGTTCCTTTCGTTATTATTAAAGACTAGCAGAATACCCGTTCTTCGCACGGGGAGAATACATACCATTTTGGGTATAAGGGGCACCAAAACTGTCACCAATGAACTTAGGGACCCCAAAAACTATGAATTCGACACTAGTATCAGTCATTTTCAATTACTTTTACATGTCACCCTCTCCCTTTACTAGTACTAATGGGGCTGAATTTGGATTTAAACAGCTTCGGAAGTGTTAATGTTCATCTCAGAACCCCCAAAAGCATGGATTCGACACTAATATCGGGCACCTCTCCCCGCCCCAAGTTACGAGGATGAATTTTGATTTAAACGACATTGGAAGTGTTACTGTCCATTTCAGGGCCCTAAAAACTATGGATTCGACACTAATATCGATTATTTTCGATCATATTTATATATCTCTTCCTACCCAAGTTGTGGGCCTGAATTTGGATTTAAATGGCATCGGAAGTGTTACTGTTCATCAAAGCAACCCCAAAAACTATGGATTCGACAGTAATATCGGTCATTTTCGATCATTTGTACATATAACTCCCCTCTCCCCCAACCCCAGGACACGGCGCTGCATTCGGATTTAAACGGCATTAGAAGTGTTAGTGCTCATCTTAGCTACCCCGAAAACTATGGATTCGACACTAGTATCAGTCGTTTCCGCTCATTTTTATATATATCATCCCCTTCCCCCTCCCTAAGGTTTTGGCACTGAATTTGGATTTATACTGCATCGAAAATGTCACTGTTCATCTCAGGGGACCTGAAAACTGTGGATTCACACTAATATCGATCATTTTGCATCATTTTTATATAGTCCACCTCCCGCTCCCCCCAATTTGCGGGGATAAATTTGGATTTAAACGGCATCGAAAGTGTCACTGTTCATCTCAGGCTCAGCGACCCCGAAAACTATGGATTCGATACTGATATCGGCTATTTTCCATCTTTTTTATATACCTCCCCTTCTCCTTCCCCCTAGTTGCAGAGCTGAATTTGAATTTAAGCTACATCGGAAAGGTCACTGTTTTTCTCAGCAACCCCGAAAACTATGGGTTCGATAATTTTCAATATATATCCGCACTTCCTTCCTCCAAGTTGCACCTTCAAAGTGAAATGCTAAAATCCATCCCAGTCCTAAATTCATCTATATTGAAAATTTTTAGAGATCAGTCTGGTGGCTCAAGAGGTTTTACATTACAAATATATTCACTTTCATTTTTATATATATAGATAATTTGTCGCACTAGAAAACAGGTATTTGTTTACTTACAAAATTGTGTACATAAAGTTTATACGTAGTAAATTCAGTATTTGAATATTAAATGATAATAATTATATGTCTAAGTGCATGAGTAATAGTGAAATTTACCTACTGCTCTTTCTAAGAAATAATTTGGTTAAAATTAACAAAATTTCACCAGATCAAAGAGCATATTAAGAACTCAATTTCATTCAAGAGCCCTATTTCTTGCAAAACAGAAACGCTTCATGATGGTAGATGTGTATGCAATTGTAAAAGTTCTGTAATTAATGCACATCCAGGTGTAAACGACTAAAAGGCACATAAGGGAAATGAGTGCAGACTATTAATTTTCAAGAATAATTACAATTTTATTTTCGAATACTTCTTCTTTTTTTCTTTCTTTTTTTTTAAATCGCTATATTGAAATTTCTCAACTTACATTTTGCACGTGTTCGAAAAAAAAGGTCCCATTATTAGTAAAACTAACCTAATACAAAGATTTTTGTTATTTTCCCAATTTTTTCAATTTTTCTGGAAAGAAAGCGGAAAAAAACGGTTTTTTACCAGCAGGTTCAAAATTTCCGGAAATTTTACAACACTAACTAGACCTAAATTTTAGGTCTTGTGCCGTTTAGGTCTAGTGCAGCGAAATGATTTTTAGGCATTGTGCCCTTTAGGTCTTTTGCCGTTTGGGTCTTGTGCCTTTTTCATCCACTTGCCTTAGTTCTGAAATTTGCCACCACCACACGAAATTGCGACTAGTTCATGCAGTAACTACTTGGCAATAATGTTACGAATGTAGCTAATTCCAACTGTAAGAGCTATATTTGAACCTTTAAAATTATTGTTATCATTATCTGTTCTGCAATTATACATGAATTACATTATATAACCTATTTTATTCTAAGAATTAACTGTATAATTGGTTAAGAAATTCGTTTCTTTCAAATGGAGATACAAGAATCCCATGACAAATTCCTTTAAAAAAAATTAAATAAAAATGTTTAAAAAGCATATTTTATCAGACTTCTCTGAAACCAAGCAAGCATTCAGAATTGCAATATATACTCTGTGGAATGTGTTTTATTAAGAGTAGGGCAAAAGCTCACTCTAATTTTCCAAAGGTAGGACAAAGGCTCACCAAAGTTTACTTAATTAGGACAAAAACCCACTAGATATTTCACAAGTGAACATTCAATATCGACTGCATACATTAAGAACGCAGTAAATTTAAAACTGAACAAAGAACATTTATTATGCGATACAGTTACTATATTTCATAGTGTGTTTTGATAAAATTGATATGTATATATGAGCAAGAAAATCTCAACAAATAACGCTAAATTATGAATGTAATATGTAGACATCGGATTTTTACGCAAATGCATATTGTGTTTGATGCATCTCTGTTATACTTAGTACATGTTTCTAACAATAATAATACAGCTCGAATTCGAAGTTTTATAGTCCATATAAATGCATATTTCAAAGGTTAGAGCATATTTTAGTCCTTAAGAGCATATTTAGCATATTCTATAAGTTTTTATTTTAGATGTATGCTTATAGCATGGAATAAATTCAGTTTTAGTTTAAATTTTCAATGCATTTACATGTCCATGCAACAGAACGGCTTTTTGCATGGGAGGATGGAAGAATGCCTAATTTATGGAGGACCACTAATGTTGGCAACCGATCAGTAGAGTAAAGACACAATTCCCAAGATGTTAAGAGAAATCTGGTAATGATAAAAACACTGAAATCGTGTCAACATCAATTCAGAAACACGAGACGCGAGGAACGCTGCTCAGTGAATGCTTAGTTCTAATTGATGAAATTCGACACAAGCTCCAGTCAGTTTCTGGTAAATTCGGACACTTTGTGGGAAAGAAATTGGCGAATGTTATTGCTAGAAACTCCGACTACAAAACAATTGAAGCTATGGGAAAATACATTCAAGGGTTAAATTTCAACTTGA
The DNA here is from genome assembly GCF_964235325.1 of Thermobia domestica. Classification (NCBI taxonomy): domain Eukaryota; kingdom Metazoa; phylum Arthropoda; class Insecta; order Zygentoma; family Lepismatidae; genus Thermobia; species Thermobia domestica. Next base: position 121,588,490 of record NC_137458.1, read on the forward strand.
CAGAAAATATAGATACTAAACTTGCTCCTGTCTATGAATATTGCCCAGTAACATCTATTGAAGTTGGGAAGCCATTTTCTGGCTACAAATGTCACAAACTGACAGAAAAAAAAAAAAAAAATGTAGAGAAGCATTTTGTGATATACTGTAAGGCTAATTATAGAAAGAAGTAAATCCTTAAAAAAGATTTTTTTTTTGGTACAGTGAAATCATGTTTAAGAGTTACAGGTCTGCACGGGGCGAAATCTTTAACTCGGGCCCGGCCCGGCCGGCCCGTGAATTTATAATGTGAGGCCCGACCCGAGTCCGAAATAAGTTTTAGCATTTAGGCCCGAGCCCGGTCGGAGCTCGTGTAATACTCAAGTGAGCTCGAAATAGCTCCGAATTATAGAAACTTAATAATTAACGGAAAATTGTATTTATATTTACAGCAATTAATTTTGCAGTTGTGCTTTAAAAGTTCTCCAGAAAGAATGGTTCTCTAAATATTGTTGTACAGTATATTTACAAATTAGGCCCGAGATATATGGTTGTATATTTAAATTTTACGGCCCGAGCCCGGCCCAGGTCCGAAGTGATATATGTTTTGTACCCCCGAGTCCGGCTCGCGGGAAGGGCCGGGCTTGAGCCCGTGGGCTCGGCCCGAGAACGTGCAGACCTCTAGATCCGAACTACAGTTATGCGTTCAGATTTCAAAGCTTTTCTAACAGGATTCGAACCCGGGAGCCTATGTGTCATACATGCAAATTGTTGCGAACGCTGTATGGAAAACTGTCAGATTCTGTGGAGTAAATATACTATATAAAAAATAATATATCTTATAAATTTGTTACGTTTCTGTTGGTTTAGTTTTTGTACTATTTTTGTTCAGATATTCCTGTGATGATGAGTGTGACAAATAGATATGACCTTCATTAGAGACGAGAACATTTCGTTTAGATCGGAACATGTTTCTTCGAAGGCAGTCTTGATTGCCCGTTTGAGTGATGTTATTTGCTTTGGTTTCGTTACTAACCCCAAGATAAACCAACAATTGTTCAAACTTCCAAACAGGTTTTAACTAAATCACTGAGTTAATTGATGACAATCATGGAAAAATATATCAACAATTATGAGCAAATAATTTTTAATGGTAGGAAAACAAAGAGAATTGTTGGAACAATATAACTTTATAACCATAGCAACATTTCATTCATTTCTTTCTATTTTCTTAATTGCTCACATAAAACACTTTCTTTAAGTTTTCCTTATTTGCTCATCATTACTATTTCTCTACACACACAGTAGCATCCTCTATTTCACTCTCTCTGTCCTCTTTCTTTCTTTCTTATTTTTTCTTTTCTTTTCTTTCTTTTCTTTTCTTTCTTTCTTTTCTTTCTTTCTTTCTTTCTTTCTTTCTTTCTTTCTTTCTTTCTTTCTTTCTTTCTTTCTTTCTTTTTTTAAAATAAATTCTTTGGTAAAGTATCGCAGCAAAATCTTTGGGATTGAAACAATACCAAGGGGTTTGCATCGTGAAATACGAAGGAATTCGTGAGAATTCTTCTCATCCTTCATCTCATCATCATCCACTAGCAAGTTACTTGATAAAGTATCGCAGTAAAACTTTTGGCATTAAAGGAATTCCAAAGGGTTTGCTAAGTGAAATATCAAGGAATTTGCCAGAATCTGGTTCTCCGGCGTAAGATCGTATGGTGCATATGATCTTACGTCCCTCTCCAGTCAAAAATAGGCCCTCACAGAGGTAGAGACCTTGACGAGGTTGTGGGGCTTTTAACCAACATCTGCCTGCACCAACCTTCTAAATTTGTTTTGAACAATAAATAATAATTTGTCTTTGTTTTTTTCAGGTGCACAAGGGGTCTAGAGACGTAACCACATCATGAATTATGGATGTTATAAGAACTAAAAGTGACAAACTTATTTTGAAAAGTAGAAGTATATACTTAACTTGAAAGTTAGGAGATGAAATCAGAAGTTTCCTGAGGTCCATCTTGAACAAGGAAAATATACTAACATCTACTCCAGAAGGTTGAAAGAAGCAGCATATAAAAAATCAACCTTGAAATACAGAACAGAAGACTCTGCTTATTTAAAATACAGTAGAACGTTAATAATCCGAACGTCAAAAATCCGAACGCCGTTTGTCATACATATTTTTATTTTATTTTCCCTTAGGCCTATATAAGTTAAGTTTTAAGTGTGAGTTACAAGAACAGTGTAATTTAGTGTACGAGCAGGTTCTTCAGAAACATTAAATGTAAGTAGCCTAACACACGGTATTGTCATTACTGTATCGATAAAAGAGCATACCGTACAGTATATTTAAGCCTAAATGGAATTTTCTTGGTCATTTTCGAAAATCCGAACAATTTGAAAATCCGAACTACCTGCGGTCCCAATTAGTTCGGATTTTCAACTTCCTACTGTATTTAAAAGCTCCTTCAACACATTTATCTAGAATCCACAATAATACGAAACATTTATCAAGATCTCACTTCCCGAATGGAGAAAAAACGCATTCTCTTCAAATATAAAAAGAGTGGCCCAAAAGTGTGGCGATACATAAATTTAAAAACAAGAAAAGAAAAGAAAAGAAACGCAATTTAGCCTAACAGTATATGGGACGTCCTTTAAAAGATTTCCTCTGAACCAGTTGTAGTTACTGTAGAAACTGAAATTTTACAGTTGTATTGATATATATATCTATAGGTTATGAGGAATATTTTATCTCATAAGTCCCAATATTTTCTGTTTTACAGGCATCAAACTAAAGGAAAGTGTGAAGATGGGTCCAAGTGAATCCCAACAGTGATAAAGTTGAGAGGCCGTACATCAAAGGAAACATTTGAGGAGATGAAAGAGCCTTATGCAGAGGAAGTCCCATTATATGATGAGAACACTGGAATCTAAGTTGGTCGGATTTCTGTACAGATGGCTCCCATTACAAGATGATCTCAGTCCACTATTGATGAAGACACCACTGGACAAGAGGAAGACATCACCACCTTGGAGAAGTGCCGTTTAGACGTTTGCCAACTACCTGAAGATGTCAAGATAACTGTGAGGTATGGGGGGGAAAAATCTATTCTCATTTACAAATACCCAAGGTCTGCCCAATGGATTCTTCGGCCACTGATACTTTTTCGAAAGCAGAAACGAATCGCTTTCTTCCAGGAACTTTTGACCCTGTACTACGAAAACCAGGACTTTTTTTTTTTTTTTTGACAGCTTAATAACTCAGGATGAAACATGGATCTATCATTATGACCCAGAGACTAAGACATAGTCAAAGCAATGGAAGTATTCTTACTAACTCCAAAGGAAAAATGTGTCCAACAATCACCGGGCACGGTCACGCTCAAAGTTGATTGTGACCAGCAGGAAGTACTGATGAGGGATTTCTTGGCAAGAAGTACCACAATTACAGGTACATACTATGCTTCACTGCTGAAGAAAATTACGGGATTCCATTAAAATCAAGAGGCGTGGAATGAGGAATGCTGACCAAAGGTATCCGTATCCTTCAAGGCAACGCTCCAGTTAAAACTCGTATGTCACCCAGACAGAAGCATGATCCTGCAGGAATGAAATCCTTCGCGATTGTCCATACTTTTCTAATCTTGCATCATCTGATTTTCATCTTACTAGTCATAAAATCATTTTTGAAGGGAACGCATTTCAAATACGATGAAATGTTTATTTCTGCGGTTGAGTCAGGATTCTGGAATAATCTGCGGACTTCTACGAACAAGGTTTCCACAAGTGCATAAAACGATTGGAAGAGTGTGTGGACATTCGAAAGAAGAACTAATGTCTGTTTCAAATTTCGCTTATTCCAGTCAACGGTAAGTGGATAAGAGGACATCTTTAATAAACACCCCCATGAATGTACAGGATGGCGCAGGGAAACTGGAAAGTTTCAATGGACGTAAACTGCACGAATAAACACAGGAAAAATACATTTAAAGAGGGAAATACACTATAGAGTATGCAATTTAACTTGGCATAAACTATCGCATTTACATGTGACTTTATTTCTGGACGACATCGGAATGATGTGTTTCATCTCAGCTACAGAAACCTCTAGACTGCTCGGTGTATTATGTTTGAAGTAATGTAAGCGATTTTTTCTTCAATCCTCCGTTTCAGTTCATTGATTGCTGCAAGAGGTGTGCCTCCCGCTTTGTCCTTGAGATATTTTACAGGAAAACACTGTGCTCACTGAGCTCAGGGCATCTCGGAGGCCATGGAATATCACCGTTCTTGTGAAATGCTTTTAAAGTGAACACATCTTGCTCACAACTCCAATGTTCTATTATTACTAAATGTCAAAGTCTTCTCAATGATCTCTAATCAGTTTCGAAGAAATGCCGACGCCACAGTGTTACTAATCCTAGATTCAAATTTCCTACTTTCCTGTGCCACCTGTGTCTGTAATAGCCTCGTAGACATTAAGAAACAAAACTGTAGTCTTGATGTTCGTCATCTGAGTTCATGTGAATTTTTAAATCTCACCGCGGATTATGAACTTTACTTTAATAAGAAATCATGAATTCAATGGATTAGTCGTCGGGAAACAGTGGGGTGGCAGCCACGGTCACTAGACCTCACCCCTCCCAACTTCTTCCTATGGGGACATTTGAAGGACAAAGTATATGCAAGACTCATAAACAGTGTTGCGGAATTGACGGCGCGAATCACCAGGAACTCAACAACATTCTCATTCAGAAGTCCCGAGATGCGTGCAGAAATATGCGTCTCCGGCTGCAGGCATGCATCGATGTTAAGGCCGCCAGGTGGACCCCCAATGAAGAATAGGGATTAAATTAGATACTGTAAAGCATTTGATTTTTACATCATTACTCTGTATCTACAATTTTACTTCATACCATTCTTGTTTATAATATAAATGTACTGATCATTCAAGAGGTGAATCAATATTTCTGGTACACCCTGTATACATCACTAACAACAAATATATATAAAGAACAATAAATAGTAATAATAGTAACAATATAGAAAATATATAAAAATAACAATAGCAAAAAGTAATAAAACATCATAAATCAAAGTTTGAGGCAAATCTTTGCATGTGAGCCAAGTACCGTCTACTCACAAGAAACGTATGCGAACCGTGACAGCTAGATACTTATGAAAATTGGTACCGCGACTAATTGTGAATCCCTAATCATCATGGTAATAGTTACTCGGCGCGCAAATGCCTTGTTTACCCGCTTCTATCTATAATACATATACCAAGATGCGACCGAGTGAAGCTGTGCCGAATTATCCCCAAAAACGCCAGGAAAAAGACAGAAAATGAAAGATGTATGCAGGTAACCTTATACCTACGGAATTGGGACACGTGACCAATAACAAGGCAATAGTGCCAGACAAGCAATGTTGCCATCCCAACTTAAAATTACAGTTTTTCAACTAAAACGTATACCATTTTATGGCATTAAAACAATTGGTATAAAATATGAAAGAAAATAATCACAAGGTGGGTTATCGATGTTGCCAAATAAGGGAGATATGAGGCTCTAAAGTTGAGAAATTATGAAGTCCATACAGATAAGCTAACAAATATACAACAACAACAAGAGAGCAGAAATAAATGTACGGTAGATAGTAAACTATACCATGCACAGTATCCAGTGACTAACGGGCTTAACCGAGTCACATTGAGTGCGAAGCTAGGATGAGAAATGTGCGTATTTTTGCCGTACTATATATGGCTTTTCTGATGTATTCATGTATTTTGTTAAAATGTTTGCGCCTATATATTACTGGTAACCTGAATGCAGTGTGTTTTGTCTTCATCGTTGTCTCACATACTAACGTTTCCTATACTCTCGACTGACCCCTATCACAGGTCATTAAACTTTGCGAATTGATTCTGACGTACTTTCTTGTCACAGATTTGTTACCTATCTTGGCACAGTTTTTCTGTACCCTTTTCAGGCGTTATACTGTCGTTTCTGTGGTTTGGAAGGCATGAAGGATTTTATGCAGTGTTGCAACCCCAAGAAAATTCGTTTTATAGGTCTCGGGAACGGTTCCAGATATCGATTTCACAAAAACGCCATTGGAATTGCTGCGCTACAGGAAGACATGCTGTTCACATTTCCACATAATGTCACACGCATTATGTCCGCTTCTTTCTACGGCTACTCTAACATGTGTCCCTTTTGAGTGAATCGTGTATCAAGCCCGTTAGCCACTGGATGCTGTGCATGCTGTAGTTTATTCTCTACCGTACATTTGGGCCTTTTGCAGTCTTGTTCTTGTATTTTTTGTTCGTTTCTCTGTATAGACCCCATAATTTCTCAACTTTAGAGCATCATATCTCCCATATTTGGCAACACTGATAACCAAGCTTTCGCTTATTTTCTTTCACGTTTTATGCCAATTATTTTAATGTCATAAAATGGTATACGTTCTATTTGAAAAACCATAACTTTGTAATGGGATGGTAACACTGATTTTGTGACAGTACTGCCGTAATCTTGGTCACTTATCCCCCTCCCGTAGGTATCAGGTTACCTGCAAACATTTTTTTTTAAATTTTCTGCCTCTTTCCGGCGTTTTTGGGGTATAATTCGGCACAACCTCACCCGGTCACAGCTTGGTATATGTATTATAGGTAGCGGATAAACAAAGCATTTCCGCACCGAGTGACTATCATCACCATGATTAGCGATCCACAATTAGTCATGGTATCAATTTTCATAAATATCTAGCTCTCATGGTTTCTCAATACGTCCATTGTCAGTATCTATCAGGTCGTCTTCCACCGTATCAGCTTTCAAAAAAACTGCAGGTAGCTTACGTACAGGCGAAGATTTTGTTTTTTTTTTCGGGGAAAGAACTGCTTCATTGAATCATATACTGGCTAAGTTATAGGTCGGCGATATAAAGTGAGCGGCGATGAGCTGGAGTTCGCCGAAGACCACCACTAATAGAAACGTGAGATTTTGTGGAGTTCGCTAGTCGATGCAACTAGGGTCTGAATTTCTGGACTTTTGTCAGAAACAATATCAGTTTGGGCGGAATCGGACGTCTGGGTAGAAACAGATTTACAAGGGGTAGCTGCAACAGTAACAAGAAGGGCACAGATAGCGAGGAAGGGATGCTTCTTTGAAACGACGCTTAGTATCGGCAGCAGAGATCTTCTTCTCCATAGCCCTTAGCTCTTGGATACGTTACTCACGTTAAAAGGCTGAGCAGTCTCAATACCAAGCAGAATGCTCGCCCTTACGCTTTACAGTTGACACAAAAGGGATTGGTCGATGTACAGGATTCCGCACCACAACTACCTTGGTCACTATTCGTACAAAAAGCAGCACGCGCATTATACGAAATACTGGTGTTAGAGGTTTGCACGGGTCGGAATTTTTAGCCTGGGCCCGGCCCGGCCCCTGAATTTATAATGTGAGGCTTGACCCGAGTCCGAAATACCTTTTAGCATTTAAGCCCGAGCTCTTGTGATAATCAAATGAGCCCGAAATAAGCCCGAATTACAGAAACTTTGTAATTTACGCAAAATTGTATTTTTATTTACAGCAATTAGAAGCTTAATTTAAGAGTTATGCTTTAAAAGTTCTCCAGAAAGAAAGGTCCAAACGTCCAATAAATAGCGTTGTACAGTACATTTACAAAGTTAAACCCGAAAAGGCCCGAGAAATAAGGTTGTATATTTAAAAATTTACGCCTCGAGCCCGGCCCGGGCCCGAAGTGATATGTGCTTTGTAGGCCCGAGCCCGTGTAGACCTCTAATAAGAGTGAAACTTGTATTATTTCGTGTAAAATAAATGCACTCTAAACTAAAATACAAATCTGAAGAAAAACAACTAGAGAGATTGTTCTCATATCACTGTATCTATTTTAATCTCATGATTTGTGTATGTTTTAAAAAGTTAGGAGTATATAAACTGTAAATATGATAAAAAATAAATTCTGAAGAGAAGTTCCTAAAAGGTAATGTACACTTTCGAAGTTATATTTCACCTACAAAACTTTGTCAGAACTTTGCTGCATGTTTGAAAATGCTCTCTTTTACTGCATTATTAGTGCATATTAAGTGCATATTTTAACACATTTTTAACAGCATAGTTGCATGCATATTTCATGAATTTTAAGTGCATAAAAATCCGATGTCTAGTAATATGCAACACAATAAGTTTGCAGAAACCAATACATACTCATTTAGGGGTGTAGCCTGCAAACTTTTCTAGGCGAGCAGGCTTTTTTCATAGTAGAAGCAAATCAAAAGTGCATTTCCAAATTATGAAAGTTTCAATAAGACAATAAATATATACATATTACACAAGTACGTAAATACATATATTATTATTTTTTGTGTGTTGAATTTTCAGATTTTTTTTTAGTGGAAATTTTATATGCCAAGTTTAATTTTACTAGCTTCAGAGATTTGCGAGATACACTACTCTTGAAAAATCTTACCCCACACTTTTTACGATACATATTTCCAAAAATCCTTTCTTATATCCTCTTTCGTAAGGAAATGATTTTTTAAAATAAAAATAACAACTGTATTTATAGTAGTATGACCAGAAAATGACTCATCTTAACTCTTTTATATAAAAGTACAGAAGATAAACACAGTCAAACAAATGGACTTCCATGAACAGTTTCCGATTTCTTATGACTAACTTATTCGTACATTTCCCACAAGCTTTGGGTTTAAATTCACGCACTGTCAAGATCCAGGTTTCAAAAGGGTAAAAAAAACTGGAAATATATAATAATAATATATGTATTCAGTGGCGGATCCAGGATATGATCAAGGGAGGGCCTAAACCACAGTTTGCAGCTTTATCCAATGTAAAACAGGATTGAAGCCCATTTTATCCAGTGTATACCTGAGCGTCAAGGGGGGCTATAGCCCCTCTTAGATCCGCATCTGTATGTATTTATATACGTCGTATGTATTTATATACTTTAGGTTTGCTTTTAATATTAAAACAGCCTGTTCTCCTAGGAAAGTTTGTAGGCTACAACTCTAAATGACTATGTATTGGTTTCTGCAAACGTATTGTGTGGCATATTACATTAGTAATTTAGACATAAATTAAACATAACTTTCTTACAAGGCTGTCTGTATTCTTTATTATAAGTTATATTGATAGAAGAAAAAATTAACGACTATCAATATAATTTATAATAAAGAATACAGATAGCCTTGTAAGAAAGTTATGTTTAATTTATGTTTAAGATGGACACAAGGCCTTTTTATAAAAATATCTATGTTAGTAATTTAGCGTTATTTGTTATTTTTGTTGTTTTAGTTTTTACTTGAGAACATAGGGTATATGATTCGTGAACATACAATTTAACCTCGGATCCGAACCACATGAGTTTCCCATTGATAATATATTAAAGAAGAAGGATTTCCACTCAATTCCTAATACTGTATATTCTCACTTATGAACTAGCGTAACAATGTTTTCTAGAAAATGGAAAACGACATATTGTAAGATCATTCATGAACATGATTTATTGAATATTGATTTATTAAGCGAGAAAATCATGGAAACAAAATTAATTCTCATTAGTAAACTAGGTAATTTCCGTATTTTTTCAAGCGAAATGGATAATGATATATTCTAGTTATTAATTAATGATACTGAATTATGAAACGTTTTTATGAAGAAGTGTTGGTAGAGTTAGTTAGTTCCAGGGAAAATAACATTTAAAAAATCGTTCATTTGTAAACTACGTCTTTCATTTGTGACACACCGTCCCGTGTGTTAAGATAGTCACCAGTTTAATTTGGTAATTCTTGTAGACAATAGCTCTGTAATTTTCCCAGACTCAAAAGTACACGGAAAGAAAAATCGAACGCATTTAGAAGGAAAATCCGTAGGTTTCGACTATACGTGGCTTTCCTGGCCTTGTTCCTGCTACGGGTGCAGATTTTCTGTACTGCGTTTGAAAGAATAGAGTCAGGTCAGCCTTAATGGTGCATACGTGCTTCTTATCTTTGCACGTATGCTCTTGTACAGATTTTGTAGATGCTGATACGTAATCCATTCTTTTTCCTTTATATTTATTTCCAACCAGAAAGAAAATTTAGATCGTGCACAAGAATGGAACTGTGTAGTATCCATACATAAGCAGATTTCCGTCTATAAAGCTTATTGTGTAGAATATAAGAGATGCCGCTGAGGCGAAACAGGGCTTTCTTAAATATTTTGTATAGCCCCGTTAAATCTTTTTGTTATTATTATTATTATTTTTTTGTATAAGAAGACGAGTAAACATGCAAATATATTTAAAATAGTCAAGATATGGTAGAAAAGATAGAGAAATCAGACAGGAAATCAAACAAATGAGTATTCGAACTTGAGTAGTGAACATCATTAGTCCACTATGAAATTCAGCAGTAATGCTCTAAAAGAGTTAATATTTCGGTTCATTCTACGTCAATATGTTTGCCTGGGTCTCCGCGTCTGTTCAAATCACCGGATCTGAGAAGCGAGATCCAGACCCGAGTAAAAGTCGTAACCATAAGGACTCAGGTGACCCGTGACATCACTACTGACGAATAGTGACATCATATGGAAGGTCGGAAAAATATCTAAACTTCATCTATTTTTTTGTATATCAAGCATAGTGAAAATTAATTGAAATATTGAATTTGATTTTGTTAGGCTTAGAATTAGGAATTAGATTTCCGGATTTTCGGCATTCTTGGCCATGTCACATCGGTGATCACAATATCCGAGGAAAGGACAGGAAGAAAGGATTGGGAAAGGAAGAAAGCCTGGGACGTGTATGCTAGATACCATCCCGGCATTTGCCTGGAGTGAATGAGTAAAAGAATGGCTGACCTGAAAAAGCTGTTACATTTTTCGACCGAATGTCCACACCGGGAATCGAACCCGGGACCGCTCGCACGAAAGACGAGAGTGTTAGCGACTACGATATGCGGGGTAAATTTGATTTCGTTTTTTTGGTACTATAAAATTTTACTCCTTGACTCGATTTTTTTTTTAAAAAAAAGAAAAAAAATCCTTTCGTTTTAGTATTTCTGGCTGGAGGAGGTGGAAGGGGTAGTTTCCATCATTGACAACTTTTACAATCACCTTTGCGTGAATGAATATATATTTTAACTTCGGTTACATCAAGTTAAAATGTTAGTAAGATCAAGTGTTAACTGATATCATTTACTTACAAGAGTTATAATTAAATTTGCTAGTTAGACGAAAACGATAGGAAAAAAAATAATTGTGGGAGATCTTAACATCCTCCAAGCAAACTTATTTTCTATGGCGCCGTTCATTGTCTACCTGACGACATGCATTTGTTACGAATATATATATTTCTTCCAGTAGCAGCCAGGTTGTCTTTTTTTCTAGTGTTTTATTCACTAATAGCATTTCTTTCATTTAAAAGTAAGAGAATAGCCGAAGATAGAATGATTTTCTTTCTTGATATCCTCAAGATATGTGGTTCAATCTTGTTTCGTTGCCCACCCTTTACCTTGCGGATATGTAATTATTGGTAAGGGTTAAACAAGGAAGCGCTCCCAAGAACACCTGAGCTGGGAAAGCACACGTAACAGAGATCCCAGCCCCTAAGGTCTCTCAAGATGCACATATATTTAAAAGATTTAAACAACAATAGCTTTTGCCCTAAAACTACTGTATTTTCTTGTGAAAAAGATGTTTTTTTTTTTTCAACCATTAAAACTTTTCGATTTGTATTATCTTAGAGAAAAAAATATACATGAGCTATATGGACACTGTTTTTCGTCCTTCTTTTGATTTTAAGTAATGAATGATTCGCAGACCCAAAACCTCTGATTACTAAGCTTTCATTTTCTACTACTTTTTCAAGTAAGTTTCTGTACTGGTTAATGATATGTTACCCGGTATCGTATTTGGGAATCGCATTATACTCAAGCAAACTATAAACAAAGGAGGCATATACGTGCAAAGAACTTATTATAAGAAGATAACATTTAACTGCTCGTTTATGAAAGAACGTGTTACGAAGATGCGCTCCTGTTGTAAGGTTGTAACTACTAGGTCAAGTACATCTTATTTTCACTGGCAGGCTACTTTTAAGACCAGGTTGGAAATATTGACTAATAGAGGGTGGTTTGGTCAATTTTTTTTTAGTTATATGAGGTTTATTTGTAATTATTATTTTGTAGAAGACAAATTTTATAAGTAGTATGTGTGTCATCGTTAGGAGGACACTAACAACCTTAGACACAATCTGCTACTTATCTTTACGTATACAATTTATGCATAAATGAATTATATATTCCAATATAATAAAAAAAACTATTAATTGTTATTGGTGATGAACAATATAGGCCTAAGTTAAATCTATATATTAAAATGTTAGGTTTATATAAGATTTATTTGTGTTCAAGAAAAGTTTATACGTTTGTGGCGAATCCTTTCGACAATGAGATCTCGAAAACCACAAATGCTAGATCCGCTTCCACTGGTCGATTCCAAATACAATATAAATTTGCCAGTTCTCATTCAAATTTTAAGAAACTTATTTTTTTCTATTCCACATTTTAAACGTCGTTTTGACCCTAGTAATTTAATATTACCACTAGGACGTTAAGGTTGATATCCTTGTAAAAGGCAACCAGTAGAGAAGCTACGTCTAGCGGGTTGATGGACATTTCAGGCGCTTTACTTCAATCTGATTGACAAAACCTATTGCAAGCTGGCAGCTTCGAAGGCTTGTGGACCCACAATGAGACGTATTTGGATATGGAATTATTTGCATTTGGTATCATCTATCACGTATACAATTTTGCCACAAACTCACCCTAACACTCTATATATCAAAATACTACATTTATATGTTTGTCTATAACAATTCGCTCCCTTTGAGAGTCTTTCTGTCCTTTACTTGTGTTCGTAAAGGGACTTGCACAGATATAGTGAGAAGTTAGAACTGGGAAGGAGATTCACGCTCACGCGCGCTGTAAATAGCGCAGATTCAGCTAATAGGTTTGTAAAAAATCCAGTATTATAAATTTGCTCGGAAACTATGTATGACAATTTATCTTAAGCTGTCATTTTATTCAGCTCGATGCAGCCGCATTTGGAAAGGGGGGACAATTACCGCCCTCCCAATTTTGAGAAACACGTTCTTTTTAATAAATTGTATTGTAATGTAGGCCTACTACTAATAAAAATAAGTTTAATTCTTATGTCGATGGACATTCTTGCCCCCATTTTTCTTGGCAAAACCTGAAGCGACGCCACTGACTCGATGCGATCTATCCGTTGATTATATATAACATCTTATGCACAATACGTTTTATAGTTAAACAAAATTGAAAGTTTAAGAGTTAATCATAATTCTGGGCTATATCTCATTAAACATACCATAATATTTCTAATGTCATAATGAAAAGCTTGGCGAGAGTAATGTTCAGTATCAGTTTCATCTTAATACACAGATGGTGTAGTTATTGTACAACGTTAGTGTTAGGTTTACGAAATAAATTCGTTTTCCTCGAGAACTACACGTGAGGATTTTACACTCACTTATATCACTTTGTTCATCCCAATGAGATCTATCAATTGATAAATATCTCATTTATAGACTTTTTTCTTTAAACGCTAATAATATTGCAGCATTTTATCCTCAAAAATTAATTTAGTAATATTAATAATAATATTGACAACTGAGTTTCGTTTCACAGTGTGAAAGCAGTAGCGGATTTAGCCCGGGGCCCAGTTTTTTGAATGACAAAAATAATTTAAGCTATTATCCATATATTTTTGAAAGTTTATAGTAAATTCATGATATACCTATCATAGTCTGGGTTCTAGCTGGTCCCCCAGTTCTTACCTTCTAGATCCGCCTCTGTGTGAAACTACGTTAGACTTCCAAACTACGGCAATTCAATACTACGGCAACTTCAACTAGTACATATGTAACTACTGGTCCGAATAGACTAATAAGATCATAGATAGAAACTGTTTCTCGAACGCTGAATCCGTACCAGAAAGCCATTACTCGCTGTGCCTGACTGTTCTTCTTGTTCTATGCTGATAAAGGTTGAAACCGGAAATCGTTAATTTGAACCATTTCCGATCTATATAGATAGTTAAGGAAAGAAATACAACATACTCTTGGAAGGCTAAATCGATTGAAAAAAAAGCTGCATCTCGATATATATCTTACCGTTTCTGCTCTACGGAAATAAGTGTAGAAACCGGAAGCAGTAGTAGATTTCAAAAGTTTCTGGTTTCGATAGAGTGTTCAGGATAATCATGGTATCGCCTCTCGCTACCTAAATGGCTAATTTGAACCACTTTCGGTTTGAATTGAGGGTTAACGGCGGAGATAGAACCTATTCTTGGAACATTGAATCGATTGCAGAAAGGTGAATCTCGATTTCTCTTACCGTTTCTTACTCTCTGGAAATCAGTATTGAAACCGGAAGTTATATTAAATTTGAACCACTTCCGGTTTGGGTAGAGTGTTACGGATAGACATGATACAGTACCTTGGGACACTGAATCGTTTGCAAAACAATCACTTCTCGCTATTTGTAATCGTTTTATGACGATACGTTGAAACCGGACTAATTTGAACCACTTCCAGGTTGAATAGAGTGTTAATATAGGAGATGGAACCTATTCTTGGGACCCTGAATCGATTGCAGAAAACTGCATCTCGAAATCTCTTACGTTTTTGCTCTGATACCTGTTGACAGACGGACAAAGCCGTTCTATAATAGTTCTGACATGTATGCATAGCATTATTTGGAAGTCTAATAATAATAAAACATTTCAAATATATGAGTTTTAGGTTATTTTTCTATGTTGCAGCTTTTCAAAGCAGTAATATAAAGCACTATAGCATCAGAAACTTAATTCCTTCCACGAGAATGAGTTGCAAATTCTTTCGCACTTTCATAGGGAATGCTCCTTGTATAATGATTAATGACCATCCTCCAGGTTAGTCTCTTTCCCCCAAGGCAAGTCTCATCCAGATTATTTAATTTAAAATTAAGGGTAAAAGGACAAAAACGAAGAGGGACTAATTTATTTGCTGGGAAACGTACGTCGTTAAACATTTCGTGCATTGCTTGCTTAATTTACATATAGAATGTCACTTTTATACCTAGATATCATTGCATCTTAATAAAAGTAAATTTTAGAGAGAATATAGAGTATCATATACATTATGAAATCTAAGGGAGAATCTACCATCGACTAACATGTAAGTATTTGTATTATCTCAAAATGAATCCAACAATATTAATTTTGTTTCAATGATTTTATTAGGATAATTTCCTCTTCGTTTGTTTGTTAAAATCAAATCTTGGATCTTAAATTTGACGCACTTCGATACTAATTAAGGATCTGGAATTTCGTACATGACACGTAAAGCCTATGACAATATAACATTTGCACATAATTTTCGCTCTACTCATTGTTTTGCTGTAAAATTTATTATTCTATTTAGAATTAAATGTGAAGTGCCTGCTGCTTATACAACCCAAACTGTCGTAGAAGTATGTTTGGTTGCTGACTACTAGGCGTTTCAGCAGTCGCATTTTTCTTTAAATATCCTTTTTAGGCCAGTCAATGAAGGGTCGAATAAGGAAAAAATGGTGGAAAGCTGGTACATTTTTTTTTTCATAAGACTGTTCGTAAGAACATACTAATTTTACACCTCTCTACCATCCCGGATGGCCGCCATCTTGGAAAAATGGCACCAAAAATGAGCTGTTTGTAAATATCTGGCATGGAAAACATTTTAGAGCAAAACATGCTGTTAGAAAAAAATAATCTACATTAAATTCTCTACAAGAAATGTTCTCTTCATTTTTTCTCTAGGATTCATCGTTTAGAAGCTATAGGCGTGGCTAATTACGCATTTCTTTTTCAGCATCGCTTTGTAGCAGAACCTAAACGAAAATTTTCTGATACTATTTTGTTTTAATGTTTTTTATATAAAATATAAATCAATATAATTTTCATTCATTGCAGGTGTGTCTAAGGGTAAGTAATCAGGTCTATTGGATCATTTATGTTCAGGATGTCATCAATGTTTCATCTGTGAGAGACTTCTCAGTGATGGTGTTACGTGTATAGTAAAAGAAAAGGGACTGAAAACATTAATAGATTGCAGTATTGAAATGAAAGATAGAAAGGAATGCCAACTTAAGGGACTGAAAAGTGTTATGGTTCATGAAATGTATCGAAAAGTTTACACAAAAACAAGAAATATACACTATAGAGTCTCAAACAGGCATAGATTTATACAAGCAATTGGTTATACAAATGCTAATAATTATTATATAGATATATTATAGAAAATATGCTTGAGAGGTTTCAGTTATTGAGAAGAAACTAATATAATATATCCATTTTATTAATTTTCTCCTATTAATAAAATAAATTTTAATTAATGCCATTTTTACAATGTAAGTGCACATTGAATACTGGATTTGCTCAAAACATACACAAAATGCTTCTGAAGGAGACAAGAGTAAGTTGGCCTTTAGAACATAAGAAAAAGTGGTTCCCAGTTGAAAAAAGTTCGAAAAACACTGATCTATCGCTATATATAAAAGTATATATACACATAGCTTTATTTGCATACTGACTATACAAATAACTAAAGGCAAAACAAAATGTCAAGAAGTATAGTTGAACAAGATGTAAATTTTCACTGGTAGAGCTACAACTAAATGAACAACCGAAGAGAAACAATGGTCATTTATTATAGAAAAGCAATTACATAGTATAGGAAGTATTGGTAAGCTTCACACAACATGAATTCAAACATGCCAATAGTCACCATAATTTTAAAGAAAGAAGTATAAAAAAAAAAAAGTGTAAAGGTAGAAAACGGTGAACATCAATGTTTGTTAAAGAATCATCTGTTAACATTTTAAGCGTAGAGTTAAAAAAGAAAACAGGTTTTGTCTCTTGCTTCTCTTCACCTTATTATAAATACTTTCTGCTTTTTAGCATAAGCCGCGGTCTGCAAATGTGTTTTCAAAATTATTTTTGTTAAAGTAGTAGTTTTGGAAGAAAGAAAGAAAGAAAAAAAAGTACATAAAATCCTTTTACCATGTGATATCCTGTGACCGTTTCAAAGGGGGAGGATAATTAAACAAAAAGAAGAGGAAGAAGAAGAAGACTCGAGGGATGTACCCATCGTTATCAAGCGTAATTGATAGTGGAAAAGTGATTTGATTTATGTTTCCGTTATTCACCGCTCTTGCGCCTACGGCGCTGTATATACTACAACGGAAACTAAATGTGAACCAATCAAAAGCAGTTCATTCCATCAACAATTTAATACCCGCAAATTAATTTTAAGAACTTCTTAATAGCGTTATTTAGTACTCTACCTAATGAGAAGTGGGATAAATTTTTATCTTTAGTAGTGGTTTGTATATTCTATGGATATCTGGCAACTACGAGAGACAAACGGATATAATAAGCATGCCATGCAATTAGAAATTTTCTTCGAGAAGAAAAGAAGTGTAGATAATTTTTAGAATTAAAACACCGTGTTCCTTTTGTTTTTAAAAAGTTTTCCAACGCGTAACAGCGAAAACATACTCCGAAATTAAGATTATATCTACCGGTACTTCTACTGTGAAAGGGAAATAGATTGTAGTTTTTCTATTATCTGAATATTGAAGTGAATAACAATGACCAAGGTCACAACTACCTAGAGGAGAGGAGGAAAAAGATATTGAGGCATCCCGAGAGAAGATATATGAGGTAGGATACTGACGCGTATAGTGGGAAAATTCACGTCGTCATAATGTATTATCATCATCATCATCATCATAGGTATTCTGCCATTAATGGCAGGTTGCTTGCCGCAAATGAGATCCATGAGATCTTCTGCTAACCTTTTTTTTGTTTTCACGTAGGATTTTTGTTTTGATATTGTCCATTAACTGTAGTCTCCTTCGCCCCGTCCCTCTCTTTCCTGCCACCATACCTTCTATCACGTCTCTCACGATACAGTTCGTTCTTAGCCCATGTCTCAACCAGTTTCTCTTCACATCCTTAATAATGCCTAAAATTGATTTTTCTCCCCCACCATTTCTAAGACACTCCAGGGGCGGATCCAGGGGGGGGGCGTTTGCCTCCCAGAAGAGGAAACTTTCTTATTTTATATATATAAATAAAACCCATCCCAAAGTTCGGAGCCCTTAAAAGAAGCAGTATGACAACTCACGCCCCCCCCCCAGAAGTCGGTCCTGGATCCGCCCCTGAGACACTCTCACTTGTTTTTCGCTCGACAAACTAATTCTTCTCATTATAGAATTCGGAAAGAAAGAATCACTTGGCTATTCGGTTTCAACACGAGAATTATTCTTGTTATTATTGGAAAAGTCATCTCGCAAAATTCTGAGAAATATATTTTATTTCTTTCAAAGAAAATCTCGTCCTGTTTTGCAAATTCTACAATTTACAGTATTACCATCGTTTAAAGAAAAAAAAGTGTCTAAAGATAAGACATTTACAGTAAGCGACAAAAGTTCTTTCCGTTTGGTAAAATTTATCTTGGGAATAACGGTGGTATGACTGGAACGTACAGAAAATTACATTCTTTTTAATTTACTGAAAAAATACTGTACTCAAACTATCCTTCCGTTCTGATGTTATTTATGAAACTAATTTCATCAAACGGAAAGAACTTT
This sequence comes from Thermobia domestica, assembly GCF_964235325.1. Taxonomy (NCBI): domain Eukaryota; kingdom Metazoa; phylum Arthropoda; class Insecta; order Zygentoma; family Lepismatidae; genus Thermobia; species Thermobia domestica. The sequence goes on from NC_137458.1 coordinate 121,607,184, forward strand.
TGGCGCTGACTGTACCAATCGATAGATATTATTGAACTAAATAAATTGATATCCGTAAGTGTAAAACTCATGTGTAATTTTTTTTTTGAGAATATGAAAAAAAAGGAGTATGTTTAGTACAAGGGGTCCAGAAGCACGTAAAAAACACAAAATTTACAGGAGAAATAAATGATGCAAGTACTTAGACGTAACATAACGTAACCAACTCTAACCTAACCTAACATAAACTAACCTAAACTAACCTGAGCTAACCTAATATTATGTGGCGGGCCGGCGGTATGCGTTTGCTTAGACCGGCACCCACACAAGAGAGTTTTGTAATTTACCAAAATACTTCTATTTAGTCAACCAAAGTTTCTGCAAAACACCAACAATAACTCGAGCGGTAAAGTTATACTGGAAACAGGAACTCAGCTAACAAAACAGTCTGAAGAATCTTAGTATTACACGGTAGCGTTGGCCGTGGCCAAGACTTATCTTCTAATGGAAACAATGGAATCGTTATCCTGATTAAGGTTTGATAACCAACAATCCTTTGGGATATCTCTTGAAACAAAACTCGACAAATATGTTCCTTGCAGTAAGCCTGCAGTTTATTGGCTCCAAACAAATTACAAGAACCAGAGCCGGGGCGATAGTGTAAGTACTGTGTCTATTTATAAAAGAGTTTTAACTTACGTGGCGGCGTTCCAATAGGTAGTTTAAAAATAACTCACTAAATGTCACTGATAAAAATAAACTTAACTGTAGCACTTTTCACAATAAAACAAAACTGCACTAGACTGGGAGGGCACGAATCAGTCCTAGTGGGTAGGTAGGTAAGAGGTATACTATTTGATCTACCGGTCTGCGAACAGACATCAAATAGGGTAGGCTACCAGAGGTTAGGAACAGGTTACCGTTTGATCTACCGGTCTGCGAACAGACATCAAACAGGGTAGGTGTAAAGGTTACCGTTTGATCTACCGGTCTGCTAGGCAGACATCAAACAAAGTTGGTTACCAGAAGGAATTAAGGTTACCGTTTGATCTACCGATCTGCGAACAGACATCAAACAAGGAAGGTGTAAGGGTTTACCGTTTGATCTACCGGTCTGCGAACAGACATCAAACAGGGAGTCACTATTTGATTACCGGTGCGTTTTAGGCCAGCTAAGCAATAAACTTAGAGTCTGTCAAAACACACATCAAATAGGGGTGCGACAGAACTTTAGCCGTCAACTTCCTAAGCTTGCCAGCAGTTTCTGGAGCGAGTCCGGGCTGAAGCGAAACTTGCGGAAGTAGATTGCCAAGTTCGGAAGGAAGTAACTTTAGCCGTCAGTTTCCTAAGCAGACCAGCAATTATGGGAGAACCCTGGCTGAGCCATCTTGCTTTCAGAAACAGATTGCCAAGTTACTGTGAGGATTAGGTAGGGTAGTACTTTGACCGTCAGTTTCCTAAGCCGACCAGCAATTATGGGAGAACCCTGGCTGAGCCATCGAGCTTTCGGAAACAGATTGCCAAGTACTGGGTAAACCAAGGTAGTGAGGTAGGTAACCAAGAGATTGAGTAGGCAGGCCTCCGTAGAGGCAGAGAGGTCGGAAGGCAGAAGGATGGACAACTAGAGACTTCTTCGTGATAAGTTCCTGAACTGAGACGTACCTAACGAATTGCGTACTCCTCGTAGTCTGCACGTCTCTGAGGGGTTCAGGAGAGGGACGTTGTCCGACGAGAGAGGCCAAAACATGCGTTTTTAAGGGCCTCGGTCGGAGGTGCAAGCGGCACCAATTTACGGTCTGTGTGCAAAATAGTAACGTGAGCAAACGTTGCACGAGGACCGTAAGGTCAGAGGTTGAGCATGCGTGGAGATCTAAAAAGTACCTAGGGCGGAGCCCGAGGGGGACCAGTATCCTGAAAAGAAAGATTATTGGCTTTGCACACGACTTCGAGTGCACAAGTACTCGGAAGGGTTCCACTCTGAGGGGTGGAGTTGCTAGCTATTGGAACGAGCCATGCCATTAACATCTAGATTGGTTAGAACAAGGTGCCTTGGGCGGAGCCAGGCAAAAGATAAGATTTTGTGTGTGCGCATGCGTGTGCATGTGATGTGTAGTCCTTGAGTTTATGTGTGTGAGCCCCTTCCTCTGGAAGGATGATATTACATCGAGATATTACAGAGAATTGTACAAATAGTATCTTAAACTATAAACATATACTAAACATAAAAGATTTCAAGTAATAAACTTGAAAGGTTTTATACATAATGAACTCAAGACCCTTCAACAGTTTATCTTACTTGTTTTCGACCAAAGACATACATATATATTTAATGCTTCGAAGAACGAAAAAGAATCTTCTTTTTAGAAGCAAAAATGACATTTAAAAAGATACACAAACTATATGGGTTTTCTTAACAGTATTCTACCACTAATAATAATAATAATAATAATAATCTAACTTGTTAAAAGACTACATAGATATAAAAAAAACTAAGCTTCTGTATCGAACCAGAAGGGGAGAATGTTTATCTTAACTGCTGTTGACCTACAGGTCAGAAAGGGGGAACTCGTGAAAGCAGACAGAATGTCTGGTTTCCAGCTAGAGAAAAAAAAAGAACACTCAACACGAATTTGTATTTTAAAAGAAGTAAATGGAAGACGAATTCTGTTGCAGGTTTTAAAATTATAAAAAAAAAGAATATTTATTCGCAAAAAATAGTTTGCGAATTTGCGTCCCACTACAGTCCTTCCTCCTAGGGAAAGAAAAATTTTAACTGTAAGGCAAAAATTTACATTTTAACTGTAAGGCAAAAATTTTTCGTACTAACTACAATCAAAATTTGAAAAAAAAATTTTCCAAAATTAAATTTTAACGATAGTTCCTAGACCTAGTAACTCTCTGATTGAGATGAGGTGAATCATCATCTTGTGATTCCTCGTTAAAAGTTATTTCACCAGAAGCAGCTCGATAAGTAGCATTAAGAGCTGGACTATTTGATTGTACACCTGCAATGATTGTTGGCTTAAAACAAATGGTTCTGATACAGTCTGAATTACACCATTTATTCCTATGTCTACAACAATTAAACTTAAAACTACAATACACACAAAGAAATATCAAAATAGTAAACATGATTATATAAGTCAAAATAGAATAAGAAAATACATGATTACTTTGCCTTATCTGCCATTCTTGTTCATTAATTAATTTTTCAACATCCTCAACACGATGGCTGGCATATTGTAAATCTGTTACTTTGTGTATGATATGATTTAACGGTAAGGTAAATTCCATATTCTTAATATTGATCTTTGAGTTTGAGAATATACAACAATCAATGCTATCATTTAGTAGTGGAAGCAAATCTTTACTTGTACTGTTACTTACATATATTTCCTGAGAACTGATTAAGGAATTTGGACCATAAGCTTTACAGTTTTTATCTAAAGTTAATTTTCCAGTTTTATGAATCAAAACAGTTTTCGACACATCATTTCCACAAACTATTGTTAATTTTTCTGGGAATGGCGAAGCAAATAGCCATTCATTATTATCTAATGAAATCCATAAAATAATTCTTAATTCTACTATACGTTTGTTACAATCTGCTGGAATTGATTTAACAAAATCAATAAGTTTTACTTCACAGTCTTCATTACTATGTGTAGGTTTTAGCGGAAATGTTTGTTTGCAAACCCTTGAAAATGAAGTTAATTCCTTACAAGCATTAAACACATGTTCATCAATTTTACCATAATATTGTTTTGATACTTCAATAATCAAATACGGATTTTGAGGCTGTATAAAGAAATACTTATTGTCTTTAAGCTCAGTTGGAAATGGAATTAATTTATACATATTAAATCTTAAACCATCAGTCAAAGGTAAACTAATAACATAACCAAGAATTTTCTGATTGATGAAAACATCTAAATCTACAATTTTTAATAATGCATAACCTATTGAAGAGCCAGGTGGAATGGGTAATGACATGCCTTGTGGAATCACAGAGGCGCTTAATTTAAAATGTTCTAATATCTCTTTAGGAGTAATTACATGAGGAGATAAAATACCAGATTGAGCATTTAGAATGGATTGTAACAAAATTTCAAATGCGACATCTAATTCTTCTAACATAAGTGAAATAGAATGCAGATAATTATCCCATTCGACCTTCACTTCAAGTTCGTTTATCGAATGCATAAATGTTTGACTACGAGCATTAATTTCTCTTTTAACATCTTCCAAACCTTTTTGTAAAACTTGTTCATTATGTTCAATAGACAACACAGTATTATTAATAGTTTTCAAAGTGGCTTTTACAATAGTCATTGATTCTTTAGTTAATTTCAAAAAGTTTGACTGTTCATTTTCTAATTTACTAATTTGTTCTGTATAGTAAGTAGCATCTTGAGAATCTAAAGTACCAAACAAAATTTTCGATATTTCACCAACAAAATTAAATATTCCTCTTTTGGTTTTCACCTTGGTTTTGACAATTTGATTTATGACTGAATTAGTTTGCTCAACCTTGTGTAGTTTTCGGATAAGTACGTCTAATCGAGGTTCTCGACGAGAACGATCGGAATAGATAACTCTTGATTTGTATAGTTCGTTTGCTGTTCCCAAGTAGGTGGAGACACGGTGCAAAGTTTGTTCATAATCGGACAGATTAACAAAGGTCACAAGCTTCCATTGTCTGTTATATAAAACTGCTTCTCCTAAGAAGTCATAATATATACCAACAGTATTTGTTATTGTCTGAATTTGAGAGCTAGTGACATTTGCTGTCTGGATAATCGGAAGAATTATCGCCAAGCAAGCAAGCAACGAGAGAGGATGTCTCATGATGGCTGCGAACAAAAATGGAAACTACATTACCTACTAATAAAGTCTACTAATAATATAACTTTAACCTATTAGCATGAACTACAAATGTTTTTCTTCGATTAGCAATAGTACAATTAACACCTTTTACTTTAACTACTTTGTATGGACCGATCCACTGTGAACCCAATTTCTTGGATCGTCCTCTTCTAACAGATTCATCTTTAAGTAACATTTGATCGCCTACTTTAAACAATTGTTCTTTATGAGAGGCGGTCTTATCATATTGTTCTTTGTTTTTAACCTTAGCTTGTTTCAGTTTTGATCTGGCTAACTCGTAACTGTTCTGAAGCTTCTGCTTTAGGGTCTTGATGTAATCATCATACGCGTAATTAATGTCGATAGTTTGTTTCTGTAATATACCAGGGATGTTAGCCATCCGGCCAAACATCAACTCGTGTGGAGTATAGTTAGTTACTGAATGCGGAGTTGTATTGTAAGCAAAAGCAGCGTATGGCAACCAGACGTCCCAGTCCAGTTGGTTTTCAGACACATAATGCCTCAGATACTCAGCAAGAGATCTATGAACTCTTTCAACGAAGTTAGCTTGAGGGTGGAATGCACTAGTATGTAGTTTCTGAATCTGGAACATGCGACACATTTTCTTAAAGGTATCGCTCATAAAATTAGTACCTTGATCGGTTAAAATGGTTTGGGGTATACCGAAAACACAAACAAATTTCGTCACAAAGGCTTCAGCTACGGTTTCTGCATCTTGTTGCTGTAGGGGAATGGTCACTAAATATTTCGATAATTCATCTTGGCATGTTAAGATGTATTTGTTTCCGAGAGAACTCTCAGGAAACGGCCCTACAAGATCTAAAGCACATTTCTCAAATACTACATCAGGAGTGGTGGTCAAAACCATAGGAAGTTTGACATTAGGTTGGGTGAGTTTGTTCTTTTGACACGACTCACATTTCTTTATGTATTCTTCGACATCGGTGTTTAGTCTTTTCCAAGATTTCGGATCGATATTGTTCAATTCTAAGTACGATTTGATTTTAGCTATAGTTCGATGAATACCTTGGTGTCCACCGGTAGGAAGGTTGTGAAACTCTTTCAGAATCCTACTCTTTGTTTCTTCGTCAAGGGTAGAAGGTTGACCTTCTGGATCGGGGTCAAAATATGCAATACGACTCAATGCATCAGCATTGGTATTACGGACACCTGCTTTATAAACAATCTTATAATTGTATTCTTCTAACTTAATTCTCCATCTTAAAAGTCTACTACTAGGATCTTTTACACTAAACACCCAAAGCAAAGGTTTATGGTCAGTCACAAAGGTGGTTTCCTTTCCAAAGATGTATGGGCGGAATAGTTTGGCAGCCCAAACTATCGCAAGTAATTCACGTTCGGTTGTGGAGTAATTTCTTTCAGCATTATTTAGTGTACGACTAGCGTAAGCGATTGGTTTGTCTTGACCAATGTGGCCCTGAGACAAGATAGCTTCAATTGCGACTTCTGAGGCGTCACAGGTAATAATAAAGGGACGGCTCATGTCAGGATATTGAAGGAGAGGTGGTGATGTCAATTTTTCCTTCAAAGTTTGGAACGCTAGTTCTTGTTTAGTTTCCCGCTTGAATGGAACATCTTTCTTTAACAAAAGAGTGAGAGGTTTGGCTATATTGCTATAGCCTTCAATAAATCTACGGTAATAAGAACTTAATCCTAAAAATCCACGCAATTGCTTGACATTTTTCGGATGCGGAAAATGTAACACTTTCTCAATTAAGCGAGGGTCTGGCTTCAGACCTTGATCTGTTATTTGATGTCCTAAATATGTTACTTCTTTTCTAAGAAATTCACACTTATCAGGCTGAAGTTTGAGGTTGTAGGTTCGAAACCTATCAAATACAAGTTTCAATCTTGACATATGTTCCTTTAAGTCTCTACTATAGATACAACAATCGTCTAAATACGAAAAACACTTTAATCCTTGCAATCCGGATAGAACAATATTCATCATTCTCTGAAATGTTGCGGGGGCACCGCATAATCCAAAGCTCATGCGATTATACTCGTAATGACCATATGGTGTACTGAAGGCGGTCTTACTACGGTCTTCAGGTTTAATTCTAATCTGTTGGTACGAACTGGCTAAATCCAAGGTCGTAAAGTACTTCGATTGCCCTAACTGATCTAGTATTTCTGTAATATTCGGTAAAGGAAAGCTATCTCCAATAGTAATCTGATTAAGCCTACGAAAATCTAAACATATACGAATCTTAGGTTTGCCTGATGCATCCATCTTTTTCGGCACTATTAATATCGGAAAATTCCAAGGACTCTTGCTTGGGGAAATTATACCTTCATCTAACATCTTATCGATTTGATTTTGTACTTCTGCCTTATGTACCTCGGGAATACGGTACGGTTTCTGAGTCACGACTGTACCTCGTTTGTCGGGATGAATGGGGATGCTATGTTCAAGCACATCAGTATAGGAGAGTTTGTCTCCCTCTAAATAAAATAAATCATGATATTCTTCACAATGCGACAGTATTAACGCTTTCTCTTCTGAATTCAAATGGTCTAATCGCAAGTTCTGCCTAAGTAATTCTAAAAGCGATTTTAATCCTTTAGTTTGACTTGCATTGTCAGATTTGCTCAATGCATAAACACTATGAGATTTTGTCATATCAAGAAGTGGTTCAAAATCTAAAGAGATTGGAGGAATTTGTACGTCTACCTCATTTTCAGTCAAATTCAAAATGCTAGTTACACATTTGTTATCGGATGCTTTAACTATAGCGTCTGGCAGGAATACACCGTCTGCCAAAGTACGTTTGGACAAAAATCCTATCCCATTATTTTCAGTCTTAACTTCAATTAGCTTTTCGGTACGTGCTGGGATCTTTACTTTAGTTCCTACATCAATTTTCAATTCAGCTTGTCCGTCATACGAAATTACACAATGATGTTCAAGAAGAAAATCTCTGCCTATTATACCTGCTACATTAGGAGGTAATAAATCACTACGCATTACATGAAAAGTATGAGTCACTCTATTCTTGCCTATTTCTAATCTAAGATCTAATGTACCTAAAGTATGGGCATGAAAATTATTGAATCCATGCACTGGAGTGGAGTCACATCTATGTATCTTTCTCAACATTGACTCACGTAAATGGCTATACTTAATAAGCGATAGATCTGAGCCTGAATCTAACAACATTTCGTGATTCTTATTTAAATCCATCATTCGCACTTTAATTTTACCCTTTTCATCGATTATACTCTTAGTGGAACATTCGCATAATTGGGCGTAACGTCCAATTGTATCAGACTTAACGGAATTTCGATCAGGTTTCTGAGGTGGGGACACCTTCGTACAATTATCACTCGTTTGTTCAGTGGAACAAAGGAAAATCTTAACATTATCATTCCGATTTCTATTACTATCAACACTTTTCTCTAATTTAACTTTCGAGGAGTTGTGTTTCGATAAACAACATAAAGACTTATTCTTGCTACAAGATTTTGGCTTGGTGCTGTGGTCAGCACGGCATTTCTCTTTCAATTCACAATCATGCGTGTCACAGGCGGGATGACGACGCGGTGAGACATTATTCGGTTTTGGTCGCGGAGAAGGTTTGCGCGGTGTACGGCGCTGAGGACACACATACACTGGGCGACGCGGCGAAGGACTACGCACTGGGCGATGTTGAGTGCGACGCGGAGAATGACTATGCGATCGGCGACGCTGAGTGCGACGCGGAGAATGAGCACACGCTGGGCGATGACATTGAGGACGGCGCGGAGAAGGATCTCGCGCTGGGCGACGCTGAATGCGACGCGGGGAACGGCTTCGCGTTTTGCGGCAACGAGAACTACGCGGAGAAGGACTGCGCGTTTGGCGGTGATGAGAACAACGCGAAGAACTTGTGTTCTTTCGGGTACAAACATGGATACGCTTCTTTGCACAAGTATGGGTACGCTTTGCACGACAATGATAGGAGTGTGTACAACGTAAAGCACAACAAGAATTGGAATCCTCTATTTTGTCACTATTTTCACTACAATGTTTATCATGCGGTTCTTCATGCGAGTCTACTGAATTATCACAATCTTCTAAACAATGAACCTTTTTCCTAAAATTTCTACTATCCTTACGGGAATGAGAATAGTTATGAGAATCTCTAGATTTACTTTCAGAATACTTTTTCTGGGAAAATTTCCTATTTCCTTTCTTCTCTGACTTATGGTTATGATTTGAAGAATTTGCCCTATCTTCATTCTTAGAATCTAATGGCTTTCGTCTCTGAGACAATATGTGCGACTCTTCAACTAGAGCGAAATCTACTAATTGAGCGAAACTATCATCTTCTGTACTTTTACCACGAATTACTGTTTGAATGCGGGGATCGCTAATTCCCTGGACAAAAGATGCTTTTGTCAAATGATCAATAAGTGAATGAGCACCAGCTCTTTCAGTTTCACGACATATTTTCGAAGCAGCAGCTTTCAGATCAGCTCGAATTGTATCTAACTTGCTAGCCCATGAGCTAATACCCTCATTTTTGCCTTGCCTGGCAGAAAACAATAAACAAGCATAATAATCAATAGATCTATGTGTAGCATAATTCTCTTCTAAAATTGTCTTAACTGCTTCCCAAGTATCTACGTTCAATCTAACTAAAATACGATTTCTAGGTTCTCCTAAAATTTTCGACTTAATAAACTTCAATAATACAGGTTTATCACGGGGATTAACTAACCCTTGAGCAATTTCACAACTATCAATAAATTGCCTCAACTTAGAACGATCTCCTGTAAATGGTTCTGCAATAACCTGAATTGCCTGAGAAACTTTAACATATTCTGGCTGTACGTTAATTCCGTCAGCTTCTGCCATGATTAAAAATTCAAATTACGTTTCTATGTGGAAACAACAAGTTAAATAAATGAATGAACCTCTTAGATTTGTGAAAACTCGAAGGTTTGAGCAATAATGGTTTCTGAGAGGAATTTCTCACTTAACCTAACTAAATCTAAATTTACGATGGGTTTATCACCTGTATGGGGCTTTAAATGCCTAATTTCAACACTAAAATGCACTGCACTTATTTAAACACTAATGAACTGAAATCACTAATGTGCGTTTGGCGTCACGATACAGTGAGCAGGATGTTTTGCTGATTGATGGCCAGTCAAACAACAAAAGCGTCCTTTTCCCTTTTTCGCTTCCGCCAAGGAGGATGGAATGAAAGTTAAACAGATGGGAAAACTTTCAGCAGACAATAAATATCACACATGCAAAATGCACATGCACAAAACACAGTTCACTTAAATAACTTAAACTGGTATCAAAGTTTACGATGTCACGATTATTCCTGATATCCTAAGGCTGTGCAAAAAGTTCACGATATCCTAGGTTGTTCAAGATATCCTAGAGATGTTCAAGATATCCTAGAGATGTTCAAGATATCCCACAAAGCTGACACCAAATTATGTGGCGGGCCGGCGGTATGCGTTTGCTTAGACCGGCACCCACACAAGAGAGTTTTGTAATTTACCAAAATACTTCTATTTAGTCAACCAAAGTTTCTGCAAAACACCAACAATAACTCGAGCGGTAAAGTTATACTGGAAACAGGAACTCAGCTAACAAAACAGTCTGAAGAATCTTAGTATTACACGGTAGCGTTGGCCGTGGCCAAGACTTATCTTCTAATGGAAACAATGGAATCGTTATCCTGATTAAGGTTTGATAACCAACAATCCTTTGGGATATCTCTTGAAACAAAACTCGACAAATATGTTCCTTGCAGTAAGCCTGCAGTTTATTGGCTCCAAACAAATTACAAGAACCAGAGCCGGGGCGATAGTGTAAGTACTGTGTCTATTTATAAAAGAGTTTTAACTTACGTGGCGGCGTTCCAATAGGTAGTTTAAAAATAACTCACTAAATGTCACTGATAAAAATAAACTTAACTGTAGCACTTTTCACAATAAAACAAAACTGCACTAGACTGGGAGGGCACGAATCAGTCCTAGTGGGTAGGTAGGTAAGAGGTATACTATTTGATCTACCGGTCTGCGAACAGACATCAAATAGGGTAGGCTACCAGAGGTTAGGAACAGGTTACCGTTTGATCTACCGGTCTGCGAACAGACATCAAACAGGGTAGGTGTAAAGGTTACCGTTTGATCTACCGGTCTGCTAGGCAGACATCAAACAAAGTTGGTTACCAGAAGGAATTAAGGTTACCGTTTGATCTACCGATCTGCGAACAGACATCAAACAAGGAAGGTGTAAGGGTTTACCGTTTGATCTACCGGTCTGCGAACAGACATCAAACAGGGAGTCACTATTTGATTACCGGTGCGTTTTAGGCCAGCTAAGCAATAAACTTAGAGTCTGTCAAAACACACATCAAATAGGGGTGCGACAGAACTTTAGCCGTCAACTTCCTAAGCTTGCCAGCAGTTTCTGGAGCGAGTCCGGGCTGAAGCGAAACTTGCGGAAGTAGATTGCCAAGTTCGGAAGGAAGTAACTTTAGCCGTCAGTTTCCTAAGCAGACCAGCAATTATGGGAGAACCCTGGCTGAGCCATCTTGCTTTCAGAAACAGATTGCCAAGTTACTGTGAGGATTAGGTAGGGTAGTACTTTGACCGTCAGTTTCCTAAGCCGACCAGCAATTATGGGAGAACCCTGGCTGAGCCATCGAGCTTTCGGAAACAGATTGCCAAGTACTGGGTAAACCAAGGTAGTGAGGTAGGTAACCAAGAGATTGAGTAGGCAGGCCTCCGTAGAGGCAGAGAGGTCGGAAGGCAGAAGGATGGACAACTAGAGACTTCTTCGTGATAAGTTCCTGAACTGAGACGTACCTAACGAATTGCGTACTCCTCGTAGTCTGCACGTCTCTGAGGGGTTCAGGAGAGGGACGTTGTCCGACGAGAGAGGCCAAAACATGCGTTTTTAAGGGCCTCGGTCGGAGGTGCAAGCGGCACCAATTTACGGTCTGTGTGCAAAATAGTAACGTGAGCAAACGTTGCACGAGAACCGTAAGGTCAGAGGTTGAGCATGCGTGGAGATCTAAAAAGTACCTAGGGCGGAGCCCGAGGGGGACCAGTATCCTGAAAAGAAAGATTATTGGCTTTGCACACGACTTCGAGTGCACAAGTACTCGGAAGGGTTCCACTCTGAGGGGTGGAGTTGCTAGCTATTGGAACGAGCCATGCCATTAACATCTAGATTGGTTAGAACAAGGTGCCTTGGGCGGAGCCAGGCAAAAGATAAGATTTTGTGTGTGCGCATGCGTGTGCATGTGATGTGTAGTCCTTGAGTTTATGTGTGTGAGCCCCTTCCTCTGGAAGGATGATATTACATCGAGATATTACAGAGAATTGTACAAATAGTATCTTAAACTATAAACATATACTAAACATAAAAGATTTCAAGTAATAAACTTGAAAGGTTTTATACATAATGAACTCAAGACCCTTCAACAGTTTATCTTACTTGTTTTCGACCAAAGACATACATATATATTTAATGCTTCGAAGAACGAAAAAGAATCTTCTTTTTAGAAGCAAAAATGACATTTAAAGATACACAAACTATATGGGTTTTCTTAACAGTATTCTACCACTAATAATAATAATAATAATAATAATCTAACTTGTTAAAAGACTACATAGATATAAAAAAAAAACTAAGCTTCTGTATCGAACCAGAAGGGGAGAATGTTTATCTTAACTGCTGTTGACCTACAGGTCAGAAAGGGGGAACTCGTGAAAGCAGACAGAATGTCTGGTTTCCAGCTAGAGAAAAAAAAAAGAACACTCAACACGAATTTGTATTTTAAAAGAAGTAAATGGAAGACGAATTCTGTTGCAGGTTTTAAAATAATAAAAAAAAGAATATTTATTCGCAAAAAATAGTTTGCGAATTTGCGGCCCACTACAATTAGTAGAAATAAGCGAAATTCTGTATTTTTTTTGGAAAATTATGCGGGACTCCTACACTAATATAACATAAACTAAACTAACCTAACCTATCCTAACCTAACCTAACCTACCCTAAAATAACCGAATGTGAACAGAAAATACCACAATTGTAACATTTTTTAGAGAAAAGAGCTGTACCCCTTCTGCTAAACATAGGAAAAAAAAAAAAACAATTAATTTGTAAACCTAAAACTCAATGGTATACGACAAGAATGCCACTTATTGAGGTGAAACCGACACTGAAATATAAATCCTCATTAAACTCTTCGTTATGATACTAGCAAGATGACAATACATAGTATTAATGAGGCATATCCTAAATTTTATATTTTAATTTGTTTAACTAAAGTACCGTCAAAACATTAGTCAAATACCAGTCGATAGATCACATTGAGATAAAGAAAATAACACGCTTGAGATTATATTCTCATGTGAAGTTCTTGAGAAAAAAAAAAAAACCTCGATTGGCGCTTAAAAGAGTGTCGTTCCTTTCCAGTAATAACAAATGAGTCGCTTCACAGTATGAAACTACAGTATAGGCTACTTGAAAACTACACGAATTAAATATTCAAACTTGAATACATTTGTAACTACTGGTTACAATAGATCAATAAGATCAAAGTGATAACCTGTTTCTCGAATTCTAAATCCATATCAAAAAGCCATAACTCGTCATCCATCACTATTTTTACTCTATGGTGATAAAAACTGAAACTTGAGATCCTTAATTTGACCTACTTTCGGTTTGAAGAGAGGGTTAAGGGAGAATATAGAGACTAGTTTTGGGACGCTGAAGCGCGACTGCAAGAAAAACACTTTTCGATATCTCTTACAGTTTTTGCTCTATTGGTATCAATATTGAAACCAGAAGTAGTAGTAAATTCCAAAGGTTTCGGTAGAGTGGTGTGAGTTGTGATGATATGTTCTCTTGAAACCCTGAATCGATTGCAGAAAATTGCTTGTCACTATTACTATTTCTGTTCTATGGCGATAAATGTTCAAATAGGAAATAGTTATTTCGAACCACTTCCGGTTTAAATAGAGGGTTAACGGAAGAGATGGAACCTGTTCTTAGAACGCTGAATCGATTGCAAATAACTACACTTCTATATATCTTATCATGTTTACTCTGTACAAATCAGTACTGAAACCGGAATAGTAAATTTTGACCCTTCTAGTCTTGGTAGAGTACTACCGATAGTCATGGTACGTTGCCTTGAGTCGCTGTATAGCTTAAAAAAAAAAGCTTTTCGCTATCTGTTACCGTTTTCATTCTGCAGAGAAAACCGTTGAAATCGGAAAAAATGAAATGAAATCTTTGAGTTTTACGTCCCACGTTTATGCCGGTTAGGCTAAAGGAGACGGTGATGATGAGTAATGAATGAAATGGTGGAATGAAGAAAGTGGGAGGAAACGGGAGAAGCCCGAGGAAACCCACGCACACGGTGTTTGTCCACCACAAGGTTCACTTGCCGGGGGCTGGGATCGAACTCAAGACCCCAAGCACCAGAGGTGAACGCTCTACCACTGAGCCACCGCGGCCCCCGTTGAAATCGGAAATGGCTAGTCTCAACTACTCCCAGTTTGAATGGAGGGTTACTGGAGGAGATGAAAAATATTCTTGGGACGCTGAATGGATTGCGAAAAACAGCTTCTCAATATCTCTTATCATTTTTGCTCTGACACTTGTCAACAGACAGACGGACGGACATACCAACACTTACGCATAGCATAGTTTGGAAGTTTAATAATTGACAGTTTTTGTTTTGCTGGACGGTCAATTACTATGTATTCATGAACTGAATATGTAACCGAATACTCTTCATACAATTTCGTATAAAAGTTTGTAATTAAGATACATACATATATATATATATATATATATATATATATATATATATATATATATATATTACCAAGACAATACCAGGGGAGTATTGGAGATCAGGAGGAAATGATATAAATTTAAAAATAGAAATTGCTTTTGATGAAGGGCATGCAAGGAGAATTTAGGGGTTTCGTCATGAACCGAGTTTAGCACCCTCGCTCGTTATAATTACTTCAAAAATATTATAACGCGTTACTTTGTTACGTCATTTCTATGGTTGATGGGTGACTACCAAAAAGTTGAAAACTGCTATATTATATTGATTTTACAATGATTTCCATTATTTATATTCATATATTTGAAAAAAAAAAAGAATGAAAAAATAAGAATAGTTTGCAAAAGCATCAGCCATGCTCCAATGGTAAAACAGGAAACATTGGCCATTTTCATCCGTGGGTCAAGTAGCAAGAGTTGTGTACAGAAAGACATGTCAATGGAGCTCTTCATCAATGTCGACAGTTGTATCCGGTGGACAGAGCGACTGACTTCCGTCTCCGCTCAATTCAGCTGTTCTCAGGTCCCCGCTTGGGCACACGTGTTCCTTCCTTCCAAAATACTACCTACCACCTCTTCTCACAGCAACCACAGACTACATGCGTACGTACGGAAGCAAAGTCACAGTGTATAAAACCTTTATTTGTAATTGGAGCAGGAAACCGGAAAAGACTGCTGGTGTCACCTAATATTCCGGTCCTCCAATATCAGAACTAATCATCATTAGTTTATTTCGCTTATCCTGTCATTGATTGCATAATAATAACACTTTGAGAGTTTCGACTCCTGACTTTTTAAAAGGAAAAAAAAAGTCATTAGGCTTCATTTCTATTTTTAAAGAAAGACAAAAAAAAAAAAAAAAAAAAATCAAGTTATGAAATGTGCCTTATGGTGCACATTTGTCATTAACAATATCGAAAGGAAAGGCATATATACAGGAGGTGTCTATGGGAAGTTAGCTGGTAAATTAGTCAGGTAGAACGTTTTGTAAGGAAATTACTGTAAATAATTTGACATTATTACTCTACATTTGCGGAAGACCAGTAAATTTTGCTCGGCGAGACAGTCTTTAACTGATGTTATAGCTTAGATGAAATGGAATAGTTTCTGCTATTATCATTTACCAGTGGCGGCTAATGTTAGTGTTGCAGCGTTGCGCAACGACCAAAGTATTAAAAAAAAAAAAAAAATTATCATCGATAGTAGTGAAGAACAGAAAAAATACTTTTTAATACTTGCATAAATATCTTTAAATATTTAAAGACACTTTAAATAACATATTTTTTACTTCTGTAACTGTCCGTTCCGTTAATCCGTTTTATAAAGTGAAAAATAATCCGTCACAGAGTCTCTAATTTATATTGTTGCAGCGAGCATACAACGACCAGATTCCTTCAGCGCGGCAATTGGAGCAAATGTTAAGTGTCCTTTCCCCTATCTCAGAAGTTAAAGGGACTGGTCGTTGCAGTGCTTCTGCAACACAGCACGGCTTCCAGTGAACGAGAAGGTTTTTCACGCTAAATAAGATTTCTGAATTTTCTTTCACTAGCAATTAACAAATGGAATTTGTTTTTATGCATTCATATTTTTAAATTACGAGATTATACTGAAGCAAATCAATATCATCATCATCATCATCATCATAGGTATTCTGCCTTTATTGGCAGGTCACTTGCCGCAGCTGAGAAGCTTCCATGCTCCACGGTCCTCCGCTAACTTCTTCGTCTTCACGTATGATCTTTCTGTTTTTACTATGTATATCATCCATTAATTGTAGTCTCCTCGCCCCCTCCCTCTCTTTCCCGACACCATACCCTCTAGGACGTCCCTCATGATTAGAGATGCAAAAAAGCCGGCTTTTTTGAATCGATGGTTTTTTTCACATAAAAAGCCGGCTTTTTTGGGGAAAAAACGAGAATTTTGGAAATTTTGGCTTTTTTCAACTTCATGATTTTTCTATCTAAATAGCTTTCTTATAGTATATTCTATAATTAGATAAAAATTCCATGACCTGAATGTGATATTTCGCTCTGAAATTCACCATCAAGATGGATGGAGCACATGTTTTACGAATTAAAGCTAACATGAAGAATGTAGTATTTGAGGGTAATTTTAGAGGCTATTTAACTTTATTTTAACTTTTGAGTTATCGACATCTTTTTTCTTCTCTAGTTTGTCATCCGTGTTTCATTTCTAAGAGCTTTTAGTACTCTAGCTTCTAGCGCAAAAGTTAAACTTGCCCGTTTTTCTATTTATCCGTCAAAGCGTACGTTTTTCAATATATCCGTCAAACCGTACTTCCACATTTCTGTTATACTGTAGCTGTGAAGTGATTTAGCAATACTTTTCCGGACACAACCTTGAATACCAATTTATGCAAATAATCAGTAGCGGATTTAGAAAAGTACTTTAGGAGGGTTTTTTCTGATTGTTTCGTTTCCTAAAAAGTCCTAATTTTATTTGGGAAGTGCTTGAAGTTTACGAGTACAGGCATAACTAATATTTCGTTTCGTTTATATGTTTAGCAATAATCTTCCGGATACAACTTTAAAAATCATTTTATACTGAGAATCAGTGGCGGATTTAGAAAAGTATTTTGGGAAGGGTTTCTTACTAATGTTTAGTTTTTTTAAACATTCGTAATTTTTATTTGACGGGAGCTTAAAGTTTATGAGTAAAGGCATAAATAATAGATATTTCGTTTGTTGCAGACATTCCGTAACTTTGGGGAACGGGCTTCAGTCCGAAAGACCGCTCCCCTAACCTTCGCAAAACCGTCACTGCTGGTAATTAGTAATAATAACGATTTAAAAACAATAAAAAAGGAAGTCGCCCAACTCACAGTACACGCACTATTTCTACATTCACAGATGGAATGAAGAAAAGCTTTGTCAGAATGGTCGAATGCTGGTTGAATTCCGGACTTCCCGATAGAAGCGCAAAAGCTAATCACTCAGTCATGTTTGTTGTGCAGTTGTATTTAGCTTGACTTAAATATATTCCGTAGTCTTTTTTTTTTGGGGGGGGGGAGTTCCGTAATGATATGTTGAATCCCTCTTGTTAAAAATTCAGAAAACTTGAGGATTGGGTAAACTGTGATGGTGGTTCTATAAAACTTAACTGTAGAATTTCAAGAATATACAGAACCAAAAGCTCTAGATGTGCAGCCTTTAAGTGTATCATATAAATCTAAGTATTTCTCTTATGTTTTATTTTAATTTTATTTTGTTTCAAAAAGAGGGTATGGAATATTTTGAAGTAAAAATACTACGTACTATTTTGCTAGTTATTTGTGTATTCTTTAAAAAGAAGTGTTTACTTTTAGGGTTGGCTGATTTACACCAACTTTTTTTTTTTAATAACTGGTTTAAACCACAAAAATAAAAAGAATGAAAAATGCGAATCGTGTGAACTTCATGGTAACGTTTCCAGATATCAAACCACCTGCAATAGTTTTATTTCCCTTTCACCTTTTAATCAAGGTGTCCCATGTTCAATTCTCGGTCGAACCACAATCCTTTTTTCATGCGTAACCCAAGTAGCGGTTCGGATGTCAGTTTAAGCGAAAGTCTTCTCCTTGATAACCTCGGTATTTCGTAAGGATGTTAAGCCTAAATATACGAAACAAACCAAATTGTATATTTCTACATGCCTAAATGCGTGTTGTTTTATAAAGAAGCCAATATTGCTTAAATATATTGATAGAAATTGGCAAAATTTATCGATTGCCTACGTAGCTTCCAACATTAGCTTGGATTGGACTTTCAATGATATCTACGTACCGGTACTAAATTTGTAATTTAATACCTCAGTTTTAGCGTACTGATTATGGTACGTTGACCTTTAAATTTTACATGCAAAGCAATAACAGGATTTTCCCGTTATTGTCTTACATTTCAAGTAATGACGGGATTTTCCCAATGGCTAGGGCGGGAGATTCTCAACTTAAGAAATTTACTGACCGCACTTCTTTAAGCTTATGGGAGTTCTTCCGGCATAACCCCGCTGTTGCATAATAACATCAAGGCGAAACAAACTTAGGCTATTTCTGTGAATATGTAATATAAATACATAAAGCAAAAAATCTAAGTCAAAAAAGCCTGGTTTAAACCAAAAAAGCCTGGTTTAAACATCCCCCAAAAAACGGGTTTTTGGCATATTCAAAAACAACCACGGTTCTTGCCAACTCTGCTTACTTTTGTATATAGGAGGTTAAAAAATTCTTATTATATACATTGGTTAATCCTGTGGAATTCATAATGTAAATATGTTGAAGAAAAATTGTTTGAAATATTTTTTCGAAATTCATAGTTTATTTTCGATGTTTTATATTATTATCAGCATCAACCACTAATTAAATGATTTTTGTGTTATAGAGAAGCGATACAAAGTCTGTTTTATCAATTTAAAGCAGTATTCTGAAAAAAGCCCAAAATTTCCGAGGCAAAAAAGCAAAGCAGAAAAAACCGAGTTTTTTTCCAAAAAAGCCGGTTTTTTTCCGAGCCCTTGCATCTCTACTCATGATACAATCTCTTCTTAGGCAATGTCCCAACCAGTTTCTCTTCCTCTTCCTAATAATATCTAAAAGGCAAATCAATATAATGACAATTAAAAAAGTGAAAAAAATGAAATCTTTAGTTTTACGTCCTACGCTTATGCCGGTTAGGCTAAAGGAGACGGTGATGATGAGAGATGAGTGAAATAGTGGAATGAAGAAAGTGGGAGGAAACGGGAGAACCCCGAGAAAACCCACGAACACGGTGTTTGTCCACCACAAAGTCCACATGGCGCGAACTGGGATCGAACCCGGGACCCCAAGCACCAGAGGTGAACGCTCTACCACTGAGCCACCGCGCCCCCCAATTAAAAAAGTGATTGCAGAATTACAAAATAAGAAAGAAAGTACCGGTATCTAGTAGAGGAGAAAACAAATGAAAGTAGACCCGCATTAACAAGTTAATTCTTAGCTTATATTGATAATGAAGGCTTCTTCTACAGTAATTTGTGAATCAAATATTAATAAGTCAGTATGTAGAACCGCCCCCCCCCCTCTGTGGATATTATTTTAGTATAAACATATTTCTTTTATAAAATAAGTATATTTACACTCTTGATAATTTTCACATAAAACTGTATGATGGAGAACGCCACATTGAATTTGGGACTAGTTAGCAATGCTCAGGGGCGTAGCCACGAGGGGGGTCCACGGGTCCGGACCTCCCCAAAATTTTGAAACTTGACTAACATTTGTAGACTTTCTTAACGAACTATACTTGTTTAACAGAGAAACAATTGATGTAGGCTAAATATTTTATTTTACGCCTCATCATGTACTCTTTCTTCTCCTATAAAAATAATCGTTCTATCATTTTTTTCTAAAAATATAGATGACAGTAAGTAAGAATTACTTATCGTCTTTTCGGGTGCAGTATAAGACAGGTTCCATATTATGTAGACGTATTGGACCTCCCTCAAATACTTTGGACCCCTCCCAGTTAACATTTCTGGGTGTAGAACTGGCAGTGCTGTTTGTTTTGATGTTCTTTGATTTTTGGCTTCTGTTACATGCTGCTTCTACATCTGGCGGGTTTCGAGGTTTCCTTTCCAGAACATATAACATTGATAAGCATTGTTTCGCCTCATGTGGAAGTATATTGTGTTTATCGTGCATTGCGTAACAACCAAGACGGATGATTGGAATGTAGTTTTTTTCTTTTACGCACATGTGTGTGTGTCTGTTCATGTATGAATATGTGACATTCGGAATTCATATACCAGTACCTATTTTGTATCAGCTGTTTTGGTTTTTAATTATTAGGTTTAATTTTATTGTGTGTGCTTTAATTCTGTAAATAACCTACAAATTCTGAATGAATTGTATACCATGACTTCTGTAAATAACTTACAAAAACCATTGACCAGCTTTCAACTGAGGAAAAATTTGCAATTAAGGCTTAGGCAAAACAAGCAAAGGGCAATTCAGGAGAGTGTTCGAAAAAAAAAATCCAGTTTAAATTTACAGAAGTAGTGTTGTTTGCACCAGATACATTTCTTCAATTTATTTTAAATTTTCCTGGTTAAATCATGAATAAAGTGTGTTCAATGTACATTTTTTATAACACTAATCTCTGCTACGAACTCTCTTCAGTCAACGCTGAAGAGGAATTCCGATCACTGTCAGGGACTGAGTTTGCTAGAATGAATCGTTCGCAATAATCTAGAAAAAATATTTAGTGAATCTACAAAGCTTCTAAAATTAATATTATCTGTACCTATGGCGTCAGCAAAAGACGAAAAGTTTTTTTTTCCACATGAGAAAGAATTGACACTTTCAAGGAATTGAATGTCCCAAGAAAGGTTATCACCATTGGTTATGCTTTCCATCGAAAAAGACCTGACAATAAGAATACCAGAGTTCAACCAGCATGTATTAGGCAGATTTGCTCCAATCAAAGAGAGGAGAATGAACTTACTAATTAATTATGGTGATTAATCGGATAAAATGTTCTGCATTTTTTATTTTTTAAAAACAGAATTTTATTTAATTTAACATGTAACATAGCATTTGCATCTAAAGTTATGCTGATTAGTCAATGAGTCAACTTTATGCCTTTTTGTCTCTTATCGTTCGTACTGCAACACCCGAAACCACAATCCACCGGCCGCCACTGTCATTTATATGAAAATATAATTGTCTATTCGAAATACCGCATGGTCTCTTGGTTAGGTGTAGTGTATAACCGGTATAGGGTCAAAATTTTCAGTCCTGATCCTGCATTTTGAGTATAAATTGGGTGGAAGCAATCTAATAAAAAAGGTAGTAGGCCACTGAAAAAGAAACTAATTGTGAAGTTGGGACTTAGTCCGCTGACTATGAATCATTCATTATCCATCTGGTTATCCAAAGCTTTCCAGGGATGACAGCGCCACAATTGATTTCAATTATTTGTTCATTAACTTCTAAAATATTTGAACCCAAATACAGCTAACTGTAGGCCAAATATTTCGTGCACTCACTGTTGATACATGCAGTTTCGAGATCGTCTCTCAATGAATAAACAATGTTATTATATAGAAAGCAAACAAGTTTGAACAATATATTAATTGTACTTCGCCTTCATCTAATTTAACTTTTTAGTTGTTACTTTGTTTAGCCACATGATATCTCTGAAACATGCATAAACCATTAATATTAGCTGTAGGAAATAATTGTTTATTTACTTCCTCAATGATTTCCAGTTTTCTCCATTTTTCTCCACAACTCATTACGAAAAGTCTCCAGTCTTTTACCGTTTCGTGTAGTCCATCTTTTTGTATCGTATTCCACACGAAATATTTTATAAGTCTTTTTCTTCAGCTATATTTATAAAAACCCACAAAATACATTTTCTTCTTAAATGTTTCTCTTCTGCAACTTCTATCCTTACTTTATTTATTTCACGTGTGCACTTCATATCTTCATTAAAAATGTTAGGTACCGAAAAGTAGTCACCTGATCTACATTTGATGGGAACTGCTTCGTTCCAATCAATTGCTTGTGTTCTATTAATGTGACGGGGTGATTTATTCCATTTCATAGTGAATGGTTCAATCAGGGATGACCAAAGACGGGTTTTAGGGCACAGGTTGAGCCCATGAAATTTTTGAAGGGGATATAATTTCTTATTGAAAAAGGCACAATTAAATTTTAATTTGATTTGTGAGTTTAGTGTCCTGTTTAGCAGCAAGGTTATATGAGAGCTGGACCTACAGTTTAACGTAGGATCCGAACCATGAGCTCCCGCCGGGAATCGAACCCAAGTTTCCCACGCCAAAGGCGCGTAGGCCAACTCCAGCCAAGAGGGAGCACTACAATTAAATTTTAATGATTCCATAATGCTGCTTTGAGGAACGCTAATTGTAAAGGAGAACTTAACGCTTTAAATCATCATCTTATTTTACGACCCATAGTTATACCAGCCAAGCTAAAGGAAACAGTGATGATGAGAAAGGAATGAACTGGTGGAGTGAAGAAAGTGGGAGGAAACAGAACCTCGAGAAAACCTACGCACATAGTGTTTGTCCACCACAAAGCTTACTTGGAGAGAGCCGGGATCGAACCAAGGACCTCATGCACCAGAGATGAACGCTCTACCTCTAAGCCACCGTGGCCTACTTAGAACTTTAAATTGTCATAGCAAAGAATGCATTCTCTTTTGATTGAAATGACAAACTTGTGGCGTGAGGCGTTTAAGCGGATATCGACTTATTGGGCCTTATGCAGAGTCATTCTGATGCGCCATTAGTGCCATACTAAAGAGTTCGACTAACATGTTTCCTGCAGTAGTCAGGCCTTTAGTATGACGCTAATCATACGTCAAAATGACTCTGCATAACGCCCATTCTGTTTAAAAACAAGGAAGCATAGCATAGGCTACCAAGTAAAATAGCCTCCTATGTATTTGACGTGTTTATCAGCGTAGGAACTCAGTATTTTTTCCTGCGGGAAGGGCAACTTGGATAAGCATTTTCGCATTTTTCGAGGATATAAATTTGGGGAAAATGCGACCGAGCACTTAGAGAGGAGGACATACACACCGCTAAGTACCATTGTCACTTTTATGAAATAGTTTTGGCTATTTCCTCGTTCTATATAATTCATTGAATAATTATTTCCTACCCTTTCCCTCATAATCTTAATGAATTCTATTGGTATATTATTTGCTTCTACTACATTTCCATTTATCTCCTCAGATAAAGCTTTTTAAAACGCATTGGTTGGTTATTTGAAGTTTAGCGTCCCTTTCACCACCAGGTCTCTATGAGACGTGGATCTACAGCTGAATGTGGAATCCGAACATAAGCTCCCAACTGGGAATCAAACCAGAGTTTTCCAGCACCGTATGCTAACCATATAGCCACAAGGTAGTATTGAAGTCCTTTATTATCCTCACTTCGTGTATTTTCTTCAACATCCAGGCTACACGCTCCATTCCTACTTTTATATTAGGTACTCAATGTATGATTTCTATCTTCGTAAGACTTCGTTCCGCTCCCTATCTTCGCATTCTGATTTTCTACTACCATCGTAATGCCTTTTTGTTTCCTTCGAATCTCTATTAATTTCACTTCACCTTACTCTTCTGCCGTTGCTTCTTTTTGTAAAGTTCTTTTCCTCGCGATTCGTTCCTTAACTTCCACTATACCTTTTTACCTTCCTTTACGTTATTTCATTTCCAAGCCTTTCTTTCTTTCATTTTCTGCCACAATTATTCCATAACCTATAAGTACCTTAGCCATTTCCTGTTCGTGGTACCCTATTACTCCTACAACCTAATGAATATACAGTTTAATACGCCATCCTCATCCTTTAGTAGCTGCTATTCTCTCTCCTTCGCATTTGTATATTGCTTTTTTTTTTTTTTTTTTTTTTTTTTAAACTTCCGTATGACGTGATTTTCCATGTCACTTCTCGACTTTCAGTATCACATTTGCTTCAGTTGGATATCTACTTCGGTCAGCGTGTCGACTCAGCTCTGGGTAGGGTCTTCGCGTTCTTTAAGCTGTTCCTACATCTTTTTCTGGATCAAGACATATTTGGTATCTTTGAGGATTGAAGATTTCCATGCGTATTTTCTTCTCTTGTGTTAACTGAAATCGTAGAAATTGAAAAGTCTCTTCCTTTCTTCATTTCTTTTGTCTAAATCACATTTGCCTATGACACTACCCTCTTGTCCTTCCACCACAACTGTATTAAGTCTCCTATTACAATCATGGCTGTATCCCTCTCGTCCATGTCTAGAATTTCTTCTTTCTTTAGTTTCCATGCAGTGGTCGCTGGTAGGCCTGTTCACTATTAATTTTCTTTCCTTTTAAATCTTATAATGACCATAATTAACAAATTCTGTTTTCACTACTTCTCTCTCTTTCGTTTTTGATTTTCACGCCCCACGATTATGCTCCCAAGCTAAGGAAGACTATGGTAATACTAATGAACGAAATTGAAAAATGAAGAAAGTGGGAGGATACGGGAGAACTCCAACAAAAACCCACGTACACATGCTTGCCCACCAAAATGCCCACTTCGTGCGAGCTGGGATCGAACCAAGGAGACGGTGTGCCAAAATTAAGCGCTCTACTACTGCGCCACCGCGATCTACAACGAAAGAGACCGGTGGCAAATTCTAAGAACGCTGCACACGGGAACTCCTGAGGTTATTCTCAATTAGCAGGGATCACATTATGAGGCATTCCAGATATTAAGTGCGATCAACAAAATGTTTTGTCAATTAGTTATTATAGAAAAGAGAGGCGAACTCAACATAATTTACTTACGTGCAAGTGTGATTGATGTCACATACTACTTTGGGTAAATAAAAATAGTAAATACGATGTTGCGATGTTCGTCTTTACCACCCGGAATGACTCATTACAAACTTCCTGAACACAATTTGCGCTTTAATTATTCAGGTAGTCTGTGACTAACAGGCTACAGGACGAGGTGGTAAACATTAGCGGACGACACAAATTCAGAGTGCCATGGCCACATTATTCGACAAACCCACTCTTGACTTTTTTCACACTCCGTCGGAAGGTAGGTCCGGTTATATTGAGTACCGGAAGATAAAGAAAATAATTCAGAAATCTTCAGTTGACTTTTGGCTGAAAAGACACGGGTATCCGTATTGGCGAATGGCTGACAAGGCCACAATAATAAACAATCTGATCACAAATGTAGCATCGAGATGGCTACTAGTATGTGTTAAGTCCACACCAGAATCTACAGTTACATTTTTGTAGTGTTGTGGCTTTCCTAAGACGCTTTAAATCAGTTCGACCCTGTTGAGGACAGAATTAGAATGTGCTTAATCTGATGTTTCGCGACAAGGTTGCCTAAATAAATTAACACGCATGGTTTATATCTTACTCAAATTTATCTTGTTTTGCAACCTTTACATTTGGTAAAGCGAATTCTGACTACCGTACCCTGGCTCTGAGTTCGGGATACAGAATCTTGGCCAGTAATGGACTCACCTCTGACATTATGTATAACTAGCAGTAGGGAAATTGATATACTGTCCTTCGTTGTTTAGCCTTAAGCTGGGCTCCACAATTTTACTAATTGGAAGAATCAAGATCCAGTTTGCTGTTTTATTTTTTTAATCTACACCTTTCAATCTTAATGTTATTCAACGCCGTTTCTTCTGACCCTCTGGGAGATGGCCTCTCGTAAATAGACTAGGAGGGGGAAACTAATAATCCTATTACCTTTGTACGTATTCCTTAGTAGAATAACTGAATGGGGACCTGGGTGCTAGACTGAAGTCTGCGCTCAGGACCGTATCCTACGACTGGGAGTCAGTGCCTAAATGTACCTTTATGTTCTTTCGAGAAGTTAACACATTAGCTTACAGTTGTCGGCAGAAGTGAATAACCACCTATTATTTTTCACCTTAAGAATTTCGAAGTGGTGAGCCCATTTGAGTACAGTTTACTGTACTTGAAGGAGTAATGTCCTCTTTACATTATGGGAGTATTTACAAAGCTATTTTAACATATCTGAGAAAAAAAATTACTTAGGAGAATACACATTTGTTGACTGACAACTAATGTTATTCATAGAAAGGCGTGATCTTTTTGTATATTTTGAATTTAAAGAACTTTAAAAAACTTGAAAGCCAGCACCTCATACAAATTAAGGTCATATGTACAAAATTATTCGGAAATAAATGGTGGCAATTAACAATGTCCATATTCAATTCTTCTTAGCTCTGACGAAACCGGAGTAATATCAGTTGACAATACCTCAATACGCAATTGTTACGGCTGAAATGTAGTCCTAGATATCATAAGACTGTTATAGTGCAACTTGTTGGTCCAGTGTGTTTTAGGGCTTTTTTTTTTTTTTACGCGAGTTCAAACTGTGATATAAGCGGATAAAATATATAGTAATATTATGAGAATATTGGTTGTAACTCAACTTCAGAACAGTGTCGTTGGCTTGTATTACGGACTAGCTTTCCACGATGACGAACGCAGAAGACGCACCCATGTATATGGATAACGAAGAATTACTGGTAATGTGTAGAAGTGAATCCACAACTACCGCCAGGAACCTTACCCGAAAATTCATGTCTCCATTTCAACTGTTTCTGATTATTACAGCAAATAGGAAAAGTAATGGAAAATAATAATAATAATAATGGACACCTGAGTACCTTATGCACTGACAAGTCATCATGGACGGAACTGGTAGACATCTACAATAACCAATTGGTTCGATACCAAAGTGAGGTTCTACTCAATTGTATTTTACAGGTAACGAGAAGTGAATCTTGAGCGGCAATTGTAAAGGAAATAGTCAGAGGTTAAGTGTTGAACTTCTTAAAAATTTCTAAAACCAAAGCTGGCACTACATAAAGTTTTCTTGTGTTTAGTATAATGATCCACATTGGGTGTTGTCAATCACAAGTTTTCTTCCAGATAAAACAATTATAGCTGTTATATGCTATGCACAAATTTACATAACACGTCTGGCGCAAAAAAGATAATTTAATCTCACAAGATAAACAAAATTACACGTAGAAGAAATTATGAAACAGAAGCTAAACGACTTGAAGTATGTAGTACTTCTACATTCCCTATAATACTGACTAAGCACCAATTTTTTATGCGACTACCTCACTTTCTGATAGACATGGTATTAAAATAAGCAGAGATGATTCTGTTTCCGCGGTGGAATTAAGACCCATATGAATCGTTGGCGCTTATATTGCTACAGACGGAGATGATCTGTAATAAATAAGTTTTCAGAATTGTTTAATTCTGTAGCAATGTGCAGCACAGGAAATCCATTTATTTTCCAAACAATCAAGTATTTATTTGAACTTTTAAAATTCGTAAACGGCGCGATTGATCAGGTTACAGTATGAAATAGCGCAAGGGTCGAATTAATGTTTTGTTTTTTGACTATTGATAAATCGACTTCAAATTAAACTATACTATGACAGTTATATTTTACTTTCATCAAATGATTAAATAATATTTTCACTCATTCTAAAACGTTTCTGTTTCGGATTTAAGGAAGTTTTAAGTTTAAAAAGAAAGAAAAATTAAATGAATATTATTTTCACTACACGTCATTTGTTTAATAAAATGTTGTATTTTAAAAAAATAAAACTGGTAAAACCAAATATACCATAAAATTCGATAAATTTGAAGAGTATACAGAGGTTGTTCAGCCTACGTTTGGCCGATTTCGTTCCTTCCCCCTCCCGGGCAGAATGGACTCACCCGACCTGGCTCATGGCGTCCTGCAGTGTTGTGCAGTGGCTTCCTGGGAACGGAGTTGTTTTTCCGCGCGGACGACAATAACGCACAAAACAGGACAATTGTTGTGAGTGTTGTGTTAAATTTGTTTCCAAGTGTGTGGGTTTCCGCTCTGTGACCAAAATGCCGCCCACTTTAGTTTCTGTCATTAGAAAACAGTGCAAGAAGAATGGTTGTAACATCAGTTTAAGTGGAATAAAAAAATGTTATTAAAAAGTACAAGGGCAACGAAGCTCCATCATTTGGATCACCAACGAAGTTGCCGAGGAAGCGGGAATGCACCAAGGCCACCTCCACCATGCAAAGGAAACTTCGCAAAATGGCAATGCAAGAAAATCCGCCAACACAAAGGTGTATGACTAATCTTCTTGACGTGTCTTTGGGGACTGTGAGCCGGACGTTACACCATCAACTCAAGCTGGAAAAAGTCATGAAAGCTCGCGGCCATCTTCTCATGGATGCCTACCAAAAGGAACGAAAGTGTAACGCCCGGAAGCTGTACGAACGGCATCTGGCAAAACAAAGGTGGATGTACGTCGTAACGCTCGATGAAGCATGGATTTACCTTTCCGACTGCGGCAAACCGAGAGCCAGTTATACCTCATCCTTTCACCCACTGAATCTGTACAGCGCGTGCGTTTTAATTTATAGGCATTACGACATTAAGAACTTGAGGGACTTCAATTGAACAATAGGAAAATTAGATTCGACAGACACCTACCGCCCAAGTAATGTGTAGTTTCAAAATTACGTAAAAGCTCTATTTTGAATAAGATAATCTAGCTACAATGTAACAAGTCAAATTAAAACATGCTGGATTTTCTAAATCTATTCGCGGAACATTGTGGTAATCCCTCGTATAGTAAAGTCACCAGCAAAATTGAACACCTACTATACAATTGCTTTTTCTAAATTTTTGTGTATATGTACTGATCTGAGTACAATTTGCTGTAACTTACAGAAAACCACAGTACTCACTATAACGCTGAGTACATATTTCTATAATAATTTTTGAATTGCACAAACATGCACTCGAATAGGTGTAAATATTTCAAAGTTACTGGCACAAGAAATTGTACGGCAGATATTTATCTATGCTGCTGACTATACTATAAAACAATATACTAACCGATTTATAACTTTCCGCCTCACATAAAATATACAATATAAAACGCAATGAAAACGTAGACAATAAAAACTCTATTATTAGACTTCTTTTTTTAAAAAAGAAAATACATTAAATAATACATCAAATATGTTATCTTCAACCATCATTCATATCAGCAATATATAATAATTTTGTTCTACACATTTGGACTTCTATACACACTGAACACATATGTTCATCTTTGCAAAAGAAATTACTTTATTATAGATACATTTATATATATAATATATGTACACATATTTATATTTTTCTACTTAAAAGAAATATTTTCCTCTAGTGAAACGCTAATCTAAACTACTTGGAAAAAGAAGGAGCTTCTATTTTGAATGTCTATTTGCCTTGTCCAGATATAAACAACAGATTGCTTTTAGACGTTAGTTCATCCGTTAACACAGTAAATGTTTGATTCTTCAACACACATATATATAGTAACAATTGGTCCGATACGAAAAAGTAATAAATAAGCATTATTTATAATAAAATCACGCTAAGCCCACCTCTTAACCTCCTGAGTTTGCACATAAATATTCATACCAACAAATATACTATACAACATTTCGTCAGCATTATATGCAAATAACAACATTTATATAAAGAAATTATCATCTTGCTAGCCAAGATGTGGTCTAACTTGGGCAGTTTTTCAGAGATATCCTTTCAATTCCTACTTATTTGCAACTGTGTCACCTTCTCTCAGTTAATTCAGTGCAGAATAGTGTAGTATGACTTTCGATTTGTATTTGGTTTTATTATTGCCTTCTTAAATCTACATAAATAAGAAAGTCATGTAATTGTTCCCATTATAAATAAACAGTCCAAACAAAATTTTGGAACGATAAAAACAATCACTTAGCAACAATTAGAATAAAATGAATTTCATTTATAACACCACACAGTGCTTCTGAAGATATGTCTTCTTTGCTAATTTACCAACAAAATTAAGTTTGAAATTTACTTTCATTTTTAAGACGAGTGTTGTTAAGTCAAAATACTAAAACAAAATTAGTTTCTTTTTGCAGTACTGAATTTCTGGTCAAACTAATAGTACAAATGTTCACTTGCTTTCTAAACAACACATCCAATAACTTAACTCTTCTTTGCTGCACCTTTTCTACAATTGTCCGAAAGTACATCTCAGGTTCAGACGTTATAAACAAATCTGCAATACATTGAAAAAGAATATTAAGAATAATCTTAGAATTTTATCTTGTATAGAAAATAAATACTACCACTTACACAGCGTCAGAAGAAGAAAAAGAAAACAATTCTTTTGTCTAGTACTATCTCTGAATGCAAAAAATCACCACTTTGTTTTTGCTTATTAACAGGTGCAAAACAAATTTTCCTAAGATTTTTCCCCCTTTCTTCCAATTTCCGAAAGATGCACATTCATTTCAGGTGTCGACAAACAAAGCAATGTTTTGACTTCTATCCATAACAGACAGTAACCAAAAATAAAAAAGTACAAAATATCTTTGTCGCACATAGATCAAATGTAGTTTGCTCGATTTACTGTGAGCAGACGACATATATGTATAAGGAAAACAACACGCAGGGTATGTCTCTTCAGTAGAAACCCAGTTAATACGGTGAACTTTTGATAAGTTGCAACAGCAACTGCCTCGGTGTCGTAGTTATTTTATTTCGTTGTCAGCCTTCATGGTACAAAAAGTACCTGATATTGTATATCCTTGGTTTAAAAAACCAATGTTTCATTACTGCAGAAAAAAAATGCTATCCTGTGTCGAATCGATCCAATGCGATTGTTACTTCTATAACATCTTTCTTCTAAACCTACCCAAAGATCTTTTGCCTTCAACTTCCCTAGTAGAATATCCAACTCGTACGTATTTTTCATGAGAGTTATGTATCCTGCTATTTTCATCTTAATTTTATTATCCGTATGAAATTCGGTGACCTGTAGCTATTATAAAGATTCGTACTTTTACCGATAGTTTAATTTCTTTGATTATTTCGAGATGGTAAAATGTTCATATGGATAAATAATAATAATCCAGAAAGGGATATGACCGGCCAGGTGACATGCTTAACTGTGTGATGCTTGATTACGGATGCCCAGGTTTCTAGCTCTCTAGACCTGAATGCATTACATTTTAATTAAGAAATCCCCAGTTGCCTAAAAGATGTTGGGTTAACATAAAAATCTTCCTTTCAATAATAATAATAATTGAAAGGAAGATTTTTATTATTATTATTATTATTTACAGAAAAAATCTCGCTATAGGCATCAAGTAATGTTCACTCGCTATATATTCTACACATACGAAGGGAAGACGGAATGTTTTGACCCTCACAGGCAAGAGTTGTTATAGATCTACAATTGTCGTACGATTATAACGCATAATTTTATAAAACAACTCGATGTCAAATTGTATGAAAATAATGTGTTTTCTTCATGTTTTTTACAGATTTGAAACGGTTGATGTATCAGGGAAGAGAGCAAGCGATAGAGCTGCGATTTGGCACCTCTATTGGCAGAGCCAAATTCAACAGAAATTCACCAGGATATGACTCAAACTTCGGATAATGAAGTTCCATCATTCGAAGCTGTTAAACATTGGATAGGCCAAATCAAACGTGTACAGCAAAGCATTTTGGATATACTAGGAGAATGACTTCCAGTGATGGCAACAACAACGAAGAACATTCAAATGGTATGATGGATATGATTATGGATGATCATTTGAGTTTTTGACTGAAAACAATCTCTGAACGTATAAAAATCTCGGCCGAAAGTGTGAGACACTACCCATGAAGAACTGTCCATAAACAAAATTACCATTCGACAGGTTCCATAACAAAAGAACAACCAACAGGTGTTGATTTACCAATCCAATCTCCAGTTGATGGAAGTAACATTGAAGCCTATAAGAAGTGATATGTAACACTTCTTATAGACATCACCATTTCGACTCAGAAACAAAAACCCAGTCACAACAATGATAAAACTCCTCATCACCATTAGGTCATATCTGCTCGAAAAGTGATAGCGACAATTTTTGGAATCAAGAAGGGATAATTTGTGCTGACTTTCTGAAGACAGTCTCATTATCAATGGAAATATTGTGCTAACCTCCTAGATTGCAAGCAGCTACTGAGGAGAACAGGCCAGTGCAACTTGAAAGCGAAGTCCTCCTGGATCAAGACAATACTCCTCCTCACCATGCCGCGATTGCACAAGTTACTTTATTGATTGTAGGTCCCAGTGCTTCCCCATCCACCTTATTCGCCCATCTGGCACGATCAAATTTTCATCTATTCCCTACGTTAAAAAAATTGCAGCACCAAATGCATTACGGATCTGTGAACATGTAGAGAAATCCTAATTCAATTCTAACATCTCTTTCAGGTGAGTCTCAAAACTTTTCACTTTCTCCTCATACCGGATGGCGCCAAAATCATTTAACACTATACAAATTACGATGTTATGCTTTTGTGGGTTGAAACTGTTTTCCTTGAAAGCGTAAACCACGGAAAAAGAAACTGACGAATATTATTGTCAATCGAACACAGTTCCTCTCAACAAGATTTGGAATAAACTAATCACGTTTTCTATGATGGTACTAAATCAGTTCAGTGTGTAAAAAGAACTCTTGAAAAAAAAATTGTATGCCATAAGTGTTATCATTTCACATAATCTCCTTCATACCGATTTGATACACAACTCCTAACTACTGCGTCAAACTTACTACAGGTATTTCTAAACAAATAATCAGATATCTCAATGTGAAACATTCAATACGATATTAATAACATGCTTACAAGAAATTATTTTTAGGACCTTTTATTAATGTTGTGCACACATGCAATTGGCATTGTATTATTTGTTTGTAATTAGTGATACGACAGCAAAGTTGTAATAAAAGTAAATGAAATTATACTGTCTATGAGATTCATACCAAGTATTCTGTTTACCTGCTAATCAGGTCCCTGCGTGTAAAATCCAAAAGGACGTGGCTGCGGAGTCGTATCCAAAGTTGTTGTGCCAAGAGGAACTGGCAAAAGCTTTGGAGGAGCTGGACGACTTCCTTGATTGCTTGGGCCAGCGGGCCTTAGTCTAGGTCTACCTGGGCCTCGCTTTACCACTGGCTGACCTGGAGCACCACCTGGAACGAAGAATAGTTCAACGGTTACAGCAAATTTCACAATACAATTTCCTAAAATATAGTCCTCAATAAAAAAATATTTTTCGAAGACCGGGGAGATTTACCGGCGGTCTTGTAGCTATCTGAGAGGTCACGAAAGCCGGATAGATCTGAGCGACGAGAAAAATGAAATAGAATTTCAAAATGGAGAGCATTAGCTTTAGTTTCTGGAACTGAAGATCATTAATATTAAAGCTCACAAGTGGACAGAAGCAGGCAGGAACATAATGTCTTTGATGACTGTTTCACTGCGAAGTAAAAGGAAGGAGAACTCAATCTTAATGCATTCCAACATTTTAAAATAAGGAAAGCATATAAATTTAGAGAAAGGGGTAGGACTGTTACAGAGGGTGTCATTTTTTAGCATGAAAGAGAAGCTAAGCATGGTATCTTCGATCGACATCAACCGAAATCCCTACAGGATTATTTTATTCTATCAGACCAGGAAATCTGAAAAATTTACGGAAACTAACTGAAAGAATGCATAGGCAAGTAGGAATAAGAAAAGAAAGATGGCTGAAGGATTAACAGACGGAACAGCTGGAGAAGAACAAGTAAGGCAAAATTATAAAAGGTTGGCATGATGAAAGGGTAACAATAAACATAAGGGCAAAATATAAGAAATAATATTCTAAAAAAAAACTACGCATGCTAGCCAGGTAAAACTACATTTTATAAAGACATACATGGAGAACTAAAGAATTCTTATTTGAGCTATCTGAAAAGTATAACTTAATTATGAATGGAAGTTAGAATTGGAATAAAAGTCAGTGACAAGTTCTTGGAAATTTTTGGAATAAGACGGAGAAACGAGAGTTAACATGAGCTGAATTTTGTACTGACCAAAATGTTGTTATAAGGAATAACTTTCAGCAGCCAAAAAGAAGATTACATAGAAGAAGTCATGTGATTGCAGCAGGTCCTAAAATAGACTACGTACCTCTTAATCCGACAACTACATAAACAAAGCAAAGAGTTACATGGGAGACATATGCCGATTCCAACCATACACTAACAGTAATACAAAACCAATTACGACCGAGAATTAACAAGACTATTAGAAAGTTGAGAAAAGGTAAGAATACCTTGAGAAAATCTCCTAGATGGACACAGAGAGGTTTAACAAATACCACCAGAAGAAAATATCGCATAAAAATGGGAAATAATAAAGAACAAGACTGCAACAGCAGCAAACGTGTTCAGGTAAAGATGATCGTATAAGCCAAGGATAAGTAAGGAAATACGGGGTGCTATAAATATTTTTGGGGGGGAGTGCGAGACAGCGCTCATCATTTGTCAATCAACTATTGTTTGATGTAGTAGAATGCCGATACAGATAGCAGTACTCACGTATTTTGTGAGTCAAGGTACGAAACGGATGTTGTTATAGAGATTAGTGTCTCAGCTAAATTGATTATATTGTTGCTTTGTATGTGCTTCTGTTAGTTTCTAATACGTACTTTGATTATGAGAAATAGATATCCTAAAAGAAGTGAAACTCACCAAAAATGCAAAGAGTTATCGACGACACAAGGTGTGCTCGGAGAAACAATTCTTAGGGTCGTATGTAAGTTCTAGTAACATTGTTTCAAAGACGATGTTATAGGAAGGCTACAACATCCTACGAAGAAACATCGCGTCAAAGTCTGCCAAGAACTCCGTCAGTGTGCCGTGGATGACTCGTCCTTCATGTCGAGGATCACTACTGGTGACGAAACTTGGGTGTACTAGTACGATCCTGAGACAAAGTAACCAAAATGAAATGAAATGAAATTTTACGGCCTACGGTTATGCCGGCTAGGCTAAAGGAGATGTTGATGATGAGAAATGAATGAAAATGGTGGAATGTAGATGGGACTCGATTTGATTCCAGTGAAGACATTAAGAGGAATATGATAGTCCAGCTCAACAACATTCTAAAATATGCATTCCAGAGGTCTTTCCAACAATGGACGGCCGCTGCCGTAAGTGTGTGCACTCCCAAGGAGACTGACTATTTTGAAGGAGATTAATCACTGTATGTTATTTGAATAAATGTATTTTTGCGATCAAAGGTTTGATATTTTTTGTATACACCTCGTATATTAAAAACTTCACAAAGCAGAAGATAAAATACTAATGGGAACACCTAATATAATTAGGTCTTATTGTAAGTGATGATAATGATATATTGTTTTCTTAAGAATTATTCTCCCACCAGCTCCAATATCAGTTAATATTCTTTTCAGTGTTAAAAAAAAAGAACTATGAGTATGGCAATGAAGCCTGCAGCACTTAAACAAACTCTAAATAAGCTTGATGAACAGTATTCCTCACGTTATTGACTGACACTCGTGTTTATCATCAAGATGGATATACAATTTACCTCACGTTGCATTTATATTTCGATTTAATGTAAGAATAAACACTGCAAAAAAACAAATCTCCAATCTGGCACGGTCGCCCACAGATTTTGAATTTACAGTCATGTTCAAAAGTGGATTCCTTAGATGAAAGTTCATTTTCGGATTATTTCAAAACATATTGTATAGTTTGGTTTACAGTAAAGCAGTTTAAGACATTAGTGAATTTAATCTAAAATTATTATCTGAAGATACTATCGGAGGGAAAGAAATTTTGAATGAATCGCAAGACTTTTTCATAGTGTCATGTGTGCGTGGTCGCTGATTCGAATCCCACTTTAATAGTATGATCCGCTCTTTATGGTCTCACTATTATACGAAGATATAAAATACAATCTACTATGTGGTGTTCTTAACTATCTTCAATCAATAATCTCAGTTATGTATGCTTTGCTTTATCTTACTATGGGTATTACCTTTGTTGTTTTAAATCATATGCAGTTGAACTCGGTTATAACGACCAAAAGGAATCTAAAAATAGCGGTGTTATAAACGAATGTCATAACCGACATGGGTTGTATCAGTCAGGCATCGGAAGTTGGAATGATTAAATATTTGACTACTCTATCAAGCATATATTACACACACAACTTTGATCCACTTTTTAATGTCGTACTAAGATGGTATAAAATACCTTGCCTATAAAATACCTTGTTGATCCCACTGAATATTTAACGCAGTAAACGAGGTGTCATAGAAACCAATTGTTTTGATAACTATTTGGTCTAGGAATTAATTCGTGCGGGTGGACAAGAGATGGCGCAACGAACGGAGCGTCCCACAGTTCCGTGTATCCACACATGTGTTGCAAACCCCTGTCATCGCGTATCGTTCGTAGTATAGGGCAGTGGATTAAAGCGTCAACAACACCAGTTTGTAGTTAAGTGAACATGGCGCAATTTGTGCCTGATAAAGTGTTTTTGCGGGGTGTCCTGCTGCAATACTTTAACATGCAGAAAAGTGCGACTGAAAGTCATCGTATTTTGGTGGAAGTGTATGGTGACCATGCTCTAGCTGAGCGAACGTGTCAGAAGTGGTTTGCACGGTTTAGAAGTGGTGATTTCGGCTTGGCAGACCAAGTGCGAGCTGGACAGCCAAAAAAATTTCAAGGCGAAGAATTGACAGCATTGCTCGAGCAGGATTCGTGTCAAACGCAGGAACAACTTGCAGCAGCATTAGGCGTTGATCAAACAACAGTCTCCAAACGCTTGAAAGCCATGGGAATGATTCAAAAGATGTCACATTGGGTTCCACATGAATTGAAAGACAGAGACGTTGAAAGACGAAAAACCATTTGCGAATTGCTGCTTCAACGACAGAGCAGAAAGGGGTTTCTGCATCGAATTATTACGGGTGATGAGAAGTGGATCCATTACGAGAACCCTAAACGAAAAAAGGCCTGGGTGAAACCAGGTGAACCAGGTCCATCACAACCAAAACGAGATATTCACTGTGCAAAGGTTATGCTGTGCATATGGTGGGATATGAAAGGTGTGGTGTACTATGAGCTGCTGCAACCGGGCGAAACTATGAATGGAGAACGTTATCGACGACAATTAATGCGTTTGAAGAAAGCTCTGGCCAGAACACGACCAGAATGGGAGAACAGACATGATAAACTTATTGTTCAACATGATAACGCTCGCCCACATGTCGCAAAACCGGTCAAAACCTATTTAGAAAATGTCGGATGGGAAGTTTTACCCCACCCGCCGTATTCACCAGACGTTGCTCCTTCGGACTACTACTTGTTCGATTGCATGAACAACGATTTGATTGGACAGCGGTTTACTTCTTCAGAAGATATCGAAACATGGGTCTCTGACTGGATCGCTTCCAAGGATGAGGACTTCTTTCGCCACGGAATCCGTACATTGCCTGACAGATGGGCGAAAGTGGTGGCTAGCGATGGACAATATTTTTCTTAAGGTATTTATGTATTTTGTGTTTGTACTACAGCTTCAATGTGTGCGTACCAACCGCACGAATTAATTCCTAGACCAAATAAGTTCAACTGTAGTTAAGAAAGAATCGAGAATCTTTTTTTTAACTAAGCCTGATAATCTAAATCTAGTATTGTACTGGAAATGATTCTACCTGTCTTCATGAATAACAATTCATCATCACACTTTGCGTGCTTCAAGAATTAGCATTAATATGCTAATATTTTATTAACATACAATAATGCAAGCTAAGATAAATCGGTAAACATAATATTGAACTTGAAAAAGACCTGGTATAAAATGCTGATATTTACATGCACCAATTTTCTTCGATAAAATAAGCGTTTTTTAAATTGTTCAAATATTATTATTTCTGTATTAAAATATGATTTATATAACATACGAGTTTGATATATCCAGCTCTGTTCAACTTACGCATCAATGACTTTTGAGGATCACCGTTTCCACGTCCTCGCCCCCCTCGCCTACTTGGACCTCTCGCTGGACCCCGTGGCCTTCCTCTTCGTCCGGAACCTCTTCCTGGTCTAGGTCGTGACGGAAGGAGTTCAGATGATATATGCAATGAACCTGAAAATAAAAGTATAATTTACTTGATCCATTTGAATAAGTAACAAAATTCATATAAACATTTTTAAGGGAATCTCATAGTACCGTAACTTAATTCCATTTAGGTCAGATTGTCGTTCAATGCAGGTCAACAATATTGTATTAACTACAGAAGAGAAAGGTCAAATACCCAGTGTTGATAATAATGTTATCCACAATTTATGTAACTTAAATACTCCATTAGTTGCTCATTTTATTTCATGTATGCAAAATGGAAATATTACAACCTTTGGAAAGCTGAATTTTAACACAGGAATTTAACAGAATGATATAGAAAGGCACTCTTGACTTTTAGACAGATATTGTTCTGTAGACATAATGAAAAACGACAGAATAGAATTATTAACCATGAAAAATTTCCTAGATTTCAGAAACAATAATCGAAAGAAGGACCGACTGTCATTTTCTTGAACCAAAGTTAAGACCCCAAAATACAACCTTTATAAGCTACATTCCACCAAGTCTTCATCTTATTGGACGATGGGAAAATTTCTCGGCCTTGCCTATTAATGACACTACCGCCAAGCTTCTTTCTCGCTCTCCAGAGACTCGCACATCTTTCATAGTCATCGATATGAAATTACCTGATCGAGTAGTTTCTGTTAGCCAACTATATGAGGTAGAAATGACGTCTGTGTTCTGTGAAATGGATAGAAATGAATATCATGCTTTCG
The DNA here is from genome assembly GCF_964235325.1 of Thermobia domestica. Lineage (NCBI taxonomy): Eukaryota > Metazoa > Arthropoda > Insecta > Zygentoma > Lepismatidae > Thermobia > Thermobia domestica. The sequence continues at coordinate 121,646,179 of NC_137458.1, forward strand.
TAGTTTCTTGTTAATGAGTTTTAACGATAAAAGAGATTGATGCAAAGTTTATCGAAGGTACGGAGACGCTTCTAATTCATTCTGAACAATTAAAGAATAGGTTATCGAGTTTAAACACGGCTATACCAGCCTCAAAGGAGAATTACATAAAGGACGTCGAAAAGGTGCACCATCACGAGAAACTATTGAACCAAACCCGAAAGCAGGCATGACTGGTTAAACAGCTTTTTAGCTGCGGAACTTGTACACACATCGATTCCTATCGCCGTAATTTCTAGACAAGAGTTCGTTCTTTCTTAACTGAAATTACTATCAAATTATCTCATGATATTGGATTAATACCAAATATACTCTACCCACAGCAGTCGAATCCGGGACCACTCGAACTGATGACAGTTCCTAATCAATTAGTTCTACAAATTGAAAAAAAAAAATCTATAATTTACGGAATCTTTAACATCGCATCGACTTTATCTTGGATTCCCTCATTGGTGAAAAGTTTTACTTCTTCCTCCGCTGTGATGATAATAATTTACAAGTCAAATTTCACACTACACTAATTTGATTCGGGAACTCTAAAAATGTTCGTTGCGGATAACATAATATTCTGGTGGTTTTAGCAAGACAGTGTGTTTCCTGGAAAGCTAATTTCACGCTCCGGAAACTCTCCATTATAGCATCTGATTCACCTGTTCTCTTGAGTATACTTGACAACGTTTTAAGGAAACAACCATATAAAGTTTTGACTCTGGCTTAATATTAAAAACTACTGATTAACTATATATATAAAACCAGAAATCCCTTTCACAATTGCGGTACAAAAATAGCATTTATTTTTGTAAGTTTATGTTTCTAAAACCCTTCCTTGAATCAACATGAAACATGTTCTCAATAATTAACATTCCAATAAACATCTATGTCTGCAGACTTAAACGATCTCGATAAGGATGTTGGCGCAAGGAAATTCTGTTTGGGTATTATCTTCTAGACTAGGATCAACGTTAACAAAGGAAATTATTGATTTTTAAATTTCAGGAAACGACAAAGCGACGACATACTCGTTCACACTCACACTACTAGAATATGGACATTTTCTCTAAATATCACTCAAACTCCTTCATTATTTCCTCTACTTTACGTAAAAGTTTGTATGAATGACATTATTTAAATAATCCACTTTTCTTCTGAAAATAGGTCCTTTGCCCTTTTTCAAAAATAACATACCACGATTATGTTCTGAGGCTGAAGGAGACGGTAATAATGAGATGGATGACAATGGTGGAATGAAGAAGTGGGAGAAATTCGAGAAACACACACACACGCAAATGGTGTTTACCTACCACAAAACCCACTTGACAACAGCTGGTAACAAATCAGACCCCCGACACAGCTCTACCAGTGGGTTTCGCTCTTATCTGTAGATCTATCAATATTTATTATTTTAAATACAAATCAAATTACTTCACAAGATTCTACCTATGACTGAGGGATTTGTGATGGAATATTTCTTTGGATAAACTATATTGGGGCTAGAGACAAACAGATGTGCACGAACTACAGGATGAGACAAAAAAAGAAAGTTCGACTACATATCTGAAATGACATTCAAATACGTTCAACATGATCATCTATTTCTTGAATGCATGCCTTCATTCAATGCTCCCAGTTACGCAAGACTAGTATCTACAATTAGTTGTTCACGATCACGGATACAATTCCCACAATGCCCCTGTCTGTTTCTCTCTACTTGTTTCACTCATTGCGAATACCGATTTCAGATACTGGTTGAAGTTTAGAGTTGTCTTAATTCTAACATATTCAAAGCCTCTACACAAAGTTCAATTTATGTAACCAACACCCTAGTCGTACTACATGCCGATTCTCGTAAGATCAGCGAAGTCAAGCAGTGCTGGATTTGGTTAGAAGAAAGCCGGTGAATGTTTGTACTGAGCACACGGTGTTGGCAGTGTAGTTTCTACCCAGCGGCGTGAGGACAACTGGAGAGCTACTTGAAAGAAAGAAGTATCAATCTCCGCTCAGAAAGCCAATATCAACGGTGGAGTGAGTCGATTTGTTCACCACACATCACCATAAGGGTGTGAGCGACACACACTGACTGGTAAAATCTGGCCCTTAACGGCTGTTGCAGCAGGAGAGGAGTAATTTATGTAAGAAGATACTTAAATATGAAAATTGTCATGCCATTAATAATACTTAATTTTATCTTATATCACAATTAATATGAATAATTTCTGTTTGAATAACACGAATAAATAAAACTAGTTGATGAACACCATGGTTTTCATATTTTTTATTCATTTTATATTTTATATTCATTTCATTTTATATTTACTTCATTTTATATTTTTTCGGTTGCTGTGAATTTTATACAACACTTACGGCAAAACTGTTTTGAATGAAGTACACGGCACATTTTGATTGAAAACTGAATATAGTTTATGATCTCCCTTATTGAATCATAAAAGGTGGCATGAAATACAAAATTCGATACGTTTGTCAGAAATCCTATTTATGGTTTTAAGGTATGCGAAACAAGTTACAATATGATCTGTAATGTGCAAAGAGGACGTGAAAAGTAAAGTGTCACAATGAGTGACCTGGCAGTGATAATAGGTATAAATTATAAAATAATCAATCTGCATTTGGGATTGTATTCGAGTCTCAAACTCATTCGAAGTATCTTCTGTACGGATGAAAAATTAGTGATCACATAAGCTGTTTTAGACATTTTCCTGGCTTTCGTGACCGGTAAACATCATGTACTATACAAGTTTTGCGCAATCGATTACATCAGATCAGTGGCGTATGCAAAGAGAGATTGCTGGACTGGATTGGTGCTGACTGTCACAAACCTAACGCAAACAACATTCAGGAAGAAGGGGAGGAGTGAATAAGGGCACTTTCGTACGTACATATGCAGAACAGAATTATAGCAAAACTTACGTAAACTGGAACTTGAATAAAGAAGAAATATGTCTATAATGAAAAGGTTTCAAAGTCTCCTGTTCTGTTATTCATTTCATGCACCAATGCCAACAGTTGCTCGACGACGAACGACGACGTAACAACGGACGCCAAAAAGCATGGAAGAAACGTGTTGAATCTTATTCCATACCTCATTTAATCCATACTTTCAGGCAGCTTCGATAGGAACCTTGTTCTAAACTTCTAATATATTCCGAGATAAGATGTGTGTTCAAAACAAGACCGAACTTTTGCTATAAAATACCCTCAAAGCAGTCCCCTTTACTGACAATACAAGTTCCCAATGTTTCTTCCATTTATGGAAAGCCTGATGGAACGCACTTTCTGGAATGCCATGTAGATCTTTTTGTTGCATTGTCCTGAATCTCTCTTGTGGTTTGGAAACGATGTCCTTTCAAAGTGGTCTTAAGTTTAGGAAACACGAAAAAGTCTACTGCGGCTTGGTCCGGAGAATAGGGTGGTGGAACACAACGGAAGTCAGATGTTTTGTCAGACAACTGCGGAGGAATTTTGCTATGAAATGACGCATCTGTAGTTTCTTTTCTTTTTTTCTTTCTTTTTTTTTTAATTAATTCAAAATTTGATGGCATGATCCTATGCTGATGCCCACTTCGTGAGTAAATCACATCACAAACTCTCGACATGGTCGTCATCTGTTGAAGGTTGTCCAAGCCTAGGATCCTCACCGACTGATGTTCTACCTTTTCAAAACGCTTAAAAAAACTCATAGCACTGCGTTCGACTCACAGAGTTGTTCTTGTATGCTTGGTTAAGCAATTGAAATATCTCTGTACAATTTTTACTAAGTTTGTAGCAAAATTTCACATACACACACACACGTTGTTCTTCAAGCTTCTTCATTGTCACTTTGTCACTAATCCGACGAACAGCCTGTGCATGTGCTTAGTTCAGTGGTTGTTGATTTAATCACAGGTTTATAAGTAGCACCTGCAGGTCGCCAGAAAATGCAGCATGGATAAAAGTATTCCCATTATTCCCTCCATAAGCGTGGGATATGCTACTAGGCAAACTGTCTAGGGCCGCTGAGCTCAGAAGGACCGCAAAAGAGATGTATCAGGAGGTGGTGTAGTAACGGGCGAAGGAAGATTCGGCCATAAGTTGACCTAAATCCACCATTTTCCTCCATCTACATATATATTCAGTGTGAGTCCCGTTGCCCTTCAATTTATGCTGTAATATCCTTACGCAAGCGATAGCTTTTTGCAGGGGCATAGCAACGTAAAACTAAAACATTAAGGTTATTTTCCAATACTAGTTCAACTTGGTTTGGTGTGGAGTGGAGGCAATCAATGGGAAAAGAATGTCGTTCGCAAGCACCAAAGTTCTCTGAAAATACTTGTAATTTTGTTATAAGTTATTAAAATCCATTCAGTGACTTGCACACAAGTGAGAATAATTTTTATAAATGAGTTGTTAACCAACATTTTCGAAACAGCTCTTCCCGCTGGTATAGGGGTGACGCGTGGGCCATTAATGTACATAGTTCTGGGTTCGATTCCTACTCGGAGAGCGTTGAAAATTCCAATACATTACGGTGGTTCCAATTCCACCGTAATCTGTAACTCAACGTCTTATATAAAGTTGTTGCTAAAAAGGGACGCTAAACTTCGTAGAAATTTTCGAAGCATTATACGTTAGGAATTCCATAATACAGTGTAAGTAAACACATCCAGAGAGAGCAAGAACGAGAGAGAGAACGCCGTAATCACCTCACTTTTACTTGTCACACTCGCGAAAACGAAATACACGATAGTGGTAAGGTTGCCAATGTAACATTTGAACTTTAAACCCTGAAAAGATGGAGGGGCCACCGTCTTCTGAAAGGTTCTAAAGGCGAGTATTTATTTGGCTCTTTAATCGCGCACAGCTCGTACTCCTGTGCTTCTATAGGTTGATGCAAGGAATGTGGATCTAACACAGGGATAATGTTCACGGGTCCGCTAGACAGTTATAGACCTGTCTCTGCGTATAAGGATCGAGCTTTTTTATTAGTGTATTACTATACATGTGACCAAACAATATGTATTTATCAAGCTCAAGGGAGGAGGCAATTACACTCTCCTGTCCTGCCCAAACGACGTCCCTGGATAATTTGATTGCAATTTCTGACAAGAAATGCAATTAATCATTCAGGGTGTCTACTAAAATTCCAAAATGAAATTTCGTGACTTTTCTTTACCAAATCATAAAATTTCCTAACATTTTCAAGAGCGAATTTGGGTGCGAATTAGGTCGAATTTTCATCCATGCGATAGAAACGTACTTTGCTTTGGTAGCGTCTAAACCCGATCATAGACATTTTTGGTGGTGAATTTTGACGTTTTATAGAACAAAATTTTCCAATATGTACTTACATTTGTACATTTAAAAAAAATCGTGACCCAAAAGCTAAATTTCGTGACTTTTTCGTGACATTCGTGACCGATGGATACCCTGTCATTAAATAACTCATTTCTGTTAACAGTTGTTTAAAGCTTTGCGCCCTTTGGAAAGTACAAAACCTACTGCCGTGATTAACAATTTCCATAGATTTCACAAGGAGCATCCTCCTAGGTTGATGTGATATGCAGCCTTTGAAAAAGGGAAAGAATACAAATAAGGACGTTTATGAAACTATGGGAACATTTTGTGAGGTTTTGTTTTATTCAGACTCTAGAAAGGCATTTCAGAACAAACGAATGAAAGAGACGGTTTTAGAGCTACAAAATCTTGTAAACTGGTTCATTTTTTTTTTTCGTATGAATGGAAAGAGTATATTACGTCACACAACGTTTTATACAAGAAGAGATGGAGGAGAGGGTGAGTTGGGTTGAATACCAGAAGTAATTAGTCAATGAGAAGTGTATTTCTGAATGCATAAGCACACGGCGCAATAGTTTGTTCTTAAGTTGGACTTAAACTTTTTGTAACATTTTATATAAATGGAACTGTATATCATGACAACGTTGCAGCGGATACAGCAACTTGTTTGAAAGATATTGGTACAGTGATGTTGAGAAAGGGCCTATCCGATATGCTATAAGGACCAGACTATTACGCAATGCGTGCTAAGTCAAAAGTTACGATGCGTGCTAATTGGGGTCTGGAGATCCCAAGTCCATATGTGAGATATATCAAGCACCAAACCCAGTGCGTGGGACGCCCTGGGTAACTCGCAGAAGATGGATATACTTTATCTTTGTTATTAATTTTACTCAAACAACTTGACTTTTGATAATGTTCTATCCATATCTACCTTACGTGCTATACATCGCTTTTAAGCTCTTCATTATGTCTTTGCAATAAGCTTTCAATTAGCCATCTCCTTATTACAATTTTTGAGATGTAGACGACTTCATCTTTTTCATTGATTTACCATTGACATTAATGTTTATGTGCCGTGCTTTTCTTTCTAATTATGTTCCATTCATTTTAGGACAATGTGCTTTGGAAATACAGAATCTACATAGTCTCTTCTATATTTAACCTGAATTTCAGCTATCTCCCTCTTTTGGCTTTTGAAATATGTGGAGAAATTTCTTTCTCGTTTATTTCCCACTGACATTAATGTTTTGTGCTTTTTTTTTTTTTTTTTTGACTATGTTCCATTCATTTTGAACAATTTGCTTTTGCAATATAGAACCTACACAGTCGTCTTGTATATTTAAGCTGAACTGGAGCCATCTCCCTCTTTTGGAGTGGAGGAACTATTTTCTTTTCACTGATTTCCACTGATATTAATACTAATGTTTCGTGCTTTTTTTACTACGTTCCATCCATTTGAGGACAATTTGCTTTTGGAATAGAGAATCTATATAGTCTCTTCTACATTTGAGCTGAATTTCACTCATCTCCCCCAAAGTCTGTTGACATCATTGCAACTGGATAGGGCCTTATGTGGCACTCTCCATATTTTTCGGATTGTTATTTTGACTTCATTCCGAAGGTGAAAGAATCAAATTCATGGAAAATTGTTTCGGTCACACGAGGACACCACTGTACGACGCGAAATATCTTGCTTTACACCTCAGGCATATGGTATTCGGCCTCCTTCACCATTAGGAGCTTGGGAACATTTTAGAGTGTACTTTGAAGATTCGTAGGCTGTTCTCTGAGAGTCTATTTTTCTCCGTATGTACTAACGTACGCTCATCTACACTTTTTGTCAAATAAATACATAACGCAAGATACTGCCTCTATGTCAACTTATTGTTCATCCTATCCTCTTCCAGCCCCACATGGTCCTTATTGTTTCTACCTTAACAGCTACATTCCTTTTTATTAATTTATGCTTTGCCGGTCTCACACTCTCAAAAAAAGCTCCATCAATTGTGTACTGTATAGATCTATTATTATTACTTTACAAAAAAAGCAAGTATTTAGGATTGATCGACTATTTGTTTTGTTAAAAAAAAAAAAAATACAATGTCCTGAAAGATAAAGAATGCACAAGATATAAAAACGCGCAGTGCAAATAACCAAAACGACTGAAGAGCTCGGTCTAATTTAAAGCAATAAAAATAATAAATCTTCTATTCATCCTTGTAAGCGCGCTCACTCTTCACGTGTTTATAATGCGGACAAATTCTCTCCTGAATGCTTGACTTGAGGCAGTTCTCTACTATGTATTTTGCAATTAGCGGGCGATGTTTGATGAATGGGAAAGACAAAGATAAAAGATGATTTCTTTCCGACATTCTTTCGTCCCTGACTGCAAATCAACGCAATTTTCGATTAAATCATGCATGCAATATTATGAAAAACAAACAAATGTATGAAAAATTCTTCTTACGCTCTTTCTGCAGGGTGTTTACTTTTCAATTAGAGTACAACATGGGAAAATGAGCTTAGAACTTGTTAAGGAAGGGTCGATGAGCATCAGTGGCAAAATATTAAACGATGCGAGTATTTACCCGTACAAAATCTGTTTTTATAATATTCTAAAACATCAACCATGGAGTTTGTTTTAAAAACTACTTGAACATTAAGAAGTAAGAATAACAATACAGATGATTTAGCTGGAATAATATAAATTCTTGTTACAATTCGTTATTTTCTGCAGCTGTTTCTACGACCTTACGTCACATCTTTATCACGCATTTCTAGGCATTGAAGCAACGAACCGAAGAACACTTTATTTTTATGATGTTTCTTGCCAATGGCACAGAATTACGTTGTAATCATAAAAAGAAGTTGATCCTTAGTATTTCTTTCTACTAAGCATTGCTCTACTATAATTAACCAAAATATCTCGAAAATTCATTTGGGAATTGATCAGAACTTCATGTAAGAATGTTTTTTTTTTTTTTGCTGTAAATAGGAAAATCGCTTCAGATTTACCTACTCTTGAAAAACATTGATACTAGTCACAAGAAGATATTATTTTATAAGGAAAAAACTGAATGGAGATATTGCGATTCACGAACCTGTAACAGAAAAAGGGATAGGTATTGAAAACAAAACTAAATTACACGATGGCGAGAGAGGGAAGTGAAGCAGATATGGAACAAATACTGTTTTTGCTTCGAACTGCAGGGGGAGGGGAGGAATTCGGGTACGAATTCGCTAGTCGGCCATTATTATTGAGGTTTCCCCAAGATTTTCATCAGGTGAATGCCGGAATCTTATCTTAAAACACAGGCAAACTTACATTTCCTATCACATTATTGTTTTTTGTTCGTTAGTTGCAGTTTGGCATAGTTTTCCAGCACCGATATTATATGAGACGTATACCTATAGTTTAAGGTGAACTTTAAACCACAACAATGTGTTCAAACTTCAATGGTTCTTACCCTGGGAATCGAAATCGGGATCACGTACGACACAGGCGTGCAAGCTAGCACTACATTAGCGCTGGAGAGCGATCACTAGGGCTCGGAAGTTGAGGAATAATCCTCTTTTATACGAGTGCCCGAAGACGAGGCGTAAGTAACATATGTTCTGGGTCATTTAGGCCAAAAAATGATGGATTTTATTTGCCCTTTTTGCTTTTTTCGGCGATTTTATGTTTATTGGTATTTTTAAAAGCTTTTAATATATCCTAACGTCTTTTTTTGCCTTTCATCCTTCGCCAATAAATTTACTGGTCATTAACTCGAATCACTACCACCTCTTAAACATCTTCTCTTTAGTAAAGAAAATTCAAAAGATACGACATTCTTCAACGACTGAACTGATAAGACCGGATCTGCAACAATCAGAAGTCAGATAAGCAGGCGTAACAATGTCCTCCAGCAATGGAGAGTTAAGAAGGGGAAGTTTTCTTATTTTAGTTTGTACAATCCGCGGCAAAAAACCTGCAACATGAGGATGTAAGTTTATTGTGAAACTACGCCTAACAGCACAGGGAATGAACATAACGTCTAAGTGGAACGAATCACGCCAGGATAAACCTCCGCCTCCTCCCGTGCACACTTATTTTGGAGCAAAAGACTTCATCATTTCACAATAAACTTATATGCTCATGTTGCAGGTTTTTTGCCGCGGATTGTACCTCAGTTTGTGGGAAAAGGACAGACCGTCAACCTATCAGAAGCTTGTATTTCTTGAGCATTATATTCATTAAATATGTAATTCTAATTAAATTGGGTGTTATTTTTACGTCCTTTTTTCCAGTTTTAGGTCCATTTTTAGAAATGTTTAGGTCTTTTTATAGGTCCTTTTTAGACAATTTTTAGGTCTTCAACTTCCAAGCTCTAGCGATTACATTATTATTATTATTATTATTATTATTATTATTGATTTAAGAGATTACAGTGTAAACTAGCCAAGCAGGCACAGGCAGTGCTGATAATTAAATCAACGTTAAGATTATAGGATGATGACCCTAGTCAGAGATCGCAGACCAGGCCTGTCATAGATTGGAAAGTATACGGTTTATATAAGCATTTTTTTCAAGCGGTACCGATTGCAATTTGTGGTACAGCAAAATCACAGAAATGCGGTGCAAACGAAATATTGCACCGAAAAATGCGATACACTTATGATTATAATTTATGACAGAAGTGAGCTATTTGTGCAACAATAAACAGTACCGAGAAGAAATTTACCTGGAAGAACCATTTTAATACACTATTCAACGTATTCCCCCCAAATCTCAATACACTTTTCACAACGCTGTTGCAACATTTCTAACCCTTGCAAATAGAAGGTCTTGTCCTGCTGTGCAAACCAGCCCTCCACCTCCGCAATGAATGCCTCATCGGATGGAAAATGTCTGCTTTTGAGATGTGGGAAGAGGTGATAGTCGGAGGGTGTCAGATAGTGAGTAGGGTGAGGATATGTTAGTAAGTATTTTAATAAGAAGCCATGAATAAATCTCGAGTAAAAGAATATAAAAAAAGTATTGAAAAAGATATAGTCTTCCGAGGTCATTCGAACGGTGTCGAGAATTTTGCGCCTGGGAAATTTGCGCCCTACCTCAAGAACAGGGAAAATTGCGCCTGCGATGTACCTCCACCGGGGAGTTTGAGCCCTGCGAAATAAAAGAACCTATTCGAGTTTACGTATTTGCTCGGAGGGGCTGACATTACAGCATAAACAATCTTCCCCCCACAGCCATGCTATTTGTGATTAATTTTCATTGTGGCTATATAAGGGGAGAATAAACTTCAATATAAGCCAAAAGAACACAACGGATCAACGCAATCACTGCTCCTTCCAGAGATGATTTTGAGGGAACACTGGCTTCCCCAGAGCTCTCAAGAGTGCCCCCTCGGAGGAGACCAAAATAATACGCCTATAATATAATAATAAATAGAATAGTACCACCAGTGACCCCCCTTCGGAATATTAAGTGTGCCCCCCGGAACATTTTTTCTGAAAGAACGACTGAACGCAATTGTGTGTTTGAAGTGTAATTCCAGCAAGTAAACACATTGTACATAGTTTTCTTGATAATATTACTGAACTGATTTTACATTCACTTTACATTTTCTTTTCTATATTTTGTGTCCTGAAAAGCCAAACAACTCGCAAGGATTGTGAACAGAGACATCTGGGTAGAGCCAAACAGCCTTTTGTAGATTAAATTATACTCTTTGATTATATTAATAAATAATTATATATCAGCCATTTATACTTTTATTGTAAATTTTGTAGTATAGTGAAAAATTGTATTTGTATGGATTGCCCTTTAGTGAACTAAAATTGTATTTTTTTTTCATTTGTTCGGAATATTATAACGGATGGAGTAACTCACTGAGACGATGAGAGGCAAGCCTAGTTCAAGTGTGAGTGGAAGTTACTTTACACAATACAAAAAATAAGTTGAATTGTAGGGCGCAAACATCCCAGTGCATACATATAGCCGGCGCATTTTCCCTCTTTTTGGGGTAGGGCGCAAACATCCCAGTGCAAATATATTGAGGGCGCATTTTTCCCTATTTTTGTGTAGGGCGCAAATTTCATGGGCGCAAAATTCTCGCATTCAAGGAAAATATAATGTCCGTGAAGTTGACAAGCCACTTATGTCAGACCCCCATTTCGACTTTAAACATCGCTAGTGCTACGTTAGTGTTCGATAGTGACGCAAATCGTTAGTACTCCACAGATAACGTATGCTTTTTTAAATAATGGATATAGGTCTTCTAACTGCATGCCAACACGCCCACTTCTAAGAATCATCTAAAAAATGAGGCTAACCGTTAGAGCAAGTAAGTGTTCATTAGTGCCATTAATATTAAAGTTAATGCCTCCATCGTACGGCTCTTGGAGTAATAATATCACTTTAACAACTTTATACATCAGACTCACCTTATTAAAATTAGCGAAACGAACATGATAACACCACGCTCTTTGCTAGTCTCAATGCGTCCCTACATTCTCGCGAACATAATGCGCAATGTGGATGTCCCCTGACGTGCCCAAGTTAGCTAGTTTTTTTTTGCAACTATTGTTTATCTGTTATTTATTGCTAGTCTGCAGAGTAGTCCTTACATTAATATGCCACTGTCCTTGATAATCATTGCGTATTTACAAGCAGTTTGTTATTACTGTTAGAAGATATCAAAAAACAACAGATAAAATCTACTACTTAACGGTTCATATTTTTCTTTTACAGTACATAAACAATTAATAATAATAATAATAATAATAATAATAATAATAATAATAATAAGACTATTCGAGTATAAAAGTTATCAATTGCATCACACTGGCAACAAGCGACGCATATTTTAACTTCATAAAAATTCGTTTCTCACGATTTTCTGGAAAACTACATATGATAACATCTTCATTCTGTCAAGTTGTTTATCTCAGTGTGATATATGTCTTACCTCTGGACAATATCACAGTAAAACAAAAATTAAATATTAGGAGTACATCGTACTTTTGGACTACATCTCATTAACCATGGAAAGATTGATTAGTGTATACTTTAGGATGTTTCAGCTTAACTTGCATCATGCATTCTTAGGATTACAAAAAGGAAATTTGTTCGTTTGCACTTAAACAAAATTCTTAGGATTACAAAAAGAAAAAATATTTTTTCCGAATTCCGGATTTCTTCGGAATTCCGGATTTTTTCCGAATACCGGATTTTTTCCGAATTCCGGAATTTTTCTGAAATCCGGATTTTTTCCGAAATCCGGAATTTTCCGATTTTACTTTCCGGATTCCGGAAAGTAAAAATTCCGGAACTGGCCATCCCTAATTTCCACCTTTTGTTCTTGGAGGTCAATGACCAGAACACACCCTGACAAAGGGGTGGTGAAGGAAAATGCGAATAAGAAAAAGCACGTACAGAAATTCAGGAAATGGTTGTGTATTTGTTTACCTTATCTGTTTTGGCAAAACCATTACCTATATCGGCTGTTTTCATCAGTGGGGAGCTTTAGTAATACCGGAAAATTCTCAAGATTAAAACTAACCATCTCAATTGTCATTTATTGGCACCTGACAGCTTGTCGAAAGGTAGCGGAGATTTTGAGACATGAATTCTCTTAAGATTTTCTCAAACATCTTTCCCTCCAAGAGAAAAACTTGTAGCTCATTAACAAGAGGTGGTTAACTACATAATTAGAATGTGCATATGTGCCAAAAATAAAAAATGTACATATATTAAATATACTGTAGTAATTTTTTCTAGTACTCGTATTGTTATGATTACTCTATATACATTATTTAAGAGTAGCCATTGTGCCATTGCTTATTAAAACTATACAATCAAGTAAAACTAGAAACCCTATTCTGAAAATACACCAATCACTCTTATATTCTGTAAGTTAGCCACCTGTCTAAGTTGGCCACTTTTCAATGGAACCGATGGTGGCCAACATAGACAGGTTTCACTGTACTAGTAAACATTCAGTGATAAATATCCTCTCGCTCGAAAACCCAACCGTTCTCCAGTATTTTAGGTTCTTAATAACACAAACCAGTCCACTACGGACTACATCCATACTATTGGAAACTGGTCACAGAATTGACAACAAAGATATCTTGTGAACTTTTAGATATTGCATATGGAAATAACGCGCCTTAACGAGATTTCGAGACCGCATCGTAAGTTTTGGAAACAGGATCACTAGATAAAAATGTGACTTCAATAGTACCCTCTTTTCTGTTCTATCTTTTCATACTTATTCCACGTACTGGTAAGGAGGCTATAAATGACGCATCTAGTTGTTACGTAGCATTAGTCCAGAAGTCCTGTTTTAACTAAGGCCTCTTGTTTTTCCGTTGAAAAGAAGGAAAGTAGTGGTTGGTTTAGAACTTCTTGAAAGGTGAGAAAATGAACTGGATTTGAGTAATGGTTGGCTATATTTGTCACGAAATGTACATCTGTCTGAAACTAACTTTATTGTGTCATTACTGTAAAAATTAAAAGTTCACACTGAATAATTTCAATTCTCCCTTTCTAATGGTGTTACGGTCAGGACCTAATAGAAAATTCTGTACAGGCGCATTCAAAAAAAGCTACAGCTTAGACAATCTATAGGACAAAGTAAGCATTAAAAAAGAAACTATTATTACTTTGTCTTTGCGTTGCTTTCCATTATCATTATTGTTTGTAATATACAAAAAAATATATTATTTTTTATTAGTTCTTATTCATAGTCAAAAATTATCTGAAAATTTTATCTGGAGAAAGATCTACGGTTTTGAATGATATTGGGTGAATCTATCGTTTTTGAGCACAAGAGTGTACTTTAGCTGCTATGGACTCTTGAGAAAATTTATTTACAGGCGATTTAGGGAAACTGGCATTATGTTCCGAACATGACTTTCAAATATTAATGAATTCAAACGTGCTTTTTTTTTAAATAATAATAATAATAATAATAATAATAATAATAATAATAATAATAATAATCCTAGCTGTCATAGAAAGCTGTGATACGTTCCGTATCATTACGAGGTATTCTAATATAGATCTTCCATATTTAGTTATGCTTGTCAAAAAAAACGTGCCACATATATCGCGGTTACGGATTTTAGTACTTTTTACTCATTCAGTTGGTTTTCTCCCACACCACTTTAAACAATTTTTCTTCACAGATGTTAGATTTGAAGCTTCCATGGGTAACAAATCTAAAAAATGGTTTCTAATACTTAAAAAAAAAAAAAAAAAGAAAGAAAAGCGCACACTACTTCTCTGAATGGAAGTAGTTCACTCAATTCATTCCCTCCTACTTATCTAAAAAGAATAGCATATGCAAGGGCACACCACTGCTATTAGTTTCAAAAGTACATCCGGATATGCACGAACACGGAAATCACGCGAATCGAGAGGGAAAAAAGTAAATTCTGAATACTAAATTTACAGGTGTGGTGGTTTGGCCTCCTCATCATCTGCTTTAAATGTTCTCCCTGGTATCAAAATAACCTTTGCTATATTCATGCGTACAGCCACCGCCTAGTTTTGTAGCTTTTCAATGGTATCGAATATCAAATGAAGTCAATGGACTTTTCCCGCCACTTTCTACCTTGATTTTTTAAGAAATGAAAAAAAAAAAACACGAAACGTTCACATATGTTGTTTACATATAACATCTTGTGCCATATGGTCATTTAATCTATACAACTGTTTTATTTGTATTATTTATTAGGCAATACTATGCAATTTCACTGTTAAAACTGAGGTACAGCTGCTACACGCTTTTATAAGTTTGTAATGAATCTGTACGTGAAATCTCACAGGCAAAATTATCTTTCTGGAAATATACGATAATTCCGTTTTTCCTCACACTAAAGTCAGAAGCTATTTTCATGTACATGTAAATGTGAAGCAGAAATTCATGGTTTAAAGTTTATTAATCATTCTAATTCAAACAATACAAAAATCTGTTTTCTTCGTAGTTTATTTAATATAGAACATGGTCACGCTCAGTTTAGTAACGCAGCTTCGTGTCTTCGACTCTAATCGTGCCATTCAGACTTTGAGCTTCGTTGGTTGGTTGGTTGGTTAGAAGTTTTAGTGTTTCGTTTCGGCACCAAAGCTATACAACACATACATCTACAATTAAGGTGGAATCCGAACAACCGTAATCATTCGGCACTCATAGTGTGGGGAGGGGGGGCAAGGGAAGGCAATTGCCCTCCCTGGATTTTCGAATAGGGTTCAGTTCTTCGAAATACATGTGAAAACATTGGAGTTGCTTACTCATCCATTACAGTATTTAATATATTTACTGTTATGCAATATACTGTACTGGTATGCAATATATTTACTATTATATTTCTGGCCACAAAAACGTAGATTGCCTTCCGAAGTCCGAAAGAACAATACCTGACTCCTTTTCTCTACATTTTTGTCACTGATAGGGTTGGAAATTGTACGACACGCATACTGTAAATTTGAAGTTGCAAATTTGAATATATGAATAGGTATATTTGAAAACATTCTGGTGACTTTTAGAACCATGTGACTCACTCTATCCATATTTCGTGTAGGAGGCAGACAGAGAAATCATTATTTTTGACTGAAGGATTAAGATCTCAAGCAGCAAAGTAAAAACATTTACTTGCAATGTCTATTACAAATTTCATGACGCAGTAAAATTACTTAATGCCACAATATAATAGAGCTTAAACGCGTCGATATGTTTTACCTGGTATACATTTTGCCGCAGATACGGCAAATCTTACTTTTTTAAACCGGGACCTTAATACAATCATTCTTTCAATGGAGCATGAAAAAAAAAAAAAAAAAACTTATCTGACTATCTGTTACGATGTATTTTTGTAACTAATGACAAGGAATCTTTAAAATTAAGAATGAAATATATTAATGTTTCACAACTATGCCATTTAATCTAAGGGAGACGATGATTTAGGCAAGCGAATGAAGGTGAAAGAATTAAGGAATAAGAATGTGGGAGGAAACGGGAGTATCCCAAGAAAACATACGAACAGATGTTACTTACTAGGGATGATTCCATATCGGGACCAAGTATCTGGCTAAAACCTATATATCGTCTGAAAGCTCTTGCTATGAGAAGTACGAAAAACGTTTTCAAATCACGGGCAAACTCACAATCTCACCCTACAAGGGGCCAGTTTGTTGGTGTTTGTGACCCTATTCAAACGACAGAAGTAAAAATGAATGTTACGACCCACAACACGTAAGCATCCAAGCCCATTATGTTCCTTTTTGGCTCGTTGCTAGAAAGTGGCTCCGGCGAGGGTTCGGTAATATCACTTTGCATCCAGACGTACCCATTTGGTCAGTGTTGCCAACGAATTGTAAATATAATGTGGCAAATAGTTTCTCTACCACTGGTCGTATATCCATGTAAGTGGCATAAACATCATTCGTCACTAGAGAAAATATACTGTGAACGCATTCCTCTCTCAAGGACTCCAGTTTGTCAGTGTTGCCAACTAATTGTAAAAATGAGGTGTAAAACAGGTTCGAACGATGAGAAATTTATACACCAACCTTGGCAGAAACATCACACGACGCTGAGTGTGACCATTTCCCAACCATTCTAGGTTGTCAGTGTTGCCAACCAAATGTGAATATCACGATGTTGCAAGTGGCGTGCTTGCAATTGAACCAATATATAACAAATATGACATAAGCAACATTGGACAATGGAAAACCTAGCATGGGTCACAGTCTAATTATGTCCGCCAATGCTATAGACTTCATGCAATAATCTTGAATGTTCGCATTAGTTGGCAACACTGCTACACTGGGGTGCTTGGGAGAAGGGGACACCACACTATATTTTCCATTGTCCAATGCTGCTTATGTCACATTTGTTTTATATTCGTTCCATAGCACGCACGCCATTTGCAACATTGTGACGTTTACACTTGGTTGGCAACACTGACAACCTAGAATGGTTGGGGGATGATCACACTCAACGTCTTTGTGCTATAGTATCGTGTGATATTTCTGCCAAGCTTGGTATATAAACGAAACCTGTTTTATACCTTCTCATTTTTACAATTGGTTGGCAACACTGACAAACTTGGGTCCTTGAGAGAGAAATACGTCCACAGTATATTTTCTCTAGTGACGAATGATGTTTATGACACGTTACAAGGATATACGTCCAGTGGTAGAGAAACCATTTACCACATTATATTTTCAATTCATTGGCAACACTGACCAAATGGGTACGTCTGGGTGCAAAGCGATATTATTATTATTATTACTACTACTACTACTACTACTACTAATAATAATAATATTTAATGGCGAGACGACTCAGAGCAGGATAAAGAGAAAGCCACCTGGTTGGTACATGACTCAAAATATTTTGTCATTCTATCTCAACAAACTCATAGAATTTCCTTAATTTACCTACATTTTTTGCTAAAATTGAGAATTCATTATATATTTTAATAAGAGGTGTTTCAACATCCATGGTAGCATGAGCTTTGCCGGATTTAGGATTTAGATTTCTGGGTTGTCGGCATCTATGGCTATTTAGCTCGTCACGTGTTGAGGGATGACGTCCCTCGGTGAGCACAGTATCCGGGGAAAGGGAAGGAAGCAAGCGGCCTGGGACCTATAAGTTAGGTACCACCCCGGCATTTGCCTGGTGTGAATGAGGAAAACTCAGGAAAACCTCATTCAGGGTGGCTGGCCGGAAAAAGCGTTTTACACTTTTTCGACCGAGTGCCCCCACCGAGAATCGAACCCGGGACCGCTCGCACCGAAGACGAGAGTGCTTTGCCGGCTTGTTTACCTACATTTTGTATAACATGGCAGTTGCAGTTTGCAGCGATCAAGTTATGATTGTCTTTCTTTTAGTTTTGGTAAACCGATCGGTGTTCCCAATAATTAACAACTGCACTGTTTGCCGTGTATGCAGTTCGGCCATTCCATCGTAACGGGTGTTACATTTGGACGAATAGAAATTGTTGTAGAAATGTCCTTACTGGGTCAATATATATCAAACTGCCTCGAAACATCACCGTTTGACTGTGTATTTTAGTAAACACTTAATTTGTTACATATACATGATACCACAACTCAGTGAGAGTGAAAAATGTGGCGTAACGGGTGTTACAGCAATTGGACATGCACTTTCAGATGCATGCAAAGTTAAGCCAAACTCTGCGAATGTCCAGATCAGAATTTGTTTCCAATTATGTGTGCACTTTCTGAAAGTATGATGGTGTGAATATTAGATTCAGAAATTCCATAAGTGTAATGGCTTTTATTTTAAAAAATGTTTAATATCGTAACGGGTGTTACACAAATTGTAACGGGTGTTACACAGTGCGAATGAACCTAAACCAACTTCACTTTTAATGAACATATTATGTAAAGAACAAAATATTACAATGTTAATAGATAAAAAAATACACATGTAGTACAGTGTAAGAAATAAAAACACAAAATAATAAACATATAAAACAGAAGAATGTAGGAAATTTCAGTATTAAATATGTAGGTCTGTTGATACACTGATCATCAACAAAAGTCTATTTTTCTTATGCTTCAGTGACATTAACTCTGAAACTAAACTGCTACACAACTTTGTTATTATTTAATTTTCATAATCGGATTTGCCAGTTTACCAATCACGCCATGAAAATGAATTACATTGTGCCGTGTTGGGAAAATCAGCCCCCGGGGCGAGAGTATACGACGGCGCCCCCGTACATATTAGTCAGGTCGACAGACCAGCCGCGAAGCGACACTATGGTTGGGAAAACCATAAGAAACTTTTCCAAAATAAACCCTGCTTTTCCTTGATTTCGAGGATTTTTTATTACTTTTTTCCTTCAATTTTATATATGTGCACATGCATTTTCCTAACATGAGTAACATTATAGGACCAATTCTAAAACAGGAAGAGGATTTAAGTGCATACTAATTTGTACTTATATGTGAAGTATTTTCTCTCTTTTTTTTCTTTCCTTTTCTTTTCCTACCGAATTTTCCCCCCTTCGGCGCCTGGGGCCGTCGCCCCGCTAAACCCCCCTTACTAAACTAGTATACTTTCTAAACTTCGTTGTAGTTCGAATTCCTTTTCGCCACAAGATTTCAAGAACATAACTCTAATATCACAATTTTCGTCCGAAAACCCTTGACGGATTCCAACTTGACGATAATCTTTGTTACTTATTTCATCTTTCATTGCCAGCAAGACAACATTCCAACACAAACATCTTCCGCAAAGGGCTGATCACAACTTCATTCGGAGTCTGCGTACACATCATTGTAGTGTAGGGTTTTTCTGGTTTCTTAATGAAAATCTGTCGCGCTGCAGCCTCTAATGATTTGCTAAACGAAGACTTCCAAAGCAGCGTATTGGGCTTCTGATTGGTAGACTCCTGGTATGTAATGAGTACCCAATTAAAATATGACACTTTTATGCTATTTAATCACTACTCTGAGTATGCGACTTAACGGGGGAATGAGAGGGAGTCCCCCATCGTACGATATCTCATAGATATTATATTCTCTGGAGTACATTTCATCACCTCCGGTATAATGTCCCTTAATTTCGCCCACTGCTCATCCTTACTATAATTGATGTCTTCAGAAGAGGACCCTTTATGACTTTACTAACTTCAAATTCCCTATTTAGAGCCTTAGAGCTAGTCTAAGTGCACATAATATCACTTTTAAACCACGCTAACAATTCACGTGTAACACCCGTTACATTGGCAAGTAACACCCGTTACGCAGTTTTTGCCTATTAATTTATAAATATAATGATATTCATTTTCTTGTTGTATTGCCCATGTGCTTATTTTTACTTTTGCAAAAGATAGACTACTTCTGACTTTTATTACAAGTTGTATAGAAAAAAAATATATCTTTTTTGTAACGGGCGTTACATAATTACTTTGGTACCAAAAGTAGTCAAATAGTAGACTACTTAATATACTAACAGCTTTAAAACTTCTGAGCTTCAGTTCCTAAGGTGTACGTGCTTGTCTACATCGCAGTGCAACTGAATCAAATGTTTATCATGTGTTGTTTAGGGGTGTCCAATATTGTTGGTAAATTCTCCCTTCGACTGGCTTCGTACAGCATAGAATTTCAAAAGCTCAAAAATACAAAAACTAAAACGTTTTAACAAGAAATCGATCTGCATAGTAAATTTTGAACCTTTCTGGTCATTTTTATATAAATAACGAACAAAATATATTTAAAACAATTTTCTGTCCTTAGGCTCATATTTACGTGGAATGGCCGAGTTACATTTCTGACATTCACATTGTTGCTTTTTTAAATAGTTCTTATGCGATAGCTTTCCAATTTTTCATGAATGATTTCCACCGAATGAAGCGCCAAAACAATGCAAACTATACTCTCGCATTTTGTTCGACCACAGGACAATTACAATTTTTCAATCTGGGAAGAATTTCCGAGCAAGTTACAGTCCATTGAAAGATAAGAGTGATGGTGTTAAGTATGATCAAATACTTTGGTAATTTCACCTGCAGTCACCTTATTTTCTTCTGTGGTGTTCTTCTGTACAAAGAAATTAGTTAACACTTTACTTTCTGTCGTACTCCGTGCCTTTATTTTTTCTCAGAAAATTCATGGGCTTTCACGGCTTTCAGACCATCACATTTGATTAGAAATGTACTTCAACATACCTTGCACTTTGCATTTTCACAATTGTCTGCAATATACAACCAAGGATATGATTTTTCCTACTTTATTATACAAACAAATCATTTTTCTTTTTCCAGACAAAGTACCAGGACTGTCACTCTCACTAACTTCACCATCACTCTGAAAAGATCGCTTAACTTTTGACATTTTACACAACACAGTCTGCACTAACGACAATAAAAAGTAGAGAGTGTGTGCAAGCTTACATTACATAAATCGTGAACAAGATGAACTAACAGGTCTACTGCTGATCACTGAAAGACGAATATCTTTCAACAATACTTTCGCTGAAGCAATTTTACTTTCAGGGGACACATTTAAAATAAACAACAGTTTAAGAACTAGTCTTGACCTTTGTCTGTTAACACTTTCCATCATACTTTACACAAGCTCAGGAACGTCCGAACAAACTATTCATCTCAGTCGATCACCCTCACTCCTATGTAAGTCTCTTCAAACGTTACACGAGTAACTACTGTATATTTTCTTACAAATACAGATTTATTTTAATAGCTTAATACTGACGTCATTTCATTTCAAACCAATTCCGTGTTTAGATAAATAATGACAAAAATCGCCGCTTCATTGTTTATGTCAATTACAATCAATAATGGAAAGTAGGTTTTGTTGTGGCACAAAATGGGAGAAATAACCTATTTGGAGATTGCGTTAGTGGTGCCAAGCATATAATAAACCTCCGAATAAAGTACAAAACAGTTCATTAAATAATAATAAAAAAAGGGCTAGCGGTATTTAAAATTTCTGAAGCAGGAAATTAATGGACAAAAATTATGAAAATGTTTGGTAGTGACTGTTTGAACCACTATAGCTTAAGTATTATGATACAGATAAGGAATAAGCTTTATAAATATTCATATTCCCGAACATTTGGCGTCCGGAGTAGATGTTGCTCCGGATTCCGGACGAACTGTTTAATTCCCGGAATGTCCGGGTCAAACCCGGACGGGTGGTAACCCTATCCTCTGAGGTACTACACGGTCTACCGTTTTAACATGATCGAAAGGTTTCAAGATTTTATTTGTTGTGAAATACGTGGCATGGACAAATTTGCTCGCCTTCTCTAACAAGGCATTCATACAAGCAGCAGTCATTTAACGGATATTATTTCGACAGGGTGAAATTTATATACGTATTGAAATTGTAGTAAATGATTTTTTTTTTTTTTTTTTAAATGTTGAAAGTAAGTAGCTGCAAGTTTCCAATGTACTGTATTTGCCTCCTGAAGTCTGTAATACGTGCTACTCTGTACATTTCAAACAGTGTAACTTTTTTCTCCTTTTTTATACAATGCATATTTTTTCTTTCTTTCTTTTTTTTTATTTCTTCAGCTGTAACATTTAAGAACTGACTACAGAAGAAAAATGTATGTGCTTCCAATCCTTCCTTTATCGATTGAAGCTTTAGGTAATAATTAAATGTAACTGCTACTTTTATTTGATCTTTGTCATTAAATTTTTAAATAATTTCCCCGCACCAATAGTTTCTATTTTGTTCTTTATTCAGTGTTTACTGATGTCAATGTACCGTGGAGCAGCGACTACGTGCCCTGGGCAAATCGGTCACACTCTAAAACGTTATTGTTAATATTGATGTAAATTACAAAAAAGACAATAGAAAATATAAAAGTCATCCTTCCAAAGTAATATAAACACGTCATTCGTATCGAAAGATAGAGGAATGTTTTAAAAAATAACTTTTACGTAGTCAACATTAAAGTGAAGTGCTTGTATAATGCAAGTAACAAAATGGAAGATTTGAAAATGCATTTTTTCTTTTTTCTTCTTCAGATTCGACGGACTTTGCTCATAATCTTGACGTATTGTTTGTAGTAAATTCCTACGTAAATGCTATTTCAGTTCAATATGGATGAGTGCTCATGTTACCAATTCTGGAGTTTCTTAAACACTTTGTTAAAATACATATCAGCGAAGCATGAAAAAAAAAAATAATAAAAACAACACAGAAATGTACACACATATATATACATACATTGAATGTTAAGAGTAATTTGCGTACATTGTACAATAAAATTTACTAAATAACGCAACATTTTCATTCTTTTTAAATCTGTAAGCAACCAGGTGCAGTTCATTCTTATATTTATTTCCCATGGCGAGCTAAGAGGAACCTGGAAACTTTCGTTAAATCCTGACTCCTGATTTTAACTTGATTTTACTGAAAAAAATGAAGCAAATGAGTAAGGCAAAACGTTAGTCACTGACGACTGTTTTCCGGACTTCTGGCTCACAAAAAGATGAATGCGTTTCTGTCGTTCCGCACATCATACAACTTTGGCGCAGAATAGAGACGTAAAATAAGTAGCAATGTCAAGTGTACAATACATGGAGGAGTCTGGATTAAACAGCATGACATTTTCTCAATAATGTAACTGGAAGTGGAAGTGGCAGTAGATTTCTACCACTTTCGGTTTTAGTAGATAGATTAGAGTGGAGACAGAATATACGAGGTGTATTCAAAACGTATCGAATCTTCTATTTTCCTGTGTAAACCACTGAAGCGCGGGAGACTTTCTTCAGTGTAGATTTTTTCTTTGTAAAATGGCAGAAAAAACGTCAGCAGCGATATTGCATCAACATACATTGCATGCATACACTGAATGTTGAGTAATTTGCGTATATTGTAGAATAAAATTTACTAAATAATGCAACACAATACAAATTTACTTAAGTTTTGAGAAAAGCTGGGCGATACCCAAGCGGAAACCATTCAAATTTATCTGACTGTTACATTCAAATTTGAACAAGGATTTGGGCATGAGGACTGTCCGCGAAATCTCATTCAGGCTTTCATCGACAAACACAACATTCCTGTATGTCGTCAAGCTCCCTACTCATCCGACATGGTTCCATGTGACTCTTGGTTATTTCTGAAGCTGAAAATGCCACAAAATGGGAACTGATCTGAGTCAAGAGAAGACATCATGTGGAATGCGACGGCTCAACATTCCAAAAACTGCGTTTCAGAAGGGTTTCCAACAATGGCGAGAGAGCTGTGTGAATTGTATTACCAAGGAGATTAATGTTTAGGAATTCCAAATCAATAAATGTATTTTTGCCAACCAAAGGTTCGATACTTTTTGAACACACCTCGTATTTTTGAGATGCTTAATTGTTTGCAGAAAATCGTTTCTCGCTATTATCGTTTTTAGTCTACAGTTATCAACGTTAACACTAGAGAGTTAAGGATGGGGACACAATATATTTTTGGAGCGCCTAATCGATTGTAGCTACCTATTACAGTTTTTGCTCAATAGTGACCGAAGTTAAAACAGAAAATGGATGATTTCTACCACTTTCGGTTTGAATATCACCTCCACCAACTACCTCGATTCCTAAATTTTGACCCTTTATACCCTGGTCAAAACTAATAATAAACCATCAATTAGTTCTTGGGATTTTTTATCTCCCAGACGGATAGATATACAGATAGACAGGGTAAATATATAAAGGAGTTTTTGTTCGTAAACCGAATTTCTTAAAAATTTGATACAGCAATATATATACACAGATGTTTCAAAACAACACTGACAACGTTTGGGATGATTCCTGACACCAATATAAGATGAAAAGTATAGACCAACTTGGGGGTATAAAGGTTTTCTTTTGGAGTTATAGGCTGCCGAAAACATAAAAATAAAAAAAATAAATAAATAAATAAATAAATAAATAACTTTAAAGATCCATAGCTCCAAAATTATGAGTCACCTACCGTAGTCGCGACCTATATGTATGTGACCTATCCATATATTCAAGTTTCACAATCCTGCAGTACTTCCGCAACAACTTTTAAAGAGGTAGTTGGTGCGTACTTCAAATTATACACCCGTAGCCAAACTCTCTCTATAAAAATTGTTGCGCGAATACCTTAGGACTCTGAAAACATGTATTTTTGGATAGCGCACATATTAGTTCCTAAGTGAAGTCTTGATCCGCGTATGGTCGATCCATAGTATTAAAGCTATGGACCTTTAAATTTAATTTTTTCATGTTTTCAGCAGTCTGTAACTCCGAAAGGAAGCATTTGTGCACCCAGGTTGGTCTATACCTTTTGTCTTATCTTGGCGTCAGGAATCACTTCCCAAACTTGTCGGTATTGTTTTGAACACTGTATATTCTGCGTAGATAATGAGTAAAAATAAGTTCTGTATCATATATATATATATATATATATATATATATATATATATATATATATATATATTTATTTATTCCCAGTAAAAATAAATGTTGATTAAAAATTCTATTACACAGCATATTTGAGTAGATCTGCAGGTCATTATCGCATACCATGAAACTAAAGCTTCTGCTGCACCAAGTGCACCTAAAGAACGGAGATAGGTTTTGTTCATGCACCTGTTTGTTAAATGTCTTCCGGGATGCATCTTTTTCTCACATTTACAATGCAAGTTTTCTTTCTTCACTGAAGGCGTCACTTTCAAAGGTAGCCACCACTTTTTCAAATGAGATTAACGAAACAGATAATTGCGTGAATGTCCTTAACAGCCAATCACCTGTTTTCTCACTAATTAAGGAATGCAATCAGTGGCGTGCGGTGACTTTTCTCACAGGGGACTAGGTTCGAAGAGAATGTGTGCTGTAGAGTGGAAGTCCTGACTAGTATTGTTGACGCTAAATAACGCAATTTATATGTTTCTGTAAACGCTTCTTCTACCAAGCCTCTTTCTTTCAAGAAATGGATAATTTCAGTCACAGTTTTATTTGAAAAATCTAAGAGTTTGTAAACCTATATAATTCACTCCGCAAATTGTTAAAATTAAAAAAAAAAAAAAAAAAAACTCCTGTAACTTGATTTAAGGGTCAAAAACAAACTATGAGGAAATCGAGATTTGAAGCACTGAAAATTCTTTAAATCTAACAGCTCAAGAAATTCTAACTCAATGAGATCTTGAAATCTCACCTCCATTTGTCCAATCGCAGTATCAATAATGTCATTGAAGAGACGCACATATATTTAATTTTTGGATCTGTTGAGTCATCTACTTTAGTCTACGTCTTTTATTAGAAGGTTCCCGTTGTCCTACTTTTCTATAAGTCTCTTCAAAATCGTTTCTTGCATTTCTAAGTTGAGATACCATCTTTTATACTTTTTGGATGCAATATTTCACATTCATGGTTTTACTTTAAAGAATGGTGAATAGTATATCCGTGCGCGAAAAAAAAAAAAAAATGACTGAAATCTTTTAGTAGAAATACAAAATCGAAATCCTTCAATGATAACTCACACATTTTTTGTAGTCATGAAAGCTTCGGTGTCGCAATTATCTGAATCCTCTACAATGTTCTCAGAATACTGTAAGAGTTATATTTGATTTTCATTTACTGCATGCACAATTCTGGAATTGTGATTCCATCTTATATTGGCAACTGTTGGAAATCGCTTAGTTACTTCTGATTCAGCAAGCGCGTTATAGCGTTTCGATGAATATGAAAAGAAATTTGGAATGCCACTTATTCTTAAATATATATATATATATATATATATATATATATATATATATATTTATTACATTCCTTGATGTGATTAACAGACTGTGGATCAACGACATTGAGTCTGTGAGTATAGCAGTGTATGGTGAGTGCACTCAAACACCTTTTCACAAAAGATTGTAAACCGTTCAAATGTCCAGAAAATGTGGCAGCTCCATCCATAGCCTAGTGCTACGAGAGAGGACTTGGAAAGCATGCTCACTTAGACAAGGGCGGATCCAGGACCGACTTCTGGGAGGGGGGCGATGGGTTGTTATACTCCTACTTTTAAGATCTCCAAACTTTGGGATGGGTTATATATATAAAATAAGAAAGTTTCCTCTTCTGCGGGGGGCGATCGCCCTGCTCACCTTCCCTGGATTCACCCCTGCATTTAGAGCAGTCGCAGTGCAATCACTAGTGCAATCACTAGTAACACCCGCAAAACAAATAAATCTTTCATGAATATTGCCGTCTTTCACGTACCGATTGAATGTTGAGAGATCTTTGCAATGTCCCTAGTTTTGTCCATTAGTGCTGTAAAAAGTGTATTGTTTATTTCTGACTTAATTTTACCCAGAATTACATCAACACATTTAATAATATAATTCTGAATCCTGTTTGATGTTCCTTTAAATACTCCTGTGCTGTGAAGATGACAAGTCAACATGGGCCTTCCTCTGGCTCACGAAAATGTATACTTAATATAGCAAACCACGTATATTAAATACCAGAAATACCAGACGCAAAATAGCATCCATGGAGATGCGCCCCTCCCTAGAATATTTTCTTCTGGCGCCCCTGCAAGTCCATTTAGTATCTTACTTAAAAGTAACTGAATTATTTCAATATAGTTTCCCTAATTGACAGAATCTTCCTGTTCGTTATGACCTCTAAATGATAGCTCTTGTTTAGCCATAAAACAAGAGGCATAAATCAATCGGTTCATTAGTTCTCGGTTTCAATCAACTTCTGCATTGCTCGCTCAATTGAAAATCAATTCTGGTTTCCCGAAAGTTTTCAATTTAGTTATTGTGGACAGGCGTGAATAACACTTTTCGTGGCGCAACTTCGGTTTGTGAAAATTGTTCATGTCACAAAAGCCATCATTATTCCACACGTCCTTTTTCTATGTGGAACAGAATACAAGGCCAGCAATACAGTTTGTTTCTTGTCTTACATGCAGTTAACTATTTTGAAGAAGCAAAATAATCCGTTTTGATATTATGTATATAATCTTTCATTTTTGTCTGAATGGAAATGCTTAAAGTTGTTCTACCACTGGTTATTATTTGTTGCTTTTCTTGAAAATTAAGGAATCCAAATGACACCATGAATAATTGGTCCAGAATACAACACCGAAACGGCCGATCCCCATCCCTACTGTCTCCTGTACCAATTAAAGTAATATCACTGCTTGCGCCATCGCTTTGCTGCAAGGGACTCGGTTTCTCAAACGAGTCCCCTTCCATACTTTATTCTTTGAGTCATTTTCAAAATATATTGATAATCTAAAAAGTTCACACTTCACTAGATCTCTTAAAGTGTCAAGATTAATACTGTAAATTTAACTGCGTTAAAACTATTAACTGTAAAAAGCAAACGAGCATTAAATTTGCTTACGACAGAACGCCCGTGCTTAGAGCTTACACAACATAATATGAGGACTAGCTGGCTGGACCCTGTTCCCTTTCCCGAGAAAAGCCGATTAAAACCCGAGCGTTTCCGATCTCCACCTCGCTGTCGCATCCAGCCAACACCACCAAATCTAGGTGGTGTTGATCCAGCACACGGGCACTGACTAAAGTTGTCAGAACAATTGAGTTAGTGTTATTTTACGAAAATAGAAAATTACAAACAATATTTTAGTTTTCTTTGGTATATATTTATAACAAAATACTTTAATTAAAATGCCAGGGGACTAGCCTAGTCCCCTAGTCCCTTTGACGGCACGCCGCTGAATGCAATATTTTTCTATTAAAACCTGTTTAGGTTGGCCTAAGTTGGTTCTAAAGATTCTTAACTGAACAAATGCACGCCCTTAACCAGGATCGAAATCCAGGGAGTGGGAGAGGGTCAAATTTTGGAGAGTGTGAAGCAATGTTGCGTACAGGGTAGAACTTCTTGATACGCCCCCCGACACTTTACAACTAATTGATGTAAAAACGCTGAAACTTTGTACGATGCAAATATCGACAGGGACACACTGTTTTTAACATATTCTGCAATACCATCAGATCAACAGTATTGCCAACTCAACTTAGAGCTACATTTTCAAAAATAGTATTATTTCAGCTAATTAAATTGTTCAAATCTACATATTAAACGAAGACTTAGAGCAGCACTGTTACAAACTAAGGGCGTTACAATATCACGAACATCTGACCTTTAGAGGCCTATACAACAGTAATAACTCAAGTGAGACGAAAGGAGCAATGCACATGCAAAGTACCTTAGTAACCATGCTATGACGTATTTCGCATGAATAAAAACGAAGTTAAAAGGAATTGAAAGTTTAACTTTCTTTAAAGACTTTATCTCGAAAAAAATGTGCTTAGACAATAAGTATCACCTCTAATCGTGTAGATGATTTTCAAAAGAGGTAAAGAACAAAATGCCGTTTACAGCAATTTGATATTTCATACCGTTCCGAAGATACGAAAAACAAAATGGGTATACGAGGTATGTTAGAACAGTAATTAAACATTTTCTTGTAGCAATAATTTTTATTACTTTTACAAATCAAAATTATCCGCTTTAAAACAGGCCCCTTGAGCAGCTACACAGCGACAGAGAAGTTGTTTACATTCTTTGTAGCAGTGCTGGAAAGCTTCTGCTGGAACACCTTTCAGCTCGTCGGTTACGCTCTTCCGGATATTATCTAAAGTAAAAAAATCCCTCCTTTTGAAATTGGTTTTCAGCAATGGAAATAAAAAGAAGTCACAGAGATTTAGAGCCGATGAATAAGGGGACTGAGGAACTAGTGTTTTTTTTTTTTTTTTGGTCACAAATTCATTGATGGAGACTGCCGTATGACATGGTTCTTTGAAACCATCTTGAGCACACTTTTTACATGTCCAAATTCTATGTTAAAATTTGATGGACGGTAAACACGTTGAAATTCAACTCTCTACTGATCATTCTCACCGTCGATCGATGATCTGGCCTCAAAACAAACTTCACTCTTTCCACATTGACATCCGTTTTTGAGGTTGAAGATTTTTCCGCATACGGTTCTTCTTCCACTTGTTCTCAGTGTTCTTAATTCACTTATGCAATCTGAATACTTTGTCTTGGATAGTAAATATTCTTCATAAGCCCTTTGGAACTTTTCATAAGTCGCAGTAGCTGGTTCGACAAGGTTTACACTAAATTTGATGGCGGAACGTTGCTCAATCTACACATTTTACACCTCACACACACAACTTCACTTCACACATTCTCAACGATCGTGTAGCAATTGGAGCAAGTTCGAACTTGTACTGAAGGGTTAACCGTGTAAATGTGGAGGCAGCAACGCTGTTGGTACGTGCACAATATTGCCAATCTTATTACTTTTCTAACACACCTCGTAGATTGCAATATTGCTTAAAATGACGTATTTGGAGGGGGGAAGCTCATTGTAAATATGTTGTTTCCTTTGCTTTTATTACATTACAGCAACAGTTTTCGGTATATGTAATTACAATAAGTTGTCGCAATCACATGATTCTAACCAGTGTTGTAAACTTTACCAACGTTTATCATATCTTCGGAACGGTTTACGATATCTAGTTGCTGTGAACGGCATTATGATCTTTACGTACTCAACTATGAAAAGAAAACAGTAGCAAGAAACGATGCAACTGTTTAGTTTTAAAAGGGGACAAAAAAAAAAAAAAAAAAAAAAAAAAAGTGTAGTTTCGATAATGTGAAAACTTCACCGTATGAGCTGAAATTTTTAAGTACGAAACGTTTGCAGCTTTCCACGTGCAACAGAATACCAAACAAAAGAGCTTCCATGTAATCTGTTTCAAGCAAATACGGAAAACAGACGATGAAGAAGAACGTTCTTCGCGTGTTAGCAATAGGATTCTCTAGGTACTAACAAAAGCTTTGATGAATATAGTAATGGTGGCATGATAAAACGGCCTTGTGTCCATCTTAAACACAAACTAAATACACCTTTCTTACAAAGCTGTATATAATCTTTATTATAAATTAACTAGAAATGTTACAGTTTCGGAATTATATAACTTCCTTCTCCAGACTACTACTCCAACTGAATCCTTAAGTAATAATTAAGAGAGAAGGTATTAAGACGTACAGGAAAGGAAGAATGAAGATAATAGATATCATAAAGAAAAAGAAGATGAGAACGTCAGCGGAATTATGTAAAAAAGGAGTGATATATGAAGTACCGTGTGGGATGTGTGATAAGGTGTATGTAGGGGAAACCAAGAAGAGAATGCAAGAACGTTTAAAACAACATAAAGATGATGTAAGATTGAAGAGAGACACTAATGCCATTTACAAGCACGTCGATGAAACAGGCCACGAAGTAAACTGGGAAAAAGCGAATATATTGGAATATGAAGGGAGACAACTGGTTAGAAAGTGGAAAGAAGCGGAGGATAAAAGAAGTTTATGATAAAGCTATGAACTGGAATAGTGGTGTGAATATTAATGAAGAGTGGGAGGACATTTTGAATAGAGAAGAAAGAAGAAAGGTAGAATATAAGGACAATATAGGGTTAAATTTATTTATGTTTTTTTCAATACTCAGGTAGTTAATTAGTATTCAATATTCAGGTAGAAAATTTCAATATTTAGGTAGTTAATTAGTATTTATTTTAGTTAATATTTGCTAAAAGAAATATAAAGATTTGTTAACAATTTATTATGTCTGTTAAGAATTTAAAATTGTCACAACAATGGACATATATATTGAATTTCAATGAAAAGTGATTCCTGATTGATAGAGATAACAAATGATGTAATGTTATTTGTGATTTCAGTTGTAGTAGTAGTCTGAAGAAGGAAATGATATACTTCCGAAACTTTAACATTTCTAGTTAATTTATAATAAAGATTATAGACAGCCTTGTAAGAAAGTTGTATTTAGTTTGTGAGTAATGGTGTCGTAAGTTAATTTCAGTTATGAAGAAGGATTTTCTCATACTTCTAATGATATAACTTCGTAACCTTTTTCATGCCAAGCACTCGTGCGGGAGCGAAACTTATCAATGATACTATTTTACGGATACTATTACAAAATTGTCAGTTACCACTTCGAGGAGTATGCTGTACTTGTTATCATCTTAAATTATAATTTTTTATTACTTTGCTGTAAACCAAGAGGAATTTTCTCACGTAGACTAACTTCGAAGATTTACAAAAAATTAAAGAAAGTGTAAATTGTAATACTCTACTATTTGAAGAAAATAATTCTGCAATTTTTCACGTACTATGGTAAATAAGAAACAAAAACGGTGATTTTATAGTATTGCAATATGCATTTTAATTGCCGTTGATACCTACTGTCATGTGAAAAGAAAACGAAATTCAGATTCTCAATTGATAGTTTGATGTTTGCACTAGCTCAATTGACCAATGTTAGTAACGTCATGAGAAATCTACTAAAGGAAGTTTAAAACAAGGAAAGGAACGAGTGGAAGGATCTAAATTTACCCACACTTCAGTGCATGTACACTCATGTCCAAAATGATTGTCGCATATCTATAACTGTCTTCTTGTAAGAATATAATTTGATCATGGGCGGCGATTAGGGGCCAAAGGGGGGCAGTTGTCCCCCAATTTTTTGAAGCAACCCATTAATGTATATACCGTAGTTTTATTTGGAAATATAAAGTTTATGTATGTATTACTGTTTCATAAGAAAAATGGTGCTATTAACATTTGCCGTTGCGTGAGCACGTATTGGTTGTCTTCCCGTGAAGTTAAGAAAGCTACAGGAATTGCGTTTTAAGTGTGACGGAAAACAACCCAAAAATTAACCTATTGGAGCACAACAATTCGAGCATACTTTCAATCCAGAGGTATAGAAGCCAAACCTGCTAAATCCATTTTCAGTTTTGTCAGGAAACGAAGAAGTGATGTCCTTATGTTTCAGAATTGTTTAACAATTTTCTTGTTTAGAGGTCCCTACTTAATACAAATGATTGAAGTCAACCATTAAACAAAAAAAAGTTGTTCAACAATTCTAAAAACATGAGGGCGTCACTTTTTCTTCGTTCCCACACAAAATTCAAAAATGAATTTAGCAGGTTTTGCTTCTATAGCCCCTTCTTACAAGGACTCGATATGTTAGTTAGCCGCTTTGAAACTACTTGAGAGAACATTTCGCAAAAAAAGAAGTATTTCACAAGTTATTCTTTAATTGCACAAAAATTGACAATTCCTAAAATGTCTTCTCTTCTGTCTAAAGTAAGGAATATTAATTAAAAAGAGCGTAATAAGAAAACTTCTACCTTTTCCATTGTTTTGTAATGTAATATACGAGTGAAGTGGTGTGTGTTTAGGGGTGTAACTGTATATACAATTAAATTTAGTGAATTCAACATAATTCTAGGTTTTAGGATTATTTTGTATAGCTGGAGTGTAGAGTGATTCTAAGTATTGTTGTCTTTTGATGTGTTCCAAGAAAGTGAAAACTGCACCTAGTGGCAACGAACAAGTTTCGGGAAGCTGCAAAAGCAAATATTGCTTTAAATGTCGTAGCATATGCTTGTAGTATTTACTGTCTTTCATTTTCTAAGAGTAATAACATGCATTTAATATCATGTGTGTACTAAAAATTAAGTTGTTCAATTATCCCCAGTTTCAGTATAGCATCTACAAAACAAGACTCCTTATTCATTACTATGATTAATATTATTATTTTTATTTATTTGGTTTTCAAATTTGTTATTATATAATCTGATTACACAATTTTCCAGACAGAATTTTAAGATGTTCATGAGCAAGGAATCAAATCTCTTCTTACATTTTCGTTATTTCAGAGTACAAAGGTCTAGTACCTACTTGCGTTGGTTTTGTCAATTTACTTAATAAAATATGAAATACGATATACAGTATTTCAACTTTAAAATATAGTATCCTATTAGTTATACAACCTTTCGTGAAACAAAGTGTTAGAAACAACCAGGAAAACTAAGATTGATATATAAATATTCAGATCATGTCTTGCCCCCCAATTTAACGTCCAATCGCCGCCACTGAATTTGATAATGATTTTGCAGGGTACTTTTAATACTGATACTATGTGTATAATCGGGTAATGTATATTTGTGGTAAATTTCATAGGAAAAGAATTATAAATACGAAAATTAGAATGAGTAAAACAAGGTGTTGCTAAATGAAGAAAGTTTTATTTTCGTTTTATTGTTCTTATTTACTGCTCTTTTGACATGAAATTTGCCACAGACATGTCTTTGCCGATTATACACATACTAACATTATAAGAAATACCGGGCGAATTCGTTATTAAATTATATTCCTACAACAACATATTTAGACATATGACAATTATTTTGGACATGAGTGTACCTAACATGCTTTTTGTTGTCTGTGGATTATAGCAGGACATCAGCTCTCAACGAGAGAATTAAAACCAGTTAATGAAAGACTTTTTTGTAAATTACTGAAATATATGCTGCTCCTTGGCTTATCATTTATCATATTTCCAAACTATACCATGCATAAGTATTGGAAGTATTATAGATCAGTCATATACGCCTGTCTGTCACTCAACAAGCATCAGAGTAAAAAAGGTTATATATATATTCAAAAGCCGCTTTTTGGAATAGATTCAGCGTCTCAACAGAACATATCTTCACCCGAACTTTTTTATTAAAACCCCAAGTGGCAGAAATTTACCCTTTCTTAGTTTCAATATTGATTATTGATTACCCATAGAGCGAAAACGGTAATAGATAGCGAAAAGATATTTTTCGGAACGAATTCGGCATCTCAATAGTTTCCATCTCATTTGCAACACACTATTCAACCGGAAATTGTATAAACTAACCATTTCCGATATCAACGTTACGATACATTTGTCTGATGCTGAGAAAAAACTAAGGTA
This sequence comes from Thermobia domestica, assembly GCF_964235325.1. Lineage (NCBI taxonomy): Eukaryota > Metazoa > Arthropoda > Insecta > Zygentoma > Lepismatidae > Thermobia > Thermobia domestica. The sequence goes on from NC_137458.1 coordinate 121,680,839, forward strand.
AAATTTCAAGAAAGAATGAATGGCCTAAGAAAGCTTTACACCGAATGTTCCACCCGGAATCAAAGCCAACATACAACCGAAATTATGAAGGACAGGACCCATTATTAACGTGGGATCCAAAACACGTCCAGGGCTTGAATCCATTGCAGTCGATGGGTATGTAGCATGGGCGTCTCTGGCGGGTGGGACGCGTCCCCCCCCAATATTTTGAAGTGACACAATCTAAAATTCCACTGAGATACTAGCAGTTAGATCATTTCCTTTGATGTCCCCCCCAAATTTTACATGCCAGAGACGCCAATGGTATGTAGACTACTACGTAAGTTCATCCTAACAATATTAGCCATTTCCCACCGCACTATATCGCCTCCCAGAGAGCTGGATATAAGTGTTATTGCCATATATTTCTTATTATCTATAAAAAGCTAATGTATATTATTTTCAGTAGTGAAATACTATTGCTTTTCGAAATAAGTTTCTACTTCACATAATGGTAGCTTGATTAAATGGTTAGCATTATCGCCTTGGGGGGAGGGGTTCATTCCACTTATGGTTTCTTCTTTCTGGCAATTACGATATAACTTACCTGACGAATGTTTGTAAGGTAGTACAACTTCAGACAAATGATTCAGAAAGCATCTGCGGCCTCACTTTTATGTGCTGGAATTCACTTCTATGATTACCCAGTGACCCTGAGACGCATTCTCGTGCGGGACGTCATCTATCTAATTTGTTATTGGCTTAGCCCATAGATGCCAGAAATGCCCACAAATATAATCTTATCCCAACTATGACTAACAAAAAAATAAAAAATACTGAGAAAAGTTTTTTTTTTTTTTTTTTTGTCTTCTCGACTAAGTGTCCCCACTAATAATAGAACCCCGAATCATTATTTCTCTAACGTTATTATACACATCCTCCAATCAGGACAGGCCTTAAGCTGATTGGACCGAATGCTCCCAATTGGGTCCCGCGCTAGTGCCATCTACTCTACTGTCCAGTCTAATCTACTCTCCAATGCCGTTTTAACAGCATATTAGGCCCTACAGTAAACAAGTGTGTTGTGGTCCTATGACTAAATTTTGCTGTTATACATGTAATTTAACGTGGGTTCCTGTCACCACGGCATGGCGCGTCCTCAGGTTGCGGATCGAGGAGAAGGCCTCTAGATATAGAGGTTAGCTGCGAATATACTGAATAAGCAGTCGCGGACAGACGACTAGGAGTGGTCCTCCAGCTTGGGGGTTTGGGTAAGGCTAACACCCTCATCCTGTAAAAAAAGGTACTTGTTCAGAAACATTCACAAAAGCCTCGGACAAGGACTGATAACTTGGCACGACCTCAGCAAAAGAAAATGGACATGAGATTTGGAACATGGAATATTAGAAGTCTTTATAGGGCAGGCGCGTTAAAATCTGTAACGAGTGAGTTAGAGAAATACAGGATGGACTTAGTAGGAGTTCAGGAAGTTAGGTGGGAAGGAAATGGATCTGAGGATTCCGGAAATTTTACGTTCTTTTACGGGGAAGGAAATAAAAATCACCAGTTAGGAACAGGGTTTTTCGTTCACAAACGAATATTACCAGCAATTAAACGGGTTGAATTTGTTACTGACAGACTTTCTTTTATTACTCTTAAGGGACGGTGGTGTGATATTATTGTTTTAAATGTACATGCTCCAACTGAAGATAAGGGTGACGATATAAAAGATAGTTTTTACGAAGAAGTGGAACGGATATTTGACCAACTCCCGCGATACCATATGAAGATTCTATTAGGGGATTTCAATGCGAAGGTAGGACGAGAGGATATTTTCAAACCGATTATAGGGAACGAAAGTTTGCATAAGGAAAGTAATGACAACGGTGTTAGACTCGTGAACTTTGCAACATCCAAAAACCTAATCGTGAAGAGTACAAAATTCCCACATCGCGACGTTCATAAATACACTTGGACATCACCAGACGGAAAAACACATAATCAAATTGATCACGTTTTAGTAGATAGAAGAAGACAATCTAGCATAATTGACGTCCGGTCGTTTAGAGGGGCTGATTGTGACACTGATCACTACCTGGTAGTAGCGATAATACGGGAGAGATTATCGTTGAATAAAGGTAATATTCAATGTCCGAAAACGGAGAGATTTAATTTAAAGAAATTAGAAGAGAGCCAGGTAAGAGAGAAATACCAGATTGAAGTCTCGAATAGATTCTCGGTCTTAGAAGACTCGGAGTGCACTAGTGTTGAGGATACTTGGATTGAAATTAGAAATAGCATTAAAAGTTCAGCAATAGAAAAATTGGGACACGCGGAAATACGTAGGAACAAACCATGGTTCGACCAAGAATGCATTAAACTAGCAGAAAAGAGAAAACAGGCAAAATTACGGTGGCTACAAAATCCGAATGAAATAACTACACAAAATTTCGCAGATATCAGGCGGGAAACTTCCAAAACTTTTAGAACAAAGAAACGGGATTTTTTGAAAGCTAAAATTAAGGAACTTGAAGATAATAGTAAAAATAAAAATATTCGGGACATGTATAAGGGGATCAACGATTTTAAGAAAGGCTATCAACCTCGTGCTTATATATTAAAGAAATCTGACGGAACAGTTCTCACCGATACGGATAGCATCTTAAATAGATGGAAAGATTTCTTTGACGATTTGCTTAACACGCAGCCAAAAACTAATGTGCGTGGAGAAAAGGAGATACACACCGCAGAACCGTATATTCCAGAACCCAATCGAATAGAAGTGGAAGCCGCTATAAAGAAATTAAAGAAACACAAATCTCCGGGTGTAGATGAAATTCCGGCTGAGTTAATTTTAGCTGGAGGCGAAAAATTGTGGAACAAGATACACAAACTCATTCTCCTTATCTGGAACAAGGAAGAATTGCCACAAGAGTGGAAAGAGTCAATCATTGTTCCAATTCACAAGAAAGGCGACAAAACTGACTGTAATAATTATCGAGGCATTTCTCTTCTGTCAACATCCTATAAAATCCTCTCAAATATTCTGTTAGCAAGATTGACCCCATACGCGGATGAAATTATTGGAGATTATCAGTGCGGATTTAGACGAAATCGATCAACTATCGACCAAATATTTACCATTCGCCAAATACTCGAAAAGAAGTGGGAATACAATACCCCGGTACATCAACTATTTATTGATTTTAGAAAGGCTTACGACTCGGTTAGGAGAGAAACATTATACAACGTTCTTACAGAACTTGGAATACCGAGAAAGCTAATTAGATTAATTAAGATATGTTTAAGTGAATCCCAAAGTAAAGTCCGGGTAGGAAAATTTTTGTCCACGAGCTTCCACGTCGAAAATGGCCTAAAACAAGGAGACGCGTTGTCGCCATTATTATTTAACTTTGTGCTGGAATACGCCATAAGGAAAATCAAAGATAGCAACCAGGGCTTAGAGTTGAACGGCACTCACCAGGTTATGGCATATGCTGATGATGTAAATTTAATAGGGGAGGATAGGAGAACAGTAGAAATAAATGCAGAGATCTTATTAAACGCTTGCAGGGACATGGGTTTAGAAGTAAATGCAAAGAAAACTAAATACATGGAAGTACGTCGGGACCGTAATACGGCAAATTGTGGAGGCGTTAAAATATTAAATAATGCTTTTGATAAAGTGGATACTTTCAAATATTTAGGATCAATGTTAACAGACGAAAATCATATTCACGAAGAAATTAAATGTCGACTAAAAGCAGGGAATTCGTGTTACTACTCGGTTCAACATCTCTTGTCGTCGCGAATTCTGTCGAGGAATTTGAAGCTTAAAATATATAAAACGATAATCATGCCTGTTGTTCTGTATGGCTGCGAAACATGGTCACTTACTCTGAGGGAAGAACATAGACTGAAAGTATTTGAGAACAGGATCCTGAGAAGAATATTCGGACCCAAGAGGAACGAGAATGGGGAATGGCGGAAGCTCCATAACGAGGAACTACATAGTTTATACGGTTTACCCAACATTGTTAGGGTCGTCAAGTCTAGGAGGCTTAGGTGGGCAGGTCATGTAGCTAGAATGGAAGAAAGTAGAAACGCTTTCAAAGTCTTGACTGGTAGACCCATAGGAAAACGACCATTAGGAAGACCTAGGCGCAGATGGGAGGATAATATTAAGATGGATCTCGCAGAGATAGGAATACAAAGTAGAAACTGGATGCAATTAGCTAAGGATAGAAGTCAGTGGAGAGCTTTTGTGAACGCGGCACTGAACCTCCGGGTTCCATAGGCCATAGAGTTAGTTTAGTTAGTTAGTTAATACATGTAATTAATACATGCCATTCTACTCGCCGCACATAAGGACGAAAAACGAAATTACGGCGCCAAAAATAGAAAAAAAAAAATATTGTGATGAAACTAATCAGAAATGCCTTGAAAACAGTCTCTATATACCAGTTCATGATGTACCGTAAGAATTTGTATTGTGAACGCAACACAGTAGACAGTGTATGCGCGCAAAGTTGGAGGTTATTTCAAACAGCCAACAGCAGTTAGTTGTGCCTGAGTTGCTGACGGAGAAAGAGCTCGTCCTAAATTTCCCCAAAGTGACAGTAACAAGGTTTCAATACGAATATTGAAGAGTTTTATATATATATATATATATATATATATATATATATATATATATATATATATATATATATATATATATATATATATATATATATAGGTTGCGAATTACCGGGGGGATGAGGGGGATTTCCCCCTCAATTACATTTTGTTTTCCCCCAAAGTAATCAACTGAAGTATCCCCACCGGGGATGCTCGCTTTCCCCCCCAAACCATGCTTAGTACAATGCCAAATTTCACTGATTTTTGTTATTTCTTATAAGTTTAATCTGCTAGGCGTATTTCGAAATGAGCGATACACAATTAAAAATACAAGGTTGCATCCAAGATGGTCGCTATGGCAACCATGTCGTGCAATATGGTCCATTTCCCACTCGAACAACATATACCATGCACCAAGGTGAACACCAAGTCGTTCGTGTGCTACATGGGTATTAACCGACTTATGCTTAAGTCTGTAGGTTTTCTTCCGCAAGGCTGTGTGTAATAACGCAAAGTGGAAGATTTCAATATGAGCGGAAAAATTAACATATGCTTGTGACCATGGCTATCACTCTGCCGAATTATTAAGTAAATAAACTTAGAGAGCTACGAGCACAAAAGTGAGTACATATTCAGAAAGGTTAGGTGTGGTGTGTGCATGTAAAAAAATATGCGTATACATAGTTATTGTCGATAGATTTATTAAATTAATAAATCACTTATTTATTACTGATGCCAGATCATATTTATGTGTATGGGGGTAAGGCATTATTGTCTCATTTTGAATTATTGTATCTTCAGACTCTACGTCCTGTTAGCCTAATTTTATCCCCCCCAATATAAATTATCTAATTCGCACACTATATATATATATAGTGTACATCTAAAATGACTGTGAACCTAACAAGTGAGCCTAGTGTAAATATAGTACAGGTGGTATGAAGGACTAGTGCGGTGTCGAAACAAGGAAGAAATATTTACTATACATAGAGTTATAAAAAAAAAGTTCCAAAGAGTACCGCAACTATTCTTGGACAACTCGACAATATATCTTATATCGAACATAGAACAAGAAAACACACGCCCCGCCCCCTTTCCTGATTGGAGCGTATTGTTTACACGCAGTTTTGGTAACATGAAAACTAAGAGAACTCTTTATAGTGTTATTTAAAGAGCATTTTTACAATAGGTCTTCATTAAAATGTAATAAACAATTACTACAGTATACATTAAACAAGTGTAGTGTCAGTGAACTTGCTGAGCAATGTGGAAATAAACTGAAAACTGTAGTGAAAGTATTTGTGTCAAAGCTTTTGGCAAAATGGGGGGCATGTAATTACATGTACGAGTAATTTAGAAATAAGCATATGGAGTGGCTTGATCAAGACGTAACACTTCCAGTGTTACAACCATCACAGTGTCCCTCAACAACACCACGACTTTCGGAGCAAATAAGAAGAGGAAGACCAAGAAAAGTGTTCGAAGAGAGTTCGCAACGAAGTAAGAAAAGATATGTGAAGGAAATTGTAAAGAATACTAGCTATGCTTGGCTGCAGAATCAAGTTTGGTGAAATATGGCAACAGTACTGCAGCCGAAGTTGAGGAATTAGCGATCCAGTCTTCGCCTAAGAAACTGAAAAATATGAAAGCGCTCCATGACACATCATCTGCTACTATACGACCGTACAGCCCTGACGAAGCTTTAGGCCTTCTAGTGGATCTTACCTTGACAAAGAAAGATTATAAAAGGATGAGACTTGGAGCGAAAAAAAGAGGAGCAGATATTTATCACTCATATCAGTGCTAGCAGAGACACAAAAGTGTTATTCTGCAAATATTACGATAACTAAAAACGAGGCTGTGATGCCACTGTAAGATCTGCTCAAACATACTACACAGCATTTAGTACAAGTACGCAGTGATGTAATACTGTAGAACATTTCGGAGAACTGTGATACTATGGACATTTACTATAAATGGGGCCTACCTAGATGGTAGCGGTGGCCACAGCATATATAAACAAACTTTCGCGAATAATTTCTAATACGCGGATTCCAACATACTTTTATGTACCATTGTGCCATTGCACATGTCTGAATCTAATGATAAGAACACAAAAATATTTTGGAAGAACATGACTCCATCATCGACAAGGTAGTGCCGACCAATTGCCTTTAAGATAAAAAAAAAAAAAAAAAAAAAAAAAAAAAAGGAACGGTTGACAATGTGAAATCAGACTATGACGAAGTACAAACACAAATATTTGCAATTGCAGTCAACAATAATCGTTCTCGGCAATAGGACAATAAAATTTAAGCATATTCCGCATATAGGTATATAGGCGTAGTCGCTTCATGAGGATTTCTGAGCAGGATATCCAATAAAATCATTTTTTTAAATTTTTGGCGTCGTAACTCGGTACTTTGGCCCTATGTGCGCCGTTCCCCTAATATTTGCGGGCCCCCGGCTAAGTGGCTATGATACCGTTCAGATGGCTCTGCTACTCTCGGTTGTCAAGTACACGCAACAACATATTGCAATACAGGTACATCCATGGACTCCACAAGGGAGGGTAATGAATAGTTTGTATTTAATTTTCGGGCATTAGCAAATAATTTCTGAATTTAATGCTGCAGTAATTTCTTTATTTTTTTACGTTTACAACTTCTGTTGTAAAAATATATATTATGTCTAGGGATTATTTTGAACCCTCTAACACTCCCCCAAATTTCCTTACACACACCCCTGGGCGTAAAAATACTGTTTTCTTTGAGTGTGTTAAAATGTGTATCATTCTTCTGGGTTCACACCCTCTTTTATTTTGAACACTCCACTAAGTAAAAGTTCCTGGTGTTCTTACTGATTATGTCATTTGATACTATCGTGAATACAGAAATGGTATCAAATAAATCAGCATAAGTGCGACTTCTTTGCATATCCTTTCTTTATTATGGCTATATTAAAAAACACAAAGCCAAAGGACAAACTTTTCCCCTCACCTGCATTTTTTTAAAATCAAGTCAGGAAAACCGAATATATACTAGCGCATACTGAATACGTGGTATGAAATTTTGTCTTCCAACTCGAATAATCCAATGGAAAATATGCCATCCATCTTCCATCAGTTCCTTAAGGTTTGTGATCGTTTTATTACCATTTCATTTTGTTTGCAGTTGATAGCGATTTCAAACAAATTATACCTTTCATAAGTACTACCTATGATGTTCTCACTAGTGTACATTAGGTTTCCCTGACTTGAATTCTTTCAAAAGGATACAGCTGTTAAGAAATCTGAACTAACGAATTCATATCAATGTGCATTTCACTTTGTCTCACAAATATAAACTTATGGATAGACTTCACCATTGTACTTCTCGTAAAATTCTAGTCCAATTTGATGTATTACATGATCCCCCTTCCTATTTAAGAAAGTCGAGCGAGATACAAGATGGTCGACTTCAAAATGGAGCCCATGATGAGCATAATCTCAAATAGGTGTCTACTAATGTCGGTTAATATGTTTTTGTTTTTCATCCCTTTACCCGTTTTACAAATAAAACGAAATTTTCAAACTTGAAACACATTATTATGGCTTATTCTGATCAATCAGGATTTTGGCCAGTGCTGCCGCCTTTATTCACGAAAACACTTTCAATTTTATTTACGCTCGTTTCTTGATATTCCATACTTCTCTGCCAAGTTTGATCAAGAAACTAGTTTTCGACATTGAGAAGAAAATTATGAAATGTTGGTACAGAACCTTTTTGAAAAATTGCAAGGCACAAGGGTAAAATATGTATTTTAAAATTCATTCACTGTCTGCATTTCCATTTGAGTTATTTCTCTGAAAAATTAGCTGCTACAAGCAATAAACAGGGTGAACGTTTTCACCAGAATATTTTACAGATGGAAAAACGTTATAAAGGGAAATGGGTATAATCACTAGACCAGCAGGGAAAGCGTAATATATATGTGTTTGGTTCTACAGACCTTGGTGCAAGTTAGTTGTAAACCTGGGGCCCCGCACCACCTAAGGTCGGCCCTGCCTCCCATACGCACTAAGTTTCTAGATGAAATGAAAAAAAAAAAAAAAAAAAGTTCGGAGAGATGAACTCAGAAAGATATACGTGTCAATCTACAACAAATTTACATACAGATGGTGATCAGAAAAATGGAAACACCTGTAGTTGGCAACACGTCAGATGTTTGGGTTGGCAGTGGTGTCGTGGCGCCTGCAGCGCCGGACAGCTGGTGGTGGTGTGTTAGGTCGGTCTCCATACTACGTCAGGCGCAGTGGAACAGCAGTGTCCAGTGGCTGCAGCAGATGCAGGTAGTGTAAAATGGGAGACCTCTCAGATTTTCAAAGAGGGCAAATTGTTGTTGCGCGGTTATGTGGAGTGACTGTGACGGCAGTGGCTACTGTGTTAGGTGTTTCGCGTGGGACAGTGTCGAAGGTGATGACGACCTACACAACACACGGGAAAACCACATCGGGGAAGCGGAACAGTGGGCGGAAGAAAATCATGAGTGACAAGTCACGCCGGGTATTAAAGCGCATTGTCACGCAGAACCGTCGTGCCACTGCGGAGCAAGTGACGGAGGAACTCAATCAGCACCTCCCCCACCCTGTTTCGACAATCCCAGTCCGCCGCGAATTACATGACATGAACTTACGGGGTCGTGTTGCACCGGCCAAACTGCTCATCAGGGACCATAACGCTTTCGCACGCCGCAAATGGTGCCGCGACCATGCAACTTGGACCGTTGAGGACTGGAAACGTGTGATATGGTCGGATGAGTCATCCTTCACCCTATTCCCAACCACGGGCCGTGTTTATGTGTGGAGAACGCTCAAAGAAGCTTATCATCTGCAGTGTCTCCGCCCAACTGTGAAACATGGCGGCGGCTCGGTGATGCTGTTGGCCGCCATATCATGGTTTTCATTGGGTCCTGTGGTCACACTTAGCGGACGAATCACTGTCAAAGATTATGTCGCAATTTCAGGAGACCACTTGCATCCTATGGTCCGGATGTTGAAATGAAATGAAATCTTAAGTTTTACGTCCCACAGTTACGCCGGTTAGGATAAAGGAGACGGTGATGATGACAGATGAGTGAAATGGTGGAATGAAGAAAGTGGGAGGAAACGGGAGAACCCCGAGAAAACCCACGAGCACGGTTTTTGTCCACCACAAAGTCCACACGGCGCGAGCTGGGATCGAACCAGGGACCCCAAGCACCGGAGGTGAACGCTCTACCACTGAGCTACCGTGCCCCCCCGGTCCGGATGTTGTTCCCGGACAATGACGCCATCTTCCAGGATGATAATGCACCCATTAACACAGCTGGCGTTGTTGCAGCGTGGTTTGAGGAACATCGGGATGAAGTTCAACACCTCCCCTGGCCCGCCCAATCCCCAGATCTCAACATAATTGAACAACTGTGGTCCGTCTTGGAAACACGACTCCGGCGACGGTTTCCACCTCCATCCTCTCTCACAGAACTGGCCGATGCCCTGCACGAGGAATGGTGTAAAATTCCACTTGCTACCATTCACGACCTCTATGCCTCCATCCCACGTCGCATTAAGGCTGTTCTGAAGGCGAAAGGTGGCCCGACACCATATTAATCTGGTAAGTTGCAATTTCGCTCAGGTGTTTCCATTTTTCTGATCACCATCTGTAAATTACACTTACATATTTTCTATAGTATATCGTCTCATGGGGTACATGTATAAAACAGAAAGTCACACAGTTATCAATTATGAAAGGGTTATTTTGTCCAAGTCATCTGGTTCTAAGTATTGCTTCTCAGACCCGGCGACTTGGAAGCTGCCAAAATGTTAGGTCTGCAGCATTACTGGAGTGACGTTACTACTCTAGTTCGAACACTCATTTGTTTGGGACCCGCTATGACATTTTTAATCAAAGCATCATGCCTCGAATGTCTAAAATTTTATTTCACGTTTATTCGTCTTCCCATTAATAATAGTAATAAATGTTTTTCAATAATAATAAGTGTTTTTCGCTTCGCACTGTGAAACCAGACTATGGGTAACTTCCGAACTATGCAAATTCAATAGTCAACGTTGAAGTCTATAACTACTGGTTGCAATAGAGGCCTAAGATAAAAGGTAGAACCAATTCCTCGCAGGCTGAATCGATTGCAAAAAACACTTCTCGATATCTCTTACATTTCTGCACTATAAAATTCAATATTGAAACCGAAGGTACTAGTGAATTTCAACCACTTTCGGTTTCCGTAGAGGGCGCGAGTGGTGATGCTGAATCGATTGAAAAATATCCCTTTAACGCTACCTTAGAAAATAACTTCTCTATATTTATTACGTGTTTGCTTTGTTGTAATGACTATTGAAACCGGAAATCGTAATTACTACCACTTCTGGTTGACAAATGAGAATAAATGTCGAAATGAACATTCTTCTTGAGACGCTCAATTGATTCCGAAAGCGCTTTTCCATTTCTTTTATAGCTCTTGCTCTACAGAGATCAATTCATGAAACAGGGAGTACTAATAAATCTCTAGCAATATTTGGTTTAGTAAAGTGTTACAGATGTAGGTGTTATCTTTTCTTGAGACAATGAATTGAATCCGGAAACTGCTTGTCGCTATATATTACCATTTTTCTTCTATAGCATTAAGGGTTGAAACCATATATGATTGATTTCTACCACATCCGGTTTGAATAACGGGTTATTGACAGAGAAGAAACCTATTATTGGAATGCTGAATCGATTTCAAAAAGCCGCTTCTCGATATATCAAATCAGTTTTGTTCTTTGGAGATCAATATTAAAACTGGAAGTCCTAGTAAATTTCTAGCACTTCCGGTTTTATTAGTGTTACGAATGTATTTGGTCTAGGAATTAATTCGTGCGGTTGGTACGCACACATTGAAAATGTAGTACAAACACAAAATACATAAATACCTTAAGAAAAATATTGTCCATCGCTAGCCACCACTTTCACCCATCTGTCAGGCAATGTACGGATTCCGTGGCGAAAGAAGTCCTCATCCTTGGAAGCGATCCAGTCAGAGACCCATGTTTCGATATCTTCTGAAGAAGTAAACCGCTGTCCAATCAAATCGTTGTTCATGCAATCGAGCAAGTAGTAGTCCGAAGGAGCAACGTCTGGTGAATACGGCGGGTGGGGTAAAACTTCCCATCCGACATTTTCTAAATAGGTTTTGACCGGTTTTGCGACATGTAGGCGAGCGTTATCATGTTGAACAATAAGTTTATCATGTCTGTTCTCTCATTCTGGTCGTGTTCTGGCCAGAGCTTGCTTCAAACGCATTAATTGTCGTCGATAACGTTCTCTATTCATAGTTTCACCCGGTTGCAGCAGCTCATAGTACACCACACCTTTCATATCCCACCATATGCACAGCATAACCTTTGCACAGTGAATATCTCGTTTTGGTTGTGATGGACCTGGATCACCTGGTTTCACCCAGGCCTTTTTTCGTTTAGGGTTCTCGTAATGGATCCACTTCTCATCACCCGTAATAATTCGATGCAGAAACCCCTTTCTGCTCTGACGTTGAAGCAGCAATTCACAAATGGTTTTTCGTCTTTCAACGTCTCTGTCTTTCAATTCATGTGGAACCCAATGTGACATCTTTTGAATCATTCCCATGGCTTTCAAGCGTTTGGAGACTGTTGTTTGATCAACGCCTAATGCTGCTGCAAGTTGTTCCTGCGTTTGACACGAATCCTGCTCGAGCAATGCTGTCAATTCTTCGTCTTGAAATTTTTTTGGCTGTCCAGCTCGCTCTTGGTCTGCCAAGCCGAAATCACCACTTCTAAACCGTGCAAACCACTTCTGACACGTTCGCTCAGCTAGAGCATGGTCACCATACACTTCCACCAAAATACGATGACTTTCAGTCGCACTTTTCTGCATGTTAAAGTAATGCAGCAGGACACCCCGCAAAAACACTTTATCAGGCACAAATTGCGCCATGTTCACTTAACTACAAACTGGTGTTGTTGACGCTTTAATCCACTGCCCTATACTACGAACGATACGCGATGACAGGGGTTTGCAACACATGTGTGGATACACGAAACTGTGGGACGCTCCGTTCGTTGCGCCATCTCTTGTCCACCCGCACGAATTAATTCCTAGACCAAATAGATGGTATCTTTTCTTTAGACATTGAATTGATTCCCAAAACCGCTTATCGTTATTACCGTTCTCGTTCTATGGCGATAACTTTAAAACTGGAAACGATTGGTTTCTATCATTTCCGGTTTGAATAGAGGGTTTGTGGAGGAAAGGATCCTATTTTTGGCACGTTAAGTTGATTTTAAAAACAGCTTTTCAATATATCTTACCGTTTTTGCTCTGATACATGTCGACAGACGGAAAGATGAGCAGCCGGCTTAGAACTGTTTTAGAAGACTTCCGATACTTATGCACACCATAGTTTGAAAAGTGGGAATTTTATGTCTCCTCTTCCGTGCTTCTTTTTATATATCAGTTCTATTGTCTCTCATCTTTTGAAAGAAATGTTGGAAAACAAGTTTATCATGTGGTTGAAGTTATTTTGTAGTTTGCGTGTGCGTGCGTATATATGTATGTATATGTGCGCAGCGTTTCGCTTGACTGGATTTCTGCTATTCTGAAACTTAACAGTGTGTCTTCATACTGCTAACATTACTCACTAATGTTCTATCAACGCGCATCAAGAGAGGGAGTGACGATTTCTCTGACGTCACGACATAGAGGTGACGTCTAAGGCAGAAGCTAGCTTTGAAATCTTTTCGTGAGATTAACGAGACTTTCTAAAAAAAAAAGTGTGGGTTTTCCCAGGTATTAGTAAAAAAAGAAAAATATATAAAACTTCTCTTCACATTCTTCTTCTAGAAGGATTTTTTTTCCATTTTCAATAAAGTGAGTAGTACATTCAGTAGTTAAGTTGGACAATTGGAAATAATTAATAATTGTATTTATATCAATTATTATTATCAAGAAACTCTTATTTTCAAAAATTTAGAAACTCAGAGACTAAAGTAATGCATCTTTCTTTACAACAATCCTAATTCGCCATGAAACTATCAGGGAAATAAATTTAACAGGTAATTTAAATGGAACCGCCCTAACGTGGGATCACACTCTTAAAAGTAAAAATCAGTTGTACTATTTTCAAGTTTATATTTTATTACTTTATTTTTTAAAGTTTAAACAACTGTAATGGTAAAACTACATTTTAAGTACTCAAATCTTTTAAATTAGAATGTTGCTTAGTGGTATGGGCACTTTTTATCAAATGAAAATTAAAATGTGGAGATAATATAACATGTATTTAGGTTCCATAATTGAAAAAAAAAAAAAAAAAACAGAAATATTCTACGTAAAGAAGTGTCTATTTTACTATCATCATTGCATGCACAGAGTTATTAGGTATTATCTTCCCTACACATTTTCTAACTCATCTATTATAATTGTAGACTTTTCGTAAGTTAGGAATTCGGTTTTAAAAGCTCCTTATGTGTCTTTAATTTTAGTGGCAATGTTTCTCAACCCACTAAGGCAGAACTATTTCGTATATCTGGTGAGAATGAAAAACTACTTACTTAATTCTTTATCAAACTTTCGCCATACTCATAGTAAAAGGATTAAACATAACGTTATATAAAATTCCAAGATCCTATACCATGCAGTTTGGATGTGATCGAAGGCAAGAATAGGTTAAACTGATTAACTCTTAACTTGTCAGCTTACATTTCGCAGCAAATGTAAACTTAAGGGTTACCATACTCTAGAGATCTACCTTATCCATAGGCTAGGGTTCAAGAACATCTTATGGTATAACATTGTCGAGATATAAGAAAATGTTCATTATACACTATCGCGTTTTAATTTCTTACTCAACTTTAAACAGCTACTGTACAAATCAAAACATTACAGTTCGGATATATTTTAAAACAGAAACGTACGTAAAGGAACCACAGTTCTGAATTGGTTGACTGAATTGCTTTCGAGTCCCGTTCAACAGCGAGACTATACATATAAGACGTGGACCTACAGCTTACAGTAGAATCCGAATTATATGAGCTCCCACCGGGAATCAAACCCAGGTCTCCTGCGCTAAAGACGTGTACGCTAACCATATAGCCACGAGGAAGCTCCGCACTTTTAGACATCAGAAATCGAATCTAAGATCACGGACATCAAAGGTAAACATGCTAAAGATTCAGGTACTGGTAACGATAATGAGTTTCGTTTCACACTGTGAAACTACGGTAACTTCCAAACTGTGCAAATTTAATGCTGAAACTGGAAATAGAAGAGTGGCAAATCGTGAAAGGCATCCCGCGGTGGTCTGTATCATGTTGTTTGTATCGTTCACTGTTATTATTTTATGATTCCCATTAGCAGACTAGTGAACCAACAGTGATTTCTGGAATGAAAAGTAGCCCTGAAACCTAAGAAGGTTGGCCACCTCTGGTACACAGGAACAAAATTAGAACTGGAAGTTGTACTAGTTTTTACTACTTCCGGTTTCAGTGGAAGAATAAGAACTGGAACGAAAATTTCTGGGACGCTCTCTCTTACTGTTTTTGGTCTATGATGAACAAAATTGAAACTTTAAGTGGTAGCACATGCCTACCATATTCGGTTGCAATAGAGGAAGGAAACGGAACCTATCCATGCGGTACTAAAATCATATAAAAATGCTTCTCGCTATTCCTGCTTTCTCACTATGGTAGCCGTAGATTTTCAGCCCTTACGGTTTGAATAGTGACAAAGATCGAGATAAAACTTATTCTTGGGACACTGAATCTAATCAAAAAGCCACTTCGTGCAATCTCTTAACCGTTTATCATCTGTAGAGAGCAGTACTGAAACTGGAAGTGGTCACTTTCCATTGCAATAGGGAAATAAAGTCACACCGAACCTATACATGCTGTAATGAATCCATATCAAAAACTATTTCTTCCTAATAAATATAGACTATATGTCCACGTGTGTTGAAAAAAGAAATAGCTATCTTTTACTACTTCTAGTTTGAAATGCGGGTTAGAGATGGAGAGGAAACTTATTCTTCGCACGCTGAATCCGTATCAGAAAGTAATTTCTCATCATCTCTTACCGTTTACGTTCTACGGAAATCAAAACCAGACGTTGTGGACTTCTACTACTGGTTTTAGCACAGAGATACAAATGGAAGCAAGATACATTCTTAGGTCACAGAATCGATTGCAGAAAACAACTTCTCTCTATTCATTGCCTTTTACGCTCTACAGTGATCAATGGTAACACTCGGAAATGGTCTATTTCTACCACTTACGATCTGATTAGACAGTTGATGAAGATGGAACCTTTCCTTCGAACGCTGAATCTATTCCTAAAAACTGCTTCTCGCTATTTCTTAATGTTTCTGCTCTGATACCTAATGACAAGACAGCCGATCTGTAAGATTCCCATATTTACGTACAGCATAGTTTGGAATAATAATAATAATAACAAGAAGAAGAAGAAGAAGAAGGCACACCTACATTTTGAGAGATTGTCGTCGAGTTAATACTCCACATTTTCTTCACTTCGGCACATACAACAGATAGTGATGTCGTCAGCACTATGTCTCGACCACCTTTACCTTCCCACGTTTCCCTAGGTATTCGTTTCACAGAGGCTGGGTGAATAACTGAACCGATTGGAAACAATACAACGAGAAATAGACCATGTCCAAGTCTTTCGGTTGGCAGATAATTCTCACCAACTACGTCATCGCTAATAATAATAATAATAATTTCAGAATAAACTTTGGTCGGTCACAAAATATATAGACTTATCAAACATTTTTTCAGGAATGTTTTATCTTCTCTTCCTTGTGGAAAATCAGGAGCCGCACCACAATAGTGTTGAAGTCATTAGTCCCAACTTGATTAGTATTATAATTTAAAGTAATGAATTCTACTCAATCATTACTACTACTCGGAACAAGGAAGAAAAAAAATATTAAAAAAACTTGTCTACTGCAACAGTAAGATTTTCTCAGCTTTTTATCCAGGAACAATTTTTACTTGGAGTTCAAATGTGTGATTTCATTGTATATGATATAAGAGCCTTTGTATTGTATCAGAAAACGGAATACCTTGAAATATATAACAGATTAATATCTATAATAGTCGCATTGCTTCTCAAGTATACACGTGAAGATACGGACTTGTATGAAGTATGTCACACACGTGCACAGGATTCTACATACTGTCGATAATTGAAGCTGAAAGTTCGTGTTTATCTCACAAATACAAGCGACGACAAATCTGGATATTAAGCAGGCAGAGGAAGATGTTGAGATGGTAGTCTAGGAGGCCCATGCTTATGTAAGCATTATTGCGCGGTAACACTCACAGTTACATGCACCAGAAAGAAAATACAAAACGCCACAGCATTTATTCAATTTACGGCTACTCTATCAATATTATCAACGTTAATCCAGTTATATGTAACGGGTGCTGACATGAGCAATGTCAATATTAACAATTTGTCGCTCAATTACGAAATCCAAGTTCATGGGCAGCTTATCTCCATTTATGGTATACTGCAGTCGTGGTCATCTGTACTCCAACAATTACAACAGAATCTATGTCCATCATTACAAGCGATATATTACCAGTCCACAGAAATCTATAACAAGTTCTACCAGGGCTGGCTGGTTTAAACCAGCTAGTTTGAAAAAAATAAATAAATAAAGCTTTAAATCATGCGAACTTCATGGTGACGTTTCCATATATCAAACCATCTGCATTAGTTTTATCTCCTTTTCACCTTTTAACCAAGGCATCCCATGTTCAATTCTCGGTCGAGCCACAATCCTTCTTTCAAGTGTTAACCAAGTAGCGGTTCGAATGTCACTTTAAGCGAGTCTTCTCCTTAATAACCTTGGTATTACATAAGGAAGTTAAGCCTAAAAATACGAAACGAAACCGAATTGTATATTTCTGCTTGCCTGAATGCCTTTGTTTTATAAAGAAGCCAAGGTTGCTTACAAATTGGCAAAATTTATCGACTGCCTACGTAGCTTCTAACATTAGCTTGGATTGGACTTTCAATTTTAATTTTATTGAATATCTATATACTAAATTTATAATTTAATACCTCAGTTTTAGCGTTCTGATTATTATACGTTCACCTTAAAATTTTACATGCAAAGCAATAATGGGATTTTCTTGGTGGCTTTGCATTTAAAGTAGTAACAGGATTTTCCCGGTGGCTAAGATTGGAGTTTCCCGATTTAAGAAATTTACTGACCGGACCACCCAACTTTATAATGAAACGGGACAGTCTCGATTTCCGAATAAGCTAATATACTGTTGGTGTTGGAGTGAAGTGGGTGGAACTTCCATTCTGCTGTTCCAAGTATAAATGGAGGACAATTTCTCTCAGCTCGGGTCGGATTCCGCTTTAAGCTTATGTGACCCCTTCCAGCATAAACCCGTTATTGCATAAAAACACTAAGGCGAAACAAACTTATTTCTGTAGGTTCTCTGCTACAGAAATAAGCATATATAATATAAATACATAGAGCAAATAAAAAAAACTTTTTTTTTTTTTTTTTTTTTTTTTTTTTCAAAAATAGCCATGGTTTTTGCTAACCCTGTGTGCTCCTGATCCTAGATCACGGATGACGAGGTGACAAAAACAATGCACGTATCACAGAAGACTTATATGACTAGAATCAAACTATAATAATAACAACATATCGATGTTTTACCGGCCATCAATTTAATTAAATTTCAGAGACAATGAGAAAAGAAATGCATTCTACTTACCAGTACCAGACCCAGAGCCAGGAAGATCTGTCGTGCCATCAATGTCGACCACCAGCGGAGCCTCATTGCTCATTTCATCTATTGCTATTGCACTTCCTTGTGATATCTAAATAAACAATAACATTATTTTTTATTATAACGAAATAAAAACATAATTATCTAATAAAGCAATACGATGTAACTAATACAAAGGTAACTAAAGGTGAATACTGTAAACGAATTCAATGTTTAATTTATTTATAAACTGAAAAACTGAAGAGTAACAACAGTGACACTTTAAAACTCAATCACGGTAGGTTGAAGGCGTATTATTAAATCATAATATTATAATACATGCACAGACAACTCAGAATAATTATTCATAAAGTAAAAAAAACTTTCACGTAAAAATTATCAATCACACATTTTGCTTGGAAACCTTCAATCTTCATTAAGAAAATATCAAGAATGACAGAGAATCTAAGAAAGAAAAAAAAAATAAATAAATAATGGAACAAACTTTCAAAAATCTGCAACCATCAACATTTATTGGTAGTTAAATGTCCATGATTGCAGACTCTCCAATTTTTACCTTAAATTTTAGCACTTACCTTCTAATTCTTTATTTTTTCCTGAAGTAAGTGGAGTTCAAAAGTGTACAGTTTATTTATTTACATTTTAGTTTTAATTACATTATAATGCTTAACGCTTCTACTATGGCAAACACTTGTTTAATCACTTTGAAATGTTAAGTCTCTTTTTTTGATGTTCCTTCTGACCAAATAATCTTCCTTGTCTTATCAAACAAATGCCGCTACCATTGAGCTTAGTAGTTAGTTCATATCCTACAACATCTCAGAAATAATTATTCGAAATCTGATTATGGCTCCGACAACTCAATAACATTCCTTATTAGAACGATGGCGTTAGGTTGTGGGAAGGACGTGTGCCATCTCGAGAAAAGCAGTAGACGATCCTTACGAACTATCCAGAATATTCATCACACTTAGAAGCAGTTCAGGGACGAATGTGGCTGTATTAAGTGAAAGATACATTGATAAATAGAAACACTTACCTCTTCTTTAGATTCGAAATGAACGCGGACGGGTGTAACAGAAGAAAAGAAATGATTTACATTTTTCTTCCGTTTTATACACAAAACAAACAGGAAATTATTTGAAAGAAGAACACGCAAAGAACCTACATGAATTTTCAGGAGACTGAACATACCCGAACACTGATAGAATACTGCGAGTTCTGAATAACGAAGTGTTAAAATTATAACTAGGAAGATCATTCTCAAACTAGATAAGGAATCTTGCGCAAAAATCATGAAATTAGGAGTTCGACACCTGTTCAGGTGTTAATTGTTTTAATACTAATATACTGCATATTGTAAACCACTGTTCAAATTTTGACGTTAAGATAAATATCAATGGGATCAAAATGAAAGAAAGTTTGAAGTATATAATAATATTCTGTAAGCCGTTCCTTCCCCCTCCCCCACACAGAAGAACGTGAATAAGTAAACCACACAACAAAATATTGTAATTTACTTAAAGACTGAAACTGACGCATTTGCAATAATTTTTAATCTCTCATTTTCTCATCATTTTAATAATTTGATTTAAAATGCGTCAATTGCAGTCTTTAAGTAAATTACAACATTCACTTGGGTAATTTTCTGAACTGAAATTCATCTGTTGTCCGATTCTTCATTAACCCTACAAATCCCAAGTTATTTTAGTTAACAGGACATCCCACGAGAGGGAGCTCCTCGAACCCATAAGTTTTGTTAGCCCTCCATATACTCTCGTACATAAAAGTACGTAAGACTAATTTCGTTTTCTCTACAGGAAGCTACAGTAATCTTTGTTGATGTCGAGATGACAAGAAAGAGGCATAAAAACACACACGCCTGACTCCAATATTACAAAACTGTTGTCTGGTGGGTAGTGTGGTCAAATACATACTTTATTTAATTCGAAGACATGGAAGATAAACTTACTTTCAGTCTTCTGACCAGATAATCTGGTACTGGAAATTAAACTTAAGATTTTCAAACAAAATGGTCCCGGGTAGCCCCACGGAGGGGAAAGTTGGGTCCTCGGACCCACTACTCTATTTTCTAAGCTATTTATAAAATATGCTTTTTATATTACTGTGTCAAATTATCTAAATAACCGTAACTAACAAATAACTAACAAAAGAACAACTTGCTGAAAACATGTTATTGATTTTTTTAACAGAAACTCCTTGTGGGTTCGAGACACCCCCCCACTCCATGGGATTCCAAGGCTTAACCATTCCACGAGAAGCAATGAACAATGATTGTTTTATGAAATGAAATGAAATCTTTAAGTTTTACGTCCCACGATTATGCCGGTTAGGCTAAAGGAGACGGTGATGATGAGAAATGAATGAAATGCTGGAATGAAGAAAGTGGGAGGGAACGGGCGAACATCGAGAAAACCCACGCACACGGCGTTTGTCCACCACAAAGTCCATACGGCGCGATCTGGGATCGAACTAGGGACCCCAAGCACCGGAGGTGAACACTCTACCACTGAGCCACCGCGCCCCCAAAATGATTGTTTTAATCTGCAATTTCGTTACTTAGATTTACTGCGAACAAATTATAATATTTGCTAAATTAAAGTAAAATACGAAGTCTGTCCAGAAAGGAAACGAAATTCTTTTAAGTTTTACGTCCCACAGTTATGCAGGGTAGGCTAAAGGAGACGGTGATGATGAGAAATGAATGAATTGGTGGAATGAAGAAAGAGGGAGGAAACGGGAGAATATCGAGAAAACCCACGCACACGGCGTTTGTCCATCACAAAGTTCACTTGGCGCGAGCTGGGATCGAACCAAGAACACTATGCACCAGAGGTAAACGCTCTACCACTGAGCCACCGCGGGCTCAGAAGACGAATTTGTAAAAATGGTGCTTACCGTCTGTGGAAGTTTTTCAGTTTTATATCCTTCAAAACAATTCCCTCCACTATTAATATATCATTCCCAGCGTGTCTTGGAGATCTCGTTATCTCTTCTACGCATTGGAAACGTCGTCCTTTCAGGGTAGATTTCTAGGGGAATTACGAAGAAGTTTTCAGGTGCCAAAATTAGATGGGTAGGGTGGTTGGGGAACAACAGTCCAATTACTCTTCGTCAAAAATTTCCTAATGAGGAATTCCGAATAGCTAGGAGCACTGCCATGATGCAGCCATATTCCATTTTTCAAAGCTTCCGGTCTCTTCTTCCTCACAAATCCCTCAAACGACTCATCATCTCTTAATAATATTCTTTATTGATGGGCTGACCACGTGGGATGAGTTCATAACGACCACCATCACATAAATCAAAGAAAGGTTTTCCCACCCACTGGGATAACTGTTTGTTTCAACGTCACAACCACAGACCAAAATCTCGTCATCTGTTATGTTTTCCGAGAAGCTATTGTCTTCGTTTGCACGGTTCAAAAGATCTTTACAGATTTCTTCACGTTTCTTTTTATTTATTTGTGGCAACGAGGAACGAATTTTACAGCAACATGATGTATGTTTTTCAACTAAAACCACATGCCAGGCCGACTTACTGATTTCTACTTCTTCAGCGATTTCGCGAACGGCCAAACGACGATTTTCCCGTATGATATCATGCACTTTCTGAGCGTGAACGCCATCACATGATGGGTTCTACGGTTTGGCTCGGCTTCAATGGATGTTCTTCCTGCTTTGAAAAACTAAAACACTCATAATATTGGCTCGGCTCACACATTTTTCCCGGACACTTCCAGCAGTATTTTCAGTTTCTGAAGGTCTTGCTCAATTTGAAACAAAATTTGATTCAAACACACTGCTCTTCCAACAACTAATTTTCGTAATACCACAAGAGAGCCACAAATACAGAACACAATTTTTCTCCAATGCTTAAAATGCTTGGGAAGAATGTCACTATACAGAACTGGCAAGCAGAAAGTCAAGAACAGTTTCGTTGTAAGTTCGTTTCTTTCTTGACAGGCCTCGTAAAAATGAAAGAAAAGATTAAAATACATTTTTCTACTCATGTATCATAAACACAGAAAAAAGGATGGTAACCAGTCAAACTTGTATCTGACAACAGGTAAAAAACCGCATAAACGTGGTCCTCTGCGCAGAAGCAGACACCTGTAAATAGGTTCAAAGATGATCTTTCAAGCATTATCTGTGTTTGACATTCTTCCACGAGTTCTTTTCTTCACGTTTCTCATAGAAGGGACGGAGCAAAAAGTATCTTTCCAAATAGAGCAATAGTTATTTCTGGGTAATATTAATATTAAATGTGTTTTTCAAATTCCGTATTTTATCAGGGTTACTTTTTCAATAATAACGAATTACAATGCACTTTTTATTCTTTTATACGGTGATCTCTTTATCTTACCTTAGGTTCCTCTTCTTTTCGCTGTAGTGCTCGCTTACTTTCCTAAACATTATACATAAATATTAAAATTGGAACATTTCACAAACATTTTAAACAGAATATAAAATATACTCACCTCACTCTGACTTGGACTGGCAGGAGCTGAATCTACACTTAGTAAAGAGTCACCATCTTGGCCGTCTTCCAAACGAGGATGTTTGGTATCACGCTGAAAAGATCAAAAGAATAACAAATTTGCAGGTAAAATTTCGGACAAAGGAAGATAAACATGGTAGAGATGAGTTTTCATAACATCATAAAATGGCCAAGAACTGAAAAACAAGAAAAAAGCAGTACAACTTTGATATTAAACGAAATGGGCACTAGTGAAGAAGGGAACAGTACACACAAAAAGAACAAAAAGCATCAGTGTTGTACAGTTGATTGGCTAAATTGGAATTTATAGTCCCTTTTCAGCACCAAAACCATGAGACGTGAACCTACATCTTAACGTAGAATCCAAAGTATATGAGCTCCACCGGGAATCGAACCCCGGTCTCCTGCACCGAAGGCGCGTAAGCTAATTCATGATTCGGAAAAATGAGTAATGACAAATTAGCTTGATACATGCCAGAGTGAAAATGATTTAAGGAATTACAAAATAATAATAATATGACGAAGAAGATTGGAAACTTGAGGATTTAAGACTGAAAGAAGTTTCATATAAGAAAATATAAATGAAAGCTGGTATCCATATAGTGATATACTGGGGAAACTAGAATATTAATTAAACGGAAATTCAGAAAGACATGTGTGAATTGCTATTCAAGCTGCTGCTGCTGTAGGTATCAACTGGGTTATTAACCCATAAGTAGGTGCGTTGGGGTATGACGTACCCTACTCTTAGTATTTACAATGTGGCAACACTGTGTAGGTTCTGAACTTCTGCTGGAAGTATTTGTCTATTGTCATCTGACAGTTGAGCTGATGCAATCCAGTTTGTTTGTAAGAGATTGATTGGCTACAGTTATTGGTTGATCGCAAGTGAATGCGAATGGGGAACATTGTACCCCGCGCGCCTGGTAACGTACGTAATCTTTATGGTTTCGAAGAACAAAATTACACTTTGACTGCGTGGACATTGAGTGTTTTTCAATTTTGTGTTGTTTACTTTATGAAAATGTAACTGAAGAAATTTAAAATTGCTAGACGAAGTATCGGAAGAAGAAGTCGTAGACAGTGGGAAATCCGATGAGGAAAATGAGAAAATAGAAGATCATAATGCTAACTCTGATCAAGATTGTGTTACAGATGTGAAGGGGAAAGAAGTGTAAGTTCTGGCTCAGATGACTATTTTATTTGATGAAACAATATATGTAAAAATGGAGAAAAACTTGTTTTCGTTATACAGTAGAGCGTCGATTATCCGAACATCGGTCAACCGAACGACCGCTTAACCGAACTGTGTACTCGCTCGCACCTGTTACTCTCCCATCCTACCGTCCATCATCCCCCTCACTCTCAAACCAAGTTTCCCACAGTAGTCGACGCACTGAGCCACCGCTGGCGGAACATTGCTTCTAATGGGGCCTTCATAAGGCGCTGCTGACCGGCCAAGCCGCTAGTCGCTGTGTTTCAACAATTAGCACACTTCTTTTTATGAATAAATTTACTGTACAGTACTTCTTTTTGGCAAATAAACATGTACAGTTCGATTATCTGAACAAACCAGTTTTCCGAACACCCATGTCCCCCAATTACTTCGGATAATCGACGCTCTACTGTATCTATCTATCTATCTATAAACCCACGAAGCAAAAAATATTGTAAAAATATTTCCTGGTAAAAAACATATTGTCAAAAATTTGAGAGATGAAATATTAGCCTTCTACTGTCTCTGAAGATTAACTATATAGAGAACAACAGGGGTGCACAACTTCAGTACATTATTTTAATTATACTTTTTACTAGAAGGACATATAGACATCAACTACCAAATTGAATATAAATAAAAAGAAATAAGTGACGTGAAATCGACAAAAGCGAAGAATAAATATTGATATACACTCATGTCCAAAATTATTGTCGCATGTCTAAATATGTTGTTGTTGGAATATAATTTGATAACGAATTCGCCCGGTATTTCTCATAATGTTAGTATGTGTACAATCGGCAAATACATGTCTGTGGCAAATTTCATATCAAAAGAGCAGTAAATAAGAACAATAAAACGAAAGTAACACTTTCTTGTCCATTTAGCAACTTTTTGTTTTACTCATCCTAATTTTCGTATTTATAATTCTTTTTCTATGAAATTTACCACAAATACATATTTCCCGATTATATACATAGTATCAGTATTAAAAGTACCCTGCAAAATCATCATCAAATTATATTTTTACAACAAGATAATTATAGATATGCGACAATCATTTTGGGCATGAGTGTACATAAATTGCTGTCCTCAAAAATTTCATATTTCAAAAGTTACAATAAATTCAATGTAGTTGGCAACCCTGGGTTTATCAATAGCGTTAGATAGTAAGATTAATTAATGTGATTTCTACTATAACACTAACTTGCATCATAACGATATTAAAATACAACTGTTGCACGAGAATGTGAAATGATATAAAACGGAGTGAAATTATCTGGCAACTCTGATTGTAATCCCCTATTATAATCCTCTGATTATATATAACTTCTCTCAGCCTTGATCCATCGTACATCAGCCCACTACGTAGCACATCATTGTCAATGATCCCAGCAACCCTTTATGACACTGATATGTATTCTTATTATGGACCATTCTGGTTTTTATCCAAGAACATTGTTGAACTTCGCAAACATGCTTTAGGATACCTGACATAACACTGGCCCTTCAACTACATCCAGTACTGTAACTACTCTTACTTTACCGACCACTGGGACTGGATACCTCTACAATGGTTACAACTACGAATATGCAGACCCTTCTAGTGCATAAGCATGCTCATTTGTTTATTGAAGTTTAGCGTCCCTTTTTAGCATGACTTTATGAGATGTGGATCTATAGTCTAAGGTAGAGTCCGAACCACAGAGCTACATTCAACGTTCTCCCATCAGAAATCAATCCCGGGACCCCGTTGAACCCAGGGCGCGTGCTAGGCACTAGACCAGTGAGAACAGTTAACAAGCATGTTCATACTCGTTTCTCGAGAATTTGCCAGGAATTTACAGCCCATGTAGAAACGCGAAACACCACTGACCGACTTGATCACTGTATCATTTTAACTTTTTGATCAAATGAGATTAAATTTTGCATAATAATTAATCCTCCCAGGAAAAAAAAATGAGACTAAGGTCAATTCTTTTAAGCCACTGGACGTAGGAGCATGAAATTTGATAAAAGGCGCTTTGTAATACAGAACTGGATGATACTGGACATATTCAATGTGGCAGACACAGGGGGTAGAAAAGAGATTTATTTATCTTCATGTGTTGCAATTTTACGCACAACTACTTATGATTTTCATTTTCTTCTTCTTTTTTTTTATTACAATAGATCACTAATCACAGATGGTTTATATCATACTTACTATTTGAAAATTAAATTCCTTAAAGAGGGGTTGCGGTATAAAAACAATGAACGACAAATAAATAAATAAAATGTTTGCTGTGTCTTTTGGGTTCGTCTACAGTTTCCACACCCAAGAAATCGATTTCGATTGGTCTCGGCTTGAGAAAAAAAAGTTATTTGAACGAAAATATGAGAAAACTCTTTTAGGAGGAGGTAGACAAATAGTTTTCATATATGATATGCTGGATTTATAACTTGCGGAAGAGAAAAATCTCAATTTTTGGACAAATTATTTACAGTCGACTTTTTGGGATTGGGAATGTACAACTGCAGTGAATTTGAACATATGACAATAACTTTCTAAATCAGAAGCCAATAAGTTTTATATGTATAGAATTTAATCCCTCATCGTGTGAAGAAAAAGAGCTTCTGCTAGTACATACACGAAAATAACCCAAGTTTTCGCCTATAAATATTTTTAAAAAATCAGTATAATATATATATATATATATATATATATATATGTAACAAATTGTTTTACTTACTTTCAATTGATGTTGCTTTCTCTTTCTTCCTTTATCTCTTTCTCGGTATACATCAGCTCGAGTTTCCTCTTGTTGGCGACGTTCGGCTTGTCTTTGTCGATCTGATAAAGGAAAAGAAAGCGTTAATACTGGTACCCTTAGTCATACAATTGAGTCTGTATTAAAACTGTTCTAACCACAGTAAACTGTTCGAGTTTCAGTATTACGATTCACTGTCCGTAGTGTCTGTATGGAAGCTGATATATCGGCATCAATATAGCTGTATGAGGAAATATTTTAATTTTCTTTACAGGTAATGGATAAAATTGTGGAAGTAAGTGAAAAGACAATAATTTTCAAGATCATTTTTGAAGTACAATTAATTATAGGATTTTGAACACAATTTCGTACTTTATGGTCTTTATGAAATCATTGGGCAATACAGAAGTTACAAAACGGGGATATATTAAAAATGATATAGAAGGACGTTACTGTTTCAACCTTGCAAATCTGGCTTTACTTCAATTTGATTGGATGGTTCACTGAACAAAGAAGTGCAGTGATAGCGTAGTCGGTAAGGCGTCTACCTGCCAATTCGTAAAGGTGGGAAATTTATCTCGTTCTATCCTCGCTCCAATGCGACTCTGCGATTCACCCAGCCTCTTTAAAATGACTATTTGGGGACATACAAGAGGCTGAAGCGTGGTGCAGAGTTAGTGTAACTCCGTGAGTGGTGAAGACAAGAAAGTGTGAAGCTTTTACCTCCCACACAACACTTTTCCTTCATGACCTATTCCTAAAAAGATACCTTTATTTTAATATTTACGAACTAAAATAAAGTATTTACAAACAAAGGATTTTTGACACCGAAGATATTAAAAATTATCATTAATTATAATAATTATCAAAGAGAAATATTCACTCAAATATATACTTCATACATATTAGCATCAAATCTAATTTCGTATTACATTGCAATGAATATTCTTACCTTCATATTAATGATAAAACAGACAAATTAATATTGATAGCAATGTTATTTCACCCCGCATTAATATATAAAGCAATATAGGTTGTTTCCTGATATATAAATTATTAAGTTCGTAGACATACGAAAGATTGCGTAACGGAATCATTCTAGATTCCGGAGCTACTATTTAATGACTCATGAACAAAAATATAATTGAGCCACATTTTTGTATAAACTAAATAATCATGAACTGCATTATTTGCCGGGCGTAGCGACACTAGTTAGTGGTCAAAAAAGGAAGTTCTTGTTCCTTTCATCTATTGGATGTAGGCGGGCTACGTTCTTTCAACCAATGCAAATGCGAAGAGGCTAATTTGTATTCTTAAGAATAAGGCAACCAAAGCTGTTGACAATAAAGCAACAACGAAAGCGCGGGTGATTTAGTGTCTTTGGTTGGCTACCATGTCGTGTTATGGAGTAACAAATTTTTGCTGTTATTTTTTAACAATAACTATTAAACATACTGAAGTTAACAAAAATGTAAAGCAATACAACCTAATTCACACATATTTATCTAAGATAATATCACACTTTGCTTGTAGTGTTTATTTTACCTGTGAATTTGAGTGATTATGAAAAGTCTAATAACTGACAAAATTAAGTTACGCAGGTGAAATTTCAACGCTTTGTTCGTATTGTGAATAAAGTTTCATAATTCTCAATTTGTATTGGTATACAAATATCTAAAGTGGAGAAATTTGAGATATGCAAGGAGCGTTGGACAGTAAGTTTCATAGTAGACGAATCGAGCCCATTTTCTATTGTTCACTTCTCATTTGTAATGCTCACATGGCTTTTTGTCTTCAGTTTGTATTCTTATGTACTGTCATGTGGAAAGAGAGGTCCTTCGATTCATTTTTTACTCCAGAGGACGCGTACTTTGGCAAGTTACTACTACGTAACTTCAAAGACTGCCGAACACAAGTATTACAGCAGAACCTAAAATCTAATGCAACGTTCTTAAATACAACTTACAACAATCATAAGTAAACTAGTAATTTTATATCTATATTTCAAAGTTCTGTTTTAAAAAAAGTTAGTCTTATTGCGGTCTTTTAAATTTGTAAACTTCATTACACACGTTTCATTAAGGTTTGCTTCGTGACTGATTGTTAAAGTTTTAACTTCGTTTCGTAAAAATGAAAGGCCTTTCCCTATAGCATATAATTTAAAAGTTGCACTTACATTTCTTTTCGATTTCCTCGTCGTCTAGCAGCAATGATACTACTTCCTTTGGTTTCAGAGTATCAGGCTTAAAATTGCCACCACTAATAACCATACGTTGAATCTGAAAAGAAAAATTATGAATATTATAAGTCTATTTTGGAACACCAACAATGAAATATAAGAATTTTACAAATTATAATAATTACACAAAATTATCACTATTACATATAATAATTCATATTATCGTCAATTATATCATGCGAATCAGTTTTATATAGTTACAAAATTCAATCTTTTGAATTAGTTATGTTTTTTTATTTTCTAATGTTTCGTCAAAATTTGAGTATTTTATTTACTTTCATTGACTACAACATTTCCGTAATTACTATTCTTTTAGACATTTACTTTCAACTCGCATTATGAAGCGAATAATATACAAAATAGAAATAAGTTAAGTAATCTAAAACTTCGTCATACCTCACTTTTTTCCCGTGCTCGCTGCAATATACGTTCCTCAATTGTTCCTTTACAGATCAGACGGTACACTGTTACTTGTTTCGTCTGTCCAAGCCGATGTGCCCTATCCATAGCCTGCTGATCTACGGTAGGATTCCAATCACTATCATAAAATATAACCTGAAAAAATATACTAAGTAATAATATCATGCAGATATATTTAAATGCATTAAAAGTTTAAACGAAATGTAAAATGTAACGAATGAGGATTAATATGACTCATTTTTGATCCATAACTTTTTTTTTTTTTAAAAAAAAAAACTTTTTAGTTTTTGAACACTTTCGTTATTCTTTTAATAAATGCAGAATATGTACTTTATGGATGCATACGTAGAATATTTGTGTTCAAAGTTGTTTTTCCTTCTTTTTTCTCAGTTTTCATATATTTTAGGTGGTTGTTTTTACACTTCATAGTTTTTGAAAATCTTGCGGACTAATTGCACCACGGAGATTTTTACATATTTAATATCCTACCAATAGAGAAGTTGTATTTAGAAGTTCACTTCGTTATCATTCCAAACGTACGAGAAATAATGTACGCGAATATTGGATGTGATATCGTTGCACGAAGGTTCGATTTAAACAGCTTCACTTTAACATGTTTTAATATACTCACATTAAAACAGTTCTTTGTAAAATGATTGGATATGTGCCTTTATCTTGCCACTACCAAAAACAATGATACTAACAATTTAATCTATAATGAAAAGAGGTCCCCATTTTATCAGAGATTGTTTTATGTAAGACAACACAATTGTTACTGACCACTGTTTCAAAGACTCCTTGTCAATGTATGACCGTTCTTTTATAAACAAGTAGAAGCAATCATCAAAAAGCTTATTCGACAAAGCTTGTTGGGCTGTAGAGGCTGTTAATGTAAAGATTGAACACTGGAAGGTCTTGGGCAATATTACACCAAATGTTCAAATTCCGTTTTTAGCCATCACGTTAGGATAGTACGAGCGTTAAGATGTTTTTCATCCTTTTCGGGTGCACAATACTAATGAAGAATGAAATTAAATTTATGGTTTTACGTCCCTTTCAGGCTAAAAAAGACGGGTTAATTAACTGAATGATTACAAATAATTAGCGGCATGAGCATGTGGGAGGAATCTGGAGAACTTCGAGAAAACACACGGACACGATGTTCTCCACCTCAAATGGAACTCATAGCATGGGTCGAACCAGGAAGCCTTCGCACCCGAAGTGAGCGCTCTACCACTGAGCCATCCTGCCCCCAATAATTGAAGATAACGAGATAATTGCTGAAAGGATGTGCTCCAAATATCAATCATCATTAATGTCCTAAATGTTTTGCAGCATAAAATTGAATCTATCAACTGGCTTGAAAAGAAAGCTATTTAGGCAAAGCTGACAGAATCCAAACTTAATGATTTTCTGCATCGTCTCTGAACGAGTTAAAGACGGATAATACGTGACATACATCAATTAAAGTAATCCCAGTTGCACACAGAAGAACATGTGGATGCATTGTATTTCCTTTATATTTATGTCATATTGATTGGGTTATTAACAGTACAGATTCATTCCTGATACTCAAGCTCTACGATTTACACGGTTTGTATTGAAATAGCTCAAAGCAACATTGCTTCTGATATAAATAGTACTGCCAATAAAAATTAGAGCGACAGTATTAGAAAGTTGCACGCATACTGCGTCAGTTTCAGTGTCTATCATTTGGGCGCCATCTTGAGAAGAAACTAAACTCTCAGTGTAGAACATCCGGGACAATCGTCAATATTTCAGGACATTGCAGAAGACTGGAGAGAAAGTGTGCAAGAAGACATCGAGGACGAGAGAAATGGGTTGAGTTGAGTTGAGTTTAACGTCCCGTTCAGCAGCGAGGCTATATGAGACGTGGACCTACTGATTAACGTGGAATCCGAACCACATGAGCTCCCGCCGGGAATCGAACCCGGATCTCCCACACCAAAGGCGCGTACGCCAACCGCTTAGCCACGAAGGGACGAGAGAAATGGATCCAAAAAGAATACTTCTATTAAGGCCTGTTTTGCACACTTCAAACTAATATTCTGAAGAGAAATGGTTATTCACGCTCTCTTGTAATTATTTATTCTACTCACTTCTCTAATACTTTTTTTTTTATTATTATTTTGAAAGTATCATCAAGTGCAGTTTTAATTTTTCTCTGTCTCTAAGAATACACATATTTTGGGTAAAAAGTCTCATTTCGTACGTATCAAGGATTAAGCTCAACATTATTTAATATTTTAAAGATCGGAATATGGGCTAAAAATACGACTTATTAATCCTTTACTTTACAAAAACGAGAACTATTTGGTCTAGGAATTAATTCGTGCGGGTGGACAAGAGATGGCGCAACGAACGGAGCGTCCCACAGTTCCGTGTATCCACACACGTGTTGCAAACCCCTGTCATCGCGTATCGTTCGTAGTATAGGGCAGTGGATTAAAGCGTCAACAACACCAGTTTGTAGTTAAGTGAACATGGCGCAATTTGTGCCTGATAAAGTGTTTTTGCGGGGTGTCCTGCTGCATTACTTTAACATGCAGAAAAGTGCGACTGAAAGTCATCGTATTTTGGTGGAAGTGTATGGTGACCATGCTCTAGCTGAGCGAACGTGTCAGAAGTGGTTTGCACGGTTTAGAAGTGGTGATTTCGGCTTGGCAGACCAAGAGCGAGCTGGACAGCCAAAAAAATTTCAAGACGAAGAATTGACAGCATTGCTCGAGCAGGATTCGTGTCAAACGCAGGAACAACTTGCAGCAGCATTAGGCGTTGATCAAACAACAGTCTCCAAACGCTTGAAAGCCATGGGAATGATTCAAAAGATGTCACATTGGGTTCCACATGAATTGAAAGACAGAGACGTTGAAAGACGAAAAACCATTTGCGAATTGCTGCTTCAACGACAGAGCAGAAAGGGGTTTCTGCATCGAATTATTACGGGTGATGAGAAGTGGATCCATTACGAGAACCCTAAACGAAAAAAGGCCTGGGTGAAACCAAGTGAACCAGGTCCATCACAACCAAAACGAGATATTCACTGTGCAAAGGTTATGCTGTGCATATGGTGGGATATGAAAGGTGTGGTGTACTATGAGCTGCTGCAACCGGGTGAAACTATGAATGGAGAACGTTATCGACGACAATTAATGCGTTTGAAGCAAGCTCTGGCCAGAACACGATCAGAATGGGAGAACAGACATGATAAACTTATTGTTCAACATGATAACGCTCGCCCACATGTCGCAAAACCGGTCAAAACCTATTTAAAAAATGTCGGATGGGAAGTTTTACCCCACCCGCCGTATTCACTAAACGTTGCTCCTTCGGACTACTACTTGTTCGATTGCATGAACAACGATTTGATTGGACAGCGGTTTACTTCTTCAGAAGATATCGAAACATGGGTCTCTGACTGGATCGCTTCCAAGGATGAGGACTTCTTTCGCCACGGAATCCGTACATTGCCTGACAGATGGGCGAAAGTGGTGGCTAGCGATGGACAATATTTTTCTTAAGGTATTTATGTATTTTGTGTTTGTACTACAGCTTCAATGTGTGCGTACCAACCGCACGAATTAATTCCTAGACCAAATAATATTACATCAAATTACCACTGCACATGGATGGCTGTTAATATTCACCCAATAACAAAAAACAGACCTCATCATCCCTCCATCTGAAACTTTCAATATTACGTTTCAAGTTAAAGCGGGACTTTCTTCTTCAATTGTCAATCCGTGGTTTACAGCACTCTCCACACCTCGCTATCTTCTACTAGCCTCTTCATGGTCGAATAGTTGGGGCAGTCAATGTCCTCCATTACTTGCTTGCTTCAAGAGTACTAACTGTGGTCAGCTCCTAACATTTCTACCTTCGACTGTAACCTTGACGATACTTTTAGTTAAGTCCATCGTGTCTCAGAAGGTGACCTATCCAGGTGTTTCTTTTCTTTAGTGTTTCCCACAAGCACGGACCGCATTATGGTATGTTACGGAAAGTAAATAGGAGGGTACGAATAATTACAAGTAAAACCATATCCAGTTCTCAGTGTAAAAACTCCTTGAAATGTAATAAGATAATTACACATAGGCCGCGACTGACAGTTTTGTTGTAGTTTTTCTTCTTTATAATTTTCCTTGAAGCAATTACTACTTATATCATTATCATGTCTCTTGCATTTCGATCCTGATTATAGATTTCGTCAAACATAGGAAGTGTGTCAATAATTTAGCTACTGACAGCTCTCATTCTAAACAATATGGAAGGAACTTACGGCTAAGTATGTTTTACTTACAGTTTTCTTTAGAGCTATACCAAGTTAATTCTCGTTCACTCAGTACCTTATGATGTTGAATATCCGTGCTTTTCACGACGCCATAGGAATAAATCTACAATATCTATTATTATTTCTAAGACTAAGATGTACTCGATGAATTCGAATAGTTAATATAATTTTTGAGCTTACACAGGGGTGCCCACAAGGGGGGGGGGCTATGACGCAAAGTGCGTCATTGAAATATTTGGGGGGGTAAAATCTACATAAATATGTTTGAGAGGATGTAAAAATTAATCGAAAATATTTTTTTTTCATGGAAGAACACCTACAGATAGGCAATTGAGGGGGGGTACGTCATGGACATGAGGGGGGGGGGCACCACTGACTTACAGACCAGTGACTAAATAAAATAAGTAAATACTAACAGATTACGAATACGCTATTTTCCACTGTTATCGTAACATCTTATTTAAATAAAATAAGCAATAGTTTTAATCAACAAAGAAATCGAATAAACTCTACAATTGCATTTAATTAAAAACCTCTAGAAATTATAACAATGAATAGACTTTACGTAGCAACAGTTTTTCATGGAAATATTCACAACAGCGTATACGCTAACAAGAACGTCGTGAATGTTAGTTAAAGATGATAAGGTGGTAACTAATGGAGTTATAAAACTTAACAATTTAGTATTATCTGGATCCAGGTTAACAAATTATCTAATATTGAAAACAACCTTTTCCATCGTTGAAGCTGGTAAGTACAGTTGTACACATTTTACTGTAAATACTAGAGTTATACTGGGAAAGAGAAGAGAAATGTCGAGAATTAAGAGAATAGGTATACTTTGTTTTTTGTGTTTGGTTTTTGTAAATAATATTTTTTAGTCAAGTTTTTCATGGTCAAAAACTGAAATAATATCTACCTAGTTAAAGCAGCTACTCTCTGCATTCCATATATATTTTTAACTTTACTCAGGCGAAGATCAAATTTCACGGCGAAGGTAGTCAAATAGCTCTAATTTGAAGTTAGCAGCAAGAAGATTTGTTCAAATGGATATACATGATTTATATATTGATCACCGAGAATGTACATTCTTTCGGATATCGTGTGAACAAGCAATAATTGTCAACATGTCTGTTTGTAATGTCATATGCCTAACAAATTTGGTCTGGTCAACCTATTTTTTTTCGTGTAGGAAATCAAAGATGACAACACTGTCCTATTTTTACATTCCATACAATACCAACACATCTAGGACATCTCTGAAAAGAAGATTGTTTGCATGGATTTATTTTATTATTTATTTTTACTAGACTTCATTTAAAGGTATGTGGTAAATATTCCATTATACTACTTATGAAACACTGGTGATCGAGATACCTTCTGGACCTGCTGTACGGTTACATTGTGTATCATATCTAGGTCTGGACCCACACGCAGAAGATGTAACAAACAACTTGATATATTCAACTGCAGACACCGCACAATTAGAATTCTTTCTTTTTAGGAATAAACACAATCTCAAATAGCAACCTGCATTTTTATATCCATCGAACCATTGAGAGGATATCTAAGCTTGTTACGCAACACCGAATTGACATTACATATAGTGATCAGATGCACCAAGCCATCCTATTTTCTCGTAAAAGACACAGACAAGTCAACTTACAATTGTAAAATATCTCTCCCAGTTTACAGAATGAGATGGAATTTCCAGAATTGCCCGTAGATTATTATTATTATTATTATATTTAAAATTTAACAATCAAATATATAATGAAAATTTAAAATGAAACAGTAAATATCTATTCTTCGGTACTTTGTTCCCATAATTATTATTATTATTTTTGAAAACTGAAGTTCAGCTAAAGTTTAGTCGCAATTGAAAACAGTACATTCACCCCATTTCATACATTAGGATCAATAAAATTATAAGAAATAATGAGGTACCCTTGAAATAAATTTCACCATTTGCACTAGTTATTTACATTTTACATTACCTTCACTTGAAAAGAATACAATAGTTAGTCTATAACTGTCCAGATGACATGTATTTTCGATAGTGAAAGAATTATGCAAATTTCTTGAGCCAATTTGCAGGCTACTACGGACAAATAAATCTACACGCTCTTTCTCTGCAATAGAGAAGATGGTTTCAGTTTTATGATAACAAATTTGTACTCTCATCGCCTTAAAAAACAGCGGCTGTGATCGATATGCAAGCACTCCCTATCAGCTATAGGAAAGTTTCCACTGAAGAAGACTGGGTTGAAGCCAAATTTGATCAAGTCTGTTCCATTCCTGTTAACAAACTTTCCAAAGATCGAGTGTGAGTCGATTGTCTAATGCTCTTTCAACAATGGGAACCCGCAAAAATCCGTGAAGGAAGCATCAGTGAATTTCATGGTAATGTCTGTAAAGAACTTGCATAGATTCTAGTTTCACGTGCCATTCGCTCTATGTACGTTACCACTGACTTTGCCGTATGACAGTACGCTTTGTCTCTGTGAATAACAATTTGAGATACCTCACTGTCTTATGGAAATGAAATATC
This sequence comes from Thermobia domestica, assembly GCF_964235325.1. Lineage (NCBI taxonomy): Eukaryota > Metazoa > Arthropoda > Insecta > Zygentoma > Lepismatidae > Thermobia > Thermobia domestica. Next base: position 121,717,272 of record NC_137458.1, read on the forward strand.
ACGGCGGTATAGTGGATGGAAAATGTTCATCTGGTAATATGCTTCACTCTGCGTAGCTTAAGTAGAAGTAGACACCGTTATAGCGGTAAGCACCAATAACCATAAAGCCACGTGGAAAATTTTTCCGCACTTTCATGTACCCAGTCAGAATGATCTCTGGAATCACGGGGACGATAGAAGGCTGCTTTTTTCTTTTCTTTTCTTTTTTTTTAATGTCCCATGATTATGCATAGAGGCTAAGGTAGACGGTGATGATGAGATTGATGATAATGGTGAAATGATGAAAGTGGGAGGAAACGGAAAAACCTCTAGAAAACACACGCAAGTCCTCTTCGCAAGTCAACACACGACATTTTCAAACCATCCGCAATGACTTCTCGGACGTGTTCACGTATTCTGCTACCTAAGGTTCAAATTCATTACCATAAACAGGAAATGACGTTCAGTATTAGTACAAGTATGAATATGATTTTCAAGAAAATACATTGTAGTTATTTCGTTCCAAATTTTTTATACCATTTCATGTATTTTTTTTTCAGGCGTAAGTACAAAAAGAGACATATTCATTAAAACTTTCAATCATAACATACACGCCATTCAAGCGCGTTTCTGGTAAAAACAGCAACACTGCCGAATGAGTTTGCAGCATCAGTTGTGACTTTTAGCGAGAAGTTAAATCACACAACGCCCTGAAATTTTAGGAGCTTAAAGATGATTTGAATGAAAACTTAACAAAACAATGAAAAAAAAAAAAAAAAAAAAAAAAAAAAAAAAGGAAATGACGGAGAATCTACACAAATATCATACATCTAGAGAAGTCTTCCACCAAGCTCAAATGGTGAAATCCTAGAAAAACACCAACCCCATACTTCAGTCATAAACCTCTATTATTTATTCACTGAGGCTCGACGACAAAAATACTTATCAAGAAATGAGAAGTAACTTACTGTGTCTGCTGCTGTTAAATTGATTCCAAGACCTCCCGCACGTGTACTTAACAAGAATACAAAAATATCTGACCTAAAAAGAAAGGAACCTTTACATAGAATGTCAGAATAAGAATTTTTACAAAATTCATTTTGATATACATAATATTCGTAATAATAATGAATATAGTGCCCACCTATCAACAATAAAAATTATACAATATTCGTAATTATTGATTGACAGCTGTAAGTATGAGTACACAGATAATTTAAGAAATATATAAAAATGATGTATATGTTAGGTCATCGTAAAATAATATTGAAAAAAATCTTTAGTGAAATATGCTCCTAAGGTGACGGATGTTAAAACGAAGGGTGGAATGCAGATAATAGAAGCAAACTGTGGTGTCGCGAAAACCTCATGTACATTTGTTCACCTTGTATCAAACCAGAAACCCAATAAATTAGAAAAGACACACGTTTTACCATTGCGCACCATGTCCTCTGCTACTACGCGAGTAATGACTGTTGTGCATATTTGTGTTAGTGTTCCCTACTGAAGTTTTGATCTTTGAAACGTTTAATAGGTTTTTTTTTTTTTTTTTTTTTTTTTTTTTTTTTTTTTTTTTTTTTTTGTGGAAAACTTTAGTATATGGAAACAGGGTAGCGACAAAAATTACGGGAAAGAATTCCTTGACTTCTACTGATTTCCAAAAATTTTTTTGAATCCTTTCCTGTTATGTAATTAGCCATACATACTTTCCCATGCTGATGAAAAAACACGACCAAGGAAACATGGCAACGATGATACAAATTTTACTTAATCAACTAGAAAAATAAGATACAAAAACAAATACAACGTTTTTAAAAATGAAATTACAAAACACTTGCCTAATAAAAATTCCCGTACAAAGCAAGAAATTAAACATCTTTCCTGGAACTTGAATCGAAAGCATTTCTTTGAAAGCGAATAAACGATCTAAAGCTGTAAAATTCCCTCGACCCACCTATCACAAATAACGCGTGCACACTTGCTCCTTTGTGGTACTCCAGAAACGCACATTTAAGTCTCCAACAACTGAACTAGTTCAATTCTAAAGTATAGTGACCACCCACAAACTAAAATGTATGCTATGTTGCCACGTTGAAGCTGCATTTTCCCCGGCAATCTCACTATCTGAGAACATAAGTAATCTTTTTATGTCTTCAACAGCAATGAGCATTGATCTATGTCTTACATTTTGTATATGCCATAATAGTTCTGCATTTACAATGCTCTCTTACTAAGAATTCCTGTAAACTTGAACTGGAACTCGTACCTACTCGCAACGTAGAAACCACATTTGAGCACCCAACATGACCAGAAACACTTTAAGACAGAAACTGAATGACATTCAAAGTCAGAAGGTACCTTTCCCTTGATTTACAAAGGCACAATTTTTCCTAATATTGACATGGACGTGGTCATCTATATAGTGTTTAGTCTAATCGTTTAAACATTGTTAAGTTTCTATGAGATGAAAACTATGAACTAAAATACGTGAACAATGAAACACGATAGCGCGCTCAACACACGATAATAAAGGGTATACACTCATTCTGAAGTTGCTATTTATTATTTTTGGAATTTTTATAATAATGCCTTTATTACTTTATATTAACCATTAATTTAGCACATTTGGGTATTTACAAAATTCTATTTTCTAGTAACGAACTCTATCGTGAAAGTAGACTAAATTCCCTTATCAGAACGCAGTCGGTCAAAAGCTTATTCCTGAGAAAAATAAAATCGTGTCCTGGGAACATTATTTACATGTGTGAAAGAAAAAAATCTCTGCAAATTTGTAGTTCCCCAATTCCCAAAGGCACCCTACGGTTATTGATTAGGGTGGAACGAAAAAATCAAATTTTCGAGTATCGAATTCTAATAGGGCTCAAAAGTTGCGTATTCGAGTGCTAATCAATGGAAAAATAACGAAAAAAATCACACTTCGGATCTTTAGTTCGCGCAAACGGCCTAAGTTTGAAAAAATGACAGAAAACACCAAAATTTACCTTTACGCGAAAATATCAAATTTTTGAGTATCGAATTCTAAAAGGGCTCAAAAGTTGCGTATTTGCGTGCTAATCAATGGAAAAAATAACGAAAATAATCACACTTTCGATCTTCAGTTCGCACAAACGGCCTAAAACTTTAGAAAAATGACAAAAACACGAAAATTTACCCTTACACAAGGAATATACAGATTACTTTTATTTTATTTTTTCCAATTTCTATAGCGTCTATGTATCTTATTTTAGTTGTGTGAGGGTATGTTTGTTAATAATTGGTTAATGTGAGTGATTTTATACATTTTATTTTCATGATTTTGCATCTCTTTGCCAATTTGTCAACTTTTTTTTTTCTTCTTCATGAAATGGCCCAGAACTCATCATGAGGAGGTGGCTGCAATTCGAGTTCCACCCACATCCTACTGAACTCTTCTACCAATTAGGGTGCTAAATTATGTTGATTTAGTCAAGGACGTTGTCTTAAATTCAGATTTTTAATAAAATTTTGGCATTGTGAGTCTTGAGAGTAAATTTGCTTTAATGTAGCCATCTCTGTTTTCTTGTCCGAACACTTTTCCTGCAAACTCTGTGGCAAGTTTGACACATCTTTCAACTTCCTGAGTATGGCAAAAAACATTTAAGACCTCAAACTCATGACCAGATTTGTCATGCATAAATGATAAGATAGTTTCTGTTGTCAAGCTTTCGAGCAGTAGAGGAGGCGACTGCTTATATTTTCTCCAATCTATCACCTCACTATAGTCCGTGGCATCAAAATTTATTGGAGCTGCCACAAAAGTTCTAACAGATTTCAACTTCGGATCTTGATTTCTTACCTCTAGCACTCTCCCGTAACCCAACTCTCGTACGTGTTGTCTCTCATACACTGTCATAGCTTACAATATGTTCTTTGGATGACAGAAGAACGCGTTTCTCTAAATCACAGGATCGATAATTCTTTTAACGTTGTTTGGCAAATGTCTAATTGTTTGAACTACCTTCAAAATATGTTTAGGTTCATATTTCACTGACTGATATCTGTTTATGACGAAGCAGATAGGAACATATGTCTTTATGATGTAGTTTACAAGCACTTTGAATTCGTTTGTAGGATTTGTTTGAAAAACGTACAACCGTAAGACCAGGTTTGCACATGTCAGCCATCGGAAGTAACTAAGAGGTCTAGGATCTCTTATAGCCACATCTGGAGCACACTGCCCAGAACTGCTTTGAATTGTTCTGTTAGAACTTTTATGGCAACTTCAATAAATCTTGATGCCACAAACTACAGTGAGCTGCTATACTGGAGAAAATGTAAGCTATCATTCCCTCCAGTGTTCGAAAGCTTGACAACAGAAACTATCTTATCAACTTATGCATGAAAAATCTGCTCATGAGTTTGATGTCTTAAATATTCCATGCCCTACTCGGGAAGTCGAAAGGTCTGAAACTTGTTACGGAGTTTGCAGGAAAATTGTGGAGATAAGAAAACAGAGATGGCTACATTAGAGCAACTTTGTTCTCCAGACTCACAACGCCAAAATTTGATTAAAAAATCTGAATTTAGGACAACCTAGACTAAATCAACATATAGCACACCCTAATTGGTAGGAGAGTTGAGCAGGATGTAGGTGGAACTCGAATTGCAGCCACCTCCTCGTGATGAGTTCTGGGCCATTTCATGAAAGAAAGAAAGAAGGAAAGAAAAAAAGTTGACAAATGGGCGAAGAGCTGCAAAATCATTATGAAAATAAAATGTATAAAATCACTCACATTAACGAATTATTAACAAACATGTCCTCACACACACACACACAACTGAAATAAAGTACTTAGACGATAAAGAAACGAAGAAAAAAAAGTAATCTGTATATTCCTTGCGTAAAGGTAAATTTTCGTTGTTTTTTTTTATTTAAAAAAAATAGGCCATTTGCGCGAACTGAAGATCCAAATGTGATTATTTTCATTATTTTTCCATTGATTAACACACAAATACGCAACTTTTGAGCCCTTTTAGAATTCGATACTCAAAAATTTGATTTTTTTGCATAAAGGTAAATTTGGGTGTTTTCTGTCATTTTTTTTTCAAACTTTAGGCCGTATGCGCGAACTAAAGATCCGAAGTGTGACTTTCTTCGTTATTTTTCCATTGATAACAAATACGCAACAAATACGTTACAAGTACGCAACTTTGAGCCCTATCAGAATTAGATACTCAAAAATCTGATTCTTTCGCGTAAAGGTAAATTTAGTGTTTTTTTTTTTTTTGGGGGGGGGGGGGGTGGCACAAACGAAGCAAAGTATAATGCATAGAACTACAGAACGTAACTTTGTTACACATCGTTAGTGAAAAACACAGATAAAGATTTTAAGTTTGAAGCTGTCAATTAAAAAGCAAGCATCCAACCACATCTGAAATCGCCATAAAATTTTCATGTCAAATGTTTTTAAAATCTTACTCTTAGCAAACCGAAATTCCCTGACTTCTACCTGTCTTCTCAAATTTATTGACTTTTTCCGGTTTTCCAGATTTGTCGCCACTCTGGAAACATTTGTAAATAAACTGAAAAGCTATTAAACGAATTTTAAACGGTAAATATATAAAAGTATATTTATTAGTACAAACTTTCATAGAAATCGACGAGATTTGATATGCGCATGTCACAGATACGAATAACCAAGACATGATTGACTGTCCTCATATATTGAGATTAGCTTTACTGGAATACTACGAAATGGCTCGAAGCTCAAGTAACCCTTGTGGCTAAGTGGATAAGCACGTGCTTTCTGTACGCATGCACCCAAGTTCGATTTTTGATGAAGGCACCTGCCTCGTATATATACCAAAGTTAAAGTTCGGATCCCACTTTAAAACAGTAGGTCCTGTCTCATCAGGGTGTCGACTAAAATTTCAAAATGAAATTTCTTGACTTTCTCGTGACCTTTTCTTTACCAAACATAAAATTTCGTAATATTCTCAAGTGTTAATTTGGGTGTGGATTAGGCCGAATTTTCATACATGCGATAGAAGCATACTTTGGTTGCGATTTGGTAGCGTCTAAATCCGACCATAGACATTTTTGGTGGTGAATTTTGACGTTTTATGGAACAAAATTTTTCGGTCTGCACTTATATTTATAGATTAAAAAAAAAAAAAAAAAAAGTGTGACCCAAAAGCTACATTTCGTGACTTTTTCATGACTTTCGTAACTTTCCTGACCGATAGACACCCTGCTCATATAGCCTCGGTGTTGAAGAAAAACGTTACGTTCCAGACAATTAAATCAGAAGCTTAAACAAATAGAATAACAGTTTATCACGAAATTGAAACAATAATAGTTAACTAGACATCTACTTTTGAAATGAAATGAAATGAAATCTTTAAGTTTTACGTCCCAGGGCTATGCCGGTTGGGCTAAAGGAGACGGTGATGATGAGAGATGAGTGAAATGGTGGAATGAAGAAAGTGGGAGAACCCCGAGAAAACCCACGAGCACGGTGTTTGTCCACCACAAAGTTCACTTGGCGAGGGCTGGGATCGAACCCGGGACCCCAAGCACCAGAGGTGAACGCACATCTACTTTTGTGGATGGGAATATTTGCATAGGTATGACATTTAATATGATCATTAAAGAAGAAATAATTCTTAAAAACAAAGTATTTAGATCATATGTGAAGCAGAAGGCGATAATTTTTTAAAAATTTTAACATTTTGGAAAACTATTTAATAATAATAATAATAATAATAATAATAATAATAATAATAATAATAATAATAATAATAATAATAATAATAATAATAATAATAATAAACGATAACTGTTTAGTTAAAATGGAAAATATCGAATTTATCTTCAATAGTTACTGTTATGTTCGTCAATTTACTACATACCTCGCCTGAAAGTCTGCCACCATATCACGACGTTCTGAAATCTTGGACGATCCATCTAACCTCATATACGTGTGTTTCTTGTGCCACATGTATTCCTAAAATAAATATATGACATTTTTTTTAATTTCAGCACTCGTATATATGGTCAACAAGCACTTTTAATAACCATGAGTAATTTTTAAATATAATATGAAAACAATAAGCAAATACACTGACATATACACTAATCACTGTTACTATATTATAGTAATATACGGAAGGTTGTTCACTGCATATTCGACCATTTTCGATTTAGTGCTGTCACCTGGCGTATCATGCTTAAACTATCGGCTTGTTGGCGGGAGCAGTGTTGTGTCTGACCTTGTAGGTGCGTGAGTGTTATCAAATGGCGCTAAAAATCAACCGGTATTGGGAGGGTTATGTAATGGCCCTTTTCCGTGCTAAGTTTTCGTACGAACGCATTGTAAAACAGCGTCGGGAGAATGGGTTAAAACTCGAGGTGACGACTGTGAAAGTTATTGTGTTCCGTTACACACAACAGGCTCTCCTTGCGGAACATTTACCCACGAAAACCATCAGGAGAAGGGCTGCAATCAAAGTGACACTCGCAGTGCTGAGGGAGATCCGTCGATTGGCGTGCCAAGAAAATACTACGACACAACATGATATCGGCCTAGGATTCCACCTCGCACCATTAACAATGAACAAAACAATTCGCAAGTCCCTCAGGTTGAAGTGTGTGTGGAAGGCTCATATACATCATCTGCTTTCGCGTCACATTGCCGAACGTAAGATGCACTGCAGGAAACTGTATGAAAAGTGCCTGGCAGGTTCCAAGTGGACGATAGTTGTCACAATGGATGAATTATGGGTTCCTCTCACAACTGGTGGTCACATTCGGGCGATTGACGGCAAGGGGCACAGCAACTTTGTTCATCAGTGCAGGGAAAGTTTCCCCTCGTGGCTTTATGGTTATTACGGGATTCAGATATGAATGTAATTTGCTGATACGCACGGTGAACAAAAACGTGAAGGTGAATGCAAGATTACATTTAGTTATTTATTTGCCATTAACAAACAATCCAAATTACATTATACTTTTAAATTTGAAGATATTTTAGGTCAGAAAAATAAAGATGTAATTATTTTTCTTTCTTACCTACACAATTTCATTTTTTTAAAATCAATTTTCCACCCTAAAATCTTCCACACATTACCTTACTTTGCTTTCCTTTTAGATAAACTAGATTATAACTTGTATGAAACAGTTATCCATTAACAAATTTTACCTCCAACAAGTCGATCATTCTTGTCATTTGTGAATAGATAAGCACTCGATGACCCTGTTCTTTCAATCGCTTTAGTAATCCGTCGAGGACATACAATTTACCAGCATCAGACACCAAAGTCTGCTTATCTGAAAGAAGAAACGAAGTTTTTTTTTACTACTATTCTATTTCCTTTTTTCACTATTACATCTCTCTCTCTCTCTTTTTTTTTTTTTTTTTTTTTTTTTTCATGATCAAATTAAATAAAATGTTAAAATTTACTTTACCATTCACTAATCTATAAACCAGTTGGTATTACAAGATAACTAAGATGCCACATTTGAGAAAGCCATGAATTAGTTAAGAATTGTACTAATCACTGTAAAATCCTTTTGACGCCAACTATACTTTAAACCCTAACGGGACATTTTGTCGAAAGACAAAGTGAGTTACGAAACGGGTAATTAGGATAGATAGTAAACCGACAAAGACATCTTAGATTATTCAAAAGAAACTTACTGAAATTATAACGCTCGAATTCTACAGCACGCGAATAATAGAAAAGTACCAAAAAGGAAATACTTAGAAGTGAATTTTGTTCACTATGAGATGAGCTATCCAGTTGAACTTCTTACGTATATTCTTTCCATAGAGTAGCACAAGTAACACAATAATATTAGAGCAGTATATACAAAAATTACACGTACATTTCCGCTACTTCTGTGCTACTATTCACACACTTCACATACCGCGGAATGAGTTATTGCGCCTTTCTATCAAATACATAAACAAATAGAATACACTTGCTTTCGGCTAGCTGAGGACTTCGCCCCCAGACCCCAGCATTTGCTCAGCTTACGGCCTCGCACTTCTTATTTCACTAAGATATCTCTAATCTTATACGATTTCGAGATATGATAATTTATTATACCAATCACCCTTTCTCTTCTCTTCTAGAGGAAATACCAAAAAAACGCCGAAACACGACTTTAACTATTTTAAATTTAAAAAAATAATCTAAATACCAACTTTCATGTCTCTAACCTTAACGAATTTTGAAATATAGCCATCCAATTATAATAATTTGAATATATAAACAAAGATCAGCATATACGTAGTTGTGTGTGTTAAGATTATGTACTAAGATAGATAGATAGATCCATCCATCCATCCATATATATATATATATATTAGCTAAACCTGCGCTCTCTACACAGTACATCATTCGCATATGAGCATAAATCTCCTTCATTCCTCACAACATCTGTACATGTCCCTTTACAGACACAAGTGAAAGACGTATTGATTCTAAAAAAAAGCCAAGGGGTACCATAAAGGGGAGACTTTTTTTCGATTATTTTTTCTCAATATCTCGCACCGTTTGCAAGATTTGAGCCTACTTCCGGTTGGAGTTTCTAATTCATGTATGACCAGTGTTTTCTTTCTTCTTGCATACAGTATGTAATAAGCAAATACATTACATACACAATTTATTATAATGGCAGTTATATATGGTGTTCATTGGGCAAAACAATCCAAAAATAAAGGTTCATCTTAGACTGGAAAAATGGTTATCCTTCCTTTTTCATTATTATTTGACCATGAAACAAACGCCTGAGGCATATACAACCCCTATATACAACAATGTGGTGTTGGAATGTCGTAGGATGTTATGCTTTTTTTTTTTTTAATTTCAACACTTCCAATGTAACCGTAAAAATGTAATAAAGAAATAATGGCCATGGTTTTTAAATATTCAATTAGAACTGGACAATCGATCAGTGAAATTTGCAATCGATCAGTGAAAACGTCATCTTTCTAGAGCCTGTAGTTTCCGAGATCTCATTGTCGAATGGATTGACCACAAACATATAAACGTCCACAACATATAGTTTAAAAGAACTCGAAAGATGGCAGCACAATTCACCTGCATTGATTTTAGAGAAGGCTTATTAAAATACAAAGGCTTTGAACAGTAATTTTAAAACAAACTTTATGAAAATGATGTATTTAACTAATTTATTTGAAGTACACATACTCAAAATGTTATGTTTGTCTCTGTTAAACGTGAAATCATACACAGCCGTAAATGAAAGATTTGAAAGCCAAAGTTATAGGTTGGAGCTCAGTCGCTTTTAATTGTTATTATATATATATATATATATATATATATATATATATATATATATATATATATATATATGTGTGTGTGTGTGTGTGTCGATTTTGTGTACAACGTGCCAGATATTTAACTATTTAACGGGGAAAAATTCTTAATAAAAAATACTTTTTAAATTACGACCCTCATACATTTTATAAGAACGTAAGGCGAAGCAAAAATCTTACCTGGTACTATCACATTTGACCAGCCAAATAATGGCCGAACAGCTTCCAAGCCTCCCACTGATACAGGATTATATTTCAAATTACGTAAATTGTACTCTTCGGCAAGGCTTGGAGATCCAAACTGAACACTTTGTAAACCTTCATAGCTACTGCAATATTTGTGCCTCAAGAAATACCATGCTGCATTACGACTACTGACATATTCTTCTCTGCCGCAAGTTTGAACCTATACAATGAAATTTATCGCTATTACAAAACGATTTAAATATTGAAACTGTCAGAAATAAATTGGATTTACATCCCCTTTTCGTGTTAGCAACGCCAAATTTAAAATATCTTGTACTAGTGTGATGTAAGATATAGCTGTTGTAAACACTGAAAAATTTCTGAAAACAAAGGATGATACGAGAAAAATAGAATGGACAAATTATATTAACTACTAGAATTATTTCATGAAATATAAAAACTAATGCATTTACTTTACCGCCTCCTTTACCCATATAACAACTTTTCGTTGTAATCCAGTACTGCAGTGTTTTCAAACATACGCTATGTTTTCTTTTCAGTTGATTGATTGTCACTGATTTATAAAGATAACAGAATAGCTTAAGCTGATCAAGTTTTCGAAACTCTCACACACACAAATGCCGTACTTTTCCGTATATTGATCTTATAATTGAATCGGTCATTGTTAAAAGAGGATGAGTTTCATTATATTTAAATGCACGAATCATTCTTAACAATGACCGAATCAACAATTTAACAATAAGAACATAATATTTGATAACACATTAATTACTATGGTCACAAAATCATAGATTTACATTTTTCCGTTTGAAGGTAATGAAGAAATCTATGAGTTTCCTTGAACTACACAACGTAAGTACGGGTTCTTGTAATAGGATACTTAAAAAAACACCATAGGTTTGAAATTCTTTTAGCTTTTCAAACATTTTTTGCTCTATGCCAAACAAGTTGACATTTCTACTACGGAATTTACAAGAAAAGACTGCATAATGTCTATTAGGTTGATAGAACATTTTATCTGTTACAGGAAGTCAACGCGAATTTATGGGAGAATTATTATTAATTATTGCAATTAATTCCTTTGAATTCAAAATCTGAAATTTTAAGAAGAATGACCAATTCTTTTAATTTAGTTCAGTTGATTTTTATCAGTACTGAAGCATGATTTTTTGTTTGACAAATATTATTTGTAGTATTTTTGACGTGTATCTATTTTGAGACTGAAATATTTGGTATTAAACAGGGAATTATTAATCCGATACTATTTTATTTTATCATTATGTTTTATTGTTTCAATAAGTAGGTTACATTGTATGCAATGTGTGTTTCTTTTTGTCTGTATTTCTGCAGTTAGGCTGTTTATGGCACAGAAATAATAATAGAAACAGCTTTCTAACTAAATTGCGTATGATTAATTGTTTTATCTGGAACATTTCATTTTTTCATTCTTACATATATCTTGTTTGTACTGATTTTGCTGAGACGCAATTAGTTATTCAGGACAAAGATATTTTTTTTTCTTTATTTAGATCTAATATTCGTCATTTATTAAATTTTCCGGTTTTTACCTTTTAAATTCATATCCTTCAACACGTTTTAGTCCGTTATTAATATTATTTAATTAACACAGTATATTTTAAAACAAATCAAATCTTCAAAAGCTCTAAGTTTCAATTTTCTTTTTATAGGTTGATCACACACTGGTGGTGTAACATTTAAGTATACCAAGCAATACAACGCCCAAATCAATATCCGATGATCTTAGTTTGAAGCACCAGGGGCCTATTTCTCAAAGCTACTAGTCGTAAAATATCATGAAGCAGGAACACTAGAATAATTGTAAAGAATATTTCTAAATAATAATGATGATACCTCTAATTTGTTATGATTTCATGCTATAAGCAATTGTAAAATGTTCGATTTTGAAAAGTTTCACGATAGTATTACAAAACTAGTAGTTCTGATAAATAGACCCCAGATACCGTAGAGGCGGGCTGATCGCAGTGTTTCTAGAAGGAATGCACCTTATAGGAGTGGAATCGTCCAACAATATAAATATAGTTATGTGCGTGAATTCGCTGTATGTCGATTAAATCTGCACCTTCAATGCCAGAAAGATGCCACCAAATGCCTGTTGTAGAAGGAAATGACTTCGAGCGTGGATTGTGACTTGTCAATTGGTCATCGATTAGGGTTAGAAATTAAATTTCTGAGCTTTCGGCAGCTTGGCCATGTTAGCCCGTCATGTATGAAGGATATCTCTCGGCTAACATACTACCCGAAGAATTGGGAAGGAAGAAAGGAAGCGGCCTCGGACCATTATGTTAGGTACCATCCCAGCATTTACCTGGTGTGAATGAGGAAAAACCCTGGAAAACCTCACTCAGGATGGTTGGCCTGAAAAAGCTTTCACACTTTTACGACAGTGTCTCTACCAGAATCGAACCCGGGACCGCTCGCACCAAAGGCGAATGTTAAAGATCCATCGATGGTGCGCACGATGGGAGACACAGGGTTGCCATATCAGAGGCATTCTATATACCAAGACGACGATAGGCAGCGAGGCGACTGGAGGAAATTGATATTCAGTGATGTGTTGTTTCTCCTGAACACAGTGACGAGCTCGTGTGTCCGTAAATATGCAAGCGGAAAAATCTAAGGTGTGTACACACATTTGGCATCCTGCATACCACTCACTTCTTGTCTTCATTCTGGAAGTATGACAGTACACCGTAGATTCATGTCACTTATCTCCTCTGACCTTATCTGAAAATTATGCTAGATCCCATTTATTAGCACGATAACGTGCGTTTTCATACCACCAGGGCAACCCAGAATGTTTTACTCGATATACGCCATTCGCTTTCTACTTTCACCTGCAAGACTTCCAGATACCAGCTATATCGACCATGTGTGGAATGGCATCTGACCATCAGCTACGCTCCAGCAGCGATAATCGTCCAGCTCCGCAAAGGCTACAGCGAGCATACTCCAGACCCCACACATTCAGCATCTGCACTATCTGTTCGAGCAGCTGCTTGTCTGGCCATTCAGAGTAGTTACACGTGCTACTAAAGTTAGTATTCCGTGAACATATTTATAACATGCTTTGGTTGGGATCAGTATCATCTATCACACTATTTTCTTGTGTTCAATCATCTGTGATTTCTACTGGGCATTTTAAAATCCTTTTCTACCAGGACATTTTGATTAATATTAAAGTATATGGATAGCGGTAAAATCTAAGATTTCTTTGTAACAATAGATGGTAGTTAAGTCATTTTAGGTAATGAGAATATACATATTCATTATGCAAATGTTTTGCTTCTCGAGGTCTTCATAATGCTTAACTATATACGAAGAGTATCTCATAATTTTTAGAGTACTAGTATATAAATAAGTAAACATCAAAATTAGATACCAATATTTGTATTACGAAAACTAAACACCTGTATTCATAAAATGCCGAATGTTCAATATCTACTTTATATTTTTTAGCTGAGTTGACTACTGTAAATCTATACCACACTAATTAAACATGTAACATATGAACTGCTACGTGAACTTACTTTCGGACACACATAAAAGAGGAACTTTGGCATGTAAGTGGGCTGGCATTCCAATACTTGTGGTGGATGATAAACATGAGGAAATTCTGGAAGTATACTGAATTTTTGGTTTCCTTCGTCATCAGATTTTGTAGGCGATTTCACCTCTGCCATTTTGTTGTGAGGTGGACTACGCAGACCCTAAAATGAATAAAATTTAAATTGATGCATATACTTAAAGATGCATTCAACAATTAAGATTGGTGTCACAAATCCACCTTACATGAGTTCATATATAATCTTGACAATTTTAAGCTGTCTTCGTATTCTTATTAGAATGACTGATCTGCTTATTGGAAAACATACAGTGAATCTTGAATTTGTAATCAACAGCGCGAACATGCATACATATATTAATATTCAGGAAAAACTAAGTATGAATAGAAATGAATTACTATTGGACACTTTAGCTATACAAGCATTTTTCAAATTGTATAATAAAAGTAGTTGGTGTCAGCTTATGTATATTTACTGAGGAAGTTGCACATCTTACAAAGAGCGACCTTCTCGCTTCAAACTGCAAGCATACTTGAACAGATGAAGATAAAGATAAAATGGAAATATCACCAGTTCGTCCTCAAGCGCCGCTTAAAATATTTGCTGACACCTCTACGAAAGATCGCGATTAAAATAAATAAAACGAATTCGAAATTGCAAAGCATATCGAAGAATCACAATTGTACAACTGAAAAGTACAAAATTACAGAAACAGAACAAATACTGAAAATAAATAAATAAAAAGTTGTACCGTTTGTAGAATCTCATACACCCACTCGCACATTGTGAAATTTTTCTCCAATCGGCTAAAACACATGAAAAAACCTTTTTTCTTTTTCAATTACAAAAGTTCAGACTACGTGTAGCTGGATACCCCTACTGGTTCACAAAATGTTGCAGTAGTGGTAAAATGGCTTCTATTATATATTTAACTTTATGCCTATAGAATATATTAGACAGAAGATTAAAGAACCGCCCGTCTCCTTCCCGATTCATGGTCACGACAAACACAAAGCGAATTACTCACAGGCACTTGCTGACAACCTTAGTCTGACATTCTCCCGTCTTGGTAGGATTGTCCAAGCAATAAAGGACTTTTTCTAATTACGGTAGAAGTACATCATACATTACCAGAGCCAATGACTTATGTAGACTGTCTACGTACAGACATGGTCATTTGAGAGTCCACTGGTTTCATCCCCTGGAAGACTCATCTTAGCAATACGGGACTATGTCTCTTTTACGAGTTGAGATACCAGGTACACGTTATAGCTATGCTACTTTCCGAACCCAATGGTACGTGTAGGCCACCATTTGGGAGGAATCACCATACTATCCCTCGATAGGGTTGTGCAAGTAATACGGAATTTCCTCCATTTACGGAAGAGGTACACTGTGCATTACCGAACCCAATGATTGATGTAAACATCTACTTTTAAAGACATGACTACTTGGAAATGGCGGCTCCCCTAGTAGGACCGTGGGTCTTGCACCCAGACAAATCTGGGACGAAAGAATACTTCCACTATCTCTCTTACTCTTGGAAGTACGAGAGGGCGTTAGGATATTGATCTCATCCCGGACCCCAGAGGATGCACTAAATGCTCTTTGAGGACAGATGGAAGATCTACCCACCCGATAGGACGTCGGATTCGCCTCACTGAACACACAGACTACCACTCTTTTATATATGTTGGGGTACTACTAGTACCCAAAAGTACCAGTAGGTAGTTATCAAGTCTAACTAAGCTGTCCATAAATGGGACAGGAGTGCTGTCACCAGACATAACGAAAGTAAAGTTGTCGCACACTTCCCAAGTCGCAAGTTTCAATCTTCTCCCTCAACGACACTCAGACACCACAATGAACGTGAAGTGGGGAGAATGCAAGGGGTCCCTTTCTTTTCTCAGCACGGGTCTGGAACAGGCCATGGCGGGGTTCGTGGGTGGAAACAGGAGAAGCCAGAGAAAACCCACGGATATGATAATGACTGTTGTTTGTTCATGTGTTCAAGTTTAGCATCTCTTTTTAACTCCAAGACCATGAGATGAAGATCTACAGTTTAAGGTGAAATCCGAACCACCGTAATGCGTTCAAATTTCTCATACTCTCCCACTAGCAACTGATCCTGAGATCTCGTGCATCACTGGCGAACGAGCTAGCAACTGAATTAGTGGACAGGACCCCTTCAGAGTATTAAGATCGATTGTGCATAGCTTGCTTTTCTCTTAGCCTGAAAGAT
This sequence comes from Thermobia domestica, assembly GCF_964235325.1. NCBI lineage: Eukaryota > Metazoa > Arthropoda > Insecta > Zygentoma > Lepismatidae > Thermobia > Thermobia domestica. The sequence goes on from NC_137458.1 coordinate 121,733,630, forward strand.
TCCTATTTACTAAAATTCAGAAGTTTGTGGACAGATGGAAGAAGTGTACGAAAGTGACGGAGTGTTCTGAAGAAAAGACAGGAAAAAAACTAATGATTTGTCTCGTAAATACTTGGTTTATTTGGAGAAATACTTCTTTTACGGAGATTCCTACCAACATATGGAATCCGAACTAAATGTATTAGAACTACAACCGAACCTATACATATTTCCACTACCGACGACCAGAACTTTTTCGATCCACCTTCGCAAATATGAGTTAATAAAGTATCCGCAACAAACATGACATTTCACATATTCAACAAAAAACAAGTTTCATACAATCAACGAAATAATGGCTGAGCATTGCTATGCCTAACAAAAACTTTTCCTGCAAATGTATAGAATTTTGCAATATCGAAATAGTTAAGGTGTTTACACTTTCAACACGTAACATATGCAGAATAAATGCATCACGTTTCTACTCAATATTGCAATAAAATTCACACGAGAAAAGCATTGTAATGTGAACCATATATTTACCTTAGAAGTCATTCCAGGAGGAGATTTTGGGGACGTTTTTAAATTCACAGCGCTTGACCCAACTTTTGAGATGGTACTACTTTTGGATACATCTTCGACTGCATCTTTTTCGTTCTTTGGAGTCACACTCTTGTATATCTGATGTTCATCCATTTTTGCGATCCACACCTTTCTGCTTCTCATAATTCTGTGTTCAAGTGTCTCTGACATGGAATGATACGTATGTCTTGTATGCGTATACAAAGTATTTACATATGAGCAGAAAACAAGACTACGTAATACTACACTTAACTTAACATTTGGGGCAGATAGAAAGTTCGTCGGATGAATGATGAAATCACTTTTCGTGATGAACCTTGTAGCACATTTTTCATTCCACATCCACCGATGATAAATTGTTTCACATTGCTTGTCCATACTAACTATGTACAACCATCTGAAATAAAGCATTACTGTTTCAGATAAAAGAATATACAATTAGGTTTTAAATGCTTATTTAATCACTTATATCTTATCCCAAGGATCGTTCCACTGGCATACAGGCAGTATCATTAAGGAAACATGCAACAAAATATTTTTCTCGTAGAAACGTTAAAACCAACAATACGATTTACTTTCATTGTCATTGTTACATGTTAAATTAGAGATTAAATAAATAAGAAGTTGGATGAAAATAAACATTTGAGGCATTTAATTTAATTGTACAGAAGTAATAAAGTAAACTAAATACAAAAATATATTGATCCATCTGAAATTATTGATATCCACTTATTAACATTATTGTTATTTTTCAATATTCGTAAAGATTACAGTCATGACACATTGGTGGCTTTATATATATAAGAAAGATCTGTACCTCATATCACTTATACTTCAAACCTTTGAAGTACCATGATTATGCTTTGTAGTTCCAAAATTATGAGAGAAAATTTGACTCCCCATTTGAAATCAGAATAACAGTTTATATCCATGTAGTTCTGTTAACGAAAGAGAAAGAAAGGAAAGTAATAAAAGATAAGAACTTCTAAAATGCGTAACCGTGTTATACAAGGGTCATCCAGAACGATCATCTGACTGTAACGTTACAAACAAATGTTAAGTGAAACAATTTATTACCTATACAGAAATACACCTTAGGTTACTTCTCCACATCATCACTTCCTACAATAAACATACGTCATATGTATCCACGAGGGTGATAATCCACATGTACTCGGCTGCCGCCAATCCAGTAACTCAGGTGTTCACTGCATTAACTCGTCCTCACTACCAAATCAATGTTCTATATTTGAGCTTAATGAACACATGAAAGTTGCTGGAGGCAAGGGTCGATGTATGGGCGGATAAGCTAATACCTCTCATACGAATTTGCTTCAGCAGATCGTGGGTTGCAGCAGCTGCGTAGGGGTACGCGTCATTTAAATCGACATCGGAAGTTGTCGGACAATTTTCCACGTCGCACATTTTGGATAATTCGTCGTAGCTTCTGTAGTTTCTCACGATACAGAACTGCATTGGTCGTAGTGCCTTATGGAATGAAATCCACAGACAGGAAACACCCTGATGATTCCAAAATCAAGTTATTAGAGTCTGCTTGATTTTGGGTTTTCTAGGTAATACGGGATGTCATTCGAAAGCCTGCTCGTGGAAGGATATAGTACACCCAGGTCTCATAACGATATGATTAAGCAAGACTTCTCTATCTGCGTGATCCTTCAACAGAAATTCAACGAAAGCAAGGTGGAATTCATGCGTCTGCCTTGTACAATTATATCGTTCACTTCCTTCAAGTTGTTCAAGTGATGTGTCATGAGTGATGGACGTCCGGCTCGTGGTTTATCATGCACATTTTTCTCCCCAGTATTCCATTTCACATCACTGTCTCACTTTCTTACATTTGTAATTGTATCACCATACATGTTCTTCAATTGACGATAGATTTCTGCAGGTTCCATCTGGGCATTAAAAAATATAATCACATTCCGCATCTCACAGTCAACAGGATTTTATTTCAAGAAAGCTCATTTTTCTAACACACAGCAAACGCACAACAGTAAGTGATACTACCAGAACTCACAATACTCAACAAAGACGTTGGAGAACTTAATCAAACGTACGTATTTGTACGTAGTAATCGAACGTACAAATTAATACTTGTAAACGAGACATACCGCTATTTCCTTCAACTCCAGTGCTACAAGTTATTAAACGAATCAATTATTGTATGTAATTTATTTCATTTAGCGACCACTCCAGACAACTGTAAAACAGCCACTCTGCAGTGGAAACATTACCCTTCAGGACGGCTATCAGTTCTTTTTTTCCTCACAGATGAAAAAAAAAAAAAAAAAAAAAAGCCCTAAAACCCATCCAAGCCTATGATTGAGTATTGAATGATTTATTTGACAAATCAAAACGCAAATGGTCTTACAAACCACACCCATCAAGCTGTGTTTGTATGCCACTGTCTTAAATGATTAACAATGTATTGAAGTGAAATCTTAAACAGGTTGACTGTCAAGGCATTATCGTGTGCATTGCCCCCGAGGCCACATTACTTTTTTTACATTATCAGTTTCGTTTGACCCCACGATTGCAAAAAATGCAGACTTTGGTGTGATATGTTAAGTTGATGACGTAATTATGCCCGAGTACCATCTTTGGTAGTCATGGCAACCGAGATAAAAATTTGCTCTTTTCCCCGTGAGTACCAAATTTGATACTTGGGCATAATTACGTTATTAACTTGCATATCCAGCCAAAGAATGAATCCCCAGGGACGGACAATGGGAAATTTGTTCCTCCCACCTAAAAATAAAAATACTGCTGATTTTATGAAATTTCCTTTTTGATGTGAGAATTCTGTACAATAGTGCATACTTTACAGATTTTTGTCCCCCTTCGATAAAAATCTACAGGTCCCACACACCAAAGTCTGAATTCTGGCGAGTATTGAGTGCCACATTTGCGGGCATAATTATGTTCTCAACTTGCATATCTCACCAGTCTGTTTTTTTTTTTCTTTCTTTCTTTCTTCAATTCTGGGGTCAAACGAAATTGATGTAAACAGCAAAGCATAATGTGCATGCAGAAATTCACATTATAAACCTCAATTCGAGAAGTAATATACGGACAGAGTCTTATATCTATACTGCAATAACGTTATTAAAAATAAAGATATTTGAACGCTAAAACTATCGTTTCAGTGTGTTTTTACTCTGTCCAAACACGTGATAAAACACATGAAATTGAGTACTAATTAAGCCCACGTGAAAGAAAGTAAAACAAGTGGCGAGTACCAAATTTGGTACTCACGGCAACCGTGGCAAGTAATGGGAGTAAAATTATTGGTACTCAAGGCAGTCATTCAGTTATGACTTGTACTCTGAAGTAACAGACGATACATGGAACATAATAATGACGAAAGAACTGAAGAATAAGTAAGTGTGAAAAAGCGAGAGAACCTCAGAAAGACATACACATCATGATTTCATCATAAGCCCACAATGGTCTGGTATTTGAACCCTCGATCTTTTTACCTAAAGATCCATTGTGTTCAACAATCAACGAACAAAACAATATTATCAGAGAAGATAGTAAAATAAACAGTAGCTTAATAAATAAAAGAAAGAAATACTATGCTTACAAATACAATAAACCTCCAATAAGAAGTCGATGTAACTCCACCGGTGAGATATCAACGAATCTTGAGAATGAAAAACAACTGTCGCACTTGGACACAGAATCTACAAATGAATAAAGAAAAAAATTATATAGTCAATGCAAAACATTATTCCGCTAAACAACAGAAAGACTGTTCTGAAATATATTAAGAATATTTTCTAGTTCATACAAATAAAGCACTTGCTTTCCTTTCAACACTCTAAATATTTAACTATAATAAAAGATAGACCATGTAAAACCACACTTAGGAATTATAAGTATCATTCTACTTATAAATTTCTGTAATTCATTTTGTACTTCCGAGCTTTCGACTCTATCTCCAACAGGAAGAAGAAAAATAACATTAAGGAATAGGACGGAACGGACTAGCAAGGGAAGAGCTTTGCTGGAAATACACCGCTTGTCAAGTACACTGGTCAAACATCAAATGGTAATAATGTAAGTTGCAATATGGCGGAGTCGAATTCTGCGTTCTTCTGTGCTTTGGTGAAAGGTTTCCAACTCGTGCTATTATTTTCATTGTTATGCCAATATTGTAAGAATTTTCTAATTATTACTTCCCATTCATCCCTTAACCATCCCTTGTTTATTTTATTTTATTTTTTTTTTTTCTACATGAATAAATCAATTTTCAAATACGAGTCTTTCTACTTCATTTCTGGACCAAAATAAAAATTTTGAATCTTCTACCTTCTGTTGCGTTTCTTTATACGTTTCGACAGACCTGACAACGGGCTTTCCATTTTTGAATCGTTAATATCTCCTTGACACGGACTTTTAGATTTCTTTACGTTTTGCTTATGCAACTCTCATGGCAACTGCATTTTATTTCATAAATACCCGATTCTTCATTGGGTTCTGTTATAACTCTTATTTTTTATTTTATTTTATTTTTTTAAATAACGGTTTTGGGGGTTTCTAAGTTGTACGGAAACCGTATTGCGTATGGATCTGGTTCAATGCAATTGTCAATCTGGGGGAAAAAAATAGAAAATCCTCCCATTTGATGTCTTTCCTGTCGGTTTCAGGTCTATCACAACATAAGTCCCTTTTAACTTGGCTATACCAATTTATTAATGATGGGACTAAGCACTCATTCAACTACATAGTTTCAATAAATGGTCAGTTTCTGACTGTAAATCCCAGACAGAAATAATGGAAAGTCGTTTTTAGAGGTAAGTCGAATGGCACATAAGGAATTCAAAATATTTGCTGTGATACTTGCAGAATGAACAGATTTATAATATATGTACTGTATACAGGCTGTAGGCTTGTGTTGGACACTAGTAATGAATTTATTGTTGTATCTTCTTATATTGAGACCTAAATAAGTAAGGGCCGCGGTGGCTCATTGGTAGAGCGTTCACCTCTGGTGCTTGGGGTCCCGGGTTCGATCCCAGCCCCCGCCAAGTGAACTTTGTGGTGGACAAACACCGTGTGCGTGGGTTTTCTCGGGGTTCTCCCGTTTCCTCCCACTTTCTTCATTCCACCATTTCATTCATTACTCATCATCACCGTCTCCTTTAGCCTAACCGGCATAACCGTGGGACGTAAAACTCAAAGATTTCTTTTCATTTTCATTTTTCACTAAATAAGTAAGTCTACTTTGCTTTTCTTTCTTAACTGTAAACTCCAAATTACAATTCAATTCATTCAGTACTAAATCTAGCTGTGAATTATCCTTGTATAAGAAAAGTACGTCGTCCATATATAAACCTGAAATCACACGAAAGACATAAAATGGGTAAGACTTCTGTTTTTTCCAGATTGACAACTGCATTGAATACGATCCATAAGCAATACGCTTTTCGTACAGCTTTGGAATCCCTAAAAACGTACCGAAGAATTTACCCAATTTCGCGGATCCCAAAGAAAAATCGGTATTTATGTAATAAAATGCAGTTGCCATGAGAGGTACATAGCCAAACCTAAAGAAATCTATAGGTCTGTGTCAATGAGATATTAGGGATTCAAAAGTTGACGGCCGGGTGCCAGGTCTGTCAAAACATCTAAAAGAAACACAACACAAGGTAGAAGATTCAAATATTTATTGGGGGCCAGAAATAAAGTAGAGAGACTCGTACTTGGAAATTTATTTATTCATTGAAAAAAAAAATCGAAAGGAATGGTTAAGTGATGAATGGGAAGCGGTAATTACAAAATTCTCACAGAACGCGCACAACAACTAAAATAATAACCCGAGCTAGCCACTTTCACTAAATAATAAAGGAACGCACAAATCGATTCCGTTATATTGCAACTTGCATCACCACCAACTGAAAGTCGTACTTGACAAAGTGTGTTTCCGCACCACTCCTTCCCTTTGATAAATCCATTCCGTTTTTTCCTTGATGTTTTTACCTTCCATGATCAAGACTCCAGGGGAGATGTAAATAAGTAGAATGATGATAAATTTAACCGCATTGTTTCATCCTATTATCTTCTTAAGTTTCAATAAATGTGTTATGCTTCAATATGTGTGTTCTTTCGTTCGATCTCAGATTACAGATCAGGTTTTATAAAATACTGAGATAATGCTACCAACAAAATTTAGAATTATGTGCCGTCAGAAAATGGTTCAAAACCTCAAAGAATCCCATTAAGAAACGTTTCGACCCCACTAAATGACAAGCAACAGTTTCACTTACAAGCGGATAGATAAACACTATAAATATTATTATACATTTCCCTTTTAACTTCTGTCCCTAATTATTATTTAATTTTTGCATAGAAATTTAAGTGAAGTGCGTAAGTTATTTCAAGAAAAAGAAGAAGCAGAGCCTAAGAAAGAAATTCGTGTTGTTAGTATCTAAAGGATTCTTACATTGTTAGTATACATAGAAGTACTGTTAATTCGTCAGTTCTTTCAAAAAGAAATCGAGTAATTTTTTTGTACACAAACAACCAGTTTAGCACAATGAGTTTATAAAATTGCTCGACCTTATTCCAAGTAACTTAAACAAGGCCGCAGCACAAGTGATCAAAACCATCCCCCAAAACTTTTACAGACGAAATTAACTGAGTTAATGTTTTCATTTATCTTTTTAAGAATTGTCTAAAAATATGTCAATTTCTGTCTTTTAAGCAAATATTCAGTTATGGTTTGCTTATTATACAATCAAGCAATCGATAAAATACAGTTATTCTCTAGTCTAAACTAAATTTGCTAGCTAGTGCTTGACTGATTAAATTTTAACAAAAAGTAACAATCAGAACGCGTGATAACATAGTACAGAAATCAACATATTTTATTGTAAGCATTTTGCTCTTTTATTGAACAAAAATTAAATAGCTTAGTAAAGTTTCTGTATTCTGACGTAGTGTATTATAATCAATACAATAAATGTACATATTTTTACATTCATTTAATTGTAACACTCAACACACATTACAGATTAATTTATTTCCAATTCTTACCTGCATTGTTACGGGGAAACAGAGATCGATGAACATACTCGGGATGAAAGATACTCAGGAGATTGTATAATAGATGATTCTTATTTGGTAGTGCTAAATGAAGAATTCCTTCATCATAAATTAACTTCGGAATCTGATATTCCTTACATCTCATGAAGAATGGTGACTTAGCTTCTCGTCTTTCGAAAAGTTCCGGATGATTACAAACCTATAACACATACATTTAAGTTTATTAGCAGCTCCAACATTATCATTCAGTTGAAGAACAAACTGATAAATCGACAATCTTAATTTATTCTAAAATATCAGTTTTGTGTTTCATTGAGTTTTAAAGTATCGAAGCAGTGTACCTCAGCTTAAAATTGCATTTATTCATTTAAATAAGAACCACTAGAGCTATGGATTTTTGCCAAGAAACAAGTATATTGATTTTGGTAGCATAAAAATCTGGAGTTCTGGAACTGATTAACTCTTCAAAGGTCTTTTGGGCTGCTACTTGGTTGTTGAAAACCTTATTCTACAGGAAAGTGTCTAGGTGCTTGAAAAGTGGTAATAGGTGCGAGAAAGGTCTGGTGAGTTAGCTGGATGAGGCAGAGTTTCGTATCCCAGTTCGTTCACATTTTACAGTCATTTGTGAGACGTGCGTCTGCTGTTGTTGTGAAGAACTGGTTCCTTTAGATTGACGAATTCTGGCAACAAGATTTGCATGAACTGAAGGCAATTTTATGTTAAAAAATAAATAAATAATTTAAAAAAATAAAATAAAGAAAAAATCTTAAGACTTACAATACCGAGTTATATTACTTAATATACATAGTAATACTTTTTACCAAACTTACTTTTCTGAACTGCATGACCAAATTCATAAGACTTGAAGTTACACTCTGCGAATGCTGCGTTGAACCTGCCGACGAATGAAGTAGATCTTCTATTCTGATCTTTTTCTTCAAAGCTAGAAATAACACAAACATATACTGTATTTAAAATATTGAATACTTAAATGATATAATTGACGTGTGAGTTTCTTTCAAATTTCAAAACCTGTCACACACGTTTCTATAAGAAAAATATCTATTCTAGACATACAGGATGTACATAGTCTCTTTCACAACTTTTCACATTTATTACGGACATTCTATGATACTGAAGTTCGTTATTTACTGTAATAAACTGAAAATATCACAGTTTTACTGATTTTATCCATCTGACATAACTAGCTATGTTCTATGAAATCGTGATCTCCGCAACAAGACCACCGCACCAGTGTTTATTTTATCGAAACAAAATCCAATACTCAAATGCAGCAACATTTTCAACAACAGACTAATTATGAAAACGCCACCACCTTATCCTACTATCTACTAACGGCACCAGACATTCAGACAAACTTTTTTTAAATAACGTCCCACGATTATGCACCGAGGCTAAGGGAGACGGAGGTAATGATGGGGTTATGGAAGTGGGAGGAAACGGAAGAACCCCAAGAACACCCCCCCCACATACACACACACACACACGGTGTTTGCCTACTACAAAATCCACTTGTGGATAATGGGATCGAACCAAAGACCACAGATACCACAGCCCTCGTGTAGGATCAAGATCGTAGTGGCCCTCTGCGTACACTGAAATCTCTCTGGTTCATTTTCACGAACAAAAAGGCCATTCATTCCGGTGAAGACAACTACACTGTCTCGTTTCACTTCTATACGGCTACATACATACAAAGTGTACCTGCAACAAAATGCTGGATAGACTGGCTGAATATCCCGTCACTGTTTTTCGAAAGAGGCAATTTCTCATGCATATACACGTATCAGTATTTCGGGATATTTTCAAAGGGAATATCATGATAGCAGATGTTTACATGAATTTTTCGCGTGAGAATGTTGTGCAACATTTAGAGCATATTCAAACAAGCCTAATATTATAACCAGACGGTGCGCACTATGATTGAGAATGAGAAGATGGGAGCATTTTAAACAACATTCTTTGGAAGGTGGACTGAAAAGAATGGTCCAACTAGATTTTTCTGACATTTCTAGGTATTATTTTGTATGGGGTTGTAACTGAAGTATGGAACTTGCACAACAAAGTTTTAAAAACTGCCACAGTAGAAACTGATACACTGCATATTGTAAATATATTGTATATTATTTAATTTTTTACATGTAAGTTTCATAATTTAACAACAAATGTGACATTAACACTGCGAAATTTTATCGGATCCCAGAAGTTGGTGTCGCATAGTGACATACTGAATTAGTCTTATCATTTTACTTACAGATAGCTGCAATTCCTGAAAAAACCTTAAGGGTGACGACAAAAATAACGGAGGGGGGGGGGGGGAATTCTGACTTTCCCAGTTTTCCAGAAGCTTTTTGGCATTTTCAATGATATATTATCAATACAGACTTTTCCATGATGATTTAAAAAAAATGATAACGATGTACATAATATACTTTTCCTAATCAACTAGAAAAATGAATACTATAAAAACAAATACAGCGTATTTAATTACGAATTTATGAAACAATTACCTAATAAAAATTCCTGCACAAATCAAGAAATTAAACATCTTCCCTGAAACTTTTAGCTATAACTTTAGTCATATGATGGAAGTTTCGTCACATATGAAAGGATAAAAATCGCAGGAAGATATTCATCGAAAAAGGGTGAAGGTATGTACACTCATGTCCAAAATTATTGTCGCATGTCTATAAATATGTTTTTGTAGAAATATAATTTGCTAACGAATTCGCCCGGTATTTCTTATAATGTTAGTATGTGTATAATCGGCAAAGATATCTCTGTGGCAAATTTCACGTCAAAAGAGCAGTAAATAAAACAATTAAAACGAAAATAAAACTTTCTTGTCCATTTAGCAAAATTTTGTTTTACTCATTCTAATTTTCGAATTTATAATTCTTTTCCTATGAAATTTACCACAAATATACATTTGCCGATTCTACACATACTATCAATATTAAAAGTACCCTGCAAAGTCATTATCAAATTATATTCTTACAAGAAGACAGTTATAGATATGCGACAATCATTTTGGACATAAGTGTACATAAAACTGGCTGCGACATATTAACACCATCTTTAGAAAACAGTCAATAATATCACGTAATTAATTTCTCTCTAAATGCTATATTTCCTCATCAATATTGCTTATATCTTCCATTATTTTAATCATCTTCGCATCAAGCTCGTTCAGAATGATCTTTATTTTCCTGTCTTCAGCTCCCCCCACCCTCTTTTCCCTTTCGTCGTTGATTTATTGCTTCTGCAAAACAAGTACGAGCATTTCGTGCATAATCAATGGATTTCCTTATAAATGATTTCTCGAAGAAGTTTCAGAATTGTACACAAGTCAGAATGCTACTCAAGTTTGTTCTTTTAAATTATCTACTACACATATTGAACTGATTGAAAATCCTTTTTCTAGATTTGAATTTTTATGAGAAAATCAAAACCATTTTTACATCTTTAAATTATTTTACTCTGAAGTATCGTAGCCAAAGCTGACTTCTTTAGCCAAAAGTAATGCAAAGACTGACTAGTTTGAGAATACTGACTCATAATTGTGTTACAATTTGGATTCGAACAAAACTCTTTCAACTGCCCCACAACTCTATCTGTTCTAATGCCATCTAATCGATTAGTACAGCTAGAAAGGACTTCATGTGATTCACTACTACATCAGAACCCTGCAGACACACTAGGATCCAAAAACGAAAGAGCTCTAGTCAATTTATAATTTCAAAGGAGACTTCTCAGGAAGTTTAAGAACAAGTTAATATACACACTTTCTGCAACTTCGGCGAAAATCCAAAATGTCCGAATCCGTTATTACCTGACAATTCTTCAAGACAGTATGTGTAACAAAACCAAGGTCAACGTTTTTCTCAGAAAGATTTTCTTAATTTACTTCATCAATTCGTATACATGAACTCGAAGATCTAGAAATTTCTAGTTTTATTCTTCACATTCTTTATCACGTCCAATAAAATGATCTAAAGAAACGGCTGAGAGGAGAGTCACTTCGAAATTCAGTAAGGGAAGATTTTACTTCTGAAGCAAGTGCTTTAAAAAATTAAGTTCAGGAATAAGTATTTTATGTTATTCCAACATACTTGACATGATCTGATAACTCAAAAATCTGGGAACTTTCTTATATTCTCTGACACGTTGAATATAAAAGATAGCATGAAAGTTAACGGCTCGCTAGGCAACTCTGCTTGTCATCCAACAAAGAACAACTTCATTGGAAAATTTTCTGAGCCTCTATAGAAGTGTAGTCGGCATGAAATGATGAAATATTCTTAAATAAGTTATGCACAGTTCTTAGAAATTCAACAATTCTTCAGTTCGTTATATCAAATGCAGCCTTAAAAGCTCCCGCAAAGTAAATAACCCATAGCTTCCTATATTAAGTATTGCAGGATCATTTCGCGAGAACCTTGATATTTGACTGAACCTTGATATATAGTGTCTCTCTGAAAGCTAATAAAAGATCAAAAGCTGTAAAATTCCCTTAAAACGCCTATCTCAAATAACGCATGCACACTTACTCCTTTACGGTACTCCAGAAATTCACATATATCATATTTACGCGAATATAGACCGCACTTTTTTCCCCTAAATTTTGGCTTGAAAAATCATGGTGCGGCCTATAATCGAGATTTCCCCCTCACATCATAAATTATCAGTTTTAAAATGACATGTACACGTATTATTTTGCAACCTTCACTTTAGATCATTTCAGTTGTAACGGCATATCTATATTTCCTATTTTAAACTACAAAATCAAGCAAATCTTTTTCCACATCTGGATATTTGCCCTCAGAATGAACAACGACTTTTCAAACTATTTAAAAGTTTCTCTTCACTTGCACACCATTGACGAAGTTTCTTTCAACACCGAATCTGCGTCCAGCTTCCCACTTTCCATGCTACTTTGCATAGCTGATAACCTGAAGTTTCAAATTTCGCTGTGTAACTAGTACGCTCCTTTGCCATCGTCACTCACAAACCAAATGATCAACTTTCCTCGAATAAATGAACTTTGAACTTCCTTACACTTTCGCTTGCATTAGTCACGTCACCAGATTTCTCAATGCGCAAAACCTGTCCTGCTGGTGATGTCACCCTTAGTTATGCGAGAGTTGAAGAAGGGAAAGGAGAGACATGCAACTTAAATTACTGTCTAATTGAACTTTCTCGTAAATTTAGTAGTGCGGCCTATATTCGAGATTTATTTTTTCTATAATCTTTCTCAAAAGTTTAGGTGCGGCCCATATTCGCGCAAATACGGTATGTCTTCAACACCTGAACTAGTTTACCTCTGAAGTATGGTGGTAAACCATAAACTAATATGTATGCTATTTTGTCACGTTGAAGCTGCATTATCCCGACAATCTCACTATCTGAGAACATAAGTCGTCGCATAAGAACCAGAGGAACGTAGGTTTACAGGCGAAAGGATAAAAATATTATTTTCTTAGAAAGATGTGTTTTTAATAAGATAGTAATTGAGCTATATTACAACAGATGATGGACAAGAAGAACAGATGGCGTTACGCTCCATTTACACCAAGTGAGGCTTCCAAAATTATGTACAAACATGAAGAAAACGAAAACAGCATTCTTGGAGTTACGTTCCTCTGGTTCTCATGCGACGAAGTGATCCTCCAGCAGCACCTATGTCTTACACTTTGAATATACCATAATAATTCTGCATTTATAGTGCTATCTTTTACTAAGAATTCCTGTAAACTACTTTGTTTCGTCCCTAAACTCGTACCAACTTGCAAAGTAGAATCCATATTTAAGCACACATCATCACCAGAAACCTTTAAGGTCTGTAGAAATAAGTCAGAAATTGGATGACACTCAAAGTCAGAAAGTACTACCTTGTTTTCTTGATTTACAAAGACATAATTATTTCCAATATTCAAACGGACGTGGTCATCTATATATATATATATATATATATATATATATATTATACGTCTCATCTCACTGCTACCCCTTCCCGTCCTTTGTTACTTAGCGAAAAGATGCTTCTGAAAATGTTGCAAAAAAAAAAAAAAAAAAAAAAAAAAAAAAAAAAAAAAAAAGTGGTCTTGGAATACTTTGGAGACTGACATCCTTGTTATTGAAATACTGGATACATCGAACACCGGAACAATTGCTCTTCACTTTTCATACTGACTCTGCAATTTGAACAACCATGCTAAAGCAGGAGAAAGCTGTTATGAACTTCACCCCTTCACTTCTCGACTGCCTTTGTATACAACATTACGCTGTCGTAAGCAAAAACCTATTGTTGACGACTGAATTAAGTATTTTTAATCTGCTACGCACCTCGCCCTGATCCACTGCATAAATCAACTTGCATTTGCTACTTCTTTTCATTTTTGGGACAAGGTCAGTTTTTGTGTTTAGTCTAGGCGTTTAAGCATTGTTAAATTTCTAAGATAATAAATGAAAATTGTGACCTACAACGTGATCGCGCGCTTAATACAAGATAATAAAGCGTATACAATCATTTTCAGGTTGCTATTTATTGTTTAATAATGTTCTGTGTTAATTTCTTGTAATAATGTTCTATAATCCCGCTGCGAATGCTACAGCGAAAGTGAACTAAATCATCATGCCAAAAAAAGGCGAGCAGAGAACAGCTTATTTCTGAGAAAAAATCGTGTCCCAGAACATTACTCATATGAGTGAAAGAAGTCCATCATTACAAATTCGTAGTTTCACAAATCCCAAAAGCGTTTTATTGTTATTAACAGACGAAAACTAGTTCCAAGACTAATGATTTTGGCGAGAAACAAGGTACAGAACAACAACATACGGGCATGATTGAGATCCCATTTACGATTTTTTTCCTACAGTAAACGTATGAAGATGTCAACATTAAAACAACAACCGTCATGAAACTTCGTTACTTCCACAGAATACTAGAAACAAATTATTATCATTAATTTATAATAATTTGAATCATGAATTTTGGCCATCCCTTTTTCTTGTTTTTCATTTGACTGCAAATTACTAAATAAAGAAATCCAATCTTTGTTACATATTTTTCGAGAGGGGTACTAGCAAGGGTGTCCCCACTGAGACACACCCTACAAACCCTAGAACAGTTTCTGTCAAAAGCTGCATTTCAGCTACAAAATATTTTTTAATGTCTTGTCTTATAATAATAAAACAACTTATATAAAACTTTGAACACTTCGTATTGACGTTGAAAACGCATGCAAAAATTTGGCTTAAAGAATAACTACGAGAGAGAGAGAGAGAGAGAGAGAGAGAGAGAGAGAGAGAGAGGGAGAGAGAGACACACACACAAACACACCGAAAGTTCATTTGAACTCATGTACCAGAAAAATTGTTCGCAAACTGCTGCATCATTTTTTATGTCAGAATAATTTTAAACTAATAATAATCAATATTTTTTAAAAAATTTATGAGACGAATCATCATTATCAATTAAATCATTACAAATGTATAATTATTGATGGAATATGTACCTATAAATGTATAATAAATATTGCTTTGTAAGTACAAAGTAGGGTGTATATTTTGATATCTATACACGTATTCCATATTTAAATATCAAGAGTCCGATGAAATTAGTCCGGCTATTCACTAAGCATTGGCCCAATACATACGTTGATGTGCAATTTTATCACCTGTTTTCATAAAGTCATAAGCAGTTTCGAAATAAAACTCGCTGCGAATTAAAATACATTACAATAAAAACATACAGCTCAAATACGAGTAACCGCACAAAATCATTCCATTTGTGTGATAAGCTAACCTCACGTAATGTAGGACGGAAACTCCGGTAAAATCGAAACCAGTGGGAGTTGAAATTATTCGTGCGTCGAAAATGAATTTCCCCATTAGACTGTTGATCCAACTGCACCTTGTAGATGAGTCACGAATAAGATATTCCACTGCACAAGTACAAGCAAAAGATAATGCGCGCAATTATAGAAAATAAGTTTGTTATACCATCGTTAGTAGAAAATACAGAAAAGTTTTTAAGTTTGAAGCTGTCAATTAAAAAACAACCACTCAAACATCTGAAATTGTCTTAAAATTTTCATTTCAAATGTTTAAAAAAAATCTTCATTCTTAACAAATCGAAAGTTCCTGACAGCTGAGTTCCCTGACTATTCCCGGTCTTCTTCAATTTCCTGACTCCACGGTCTTCTCAATTTCCTGACTTTTTACGGGCTTTCCGGTTTTACAGGTTTAACATTTCCTCGTTTTGACTTTTCCCTGGAACCCTAATCACGGCAAGTTAAAAATAGAAGAATAAAAACACCAGGAAAGTAAATGGAACGGACTCAACCCAATCGAGCAATGCGAAAATGCCTTTTGCAAACAGCTGGTCACTCACCTAATGGAAGAGTAACACAATGTAACATGGCGGACTCAATTTGTATAATCTTTAATTTTGTAGTGGGAGGCTCCATCTCATATTGGTAATTTTATTTTTATGCCGGTGTTATTTGTATTTCTCAATTACTGTCTTCTATTTCTTATTCAACCACATCTTTTCTAGTTCAAAATTGGATTTGTTAAGCAAACAAACAAATTTTTGAAAACGAGTCTCACTTGTTTCATTATTGGACCAAATAATATTCTTTTAACTATTTGTTTCTAGTGCTTCAAAAAGAAAAAAAAAATCACACTTAAAAAGCTGTTTTCAAGACGGTTGAATTCAACTTCATACTGCTTTTCACCATAATTATACAAGAGGTTTTCGTGAGAAGTAAACGTATGTGTTAGGGAGAAACCCAACTCTCTTGACAAAAGTAGTAGCAAGAACAACCGAAATTAACTTCCTTCATTCAATATTAACTTCCTGTGGTGTAATAATAAGATGTGGTGCTTAATACTTATCATTTTTCAATTTTTA
Organism: Thermobia domestica; assembly: GCF_964235325.1. Classification (NCBI taxonomy): domain Eukaryota; kingdom Metazoa; phylum Arthropoda; class Insecta; order Zygentoma; family Lepismatidae; genus Thermobia; species Thermobia domestica. The sequence goes on from NC_137458.1 coordinate 121,750,200, forward strand.
ATTATGTATCACACACAAAGAAACAAGAAGGAACAGTTTCTTTAGACGCCTACTTCTATGAAAATAAACCTTGTCTCTGGAAAGTTTGAAAGTGCAAAACTGATTTTTATATTTATTAGCTACGTACAAGGTTAGTAAATTTGATTATAATTGTAAAATGTGTTCTTTACATTAGCAATTATATATAAATGAAAATATTTACTTTAAAAGTAAAATTACTTAAAATATTTTATCGCGTAAGAGAAATCTACTAGCAAGAAAAAAAAATAATTTAAACAACTTACCAGAATAAAGGAGCTTCTGTCTTGTAGTTAATGGACAATAGACCATTATCTCTATTTTATCAGAAAGCTCATTTTCAACGTCTTTTTTTATACGACGTAACATGAATGGCTTCAAAATCATATGAAGACGTGAAAGATGTTCTGAAACAAAGATACGCGAAGTTGTAGTCTCTATGCTTTTAATGTTTCCCAGCTTTTTAAATTACACAAGAGTAAGAATACATTAGTTTATTAACTTGTAAATTATTCATTGCAGAATTTAATGGAACATTCAAAATAGCTAATAAAACTCCAACTGACCAAAGTAATAAATATATTTTAAGAGTATATGTTACATAGCTGAAACTATAACACAGATATATACTATTAAAATATATTTACTGCCTTGGTCAGTTGGAGTTTTATTAGTTTAACAAGTTACCATTGAAACCTAATTTTGGTTTGTTTTCTATAAGATTTTATCTTTATATTTTCTGTAAGCTCTTATCATATGAGTACTTCTATATGTAAATTGTAAGTAACTCAACCAACAAACAGAGTAAAAATATTCAAATAATTAAATTTAACTTACTTTCATCTATACTGGTTTTGTTTTCAGCGTGACTTTCAATATCTTTGGAAAACCACTCGTTGAACTCGTCATGAGAATCGAATAAAGTGGGCATAATGAAATGCAACAATGCCCACAGCTCTGCCATGCTGTTTTGAATAGGAGTTCCGCTCAACAACAACCTATTTCGGCAACTAAATCCAAGAAGCAATTTCCATCTTACACTGAAAAGCAAAAGTATGAATTTTCAACGAACGAAACTTATAATCATTCTCCTAGAGATATAGAAGAGATGTACAACTAAAGTAAATGCACTATTTCAATAATAATCCAAATTCCTCATTCAAAGTGGGAGACCCAACAACGACATTTTAAATTGAACGTAAAAGTGAACGTTGCACAGTAGACTCCCGAGTATCGGTCTCGCGATTATCCGGCCTAGTTTTCTTCTATCATAATTAAATGAGGAAGGCAAGGCGTTACATTGGCAACATTGTCATGGCATTGGAAGTGGGCGTTTGCTACGATCTTCCTACGTGTCATATGCAAAATACAAGTTGGACAGGAAAAAAGCAGCGTTCTGCTTCTTGTTTCGTCTATATGTAAGGGACCTCAATGCAGTACGCTTGCCGCTGTTCCTGATTATAACTGTACAGTATGTACAGTACTGTATTCGTAAATTGTTCTTGGAGTATGCTTAATGTTCATAAAGAAATGGGTTCATAGAACTCCGGCCTATTCGGCTTTTTGTTATGCGGCCTGCCCTTCCGCCATATTTAGGCCGGATACTCGGGAGTCTACTGTATATATATTGTATACAATGGAGTTGTTTGGAATTTCAAAACAGTTACCTTAATCTTACTTACCAACAAATGTATTTTAAAGGTATTTTAAAAATTGATTTACTGGTAAATTCTTTTCAGAAACTCTCTTACAGCATCAACATAAGGAAGAAAGGTTTACACAAATTACTGCTCATACTAAGAAGATTAGAAAAATCAAATGAGCTTAACAGGACGATCAAGCAAATCAAAATATGCATACTGTAATATTGTTGGTTGTATACGATCATCTTTTATTATGTTTTTCTCTTATTTATTCTTTGCTTCACCCTCAATGCTTATTTTATTCCCGTTTTGTTTGAAACTCAACGTGAGATTATTTTACATGCTTCCTACTAGTTTGCTGCAGTTTTCTAATGACGTACCTTTACCGCATTCTTGTATTAAGCAAGAACCTTAATCAGCTTGTTTTTCAAGTTGGACTAGACTTAAAAATGAAGGTAAAAATTATTTCTATGTATAAAAAGATGAAGTATACGAAATATATCTTCACAGGTTGTAAAAAGTTGTTACTCTAGGTGACGAGTCATATTCCTGTATAAATTACTAATTTTCAACATACAATTTAAGTAAATAAGTAAATACAAAAATGCTTGATTATTACATTTCTTGAAATTGTACTTTCTGAACACTGAAATATTTATATGCTTATTGAAAATATGGTGATTAAAATACACTGGTTAAATTACAATGTTTCCTTTGAATAAATTTCTTTAAAAGTAAAAGTGTTGATCTTCACTTTTCACAATACGTATTATACTTACCTACTTGTACTTTTGATTGCTTGAGCTTCGTCGAGGATTAAGTATTGCCATTTTATGCGATTGAAATATTTGAAGTCCGTAATGACCAACTGATAACTAGTTATTACCACATGAAAACTAGCTTCTTTAGTATGTAAATTCTTGGTATCCCAGAACTGCCTCAATATTCTGCGTTCCTATCAAAAGAAAGGAATCAAACAGTTGTAACACAAAATTAACTACGAAAAATGAATACGTACGTCATATACATGGAAGAACGTTAAAAGAAAAAAGTCAGTAGATCTCGGTATGTAATGCTTTTAACAGGACAATGAACTTCTAGACTAAAAGTGAAGGTATTTTACCCACTGAGTTCGAGAGATGCACAAAAGATGGAAGGAAATATAATAACTAAATTTTGTTAGCAGCGATTTTTATTATTTTAGAATTTTACTTTTGTTATCAGTATGATCCAATGGAATCAAGTGGTGTTCGTGCACTTGGATCTGAATGTGCTGTCCTAGAGCAGGTCTATACAGTTATGAACATATTACAGGAAGCAATCCTTTAAAGAGTGTTATTTCACATCTGCTGAATTGCTGAATTAAAACATGGAAAGATTTTACTCAAAGATGAAACGAGATGTTAGATACACTCCATAGCACCACCGAATGAAAATATGGACTTTGGAGAAGAATGTAAATATCACTTCGATAGGTTATGCCTTTCCTTGTGTGTCAGGCCAGAAGCTCTCATACATCCCTCCTCGTATATGAGAAGTGAACCTACATGCATATTTAACAATGAATCCGAATCACGTGTACTCTCATCGGTCATCAGAGCCCGCTAACTATTCGACTCTAATTAAACCACTGACAGTAAAATTTATTACAATAAATAAACAAACAAAATGCTTCACTGAAATAGTGAAGTAGCAATAATGTTTCGACTTTAAAAGAGGCATGTGGTAGGCCCCAAATTGGACTTCCGAGACTACCAAACTCAATTCAGGGTTTTCCGATATATACATGTATCAGAATGGCAAGATAAAATTCGAAATATATACATCGTTGCTTTCCCATTCCCTTCAGGGTGTAGATATCGAGTTATCTAACAGAACTAAGAAATGCAGAAAGGATACACGTTTAAGAACATGAATAAAAGAAATGACTTTAAAGTTCGATAGTATTTTTAATCTTTCTTTTCATACCTCTTCACAAAACTGATGTTTATTTACACACATTAACATTACACAAAAGTGAGTCATGCAGTAATTTCTTTAAAAAGCATTACGAAAAGTTCAAGAGTTTGGTTAAGATAACTGTTACCTTGCCAGATTGCCAGTTACATTACACTTGCTTCAGAGATTTATGTTGTGCTTATAACGGCCGAAAAATAGTATTTTTATAAATATGTACTTTGCTTACTTATTGACTAAATTGTTACACAAATTACAAACAAAACTCTAGAACTATTAAAAATAAACTTTCATATACCTGTGGATTTCCCCAATATGGAACTACTTTGAATTCCGGCACGAAACGTGCCACTTCTTGTTGCCAATTATGAAGTGTCGAAGCCGGTGATATGATTAAAAACGGACCCCATACAGCTGGAATAAAAGATGAAGTCATGAAAGGACAAGAATAATGTTTTAACAAGTTTTAAGGTTCACACTGACATTCATAGATCGATTTCCCTGAAGTTCTATGACTAAATAATTCTCCCTGACTCACGACACTATCATTTATGGTGAGGGTTAGGGGGAAAAAAAAAGTCTTCATCATTCTCAAACCCGTCCAACGCTTCTATTTATTTTTATGAAAAAAATGTAACCTTATTTTCTTAATCTAAATACTTATTATGAGTACAACTTCCTGTATTTGGAATCCAATAAAACAGTACCATACAATAATTATACTCTTAACATAATATCTCGGTATCTGAAAACATTCAAACATTGAGTCTAACGTCCTACGTTTATGCACTGAGGCTAAGGGAGACGGTGAGATTAGATAGATGATAATGGTTGAATGACAGAGGAAACCACGCACATGAACATGCAAACACATTTAGTCTATTCTTTGATTATCTACAGGGTGACGCAAAAGTCTGGATACACTCCTATAAAAGTTGAATGGTGTGAGGGATCATAATATCGTTTGCTATGAGGTGTCTATAGGTGAGAACCCAACTTATAGGAGCTATGGAGACAGCAGCGGCCATCTTGAAATCCACCATCTTGGATTTGGGTTACGGTTTTCAAATGAGAAAGAGTTATATTGCATATGATTTTATACTGCCTTTTTCTGAGGAATACACTTGTGAAATCCGTTTTGTGATATCTTTATTTGTGTAGGAGTTATGACCTGTTAAAGTTTAAAATTGCAAGGAGGTGATAAATTTACTTTATCGTTGCAGGTGATACACAATACTACTTACACAGGAGGAACGCACTGAAATTGTGTTAATGAGTGGTGAACGAAGTACCAGAGTGATTACTGCTGACTTCAATGCTCGGCATCCTGAGAAAAATGACATTTCATATATGAGAGTTTCCAAGTTACTGGACAAATTTTGTGCAACAGGTTATGTGGCGGACAAGCCACTCAGTGGACGTCCAAGAACAGCCACCGACGAGACTGCAACAGCAATTGTGGCACCGGTTGTGAAAGTCCACATTGCAGTACGCGCGTTATCAGCAATATCCCGTGTCAAGAGTTCAATCCTGCGTGTGTTGAACACACACTAATAGCACCCGTACATGTTACAGTTGCAACACCATCTCCCGGAGGATGACCCTGATCGGCGATTACAGTTTGTAGAATGTGCTCTGGATCAGGCGACAATAATCCAAACTTCATAGACAGGTGTTGTTCAGTGACCAAGCTAACTTTTATGTGTAAGATGAGGTAAACAGAATCACCTTTACTGGTCAGATGCAAACCCATCGTGGGGATCCCTGTCTAACCCCCTTCTCTCATGTCATGTCTATAGCAACGGTCTCCGTAGAAAACATAGTGAATATATTAACCGTGTGTTAGATAAGGCGGCCACTTCACCGAAGAAAGAAAAAAATGTTTTTAGGATAGAAAGGACATGAGACGAAAATTAGACTGTGAGAAGAAAGAAAGAAAAGAAAGAGAAATAAATAGAGAGAAAAAAGATAAGATATCAAACTTATCCACATTAAAGAATAACCTAGAAAGAAAATTCACAATCCAATTCTGTAATGAAATTATTCCAATATTTTTTGACTAGTCGCTGTTTCAATGATTACTCTATCTTCTTCTGTGCTATGCAGCACTGAATATATCTAGGTCATATTTAAATGAAATAGTAATAATATCAGATATTACTTCATAAGTTCGATTGACATTTTCAGTGTATGCCTAAGCCGGGTATTGATTCTACTTTCATATATAAAAGGGAGGGCAGCTAAGATGTTAGTTTAAAACATTCACTATCGAAATACTCTGTAAAACGAACAATAAATCCACACCAATACACCAAACTGAAAATTTACGCATAAATAAAATAAAATCTTAACTACACTAATATTGTTTGTTAGGATGCATTAATCTACATTTTATACAAAATAAAAAATCCAACTGGATTTTATTTACTATCTATAATTCAACATATTCAAATTAAACGTTAAAAAAACTTTGCAAAATTAAACAAATTAATAGTTCTCAAAACAGAAATATCTACATCCACTATGGAAGTAAAGAGTGATATGCTTTCTTCAGTATTTTACATAAGATTTGTAATTTCAGATAATTTTCCAAACAGTCGATGATAATAATAATAATAATAATAATAATAATAATAATAATAATAATAATAATAATAATAATAATAATAATAATAATAATAATAATAATTTCTTATGGCTTTATTTGCCACAGCAAGTGTCCATGAAATTTTTAATAACATTGTACAAATTGAATCATTCAAAAATATAAAGAAGGTAAAACAAATATTTCGGATCTTAGTTGTCACGGAAATGTTCCATAGCATTAAATATATTGTGATTTTTCCAGATTCTTCCAGAATTATTTCAGATGTATATATAAATAAAAAAGACTGTTCCATCATGTTGTCAATATATGTCTTCGAGCAAATTATCTGTTTGTGAAGAAGACAGTGTATAGAGAAATAAAATTTAGTAAATCACAGTTCTGGTAAATTAATAATTCCTTTTGGTTAACTGTTTCACTGTATTTGGACATATTCGAAATCATGATAATTCATAACTTAGGTATCTTTTCGGTACATTATTCCTGTTTAACCAAATTATGTGCTATTTGATTTCTAAAATTTATTTTGATTCAGACATATTTGACTATCTGCACTAACCTGTCACTATTTACACTTCTAGAAAGATATGAATCAGATGTGATTTCGTGCTATAGCAGCTCCAAATAAGTGATTATGGAAACACTGTTTTATAAGGGTGAACGCACTAAATTAATACCAGTTAAACTTTCACTTTGGTTGTTGAAAGTATTTTGGAGTAGAATGATTGCTAAGGATTCTTCACTGGTTACGAAAAATTTTCGTAGTTCGCAGAGGTATTCTCGGCCGTACAGAAAAATCATATATAGAAATATTGAATTTACATTGAAACATTAAACATAAACGTTAATATTTTATCTTTTGTTTCGAATAATGGTTAAGAACTTGGATCAACGCTGCAGTTCCAGGAAATGGTGTCAGTACACTCACCGCAGACTAAGGGAGACGGCGCAGAAAATTGAAATTGATGTACAAAAATAAGCAATTTACAAAAGATTTTGTTATTTAATACCCAGGAGTCTTAAACATCAGTATTACGGTATGAAACAAAATTTCGGATAACTACATTCACTTACAGATATTGCAGTACAGTCGCGGTCTAGCAAAAGAATATACCAAATTAATTACAAAGATATTAAAGTAAATATTTGAATTCGTAATAACGGAAGTTTGTATATACGGACAATAGTATTATCGTGAAAACATCAATCACTGAAATCAAAATAATACAAAACTTCAGCAAATCTTCAACCAAAATTTTAATCAATAAACTAGTTCCTTTTTAACCCATCGAGATATTTTACACAATGAAAATACTGTTAATTGCATACGCATGTGCTTAATATTCCTGTTTATTTGTGATTAGCTAGGCCTAGCTAATGTTAATTACACCATTCTGCAATGACTGGCAGAGATATAGTCGACCAACCATTGTGAATATCGGATTACAGGTATATCTAGTGGAGAATAATTTCTGTGTATGGAAAACGACTCTAAGACCACGAACTTATTTCGGAACTAAAATCCCCAGAACACCAGTTATAAGCTCTTTAAATGAAAATATTTATAAAAAAATTAAAATAAAATGCAAATTGTTGCATATCAATGAATTATATATATATATATATATATATATATATATGGTGTAAACTTAATTTCTGACCCACCTAGAAATTTTATGAAATGCATGAATAAGTAAGAATACAATGAAGAAACGTTGCACATCTGATTTATTTGAAAAGAAAAATGTCCAATTTATCAGTACTGTCTCCCTGACGTTGCAAGCATTGTAAGATCTTAGTTCGGAAACTCTCCACTAGGTTGTGACATTCCTCTTGTGTGATGATGAACCACTTCTTTTAGGCGTTGAATCAAAGTTTCTCTGTTTCGAGGCCTTGGTTTCTGAAATACGCTATCCTGCAGTCGAGACCATAAGTGCTCAATAACATTAAGGTCAGGATTATTACCTGGCCAGTCATTCCACGCTCCGGGGAACTCCTTGGCGATCACATTCATCGTTGCCTTTGCAGTGTGACATTTGGCTCCATCCTGCATCAAAATCGCGTACTGCTGAACAGAAAACATGATGGGATTAATAAGACACGCTCGGTAAACTGGAAGTATTTCATTTCGGTAGTTCAATCGTCTTTTCTTTCTCAACAACAATAAGTTCCGTTTTCTCATACTTGAAATTCCTCCTGCCACCATAACCTTTAGGCTGAACTTAGGCCTCCCTATAGGAGGAATCGTTTCAGGAGACTATGTTCGAACCCGATGATTTTGCCGGTTCGGTACAGGAAAGAGCTCCACCAGACTCTCATCGGTAAATAGCACGTGAGAACGTTTCATCCGTCCCTCACGAGAGTCATCAGCAAAGCCTTCATCTTGCAGTCTCTTAAAAAAAGTTGTAGTGGTCGGATATGTTTTTCTGCGAAAGCAGTGGTTTTCTAGGCTGCACATGACATTTTCTTCCCCAGTCGGTAGTCTAAAAGATATTCAGAGATTGCTATGTGACTAATCTTCTTTCCCTGAGGTTGATATCTTTCTGAAAAGTTCAGACTTTTAGTTACAGTTCTTGTTCCAACACCTGGTTTGTCTTTAATCCATTCCCGTATTTGCCTCTTTGTTCTTGGAGTAACTTTAGTTGGCTGCCCTGTTTTTTTGTGCATCCTTAACATCCCCTTCATTCTTTCGCACCAACTTCCTTACAGTATTTCAGCTAATTCTCAGTTTCTTAGTTATGCTTCGGATAATTTCACGACCAGTAATAAGCACTTGAATTTAATGGCAAAGCATTTCTCTATCTGTTCGCATTGTACTGTATTGCACGTTGTACACTTGCACTTAAAAATATGAGTTTACACTTTAAAAAGTACTTCACTTATTTTTTTTTTTTTAAAAAAGAGTACATTTTAAATACACACGTATGTGGTTTCAAAATCCGTGCAAATTTACCCAATAAATTCACATTAACACAAGATCAATCTGATTTCTTTTTTGTGTAAACTTAATTTCCGACCCGTTGGAGTAATTTTCCGGCAGGTGACGACAAACAAATGCTCACAATTTTACATTGGTTGAAGCAGTATCGCTGGAAATTTTACAGTTTACACTAAATACTGCCAAAGGCAACAATGTGATGATTTGTCCGATAATGAACAGTATTACTTACAAAATAGACCTCGTTATGCGTAGTATATGTAAACAAGACAGGTTCGTGATAACAACATACCTAGATAAACACACCAAACGGAAGTGACGTAGATATGAAAAATTTCTCGGTCAAAACTAACCTATGAAAGAGTTGTAATTAAGATATGGAAGTTTATAGAGGTCAGTTTGATGATCTGTAATTAAGATATGGAAGTGTGTAACGCGAAAAATCAAGTAACTTAAAAGCAGGGTTGGCTGGTTTAAACCAAGGTGGTTTAAACCATGGTTTAAACCAAGGTTTAAACCAGCTGGTTTTTTCAAAAAAACCAACTGGTTTAAACCAAAAAACAAAAAATGTTCGTAAAAGTGTAAGTGTTTGTAAAATCTTGATGAACACACATTTGTGGGTTATCACGTTTCACTCCCGTATATTATTCGTATTATATTCAGACCTAAATTCCCCATTCATTACTCAAAAAGATTATACTACAAAAGCAACGTTTTTTTTAATAAGTTTATAAACGTTTATTTTGTGATTTTTTTGTAGTTATTATTGTTATGTAATTGCAATCGAAGAAAAATTCTAAATATTGTTTCGTTTCAATGTTTACTATTGATAAAATACATCGAAAATGCCGTACTTTTTGTGTGTGTGGGGGTGGGGGGTGGGGGGGTCATACAGACCTCACGAGAGGCATTTAGTGAAATAAGTATCTTTGGTATCTATTTATGTATAAATGAGTCTGAGCCAAAGTGGACTCAAATAATTCGTATCTTTATTCACTTTTCTTATTGATATGCAGATTAAGTCGGTGTATTTCTTTAATTTGGACCAATAAAAGTCGTTATTAACTAACTTGAACTAAATTAGTTCTTCTGTACTCCGTAGTACTTTGAAATTGTTCATGTGTAATTCTGTGTAATGGTTTCAGTTGTGCAACTGTTTATCTTTTTGTCCTTCTGAAATGACTCTTGACAGAGATCAGTACAACGTTTTTTTTTTTTTTTTTTTTTTTTTTTTTATCAGGATTCCTTCGTGAGTGAGTCGGCAGACGTATCGCATTTGTGGCCAATTAGTCCTGGTTCCGAGTTCAAATGGAGGACAATTTCTCTCGGATGTAACTCGAGAAGCGGTTTTTATTCCGCTTTAAGCTTATGTGACCCCTTCCAGCATAACTCGGTTGTCGCATAATAACATCAAGGCGAAACAAACTTATTTCTGTCCATATATGATATGAATATATAGAGCAAATTATTTAAACCATAAAAACCTGGTTTAAACCAAAAAAACCTGGTTTAAACCAAAAAAACCGGTTTATTTGGTTTTTTTAATAAAAACCATGGTTTTTGCCAACCCTGCTTAAAAGACAGGGTGGGTCAGAAATTAAGTTTACACCCTGTATATATATTCAAAATGTCATCTGTTAAAGACGCCTTTATCATAAATAAATAAATAAAAAAAACATATCTAGGAGTATATGAACTGACGTAAAAAAATGACACAAAAATTTAGATAAAAGAAAGAAAAATTCAAAACAGCGAACATCGAATGCCTCCAAGCCGATAAAAAAAAAAGTCATATAACTTAAAATTTAACCTTTCCCCTCTTCTAATGACGCTAGCTTATTAAATTTTGAATAATTAATATCTTGGAGTCATCGTTAATCAGAGATACAAGGAAAAGAACAGAAAAAAAAAAAAAAAAAAAGGGAAACCGAACAAATTAGGGTCGTCGAAGATAACAAAAAGCGTGCAACCATTTGTTGACTTAAGTCGAAACGATTATACATCGACAAAAAACGTACGGTTCTCACAATACAAACCGATTATATTATCCTGAAACCCACTGGAAGTCTGTGACCAAGCAGAGATACGAAGGAGGACCACTACTAAGGAGTCCCCCTTCATACGTGCACCATAGTTATTTCGTACCTGCCAGACGTTTTTCTAGGACTACGATTTACATCCCAAAGCTTGTTCATCTTCGAATTTCGAAATTTCTAAATAACAAACTCCGCTACCACCAAAGTAGGTTGAAAAAAGGCAACAGAAAGAAAGAAAAAAAAATCTAAACTCCAGTTCAAGAAAACTGATTAAAAATACTATAAGCAAAAGATGGACTAAATAAATATTTTTAAATCATCGTCATTATCAATTTTTCATCCCGAGGGTCAGCAATAGATTACAATTACTATCGAATCAAGCAGAATGTCAGCGAGCTTCACTAACTAAGAGATAAATAACATGTCCGGAGAAAGAGCCTGAAATTAAATCAGATATTTAAAGTACGAATCCATCGGTGATCGGAAATAACGCTAAACTTTCTCACAGTGCGTTCACATACACATTCCCCCACACCACGACGCTGCCCTGCCCCGAAGGAACCACGACAAACGTCATGAAGTATACAAAGAGATGAAAACTTCCCCTCATACGAAAACAAAGTGAAAAGAAAGTATACACCCGAATATAAAAACAGTAAAATTAAAAAAGAAAAAGAAAAAAAAACTGAAAAGTAATGAATTGAAAAAAATTCATAGGATGTGTTAACCTGTATTACTTAGTCCTTACTAAATCTTTCCACGTTATTAGAAATGTAATATATGGTATAGTAGCATTGCTAATTAATACACGGACGTGTTTACTGAGTTTCGCGAAATATCCATATTTATTGACGTCATCAAACTCTTTGCCTTCACTTATATACCAAACTACAACTAATTTCCACTGAAACCAATTATGCGAATTAACTTTCCCGAAATTATAATCTTCGACGAAAGGTCTGGGAGACTCCGATCACATTCACACACGCACTCACTCATTTCCATCTAGTGGTCTCTTATACGTATACTCATCATTGGGCTTATTCCTATTATATTCACAATATTCATAATTACGAAGCAATATATCTATATTCTCAAGTACTCGTCAGTACTACGAAATACCAACCAAATCACGAAACAGCCTCATAGACTCAATAATCCCATACTATAATAATATTAATACGCCACTAACTATTTATATTCTAGGTTGTCATATGTACACAATACCACCGGGGTATTGTATGCATATGATGCGTTATCTAAGAAAATACTTCACGAAAATCTCCCGTTTCATTCATCTAAACTAATCCTTCTCTATGCTGACTAATCTCAAATAATCTTATTTAAGTTATCATTCCTACTACCTTCACTAAATATACCATTTCCAACTTATTCGCTTCAGGAACACCCTCACCGTCACAAACACCCACGTAAACAATAGGCCTATCTTGGCTTACGAAGGTCCTTAACATTTATTTTTTTCTTTCTATTAGCTGTTGACATCTCGTGCAATATGATCACTGAATTATTTGCTTAAATATCAGGCTTACCTATCAATAAACGAAAAATACTATCATATTCACGAATAACTCAACATACACGCACCCTGATAAACGAAATTTATAATGTCCATTTCACGAAATTATATTAAATATCATTTATATTTGCTGTCTGTAAACTGGCTCTGTTTATCAACAATAAGCTTTGGTACGACGCTAATAGCACCACTCCCAAACTACGAACAGATCATAAACTGACCAAAAATAACAACACGATTTCATTGATGCAATAATTTACTATTAAAAGTTAAGCATTTCGGAATAAAATGTAATATTTCAGTGTTCACGCCAAGCACTCTCCTATTTCACTCTGCCTCACGAAAAAAAAAAAAAAAAAAAAAAAGAAAAAAACTCCAATATACAAACAATAAGCCGGTATTAAAACTTCGAAAGCCTGGATTCCCTCACTGAATTACAGTAGTTTGTATCCCAACACAATCACTTAACTACCCTGATGTGGTCTATCGCCGTCCCCACGAGATAAAGAAACATCGCATAGCGAAAAAACACGCATGCAAACTAGTTAGAACCAGACAAAAAAAAAAAAAAAAAAAAAAAAATCGAGTTTGAAGTTTTTAGTAGCAGGAGAATAACCCGGCACTAAAGTATCAATACTGAAAATGTGACTATATCGACGAGCTAGTCATATATAAACAAAATAAATGTAAGTCAAATATAATCACTAGTGCGCATCCCAAAAAAACAATAAGAAATATGCACTACAAAACTTACACACTAAACATCCGAAAATCATCAACTAAATATTAATAACTCCGTTATGTGGTGGGATTATATGTGCGCATTAAAATTCTCACTATTGTTAAAACTGAGAGTGACCATGTTTGAATTGTTTATAGATTATGACAAAAGAAAAGGATCTAAAAGGGGAGAGAGAGTGTAGACTACGATCCTACTATTTATCCCATAATGTTCTAATAGAAAACAAAACTCACCTAGGAACTGAGGGTTCCTAGGGAGGAAAAAGATTATAGCAAATTACATTACGCCCCCTCAGCACTTACAACCTATTTAGCCTCGCATGAGTATATTGTCACACGTCACAAAAACACTACCTCCTACTATCTTGAAATTTTGAGTCAAATCAAAACTAAAATTTAATTATATTTTCCCTTTTCTATATATATATATATATATATATATATATATATATATATATATATATATATATATATATACTATTCAAGCAATCATTAATTGAATTCACCCAAAAAGTTTTCCAAGATGGCTGCTTGTTTATTCACCCAGCAAAATGTCCACTGCCAATATGAAGATTATTTACTTTTTGTTAGCCGAAAATTTCGATTCCTATTGAGTAATTTACTTACGAACTGAATGTTCAAATGATCATGATAGTTATTTGTATTTTCAAAACACTATTTATCCAAAACTTTAATATTGGGAAATTGTCACAACAATTTTGTTGCACATCCTCACTCAAAACCGGCAGCAGTAGAAAGACGCTTCCTTATCTCATCCTCCCGGCTCCTAGATATCTGGAAACTGTAATCTGATCCAATCATATCCGTTTTATCCACCTGTGACAGATGTGACGAGAGAAAGAAAAAGACGAAGCAGAAAAGAATCACTGCTAAAATTTTCTACTGGTTATTTCAGCTAGATAACTATAAAGAATACTGTAAATGATAAACTTTATAAACTTTACTATAATCCCAAAGAAAGAAAAATTGATGCTACAGGCCTTTTACGTTTACTGATTAACTAAGCATTCTGTTTCTCGGCAAAGTGCGGATGTTTAAATGAAATAAAATTCACAGAACGTTTTAAAACATTTTATTTTCAGTTCATAACGTATTTAATCGTAATTAAATATTATTTAGGATTATGGACATTTACGGATTGTACGGACCACTGGAATGAGAATTACGCCTGAACTCAATTCCGGCCGACAGAACCCGGTTTCATCGAAAACAGTGCGGCGGGAACTTCATAAAATGAAAATTCATGGCAGGACCGCTATCGCCAAACCCCTGGTCACAGCAGTAAATGCGAAGAGGCGTATCCAGTGGTGCAAAGACCACAAGGCGTGGACTCATGAGCAGTGGAAACACGAAATGTGGTCCGATGAATCGACCTTCACCTTGTTTCCAACAACCGGTCGTGTTTACGTATGGAGAACACCGTCGCAGGCCTATGATACAGACTGTCTGCTCCCAACAGTAAAGCATGGGGGTGGTTCTGTTACAGTATGGGCAGTGATATCGTGGTTTTCTGCAGGTCCCATCATAGCCCTGCATTGAATGATGAATGCTAAGGCGTATGAGGCCATTTTGGGGAACCAGGTTCTACCCATGGCCCAAATATTGTTCCCTGATGGTGATGGCATCTACAAAGATGATTTGGAACCCTGTCACGCTGCAAAAACGGTGAAATCACGGTTTGAGGAGCATGACCAGAAGATTTCACACCTCCCCTGGGTCCCACAATCACCAGATCTGAACATCATTGAGCCAATGTGGTTTGAGTTAGAAAGGAGTGTTCGGTCTCATTACCCTCTACCAGCATCCCTTAAGGAACTGGAGCATGTTTTGGAGGGAAAATGGCACAAAATTCCACACACCACGATTCAGGAGCTGTATACGTCCATTCCACATCGGATCCAAGCTGTTTTGGACGCAAAAGGAAGCCCCACACAATACTAGGTACGATTTTCACACTTTTGCAAACGTTTTAGATTTTTTTGTCTAACCCCTGTATGTATCATATAGATGTAACATGTCAGCATTCTACATTAATTACAACTGGACCAGGGAAATCTTCAATGAACGCCCCACATACGTTTGCAATTATTTTCTGAATTGTCCCGAAAGAAAGAAATAAAAGGTGAAAACTTCCTGTCTACACTCGGGATATAGACTTCCTCTGTTGAAAAATATGAAATGAAATCTTTCAGTTTAACGCCCCACGATTATGCCCTTTAGGGTAAGGGAGACAATGATTAAGGCAAGTGATGATGGAAAAATTGGTGGAATGAGACTGGACTACCTCGAGAAAACCCACGAACATAATGTTGCCCATCACAACCTTTCTTGGCCGCGAATAGAACCAAGGATCCCATGCACCAGAGGTAGGCGCTCTACCACTGAGGATACGTGCCCTCTTCCTCTGAAAAGCAACTTATTGAGCTATCTTGTGATTCGAAGCTCACAATGCTGTTTCCTTCGGCTGCTTATTCTGATATTTCCTAAAGGGTTGTAACACATCTATTGCCATTTACCACTACATATCTGTGCGAGACATGTTTAATCTCATGAAAAACAAACACAGAAACACACTTACCATAGACTTAGATCTATATTTGAAATTATTAAGTTTTGATCTTCACGCACAAAAGTTGACATCTAAAACACAGAATCAGCTGTTAGATGAGTATTGAATTCATGCATAACTAGTATGATCGTATTTTTCCAAATATTTCTATTTACAAATAGTAGTTTTTTGTTTGTTTGTTTTTGAGTTTAACGTCCCGTTCAGCAGCGAGGGGACGTTATTTTTTTTGAAAAAGATAAAGATAACATACATACATACACAACGGTAATAAAAATACTCTAAGGAAATCTGCTCCGTCACTTTCAACTGTTGTCAACTGGACACTTTAAACGCGGTTGTGAAATCATGACAAGTGGGCGATCAAAATCTGTCACTACACCAGATACTGGAAAAGTGCACAATATGACACTCTAGGATCGCCAATTGAAGGTGACTGATATTGCAACTCTAAATACTTCACATTTTGAGCAAAGAATTATCCATGAAGAAACTGTCACCTAGATGAATCTCCACCTTACAACATTGCATACAGTGGCTTTTATTTTCTTTTATTTATTTTGAATGCAACTCTTTTTCATTTATTACCTTCAACCTGGTAAAATCAGCAACGTTATGTACTATACAAAGATTTTGGATCGATTAAAAAAAATAATAATAATTTATGAAGAAAAAACTCATATTGCAACATGATTATGCTCGCCCGGACATGGGCGTCATTGTAATGATCAAAATTAATACGCTGAGAATTATTTCATGTGATATCTGTCTTATCTACCAGATCTGACTCGTTCAAACTTCTATCTCTTCCCGAAGCTGAAAAACACACTTTGTTGGGCTTAGATTTGGTTCAGATGAAGACCTTAACATCAATTGAAGAGTATCTTGAAGGCATGGAGAAACCTAGCTTCTCCAATATCGTAACTATTTTAGAACATAGTTGGATCAAATGTCAAGGCAGACTATGCTGAAAAATAAACACAACTTTCTGGAGGTAAATCTGTATTTTGTGCTCATTTCGAGTTCTCTTCAAATAATTCTCGTATTTATTTCCCAAATAATGCTCTTCCAAAAAATATTTATATTAGTAGGTTCTTCCAATTAGATATAAACATAATTTGAACTACGAATTCATTATGCTTACCGTATCTTTCAGCTATATGAGCAAGGAATGCAATAGACTGAACAGTTTTACCCAAGCCCATTTCATCTGCTAGTATTCCATTTATACCCTACAAGAGAAGGAACAATATGCATTAAATTATCGAAACATTTCAAAACTGAACATTTCATGAAATCTTCATTTGAATCTTTCGAACTGAAATGGAATCTCTAGTTTTACGACCCACGTTTATGCGTTGATGCCAAAGGTAACGAATAATCAATGAAAGTGAATGATTATGAATTGGTGGAATGAGAATGTGGAAGGAAATGGGGAAAACCCAAGAATACTGTTTTACACAAACTCACATGGCCTGGGATCGAACCAGGGACGACTTGAAACAGAGGTTAGCGCTCTACCATGAGTCCTCGTATTTGAATCTTTTGTCTTTTTTCAGCTGAAGGTTGGTTGATCTACAGGAAATGCTTCGTCCTGTTGTAACTTCTTTCGACTTCATTCTTATTTATTTTATTATTATTATTATTATTTTGTATAATACGAAGTGTTGACTTACACACACACTCAAAAAAAAGCGACATATGAAAGCATAAACTGACCAAATAATCAATAAAATATTCTGAGGCCAGTTGCTCAATGGTAGAATGCCTACCTCTGTTGCGTGGAATCCCTAATTCGATCCCATCTCGCGCCAAGTGGGTTTTGTGATCGACAAATACCATATGTGTGGGTTCTCCCATTTACTTCCACTTTCTTCATTCCATAAGTTTTTTCATTATCATCATCGTCTCATTTAGCCTCGGAGAATAACCATTCAATTGTTAAGCAAACCACCAAATAAACGGAAGGAAAACACTAAAAGCGACATAGGTCTGTAAACCGACATAGAGCCGTTTCTGGGCTTGAACACGCTACGCTCTGACGGAGACATTATTAGTAGTTTCTACTCTCACCCCTAGGCAGAGCAAATGCAGTTTAAACCAGTTGTGAGGGTGGATTAGTGTGTAAGGAGCATTGTTTTGTTTTTCGTTGTGGTAAAATTTCTGTTGATAATTCGTCACCATCAGAAAACGAGAATTATTTAGGGGTAGGTGATTTACTCATTACATACTTTTATTCTTTAAGTTATTAAGTTTGTAAATCTCTGTGGTTATTGTGCCAACTGATATTCTTTGGTGGTGAAACATGTACAAACACGTAGAAGTAGTGTTCTATAAACCGACATACTCTTATCTGGCATACCTCCAGTTCCAGGGAAACGGAGATGATGTCAAGCAGAAGTAAAGGTACTCAAGCGGAAGTAATAACCTCATCACTGTATAAAAAAGAACTAGTACCTACGATGGAAAAGAAGGTGCAGAGAGAAAGTAAACGGAACACAGGTAGATAAGAAGACTCAAAAGGAAATGCAAGTAGGACTAAGTCCCAATCTATGTCCAGATCAAGGAAGACGCTACGGTATTAACAAGCAGATAATGACTCATCATCAGATAAAGGTTTAGTGTCCTGTACCAGAGAGTAATGATGCATTCTTTTTTTCTTTCTTTCTTCGAAAGACACCAGAGGAGAAGGATGGGTTCAGTGTGTATCCTGTGAGGACTGGGCACACACAAAATATGCCAGTGTAGAAGGGGACATTTACATCTGCGATTATTGTCATTGATTTAGACTTAATGTCAATTCCTAGCAATATTCCCTCTTAATGTTTACTTAACTTACAAAATACCTATTTGGTCTAGGAATTAATTCGTGCGGTTGGTACGCACACATTGAAGCTGTAGTACAAACACAAAATACATAAATACCTTAAGAAAAATATTGTCCATCGCTAGCCACCACTTTCGTCCATCTGTCAGGCAATGTACGGATTCCGTGGCGAAAGAAGTCCTCATCCTTGGAAGCGATCCAGTCAGAGACCCATGTTTCGATATCTTCTGAAGAAGTAAACCGCTGTCCAATCAAATCGTTGTTCATGCAATCGAACAAGTAGTAGTCCGAAGGAGCAACGTCTGGTGAATACGGCGGGTGGAATAAAACTTCCCATCCGACATTTTCTAAATAGGTTTTGACCGGTTTTGCGACATGTGGGCGAGCGTTATCATGTTGAACAATAAGTTTATCATGTCTGTTCTCCCATTCTGGTCGTGTTCTGGCCAGAGCTTGCTTCAAACGCATTAATTGTCGTCAATAACGTTCTCCATTCATAGTTTCACCCGGTTGCAGCAGCTCATAGTACACCACACCTTTCATATCCCACCATATGCACAGCATAACCTTTGCACAGTGAATATCTCGTTTTGGTTGTGATGGACCTGGTTCACCTGGTTTCACCCAGGCCTTTTTTCGTTTAGGGTTCTCGTAATGGATCCACTTCTCATCACCCGTAATAATTCGATGCAGAAACCCCTTTCTGCTCTGTCGTTGAAGCAGCAATTCGCAAATGGTTTTTCGTCTTTCAACGTCTCTGTCTTTCAATTCATGTGGAACCCAATGTGACATCTTTTGAATCATTCCCATGGCTTTCAAGCGTTTGGAGACTGTTGTTTGATCAACGCCTAATGCTGCTGCAAGTTGTTCCTGCGTTTGACACGAATCCTGCTCGAGCAATGCTGTCAATTCTTCGTCTTGAAATTTTTTTGGCTGTCCAGCTCGCTCTTGGTCTGCCAAGCCGAAATCACCACTTCTAAACCGTGCAAACCACTTCTGACACGTTCGCTCAGCTAGAGCATGGTCACCATACACTTCCACCAAAATACGATGACTTTCAGTCGCACTTTTCTGCATGTTAAAGTAATGCAGCAGGACACCCCGCAAAAACACTTTATCAGGCACAAATTGCGCCATGTTCACTTAACTACAAACTGGTGTTGTTGACGCTTTAATCCACTGCCCTATACTACGAACGATACGCGATGACAGGGGTTTGCAACACATGTGTGGATACACGGAACTGTGGGACGCTCCGTTCGTTGCGCCATCTCTTGTCCACCCGCACGAATTAATTCCTAGACCAAATATAAATGTGTAGACTATTTAGAACTGTGAATTGTGTCTAATACCACGATAAGACTATTTCTATCAGCACTTATTTCTACTTTTAGAAAGCAAATTATGGTGCAGATCTAATAGTATCTTTCAAGTTAACCTACTATTGTGCGTAACAGAATTTGTACAAGGATATCAAAATACAAATTTAAAAAGATGTTGTAATCAACTTATTTGTGCATTATTTTTGGTGTACCCAGCTCAGACAATTTAATTTGTTTTTATTTTAAAAGGCTGCTACATTTAAACAAACAGTGTATCTAAGCGCTGTGCATTCTCGCACGGAATAGCAGCATCCAGCAAACGAAGCAGCTAGCGGCCTTGGCAACCAATGGCAGCCAATCACAGCCCTACCTGTGATTACATCATTTTGGTAGGTGGGACTCGCATGAACCGCGAGAACACGAAAGAAATTGTGTGACGTGGCATTCATTGGGCGCCAGAACCGGAACCATGATAGGAAGCATTTCACACTCACTGCGATAAAAATTTGGCAAGAAACATAAAAAATCAATATATCCGTTTATCATTTTATATATGTAGAGCATCGATACATGTTATTGTCAAAATACTACCTTGTATTTTCGAAGGAATGTAAGTATAGTGCTAATATTAAATATAACTTCCAAATTTGTGCGTATCATTGACGTTACTGCGATCTACAGTTAGTCGTCACATGTGTTTTCCCTTTGTTATGCATGGTGCAATATATTGGTATAATTGAATTTTTGGAGTGTTTAGTTGGTTTTCAGGTTGAACAATCCTGAAATTTTATCCTAATCGTAAGTTTAATGTTGTTTGTTGAATTTTCGCCTATGTATGGTTAGCGGTGAAAGGAGCTATTGCTTTGTGATAACTTGTTTCGTCGTTAACGCTCGGGTGAAAGGTTCGATTAATGGCTATCTATTATAATGTTTGCTCTACTTGGATTACCATCCTAAGGAGTAAACATCACAATGTCTTTTTTTCATTCTGTAAAATAATTTCCTGAAGGTATGTCGGTTTTGAGGCCTGGTTTCTAAAAACATGATTTCGTAGACAATTGAACAAATCGTCATAATTGTGGCAATATATGGTAATTTCTAAATCTTGTTGTTGGATGAGTAGTATTGCTGGTTTAAGGAAATATATTTACTTCATAATTCCGGTCCTTCAGTTCAGCTTTACGAGCCAAAAACAAATGGTATGTCGGTTTGGTGCTTTTCCTCTAAACAAATAAAAGAAGTAAGAAGAATATTTATATCAAGGATATCATACGATTTGTCACTTTTAGTTTTATTTCCATGATAACTATACGAAGACCTGCACTGAAGAATTGTTCCTCTAGAAAGTATATTTTACGTGAAAAGGAGAAAGGCAAAATAATAGTCAGACGCTTCAATAAAGATATGTAGAATTTCCACTGTTAATGAAATTAAATCCGTTTCCGAATTTTGGAAGCATTAAAAATGCGATACCAAGTTATGACAATGTTTCAGCCTGTCCTAGTTTTCATATCATTCTTGTTTGCTGAAGTCAACATCGAAGAAATTTTTCACTGTCCTCAGATTTGTTAAACTTGAGTACATCGAAAACAGAGAGTGAAATACTGCACTTATAAACTGGAATTATCATGAAGGCAAATGTGTCAGAAAATAAATTGATTCCTTTTTCATCAAAAGAAGTGCTCCTGTTTGAGAACTACACCTCGTACATTATAATTCTCACCGGACATTCTCTGCTACAACCTATCTTTGTGAAGCAGCCTTCTCTCAAATGTAAATCATCACGTCGAAATATGGAAAATGCCTGACATGAATATTTAAAAACCTGCCTTCGTCTGTGCTTGTCTGGCTACAAACCATCTGTTTTCCTAAGAAATGCAGTGCTATCTTTCAATAAAAGGTTATTGACAAAATAGATACATTTTTAAATTTTTTTTTTCTGTATATGTTGTTATGTATATTGTTAATGGTGTGAACTAATACTAGGCCACAGTATGAACAAATGAGTTGTTATCGGTCGTCGAAGATTTTCAGTCTTTGGTATCGCTGAATCAGAATATCTCGCCAACCCTATCCTAACACTTCAACAGTTTTATTAATTATGATACAATAAACTTTCACACACATTATTATTGTGTTGACATCTAAGGGAATTCTAAGTTTTCCTTCTTATTTCAATAAAATGGAAAGAAGGAACACATACAAAATCAAATAAATAATAAAATAAATAATAACATAAAAGATAATAAAACAATTTTGAAAAACCAAGTTCTGCACGAAAAATACGATTATATCTTTTAAAAACCTCAGGATAAAATAATATTACGAAGTTAATAAAATTTTTACCTGATCGTAGAGATTGGCAAGCCAATTCATTCCTTTTAACTGATAATGCTTCAAATTTCCATGGAATATGCTTGGCTGCGGGTGTTCTTCATTGGCACTAATACTAGTTTGAGTTAGCTTGAAATCACCTGCTAACTCTTGAGCAACTTCACTGTCGAACTTTTTCGTCTTTGCCTGATCGGCTTGAAAAGCATCTCTCACGTTCTTTTTGGCTTTCTGTTTCATTGCTTCGCTACAAAATAAAATATAGTTAATTTAATGCATCAGTCTAAGGTACTTACTAACTTAAGAGAGTATGCTCAAATTTGAATACACTTATTTGCATAAATATTAAATGTCTTTTACTCCTTGAGATTAAAAATAAATAAATAAATAAATCATATATATGTGAGGTGTTCCGTGTAGTAGGGGCAAACTCAATGAAGATTTTTTTCCTGAAACAGCGTTCACTAAAATTCTGGTATTGATGTCCCTGAGTTTCCGTAACTTAAGTAAATTTTTCCAGCCTCCAACACCGCGAACATTATCATTAATGGTTACGCTAAAAAAATATTATTCGCCTCCAACATCTCCACAGCTGTCCAACGCTCTCCTTTTTATTTTTTTAATACAGTTATAAGCTTATTTTCTTAAAGCATACTAATACCAAACAATAATATAGGCTAATGATAATCTTATTATTTTGGCATCCTGAATACATTTATAAACAAGTAAATGTATGTAATAATTTAGTTAACTCTTTGATTACCTACAACTAACACACCTAATCTAACTTTTTTCCCCTATAGGATTTGATTCTTTTTGTTTCATGGTTTGAAGTTAAGCCACTCACAAGCTCCTCGGTGTTTCTCGGCCTCTTTATTTCTAAACATAATTATCTTTTTTCGTTACTTTTTTAAAATAATGTTTTAGTTCTTTGAGGTATTCTTATTTTCTGTAAGCAGCAAAACCTTATCCTTCTGTGAAAAATAGCACATTTCCCCGACTTTAGCATTCAGTGTGAACCTTATGAAAGCGCACTTTGAATGGTCAAAATAATATGCATTTTATATATATATATATATATATATATATATATATATAAGAAAATTATTATAGTATTTTAACTCAGTGTATTTGGAGTTTATTATATGTCGTTATATGTCGATTAATTTCGATGTCTACATTTGTCTATGAAGTCTAAACCAGGTTGCTTGATTCTTATGTATTTTATAAGTTTACGCATTATTAGTTGTGTAATTCTCAGGAAATTTAATTAGTTAATTTTCATGTTTGGACAAATTTGAAATTTTAACGCTTTTGGCATAAGTTTTAAATTCTTGGAAGAAAGTGGAAAATTAAAAATAAGTATAAATCAAGCAATTTAGTTCAATCTCTTTATAGGTCCTGTGGACCGGAGAGACGAATATAGACATCGAAATTAATTGTCATACAATTGAACTCCAAATACGCTAAGGTAAAATACTATAATTTTCTCATATACCTCAAATGTAATTTCCGAACTTTCAGATTGCACGTAAATTTTATTGAGTTCACCCTTACTACCCAGAATGCTTCATATGATAATAGTATTGTTAATATTGAGAAATACAAATTCACAAGAAGCATGAGACCAAGAATAAAATACACGCGAAAGGCAGTTATATTAAAATTTTCTATTAAAAAAAATAAATAAATAAACAAATAAAAAAACGAATATGGTGTTTGCTCACTACAAAGCTCATTCAGTTCGACCAGGGTTCACGAATCCGATACTCAACTACTGTCACCACGCACTATTAATTGTAATTAAACAACAAAATCGTCTGATAATATATTCAAGACAAAGAAGTTCAAGCTTCTCTCTAAAGTTTTGACCTAAAAACTTACTGATTACACGTGCTAGCAAGCAATCACTTTAATAGACCATTATTTTCTTTATCAAGATTGCTGTAAATTTTCCAAAAACTGCTCTTTTCTCTGGTCTAAGGGATAGCACGTGTGCTTTTCATGCATTGGGTCTCGAGTTCGATTACCAGTGGGAGAACATCGAACCCGCACAATAATGGTTCAGATCTCATTTTAGATTTTGTCCAATATAGCCGCGCTGCTAAGAAGGGACGTAAATTCAAATTAATCAATAAAGTTATCTAAGTCTCCAATTCCCGTGCACTTAAAATACCAAGGCAATTTAAGATCGGTAACAAATTAGTTTGACGTAATTTTATAGTGAAACCACTAATCGTGCTTATCTTCAAGAAACGAATAACGAAATAACTGCTAATTTATTAGTTTGCTCTGCAAATGGCAATATGAAACTGTCTATTTTCCTACCAAATTAATAAATATGTGGTTAACTATATGCTAGTCTCCTATTATAAATTTAAAATGATTTTAAGAGAAAATGAAGAATTCTTTTCTTAAATTGCTACGTTTGGTAATTTATTTAACTTCTCACATAAAGAGTATATCATCATTGAACTTTCCCAAAACTTATAATACTTAATTTACTTCAAAATGGCACAAGTTTCAACACTTCAACGAATATTAGGTGATAAATGTTACGATAATTACTTGGAAAAAAACTACGCGTAAGTGGTGTTATCATGCTCTTCCTTCAATATATAAGTAAACCTTACCTATCGTAGTCATCTACTGCAGCCAATCGTGGAGGAATTTCCTCATCCAACTGACTTAAAATTCGCAATTGGTCTTCATGGGACGCACTACCTAATTTCCGGGACATAAAATGAGCATATAACTCAGTCTGCGTAATAAGGAAATTCAACTTCCTTTGCTGGCGTTTGGCCTAGAAATAAATAAATGTACAGTAGTAATGTGATAACATCAAATATACACAGGTGAAGAGTAAGTATAGGAGCACAATACTAATGTATCATGCTAAAATTGCAGTGACTCAAATTTACTACCTTGGTGTTTTTGTTTTAACCTTTAATGCTTCTTTATTTTAATGATGTGTACTTTAATCGTTTTTCTTTCTTCCCTCAGAGAAAAATCATGACAAGATGCCAAATATGTTCGATGGTGAGTCCTGCTTGATAGCAAATTTCTCAGCTTTCACGAAACTGGCTTGCTACACAGAAATACTGTTATTAAATAGTTATCCTCATTCTGTAATGTACAATATATTATAACGCAAAACAAATTTAAATCAAGTATGAAAATGACTATTTACCTTCCTGGGTTTAGTTTATTTTGGCACAGTGAATTAATAACAGAAATCCCTGCCACCCTAAATTCTATTTTCTTACCTTTAATGAATAATCCATAATTTTCCAGACATTAACTTATCCAAAGTATTAATTCATATTATATTTTTTATTAAACTACTAGAAAGAGTTCATACACACACTGGTTCTGAAAGAAATGTCCAATTTCTTTTCTTCGTCTCATCCTAAACTTGAAGAGGAGAACGACAAAATATGTAAAACAAATTTCTTGTCTTGCTTGAATTCACGTTTTGTACTTTTGTTTGATTAAATTGTGAATTTTGTAATTGTATTAACTATCTTGTACAAAGTCTTCGAGAAAGAATAGTGTTTTTTTCGTGAGGATGATATACAGAAGTGATAGCACTTGGGTGGTTGAATGATACACCGTTGGTAACTCGTCATGAACGACTTTGTTGTCATATCATGAATGGCTTGCACGGATAACAGGTATCTTATATTAATTCTACATTCTAAATGCGGTGATTTTGCGAAACGAGTAAAAATGAAACCAGAAAACAAATTTTATCATGTTTATGTCAAAACAATCACAAGGATCAATAAATTTGCCCTCCTATGTGATGTCAAGTAAGATTACATACTGAACTATATATAATGGCTAATCCAGATATGAAAACATGGACGGTTTTGATATTGTATTCACCAGACTGTCACGACGCCACCATTGGTTGTGCTTTCTGGGTCAGTATCGTTAAGAATAGCTCTACAACATGTTTTTATTGTAGAAGATTACTGCGCTAAAGATATTATTTCTTAACTCTCTATGCTAGTTTTAAATAAACTTTTTGTATTTTTTACGCGATGATACATGCCTTATCCACGTCAATGCGAATGAATGAGGTGTCTTGTTTATAGTACCATGGTATTCACTTTGATATTTGTGGACATCATATGAATCACAATTTATAATACCAAGTACAAGCCAATATTGCAACCACCATAAATTCTTCCGGGAAACTATCCCTGCAATGGTAGGGAACGTCGGTACGTGCATTTTTTGCATTCACACTTGGGTACGTAATGGTACTAATTTTCCCACTCGTCCTTCTAGATGGTTTACTGGTTACCGCAAATGCCTTCAGTGCACGAGTTTCAGGATTTGATTCCCAGTGGAAGACCATCGAACGCATTACAGTGCTTCAGATGCCCATTGTAGGTCTCTTATATAGCCTCGTTGCAAACAAAAGGCGTAAATAGACTTAACGGCTGCACTTCACAATCACAGTGAATTACTCTTAGTCAATTTCCTTCCGCTGGTACATTTTCCTTGTCAATCAACAGACACATTTTGCACAGCAACGAATTCATCTCTGAGATCCTAATATTGGATAATTAATTACTGCGTTGCATGTATGTATGTGTGTTGGGGGGAGAGAGTCACGACGGCATCTTACATGTATTTGCATCTGTGTACCCATTGCCCTAACATATTTTTAAAAAATCACCGATAACTGTGTATTATATACATTTTCAATGCTGTTTATGAGTTTTTGAGCTGCATCAGTGGTAAACGAACTTCACTTACGAAATCCTGTTAGAAGACGATACAGCCTAACTTCCTGATTACATGGATGTGCGTCTGAGCAGATGCAATTAAAAACGTACTTATTTCAGTCAATCTTCTGGTGGTAAATGTACTAGTGCAAAGAAATATTTTATTACAAGAGGCAAAAAGTAGCTCTTAATTCAAAACTGGTTATATTAATCTCTCAATACACACATGAATAATATCTTTTCTGAATAAGATTACAGAACTTAATTAATTTTCTACACAATAAGAATAAATTATTAGCAATAATCATACCTCCATCAACTCTACGTCAAGTTTTCTCTGTTCTTCTGCTTCCTTCTCCAATCGACGCCTAGTTTCTCTCTCAACTCGATCATATCTTTTCCAGTATGCTTGCATTTCACGTGTTAATCGCTTAGCGCGCCATATTGTTTCTTTCATGTTCTTCTGAGACTGAAATAAACGAGTACATTATGTTAATAATATTATAGACTAAATTCAGAAATACAAAAATATGAATGTAATTTTGGGCCTTTACGGCATAAGAGAGATGTTCTTCTACCAATACAGGCAGAACTTACTGGAATTAAGTTTCCTACAAAAGTGAGAGAAAATTAACAGCGATGACTAATATAAGAGGAATTCAATCTACTAGAAAATTTTGCTTTCAAATTAGTTGTCTTTTTCCGTAAACAGCTTCTGATGAGCGATGATTCTATACTTGTGTATCACATTGGTACAGACAAGGACAAACGAAAATTATGTACTTCAAATGCAGATTATATTTGAAACATGCTATTTACTTTTGTTGATGACCATATAACCTACGTTTCCCTAAATAAATTACATACTCTTTACAAAATATCGTCCGTCCCTGAGCTAATGAAAAAATACATTTATATTTAATATGGGGTATGTACTATTGCTTCAGAATATGCCAAAATATTAAAATAAAATTTGATTTACCGATTTTACTCAGTACTATATTTTAATACACAGGTTTACGAGAAAAGTCTTTCTTAAGGAAACAAACCAGTCTTTCTTGAATTCAAATTCATCTAAGAATCAAAGAATAAATGGTTTCGAAGGAAAATAAGTGGCGAGTTTTCTTCTTGGACATGGTATACCTAGTAAAAACAGATTAATAATTTAAAATTTAACTCGGTCCTAAAAACTCAATACAATTGAAGTATTTTAAAACTTAGTTTCTACTTTATGATAACATCCAGCTCTTTAAGAATGCAAAATGATACTGAACTCTGAAAACTTACTCTTTAACTTTCTTCCGAATAGATTTCAAAGGTACGCACGAAGTACTTCACTTCCGAAGAAAATATTCATGCATTAACAAAACAGCATTGAAATTAAGGAAATATGCTTATGAAACTATTAGGCTCACTTTCTAAAAAATAATGGCCAACAGTAGTAATGTCAATTAGCCATTCTTAAGAAACTAATTCTGAATGTACGCTTATTAATTAAAAAAAGTACGTTGCAAAAAAGCACCTTCAAATATGAACACATTTACGTTTCAGTATTGTCCTGTATGTTTTAAATATCTGTACAGCATCCCAACATGGTTCAATCCGACTTGACCGACCAGTAAGATACGCCATTGACATCAAGTGAAACAATTACAATCCTATATTGAAAGAAACATTTCACCTGTGCTCGTGAAAATGATCTTAAAAAATATTTGTGGCTTTTTTCAAGTTTTCCATTCTTTCAAATATTAAATGATTATTTTAATGACTTCGGATTTAATTGATTAATACGAACACTATACAAACACATGATACAAAAAATCAAATAATAAATAAAACAGAAATGTCAAATGTGTAGAATCATTGTATTATTTGGTCTAGGAATTAATTCGTGCGGGTGGACAAGAGATGGCGCAACGAACGGAGCGTTCCACAGTTCCGTGTATCCACACATGTGTTGCAAACCCCTGTCATCGCGTATCGTTAGTAGTATAGGGCAGTGGATTAAAGCGTCAACAACACCAGTTTGTAGTTAAGTGATCATGGCGCAATTTGTGCCTGATGAAGTGTTTTTGCGGGGTGTCCTGCTGCATTACTTTAACATGCAGAAAAGTGCGACTGAAAGTCATCGTATTTTGGTGGAAGTGTATGGTGACCATGCTCTAGCTGAGCGAACGTGTCAGAAGTGGTTTGCACGGCTTAGAAGTGGTGATTTCGGCTTGGCAGACCAAGAGCGAGCTGGACAGCCAAAAAAATTTCAAGACGAAGAATTGACAGCATTGCTCGAGCAGGATTCGTGTCAAACGCAGGAACAACTTGCAGCAGCATTAGGCGTTGATCAAACAACAGTCTCCAAACGCTTGAAAGCCATGGGAATGATTCAAAAGATGTCACATTGGGTTCCACATGAATTGAAAGACAGAGACGTTGAAAGACGAAAAACCATTTGCGAATTGCTGCTTCAACGACAGAGCAGAAAGGGGTTTCTGCATCGAATTATTACGGGTGATGAGAAGTGGATCCATTACGAGAACCCTAAACGAAAAAAGGCCTGGGTGAAACCAGGTGAACCAGGTCCATCACAACCAAAACGAGATATTCACTGTGCAAAGGTTATGCTGTGCATATGGTGGGATATGAAAGATGTGGTGTACTATGAGCTGCTGCAACCGGGTGAAACTATGAATGGAGAACGTTATCGACGACAATTAATGCGTTTGAAGCAAGCTCTGGCCAGAACACGACCAGAATGGGAGAACAGACATGATAAACTTATTGTTCAACATGATAACGCTCGCCCACATGTCGCAAAACCGGTCAAAACCTATTTAGAAAATGTCGGATGGGAAGTTTTACCCCACCCGCCGTATTCACCAGACGTTGCTCCTTCGGACTACTACTTGTTCGATTGCATGAACAACGATTTGATTGGACAGCGGTTTACTTCTTCAGAAGATATCGAAACATGGGTCTCTGACTGGATCGCTTCCAAGGATGAGGACTTCTTTCGCCACGGAATCCATACATTGCCTGACAGATGGGCGAAAGTAGTGGCTAGCGATGGACAATATTTTTCTTAAGGTATTTATGTATTTTGTGTTTGTACTACAGCTTCAATGTGTGCGTACCAACCGCACGAATTAATTCCTAGACCAAATATTTTTTCTTTGATCTATTCATTTTCCCTCATACCTAACCTTCGTCTGACTTGGAATATCTTTTATAACTGAAGATACAGTATTAAAAGAAACTCATAATAATAATGATAGTGATATCACAAATATTAACTAGGCATTGTATTGAAGTTAACAAG
This sequence comes from Thermobia domestica, assembly GCF_964235325.1. Classification (NCBI taxonomy): domain Eukaryota; kingdom Metazoa; phylum Arthropoda; class Insecta; order Zygentoma; family Lepismatidae; genus Thermobia; species Thermobia domestica. The sequence goes on from NC_137458.1 coordinate 121,780,793, forward strand.
GATGTCAACCAACCATAAAATATTGATTAGAAACAAATCTAATAATAGTATCATTGCTTGCATGACATCTTCCAAATTCTTTGCTTTTAAAGCATCATCGATCTTCCTCCTAGATGTTGAATTAATTTGCCTTTCTCGTAATATGAAGGCGAATGATTACGTAAGGGATTAATGGAGTAAGAACGTGGAAAAAATTGGAAAACCCACGGAAAAGATCCCTACCACAAACTCGCATGGTATGGAACCGAAACAGGAGCCTCTCGCATCAGAGGTTAGCACTGTATAACTGACGCACGGAGCCTTATCAATTATAGTTAATATCGTCGTATCACAAGGTAATTCTCGATTCGATGTACACATTATTTCCATCTACACACACACACACACACACACACTGTTTTTATTTGGCTATTTCAAAAATCTGAATTGGTAAACCCACTGTCGATTCATAAATATTTGTAATAGAAGTTTGTTGGACAGTCGGTGAACCGAACTCAGGAGCTCCCAATGTGGAATATTTGGATCATATCGCATCCAGAGATCATCTAAAGAAATCAAAGAAACACAACGTAAAAGTATTCACTGATTTTGCACATCCTCAGTGTGCATACGCTGATTTGGGAAATTACATCATTGTTGAAATATCCGTTACAGAATGAGACACAGATCACATATTAATAAAATAATAATAACAATAACAATATTTGCTTTGACTTTACTCTGAAACTACCGTATTTGCGCGAATATAGGCCGCAGTAATAAATTTACGAGAAATTTCAATTAGACAGTACTTTGAAATCTCTCTCTTCCTCCCCTTCTTTAACTCTCACATAACTAAAGCTGATTTATGAACATGACCTTTATGACAGTCACTCTGAGCAGCATTCTGGATCGTCTAGTGAGAGTAAAAAACCAGACGCTGGTGACGCTGAAATGGTGGGAAGTAATTGTGCGTGATTTGGGTGGGTACAAACAAGCTGACACAGTTTTGCGAAACAAAGTTGCTTTTCTTTTTTCAATAACAGCTGCTGTACACGAATATTCCGTATATATTATATATACTGTATAACAAAGATACGTATTCCTGTTAATAAAAGTATTAAGTGTACAAGTGCTTTTCGTGCCAGTATAAGGTGTTACCGGTACCTAATGAAGATGTCAATTTTTGCGAACAAAATATGCTTTTCTGCTATTTTCTTCTTAAGTCTTTGATGGTTTACAAAAGTAACTGCAGTACCTTGTAATGGTATTAATTTCAACCCACAAGATACGTGTACGTGTTATTTTCAAATTGACGATTTATGATCTGAAGGGGAAAACCTCGATTATAGGCCGCGCCATGATTTTTCAAGCCAAAATTTAGGGCAAAAAGTGCGGCCTATATTCGCGTAAATACGGTATGTTGTACTTGATCCTTCACACCAACTATGAAATGAAATCTTTAAGGTTTACGTCCCACGGTTATGCCGGCTAGGCTAAAAGAGACGGTGATGATAAGAAATAAATGAAAACGATGGAATGAAGAAAGTGGGAGGAAACCAGGGAACCCCGAGAGAACCCACGCACACGGTATTTGTCCACCACAAAGGTCACTTGGTGCGAGCTGGGATCGAACCGGGAATTCCATGCACCAGAGGTGAACGCTCTACCATTGAGACACCGCGGCCCCTACACGCCAACTATGTTATGGGTGGGGTCACTTAGGTCATTTTACTCACCATACGTTGAACAAACCTTAAATTACCTTATACAGTAATACTTCAAGTATACACTATTATTATTAAGGTCTAAACATATACCACCTATTAACCCAATCCTACTGGTCACTGTACATTTTCGTCTGCTTTGAAACTATTCCAACTCATTCAATATTATTTTTCATAATATGCATGATACCTCCAAAGATCCCACCAGAGCAAATTCGGGGTTAATTCACGACCGAAATTATGTTACTGAATTAGTAGAATAATATACCTGCATTGCTCGTTGTCGCCAGTATTTCATACAGTATTGAGCTACTCTTTTGCAACTGGTTAACATCTCTTTATGATTATTAAGCTTGGATCTCTGCACCTAAAATAGAAAAGAAGGAAAGATATACACATATGCTAACATCGATCCTAATGAGTGTACTGTATTTTAAATACTTTTCGTTTGTTTTAAAAGTGACACTTGAGAGACGTTAAATAGAAAAATGGAATATTTATATACGTAACTGAAAACATATTTAAAAATTTATGACACCTTGAAAGTTTATTCTTGTGGTCTAAGACGGTTAGTGATAAATATCACGATTGATAATGAAATTAAAGGTAGAATAATATAACGGGAGAAAAATTAAGTCTTCTCAGAGAACTCTGCATATAGTATTTGTCTGTCACAAAACTCACAAGCCATAACTTCCGATAAACTCGTGAATGCAACTCTAGACTACTGAATTAATGTTCTTACTTTTCACACTTCTTTACAAAGACTGTAAATTAGTATTTTTGTGACAAAGTAACTGTAAAAGAAAGTGAAGACTAATATGATAAGAATACCTATTTTGGATGTATAATCTTGTACTAATATTTGCATTCTTTTCTTTGTTTATGAAGTAATTTCAGCAACTTATGCGATACCCTGTCGCCTTCTTCCAAGCATTTGGGAAGAATGTGTTTGGAATTTAAAAAGTTAATCGTTGTCAGAGAAAGTTTAGCGTTCCTTTTCATCACCAAGGCTACAAGAAACATGGACCTACAGTTTTAAGGTACAATCCAAGCCACCATAATGTTTTCAATTTTTCTTAATACTTTTCCACCGGAAATCAATCCCAGGACTATCAGAGGTGTAAAGGTAAACGTATAACGAACATGCTGTGTTAGGGGTAAGACGGTTCAAGCTGCAGTGAAAATAAATTATGATACACTTAGGTATGAGACGAATTTCTATACTAATATTTATCTTTCGTAATATCAATTCCGACCTATCTATTCTTCTCAAATGGTCCGAAATTGCTGAAAATATCAGCTACATATACAAATATTGGTGAGTTAATACGTTTGAAATCACAGCTTTTGTTTAACACACACTGAACTGAATTACGGCAATGAGTTTAACTGCTAAACAATAAATCAAAGAATTTTTCTACAAAATCTTAAATTGGTAATACAATTAACAGACATGTCTCTATGCAGGTGTCTAAATATGAAGATACTGAATGACACACACTAGTCATCAGAGCATCTGACTGTGTATCAGAACATTCTTAAATGTCCATAACTCTGGATGTACATCAGCTAATTTTGTATAACTACCGGACAAGTGTACTCTTTCCCGTTGTATGTTTCCTTTAATAATGTCAGAAAAAGTAAGGGAATTGGAGGTACTGACAAAGAGAAAGGTACGCACCTTTGCAGAGAACTGTACACAATATAAACAAAATGAGAAATATAAATACAGCAAACAAGCGTTAAAAAAATTCTCTGAAGTGCAGACTCAATGAAATTCAAATAAAAAGAGCAACTAGATTGGAGATTGAACCCAAGTCTCGATTTTCTGCCTAGCCCTTCTCTACACAAATCAAACATTTTTACTCTTCAAGTATTTAAGAAAAAAGAAATCAAGTAACGATGGTAAGCTGTGACAGTCCACGCGTGATCTAAATGGCCCAAGAAAGATACAAGCCGCAGCAGAAAGAGTCAACAGATTTGGGAAATTAATAAACTCAAAACCAAAGAAGATACGGCATTAAAAAAAAAAAAAAAAAAAAAAAAAACCTGGAAAGTATATCACTGTTCGACAACCTACTCTTAACCAGTACATAATACTTCTCGAAGCTATGTTCTCTCATCGGGTAGTTAGCCATTCTGCCGCCTCACAAAAACTCTCCGATTTGGGAAAGGCATAGCTTCGGGTGGGAGCGTGTAATCGAGCAGCAGTATACGTGCCCTTTTGAGATTACACCATGGTGTGGGCGTGAGAGCATCGTGTCATTTTTTTGTTGAGAAGTTAAAAAAAACGGCAGGTTGTCGGTCGCAAAGTAGAGTGCATTTCACATCAACTCTGCGCTTTTTACCGATAACGGAGACCACCACTTGAGTAAGATTTTGTTCACAACACGTTGATTTAAAACGGCATTATGTGCTCTTCGCTGAATAAAAAAAAATAATTAGCATATCTTCCTTGGTTTTCAAATAGGGCAAATCTTTCTGCTGCACCTTTTACACAGGCGAATGTTAGAGCAGTATCCTAAACCAGAAACGTGAGTTTGACATCAGATTCAGTCACACTTTTATTTGGATTTCATTGAAAATTAGTTTGACTTTCATGCTAAGACCTTCTTGTCATAATTGTTTTCAAAATATATTGGTTCTTAAAGTCTTATTTGTATCGTATTTAATTCAACATTGCATCTACAATTCAGTTTTATATTGACACAAACAATGAAACTAATCTCACACAATGTTTTCTTATAAAACATAGTATGCATTTAGGACACAGAGCGTGAAAATAAATGTATAGTGTTGTTTACAGATGAAAATGAAGTCAAAAGATGTAATGCAGAATTATATATAGAACAACTGTTCCACATGCAGAACTGAGGATATTTTCATCTTGGCATACTTCTTCGTCTACATAAACAACTAAAACTAAACTCACCTTTCCTAGTTCTTTCTTGGACATCATGATCCATATCTTCTTTCTTCGAAGAATCATAACTTCTGGATTTTTGGATTGCTGCGATTTCTTCTTCACTTTTGATCCTTTCGATGAAAGCGAAGGTAAGTTAAAGCTCTGACAATAGCCATCAGAATCATCTTCCTCCTTTAAGTGAAGATTCATAGGCATCCTTTCCTCCTCTTCATACCCATCCAACAAATCACGGTCCTTGCAAAATAATGAATAATAATAATTATTTTTAATAATAATAATAATAATAATAATCCAAACTATTTAATAAGTGCATTGATTGATTGGGGATTTAAAAAGGACATCGGTGAAGAGGCTATTTGTCCTAATCACGATAAGATCAGTGCCCAAACATAGGTCATTCAACAACTACCAACATTATAACGAAGAACTATACTTAAAAGGTTATATAAAAGTTAATTAAAAGATATAGAAGTTGAACAAATTTAACACATGGTAAATTAAATTCTTGTGGCAAAAACAATAAACTGCACAAAATAATAAAAGAATGAATAATACGAGATTTAAAAAAAAAAATCGATAGAATAAAATTAATAATCTTAACTGAAATCACTGAAGAGTGAAATAAACCATTTACATCTCTGCAACAAGCCATACCTCTAATTTCTATAAAAAAATAGCCGCAAAATGATTGTCATTTCTAAACAATCTTATTTTAACATTATTAGCTAACAGATTCTGAACCTGAAACCCGGAATGCAACAATTCAGTTTTGTTTTAGAAAGATTTAAATCCCATACAAAATTGTAAAGTTCTTCTTCTATGATCAAATGAGGTACCACTGACTGGACTTTAAATGGTCGAAAGAAACTTTGTATCTTCCCTAGAGTTTCAAGTACTGGTAGATTTTCACTGTGCGGAACTGGTGGAATAGCTAACTTTAAATTACGATACAGAATTATCTGATGGTTAGATTAAAAGAAAAAGCCCTTCACATCTGAGACGCAAAAGTGACACTTACATTATCTATTTGTTAGCGCCAATTCATAGGAACAGCAAATTTTATAGCACTACGTTTTCCTTGGAGCAAGTTTTTCAAATCTGTAGAACATGTAATACAACATATCTGCGGTAACCAGAACTTAACCATGTCACCATCCCTACAGTCAAGTACAGTTAATATGCATTTTTAAACTAAAACTGTAAGGGACTTTTTTTTTCTTTCTTTAATGTAAGTTCACCACATATACAACAAAATTTTTGCATTCCAGGACATTATATTCCACTGCACACGAGATAAATGCTTATACAGCGCTAAAAATCTACTCTGTTAGGCTGCACAAATTTGTACCCAGACTGATTGCTATACGTCAATTGGAGCATTACTTGCAATGAAGTATAATATGAGAAATTAGTGTTCCCTATTTACGCAGAAAAAGTCTGAATAATTCGGGGAGCATGAGAGAGAAATTCACCTCTGTATATCCCTCTCTGTAAAAAAGAACTGTCGCTGGAGGTGTTTACATAAGCACCTGTAAAAACGCCGTACATCACATACTGGGCTTTGTAAATAACAAACTTGTCATTTTTTCAACAAAAAAATGTACTGTTACGTAGAAAGTAATTATAGATCGGATTTTCTCATGGAAATATGCGAAAGAAAAATATATTTTCATGTAAAGGACAGATTTCGTATTGTATAGTGAAATGACTGAAGTAAACATGTACAGAAGGAACCTTAAACTTTAATATAAAGCTCAAATTAACATCTAAATAAATACTGAAAAATGAGCACATACTTGCATTTGGCTGCGTTCCTCGCTCTGACGCTTCTCCCTCATACAAATTTTCTTTAGCTTCTTCATTTTCTTTTCCAATTTCTTATCCTTTTTCTTCTTCTTTGATCCCACGATCATTTTCTGATGTTCTGGGAATTTATCATAATTTGAAAGAAGACCGGTACTATAATACTGATATTGACGATTCTGAGACAACAGGAAAACAAAATTTATAATTATGTACAGTATTATAATTATGTATAGTAATAGATGATACTATAGATAATATGTAAAAATAATTAATAATAGAGGATATATGAAAATATATAGTAATTGCTTGTAAACGCAATACGATTTAAATATCCGAAAGAACGAAGGAAAAATCTTAGTTTCTGAATCAATTTTACTGCTTTGAAATTGAATAGACTTATTTACTACTGATTAAATTTCATTACTTTATATATATATATATATATATATATATATATATATATATATATATATATATACATACATTTTCTACATTAATGTTAGAAAATACTTTTCCAATTCAGTATGCCCACATTATTAAATATTTTACTTTCTTTTATATCAATATTCTTTTAATTAATGTACTACTTACTGACACAAGTCTTAAAATAACATTGTAAAATATTTATTAGGTCAGCCACAACTGCATTGTCCAGATATTTGTAGAAATTTTACTAATAACTCTGATACTTTACAGATAAAGGTCACAAGATGATACAGGTATGTCTGATCTTAAAATAACAGTTGACCAGTGCTCGTCACATGTAATTTATAGTCTAACGACTAAACAGAGGGCTACAACGACTAAACAGAGGAATAAATTTACAATACTACTCCTAGACTACAATTTACTTAGTCACATTTTTTGAATGAATACAATACAGGGTGTATCAAAACTCAGGGATAACAGGCCAATTCCGTAATGAATAAAGATACGAGAAATAGAAAGGAAAGTTGTTGGAAATAAGGGGTTTTCAATCTGATTTTTTTTTTTTCAATTGCACCAGCTGCTTGGACTCCACACTGTAGAGATGCACTATGTTAAATAAAAACGCAACGTTACCAGTTCAGTAGGCTATTTCTTTGGGTCCTCACCATAACAACAATACACCATTGCTGGAAAACCGATTTGAGATGTTATAAGTTTCCTTACCTAGCAATGTGATTTCTGTGTAATTTCTGTGGGTTTTAAGTTCTATTCGAATAACAGTGTAGTGAAAGGTAGTGAGGCTGCTACATATTGAAAGGTAGTGAGGATCAGAGAACCGCTTTGGAGTGGATTGGACAAGACTCGAAACTACAGCGTAATGTGGAACCTGAATCACATGAGCTTCTACCGGGAATTGAAATCGAGTCTTCTTCGATAAAAGGTGTTACGGTAACCATATAGCAATAAGGGTGCTCTCCAAGAGAACCGCATTGCTGCGATTACGCTACAGAAGAGTAACAAGGCACTGTGAAGAGATTTGGGTGCTCTTAAAATCGTTACAAATCACAAAAATAATTGCGTATCGCGCCATAAACCAGTTGAATACGTTTAATGTCGCTGACGAAATAATCAACCATGTGCAACAAGCCCATAAACAGCCATTAATGCAGTTTACCAAATAAATTCGCAGAAATTCACTCAGGACGGAAAATAAATAAATAAACAAGAATTTTAGAAATATTCCAAAAAAAAATGATCAAAAGATTGCAATCTTGACCAAGAATTTCACGACTGGTAAAAAAAAATGTATCTCAATCAAAAGATTGAGATCTTGGCTAATAACTAGTTTTTGAATCAGGGGCCACAAAATTTTTGAGCTGCTAAATCGACATTACGCATTTTTTTTTTTTTTTACGGAATAAGCACATCATACTGAGTTACGTGATGGTTTGGGTTTGGCAACACTATATGTAGTTCTCCAGATATAAGGCGTACCAGAAAATTTTTGACAATGAAATATATTGGATTTTTTGGATCAGGGGCCACAAAAAGTTTGAACGACCCCTAAATCGAGTTTTCGTATTTTTTGCGGAATAAGCGCATCATACTGCGTTAAATGACAGTTTGGGCTTGGATGTAATTCTCGAGATATAAGTCGTACAAGAAAATTTTTGGACGGCCCCTAAATCGATTTTTGTATTTTTTTTACGGAATAAGCACATCATACTGAGTTAGGTGATAGTTTGTGTTTGGGTACATTGTATCTAGTTCTCCAGATATATATATATGGTTTACAAGAAAATTTTTGCCTAAAGATAAAAAATACCATGTCACGCATTATTAAAAAAGTATCTTAGGCTTGAAGCTTACCGATAAAATTCCGGTCAGGTCATGGACTTACAGCATGTTTGCATAAATTCGTAAGGTGGGGATTTTCATCCAGCTACAGTGAAAGTTCGACGAGAGTTATTACACAATTGCTTTCTACGAGGCGGGGATTAAAACACGATTCATCAACTATCAAAGTGATGTGTGAACCCCTTAAGCACCACACTGTTTGCTGCGCAGCAGTAGACCTTCCAACAAGATTTCGTATCTGTGCATAGGATAAAAACGACACAATGCTGACTGGCATTCAATGTATCATCAGTGGCTATTAGCCTTGAGGCAGTCCGATCTTAATCCTTTGGATAATAGATTGTGGAAACATTTTAGAGGAGAAGGCTTGATCTAAATTTCATCACAATTTCGAAACTCTGAAACCAGATTTGGTGTAGACAATAGTATCCATACCATTGGAAGTGGTGCGTGCTGCGATAGATGAATGACCGGACTATTTGCGAAAGTATGTGAAGAACATGGGCAAACATATTGAATAATTATCTCTTGGTGAGGATGGTACGTACTCCACATCATAAATTACATTGTGTTTTGTCAACTGCTCTATGTGCTAGGTGACTCTCTGAAGAACAGAATATATAACAGCGATAGATAGGTACAGTACAGTAGCAGTGAAGCAGTGATTGAGAAGACAGAAGTAAATATGCATCACCGTACGAAATCCTATTAATGAACACATGTCCAATACCAAAACTCAACTAATACTTACTTACTTCTTCTAAGTCAATGCTACGATCGTCTGGGATCTAAAGTATAAATTTTAATTACTATACGTTATACAGAAGGCTGTTTCATCCTTATGGTAGCAATTTGCAGTCGCCATCAGAGGCGCTAGTTTCGCGTCAGCAACGTGACGCACGCAGTACGGAGTAGCCAGACACTTGTATACAAGCCGTGCAGAGGAGAGACGTGTGTGAGCAAAATGCCGCCGAAAATCGACCCTTTTTGGGATAGCTACATCGTAGCACTTTCTTATATAGGCTACAGCTATAGCCGAATAAGAACACAGTGCAAGAAGAAAGGTTTCACAGTGTCTGATAAGGGAATTAATGCAGCCATCCATCGCAATGCAAACCCAGAGCAAACCATTGCCATGCGTCGTCAAAAAAGGTAAAAGAAGCAACCGGCTCCACAACGCAGTCAAGACATCATTGCCAAGGTCCGCCGGTTTGTGACCCAGGAGAATCCACCCACCCAACGTGACATAGCGAGGCGTGTTGGACGGTCAACTGCAACTGTACACCGAATCATACGCGACAATTTGGGACTCAGAAGTGCACACAAGCGGCGGGTCCATGTTCTGAAGCCAACGCACATCGCAGAACGGCGGGTGACATGCACAAGGCTGTATGAAGGTTACCTGGCAGGTGACAAATGGCGTTATGTGATCACCTTAGATGAAACATGGGTCTATTTGACAGGATCCCAGCAGATGCGTGCAATTTACTACCGCCGCAGTGATGAAACCGATAATGCAAAGTGGATTCGCTCCTGCAAGGAGAGTTTTCCAAAGGGATTTATGGTAGTGACGGGTTTCTGTGCAAAAGGAAAGCTTCCGATACACCGGGTGTCATGAAATGTCAAGGTGAATGCAGCGTATTATATCGAGCATGTACTGGAACCCATCTATCGCCAATATGCCCCGGCTTTGTATGGCAATGACACTGACAGAGTGTTCATCCACCAGAACAAGGCCAGCAGTCATACTGCCAAACGAACGGTGGCCTACATGACACGTATGGAACAGGAGGCAAGTGTAAAGGCTATCCCATTTCGAGACATCCCAGTCAAGTCACCAGACGCATCCCCTATGGACTTCTGTGCTTTCGGCCTCCTCAAACGGAACATCAATAAGCGTCGTCCGACCACACTTGGTGGCCTTTGGAAAGTGTGCAAGGAGGAGTGGGCGAAATTGGATTAGGCAGTGCTCAATAGAGGTCTCCTTCAGTGGAAACTACGATGTCGTGCAATCGTTCACCAACGGGGCTATCATATCGAACATGATCGCTGGTGGAAACGGGGTTTTACGCCCTAGGGCACGGGTCTGTACTTCACTTAACATAAGGCTGAAACAGCCTTCTGTACGAGTAGGTGAGAGGAAGTTCTTACCCTCACCATGATAACATGTTATACTGTAAGAATTTGCACAATGATAGATTAACATCTCACTAAGACGTATACTAATTTGTGGATTTACAGGCCGTGTTGAATTGATGTTACTGCCAGAAAACTACCAGCGGCATTATATTGCGCTCTTATGACACAGTGAAATGTTGGAAAATAGAATCTAAATGTTTGTACGTCTACAGGACATAACCCAAGACTATATCCAAACATGGAGCAAAAGTTAAGCAGCTGGTGCTTGGAGATAGGTCACTATTAACTGTTTAGCTAGGGAGATGGACATTACTAGGGGATCCGCACACACACCATATTACATGACGTTCTGCATACCAGCAGAATGTGTTTCTCGATTGCTGACAAAAACAGCAACGTGTACTATATGCACAAAACATTTTAAACCTATACCGCGATGATTAGTGACTATAAATGAATGATGAGTATACGCGTATCTATTTGACCCTGAAAGCAAAGAAATGGTATGATTAAAACGTGAAAACATACCTCGTCCCCCACCTCCAAAAGGCTAACTTGCAACATTCATCCAGCTAGGTCATGTCTGTGTTTTGGGACCATACTTGTGATTTTTATTACTGACAAAATGGTACTGCAACTACAGGATCTGCTGCAAAAGTTACGGGACGCTATGCAAGTAAACAGACGGCCTTTGCTCTCGGAAGGTGTGTTGATACTAGTGGGCAATGCAAGAGCACACTGAGCAGCAGAAATACTTTGGTGAGCCAATGTGGCTAGAACCGTTGCACCACCGACCATACTCTCACAATTTGGCTGTCTGATTACTTTCTTTTTTCAAATATGAAGAACTACTTGTGGGTTGATTTTACAGATGATTGGCCTCCAGACGGTATTAACGAACTGATCCATCGATGTGGAGAATGGAAGGAAATACCTGATGAATATGTAGAAAAGGATGCAGCCGTGAACCAAATTGCAAGCCCTTATTTCATTTCTATCATTATTAGAGAAGAACTTTCTTTCTCTCCTCGTATAAACATACTTTCTTCTTATGTTGGCATATATTTTTTCGTGTATGCACCCTGTAGCCTGCTCGTTTTAGGTAACGAATTTTCTACCAAATAGGTACGGAATGGAAAATCACAAATAGTTACATTTTTAATATATCTAGGAGGCTTGTCCCGAGAAAACCGAACTATCAAAAGATACAAATCAACGAAACTGTTCTTAATTTTCTGCTTGCCAGTGCCGCATAGTAAGATTCTTTCCAAGCATTTTAACGGTAACTGCATCATCCTGCCTTTTGTCATTGTGAAACTTCAAGTGTTGGAAAGAAGTTGTGTTCCGTACTTATGGCGTTTTTCTGGACTACGAAAATGAAGACTTTGGAAGAGTAGCGTATGCGCATCAAATTTTTATTTGAAATTGGGCAAAACATTTACAGAAACTTTGAAAATGCTGCAAGAAATATACACAGAAGAATGTATGAACCGAATCCAGTGTTATGAATAGATTCAGCGTTTCAAAACAGGAATAATATCCATCAAAGACGAGGCAAAATCAGAATGCCCACCAATTATGTAATGTTTTTGTTTAGAAAATGCGCGATCTTGGACGGAAAAATCGTCGTTTGAAACCAATATCAGAGGCTGAGAAAGTAGGAATCAGTAAATCGTCCTGCCATGTGGATATCTGTGAAATCTCTTGAATCGTACAAATGAAATCTGTGGCTTCTTGAGAAACATCATAACAGGTGACGAGACTTGGGTCTATAGATATGCCGTTGAAACAAAGGCACAGTCACACCAGCGGATGGGAAAATCTTCGCCGAGGACACCCCCCCCCCCAAAAAAAAAAGAAAGTCAAAGTCGCTCAAACGTTAAAGTGATTCTTATTGTTTTCTTTGGTTTGTATGATAGTGTTCGTGATGAATACGTTGCACGTGGTCACACTATCAACGAAGAATATTATTTATAAGTGATTAGACGTTTAAGGAAGGCTATGAGAAAAAAAGAGACCGGAAGCTTGGAAAAATGGAACATGGATATAGTGTTGTCAACGGCTCGAGCGGCTCGGCTGAGTCACCACCGAGCCGAGCCGAGCCAACAGCTCACCAAACCGAGCCGGCTCGAGCCCTCGGCTCATTGGGCCAAACCGAGCCGATGGCTCATCTGAGCCGAGCCGAGCCGAACCGAACCGATGGCTCATCGTAACTGAGTCGCTCGAGCTGATGACTCAGGTGAACCGAGCCGAGCCGGTTGGGCGAAACATCGTCCTGATTAACAACAAAGAAAAATACAAGTTTGCTTAGAAATATTTTTTCAGTTATTGATAAATAGCTAGAAGTAATAAAACAAAACAACTCTAGATAAACCCAAAGGATACCTTTAAAAAAACCTACACAGATGCTGTTACACGACGTTAACAATAATAGTTGTAGGTGTACTCGAACTTTTACATATTTGTACTATTATTTAATTAGTTCCTTGAATGATATATACAACAGAGATCCAACTAGTGCTCACTGATTTAAGAGATTGATTAACAAATCAGTTACTACAAACTCAAATATAAAACATTTTGTTTGTCTTCACATAATCCAACTTCGAAAATTGGGCTTTTGTTTTAACATTTCGTAGCACGTAGTTAGCAACTTTAATCTAGTGTTGTCAACAGCTCGAGCGGCTCGGCTCACGGCTCAGTCACCACCGAGCAGAGCCAACAGCTCACCCAACTTGGGCCGAACGAGCCAAGCCGATGGCTCCCCCAACTGAGCCGGCTCGAGCCGATGGTTCAGGGATCGAGCCGAGCCGGTTGAAATCACTACATGGATAGTGGACCACGACAATACTTATTATGTTATTTTGAAATAAATATTTCTGAGAAGATACGTCGTGTGAATTCTTTTATCTGTTAAATTTCCTGATTTAATCCCAAGCTGTTTAAATTTTCCTATCTGTATTTAAGGAAGGAGTCTTTACGCGCATACAGTAACATTTAGAAGCATTTCTTTACATTCGTGATTCTGATTTCTGTAAAATTTGGATCCTCGAAATTTTACGTTTATTTTCAAAACATGTATTGCAAGACCAGAAATAAATGTACTCTTTTGTTCCTGGAATTTTGTATAGCTCCGTGACTCGAATTTTGATGTTCCTTTCTGTCATGGATATAGACAACACATTAACGTCATATTCACACAAATCAATCACGGTTTGCATAATTTTTAACAAACTAATTTTTGCAACTTGTTAGCAATTTGTTGTTTTAAGGTCGGTTTTAAATTGCATTACTTAAAACCTATCTGTTCTGGATTCCTATCCATGTATCTTTTCCTTGAGAAGCCAATCGCAGAAGTTGCTCACAGGAATGAAGCACGTTAACAGTTGAAAATTAAAAAGAACGCCGCACAGTGGGAGATTTCATCGATCTAAGGGAACTTTATTAAATTTTGCGACCAAGCAATATAGCAAAGAATACCTGCGATGTAGGTAGCTAAATATGCCGTTGGTATGAAATTGACATGAATTCGGGCAATGGTCGCGTGCAACGGTTGCAAATATGGCCTGAAAGGAGGCAACCAAGTGCACGCGTGTAGAGCCTGCGACAGGTACGCTTTGTACTAGCAGTTCATTTGACTTGTGTCCTGCTGGGCTTACACAGAGTGATCAGTACAGTGCTGTAATAGTATTGTGGGTCTCCGAAGGAAAGATCGAGCACTTGAACTTTGCATTGCATTTTAGTGTACCTAGGGGATAACGTGGGAAAAGTGTGTGTGTGAACATGTGGAAAAAATGTAATTTGTGAATTACAAACAAGGTTTCATGTAGGTGTTCTGTGGTGCTCAGCCTGCGGATTAAGTTCACCTGAAAGCTTATTGAGGTTAGAAGTGAAAAAAATCGAGAAACATTGCGCAAGTATGCGCAAAAACATAAGGACGTGGTGTAAAAATGGCTCCCGTGTTTACATGGCAGATTATATTAGATGTGTGGGAACAACATGCGTCAACAAAGCGGTTGAAGTTTTAACAAATTACATAATGGAACAAACCGGGGTAGTAGAACTGACCACTAGTTCGCGAGCAAGAATAAGAAAATGTATTAATGATATACGTACTGGTTAAACGGGACAAAGCCAATCGGCACCAGGAGAGGTTGATAGAAGACAATGCAACATGGTTGGAAAATGAAGTGGACTTCAACTTAGCGCCTGTTCTGTCAACGGATACTTCTGTTGAAAATAAATGCGGTAGACCGAAAATGTACCTCAAAAGTGTAATCTAGGAAAGTTAAAGAACTTATAGAATCAACCAGCAACGAGGAATTGACGATGGCGACTGAATTAAAACTACGGAGGAAAGCGCGACTCGGCAGCGATCGTCAAGGAGTTTTGTTGTTTTCTCCTCACACGGGGTACGAAAAATCAAGAAATCTGGAAGCGCTGCACTTCCCGTTCTGGCGAAATTATCAGAAGATAAAGCTTTGGCGTTACTAGTTGATGCGAATCTTTGGAAAAAACAGTAAAATAGCATGCATGATGAGGCAAAATAAGCAGGCTGTAAAATGTATCCATCCTACAATAAGGTTAGAGATGCTAAGCAACGTTGTTATCCAGATGAAATAAAAATCACAAAGACATCGGTTGACATACCGGTGCAATCCCTTCTTCGTGATACCATAAGAAGACTCAGTAAAACACAAGATGTGTTTCGAACTTTGTCTGATGTTCGCAACATTAATATTGGTGTTCAGGGGGATTGTGGTGGTGCGCAAAAAAGTATGTATCGCCAATTAAGGGGGACTGTGGTGGTGTGCAACAAAGTATGTATCGCCAACCTTTTTAGATAAGCATTCAACTGACGAGAGTTAGTTTGGTGTATCTATGGTCCCTATTCAACTGTACAGTGTCACTAACAATCGTAACTGTGTTATTTGGCAAAATCCCGCTCCATCGTCTACCAGATTGTCATCCCATAAGTTTTGTGTTTGCAAAAGAAACGGTTCAGGTTGTACAAAACCAAGTCCAGAAAATAGAAGACCAAATCGAGAAACTCACCTTAATTATAATAACTATAGGTGACGGAATTTATCGTTCGGCCTAAGATTATTTTTTTGTATGATTGATGTAAAAGTGTGTAATTTTGTATCCTTATGTGCGTCTACGCAGACGTATTATTTATGTGGATCAAAACCGAGAGAGATGAATAAGCTTGGTATTCTTTCTCATAAAACTGTAGATCTGAACTTTTTGACTTTTGGACTGTTCGGTTTATTCTTGGATGCGTCTTATGTAATGTATTCTTTACATTGCCTACCGCCTAGATATTAAAGCATGGCATGTACGAGGCAAAGAAAATCGGATGATAATGGAATAAAAAAATAAACGGTCCAAACAAAATTTTCGTAGTGAGCTTGGACTATTTGTAGATATGCCGAAACAACAAACAGGAAACACCAATGATGGCAATACAGCCCGCAAGTTTTTTCGGAATGCTGAAAAATGGTCCGAAATAACGCTGGTAAAATGCCCACTTAATTAAGCAATGTCACGTTATTTTAGAATACACCCTTTCCAGCCCGAATTTTTTTGTGTGTTGGATAAACATATGTTCACAGTATTTCATGTTGCAATGATGCCACGTCCTAGATCCTCTGTTTTGCTTAACCGCGAATAAGTAGAGGTACCAAATTATGAGACTGACCCGAAAGAAGAGTGTTATGATTACATGGGGAAACTGCATGAATTAACATTAGATTCACGATTATAAAAAGTTAGTGATTCCAAATGTTATCATTGGGCTGGAAAGGGTTAAATTGTGTTTTTCCGATTGATACAAACAAATTTAGTGAGTGCGCTCGTTGCACTTTGGAACTGTATTTGCAAAAGTATTCTTGGTATCATATGCCCGTAAGCGTTCTCGAAGTCCTATTTCTACCAATAGGCCAGCTTTCCAAAGCACAGGAGACTCGAAATAAAGACAATAAGAAATATAGGGAACTCTTCATAAGAAAATTATCCAGAGTGAATACCAACACGGATTTAATTCATAGATTCCTGATCACCTCTGATTTATATATTGCTAGTAAACGTGCTCCTGCCAAAACCAAACGTTCAGACATAATGTCCGAGGTACTACGATTGCTAAAAGCGCCTTATGTCAATGATCTCTCTGATCATTCCGAACAGAGCAGTGAATAAGACTAATGAACTTGTTTTTCCCGTCAGTTTTGCGTGCTCACTGACTCTTGTTTATTGTCCTGACTATCTAATATAATGTACTCATTATCACTAAACTTTTACTTAGACATAAGCTGATCACATCAATCTTATTGTTGTCCTTTCACCAATTGTGTAATGGTGTTTACCTTTCTCACACATGTGTTACTTCTTTGGTAAATAGTACACAAACAACATTCTTTATCAAAGTAATCGCATATTTCAATTGAATAGAACGTTAAAACCTGCCACAGGCAAATGTGCATCACACACTGAATAAAGTTCCCCTAGATCGATGAAATCTCCCACTGTGCGTCGTTTCGGTATTGAGCATTTGGTTTGTGCTGCAGATGGACAGACATACTCTGGAAATTCTACACAAAGTAAAAGCTGAACTAAAACATACAATGGTTTCAATGTTTTCTTTACCTCAGGATTTGAGTAAAAACGAGCCTGGAATTTCTTACGAAGCTGATGAAGTCGTAACATCTCTCGTAGATCTTGTTCTGTAACTGGTTCATCCATGTCCGAAGAATCGGACGTATCACTGACTAGAACATTTTTCAGCCATCTTCTGTTTTTCTTCACGTGACTGAAGTTATATAACCTAGATTTGTCAGCTTTTCTGTCTGTATGAACAGAAATATTGAAATTAAAATTATGTATTGATTTCAGGCATGATAAGCAAGTAAGTACGTATTGAAATAATTAGTTCATTTTTGCCCAGAGTTAATTAACTTTCAATGGTTATTATGTCCAAGTTAATTAGTGCAGATTAAACTAAAATATAGAATTTTTAAAGATATTATCTTATTATAAGAAACATATATATTCAATATGTAAGTATTAAGTGCATTTATTAAAAAAAAATTAAGTTATTTTAAAGATAAGTGATTTACAGATCTCAGTCTCAGACAATATTTTTTAGAACGAATATATTCTGACTATGGACATTGGGGGACAAGCAAGTATGACTTTGTATGTTCATTTGCTTAGGTAAAGAAAAAGAAAATTAATGAAACTGATCCTGTGGTTTTGATAAGAACTTAAAAATTTTTTCGCACTCGCCGCTAAAGAAACTCTCAAGAAGAACGCTTTCAGTTTAACTGATGTCAATCAGAGTTAATCAACACTAACCAACAATGCTCTGCATACCTGGTGAATTTCGTTACCATATCCTGGTTCATCATCCAACAACAGTAAAGAGTTTTCCTTCACGTCATTCACGTATAAAGCGTGACTAATTTGAAGAGTACTTTTATACTTACCTTCTTTTGATGTTCTGATGCCATTAATGATCTTCTTTCCCCGATCTTCTTCCTCTGTGAGCAAAGCTTCGGATTCGGTATCCGTTGTGGAATCATCACTTAAGAGAAGATAAAGTACAAAATTATTTTAAATCAGAAACTCCACCTTTATATCACAAGAAGAAAAGATTGCACTCTCGACTAAAAAGCATTTTAATATACAATATATACGTACAATGTAATGAAATCATTTTATACATCATAAATGCATACCAACTGAAGTGTGTTCGTTACCTTGCTACCTCAAATTACATTATGTTCATATTGATTTACCAAAAGTTATATGAAAATCGTCAATTCACTCAGAAATTACATAGTATTATCCTCATGCAGTTTATAGAAAGAATTTTATTAAACAAATACGCAATTTTATTGCCAATCATTTTCATAAAAACTCCGCAACGCGCTACCTGAAACTATTAAATATTTCATCCTACAAACCGAAATATTTTTCACCGAAGATAAAATACGATTTAATGTAACAAAACATTTACTGAAGTTTCTTAAAAAAAGACTGACTTTTACTATGAGTGTATACGCAAAATTCATCATCGTGCTACAAAGTATTAATTCCTGATGAAATTGTTCAATCGCTAAATTAATTAGACATGAAACGTATTCAGTAATTACACACATTTGTTAGTAGACTTCCATACAACTTCACTTAAAGTGACCTCTATTAATTACATAACACAAAGTACAGAATACACGTAGAAATGAACAATTCAATGTTGTTAGAAAAGTATAACGACAAACACCTAATGACCACGAGTATCCTAGTTCACTCTTTGCTTCTGCCTTACTTTTTACTGAGTAACATGCAATATTCGGAGTACTCAATTAAGGATGTCTCAAATTTCTGTTTAATGAAAGAAAGACAGGATTGCCTACTAATTCCAATAAATACAAATTTAAATGTGGTGCCTTCCATTTCAACTCAGGCAAAAAAAGAAAATAAAATAAAATGAAATAAAATAAATAAAAAATAAAAATAAATAAATAGAGCTGTGGTATAATATAGGACGTTTGAATGAACAACAATACGTAATGTCGGGTCTCTCTCTCAATCTCTAAGTACTTTTCTTCGAAACTGAGCTTTAAAATTTAAACCGAAAACCTTAATCACGACCAGTGTATACAGTTATTTTTGGTTTCTACCATCACTGATCAGGTGTGGCATTAGGTTTCCTGGTTACGCAACTACCTGCTTTTACAAATTTAAAAATATTTTTAAAGTATTAGTGTTCGAGAAAAATAGTATTTGGTCTAGGAATTAATTCGTGCGGTTTTTAATAAAAATTGAAGCTTTATTTCAAAAACAAAGTAAATGAATACGTTAACAAAAATATTGTCCATCGCTAGCCACTACTTTCTCCCATCTTTCAGGCAATTTACGGATTCCGTGTCGAAAGAATTCCTCATCTTTTGACGCAATCTAATCAAAGATCCATTTTTCGATATTTTCTGAAGAAGTGAACCGCTGTCCAATCAAATCGTTATTCATGCAATCGATCAAGTAGTAGTCAGACGGAGCAGTGTCTGGTGAATATGGCGGGTGGAGTAACACTTTCCATCCGACATTTCCCAAATAGGTTTTGACCGGTTTTGCGACATGTGGTCGAGCGTTATCATCTTCATAAATAAGTTTATTATGCCTGTTATTCCATTCTGGTCGTTTTCAGGCCAGAGCTTACTTCAAACGCATTAATTGTTGTCGATAGCGGTGTCCATTAATAGTTTCACCAAGTTTCAGAAGTTCATAGTACACCACACGTTTCAAATCCCACCATATATACAGCATAACCTTTGCACAATGAATATCTCGTTTCGGTTGTGAAGGACCTGGTTCACCTTGCTTCACCCAGGCCTTTTTTCGTTTAGGATTCTCGTAATGAATCCACTTCTCATCACCAGTTACAATTCGATGCAAAAATCCCTTCCTTTTCTGTCTTTGAAGCAGCAATTCGCAAACTTTTGGCTGTCCAAATTGCTTTTGGTCTTCCAAGCTGAAATCACCACCTTTAAACCGTGCAAACCACTTCTGACACGTTCGCTCAGCTAGAGCATGGTCACCAAACACTTCCACTAAAATATGATGACTTGCGGTAGCACTTTTCTTCATGTTAAAGCAACGAAGAATAACTCCCCGCAAAAACACTTTATCAGGCACAAAATGCGCCATTTTCAGTTGAAGAAAAAATGTTGTTGTTTCCGCTTCAAGCAACTGACATATACTAAACAAGATGCTCAATGACAGTAGTTTTCAACGCATGTTTGGATCAACGAAACTATGGGACAATAAGCTAGTTACGCCATCTTTTGTAAAACCGCACGAATTAATTCCTAGACCAAATACTTCCACTCTTCAACGCAAGACAATATTGGCAAGTGGAACATGGAACGTACGTACTATGTTACAGGGAGGAAAATTAGAAAATCTTAAAGAAGAAATGAAACAAAATAATTTAGATTTGGTAGGCGTTTGTGAAGTTAGATGGGAAGGTAATGGGGTATTGAACAGCGAAGGATATAGAATGTTTAACTCAGGTAATGAAAAGGGCGGTCATAATGGCGTAGGAATAATTCTTGGAAAGCGCTTAAAGGAGAAGGTAGTGAAAGTAGAATTTATTGATGATAGAGTTATGATGTTAAGACTTAAAGGGAAAACGAAGGATCTAGTGGTGATACAGACATATGCACCGACGACTTCGCATGCAAATGAAGAAGTAGAGGAAAATTATGAGAAAATAGAAATTATAGATAGGGAGAAGAAGGGTGCATGCATAATTCTAATGGGAGATTTCAATGCAGTTGTGGGAGAAAAACAGGAAGGTAGTATCGTAGGCAAATATGGTTTAGGCGAAAGAAATGAAAGGGGAGAGGGACTGGTGAATTTCTGTAGACAGAATTCACTAGTAATTGGAAACACTTGGTTCAATCAGCACAAGAGAAGAAGATATACATGGAAATCACCAATAGACGGCGGAAGATATCAGATAGACTATGTTATGATTCAGGACAGGTATCGGAATAGCTTAAAGAACGCGAAGACCCTTCCCGGGGCTGATATTTTCTCTGATCATAATCTTGTGCTGGCCGAAGTAGATATTCAACTGAAAAATGTAGGCAGAAGAAAAGTAGGTAACAAAATGTTGAATACTGAAAAGTTGAAAAACGAGGAAATAAGAAATCTTTTCGCTGAAAAATTCAAAGAAAAATGTTCAAACGAGGAAAGGATAGGCGCAGGTAGTAACGAACGGTGGGAACATATTAAAGCAGTAGGTAGGCAGCAGTAGGCAGAAGAAGCAGTAGGTTACCGTGAACACAAAACTGCTAAGAAACCATGGGTTACAGAGCAGATGTTGCAGAAAATGAGGGAGAGGAAGATGTGGAAACAGGTTGATACAGAAGAGGGCAGAAAGATGTACAGAAAGTTAAATAATGAATTACGAAGAGAAACAGACAGAGCGAGGGAAGAGTTTTACAAAAGAAAATGCGAGGACATAGAAGAATTAGAAAGAGTTGGGAAATATGAGGAAATGTACAAGGAGGTGAAATCTATGGAATTTCGGAGGAAACAAGGGAGTATTATCATGGCAGTAGAAAATAAGAATGGGAAGGTAGTCAGCGAGAGAAATGAGGTCATAGGAAGGTGGAAAGAATACGTTGAAGACTTATATGAGAGTAGGGATAGACCGTGTAGCCTAAATGTTGAAGTGGAAAATGAAGTAGGCGAGGATGATAAAGGATTTAATATTCTTCGTGATGAGTTTGAAAAGGCTATATCCGAGATTAGGAATGGAAAGGCAACAGGAATAGATAACATACCAATAGAATTCATTAAAAATATAGGAGACAAGGGAAAGAAAGAATTGTGGCGACTATGCAATGAAATATATGAAACAGGAGAATGGCCAAGAGAGTTTCTGAAAACGATCATGATACCGATGGCTAAGAAATCGAACCCAAAGAGATGTGAGGATTATAGAACTATTAGTCTCATATCTCATGCAGCTAAAATTCTGCTCCGAATACTGAACAGAAGGTTATATGGAAGAACAAATAAAGATGTGGAGGAAGAGCAGTTCGGGTTCAGAAGAGGCAAGGGCACAAGAGATGCTATTGTTTTATTAAGGGTGATCGGTGAAAGATTTATAGAAAAAGGGAAAGAGGTGTATGTTGTATTTATTGATCTAGAAAAGGCTTTTGACCGCGTGAATTGGGAATTGTTGTTGGGAGTTCTAACAAAGATAGGGTTGGAATGGAAAGATAGAAGACTAATAAGAAACTTATACATGAACCAACAAGTAAGTGTTAGGATAGGGGAAGAACTGACGGAAGAGAGTGCAATTGGAAGGGGAGTTCGACAAGGATGCTGCCTCTCGCCAAAACTATTTAATGTCTATCTAGAAGAAATAGTGAAAAAGAGCCTACATGATGATGATGGCATTTCGGTAGGAGGTAGAATGATTAGATGTATAAGATTTGCAGACGATATGGCGCTTGTTGCAGAATCTGAAAAGAAAATCAATAAAATGTTAGAAAAAATGAGAAAGGGCTTTGAAGAATATGGGATGAAAATAAATGTTAGAAAGACAAAAGCCATGGTGATTGGAACGAAGGGGTCTGTGTCAAATATAAAAGTAGGAGAGGAGAAAATAGAACAAGTGAATAGTTTTCGATATCTGGGTAGTATTCTTAGTAATGACATGAAATGCGAACGTGAAATAAAAGCAAGGATAGGAATGGCGAAAGAAGCCTTTAAAAGAAAGAAAAGTCTGTTTTGTGGGACCTTGAACAAAGAGTTGAAAAAAAGACTCATAAAATGCTTCGTGTGGAGTGTTGTACTGTATGGGGCGGAAACGTGGACATTACGTAAAGGTGACGAAAATCGACTGGAAGCCTTCGAAATGTGGGTGTGGAGAAGAATGGAAAGAATTAGTTGGGTCGAGCGGAAAACGAATGAGAGAGTGTTAGAAATGGTGGGTGAGAAAAGAACACTTCTAGATATTATTAGGAAGAGGAAGAGAAACTGGTTGGGACATTGCCTAAGAAGAGATTGTATCATGAGGGACATCCTAGAGGGTATGGTGGCGGGAAAGAGAGGGAGGGGGCGAAGGAGACTACAATTAATGGATTATATTAAAACAGAAAGATCATAGGCGAAGACGAAAAGGTTAGCGGAGGACCGTGGAGCATGGAAGCTTCTCAGCTGCGGCAAGTGACCTGCCAATAAAGGCAGAATACCTATGATGATGATCATGAATTCTTGTGTAAAAATCGAAAGAAACGGAGCAGTTTACATCTATAGTTGCATACCAGCTACAACCGGCTCTACTAGCATTGAACATAGGCAGGAAGCTTCTATTTCCTCACATGGAAACGCATATTTTCAACTAAATCGCTCTTTTAGCATTGTACACATGTGGCTGCAGCCCCTTGAGAACCGTCTAATTCGTAACAGAGTTTCTCCATTTAGTACCCTTTGATTTGATCCAGTTCCCTGAAGCTTTGGCGCAACTGACGGAGTGGGTGGGTACCAAGGATCACAGCTAAGAGAACGGTTGACACAACACAAATGCGCTTCGATCGAGTTGAAACAGAACTGAATATTGATGCCTAGAATTAAACTCGAGTTACTTTCATGAGGTGAGAAGGAGTGCTGTGTAAACACGTCCCAATATTATTTTTAATTTCAGGCGACGATAGGAGATCGTGAAAAATATCGAATTTGACATTTCAACGGATGCAGACGTTTCATGGCTCCTAACTAACTAACTGTATGATCTTTCGAATTCGAAGGTTCAATGCACATTCACAAAAGCTCTCCATTGATTACAGTCCTTGGTCAACTAATTTCAGTTTTTACTTTGTATTCCTATTTCTGCTAGATCAATCTTAATATTGTCCTCTCATCTGCGCCTATGTCTTTCCAACAGTCTCTTTTTAATTAGTTTCCAGTTAAAATTTTGAAAACGTTTCTACTTTATTCCATTCTACCCCTAACAATGTTACGTAAACTGTGTAAGTTATGCCGTTACATGACCCCTACATACCGAAAAACGGATTTAATGGATTTTTATTCTTTACGATGCAAACGCGTTCATTCGCCTAGTCCATTTCGTTCTTAACATATCGAGACCAAATTTTAATTGCAGGTTTTTAATATTACTTTTCTTTTTTTTTAATTTTATCTCAATCACCAAAAATGATAGTTTACTGAGGGGTGAAAATCAAAATTTGCGATTTCTTCGAAAATGGCCCTAACAATTTTGCCCATATGTCATAAATAAATGTTTCATTAACAATTCTATAATATGGTATATTTAGTTTTTCTAGAAAAAATAAAGGGGTAGTTTACACTTGAAGGGGAGTTTTTCGGATAATATTCTCAAAACTGATTCAGGCTATTTAATAAATAAATGTTTCATTAACAAGCTAACGATACAGTGTAAATTATTTATTCTATAAAAAAAAAAAAAAAAAAAAAAAAATACAAGGAGAAGTTTACTTTTTGGGGGTGAGTTTTTCCCCGAACTTTTTTTTTTTTCAAAAACGACCATGGCGATTCTTTCATATTTTATAATTAAATATATTCTTTATAATCTGATAATGTGACATAACTCACTTGGCTTAAAATAATCCAAAAGAGGTAGTTTATTCTTGAAGCTAAGTTCTTTTCAAACGATTTACTCATAACTGACTTAGGCGATTACGTTTCTATTGCGTAAATAAACGTTTTATTAATAATCCTACAACATGGGATAAGTCACTTCTCATGAAAAAGTCCACAAATGATACCTTTGCGGGTGTAATAAAATAACTGCACCACCTAACCCAACACAAAGAATATTGTGCTTTTAATGATTCACAGCAAATAATACTGTTAATATTAAACGTTACATCTATCGGAGGTCTTAGCTGGTATGTATGTTATTAACTTACAAACTAATTGTACACATAATTTATGTCTGTATGATACAAATAATCTCGGTGTGCTGCTTTTGAATAAAGTAACATTATTAACGTATTACAAAATATGACTTTACAATAATTATTATTATGAACAAAACTTAATGAAAGTCCTAATGAATGTTTACATTCACAAAAAGTTCATTTTCCTACAAATGTCTCTCAGAATTTAGTATAGTAGCAAGCTGTACATCATTGCTTGGTACGTATTAACCTCTATTTCGTGGTACCATACGGCAACAACGGCTTCGAGGAGCTCTATTGAATTCCTAACGGTTTTTCCATGAAGCCAACGGGACATGAGAAGCCATAAATTCTGAATGGGATTCATATCAGAGAAGTTCGGTAGCCACCACAAGCGGTTAACGCCCATCTTAGAACACCAGGTATTAGCTACTCGTGCGACATAGAGCGTTATGCTCTTGAAAGATGAAGTAATCTAAATTTTCACATGAAAAGCGGTCCCCTTGTCGAGGTGAAGTAAGGATGGCCAGATCCGGATATCCGATATCCGGACACTGGATCCGGATTCGAGATTTCGGATCTTGGATCCGGATCCAAAAAAACGGATCTTGGATTCGGATCCGAAACTTCGTGTCAGAAAATTCGGATGTTCCGAATCAGCAAAGTTTTCGAAATTATTGACAAAGTGATTTTCAATCCTATGCTTAAAATAAGATTTTAAGACATTTGTGGTATGTGATCGTGTGACAGCTTTGCGTTCTCTTCATTCTGTTGATATTTGGTTTTTGTGCCTTAATAGTCACAATTACTCCAAATTTGATTGACTAAAACTGTCGACTTTAGTGAGAGCAATCTCACTGTCAGATTCGATTCTAGTGGAAATACTCAATCGAGATGGTAGTAAATCTTTTTTAAAGCGGTCGTCCTGATGGAAATTTATCCTTTGTTTTCTGTAACACTAGTCAAATGCTGAGATGAAATCTTAGTCTCAAGCCCAAACTTCTTCATTAGACTCAAGCTGCTTACTTTCCTAATTCTTTCTGAGTTATTGTGGCCTCTGAATGAGGCCATTTCCTTGTCGTGATGGGCTAGGCCATAGCTAATAGAACAGCCCATAAAATACAGATCAAATCAAATTAAGGAGCAACTTCATTTTCTTGCTCTTGATTAGCTTTTCTTTTTTCTTTCTTTAAAAATACGTTTCTCTGTGACCGTACCACCCCAGTTAGAATTAAGAATTGTAGTGGAGATAAAGTTCTAAATGTCAATTAATGTATCAAAATTAATGTATTAATGTAGCAGTATGTGTATACAAAATACCATATGCAGCCTCGGGCAGTAATACGTATCTTTATAATTAGTAATCCACTACTAATAAGTCTGCATAGGTTGTATAAGGAGCTATATCATTCATGCAAACACATAGGCAGATCCAGGGGGAGGGCGAAAAGTCGTTCGCCCCTATCCAGCGGCACCATTAACAGTGTACTTTAGTAGTAATTTGTGGCAATTTCAGATCATCTAAGTAATTTTTCACGGCTAGCATCCCCAACCGCCCCCTCCAGGAGTCCGTTCTGGATTCGCCCCTGCACAAACATAACTCATTCAAGAGTACATTTTGTTGGCTTTATAAAATTTTTATTTTAAAGGATTGTCATTTCTCGTGGCTACTTATGCAATTTTGTCCACATGTATACATGCAATTTCCAGTCATTACGTAAATACATTTATATACTTACTAGAGTGCGGCTAGTTGGGGGCTTCGCCACTAGACCCCCGTTACTACGGCCTCGCACCACAAGCCTCTAATCATAATCAATTTAAAAAGAAATGTTTGGGGATTCGCTCTTAGACCCTCTGATATCTCATTTGATCGGCCTATGGCCTCGCACCTCGTAAACCTACAACCACACCGAATCTCAGTTCAAATATCAAGTTGTATGTAATAACATTCCGGTATCCCGAGATATACCGAATTTCAGTGCGAGTACGCGGAGGCTTTCTCCCCAGCCCACACATTTGCTCGGTCTACGGCCTCGCACATCATACGCCTACAAACATAACGATTTTTTGTTCAAATAACAAGTTTCATTTCTCTAACGTTCCTGGATTCCGAGATACAAAAACTTTTTCTTCCCGCCCCTTTTCTTCCCTTCTAAGACATACATAAAAAAACGCTTAAGTACATATCTAATTATTTCAAATGAAAAGCCCAAATACCAAATTCTATGCTCCTGACCTTCAGAGGTTCCCAGATATCGACATGTTATTATAATAATTACAATCCCCACCCTCTTTCCTTTCCATCTCTTTTCTTTTCCTTTTTACTTAAACATCAAAAAACACTGAAACACATGTCAAATTATTTTCAATGAGAAATGCAAATACCAAATTTCAAGTCTATAACCTTAAAGGATTGAACATATTAATACAATAATTGTAATCCCCACTTAATTTTCTTCCTTTCTGGGCCACACACATATATATATATATATATATAAACGTTGAAATACGTATCTAATTATTTTAAGTGAGGAGTCCAAATACCAAATTCCATGTTTCTAACCCTTTTCGTTTCCGAGATATAGGCATATTATTATACTAGTTGCCATAATTGCAATTTCCAACTCTTTTTTTTTTTTTTTTTTTTTTTTACTTTCTACATCTTCTCTGTCCCTTCTAATTTAAATATCAAAAAAACACTTAAACACGTATCAAATTATTTTCAATGAGAAACCTAAATACCAAATTTGAAGTATCTAACGTCAAGAATCTCGGAGATATGGCAATTTTATTGAAATATTTTCCACCCCATTTCTCCCTTCCTCGTCGAATTTCCCAAAGTCCTTCCTTAGTGGTATCCTACGTCACAGATCCTATATACTGTCCAAACTTTAAGTTTCCAGCTTAAGCGATTTGGCCTGTACGGTGATCTGTCACTCACTCACTCAGTCACTCAGGACTTTACCATTTTTATGTAGAGAGATTTAAGATTTTGTGGGAAAGCCATGGATTTTGTTCTAAGACCGCCAGTGTCTTAGAGATGTAATAGCTTTGCGGTAAACTTTAATCAATCAACTGACTGATCTGCGTCTATATATTATGTAAAATACCGCTTATGATATTTACTTTGCTAGTAATAACAAAAAAATAGAAATAATGATGAAAATTCAAGTACATTCATAATTTTAGCGTAATGCTCCAGGAGTTTAGATTATTGGATTAATTATAAGAGCCGACTGTATAAGATAGACTACATTAATTTCCAATGTGGGGCAAAGAAAATATGCAGCATTACTATGCAGTTTTTCAACGTTATAACTCAATCTGAAAATATTATTATAGGTCTCACATACAATCGAATTTTAATCCTAACTTGATTAATATATAAGAAAAGGCAGATCTATACAACTACTGACTTGAGATGAAAGTGGCATACTTGTAGTACGTTTAAAGATAAACTAAAGACTAAATGATGGGGTGTGCGCAACAGTGGTCTAACTCCGAAAAATGTGAAAATGAGATTTTGATGTAATCTTTTGTCATTTAAATTGAATTGTCTTCTAACTGAGTTAGATCAAATTCACCTAGTAAATTTTATATATATTTTATACACATGGATATTTTAGTTCTGGGTCTGAATCTAAGGCTTAAAATATTCAAAACAGGAGTCCGAATCTGAACTTCGAAATTCCGGATCCGGATCCGTCTGGCCATCCCTAAGGTGAAGCAACTCCACACCATAACACTTGCACTGAACTTTTGTGTTACCAAAACGCAATCACTCTTCCGTTGTCTCAAAACTGTCTCCTCACTTTGATGTGCTTTTCTGCAAGAGTGAGCTTTTTCCGTGGCCTCTTCTTGGAAATTTCTTCTTTCTTCAGCGCCTTATCAATGGCCATGTGGAACACAGTGACACCAACATCATTAGAAACAGTTCGAGCAATTATTGTCATGGTAGAAGATCGCTTAAGGTTACTGCCTTTATTTTCCTCACAACACGTGGACCTATTTTTGGCTTTCTCCCACCATTACTTCTCAAGGATGACGTGGCATGGTTAGTTTGCTTCTTAAGAACTCTTCCTACCGTGGTGTGATGCACATGAACTTTTGCAGCTATCTGCTGCTGCGAAAAGCCACTGCCCACAGCAAATATCATCCCTCACGTCATGACGTATCGCTTATTATTTTACCCATGACGTATACTGGTCACAGTTACTGCACGA
This sequence comes from Thermobia domestica, assembly GCF_964235325.1. NCBI lineage: Eukaryota > Metazoa > Arthropoda > Insecta > Zygentoma > Lepismatidae > Thermobia > Thermobia domestica. The sequence goes on from NC_137458.1 coordinate 121,810,344, forward strand.
ACTTGCTATAATAATACGCAATGTAACTCAAAATACTCTTGGAACACTATTTAATAACAAAATAAGCCTAGTACAACGATTTTCCACACAATGTCCACTTCTAAACAGACTATATCTAATTAATAGGCATTAGTTATTTCCACAAAGATATTAGAGCCACCTGTTGGGGTAAAGTAAAACTTAAGACAGCAGTGAAAATACAACAAAAATGCATGAACCAGCACCGAGCAACAATTTGAGACTCGATTCGACATTGTAGAGTACATGATTATTTTGACAGTTAAACATATATCAATGTTCGTCTAAATTTCTTTAGTGGTGCAGTTATTTTGTTACAGACTAACTATATATATATTATATACACTTCAGAAAGTAGTTTTGTACGGTGGTCCGTGAATTTATTTAGTCCTGCTAAAATGAAGTAAGAACATTGCCCTATTTTATTCAATTGCGTGTGGAGAATGTATTAGTGATTTTGTTATACTTCATAGTACATAATATAAATTCATACCTTACAACATATGACATACTTTTTATTTTACTAATGTTGATCAATACTGGTGTAGAACTTATGTGTAGGAAAACCTTTTAAAATTTCGTTGAGAAATAATCGTTCACTACTGCTACTTGATTCAATAATATGAATATTAAACATTCAATTAAAGCTGCACTTACCCAAACAACCTTCCCCCTTATATTCATTCTACTGTGATCTTTCGGCAAATAGTTACTGCTATCAGCACACATCCTTTCAGAAAAGTACTATTGCTTGCCGAATTACATCATCGTTGATTAGCTCTTCATGTATTCGTAACTTACGCATTTCCTGTAGTCTTTCACCTGATTTCCCCTTGTATCTTTATGACTTTTTTCTTTATTTGTAGTAAGTGGTAAATTATAAAGCTGGTGATTATTTTTATGGTATCTTGCTTTGATTTTTTTGTCATTTCACATCACTGATAAACTCAATAGGTCGAACTGATGAAAGGTAAATTTTATTTAGAAAATCTTGGTATAGTTTGACCTACAAATTTAAAATCTGACCCCTTAGTTCATTAGACAACACACTTAAACTGAGAGAAATTAATTTGGCTTGCAAACTCTTATGTAATAAACCGTAAGTACAATTTTAATAAGAGTTGTTCACCATGTTTGATCAATAATAATTTGATTCTTTAATAAGCATAAAAATGAAGGCACTATTCTAACATTATTAAAGTAGTATTTTAGAATTCTACAAGAAGATTGTTTTAGTTATCTGTAGTACTGGTCTAATACAGTTTTCTATTATACAGTATAAACTATTCTCTTACCTGATTGGTGTATTAAAGATATGTTCGACATACGACAAGAATGGTTCCACATTAAGACTTCTTTCCAGTCTCTGAAGATGCAATGGCATCGCCAACTCACCTCCAAGCCCCATAATGAAGGGTTCGGCCTCCTCAGACATAATGAGTCCTAAAAAAACAAAATCACTCAAGTTGTATTTCTCAAATATCTATTTAAAACAAACTACTTAATGCAAATACACCATGTTTGTAGTAACCTAATACTAATGTAGTTTTTAAAAGAACTTCTACAATAGAGAATTACTTCTAAGGCTGAGCTAGTGGTACATAGTCTGGCATTCAAATTCTTATTAACCCTTTCCTCTCAATCGATAATACAACTTATAAAAGGCAATTCTGTCTTTGGCACTAATCTGCCCAATCCCCATGCTTGAAATGATCATTTAATATCGAATCGAATTATATGATAATTAAGTGTTTCACATGAAACAAGGTAAACTTGAAAGATGGGTTAAAGAAAAATTTAGATTCAGGAACAATATACGAATTTGGCTAAGAAAGTAGTGGGGGAATTTCGAGGCGGAAAATATGGTATCTTCTATTCGGAAATTGGAAAAGCAAATATAATAGTATAGAGTGATTCTAAAAGGGAAGATAGATAGAATTTATAGGTCACGGGTCCGATTTAAGAGAAAGACGGAATATATTGTAATAACACAAGGATGTGCCAACGAATTTTTTTAATGAAAAAAATTAGCAGAAATCACAGAGAAAAAGTGAGGGTGCATGCCTAATTGTAATGGACGATTTTAAAGATTTTATGAGACACAAACAGGAATGTAGATCTGAAAGGTATGCGACCTGCACAAAAGGAAAACAGTGGGGTTCCCTACCTCACAGGCAACATATGAAATGAAATCTTTCAGTTTTACGTCCCACGATTAGTTCATTGTACATTTACGAACTATAAATTCTGACCCTCTCTCTCGATCACCATCGTGTCGGCTTCGTACGCGATTAGATGTGGTAAGATCTATCTGTGTACAAAATTTGGTGGTTCTAGACGACTTATTTCTATGCCAGAATCTGATGATACACACACGCATTCTTTTAATTAATATAAACTAGCAGTAAGGAATATGGATGGCCGGATTCGGATCTTGTTAGATCCCAACTTCGATCCGGTTCTCGTATTTGCGTTCTAATCAGAGGTCTGGACACGACTGTTTCACCGTCGTAAGTGATTTTAATAGTCATTTCTCTTTAGCAATTTGTTCTGTCGTTGATAATTGAAAAAAACTGTAAATATGCCCAACTCGTATATTTTTAATTGGTTACGAGCAATTTCAATGACAATGGAAAAAGAGAAAGAAATGAAGACAAATATTGATCAACTAAACCCCACGGTCTACTCATAAATCGCACCTTTCATGTTAGTTCAATATATCATAGTATCAGCATGAGAACAAGTACTTAAAATATTAGAAACCATAGATTTTGGTACCTAATCTAGATCTAAAAGTTCAGATCTACGTATATTTAAATCATAAAATTCGTATGAACTTGAATATGATATACATGTCTAAGATCTGGACATGATTTCTTTTTCTTTTTTTTCTTTTTTTTTTATTTATTTCCAGTGTGAACCCGAGATAGGTTCTAAATTCGGTATATATACTCTTAATTAAAATAAAGGTATATGTATTTCAGCTTTCTCGAAAATCCCTGGAGGGGTAAAGGGAATAAATTCTGTAATATTCTAATATCTGAATTCATATTCATTATATGTCCATTGTGAGTATGTGCTTAAGTTAGAGGTGTGAAATTTAATGTATTAACTCTTAATTAAAAACAACTGAACAGCTGTTTTAGCATTATCTAAAATTCCACTCTTATGGGGGAAACGAGACAATCTCTATATTATTCAAATGTCCGATTCTTTATTCATAAATTGTTTAATGTAAGGTTTCGTTTACGCTGGAGGCGAGAAATTTGATAAATAAACTCTTCATTAAAAATGAGTGAACACTTGTTTCAGCGTTCTCGAAAATTCCGCTTCAAAAAGGAAAAGGAGAGAAGCATTTGGTTTTATATTCAGTAAGAGCCTTATTCTTTTCGTGCGAAGAATGGTTGCTTCTACTAGTTTTACATGAAAAATTCTAACTGATTTGAACTGCTTGCACCGAATTTTAAAAATATAAAGACTTATTAATTGGAAGGGACAGACAACAATATAGCATGCAATGTATTCTACTATGTCACTTATTAATGTTTAATGCAATAAATAAGAAACCACACGACATTACAGCCACGAAACATTATAGTCGACTAAACAGCTTATCGTTGGGTGATGTGTGGTAAGCATGATTCTAATCACCGTTACTAGTGACTTTTTTTTAACAGCTGAATTCACTTATTTCTTAATTCTATATCCTCACAAAAGGAACTGAACCTGTAACATGCTAACTTTCGGCCCCGAAGGACTCAAGTAATATAAAAAATAAAGACTAGATATTTTCAGTGTTTCTTCCAGGCATCTTCCGTGGACGCTCTGCCTCCCTTCCCTCGGATTGGGTCACCGGTCTCCCGAAGTGAAGACAGCTTAAATTTTTATTTTATTTTATTTATTTATTTATTTTTTTTTTTATAGCAAACAATGTTACAGTGCACCCCCTTTTCACTTTGATTTTTTAACCCACGGACAAAATTTTCTGGAAGAAAGATGTTATTTTGTCACTGAAGCAAACAAAAATCTCCAAAAATTTTAACAATTTGGCAATCGATCATATCTGTTTCTTGGAAAATAAAACTAGTAAATAGTAAAATAAACTGTCCCTATGAGGGAAAATGTGAGTCAAGAGAACTTAAATTCAATCGTTTAAGTCGTTTCTGTCTCCTACACTCTATCTTTTGTGGATGCACGCCTCTATAGAAAAAACAAACAAACTCGATTAGAAACAGTTAATAGCATAATTTAATATCAGAGTTTATATTATAGCGCTCAAACATGCAAACGATACGCAAATATAAGTTTGATCAATTAAACCTGAACAATGTGGTTTGGCGGAAACTGAAGAATGCACAATTATAAGCAAACCATTTTTGCAAACTGATTTTCCTCACAAAGGTTTACATATTTCTTTGACAGTAGTTTGTTTAATTTTTTCACTTTTTCGTAACCCCATCAGTTTAGTTAGGTACCTACTAAATGTATGGCACTAACTTCCTATAAAATGGGTCAGTCTAGAAACAATGCGTGACCAAATATATATATATATATATTTAATCGCTCTATGAGATACGGAATTATACACAAACATAAAACGTTTCATATATATATATATATATATATATATATATATATATATATATATATATATATATATATATATATACACCGTATATATGAAACCTGCGAGAAAGTATACTCTTTGAAAATAAAAATGGATCATCAAAATCAATACATCTGTGTTGAACTTATACGTGAGCACGCACACATTGAAGTCGGTTAAATACGATATTAACACCATCAACCGTTGAGGAGATTCATGGTCTACTGAGAAGTCTTTGATATTGTCCTGGTACTGGCTAGTTAAACGAGAAGTATCAATGACCAAACTTGAACCCAGGACAACTCTATTGCTAATCAAAATCTCTTAACTATTAGCCTATTATGTCCGATTAAAGTTATAGAAGCAGAGTTGTAGAGAAATCTGATAAATGCAATTCAAAAAATTGAAAGAAGAAAGAACAAAAACTAAAATTTTAGCAGAAACTTAGAATGTGTCAGTTTCAGATTGACTGATTCAAACTTGCACCAACAGACATCAACGTGAATCATAAATATTAATATACGAAGCATACGTGGAGTATGTGATTGGCAGAAAGTAGTACAACGCCAAAATTTTGTTTTTGAAGCGTGGAACATATACGATTATGCGGACAGAGATTTGACTATTGTTGCATTCTTGTTTGTACATAGATAGCACTACTTGTTGATCAATCGGACGAAACCCCGATTTACGCTGCTTTGAAGGTGTTGACCTGGAGAACAACTGATTCAGGCAAGCAGCAAATGGTAAGAATCTTGCGACCCCTCATTCCCCCCTCCCCCGAATAAAATAAAATCTCGTTACAAAAGAAAAAAATAAAGGGAAGTTCCATACGTTGTACTGTACAAATAACTGTTTGTTGTTATTTGTTTGATTGTTAAAGTTTAACTTTCCTTTTTAGCACTGAGACTACACGTAAACCTACATTTTAAGGTGAAATCCGAGCCACTGTAAGCTTAGAGGATGACGACGAATTGCTATCTACTGTAAAAAGCCACAATTTACGAAGACGGGAATTGATGTGCTGACCACAAAACCCACTAAATCAATATACTTCCTTTGTTCTCTACTTGTGTAAAATCGGCTCACAGTTGTGCATTTATTATTATTATTATTTTAATTTTAAATCTCCTTCTTTTGTACGAATTGTTACCATGAATTTCAGAAGAATGTTTTAGAAGGAATAAATTGTATACATGAATTTACTTCCTTCTCTTCTATTGTCGCCAGAATAACTTCATACTTACCACCTGTACCTGATCAACTAGAAACGTTACTTTTTACATCATTGAATTGCTTTTTGCTTTATTAATGAAGCAGTAAGGAGCACTGGGGCTACTGAAATCACGCGTCCTAATCATTCGAAGTCGAAATCATTCCAAGAAGAAATTAAATAGAAAAATTGTGCATGTTGGCCAGGAAATTGCTGAGAAGATAGGAATGTATAACATGAAAGGCTGAAGAAGTACGTATACAATTTTATCCCGTATTATTTTCTGTACCTAGTAAACTTAATAGATTCAGGGAACTCTCACGCGAAATCATATTTAACTTCTTGTAATTATTTTCTCTCTCCTATACATACTTTTAGAAAGGGACCTTGCAATGATGTAGAGGGTCTAAGTTCCTTCTTCATCGGACAAACTCACCCTTTCTGTTCTCCACAAACTTATTTTGAAAATTTAGAGAAAATCCCATTTAGCAAGTTGCATACCATCATCTTGCTTAACCCTGTATTCAAACCGGAAGTCTCATCGGCAATATTGGTTGAGCAGAGATGAAAAATAAAGATTACGTAAGAAAGAAGTTGCACATACAAATAATTTATACGAGTAGGAGGAAACAAGGTTTATGTCTCCCTTTCGGACGTCCAATCAGTATATGGGTACACAAACGACTATATATTACCAGGTTTTCCAATTCTAATGAAAAAAGAAAAAAAAAATGTTGAAATTCACGACGAAATATTATAGGAAGTTTTGTGAAGCTGTGAAAAACCAACATTTCAATTATCCAATACGTAGAAATAAAATAATTTTAAAAAATAACATGGAAATTACACCAACTGTTATATTAGAGATGCAAAAAAGCCGGCTTTTTTGAATCGATGGTTTTTTTCACATAAAAAGCCGGCTTTTTTGGGAAAAAAACGAGAATTTTGGAAATTTTGGCTTTTTTCAACTTCATGATTTTTCTATCTAAATAGCTTTCTTATAGTATATTCTATAGTTAGATAAGAATTCCATGACCTGAATGTGATATTTCGCTCTGAAATTCACCATCAAGATGGATGGAGCACATGTTTTACGAATTAAAGCTAACATGAAGAATGTAGTATTTGAGGGTAATTTTAGAGGCTATTTAACTTAATTTTAACTTTTGAGTTATCGACATCTGTTTTCTTCTCTAGTTTGTCATCCGTGTTTCATTTCTAAGAGCTTTTAGTACTCTAGCTTCTAGCGCAAAAGTTAAACTTGCCCGTTTTTCTATTTATCCGTCAAAGCGTACGTTTTTCAATATATCCGTCAAACCGTACTTCCACATTTCTGTTATACTGTAACTGTGAAGTGATTTAGCAATAATTTTCCGGACACAACCTTGAATACCAATTTATACAAATAATCAGTAGCGGATTTAGAAAAGTACTTTAGGAGGGTTTTTTCTGATTGTTTCATTTCCTAAAAATTCCTAATTTTATTTGGGAAGTGCTTGAAGTTTATGAGTACAGGCATAACTAATATTTCGTTTCATTTATATGTTTAGCAATAATCTTCCGGATACAACTTTAAAAATCATTTTATACTGAGAATCAGTGGCGGATTTAGAAAAGTATTTTGGGAAGGGTTTCTTACTAATGTTTAGTTTTTTTAAACATTCGTAATTTTTATTTGACGGGAGCTTAAAGTTTATGAGTAAAGGCATAAATAATAGATATTTCGTTTGTTGCAGACATTCCGTAACTTTCGGGAACGGGCTTCAGTCCGAAAGACCGCCCCCCTAACCTTTGCAAAACCGTCACTGCTGGTAATTAGTAATAATAACGATTTAAAAACAATAAAAAAGGAAGTCGCCCAACTCACAGTACACGCACTATTTCTACATTCACAGATGGAATGAAGAAAAGCTTTGTCAGAATGGTCGAATGCTGGTTGAATCCCGGACTTCCCGATAGAAGCGCAAAAGCTAATCACTCAGTCATGTTTGTTGTGCAGTTGTATTTAGCTTAACTTAAATATATTCCGTAGGCTTTTTTTTTTGGGGGGGGGGCGGGGGAGTTCCGTAATGATATGTTGAATCCCTCTTGTTAAAAATTCAGAAAACTTGAGGATTGGGTAAACTGTGATGGTGGTTCTACAAAACTTAACTGTAGAATTTCAAGAATATACAGAACCAAAAGCTCTAGATGTGCAGTCTTTAAGTGTATCATATAAATCTAAGTATTTCTCTTGTTTTATTTTAATTTTATTTTGTTTCAAAAAGAGGGTATGGAATATTTTGAAGTAAAAATACTACATACTATTTTGCTAGTTATTTGTGTATTCTTTAAAAAGAAGTGTTTACTTTTAGGGTTGGCTGATTTACACCAACTTTTTTTTTTAATAACTGGTTTAAACCACAAAAATAAAAAGAATGAAAAATGCGAATCGTGTGAACTTCATGGTAACGTTTCCAGATATCAAACCACCTGCAATAGTTTTATTTCCCTTTCACCTTTTAATCAAGTTGTCCCATGTTCAATTCTCGGTCGAACCACAATCCTTCTTTCATGCGTAACCCAAGTAGCGGTTCGGATGTCAGCTTAAGCGAAAGTCTTCTCCTTGATAACCTCGGTATTTCGTAAGGATGTTAAGCCTAAATATACGAAACAAACCAAATTGTATATTTCTACATGCCTAAATGCGTGTTGTTTTATAAAGAAGCCAATATTGCTTAAATATATTGATAGAAATTGGCAAAATTTATCGATTGCCTACGTAGCTTCCAACATTAGCTTGAATTGGACTTTCAATGATATCTACGTACCGGTACTAAATTTGTAATTTAATACCTCAGTTTTAGCGTACTGATTATGGTACGTTGACCTTTAAATTTTACATGCAAAGCAATAACAGGATTTTCCCGTTAGTGTCTTACATTTCAAGTAATGACGGGATTTTCCCAATGGCTAGGGCGGGAGATTCTCAACTTAAGAAATTTACTGACCGCACTTCTTTAAGCTTATGGGAGTTCTTCCGGCATAACCCCGCTGTTGCATAATAACATCAAGGCGAAACAAACTTAGGCTATTTCTGTGAATATGTAATATAAATACATAAAGCAAAATATCTAAGTCAAAAAAGCCTGGTTTAAACCAAAAAAGCCTGGTTTAAACATCCCCCAAAAAACGGGTTTTTGGCATTTTAAAAAACAACCACGGTTCTTGCCAATTCTGCTTACTTGTGTATATAGGAGGTTAAAAAAATCTTATTATATACATTGGTTAATCCTGTGGAATTCATAATGTAAATATGTTGAAGAAAAATTGTTTGAAATATTTTTTCGAAATTCATAGTTTATTTTCGATGTTTTATATTATTGTCAGCATCAACCACTAATTGAATGACTTTTTGTGTTATAGAGAAGCAATACAATGTCTGTTTTATCAATTTAAAGCAGTATTTTGAAAAAAGCCCAAAATTTCCGAAGCAAAAAAGCAAAGCAGAAAAAACCGAGTTTTTTTCCAAAAAAGCCGTTTTTTTTTCCAAGCCCTTGCATCTCTATGTTATATGCACATATATTTTACTCTAAATATAACTAAATGGATAATTATCTCGTTGCAAAACTTTATACGAGTTTCTTAGTGTTTTCGTACGTAGCTCACCAGTACTAAGTAACGACCATAAGCAAAAGCAAATTGTAAAAAGGATCTGCATAAGAAAATCAGTGTTTGTAAGTAAACGTCTCCAAGATATGAATAATTTCATCACTTATAAGATCCTATCATTTCTTTGTTAATTCCCTTTTTTTTCTGATAATATACGTAAGTTGTAAAAATCAATACAAAATTCATTAAAAAAAAAAAAAAAAAGATACAAAGAGTTGGTTTGTTAAGATCTAAATATAGAATTGCACACAGAACTTAGTGCATCTAAGGAAATATATACAACAGTAAAAGTATCAGTTACACTTTCGATTTCTTCAGTGCCTGAATATGCTTATTTGCCATCTTCCGTTTCTCTTTGTTCTGCTCGTCTTGAATTTTCTGTAGTTCATTCATCTTTAGGAATGCGGTCTGGATCATTGCCTGGGCAACACTAACGTCAACCGTGTCTTTTTTTGATAGCACAGAAGATAATCTTGTCTGAGCATCTTTCATCAGTCTAGTAGCTACTTCCATTTCCTTCTGTACTGTTTCGTCCATTTTATTTAATTTCTTTAGGGACGGTTCACTCTTTGCAACTTTTGATATAAAGCTTCTTGCTTCGCATTTCTTAACGCATTTTCTTCTCTGGAAATCTTTGCCACTGCGGCTTCTTTGGATCTGCACTCTTCTAAGTAATCTTGATACATTCTCCAGACGTTCTGCATAGCATCTATTAATTGCTTTGTAACAGGTAGGTGTAATTATCTTTAGACAATAAGCAGAAAGGATGAAACACAAAAGAGTCTTCATTCAACCACCCTACTATGGAGACAAAATGCCCTCCAACCACCCATACTTTATTTCCTTATATTATTTTTACAAGTGGAAGTAGCAATGCCACAAAAATATACGTGGTTTCGTTAAAATATAGGAGTTTATAGGAAGAGACGCAAATATATAGGAAAATTAGCAGCATTGGAAAGCCTGTTTTTTTAAAAAAACAAACTATATAATTTCGACTCCTATAGCAGAAAAGTTCCTCTCGATCATGGAAACAAAGGGGGGCCGGTGACATGTAAAAATAATAATCGAAAACCTCCTCGCTCCCAAGCAAAATCTGAAAAGACGCTGGTTGAAAATTTGCTGTACACAAAAATTATCATTCAGTTCACTGTATAGTAGTAATCATATTCAATGAAAACTTCTGCTTCTCTCTCTTCTTTTCTTTTTCGTCTTTTTTTTCTTTTTTAAATTCATTGTTACTTTCACACGCCCCATGTCGTCCATTTCATCGGCTCTTAATGTAAAATAAAGGGCTTGAATGATTTTTCCCTTTACTTGCATATAAAAAAATTTCGAAAATAAAAAAGAAGCAATCATGAGTCCACAATGTGAAAAGGAGATTTTCAGGGAAAGTTAGGATTTTCTTCAATCAAGGATCTGCTAAATCAAATTCAAATGATGCAGTGAAAACAACATATTTGTCAGCTCAAGGGACCGCTAGAAAACGGGAAAGTCTAGTCGACACGGGGTACTAGGGATGAACAGAGTTCGACTGTTTCCCATTTCCTCCTACTTGCGGGATCCGAATCACATGTGGTCTCACCAAAAATTGAAGCCAGGTCATTCCCGCCGAAGACACGTAGGACAACAATAAGGCAATGGAGTTTCTTAATATTTTTATAATTTATATTTAAATTAGTTCTGAAAGAACAGTTTCAGTTTAACGTTCTACGATTATGCCCTTCAAGTTAACAGAAATGGATGATTAAGGCAAGTTAATGATGGAAGAATGGGTGGAATGAGATTGTGGAAGGAAACGGGAGCACCCCAAGAAAACCCTCGGACGATTCTGTCCACCACAAACTTACTTGGCTGGGGATCGAACCAGCGGCCTCACACATCAGAGGTAAGTGCTCTACCACTGAGCTACTGCGCTCCCCAAATTAGTTCTGATAAAGTTTTCAATTATAAAATATAAGATATTTATGATTATCATAATTGAAATTGTACTTCATATTAAAAGATATAACCAGACATGGTAAACAGCAATGATAAAATACAGAATTAAGTCAGAAAATTTACTTTTACATAAACAGGCGTATTAACCCAGGTGAAACAGAAAGGATTAAGGTTATACATAAATTCTAAGGATCGATGCATTGTGAAGAAATTATTTCCAATTATTGTGTGTTATACTTACAAACTTTGATGACATTTGCCACTTGTTCCAATGTTCAGCCCCTCAAACATTATCAACTCTGCTAATTATGTATAACACTTTATCGCAGGGTTAAATTAATTAAAATCCATGTTTCTTGCATTATAATCTAATATTAGTTTTATTCAGTTAAATATTGATTCCGATGAAATTAAATATATATATATATATATATATATATATATATATATATATATATATATATATATATATATATATATATATATTTATATATATATTTATATTTAAGAAAAAGACTTAATTGTATTTTGAAAAATGAACCGCACACTCTGAGAAAACAAATTATCCCACTGACACCAAGTATCAATTTATGATTGAAAACAACCGATGAATTTAAGTAACACCTTGCCGACGAACTGCTTTACACAGCACTTCTTTTTATGTTTTTATCTTTTTCCTAAATTAGTCGAAAAGACTCACTTAAGTGTTTTTTTTTATTATTTTATTTTAAAGAAAACTATAAAGCTTGCTATAATAAAAATGTAAAAATACGCGAAGAATATTCCTATCGTACGTCTTACAGGAGGTTAGTTCCACAAGGGTTATACCTCGTCTGGAGTGTGTCAATAATAATAAAAAATGCCAAATCTCATGATATATTTGAATCTTCTGCGTTGAATGAGATATGATGATTAGATGTGTTCTCTTCTTTCATATATTACTTCCGATATGTTTATTACCTACGAACGTGTTCTCCATTCATGGAAATCAGATATCGATGACAAATAACTTTTGTGAAAGGCAGGATATCTAATGTATTCACCCTGACTCTGTAAATCTTCAGCATAAGTTTATCTAATTTCTATACATAAAAGTAGTCGTCCTGATTGAGTCACTGACTGATCAATGCCCAAGTCAACCGCTTAAACTAGAAACTTGAAATATGGGCCATGCAAAGAATTTGAGAGTCAGGTTGACTAAGAAAAGATTTTTGGAAATTCGAGGAGGAAGGAGGTGAAATAGGGACGGCAATTATTATAATAAAAATGTCCTATTTCGGATTTTCTGAAGGTTAAAGACATAAAATTTGGTGCATAGACTTCTCTTTTAAAATAACTAGACACGTGTTTCAGCATTTTCTGATATTTGGCCTACTAGAGAAGAAAAGGGGTGAAGATCAATTAATATAACAGGATGTCTTCATCTCGGAATTTTCTAAGGTTGAAGACATGAAATTTGGTGTTTAAACTTCTTAATAATTAGATATGTGTTACATCGTTCTTTCATATTTGATCTAGCAGGGAAAAAAAAAAAATAGCTGATTACAACTCTTATAATAAACACAAAATTTCGTACTTCGATTTCTCATTTAAAATAATAAGACAAGTGTTTACGCGTTTTTTTTGGTATTTAATCTGGAAGGGAAGAAAATGGAGTGGGATTTTAATTATTGTATTAAGATGTCCATATCCCGGAATCCCTTAACGTTATTATTATTATTATTATGAAGTATTCTACCTGTCGACAGGTCGTGCTAGAACTAATGAGGATTTTCCCCCTTAGGTTTGGGTCTAGAAATGTTTCTTCCACGTCTCTCGGTCTTCAACTTTCTGTTTTAACTTCCAATACTTTCTCCTGTTTTTCAAATCATCGATCAGTTATGTTCTTTCTACTCTTCACTTTCTTTCCATCTCTCCTTGCAGACAACTTATTCGCAAGATGTCTCCAATCCAATTGGTCTTCTCAAAAAAGAAGCTAGTTAAAATATTCTCTTCTCTGCTACCCGTGCTGAAACATCTCCGTTTGTTACTCAAAAAATAGGAAATTTTCTGTTTAGAATTTTCATTTAAAATAATTGAACACTGTAACAGCGTTTCTAAATGTTTGGCCTAGAACAGAAGAAAGGAGTGCGGAATGCTTCTCTAAGATGTCCATACGAGATGTTCAAATCTTGTGCAAGTCTCCGAGTTCATATTCTATATGAAAGATGCAAAAGGAAGAATGCAAAACATTGTCTACGACAACATGTGAGGGTATTTGCTAGTTAATACTCTAAAGTAAAGGAACGTTTTCCCATGAAAACCATGACCTGTAGCCAAGATGAAAAGTGAAATATTATTACTAGCATATAAATCCCCATAAGAAAGCTCTGAACACATAGTTCTGAAATATATACTGCTAAATTATACATTATTGAACTATATATACAATAACGATTTAATTATACAGGAGGTCGCGGTAACTCAGTGGTAGAGTGGTCACCTCTAGTGCATGAGGTTCCAGGTTCGAACACAACCCACATCAATGAACTTTGTGGCGGGAAGACAGTGTGCGTGGGTTTTCTCAGGGTTTTCCGGTTTCCTCCCCCTTCCTTTATTCCACAACTGCATTCATTCTCATCATTACAGTCTCTTTTAACTTACACAACATACTGTTGGGTTGTAAAACTGAAAGATTTCATTTCATTATAATCATCGGTACGTGACTGTTAAGGAATTTTTACATTGGTTTGTGGACTACGTAGCGGTATATTTTGTAGTCCTTAAAGGAGGAAAAAGAAAAATGCTTCGTTGACAGAAAAAAATCTCAGTTTATAATATCAAGAACCACTTGAAGGGTTGATAAACTTCTGTATAATACAATTGACACAGTGCTTACATTATTGCGTCGTTATGTATGTTTAAAAAGTTTCGGAACAGGCTTTCATCTTCATCAACCAGCGAATCTTCACGCAAATATTTATTTAGATCCCTAACTCATATTTAAGAAATTGTATATTCAGAGATTTGTTTTCAATTCTGCAAACAAGATTTTTCATAATTGCGTCGGTCTAGAACCATGGACATACAATTTCTTACGAATTGAATTAGTAATGCAAGTAACATTTCTACGAACATTTGTTGACTGATGAAGGTTTAGCATCGCCTAAACAGTCTCGGCGCCAAAAAATATATTTCTTTTTAAATAAATAAAAGAGCATACATGAGTTGGGTACTCTGACTTATTATACACACTGAAACACTTATTTTTAACTTTAACGTTCCACACTTATGGGCCGAGGTTAAAGGAGCCAATGATTACAACAACGAACGAAACGGTGGAATTAAGAAAGAGAGGAAGGACGAGTCTGTTGACCACAAAGCACATTTGGCGCAAGTCAGGATCAAGCTGGGAACCCGACGCACCAAAGATGAGCACCCTACCACTAAGCCACCGTATCCCCTGGTACTTAGTAAGTTTCAGAAGAAAGGAACTTGCAGTAGTCATACTCAAGTATTGCAAAGTGTAGGACAAAATTGATGGTGGTTTAAACACACGCACTACAGCACCAACATGTAAGCAGGTGATAGATGCATCTCGTTCTCGGTTTTAACAAGGTGGCAACAGCGCAGCTCTCTTATTTACTAACGGCGTTTCAATGAAAATCGCACCGCCTCCTTCGAACGCCACAAAGTTTGTCTCATGCTTCAATTTACACAAATTCACAATGCAATCCGCAGAACTAGACTATAATAAAGTGCATTGTAGGTTGGAACGAAAAGATTGCTTAGTTTTAATGTTCTTTTTAGCACCAAAGTTATATGAAGGCTCAACGTGAGGCAGCACCTAAGCCCTACCGGGAATCGAACAAAAGTCTCCCGACCCAAAGCTATATATCAACGAGGAAGCTCTAAATGGAAAATATATCAGAAAGATAGCTTGAAAAAAGTAAAATGAAATCTTTCAGTTTTACATTCCACGGTTATGCCGGCTAGGCTAAACGAGATGATGATGAGAAATGAATGCAATGGTGGAATGAATAAAGTGGGAGAAAACAGAACTCCGAGAAACTCACTCACACAATGTTTGCCCACCACGAAAGACAGCTTCGTTGGGTGTTTCCAACTATTAACTAAAGTTCATACTTAAGTTGTTGAGCAAAAATACTAACTTAAGTGTGACCTCCCGTACGCAAAACACTACGCATACTTTCGCTCAAAGCTACTTCCATAGATATGTAACAGTAACAGCAAATAACGATCGTTCCTGTGTCTAACACCTATGCGCTATTCATCTGCCTCCGCTTCACGGTTACCATACTAACAGTAAATCATGTATCATACTCTCTCATGCAAGCATCCTTCGTAGAAATGGAAGTTCGTTAATGGAATGGCTTTCCAAGCTGTATCTGATTCCTGTAAAGTAAAGTTCGAAGCCACTATGTGGTGTGTCTCACTTTGTTCAAATGCGCTAATGTCTCGCCTCTTTATAATCATTTATGTAGGGAATAGTTGCCCTCAGTACAATACAGGGGCGGATCCAGGACCGACTTCTGGGAGGGGGGGGATGTCATACTGCTACTTTTAAGGGCTCCAAACTATGGGATGGGTTTTATTTATATATATATATAAAATAAGAAAGTTTCCTCTTCTGGGGGCATCCGTCCCTGGTACAATATTACCAATAGTACAATTTACCTATCTAAAAATAGTAGAACATTAAATATCAAACTCGATTTAATGACATAACGCCCTACGGTTATGCATTGTAGTCTTATGAAACGATGTTAAGAGCAAATCCATGATATAAGAATTAGACTTTCAATGGAACTTAAATAATTATTGTCATCGGTTTTCGCTCACCCCTTTGAAATTACAAAATTTACGGGGAAACTGGTAGAAATTATTGGTATAAATGAAACTTAAGTATCAGACAAACGATAAAGGAAATACAGGTCTTCACTGTATGATGACTAACTACTACGAAAAGAAATTAGGTTTAAACTTGGACTATATTAATGTGCGTAGTGAGGCCGTATTAAATAAACAGAGAATAATTTGTCAATGTTTCAAGCACACGGTCTTACCTAACCTTTGACTATTCTCTTTCCAGCCTTAGAAAAAAGTAGATGTAAACAAGCCCACCTGACTACCAGTTTGTCGATGACCAGTGATTGGTTGTTGGTTTCAATGCACTGGTATCCTACCGCAATATAATCCCTACTAAAATACTAATTTCAAATAAAAATGTCTGAATTTATCCTACATTTTGTGATAATAAGCGCAATATATATAATATTAAACAACAGATGTAGCTTTATTTCAACCTCACTCGTATATGGACATATAGTATTTACTGCGCGCATGCGTATGCGTTCACGCGCCTTCCCCACTCATTTAAAATTATTGTAGAATGTAGAGTTTCATGACGACGATGTGTGACAATAATCAATTTTCGTCTCGTGTTATACAACACAAAAAAGGACAACAGGAATAGAGACAATCTCGTTTATATAAGGATTTAAGAAAATATATATCTCCAACATAGCAGTAGCCAGTGTCAGTCCGTTAATTATTTACCAGCAAACTGTAGCCTTATAGTCTGGAAATTATGAGACGACAGTAAGCAGACGATCTTGCTGTTCACGTCTCTCGCTGCCAAGTACTTGTGAGCCGCGGAGTAATTCATTTTGTTTTGTTTACGCCTACTTTGTTCTAAAGCTGGAAAGACTTTAACTTTCAAAACCAACTAGAGTAAGGCCGCGCTAAGAAGAGCTCTGACAACTCTCACGTGCGATCAAGCACGGTTGCCACATTTATCTTCTGTAACAATATAACAAGGGGCACATTTTGTGGAAATGAATCATATATGTATTACAACAAAAATATTATTTAACATTATGCCTGACGAAAGTATTGGACAAAAGAAACAAACAAATCAGTATTGCGTTAAGATAGTTTACAAAATCGTAAAGAAAATAACCGTTACTTCTAAACACATAGGGCCTTATGCAGAGTCGTTTTGACATATGATTAGCGTCATACTAAATGCCTGACTACTGTATGGAAACATATGTTAGTCGAACTCTTTAGTATGAGATCGGGCTTCTTCGTAGCTAAGCGGTTAGCGTACGCCTTTGGCATGGGAGACCCCGGTTCTATTCCCGGCGGGAGCTCATGTGGTTCGGATTCCACGTTAAGCAGTAAGTCCACGTCTCATATAGCCTCGCTGTTGAAAGAGACATTAAACTCAAAATCAGTTCAACTCTTTAGTATGACACTAAACAGGCATCAGAACGACTCTGCTAAGATCTTTTTTTTTTTTAATGATGAATAGTTACGTTAGAGAATGGCTTTCAATTGTAGATAATTTAATTCCATTTACTGTAGAAATCTTACGCTTTTTTCCTAGGGTGGATAAAATTTCCGTCGGTTCGGCGAGGTCTTTCAGGCACTTCTCTTTTGTGATTCTTTTCACAGTTGTAGGGCTAATGTATAAAGCTGAATCTACTCTTTCAATCACTTTATTCAATGACAATAAAGGACCGTAGTTACGTTCTTTCTCCAAATATTCCCTAAGATTAAACACAAATTCCCGTTCTCCTTTAGCCTAACCGGCATACCGAGGGACGTAAAACTCAAACAAATTCCCGGCACCCCCTTTCCGCACTTCAGGCATTGTGTTCATAAACACAAACATACACACATACACATACTAAATTTATATTTTAGGTCTATGTGAATAATACGAATACAAACTATGTTCCACTGATGAATAAAAATAACAACACAATATTCACACCAATGCACTGAGATGATAGCACAAAAAATCAAAACAACCTGACAACACAAAAACTTTCACAGTAATGAGTAGGTATAAATGCGACAACACTGTTCGGTTACCATGGAAACAACCTAGTGTTTCCAAATGTATTTTTGTGGGACTAAACCTATCCTCCCCTTCACATATTGGTGAAAGAATGTCTTCTACGGAAAGGCAAATATAGCTGGATCATGTTCGTTACTTTCCAACCACTCAATTTCTAAATCAGTCCTTATGAAAAGCTCATTATAACAATCTCTGTAATATATAGAGTATGTAGGTACATTTTTTTCCTTATATCAACAAATTTCCTACAAAGATCATTAGAAATTCTACTCATTTCAGCCTGACATTCCAAATAATGGTTCATTGCCCTTGAACTTTAGAAGAGCCGTACAGACTCACTACCCTCTTCGCTTTCAATTCCAGGAAAACCTACTCCCTGCGGCGATAGGGAGGTGGACCGGTTGTTGTTCCATGTAACCCCACTTCTATTTACGTAGCAAATTTGTCAAAAGGACAGAGTTGTGTCAATAAGTGGAAAAACAAAAAAAGTATTCATTATTGTGGCAATAACTTTAGGCCTAGTGGAACTACGTTGTGCTGGAATGTTGAGAAGTAAAGTGAAGTACGATTATTCTTTTTTTTTTTTTTTTTTTTTTTAATATCTAGTTTGTAAATATTTCAACTTATAATCTGATTCAATCAGTGATAAAGTAATTCGATTCCTTTATCGTTCTGTCATGTGGTCGCTTTGATTCTTCTTGCTATGACGGTTCGCAACACTGTCGTCAACTTGCACGATGTTAGATCTGTCAGAGCTCAGGTTACGATGGCCCTAGTCTAACAAAGTGTGTAATGCAATAGGGGGAGAAAGGTGCCGATTGATTCTAGCAACCAGGGTTGGCAAAAATCATGTTTCTTTTTTTTTCCGAAAAAAACAACCTTTTTTGTGGTTTAAATGATTTGCTCCATGTATTTATATTACATATAGACAGAAATAAGATTGTTTCGCCTTGTGTTATTATGCAACAACGGGGTTATGCTAGGAGGAGTCTCATAAGCCTAAAGCGGAATCCAAACCGCTTCTCAGCTTACATCCGAGAGAAACTATCCTCCATTTGGACTCCACACCGGGACTAATTGGCCACAAATACGACGAGTCTGCCGACTCACTCACGAAGAACTCCTGATAAAAAATACGTTGTACTAATCTTTATAAACTTGTCAAGAGTAATTTCTGAAGGACAAAAAGATAAACCGTTGCACAACTGAAAACATATAAATTGGGAAACTCTCGCCTTAGCCATTGGGAAAATCCCGTTGTTGTTTAGTATGTAAAGTTTTAGGTAAACATATCATAATCAGTACGTTATAACTGAAGGATTAAATTATAAATTTAGTATGTAGATAAAGTCCAATCCAAGCTAATGTTGGAAGCTACGTAGCCAGTCGATAAATTTTGACAATTTCTATCAATATATTTAAGCAACCTTGGTTTCTTTATAATACAACAGGCATTCAGACAAGCAGAAATATGAAATTTTGTGTCGTTACGTGTTTAGCCTTAACATCCTTATGTAATACAGAAAAAAATGAAATCTTTGAGTTTTACGTCCCACGATTATGCCGGTTAGGCTAAAGGAGACGGTGAAGATGAGAAATGAATTAAGAAAGTGGGAGGAAACGGGAGAACCCCGAGAAAACCCACGCACACGGTGTTTGTCCATCACAAAGTTCACTTGGCGGGGATTAGGATCGAACCCGGGACCCCCAAGCAGCAAAGTGAACGCTCTACCATTGAGCCACCGCGGCCCTCTATGTAATACAGAGATTATCAAGGAGAAGGTTGTCGCTTAAAGTGACACCCGAACCGCTACTTGATT
Source organism: Thermobia domestica (assembly GCF_964235325.1). NCBI lineage: Eukaryota > Metazoa > Arthropoda > Insecta > Zygentoma > Lepismatidae > Thermobia > Thermobia domestica. The sequence continues at coordinate 121,830,461 of NC_137458.1, forward strand.
TACACTTGAAGGAAAGGTTGTGGTTCGACCGAGAATTGAAAATGGGACGCCTTCATTACAAGGTGAAAAGGAGATAAAAACTAATGCATATGGTTTGATATGTGGAAATGTCACCATGAAGTTCACAAGATCTAGTTTTTTTTTTTTTTTTTTTTTTATTTTATTTTTTGAACCAGCCAACCGTGCTAGCAACACTCGATAATGTCCCACAACGTATCACCCCTTCGGGGCTATTCTATTTTAGGGGAGCGTAAATTTGTAAAATGTACGGAAGAAATGTGTTCACTGATTTCACAGTAGAATTGTAAATAAAGAAAATATATCTCCGTATTATCTCTCATGAGGTAGAAATACGAAACGCAAAGTGAGCTTCTTACCTTGTAGTACTCCATAAAAAAATGAAATCTTTCGGTTTAACGTCTCACGTTTATGTCTCTTAGGCTGGTTAAGGTAAGTAAACGATGGAAGAAATGGTGGGATAAGAGTGGGAGAAAACCCATAGACACGACGTTATCCCACAACACACTTAGCCGGGATAGAATCAGGGTTCCCATGCACCACAGGTAAGCGCTCTACCACTGAGCCACGGTGTCCTCAGTACTTCATATGAAAGATATGATTAAGTGGAGTGCTATGTGAAGGCAGTCTACAAGCTGATTATGGAAATGGAGCAAAGCTGTACCACAGACAAAATACGGTACCGTATGCGTTTTTTCTTCTTTTTCTATTGAAGTACTTTTCCTCGTTTATCGGTATACTCACCGTCGCTGACGTCCTGCTTTCTATGAACGTATCCCACGCGGATCCTTTTGCCCTGGCTCGGTTAAATAGCATTTGTGCTTTTAAGGGTTATTTAGCACAAGTTGGTTTGTATATTATATACTGTTGTTTTATGTCAAGCCGTAGCTTTCTCCAGTGATAAGGTAAGGGAACAAGTTTATAATTTTACTGAAATCTACTTTGACACAGTAAGGTAATAGTATACATGAGAACCCCCTGATCTGCGTTTCTTCTGTGTTCTATTACCACTTCTACATGAACTACCATAAATTTTCTACGTAGTGCAATAGTAAGAAGTATCCATGTGTACAAGATATGCGATATGCGTTAAATCCCCCCCCCACACACACACACACATAGTCATAGATAAAAGTACAAGGGCACTACACATGCAGATATGAAGTACAGGTACGTTCTTTTTTATTTTCGTATCAGTCGATAAGTAAATAAAAGTCGCTTTGTTACCCCCTTTGTAAGTTCGTACATACTCAATGAATAATCCCTAAAAGTATGAGCGTCCTGCTCCTTCGGGAACTGATGCAGCTTCATGTATACTATATCCTTTATGATTTTCATAATCTTAATCATCCTGGGAAACAAAAATTACAACGCAATAACTGGATCCTTATGAGGTCTAAGTTGCATTGCTCCGTGTACCTGAAGTCCGTTTTGACCCATACATAATTACTTCAAAACCAAAGCTAGATGGTTATAATGATTATTTCTTAACTTTGGAATGTATATGCTATACGAATTCGCCACACATCTAAAGCTTACGCAATTATTCTGAGAACTTGCAATACGGTAGCAAACTGACTTTCTTTGACAAAACCTTTTTCGAAGTATTATTGCTTTCTGATGTCCTTAACATACATACGTTTAATTACGTGCAATTATTACACAGTAGGTGAAAAATGCTTTCTACACGAACCTACGAGTCCTTGCACTACTCTTAATATCGAACCTTGACTGAATACCTGTAAGAAAAAGTAGAAACTTCTGACCAGGAGTAACATTGGTTATGAACTTCCAGAATTTTAAGTTTAATAACTGATCTACATAGGTGCGTAGACACTTCTGCGAGACTAGAAAGGTTGTTCTTGAGTCAAGAGAATTCGAATCAAATCGCTGAAACATCAGTAAATCGATTAACTTCGTACCTACATGACAAGATTTCCATTTAAATACGATAAACACTCCGATACATGGAAACTAAACATTCCCTGGATATACGCAAAGAGTGAGATTCTACCTAATTGCATGATTCAAAAATTATGTGCGTTCATAGTAGCACATTACACATGCTAACGTAAATAAAAGCACCTGTATAACAATTGTTAATATGTTACGAACCTCGTATTCTTCACCATTTCTATTAACACGCTTATGCCGGTGTCTTATGTACAAAAAGAGTACAAATATAACAAATACTTGGACTTCATTCTTAACATACAACTTCAAGGAAACAAAGGTCTCAAAATGGCGAACTCTATATTTCAACAAATAGCTCAGCCGATTCAAAAACCAGCTCATTGCATTGCTTCTGTACAGCAGATGGCAGCCCGCCATCGTTATTATAATCTAGACATCAGTTACATATCTTCCTTTCTCCTCTCCTATAAATTTTGCTCTGTATTTTATAAGAAAAATAATACCAGATACTTGAATAGAAATTTATTTAATATAATTGCATTAAATAATCCTTATTATTGAATACAGAATTTGTTTTCAGTACAGAAAATATTGACACCAGCCTGTTTGTTTTTCTAATTGTTAGGCTCACTGGGAAGCCTTTTCTACCTCTTTTGCATGAGCAAAATTACAGGACCGTGGAGCCAATTGAAAATCACCTCTTGTAAAGTTGTCCAATAGAAGTGGGTTTTATATGCCATTTCGGTTAGATGTATCGCATTTATCTTTTAACATAAGAAGAGAGAGTCTAGAATGGGTGTCCGTGTTTTAATGCTTGAAGCCCTTGTTTTACAGTGAGTGTGTGGGTTTTGTAGTTTTTGAGGTGTTGCTGAAACAAAAAAATCTATATGATTATATTGTAAGAAAATATCCTAAATCTACATTTTGAAGTGATAAGTAATCAGACAAGGTAAGTATTGATTTTAGAGTGAATAGCGGTTTCATAACTAAGATACCTCCTTTTTATTACGTTCAAAAATTGGATCGAGGTATGCGGCATTTTTCAAGTTGTAGTACTATGAATTGATTATAATGACAGGATATTTTTGTAACACAGTATATGCGTTTCTTTGAGTACCTTGTACAGAGAAGTTTTAAAAAATGATGAATTTTACAGTATTGTTAAAACTTCGAAGGTAAACTCCACTTAATCCAGTCCGCCATTTTGTTAAGATTTGCCACGTAATGTGCTGATATTTTTACCGTAATATTTACGTGCTCGAACATATGATTCAAAGAGTTTGCAGTGTTGAAATATAGGGGCAAGTATGTAGTAGATATGGGCAAGAAATACCAAATTGAACATTTTTCTGTAAAGTTGCAAAAATATGGTGAAATTTACCGGGTTATATTCTGTAGATTATTTTAGGGTTTGTTAGGTTAGCTTAGGTTAATTTTAGCTCACAATATTATTTTGAAACCAGGAGAAATTTAGCTTAATTGCTTCTATATAAGTAACACCCATGCTATATGAGACGTGAAAATAAAATGACAAGCTTTACTTTGGCATTTCATTCATTTTTTCGAATTGTAATTTGTTCTTTTGGTTCCGCACAATTTTGTAAAAGATGGGTCAAAACTCCCCTAACCTTAAGCTAACCCGTTCCTACCTCTACCCCACTTATCCCTATCTTCCTCTACTCTACCCTACTGTACTATACTGTACCCATTTATATTAGCGGTCCTACTTGCCAATGCGTAGCTGGAGCTCGGAACGGAAAGAAGAAATCACTGAGTCGAAAAAATGAATGAAATATCCAAAGTGAAGACTTCCCATAAAATTTGTGGAATCTGAACCCCCACAAGATGTTTGAATTTCAATACTCTTTTACCAGCAATTGAACCTGGGATCACGTGCGTCAATGACACGCAGTAGTCACAATAGATCAAGAACCAATCCTGTATACTGGTATAATTACAAGCGAGCACAAGCTTAGGGTTAACTTTACAATGCCCGCTCCAGCATATATACTCACTCAGAAACGAGTAATTATACTCGGTTAATTTTATGGAAGTTAATCAAAACTTCCCTAAACTTAAACTAACTCGTTCCTACCGCTACTCGACTTATCTCTACCCTACTGCACTATACTATTTTAAAGCGACCCTACTTATCGAAGCGCAGCTGGAGCGTGTATTGTAAGATTTAATCGAAGCGTGTTAGGGCTCAATAGAACAGGTTTTTTATAAATAATTGAAGTCTGCTGAAAGCCTACAACATAGCGACACATTTTTTACGATAACATATGTTAAATCGTGCTAGTATAAGAAAACGTTAGGTAAACCCGAAAAACACACTTTTGGTGCTCTAAATGATCCTCTGAAATGTAGACTTATTCTGGGGCATGCGTGCAAACGGATGTGCTTCTTCCAGGTATAAATACGCGTCCTGATATATGCCGTAAAAGCGACAGTATAAAAGTCAAACTAGCTTGTGCTAACTGCCCAGTACAATGTTTGAATGCTGTTGAACACACAGGGCAGAAGCACAGCAGAGAATAGAATAGAATATTTTTATTGTCGTTAAACAACATTTGTTGCAATAGACAACGTCACGAGAGTATACAAAAAATATATATATTGAATATGTAGGTACATAACTAGTCACTTTTTATTTTTTAATTCTTTCTCAAATTCAAAAGCACTGTACACAGCTGTTTCAATGAGCCAAGATTTACAGTGTTTTTCAAAGTTTCTATTACACATACCACGAATTTCTGTAGGTGGAAGATTATACATCTTCACCGCAGTGTATTTATAACTCTTTTGTGTTTTACTTAACCTGAAATATGGTGTATCGAGGTCGTCTCCGTACTCTTATTGCCTTTTTTTGTCATTTAAAGACTGTTTGAGCACGAGTTGAATTACCCCATAATAATATACCGTAGAACAATAGAGAATGAAAGAAAGCATAACAAGCTGACAAGTATTTTTTCGCTAACAACAGTTTTTAACTCTAGATAGTCTTCTACATAATTTTCAGTATGTATGTTCCAGTTTAACTTTGGATCCAAGTGGATTCCTAACAATTTTACAGAATGACACTCATTCAAATCATTTGTTATTTAGATGAAAATACAAAACATCTGTCTTTGATTCATTTAATAGCAGCCTATTATAATTTAGCCGTACTGAACACGTTTCTAACATTTGAGTGTTTTTAGTTTCAACATTTTTAAAATTTTTATCCATGGTTAAGTCAGTTGTATCATCAGCATACAAAACACTGTTAAAAGGAAGAAAACTTGGAAGATCATTAACTTAAACTAGAAAAAGAAATGGCCCCATGATACTTCCCTGTGGTACACTAGTTGTTATGTTCAAAAATTCTGAAGTTGAATTACCAACGCGAACAGCCTGTTTTGTTACTAAGATAAGATTTAATCAATGTGCATAGGGATACTTGCGTAGGGAGCGCACAGACGAGGAAGTGTATGCGCACAGACGAGGATAGTAAAAAAAATAATTATCATAAAAGCATCGCACTTGTCATGGTTTCAGCTACTAACTTTATACTTGCAAACATAAAATACAACCGATGTCCCCTACATTGTTCAGAAACATTCCATGCATAGAAATAAATGTTACGTAGTCTTCTTTCAAATGCATTTACTCATTTTAACCGTAATATAATACTTGTAATAGTTTTAGACTTGTAACCCTACACTTGTAAATATAAAATACTGGTTTCCTACATTGTGCAAAAGTGCTCCGCCAATGGAAATTAATATTTTAATGACAATTCCTAATCATATGCATCCTAAACGTATGCATTACCATTTTATGTGGTGTATTGTAAATCTGCACAGTACTCAGCGATATTGCTCCCGCTGGTTGACTGGTACGGTCTGCAGCACAAGTGATTTTAAATGAGTATTAAATTTTTCAATGTTTCTAAATAGTAGAATTTCGTAACACCTTATGAGATAGCGCAACACGCCGATAGGTTGCGGAAAACTTGTTGAAACCAGATGGGTAGATTTTTCTCTGGGCCCCTTCTGTAACACCGTATTTCAAAATGGGACTTGTAAATTGCAGGAGACAAATGTGAGACATAGAAGTGGTTCTTCGATTCCCGTTGTTTTCTGCTTTATACTGCTTACACCATTTTTTAGATGTTTTCCCCATACTTTGAGGAGATATTGAGTGAAGTTCTCATCAGCATACTGAAAAGTGACTATTTTAATCATGAAAAGAAATTACCATATTAACATTACATGCTGCTTAAATAGATTTTTACTTATTGTCTCGTTATTATACTCTTTAAGGTAAAGGACACTGATAATAATCATTAGGCAGGCGCGTTAGATGCTATTACCTACCCTATTGTTAATCTCTGCATTGTGGCGACGAGGAGCGTTCAGGGAGACCATCTGTCATTACTGACGAACTGCTGAGGTCAGTAGACGAATGCGTGAGGAACGATCGGCGCGTCACAATTGATGAACTCTGTGAACATTTTCCTAATGTGTCTCGAACGATTGTTCATGAAATCGTCAAAGACCATCTGCATTATTCAAAAATCTGCAAGGTGGGTCCCTCGCATGATCACAGATGAACACAAAACCAAGCGTATGGCTGTAGCACTGACGTTTCTGGGACGTTATTCCGATGAAAGAGACTCTTTCCTGAATCGCATCATTACAGGGGACAAAACATGGGTTTGTTATGCATCACTTTACGAAGCTTAAAGACTTTCTGGCGGGAAAAAGATTTGACAGCGATGAAGAATTTAAACGAGGCCTGACTACGTATCTCAATACGCTGGCAGCGGAGGACTATGACGTTGGAATACAAAAACTCGTCACACGGTATGACAAATGCCTCAATTTGCTTGGTGATTATGTGAAGAAGTAGTGTGAAGTATGCTCTTTCCAATAAAAATGTGTATTTTTATTAATATGTACTACTTTGTCTTTATTGCACAAACGGCGTGGGGGACCCGGGTTCGATTCCCAGCGGGAGCTCATGTAGTTCAGATTCCACGTTAATCAATAGGTCCCGTCTCATATAGCCTCGCTGCTGAAGGGGACGTTAAACCCAAAATCAACTCAACCTGGATGCCTTGTTCCATCTCCCTAACATGAGAAGATCGTGAAATGTTCAATTTTCGGTGTACTTAGCTCACTTCGAATACCTCATCCAGTAGGATTCTCATTTTATGAGATATAAAACGACTCGATCCAAGCTCTTAGTTCAAAAGTTTATTTCAAACGGTTCTGTCGTTTTCTCGTAATGACGAGACAGACGACGTCAATTTGAATGTAGAAATCTAACAATATAGAAATTTCCCCTTCTCTTCTTAGAAGCAGAATTTTCGAAAGCACGGGACACGTCAAGTTATATTGAATATTGAGCTTATATACCAAGTTTCATCTTGCTAACATGAGAGGCTCCTCACACTCTATATTTTTGGCGCAAAATTGAATAACCCTTCTCTGCTTAGAATACACATTTTGATCAGTGATATATATATATATATATATATATATATATATATCAGCTTGAGGTATGTATTAACCCTGTACAGAAATGTTACAAATTATTTAGACCTTTATATGTATATGTAGATGTTTGAATTACGATAAACACACAGTATATAAAAGGGCTGGATAAAGAGTAATGGTAACGTTGTTACAATTCAAACTGGCTTTATGCACAAAGAACATCTGTTACATTCGTCCAATGTAATTGCCTTCTATCTTTATTTACCTTCTGCCACTTATGTTGAAGACAGTGCACAGTCAGCGCATCAGTCTTTATCGATATCCCGCAGAGACGTCATATGAGAATGGATGATGGCTTCTGTGTTGTAGTGATTCCCGCAAAGTGGTTCTTTCATTTTGGCAAAAAACCGTTACTATATCTCGGACGACATTCTTGTGCACTGCGCCTACGTGCCATTTCAATCTTAATCCTCTCATGTTGTTAGTCTTTCCGAAACATGTTATGGCACTTCCACTTTCCTCAACTTTACGGCACTATGACTTTTGACTGAGTAACACACAGTCATTACCACTCGCCACACTTCTCTGCCTAACATTTCCTTATCATCTACGGAACTGTTGTAGTGCTGAGAGATAGCCCTCTGACGTGAGAACAGTCATGTCACTATTTTGTATCCAACCTATGTATTAACACAATATGTAAAATTCTGAACTAAAAGTTACGAGTATTGAATGTTAAATGGGTTCAGGCTTTCTCTTGAAGTCTCCTGTATAGTAGGAAGTCATTAAATTAGGTAAATTGTCAAATTCTTGGACAGTATGTTTGTACCACCTCCTATTGCACTTTTGCAAGAGTAAAAGGAAATACTTTGCTAAATGAATTGCGATAAAATTCTTATGGTTTTGTGTGTGTGTTAGGATATTCATGAAACGGATAGTATTACAATAATGATGGTATGCTAAGATTGAAATTGCACGACTCGTACTGAGATTCGAACCCGTTACTGGCTTACCGTGCCGTTGCGTTAACGACTACGCTACCCATTTTTCTTCCTAAACAATTCCTGTTTTCGGCAACATAGTGTGTATACTTACAAACACTTCTGACAGTTGTGGTACAGTCGTGTGTTCTGAATGATTGACTACCGACTTCCAAAATATATGGTGATTCAGGGAAAGAACTGGGTAGTGCATTTGTTATTTAATGTGTTAGCAATGTAAGCCGAAAACCTGAATTCGAGTCTCGTTCCAGTCGTGCGGTTTTTCATTCTTTTTGTATTATTGAATTCGCACCTGTAGAGGAATTGGTAATACATAAAATCCTTCTTTTAGTAATTAATATTTCGCTTGTTTAATTTTACGCAAAAGTAATCAGCCACGTACGTGGTAAAGTAGGTTGGTAAATGAAAGGTTGGCAGAAAAACTGATCGCTTGTTCAACCGACAACATAGTATAACCGAAATCAGATTTTAGTGAATGTCATCGGCAATGCGATCAGTTTTTTTGTGTGGGTACAATTACAATTTATACTTCGTAGGTTCCTAGTTACATATAATCAGCTAATAAAATACTTTTAAATAACACTTAATATACGAAGTTTCCCTTATTGATTTATTTTGTTTCCTTCAAGAATGACATCCAGAGTTTTCGTTGGTGGATTAAGTTACCAAACACGGGAAAGTGACATTGAGAGGTTCTTCAGGCGATATGGTAGAATCAAGGAAATATCTCTGAAGAATGGATACGGATTTGTGGTAAGTTACTAATGATATATTACTTTTTCTTATTGCAGCATGGTAGGGACAAGGGTCTATATTGGAGGCCTTCCTTATGGAGTGAGGGAGAAAGACCTGGAACGATTTTTCAAAGGCTATGGTCGCATTCGTGATGTTCTCATCAAGAATGGTTACGGTTTTGTTGTAAGTACTGACAGTTCAGAGTATCTTCCTTTCTTTCTAGCAGCATGTTAATAAAAATAGGACAGAGCTCTTTTTGAACAGTGTCGGCAGGCATACGAAGTAAATATCCGAAATTTCAAGCTATGCACAATGTGGTCAGTTCTCATTTAGGAAGCATGACTTCAAAAAAAAATGTAGTTATAGAGAGCAGAGCGTGTGAAAGTTAGTAGTTGTAGGAGTGAATGAAGGCTTGAATTTTGTGAATGAAGCAAATAATTTACCAAGATCGTACTCCACGAATAGTAGATGGGTCAGATCTAGTGTGAAAGACTGAATTGAATGGTTTTTCAGAAGTTTAAAATATTACATACACTTGATCAACAATAGGGAGGCGGATATATAAGTTTGTAAAGAATTCTAAGCTGTTAAAGGTATTTGACATCGTATTAACTATATATGCTATTAGTAAATATGTATTTCTCGAAGTACGAATCATAGGAAAATTCTTCAGGAAGGCGGAAGCACTGGGAATTTCACATGATACCTTGGTTATTATATCTAATTTATGTTGAGTACTTGTTGGAACATTTTAGATGGCGTGTAATGGATAATGCGACTCAATTTATATGGAAGCCTCCAAAATTTGACCTTTGAATTTTCATGTTGCTTACTGTTATTTCCTCTGAGTGTGCAAGTTGGCAGATGCAAAGGGGTAAAATAGTTTTTGATACCTACCTTTTTTGCATCTCAGTTGCATACCTAGTGGAAAGATTGGTTTGGATTAGTTGTAAGAAATTTGTAGTCCTAGTATTTCATAACAATTACCGGTAATGTGTCTGTGTTCACCGTTGATACAAATAATCTAAGCATTCACTTGTTTTTAGAAAATATCTCCATTATATACACAATTTAGAGGTTCACTGATGTAACTTTTTTTATATATAGTTAACTTTTTTATTTTCTAGATTTTAGTAACTATTACATTTAGAGTAGTGTAGTCAGTCAGCTCTGAAGTCTGTGAGAAAATCTTTGTGATCCAGGATCATAAGAATAAAAATACTGATAAATAAATTGAATGTAGACATTTCCTTCGTTCATGTAGTTTTTCAGTATAAAAGGTGAGTGAGAACAGACAACAACGGAATTAATAAGGATGAAACCACAAATCACCAGTTTGCTATGTAACTAGCCTATAAAATCGTTAACATTGTCCAGGAGAAATGAGTTCTGTGACAGTTCCATGTCTTAATTTAAGCAACGTAAAACATTTATGAATGCTCGATAGAAGTGCTTTGGTTAGCTCTCGAGATAGCAATATGATAGTTCGTTTCATCCCAAACGTCCCATACCATGTCATTGGAAATACTGTCCATGGGAGATTAGGGCTCGAAAAATCATGAAAGCAGGTGGCCTTTACTATTAGATATGAGAGATCGGCGCGTAGTCGTTTAACGTTACTATTCCCAGTTTTTACCTGCCAGTAATTTCGATTTTTATGTTGAATATTAAAACAGATTGACAGATCCATTATTAACTTTAGTTTCAGGTTATCTTGAACCACAAATATATTTCTTTCTGTTAAGCCATCTGTGTCTATTTTTGGTTAGCAAAATTTTATTCCCTCCAGATTAACCATGACATCAAATATTAGACACAAGATTTGAAGCAATCTTAGTTTAACAATTTTTACCATGCCGGTGGAAAAGTCTTTTCCAAGTATTGAGTCGGAACCAAGAGAAGCTAGGGTTGAGATTTCATAATCGTACAGCCCCATTAGTACTTTTTATACCAGTAACAATTTAAGACTAATATACTTTATATATACGTGTGTATCAAATTGTATTATTGTTCCGCTTGATTTTCAGAACTGCCACCTAGATAAGAAAATTTTTCGAGCTTTATAATATTTCCATTCTGGGATATATCAGGAAGAGGAGATGCAAAGTCGTTATCTTACATAAAAATAAGAAAATATGCCTGATATTAGGAACAAGCACCCAGGAGAATATATTCTAATCATTCTTGGTTTCACGTCTTGTCATTACTGTCCTTGTTCGATAGATAAATCATCCATCACCCATTCCCTTGATTTCTTGTAATACCTTCGGAACACTCCTTTTGTCCCCTTGCACCTGTCACTGAAGGACAACAATTCCTCCTTTCTTCATGTTACTGAAGAAGTTAGGAAAACTGACATAGGGGATAAGTATATCGAAGTTTTTAATCGTAACTTTTAATTGTAACTTCCTTCTTTAATCTAGTAAGAAGTGTAGTGCTTGTAATTTAGAAAACATGTTCTCATTAAGCAAAAATGAAGTAATGGTCAGAAATCGAAAGCAAACAAAAAGAAGAAAGAAAAAAAATAGCTTTAATCAAAAGTTCAACAAAAGATTTGATAAAGATTGATAGTTAGTTGAATTAAAAGCACTACAATGAAGTTGTACGCCAGTATAATATGACGATGCTGCTGTATTTCAATTGTTGAATTAGGTAAATAAGTATTATCAATTATTTTAGTAGGTTTTCGTGCTGTGTTGTATCTCGTAAATAGTATATATTTTACGTTTTCTAATCTTTGGAAAAAAGAAAATAGCTGAAACTTTGTACAGTCCGCAGCAAAAAAAAAACTGCAACATGAGCATGTAAGTTTGGGAAACGACGAAGTCTTTCGCTCCAAAATAAAAATGAAATCAAATCAAATCTTTGAGTTTTACGTCCCACAGTTATGCCGGTTAGGCGAAAGGAGACTGTGATGATGAGTAATGAATGAAATGGTAGAATGAAGAAAGTGGGAGGAAACGGTAGAACACCGAGAAAACCCACACACACGGTGTTTGTCCACCACAAAGTTCACTTGGCTTGAACTGGGATCGAACCCGGGTCCCCAAGCATCAGAGGTGAACTCTCTACCACTTAGCCACCGTGACCCCTTGCTCCAAAATAAGTGTGCAGGGGAGGACGCCGAGGTCTCTGTGGCGTGATTCGTGCCATTTAGACGTTGATTCCCTACGCTGTTAGGTGTAGTTTCACAAACTTATATGCTCATGTTGCAGGTTTTTTTGTTGCGGACTCTACAGTTACACGTTAAAAGATATCTGTTCAGGCGAATTTCTAGGCCAGGTTGTTACTTTAAACCAGGGTGGAAAAAAATCATGATTTTTTTTTTAAATCATTTTTGTTGATTTTTTTTTTATTTAAATCGATTTTTTTGATTTAAATCAAATCTTTCTCCTCGTATAATACAAGTCGCAAACTGAAGAAAAAGCATTAGGAATTAGTATTAAATGCTAATTATGCCATTTAAGTGAAAGTATTTGGGGTTGAATTTTGAATTATCCCCAATCGTTAACCTATATAAATCCCAAACATTGTTTCTTAACCTTTTTAAATATGGCTCTTTTTAAAGCTAAATTATAGACTTTCAGCCAAGCAACTACAGCATCAACCCTATTTATCCTAGGATCATGGTACATACATCACTCTCTTTAGAATAGAACAGCTTTTGAAACGGTAACATTCACATTTTACTATCATGTCCCTAAAGCGGGAAATTTTGAGTAATTGGCATTTTTTTTTTTTTTGCTTTTTTTTTTTATAAAAAAAAATTTGATCCCCTCTGGATTACCCTGTGTTAACGCACAGATCACAAAATCAACTGGGAAATACTAAGGGGTGTACTAAATGTGTGTACAAAATTTCAAGCTTCTATCTTTAGTAAGGGTGAGGAAACTATTTAACAATGAGCTAAGAACATTCCCATGATGACCCGGATGTAATAAAAAAATTTCCTCAGACATCCCTATTTATCCTAGGATCATGATTTGTACATTATTCTCTTCAGAATAAAACAAATTTTCAAACAGTACCCTTCAAATGTCTCTATCACTTATTTGGGATGAGAAAAACGAATTTTCTGTTAAAAATATCTTTTTTTATTTTTTATTTTTACCTCTGTAGACCCCTCCCCCTGTATTAAGGCAGAGATCTGAAAAACACAGGGGTGCACTGAGTAAATGTACAAAATTTCAATCTCGTAGGTGCAAAAGTAAGCCCGCGAAACAATATTCCCCAAATACTCCAGATTCCCGTATAAAACAGGATCTCAGGTAACAGTTTCCTGAGACATCCCTATTTATCCTAGGAGCATAGGACGTACATAATTTTCTTCAGAATATAACAGCCTTTCAAACAGTATCATTCATATGTCTCCATCTGAGACGGGAAAATCACGAAAAAAGCTATTTTTTTGTTAAAAATATCTTTATTTTTTTAAAGCATTTTTGCCCCTCTGGACCCCCTGTTTCCACGCAGAGATCTGAAAACATCTGAAAATTATTAAGGGGCGCACTGAGCGAGCGTGCAAAATTTCAGTCTTCTGAATGCAAAATGTAACCCGCCAAAACTTAATAATACGCATAACAAAAAATATCTTTTTAAATTTATGACGTCATCACACACTATGCCTCAACGCAGAAAGGCGTGAAAGCATATGTAACGTGTTCTAAAATGCCTCCAGTCTTGAAGAAAACGAAGTAAAAAATGCCTTATTGGTACTTTTTTAATCGAATAATGAAGACTCTGCCCTCTAAATACGCCCTATTATCTGGGAACAAACAGACACGCACAAAAAAGAATTTTCGTCTTAAATGTCAATGGTGATTTCCTATTTGGAATAGTTAATGATTTTAAAACCCAAACCCAATGTTACGAAAAGAAGAAAGTAGGATTGCTCCGTTACCTGTTCAAAATGGGATTTTCCCTAATCATCCTCTGCATGACACTTGTTTTCATACTATACCGTACATTTGAGTCTCACTGTATTATGATTATTAACTTCCATAATCGAAATAACAGAACAGAAACCGGATTTTACTTATTTTCACTTTAAATTAATTTATTTCGGAATTCGATTTAAATCAACGATTTTTATTTAAAAAATCAAGTGATTTAAATCTTGATTTATATCGTGATTTAAATCAATCCACCCTGCTTTAAACTTAGATTTTGAGTTATTTGCATGTATAGAGTGGGCAAATAAGTGGCCTGGACGAGTGGATACGATTGGACGTAAATATATGCATGGAACCACACCACGAATACTCACACCACCACCGGTTCAGATCTTAGTGCGGGTTGTATCAATGTGAGTTGAGCAGAGCGTAGGTGAAGACATTGCAACAGAGGGTGTGAAAAGTGTGTTGTAGAACATTGTGAAACAAATTCGTGGAAAAAGTGTGGTCAGTTTTTGCTCATGAATTTCATGGTGTCGAAGTGCCAGCAAAGAGTGCAATGCAAAGATTAGTCAGAAATAGCGTCTGACAGGATCTGTTTTGAACAAGGCAAAAATCATTCCGAAATGTGTCCGAACACGTAAATTGAAGTCATTTTCATTCATGTGGTCATTCAAGATATGAATGATGGTAATTTTCAACATAAGCAGGTTATCGAACTATTTCCCTTCCTTTGCTGCGTTTCTTTGTACAGTCCGCAGCAAAAAACATGCAACATGAGCATGTATATTTATTGTGAAACTACGACTAACAGCACAGGGAATCAACATAACGTCTAAGTGGCATGAATTACGCCAGGAGAAACCTCGGCGTCCTCCCCTGTACACTTATTTTGAAGCAAAAGACTTCGTTATTTCACAATAAACTTACATGCTCATGTTGCACGTTTTTTGCTGCGGACTGTATCTTGGACCTCTGTTCTCCAGGCCACTTTTATTTGCTCCACCCTGTATAATTGAAATATTCAGTTTCTCTTTACAAATGATCAAAAATCTCAATTTATAAATGTATACAAAAGTACAAATTATATATATTTTCTGCGTTAGTTGGGCCGTAACGAAATTTAATTATAACTAGGCCGTGTATGTATATTATTAAAATTTAAAAATAATAGTAAATATATATGTAGTAAGTAATGGAAATGTTATAAAAATATTCTTAAAACATTTTTACATTACCAACTCTTTTTATACAAATCGTACCAGATGAATTTGTTAGAAAATTTTGCTTTTAATACCATAAACAAGCGTAATTCTTTAGCATTTTATTTACATTCTATTGTCAATTTCACATACACTTAATTTTAAACGTTACATCGGGAAATTGCAACATTTTATCACGTAAAATTAAGAAGTAGTTTTCCACCTTTCAAATATGGTGAAAAACGCAAATGCCAGTGTTTTGCCTCAGCACACTCATAACTAAGTCTTTTATATGGAGGAAAATGTCTGGGTGTGACGTGTTTGTTTAAATAATGAACTTGCGAACACCAGATAATCGAGAGAGAGGGGGGGATATTCTCCCGTATTTAATAAGTGTGTTTACTCTGGATACCGGTAAGTATTAGTGTTACAGGAAGCTAGCAGTAGTTCTCAATAGCCCCGCCATCCAAAAATAAAATAACGCTCCCTGATTTTGTCCGGTATTTTGTGCAGAAAAGGTTAGTACTGAGACAGTTTTTCAAGCTGCTACTGTGAATGCAATGATTCATAAAAACCGTTTAGGCAACCGTACAACGTGGTCTGAACTAGTACTATAATTTTCCTGCTGTATGTGATAGTGTACAAGTGTGATAATGTTAAATATGAATATATCGACTGACTCAACAATCTTCGAAACTTTAGGCGTTGAACCTTGGAATTTTGTCATTGTATCGTAGGCTAGGTTTGATTTTGCGAAGTGCGAACCATAAGAGATTTGTGTGTCTCGTCTGTTAAGCGCAAATCCATTGAATTGTGCACGTGATTCACTTACATCCAATATCGAAGGCAAAGAAGAATGGGACGCAGAAAGAGGAAGAGGCGAAAAATATTGATCACAGTAACACGCGTAACATATACAGCTGATAATTTAAATGCTGAAAATAGTATATAACGGTTTTTCAGAGAAAATAAGTTATATACCCATTTGAAAAATTTTGCAGGAAAAGATGTCAGTTATTAAATTGTTCTGTTGTATTATTCAAGCTGTTCGTTCAACAATTCTGCCCTCCAGGCTGAAGAATGATGAGGCGTATGCTTCAAGGGAAGCTCGTACCCGTGGCAGGTCTTGTTAATTATTTACTGATTACTGTCCAGTATATTTATTCATTGATTATGTGAGTTTGTGTTGAACAACATCGTAAATATGGGTTTTCTTGGTTTCCTTCCACGTTCTCATTACATTGACAACGTACTGCGCACATGCTGAAGTAAATACCAAGATTTCTGCAGTACTCTTTCTTGATACCAGGATACGAATAACGAGCAAGAGAAAACTTCCGTTAATTGAACACTATATTCAGAACATTACACTCGAGAAGAAATAGTCATAAAACTAGTACTTATCTTACACTTACGTTTCCTTGATCGGAGGTGGTCTGTTAGCATCCTTCACATCCTTTTAAACTAGTGCCGATTTTCCACTTTCCAGTCTATGTAAAAAGGATCGAAAATTTTTGAGTGAATTGGGGAAGGCCGACTTATTTCTGTTTTTTCGAATGATTTTTCACGCCAGATATACCTAATATACAAAGTTAATCAAAATAATGGGAACGTCTGCAGTTAACAACCCGTAAGATGTGTGATGGTCTCAGGGAGGATGCGTGTGTAGTGCCTGGCCGTTGTTACGGGTGTTTTTTGCAATCTGTACTACGCTAGGTGGGTAGAACGGAGGCATGTATTGAATCGTGCAGTCGGTGGTGATGCAAAATGGGAGACTTTTGTGTTCCAAACAATCTAAATTGTGGGTGCGAAGTTAGTTGGCGCAAGTGTATCTCAGGTGATGACCTACAGAGTGGCAAAACAACGTCGGTAAAGAGCAATAGTGGACTGAAGAGAAATCTGTGATGTGGTCAGTGAATATTGGAAAAGGTCGTCAGCAAGGATTATAGAGAATTCTGCGAACATTCGATCAGAGCACTTGAAACAGCCTACTGTAATCAATTCCACGTGTGTGCAAATCCTGAATACGTGCTGTTGGGTTGCAGTTCCAAACCATGATTGCCACCAACAACGTTTTAGCACCAAAAAAAAAAAAAAAAAAAAAATCATGAACATGCAAAGTGGGCCGCTGACGATTGGAATGCATATTATGACCTGATGCATCCTCTTTTCGTTATTCCTTTCTACCGAAGAAAAGAAAGGTGGTGGCTCTATGAGGCACAATTTCCTGGTATTCCGTGGATCCTGTAATTTACGCTCACAGGGCGCTTTATTGCCAGTAATCGTGGACTTATGTGAGCGTGTACACTCATGTCCAAAATCATTGTCGCATATAATTTGATAACGGTATTTCTTATGTTAATATATGTGTAATCGGCAAAGACATGTATGTGGAAAATTTCATGTCAAAAGAGCAATAAATAACTACAACAAAACGAAAATAAAACTTCTTTGTCCCTTTAGCAACATTTTGTTTTACTTTGTAATATCCGTATTTAGAATTCTTTTCCTGTGAAATTTACCAGAAATATACATTTCCCGATTATACACATAATATCAGTATTGAGAGTACCCTGCAAAATCATTATCAAATTATATTCTGACAAGAAGACAATTATAGATATGCTTCAATTATTTTGGACATGAGTGTACATCCTATCGTCCAGATATTTCTTACCGGTCGCGCAATTTCCCTGGACGTCATTGTGGCAGTTCACACTTCTTGAGCTGTGGAAGCGTGGACCACTTCCCCAGGCCTTCTCAATTCCCAAATGAATACTTGTTAGTAATTTGGAACTCTGAATCCGGTGTAGATATTCTTCATTCTCGCTGATGAACTGAGTACTGCACTACATAAGGAATGGTCCAAAATTATTTGAAAGCCATCCATGACTTAATAAGCTCTATTCCACGACTAATTAGAGCTGTTCTGCGGGCTAACGTTGATCGAACGTCGTATTAATTATATTTTCTTCAGGTGTTTCCATTATTTTGATACCAGTGTGTATCCACTTTTGCCTTTGAAGGTTAATTTTAAAATAAATTTACATATAAATACTAATTCGATTGACACGTGCATTAGATTTAAATGTAATGTAAGAAGGTATTATTACAAATACAAGAATTTTAATATATTTTGTGTATTTGAATAGTTTCTTACAGTATTTAGGTGTATCCTTCATATATTTATCAGCATAAAAATGACAAGTGAAATAATTGTTCTGTTATTGAAAATTTTAGTTTAGACAAATATTACTTCTTAGCCTTCTTCGCTGGTGTAGTAACTAGTGCATATGCTTTGGTACAGTCCGCAGCAGAAAACTAGGGATGGCCAGAACCGGTTTTCGGATCCAGGTCTGGAACCGGTTCTGAAAACCGAAACTTTATGACCATCCCTACGCTAAACCCGAGTTGCTGGCAGGCTGTGAATAGTATGCTAGATGAAATGGTGGAAGCGACAGGCAGGCGCCCAGGCGGCAGCAGCTTGTCTCATTTGGCTAAATGAACTGGGTAACTGGCAAACTCAATACACTATTAGTACAAATTTGGCTACCTGGGAAATATACATTACTCAAAATTGTAGATGTCATATTTTCGTTTCAGGGAGTAACTACTTATGGGAATACATATCTAAATGTAAAAGCAGTTTTAAGATTATGAAGGTGAAAGGAAGAACTTGCTATGATGAGATCTTTCGGGCCTTAGTTAACGATGAAGATAAAAAGTCCCAACATGTTCTGAGCAGAAAGTTAAATGTGTTAGAGAAGACGTAAATGAAATAGATGAAAAACTGATCAACGTTTTTGTCATATTCTTTCAGGAATTTGATGACTACCGGGATGCAGATGACGCAGTTTATGAATTGAACGGGAAGGAATTATTAGGCGAAAGGTAAAGTGTTATTAAACCTTCTTTTTATTATTTTTTAAAATCATGTTTTTGTAATGTAGAAAACTGTCTGGAAATCTTACACCACTGTAAGGTGTTCATGGCTGACAGCTGTTTTTAAATCCATAACACCCTTAATGTCACTTCACGTCTGAATAGAGTACAGCTAAAAACTGCATCTTTCGCATTATCTCTCTGTTTCACTGATATTATTAAGAAATAGCGAAGGTTTTATTACAAATTACACTCCTTTCCCACCAGTATTCACAGAATAATTACTCACGTGAAGGCGATGTAACATTTTTAATATGGTACTGTATGTAAAATGTCAAGTTCTACGAATCAACGACAAAGAAACTACAGAATTATGGAAACTGAACTTTGCAGAGATATTTACCCCCATCAATATTCACATGTGATAGTTCAGAAAATAATAATCTTTCACTAGCATACATTTAAAAAAAAAAAAAGTTACGTTGGATTTCAATGTGAATTGCCAAAAATGCTCATATTTTTTTAGATATTTCATTCAGATCAGTTTACACAACCCTTAATTGTAATTCTTTGACTAAGCATTACTCAGTTTTATACACATCTTAAGTCTTCATTAGTAGAATATCTTATTTTAACAAATTAGCTGTTCATCGGAAACTCAAAAAAGGTTTGGCGTGTGGAACTTTTAGAATTCCGGAGATACTTTTTAACTTTTAACTGAAGCTGCTTTAGAATTTGTAAGTGAATCAAATAGTTCTCAAAAGGAATTATTCAATATGCTTAGGTATATGAGAAATTAGTTACTGAAATATTTGAATTGATATCAGTAATAATGTGACGGATTAACTGTTTGTGTAGATCAAATTAAATTCTTTGGTGTCAGATCATAACATAACTCATTTGGGTTGTTTGGGAAACGTTTCACCTCTAATCACTTCGTCGTCATTCCGGAAATGCCTGTCATGTAAAGGTTTCGTCATCCGCGGAAAGAGCAAAATGTTGCTGGGTGCCATGTCTTAAGAATAAGAGGTGGGGCAAAATTTGATAGCCCAAAGCAGTAGCATATGTGGGGCAGCCTTATGCAAAATGAAATGAGATCTTTAAATTTTACGTCCCACGGTTATGCCGGTTAGGCTAAAGGAGACTGTGATGATGAGAGATGAGTGAAATGGTGGAATAAAGATAGTGAGAGGAAACGGGAGAACCCCGAGGAAACCCACGAGCACTGTTTGTCCATCGCAAAGTCCACACGGCGCAAGCTGGGATCGAACCAGGGACCCCAAGCACCGGAGGTGAACGCTCTACTACTGAAAAATGAGTTGCGGTGTTGTCAAGCAAAAAGTCCCTCTTGGACATTCCCTCGACACTTCATCGTGATAGGTCTCGTGTAACCTTGTGAAATTTCGGTAGAGTGATCGTGTGATGGTTTACTCCTTCACATAATCTGTTAGCATCACACCATGCGAGTCCCGTAAAACACTTATCACCCTGCCCGACAATGGTTGGGCTTTGCCTTTTTTGGCGGTGGTGAATCCACAAGTTTTCACTGCTTTCTGTGTGCGTTTGTTTCGGGGTCATAGTGGTACACCCAGCACTCATCCATGGTGATTAAGCGTTTAAAGAAGTCATTTGGATTGACCTGACACAGTTGCAACATTCCCGCTGCTGCCTCGGTTCGGCAGGTTTTCTGAATGGGTGTGAGCAGTCACAGAACCCAGCTGGCGGCGACCTTTGTCATGTGCAAGATGTTGGAAACTGGCCCATGACTGATTTTCACTTTTCCATTATTCTCTCGATTGTGATACGCCGTTCTGCGCCACCTAAGCACTGTTATATGATGGTACATTGTTGCCATACACTTCTACCAAACCAGCATTGATTGTTAGTGTTCTTTCCCTTCAAATGCCGAAAACGAATCACCATATGATACTAGGTTTATTAGTGGGCTGCGCCATTTTGTTTTGGTTCCTTTAGCGGCGTGCGATGGTGCCGTGGCGCGTGGGTTTCAATATGTACCATTATTACAGGCATATAACTGCAAAGAAACAAAAACATTAGTTAAACAACTTTTATTTTTTCGAGGTGATAATATACCACACTTCTATCAAACTTCAAACAGCCTTTTTAGAGATGTACTATAACCCGACAGTATGTTTTCATTCCCCATTCATAAATCAGAAGTTTATCACAATTCTTTATTATTGTACAGATTAAAAGGACTAAATTGTAAATAAGCTCAATAGCTATTAGATACTGTTGTGTATCATGTTGTAGATAGTTTCAAAATTGTTAAAACGTTGAATTTTCGCTGACAGCTTTTAGCACTAAGACATTGGTAAGAAAAAAGATCTTAGTTGATTTAGGATGTATGCAAATTCATTAAATCTGAATAGGATACGGAAAAGCAAAGTATGTAAGTGCTTTAGTAAATACTGCTCTTAAGGTGGCTTACATTAAGTAAATTGTTTTAAGTTTTCCGTGTAATTATGTGCAATAAAATATTTAATGAAGTATTGAAATAGTTTTAAAATGCAGTGGTGAAACTGCCTGGATTATCCTGAATTTGGTGTAAAGACTTAAATTGAGCAGATTTTTTTATAATTTTCACCAAGATGCCGCTTGTCATGTTTAGAAACAATAGGTGTTATTGAAAATTAAGAATATGGTAAATGAATAGGAATAACATAAATAACAATGAAGCTATGCAAATAAATTCTATTTTGAAGCAGGAGTATATTTTTAAAGTAATATTTTGTGAACATTAATTAATCTCGTTTTAGGGAATTTTGGTGTGTCACGTTCAGTCAACTCTTCAGTACTTCAGGGAAACTAGATTTAGATACAATCTTCCAATGAACATAACGTCAACAATTCATCAGTTATAGACAAATTAGTTTTTCATTTGATAAAATAGTATTTCATTCTCTACACGCTTTTACTAATTCCTTTTATTTATTATATAATATATACTGGGGATGGACAAAAATATGGAAACAAGAGGTAGCTATTTCAAACGATTTGCGTCTGAACGATAGGTGTCGCTGTGGTCATCGGCACATCCTGTGAGGTATATAACCTGATCAATCGAATAGATGGGCTAGTTATAGTTCAGTGACCGGTCCGTGCAGGTTATCGTGAATTATGTCTGAGCTGACAGTTTCAAATAGGATAAATTGTGGGTGCACGTATAGTATGAGCTTACGTGACAGAAGTACCGGAAATGTTTGTTGTATCAAGAGGCACAGTCTCGAAGATCATGAGTGCCTACGAATGTTCCGGAAAAATCGCATCAGCGTAGACGCAAATGTGTGTTTCATGACACGCACAGTGGGTAGGATTGTGACTAAGCAGATCACTGCTGCGCCTAAAGTCAGCTGAGCTGAATACATTGCTTACAAACTCAGCCTCAAAATAGTCAGAAGAGAACTCCACAAGCAGGGTATTTATGACAGATCTGCAATTCTCAAACCACTCATGACTGCTGACCATGCTGCTGTACGGAGACAGTGGTACAACGCCCGTAAAAGCTGGACAATGGAGCAGTGGAAGACTGTCATCTGGTCGGATGAGTCTTCCTTTACATCATTTCCAAATTCTGGCCGAGTTTACATGTGGAGAACGCCAACACAATCGTACGATACAGTGTGTTACCAAGAATGAACAGGGTGTCTATCGGTCACGAAAGTCATGAAATCAAAAAACGGTCATGAAAGTAAAGAAAAAGTAACGAAATTTAGCTTTCAGGTCACGATTTTTTTTATTTATTTTTTTTCATTTATTTATTTATTTACAAATATAAGTAGACTGGAAAATTGTGTTCTATAAAACGTCAAAATCCACTACCACTTGTGGTCGACTTTAGACGCTACCAAATCGCAAGCAAAGCACGCTTTTATCGCATGCATGAAAATTCGGTCTAATTCGCACCCAAATTCGCTCTGGAGAATGTTACGAAATTTTATGATTTGGTAAAGAAAAGGTCACGAAATTTCATTTTGGAATTTTAGTAGACACCCTGATGAAGCATGGGGATGGTTCAGTGATAATTTGGGCAGCCATATCCTAGTATTCTGCCGAACCCATAATCACCTAGCATGGACATGTCACTGGCAAGGATTACGTAACCATTTTGAGCGACTAGCTGCATCCCATGGTGCAAACTTTGTTTCTAGATGGTAATGCTGTGTTTCAAGATAAGAGCTCTTGTTCATACAGCTCACATCATCCAGGACTGGTTTGATGAGCACGAAGATGAAGTGTCACATATGCTATAGCCTGCACAAACGCCAGACCTCAATATCAATGAGCTTTTGTGGTCAGTTATGGAGAAGATGATGCGAGACCGCTACCCACATCTTTACAGCTTGCAGCTGCTTTGGTAGAAGAATGGTACACCCCTTTGACAACCGTACGCGATTTGTATTTCTCCATTCCCCGTTGACTGAAGGCCGTTCTGCGTGCCAAAGGTGGTCATACTTGCTCTTAATAAAGATAATGTGCAATTTTTCAGTTGTTTCCATATTTTTGTCCATCCGCTGTATATATAATAAAGCAGGCGCATGTCAGTGTGAAAATTAGAAAAACTTAAGGATCGTTTAAGTATGTAAAACCTCAATGATGACCTCGTGTACAGTTAGTGTCTAATGCCGCGTAGGTGACAGAGAATGTCATCCAACTCAGTGTAAGGCTTATTTATGATTGGTCGTTGGCCAGTCAATGAAGCTTAGTTTTCTGTATTGCATTGTTTTGGCGTAATTTTTCTCGCTCCTGTTAGGACGTGGAATTCTTACGAAAGTTATATTAACCTTAAAAATTGAACTAGAGAATTGTTCCCATACGCGATACGTGGAAATGAATTTTGAAAATCGTGTGACTTGTGACTTAAGTTATTTTTATTATGGTAGTTTCAATTATCTTGAAGTTCGAGAAAGCAACGAATAGGTTGTATCGGTGGGGAGAGTTGATTGTTGGCATCATTTGGGCGCTGTTTCGTGTTTACGAGAGAAGGGGGATAGCTTTTTGAGCTACTGTAACTGTACATGAGGATGTCTACGTATGTGATGTTTCCAGTTTACTCATTGTATTTTTTATTCTTTAAATTTTTTGAAAGCAAAGTAGTAATTATGGTACTTGATATTTTTAAATATTTATTACGGTGTAGTATTTGCTCTTCGTGTTGTACCTTCTGTAAGTATGGAATCCACTTACCTTATTTATTTCTATGCAGGTCAGAAGCTTTACAGATAATTTTGGTTCATCTAATTTCCCTGATACACACTCAAGTCTTTAATTCCTTTGAGGACCTTTTTGCTTGTTTACAATATCTTTTATCATTATCATAGCATGATTATATACTGATAAGTCGTTTGTGATTTGCTGAAAATAATTCAGATAGTAAACATTCCGTTGCCATGATTATTTTATGTCCGTGGAAAATCCAATTAAAAAAGACAAGTGAATATTACATATCAAACTGTTATGTAATTTCATTGGTTCTTTTGATGGGTTTAATTTCAAATTTATTTAGGTGTGGCATGTGGTATTAAATAAGCCTATAAGTCTACGTGACTTGCAATATTCTTTTTTTAAATTTGCTAATCAGTCAATTGTGGAGAAGACTGGTAGTTTTTCTTTCGATTAGCGACTTGGTATTAATAGATTTTACTCCCTCGATAGTAAGGTGAGACGGTGAAACTTTTTGCGCATCGATGCATGAAGATTTTAACTTTTTCTCTCCTTTTTAGCCTAACAACAACTGAACGATAATTGGATACTGTGTTTGATGGTTATAAGGAGCTGCGCTGTAGCTCTTTGGTATTTATCTTACAAAATAGAAGACTAAATTTTGCTTATACTGATTCTACTTTTCTCTTTCAGCAAATATTGATTTACTTCTGTTTTTCTCCCTATTTTCTTTGTCTAGCTTGATGAGATGATTGGCAACCTTACTGGTGCAGAAGACTCCGGGTTTCCCGTAACATATTGATTTTTTTTACAGGGTTATAGTTGAACATGCTCGAGGTACAGCACGAAAGGGCGCTGGTTATGGTTACAACAATCGAAGAAGAGCCTCTTGGATAGACAAGTAAGGCGCTGAGATGTCTACCTTGTTTTTCAGAGTGTCTGTAGAGAAAGCTCGGGGAACGCCGCGCGGAAGTGACCTCTGGAGAGGCAGCAGCCGCCGGAGCTTTGGGCCACCTCCGCGCAGGCGCAGTCGGGCAGTGGACAAGTAAGCTTACTAGAGAGTAGACTTTTGGACGGTTGGGTAAAAGATTAGTTCTGGATTCACCTTATAAGCTATAAGACGTAGGTGTGCAAAATCAAGGTTTATAGAATGTGTAAATAGGGCAGTCATATGTATCCACTATTGGATGCGTAGGACAAAACCTAATTTTAATTATATTTACCAGTTTTTGTTACATAAAAAAAAAAAAAAATGACAGATCTTTGTAGAGTTAGAATAGAAATAGAGCACATTTATCTTCTGTAACTATTAGTCATAAGTCGTCCTATCAGTTAAGAAAACAAGGACCACATAGTTTACTGAGCCATAATGGAGTCATATAAAACTAACAACGAAACGTTAAGTAGTGAGATCAAAATGACTACATGTTTTATATCAACTATTATTGATATTGAGATAGAAAGTTTCTTAAAATTAGTTTTTTTACTCATACTGCTGTACACAGTGCATGGTCGCTTCCACTATTTTTGCTTTTCTTGTAATGTGCGAGTGGTATCGGAAAGTTTTAATTATCACCATGAACTAAAAGGCAGTGAGTGTTTTATGCCCTTTCTTAGTTTTTGTTATATACCTACCGAAGGCCTCATTGTAGAACTGCAAATTGCATGGAAAACCATTGTTCCACTGCAATTATGACATAATTGGTTGTCAAAATGGCAACCCTGTAATTAATCCATCGTCTGTGGGTATCTTGTTGACAGCTTGGAATACTTGAGGGAGTGTGTTGTCAACAAAGAGACCGAGATAGTTTTTGATCTGAATTCAGCGTCCGATGAACAGATATTTTTCTTTCTTTTGCAAAAGTTGGAATACTGAATTCGCATGGTTTCAAGGTCTGCCGTAGGTTCGTACTGTGAAACGAAACTCACTTGTTAGAAATAAGTCATCCTGGTCATATCTCTAAAGTACTTCCAATGTGCATTTGCAAGTCCGTCTCACTTTTGTTATTACTGTTATGGAAGTCTCGTAAATGGGAATGTTTATGATGCTGAAGTGTTCTTAGTTCACAACACTGAAAAATAAATGTGGTATTGTAAGTTCTCGCGTAACATAGATTTTGAATATGTAATAAATTTATAGTGCCACTTCAATATATATATATATATATATATATATATATATATATATATATATATCATATAAAGTATCTTGGCAACTTTGATCAGGTAGTATCGTGGAAAGTGTCAGTCTGCTGATATTTACATTTAACAAAATTTCCTCGATTTTTTAATCTAAATTTCGTTTGAAGATATATATGTATCTATACGCTTAGGCCAACAATAAATAAATTTTTCAGTTGAGCCAAAACGAACTTAATCTGTCGTTAAAACCGGCAAAATAATATGAAGTATGGGTAAGGGCATATTTATCACACACACATACCAAATGAGTGTTTCTCTGGTTAAAAATTTCTCAAAAGTGGAAGCAACTTAAAAGTTCTTTAAGTCCTTACTACCGTATACCAAAGAGAGATTGTATATGTATGTGTAGAAATAGAACAGTAAAACTGAATAACAAAGTAATTTTAAGTATATAAAAATTATAGTAAAGTACAAATATGTAGTACTTGAAACGTAAATTAACTCGTGTAACTACAAGGTAACCAAAAAATTTCTTCACGTTTTTGACGTCCCATTAATCATGCGCTCATAGAGAAAATGAAATGGCGCACGTGGTTGCCAAGTGATTGTAGTCTGACCATCAACCGTCAGTAATACAGGCACGTTACGTACACAAAATCATAACTTGTCCAATGTCGAAGAACAGTGGAGGTATCGAAGCAGCTTGTTCGTGTGTGTTTGATATGAATTAATTTAAAGTGGGCTTCTCAGCTGCCGCATATGCCAGGCATTGGTCCCAGAAATTCCGTTCAGGAATTGAGCCTTTTGGATGAACCTCGCAATGAACGATCACATGTGTTGGATGATGAGGCCCTGAAAGCAGCCATTGAGGAGGATAGTGGTCTGACATGTGATAAACTTGCAGAAAGGCTCCAGATTTCCGCTGAAACATTGGCTGCACCTGCATAGGATAGGGAAGTCATACAAGTTAATGGATACCTAACACATTGTCGGCAACCAACAAGGAACAACGAGCAACAGTCTGTTCGTCCTTGCTCACTCCGCACTTCAAAACACACCTATCTGTGCTTGCTTACTGGTGACGAAATGTAAATCCTCTACGACAGTGCCATGTGTACCAGGCATTCGTTGGCACGTGACACTGTTCGTCACACCTCAAGATACCTCTGCACCCACGAAAGACAATGCTCTCTGTATGGTGCAATTGTTGGCATGTAGTGAATTACGAGCTCTTACTACCTGGTCCAGACCATTATTGCTGACCTCTACTCTCAGTAGTTGCAAATGGTGTTTCAATTCTACACGAGAATACCAAGCCATATGTGGCGAAGAGTATCCGGCAAACCCTTCAGCAACTCGTCTGGGAGAGACTGGTATGCACCATATTCACCGGACCTTGCGCCAACAGATTGCACCACCTGTGGAACATACGGATTTCTTTACATCCACGACCGCTGAGTTTCTTCACCACGATATTGTGCAGCTGTTGGAACGTTGGCAAAAGATGTTGGATGTTGATGAGATCAGTTCGAAATCTAAAGGTGCATACTGTCCATTTGCTCTAGAATGGAAGAAAGAAAGAAAAAAAAAAAAACTTTTTGGTTGCCTTGTATTTATATTTGTGAGGAAGATATATATTCATTCTTACAAATAAGAACTGAAATAGCCGTGTGAAATAGATCTAGCGTATTCAGAGTATATAGTTATTTCTATACCTTGATTTTGCATTGTAGATAGTGCATGAGTGTTCAAAGCTATTTTATACAGTAGTGTTCGAAATGTAATTCGAAATTACTCAAGTACCGGGATCGTTCATATTTTTCTGATTTAGTAGTATTTTGATTAAAGTTAAATAGGGCTGTACTATGATAGAAGAGACTGCAGTTTTTGTATGTGTATATATTTGTGTGTGTAATGACACATCAAAATTTATTGTGGCATTGTAAAATATACATTTCGTATGTACTTTCATTATAAGAGGCCACATTATCTGGTTCAATAAAAAAAGAAACGAAACTTTCATACAAATTTCGAAAAAAATTCAACGTATCTGGGGGAATTTTCTTCTTACCTCTAAAAATAAGGGTAAGTTACTGGAGGTTGAAAGTCAAAAAATGCGGATTTCTCAATTGCGGCTGTAACGATTTTAGGGATTTAGATTTCTGGGCTTTCGGCATCTATGACCATATAGCTCGTCACGTTTTGAGGGATGACGTCTCGACGAGCACACTATCTAGGAAAAGAGAAGGAAGCGGCCTGGGACCTATAATTTTATTTATAGTGCAAACCAGTATTACCTACCCCATCCTGTGGTATGTAATTTCTCGGAAGAAATGGTGGGGATCCAGATAAGATATTAGTTTAGTGCGCTTTTTAAATCTAGATTTTTCAACAAGTACTCTCACGAATTTGCTCATATTCCATTAACCTTACAGAACATCCTTTCTCGTTAAAATCTATAAGGCTGTGTTTTCTTCGAATATGTTTGTTATAATACTGTTCATATTTCATAAATGACTATTTCAGTAATAACTGATGCATTAGACGATTTAAGGTATGAGAGCAAGACAATTTAGTTGGTCTCTACGTTTTATTATTGCCGTAATTAACTGTTTGCTGTACATTTTACTTAAAACACTTCTGTGTGTGTGTCGACTGAAATGTAAACACATTTTCAAAAGTTTTCTAGGTAAAATGTGCAGCAAACCGTTGATTTTTGCTAGTACAGGATTTGCAGCTGTAAAAGATTTTCTGAATTTCGCAAGACTATGAAAGATGTCAAAGCGTTATCAGCATAATCCATGTTCGTAGACAGAACTTTTTAAATTTCTCTATTTAAAATGTTCCTTGTCTATATGCGAAAACATGAATTGTGTAGTTTCACTCTTAGAGTCGTTCATCAGAAGGTAAATTGATTGGAAGTTAAATGGAGATGTTGACGGCGAGGTAGTTTGTCCCATTACGAAGGGAAGATGACTGCCAAGAAGTTTTGTCTTGCTGTTAATAATTATCAGCTACTCAAATGCAGAACTTGCATCCTTCCTTGCTTTGGAAGTTCATATCTTGGAAATATGCTTTAGATTGATAACATGTGTATGAAGCCACTAAACAAGCGCTATATATATATATATATATATATATATATATATATAATATTTAAAACATACATGAGCTTGTTTAGTATATCTCTGCTTCTAATTGCTGTATGGAACTAGTTTCCGTTGCGCGAAATAACACGAAATTTTAAAAATAAGTTTTCATTAATTTAAAAACGCCAGTTTTCCGCTGACGGAACGGTAGAACGTGAAATTTTCCCATTTTCTTTCATTTTGGGTGATTCGGACACGGCTATAGAGAATATGTTGCAGGGTCTCTTTGGTGAAAAAACTTAAAGCACACTTTGTTTGTTAGCAAGTAAAAAAGAGCTAGTGTTGAATGTGACTTTAAAAAAAAAAAAAAAGTTGCAGAAAGATCATTTTTGAAGCTTTCTTTCCAAAGAAAAGACTCCCAAACTACAGAAGTATATGATGCTTTGAGAAAGGTATTTGAGCCTTCTGTAATTGCATGTAGTAGTGAACCAGACATTGTTGCGTTAAGGAAGTTTTTTTTAAAGCTTTATCTTCATTAAAAAAAAAATGCAAACATCTGATTATGAAATACCGTATTTGAAGTTGTACAAAGTGGCCTGTGAACTCTTTGACAAGTGATTCGTCTCGAAAGTGTAGTGTAGTGAATGTTTTGAATGGACAAAAGTTCCGAAGTGATGATTGTTTTGAAGTTTGTTGCAAATGCACTTACATATGTGTGTGGCTTTCAACAATCAATGCCAGTTGTGAGAGGTTGTTTTTTGAAGTTTGGACTGGTGACAAACATACAAGAATGGAGGAGGAAAATGTGGAAACACATAATATGCTTATGTTTGATGTTTAAATATAACTTGTGCTTATGTGTTTCAGGTAACAGTAAAACTTTCCTTCTCATAGTAAGTTTAGTTACTAATTTTCCTTCAGTTTCATTAAGAAAAATATATAATTTTCTGTAAGTGAAACAGTCAGTGTATTTTGTTTGCAGCTAATTAATGGTTTATTTCTGTAGTGATCTATGAATAAAAAGAACAATTATAAAAATGTCAGGGAATATCTTTTCCACAAGAGCTACAAAATGCGAAACTTTATTTGGAGTATGCGACAAAACGCGAAATATGAAAAACGAAACTCTAAATTTTCAAATTCTTGTGCGATAAACTCGTGCCGCAATTTATCACTAAGTCTGGCTATTTAAGGTTTAGGGGTAGATGTTAAGTCTATATCAGCTAAATATGGGTAGATAACTAACGATATAGTGGTTTTCTTTTGGGAGAGAGAGGTGAATATTTTAACTGGTAACTTTTTCTGATACTTCGTTTTTTCTTTCTTGATCCTTTGTAATTCGTGGTCGTAGGTTAATCCGTAGTTTTTGAATGCTATTTGTGCTTCGTATATATATTTTAGATAAATCTAACATTAATAGTCAAATTGCAGTCTCTCTTCACTTTCCGCATATGTCCGTTTCGATACATAATATACACAAATTCTATCTTCTAAGGCTCGTTACTGTATCCGTGTTCTCTTATGATGTAAAATTATAAAATTTTCATTCTAGGACGTAAAAGACCGAAAATTGAATAATAGAACTTCAATACATACGTGGTTTGGTTAACAAAAGACTACAAAGCACGCTGAAACAAGTGACTGTAATAAAAAAAAATCACAACCATATGCCACATCCTACGCGATGCCGTACTCTTCCTGGAGGGAACGCAGTGGCTCAGTGGTAAAGCACTCATCTTTGCTGCATAAAGTCCCTGTTTCAATCTTAGCTTGTTCCAAGTAAATCCGTGATGGACACAGCGTAAGGATTTTTTCGAGGTACCGGACCTTCATTTGACCATTGATTCATCACAATCTTCCTTAGTCTCTGTGCATAACGTATGACGATAAACTAGAGATTTTGCTCCATTCATTCCCGCTGTCGTCCTGGAGCTCAAGTTATAGGCGTGAATAAATGCGTCAACTTTTTGGCAATTTGTGTATGCAGTGAAAATTAAAGGATTTGGATGAGCAATATATATCCAAATCCTTTAGGCGACGAGTGCGTTAGTCGGTTGCAGTTTTGAGTGGTGCAGTCGGTTGAAAACAGGAAGAATGTCGACTAAAAATCATGAGGTGGACGACGTGGCAGATCAAAGACAGTTCATGTGGATACTCTTCGTGATTCGATTCGCCAAAATTGATGTTTGACTATCAGACATTGCGAAAGACATAGGCATCAGCTTCGAAAATCGTGCCAAGCAATTGTGATCCAAAAACAAAATGCTTCACATCACAGCATTGCTCGTTCATATGTGTTAACTGAGGAGCAGAAATCAGTGAGGAACAGCGTCAGAATGCAAGAAAATACGAGTTTATGATTACGACATCGAAACCGAGGTTTAGTCATCAGTGGGTGGGTAAAGGTTCGCCTAGGCCGAGAAAAGTGTGGATGAGCCACTGCTTCGAAGCTGCTTTTGGTGATTTTATTTGAGTGTCAACGCATAATCAATCCATCCACCGTGAGCACCCTACGGACCTGTTCCTACTGATAGAGCTATTAGCGGAAGCTCTTATTTTCCGTAATGTTGTATTAAAAAAAAAAAAATATCATTACTTTCTGGTAAAATCAATTTTCCATGACCGCGTTGGGATTCCTTTGTTATATATATAAAACACTAAAATTAGTGTTTTGACTTTCGGTAGTTTCTACATCATACAGCCCTATTTAATAATTTAAATGTGTAAAGTTCCTAATTCTTGAGTTGTAGGTAATAAAGCTTTTCTACAATGACCTGGCTTACAGACAGCGTTAACAATGTCGTTAACATTTTGGCATTACAGGTATGGTCCTCCAACAAGAACTGAGTATCGCCTGATCGTAGAAAATCTTTCCAGCAGAGTTAGTTGGCAGGTAATATACCGTTAAGTTTTTTCTTAGTACATGTATAATGATGCTTCTATGCATTTGTATTTTTGTATGTAATTGTAGGAGCAGTTGTTGGTGATTTCAAAGTGATGGTATGGGCAAAAGCATCAACAACAAAAAAAAAAGTAGTTAACTATTTAATTTTGATCAAATAAATTATCTACAGTGTACATTGCTAATTAAGAGAATATTATAGTAAAACTTGTTAAAACAATTTTGTTAATTTTCAACTAAGAATACGTAGTATTTGAATTCTCAAAAGTTCAAAATGCCCATGCATCACTTTGCATCAGTTTTCTGGTTTGATCAGTTCTTGAGATTTAATTACAAAATTCAAAAGAAAAATGCTTCTAAATTGTTAGCATGTAACTGCTCCTACCAATTGGTAAGATGGTCATGTATATAAAAAAATTTAACAATGTTTTTTTCAAAGAACGTTGCCTCCTACGTCGTGGAGGGATGAGGCGATACCTGTGACCATAGGCCTTTTGAGCTCCCCTCGAAGCCTTTGAGCATTTAAGCTGTCGAATCCGCGCTTTGGCCGACCATTAGGGCAGGCAGTTTGGGCATTTGGGCATCCAATCACATTCCCTTGTGGCAAACCAAAGATGCATCTTCCATTCAGCTCTCAAGTGCGTAACCTTATCCCACCACGGTGTGTTGTGGTTCTGGCGTGGCGAAGTCACCAATCCTGTGAGGGAGGAATTCCCCCTCACCCGTTAAGATGACAGGGCCTCGTTTTGGTGATGACCCTTCCCTCAGTGGTCTGGCTGACCGATAGTGTGACGTGCCTAGAGTCAGAGGTTCAATCCCAGGCAAAGACTAAACAGGTCACAGGCCGAAAGGTAATTCAACATAATGGAAACTACACTGTTTTTACTTTTCATACC
Source organism: Thermobia domestica (assembly GCF_964235325.1). Classification (NCBI taxonomy): domain Eukaryota; kingdom Metazoa; phylum Arthropoda; class Insecta; order Zygentoma; family Lepismatidae; genus Thermobia; species Thermobia domestica. The sequence continues at coordinate 121,863,804 of NC_137458.1, forward strand.
AGAATCTAGCATGCCACAGCTAAGGTTCTTTATATAAGTATGTGAAATTTTGACAACAGTGAAAGTATTTTAAGCATTGTAGCAGATAATACATGTATTATTTTTAAGTAACTGAAAAAGTTGTGCGCAAAATTAGTAGTTAATTTAGTTACAATAAAGCTTCATTGACTATGGATTCAGCTTGAGGAAGCTTGCAATTATACTTTTTTCCTCATCGCTATAAGTAAACCAGGAGTCACTTATAATCAAGCGACTGATTCGAAATACATTAATCTTAATATCACATGCAGATGACTTCTTTACTAGTTCAAGAAAAGTTTATTATGGAAAAAATAAAGACCGTAGGAATATGAATTTGCAGAATTGTTATGTGGTCAGCATCTGTAATTTTATATATTTTTATCACTTACGGTTTTGCATTTGTTTGCATGTGTGTGAATTTTCAGTCAGAAGTACCGAGCTTATAGGAGTCTCTAGCCAACATTTGTGTGTAAAGCAGAGAGCATTGGTATTTATTGGTAATGACAGCGTGTACATACTTTTTAAACCTTTCGGAGATATTTCATCGACTAACGTGTCTTTGATAGTTAATACAGAATTTCAAAATTGAGATTGGTACTAACATTTAAACAAACAAAAAGCGTGCTTTATCAAGCCATCCATTGAAATGAAGTTACAAAACAATTTAGTGTTTTAACTGCGAATTGGTTTTACATACAGTAAACAATACGTGATTAAGAGTTATTGTGTAGATGTAGTTAGCAAAATGCAAGTAAAATTTTGCATTACATAGAGGATTTTCGTAACGTAGCGTAGGCATTGATAAAACAGTAGAGAAAAGATGTATTTTAAGTTACACAAAATTAGAGGAAGTGTTGCATTAAGGGGAAGAAAGTCCATGCTGCTAATTTTGTGCAGTTCAGTCTGCTACTATGTTTGAATGCTTTTCTCTTACGTGGCTCTAGTTTGTGGTTTAGTAACACTACACATTATGTTGCACTCTTTTTAGTGTTAAATGTTATCTATTTCACATATCATGCATTCTTAAAATATAGTTGCATTTGAGACCAGGTGTGTTTTGAATATAGGATTCTGTTAATTTCGTCTCGTTTTGTTGAATTCAATCGAAAATGCTAAGTGGTTCGCAACATTATACATGTAACTTACATCGAATATTAAGGAAAGCTTACAATCAGTAGTTTTTATTCTGGTGATTTTTTCAGATGCCTAATAATGGTATGTGTATAAGAATACTCGAAAGATCAGTAATATCTATTACTTTTTATTTTTATTTATTTTTTAATCGAGATACTGAAATCGGCGGTTTGGAGTTTCTCTACTTGTTTTTATGTTATTTGTGCCGTTACGCAGGCTCAAGTGTGTAGAATCTGAAAACTCTCGACCTAATCGAAGTAATCACACCGTACAGCAAGACACCTGTCCCATTATTCGGACAAGTTATCAATATCGTGTTGAAAGAACTGGTCGGTGACGCGAGGAACTCGTCCACTGCATATCACATCCCTGAGTTGTCACCCCCTTACCTGAACGTAAGTGACCCAAGTGGCAGAAGTGGTCTTTTGTTGGGGACAGGTCTGGTGAATACGCCTGAGAAGATTGATCCCAAATTTCAACTGGTATAGTGAATATTGGGTTATTTGTGGTATATGTGGATGAGTGTAGTAAGCACACCACGTCTCCTCACTAATGATGGCTTCATCTGTTAGAGCTTTGCCTCACTTGGCTTATTTCATATAGTTTCGCATTGATGGTTCTCCTTGCTGGAGGAAGATGCGGTAAATGATAGCTGTTGAACACCGTCACAGAAGTACTATAACCTTCTTGGATTGGAAGAGTGGTTTTGCTGGACGTCCTGGCCGTCATCTTAAGCCTAAGCAGTCCCAATCGCCGATGTTTATCATGAGAATTTTTTATAACACGTCGTAGTCCCATGCACTATTCATTCACGATCCCTACGTCAGCGGAAAAGAACAACAAACTTCAAAAGGGAAATCCTATTGCGCTTGAGTGAAGTCACGGAGTATCCATGTATCCATTTATCATTTTACCTATTGCACACATGCAGAACTACAATAGTGTAATGCATGTCAAAGGTTTGTGCAAGCCTACGAACAGTTTGGTGTAGGTTAGCCTCCAAACTTTGTTTCAGAATATTATTAGCCAGCAGTTGTGGCATATATTTTTTTTCTTTAAGGATGTGTCACAGATACAAAATTTTTGCAAACCAACAACGAATAGTTCATTCTATAGTAGCGTCTCTTCCAGAAGCCCATGTTTTCTGCTCCCGAATTAAGTGAAATTCGAACTCAGATCCAGCAAGCAAATGCGACTAATTCATGGTTCACTTGAAAGAACAAGACTACTACATATACCCCTAGGCTACCTGATGTCAGCATAATGGAGAAGTTCCTGCAGACCTATCTTTGGTAACCCTCAGTGTAGATAAGTCATACGCATCAAACAAATAAATAACAATATTGAATTGTAGGTGCATTGTGCTTCTAAACCGGAGAGGGGAACGTGTTTCAAGATTTCTGTCATGAAGTTGCAGATTGACAATGTTTGGAACGTCGAATTTTTGAGAGTTGACTTTTTTGAACTTCTAGTTCTGTTATGGTGGTGTAGTTTTTGATTACTCGAGAAAATATATATATATAATGTAGAATTTAAGGGAGATCCTAGTTTGGAATTTGGATTAAAGAATGGTTTTTGTCAAAATCTAATCAGGATCCTCTGAAAACTCTAAATTATTTTAAAATGGAAAACTCGTTTCCACTTCTTAAATTTGGAACAGTTACATATTGGTATGCTTTGTGATTTGTACATAACATTCAGAAATAGCTACCTGAAGTAGGCCTTCAAGATAATCCCTCGTTATAATTAGTTTCCTTTCACGGTCATATAGTATACCGGCGCAGTAACACATGCTATCAGTTTCAACTTTACGGAGGTTTTGGAGTATCCTTGTTGCTGGTGTGGCTTCTTGTTTTGTCTGATACTTGTAGTTATATATATTCCACAAGGAATCGGACCTTTTATCTTTGCCTCACTTATCAAATGCAACTATTAACATAATGGTGATTACTGGTGAACAGATGCAAATGCATAAGTCATTTTAAGATTGTTATCTTAGGATTTGTGAATACAGTTTGATGCAAAATAGACCAGGCTGTTGTGACACCTGCATAATTTTGTGCATTCACGATCAAGTTGAGACCGGTGTATTCTAAAATGAAGGTATGATGTACTGTCAGATCGATTCGAAAGTTGGTCTGATAAGATTTTGACAAATGATATATATATGTTCATTTTAGTAACGGAACAATAGCAGATTAGTACTGTTTTCCTGAAAGTAAGTTCTACCATGATTTTTTTTTTTTTTTTTTTTTTTTTTTTTTAATGGCCCTGCGCCTAAGCTTACAACAACAAAACTTAATTTTGCGCGTTTGTCGCAACTATCAGAGCACGTTAGTATCCTTTTCGTTCAGAGTTGACACGCTTAGCCTCCTAAAAAATAATCTTAGTCCATCTTGTGAGCAAAAAATAAAACCAGTCTTATTTACGAGGAAACACGTTACGTGAATCACTAAGGTGGTGTTTTTGCTCGAGCTCTGCTAGCCTCTTATCACCATTATTATGCTGTTGCTGTACGTTATGTTCAGAAATGTATGTTCCAACACCCAATAAGAATTGAAAAGTAGTAAAAGAATTGAAAGAAAATTGAGGAATTACAGAAATCTGTAAGTAGAATGATAGTTGGAATTCCTAAACGTGGTTTTACATTGTCTGTCCGTCTTAGCAGTATTAATTTAACCCAGCTTGTGAACACAATTCGCTAACAAATACCTATTATCACTAAATGAAACAATGAAGCCTTATGGATATTTTCAATGTTCAACATAGTATAAGTATTAACAGCAACAATATTATTTTGTTTTGAGATTCAACATATTCAGTAGGACACAAATGTTTAACAGCTTTCATATGATCTGTATTCTTAACCAAACAGAAGTTTGATACAGATCCCTTAAGGATTTAATCTGTATTAATTGTTCTTGTTGAAAAGTAAATGATGATCACCAATTTCAGAAACATGTTCACTTCAATTCTGGTGAATGGTTGTGCTTTCTGATCACAGAACTTCTATAATAATGGTAGTACGGACATTTTAATTTAAACTATATTATATATATATATATATATATATATATAATGAGAAATTATTGAAATCAATGCAGTGATCAGTATACAATCAAAATAAGTGCAAAGTTGTCAATATGAGTATTTTCCTGTTATGAGAAACGTGTAAATGCCACAAAGCTTTACTTCCGTTTCTTTCGTAAATCCGTTCAGTATTCGTAATGCAGCACATTTGTACGTGAATAGAGATCGAGCAGTTTAAAGTGTACAGAATCAATCTTACTTTCCACATTAAATATTCCTTCATTCAAAGCGTAATATTTTTGCATATTTTCAAGTTGCATCAAGTGAATTAACTCTATAAAATGCCGAAAATTGAATGATTTGTGTTTGGTGAGTAAAGTTATGTTCTATTAACCTTTTTCTGAAATGATTAAAGGACCCCCTGAATTCGGGACAGGTCATAGGAGGGAGGGCAAGATTTGACTTTCTATATAGTTCGGCACATAAGTGAGATAGGATATTCAGAACCACGCTCTAGCCATCTTTATCTCCAAGGTTTCTGTGGGTTCGCATTTTAGTTTGGGTGAAACCTTGAACCACATTGGAATGAGCGTAGAGCATTGGTAGACACCTGCCTTACTGACTGTGCCAGTGCAGTTCTTTGAAAATCCCAGTAGCTTTTCTTACTATGTGAGCTTTTGCAATGTAATGCTTTATTTCATTTTACAGCAGATAATAAGATAGACGGGAATACAACATGGTAAACATAGTAGTAACGAACCAATCTCGTGCTTTTACGTAAACCCTTCAGTCCATCGCGACTTACCAACTACATTTCTTACGTATTGCAGTAGATACGAAAATATTTTTATGCAGTACTTTTAAAATGACAATGCATTTGTATCAGGTTTACATTTTTATGCACCGTGTGTATTGTTTGGTAACACTCAGTTTAGATGGTCATGAATTTTAAAATTGTGATGTGTGAAATAGGTACCTGAGTGCTATGTGTCTGTTTATTAGTGTAAATTCACAGTTATCACTTTTTTGATCTGTGTAACCACCAATGGAGCACACAGAATAGTAATATATTGGTTATAATTAGTAATACGAACCAAACTGGGAAGGATCTTTCAATATATTTTAGGTGTAGGTGATTGAGCTGATAGGTGAGCAATAATATAAGGTTATATAAACACTAAGCTTCAGAAATTTAATGAATCTGAGAAAGGATCTGAAGTACTAATCATCATTCTGTATGCATTAATGATGCTGTAACCATGAATTGAAAGGGAAAATTCGGAAAGTACCTTACAATGGGAGTTTTCAAAACCATTTTACTTTATCAGAGATATTTGCAGTATAATTGGTGTATGTTTCCTCTTACTAAACGTAATTGTTACTGGTCTTTCAAACGAATCTGAAAATGTAGGCAGTAATGGAAAGATTACCCTCAGATTTCCTTAAGTTAAGATTAAGATTATAAATTTTGTTCTCCGAAAATTTAATTACATTGATAATTGTATGATTGCATAAATACGCATCAGTTGCAGGTAAATTGAATCAAGGACGGTCCCTGAATGTACTCCATATTAAACACGTCTCATACACTCATATGTAATTAAGTATTTGCTTCCTTTTCGTAAATGTTAATAGTTCTGTGTAAAATAAAGTCGGTTAAGTTATATAAAATCCTTTTGTCAGTAAGTATGTATTTAGATGACTGAATACTAATATTGAACGTGGTGGAGGCACGGGGTGAAGTAATTTAAATTATTAATTAGGATATTCTAGATTCTTGTCATGTGTGTTGTTCTGGTGTAGTTAATAAGAATTAATGTACATTATTCTATTGAAATATTCGTGTCTATGATATAATTTTAATATTTTCTGTATAAAGGATCTGAAGGATTACATGCGGCAGGCTGGAGAAGTAACATATGCCGATGCACACAAGCAACGAAGAAATGAAGGGTAAGTAGTGTTGATAATAGAAAATTTATTCGTAGGTGTTGAAGTGATTTTCTTGAAATTGTGTCGAAAACTGGTGAGTTTTGCATTTAGGCTTGCTTGCAATGAAACTGGTCCAGGTCCCATAAATAGGATAAAATTTGGGTAGTTTTGCAGTATATGATTATGAAGATGCTTTTTTAATTTTATTTATTTTAAGTACATGATGATTAAATACAGAAATATTTAGGTTCATGAGTTTCTGCGACGAGTGGAGGTTAGGGTGTAATTGTATGGCAGGACTTGAAATGCATGACATGAGTTTAATCTTCCTTCACAACTAAGTTGGACATTTGGGGCTAATAAGTGCAGACGTTAGATGTTGAAGTGAGTGCTTTCCCGTGATTGACTGGACCCAACTCATTCTATCCTTTCTTAAGTTCTGCCACAGGCCACCCATCTAACATATTCTCCGTATAAAAATGATCTAGATGCAAATTCTTTCCTGTTTTCAACAGTGACTTTTAAACACCCTTTAAAACGTCATTCTGGTGGTTATATTTGTCTTTCATATATCCTAAAACGCACCTGCTGTAAATCCTGATGCACATATATCCATTTATCTGTATGCATCAACTATCACAATCCAGCAGTATTCAAGATTTCATTTACCCCTGTCCAAACACAATTCATTTTGTTTTATTCATTCTAATTTTCGTATTTATAATTCTTTTCCTATGAAATTTACCACAAATATGCATTTCCCGATTATACACATAGTATTAAAAGCATCCTACAAAATCATCATCAAATTATATTCTTACAAGAAGACAGTTATAGATATGCGACAATCATTTTGCACATGAGTGTACATTGTAAGATCAAACCACAAGTTCTAAACGTACACATTCCATTTAAAAAGTAGTTCAAATAAGATGTTAACGAAATGTTGCTGACGTCTCTCGAAAGTTATCTAAGAATCAACTTTAAAAAATTGACGTAAGTTCTGGGTATACTTCATGAGTGAGTAAAGAAAGAATACAAATATAGATTAAAACGAGGTCTTTTAAACAAATGTGATCAATTGATTTCCTAAATTCTCTTTTTACCACCTTTTATATAAATATAAAAAAATATATATAAAAATAAATGTATACAATATATATTGGTATTGTTGTTCATATTATGTTGGATCTAAATCTCAAGTTGACTGGTAATAGGTTTTATTTTGTATTATTTTGAGCACTATTCGTTGTTACAAACCATACACTTTATTTTAAATTGAAATATAATAAAATACAAATAGTTCTCTTAGCAAGTTGCGCTACTATAAAAGTTTTTTTTTTTTAACCAGTTTCTTAGAAGTTTATAATAAATACCTCATATATAGACAAAATGGGCAAGTTACAAGGATATTAGCATGGTGTTACTTGGAGTCAAGTTAGTTATGTCTATTTATGTTTCGAAAAAAGTTACAATAATAAAATGACATTCGCTTTCGTATACATTAAAAGTATCTTTATTCAATAGAGACAGTTCGCTACTAATTGCTTACAACTGTCTGTACCTGACGGCGGAAAAGCTAATGTAAAAGAAGAATGGATTTGTTATCGCTGTTCTTATTTTCTGCATTCAGCAAAGAAAACTTACTCCAACGCCGCCTCACTGAAATGCCATAAATATATCATTCTTGAAAAGGGTCCCCTCACAGCTGTGGACAATGTTCAAACTTAAAAGTAACTTGAGATACTCGCCGCAACCTGCTAGAAGAGAGAACGGAGTGTCATCAATGCGTTGTTGCAAATCTTCACATGAAAAAAGGGGGGAATAAATGACTTTATTGGAGGCTTATAGTAAAATTATAAGCTCGTATAATAAATCCTTTATTATTGACCTGACTTCATGCAAATTTTTGTAAGGATTTGTTCATTGCTTGCTGAGGAAAACACGAAAAAAGTTCCAATGATATTAGAATAAGCTCAGCGAAGAGGTACCAACCGCCTTAAGGAAACAATATTGGAAAATCGGGTTTCATCCAGTGATAAAAATGATTTAAAACAACTAAAACAGATTTAAACAGTATACTCATGGACAGTAGAATTAAGAGCTATGTTCGAAGGATAAACAGTTGACAAGAAAATTTCCTTTGTAATCTACCAAAATATTGATTAATAAATACGAATTTTTAAATATTTAATAAGGTCAGAAGGTCTCGAGCTCTTAACCTGATAGCACTGCTGCTCTTACGTTTTGCTTTACACTCCTATTATTCTGTTTTTGAACTCAAAATGAAAGAGTAAATTAATATTAGGAAGGTTCTTAATTTAAAAATTCCAGTTACGCGCAGCTAATGAAATTAGTACGCATAGGTAACACCAAGTTCATTATCCAAACTTCTGAAACATTAACATACATGACTCTTTGAAACACCTGGATATTTAAAACATGCTTCGATTCCAGTAACACCTTTTATTTGAATAAAATGAAGATAATGCATAAATTTTATTTTATGCAGACAAAAGCCCATAGGAATAAGCGGTATTAATAGTTATATTGTACGTAATCAAGTTAACTGGTGAGCAAATATGGTGATGGAAACACTGCGTCAAGGAAAAAAGCAGCCCATCGTCTCCTAAGAAACGACCAGCCAAGTATAAGGGTTTATACCCTGCTCTAACATATAAGGTGATCACATTGAAAGTTATTTTATCAGATTTTGAACTTTCTTTGGGCGAATTTTATGATTTCACATTAAGGTAGACCACAACATTCAACATAAGACCCATTATAAAGTTCTGAATGCACTGAATGAATGAATAAAAGAAAAACCCCTAGCTTGAGATAATTATAGAACAAATTAATGTGTGGATTATGCTTATAGCCTATTTAAAGTAAAATAAGAATATATTTTAGAAAATACTTTCTTAATAGTGTGCGCCGCCGAGGGACGTTATCCCACATACGTTGATGGGTTTAAGGTCATAGGTGCCGGTACTAACAGTAAATATGTAAATACGTTAGTAAAAATATTAGTATTATTTCATACCTGTGATGGTAACAAAAGTATTCAGTAAAATTTAGTTTTCCAACAAGAACAGTTCAGTCATTTGTTGCTACCCTTCAAATAAGCGTTGTGTAGAATCAACACCAGCAATAGCGTAAAAATTCTTGTCAAAGTTAAGAAGCTTAATGCTCAGAGCTCCCAAGACTACGTAACGCTTACTATTTTCAGTGCTGAATTCAAACTTCAGTATTAATGGAAGTTTCGATGTACAGTAAAGCAAGCTGCATTTTCAGGGAAAACACGTCGTAAAAGAAGTGTTAGGGAAATTCCCGCAATTGAACCCACAAGGCATCAGAGTGAATACTTCAACAATAAAACTATTTATTTCACGCTAGAAGATATTTAATTTCATTTATGACATTTTAAAACATTTCCTTTATAAAATATGAATTATAGACCTATCTTCGTTAATTGTTTTAAATTAATTTTCAGAAAAGAACCGTCTTGCAACACGTGCTCGGGAAATTCCCGTAATTGAACACACACAGCTTCGAAAGTGAACTTCAACAATAAAACCATTTATTTTACGTTGAAAAATATTTACTTCATATAAGACATTTTGATGGATTATGTTTTTGTTTTAAATTAATATAGCTACAAGCCACGCACCAAATATTACCACGTATTTGGTATTCATATTTGGCGAACGTCACTGAGGCTTCTGGGATGACTCGATCTACATTCGATTTGTTAGTTTGTCTGCCTGTACCCTACGGTGTTCAACTTTCGTTTTTTTAAATTTTTAGGATAAAAGCTGGAGACACTAAATTTTCAGTATAGATTTTGGTGGCATATCAACGTAAATTACAAAATGTCGCTTTTTTTTTTTCTTTCTTCAAAATAGCGGATGTCGACGCTACAATGGGCAGTTTTCGGTCTTTCAAGTTGAAATTTTCAGAGTAGAAGCACAAGAGACTAGCTTTATATATTTTGGCGGCATAAAATTTCAAAATGGCGGTCATTATTTAAAATAGCGGGTATCCATGCTACAGGGTGCTATATTCGGACTTAAATTGAAATTTTGAGGGTAGAAGCACAAGCCATTTTAAATTTCCTAGATAGATTTTTTCGGCTATCCAATATAAAATTTCAAATTGGCGGCCATTTTTTCAAAACAGCAGTGAATAGAAAATTGTTGAAAGTGAATAAAAGTTGTGAGAATGTCAGTCTTTAAATGTAAATCATATTTTAACATTTTACCCCAAAGACATTGAAATACTTCGAGAAAAACCGAAAATACCCGAAAAAACCCACACGGGCCCAGGTGGATTGGGTTTTTTCGAACCCTGATTGAGCGTACAGGGTTGACTATAAGGATCATATGTAATTTCCATGCATTTTTTATTTCTACCTATTGGATAATGGAAATGTTCCTTCCAATAGGCAGAAATATTGTTATATGAATTTCTTTGTTCCTTGTTCTTTCAAAATGTTCCAAATGCACAAATGTTCGTGCAAAATGTTCCAGGAAATAATTGAAATGTCCTTTTTTCACAGCTTCACGAAACCTCCTATATTTTTTCGTTGTGATTTCTCTATTTTCATTAGTTAGCAGTGGAAAGCCTGATATAAGCCAAATAAAGTATTGCCTCCGAAATACAAATTCCCATCACGTTTTTCATATGTTGGTCCGTTCGTTCTTCTGCGCATGGGCCACAACATATGCAGTCTTTCACTTTGTTGTCGGAAGCTGTAGTGAAAGCATCTCGTATTTTTCGCTGCTAATTTTATATTTTTGTATCTATTTTGTTATTTTTCTTTATAACAACCGTGAATCCTAAAAGTTGTTTTTATTATTATTTAATATTTCACCTTAAAATTTAGTTCATTGAGTTAAAATAAGTTCTGAAAATTCGACTTCTTGGAACCCAGGAAGGAATTAATCCAGTTTCCATTTTGAAGGGAAAGTAAGCCTTGGAACTCGACCAGGCTTCTGCAGGATTAAGTTCCTTTTCCAAGGTATCATTGTTTCATTCTCTAGTATGAAATATTATTAAAATGTATTCGCTGGAAGTGCATTCTGAGCATTTTTTTTTCTTTCTCCACCTGACAGTTGCAATTATTCCTTGAGGAAGAGCCCCGCTAACGAAATTAGTACTTTTAATTAGAAGTTTAATGTTGGGTAAATGTTGTTTAGCTTATTAAGGCGGATACAAAGAAATACATAGTGAAATGACCGAATTTGCCATTATCTATCTCCTCTCTCACAAGTATATTATGCAAGGAGACTTCTAGAACCCTGCATATCCTTTTATTTATTATAGCCGTGCTCCACATATTTCAACACAGCTGTTATATATTGTTTTAGATTGTCCACATGTCATGATTCACTCTAGTTTATAAAACTTACTTTTTGTTGGGATATTAATTATTTGCAATGGCTTTTCTTTTTTAAAACCAAAGGTGAGTGCAGAGGTTGCCTGACACATAATGTAAGGTGGAGGCTGTTAAGAACAAGATCCATTTACCATTAAATTATTTAAAATATTTATTTTGTTCTAGGGTAGTGGAGTTTGCAACCTATACTGATATGAAAAATGCTTTGGATAAATTGGATGACACAGACCTGAATGGACGAAGAATTCGCTTGGTAGAAGACACAAGACGGCGCCGAAGATCACGTTCCTCCAGTTCAAGATCGAGGTCACGTTCAAGGTCAAGATCTCGTCGCAGGAGTCGCTCGCGCTCCAGATCCAGATCAAGGTAAACATAGAATCATATATTATTATTTTTATTGATTTTTATGTATTAGTCGCGTTGCTCAGATACACATGAAAGTATTTTTTTTTTTTATGTATAATGTTAAATGGCTTTCTTTTGGCCATTTACTTGCTTGCACTCGTTTGTTACAGTTAACTAAAGGTAAGGAACTCACTTTTCTTAAACCATACTCTATACAAAGTATTGCCGGCGTCGGGAAGTGGCGCTCCCATCGCCCAGTTCTTCGGAACTACAGTCCCCCCCACCGCTTTTAGCATTTCTTGCATTATTTATTTTCTCTTGTGCTTTTCTTTTTCTGCACTCAGTCTGGTGGCCTGAGTGACTTTTAGTGTGTTCCTTATGACATTCTGTTTTTAGCTGTGTATCTTTGCGTCTCTTCGCGTTTACTGCGTGACCTCTTACCTAGTGATAGGTGCTAAAAGACCTCCGTCGACGGCGCACCCACCCCAACCTTTTCAATTAAATTCAATTATATTGTAAGTTCAGCACTGTTTATATTCTGTAGCTTATACGAATATATGTTACAATATAAATGTATTAGCTGTTGCTAAGATAAACAGGTAGCCTACTAATTTACGCACTGACCTGTTTCTCCTTACGATTTTTTTTTAGACCTGTTCCGTTTTCAGCGGAAAATTTTATGGTCAGTCTATCTATTTTGCAAGTTGTACTTGCCATGTGTGTCGACGTCAACATGAGTTGCTTGATGCATACTACAGTAGCAGTGTCTTCCTTTGATCCCATATCTCATCCTTTTTTCGAACAACTCAGCTTCTATAGCAGCTATACGGTACCAACTGTCATGAACTATTGCCTATTAGCGTTTCTTTCAACTCAATATTTAAGAATTGTTTCAACTAAAGTAAAGGCAATCCCTGTTTCAGTTCGACATTTTGAAGTGACCGCGGCCCCTCCCCCCCTTAGTAATGGTATTCTCAAGACGCCACTATTTTCTACAATTTCCGTTTGTTTCTAAATATATACTTTTGTACTTCACTTTAGTTTCAAACAATTATTTAGTATTCCATTTCAGTTGCAACATGCAGAAACCCTCGCATTGATCTATTAATGAACTCCTGTAGCTGCCAAATGGTAAGAAATACGGTGTTTCTTCTCAAAAGTTCCATATTTAGCGATTGTTTCAATAGGGGCTAAATCAATCCCGGTTTTCATTTAAAATTTGAAGTTTCTCCCGTACAAGTATTCCCGAGATTTCTCTGATTCCAGAAACATCACAACGTGATTCGACACATGCACTTTGATAGTAACATTTTTGTTTCAAAAGATTTCTGTGCACTGGGAGCCGCATCAAGGTCCTGTTACGGATTTCGTGAATGACCCTCTTCCCTATAGTCAGTAAGTCTGTATGGCTGAGGTCGGATGATTGTGGTGACCGTTCTTGTAAGATTTTCACATTTGAAATGTCTGTCGGAAAATTCCGAGAGCCGCAGTCAACATATTAGGTATTGTGCTGCCAAAATGTCTTGAGCCGTGGCAAAGATGCGAACTAAAGCTCACATTCCGACACACCCACGCGCTGAGCCAATAAGGGTTCAGCAGCTGCTAAGCGAGACAGCCTTAACGAAAGAGAGTGGAATTCCTTCAGCCGATAGCAGCGCCTGAAACGGAAGACTGTGTCAAGTCAATGTGGTATATTTATACACTCATGTCCAAAATGATTGTAGCATATCTATAATTGTCTTCTTGTAAGAATATAATTTGATAATGATTTTGTATGATACTTTTAATACTGAATCTGTGTGTATAATCGGGAAATGTATATTTGTTGTAAATTACATAGGAAAAGAATTATAAATACGAAAATTCGAATTAGTAAAACAAAATGTTGCTAAATGGAGAAGAAAGTTTTATTTTTGCTTTATTGTTCTTATTTACTACTCCTTTGACATTAAATTTTCCACATACACTTCTTCGCCGATTATACACATATTAACATAAGAAATACCAGGCGAATTTATCAAATGTTATTTCTACAGCAACATATTTATAGACATGCGACAATAATTTTGGACAAGATTGTACCTCCCTCCCCAAAATGTTCGATTTGTGTGGTAACAGTGCCTTCACTTCATACGTATGTCGTTTCGAGGTGAAAAAGAAAAGGAGCCACAGCATGTTTCATGTCATAGCTGATCGTTACTGTCGTCACAGTTTGCAGGGTTGAGAGACCAGAGCAAACGTAGGGTCCTCAAGTAGCATCATACGGGTTTGTATGCTTTGAGTAACCTGGGAACAAATAATAGTGAAATGTCAAGAAAAATATGCCAAGTATTTGATAGGAATGTGACAAATCAGTGAATAGCAGGAATTGACAGTGAACAGGAATTTAGAAATTTGAGACTTGCAGCGATAAATCCGTTTTAGGATACATATTGTAATATCCCATGTAATAATGTAAACAAACAATTCCACATGTCAGTGTTTACAAACACCACCACGTAGTTCGGCAACAAGACTTCACACCACACGACGAATCACTTGTAGACGACGGCTTCTAGCCCCTCCCACGGAGCAGAAGACATCGGAGCAGCAGCGCCACCGCCACCCAAGGAACCCTATAAATTGGATGAACAAAGGCAATTCAGTACCAGTTTTCTGGTGATCCTCCTCCTGTCTGCTTCGGGACTACGCCTATCCTTGCTCCTGGCTTAGCCTGCTTCGAGGCTCTGTTGGCCAACTAACGTACCCGTTGCTTGCTTCGGAGCTTTGTGCACCTAATTCCACTCCGCTTAGCCTGCACGGGGCTCTGCAGAGATCCTGTCTGCAACCTTACGATCAAAGACCACCTATAACTAACCTTTGATATTAGAGAGAGTAATTTGTACAGTATTTTGTGAAAATACTTCTACAGAGAAATTTTACAATAAAATTGGTAGTGGGAGATCGATTCCGGACACGTTCTACCTATACCTATATGGGACAAAACTTTACAATATTGTGCGTGACAAAGCATAGACGAGGCACTTCAGGCTGCTATTGAGGCTGATAGTGGTTAAACATCGAAGTAGTGTTACAACATTTAGTTGGAGTGCAGATATCATTTGCGAGTACCTCCACCAAATGAAGAAACGTTATGAAGTGGGTAGATAAATCTTACAGGGGTTGATTGCTGTCCAGAAGGCGACATGAGCAAATGACAATTTCTTTATTCCAGACATAGTTTTACTGCTAATGGGCACTGTCTGGTTTTCCTTGTACAACTTACTTTGTTATTGCATTCCTTCTTGTAGATACAAATATCGACAGCACTATTTTGGTTATCTAATGTAGTATGCATATTATGGAGAATTTCATTTAGGAGATTGACGAATTTCAGAAAAACTATTATAATGGACTAATAATAAATCCAAACCTCTCAAGTACAAAGCGAGGTTTAACTACTCACTTCTATTTAGATTTATCAGTTAGCAAGTATTTTGTAGTTAGCTTGAAACTTGTATATTTCTTTAGTCTTCTGAATGAGTATATAATTGATAAAATACATGGTAAGTAATGTTGATCTGGTTATCTAAGGCTACGAATTTTAAAAGCGATAAGGAAACTGTCTACGAGCACATTTGCCTTTTTGTATTGTGTACAGTATTTGTTTGTCTACATGAAATATATGTGCGCTCACAAATTTCGTTTATATAGAAAATGAAATAAGATTTTTAAATATTTCCTAATTACTATATGTATTTGTATTGTTGAAAAAAAAAATGTTTCTCCGCAAATGAGAATTTCATATCGTGTAACAAGTAGGTGTATTTTCTGAATTTCAGGCATTGTTTTGCAGGAAATGCAAATGCACATTCTGCATTACCTTCAGATCAAGGGTAAATAAACACACAAATTTTAATCAATTTCTGTATAAACTAAGTAATCATCTGGTGTGGATATTAAAAATATAAGTATGATTTTTTAAATAATTGACAAACGAAAGTGATCTTAAATGGTTAATCATAAAGATGCGTTCTAGAGATGCATAATTAATATTAATATTTACGTTTTAAAATTAATATTCTTTAATATACGTTAATACTTAAATTGCCGAAATGTTATTTTAAAAGGTAATAATCTAGAAAATCGAGGCCAGTTTTGCACTTCCGTTTATATTTGTTGGTGGTGTTTTCGTACCAAACATTTAGTTATCCTTTGTAAAATTGGCATGTATCTCATTACGATTTGTGTGTGACTTACGTATTAGAGGTCAGTGACAAGTCGTATCTCAACTACGATGACGTACGCAGGTCTTTAAAGATATAATACTGGTACGGAAATTTCTGTAATTGTAATTCTTATAGTTTTTAGTACATAGCGTGTAAGTAAGGAAAAGGAAAATTTACTTAGTCCATAAAATGTGCGTATCACTGTTTCTCTTACTCTCATTAGACCACGCGCATGGAGAAAAAATTTTTGTAAACACGTGCAGTAAAACCATTTAACCCCTATTTGTGGAATCGGCGTTTACCCATAAGATATGTATTACTTATTACAGTGTAAACTTCGCTATATGTCTCATTGAACTTGGTCTCATTAAAGCAAGCTATTCTTATGTTGATAATGTTAAATTTACTCTAAATGTTGGACACGTTACTGATGACGTGATCTTTTAAATATTTACTTATGTTTTTCTTTTAGCAATCCCCTTTCAAAACATCTTCTACTGTTACGATTCGGTAGGTCAAAAAACCAAACGAAGGAAATCTTGTTCATAAAAAATGACTTCGAAAAATTAAGAGGTAGTGAAATTGTCTTGTCTGTGAGAGTATAAATCAACGCTAATCATATTCTACATAGTAAGACATTAGTAGTTCAGTCAAAATGGGTTTATTGAGCTATTAGTCAGCTGTTTTCGCACTTGTTCTCAAGATTAGTGGGGACCACCTGCACGAAATTGTAAGAAACGAAGATCGGGTCATGTTACAAAGTATATGAAAGAAAGAAAGAAAGAGGACAACTTCCCAGCTCGTTAATCAGAATCCATTAATAGATCTTTCGTAAATCTAGAACTGAGGATCGCTTTAGATGTTTCACTAATCAGAGGGGTGAAATGAATGCATCTAGATATGTCGTTCTACTGGGCTTGTGAGAATACTGTGTAAAAATCAGTTTTTTATACCTCAGATTTCAATCACTTTTTAAAAACTAGTGCCGTTTTAACCCAGTAGTGCATGTAATCTGAAAAGTCGAATGTCGTGTTCATTACGTTTAAATTCATAGTAACCACTCATCCTTAACTTTTGCGGACAGAATATTGTTGCACGATACTTCAGGAGTACTGAAAGAGTGTTAATTCTCGAAAAACTGACAGATTTGGGTTTAAACGACAAACCTTTCAAAGACTGCTATTATTGTTGAAAGGACAGTACCCGCTCAAATACATGACTGGTAAAGAAATACCAGTTTAACAACTGAAACTTTTAACTAAAGTAACCAAGTGTTAATATTATTTGAACAAAGTCTTTTTTATAAGAAAAATAGTGGTAAGATATGACTTGAGTGTTCCTGCGCATTGTGGGACGTAAAACTAAAAATTTCATTTCATTTTCCGATTTTTGGGTGGCGTTTCCCATCCAAAACAGTCCAAATTTCAGGCGTAATCCGTTGCAGTTGTTTCAAGTGTTGTAAACGTAGCCCAAAATAACAAACTGTACACAAATTACTTTAAGAAAATTCATGCACTAATGGATTGAATCCATAAACTGGACACTTCATGTGCAGGACACCAAAAACCAATGAAACATGATCACAC
Source organism: Thermobia domestica (assembly GCF_964235325.1). Taxonomy (NCBI): domain Eukaryota; kingdom Metazoa; phylum Arthropoda; class Insecta; order Zygentoma; family Lepismatidae; genus Thermobia; species Thermobia domestica. The sequence continues at coordinate 121,881,458 of NC_137458.1, forward strand.
TAGCCTTAAAAAGGTATACTATGAGCACTTTCGGTCATAGCTTTAGTAGATAAGGGAGATGCTAGAAGTGAAATTAATAAGGTACGAGCCGCCATACTAAACTTTCTCACTCTCAGTTCTTAAATTGAATTATGTTGTACTTATTTCTGGATATGTTGAACCAAAGAAAAATGGTTTATGCCGTATTGTAGGATTGTTATTTCATTAATATTATACATATATATATATAAAATGTTAATGAAATAACAAAGGTGAGCACTTCCTGAAAAAGTTACGGGGTGAAGAATGAAAGGGAAAAAAAGGCTCACCTCCTAGAGCAAATTACTGCTTGAAGACTTTTTCATGGGTGATGAACTATCCGTATTATAGGTTTGCTAATAAAAGATTTATAAAATGTGTACAAAATTGCGAGAATTGTTCTTGAGAAAGTCGTCCAAAAAACTCATTCTCAAGATAAACTACCCCTTGTGAATTTTTTAAAAATAATTTACATCATAATGTAGATTTGTTAAACATGAAATATGAACAAAAGTCCTGAGACATTTTTTGAGAAAATCGTTCAAAAAAAAAAAAAAAAATCCCCAAGTGCAAATTATCCCTTCTAGATTTTTCCCCAGAAATGAAGTGTTTTCTTTTTCTAGCGCATCATGAAAGGAACTAAGGAGAGTGAATGTTCATAGGAACTTCAGTTTTGTAGTTGTGACGCAAATGCTTTAACATGATAGATATAATAGGGCATTGTGACTGTAGTTGACCTGTAACCCAGGAAATCTCTTTTTTTTAAAGTTCTGACTGATCATCGCCCAGGCCAAGCTGCTTAAGCCAGAAACTTGAAATTTTTATAGGCATAGCATTCTGACGTAAGCTCTTACTAAGAAAGGATTTTTAGAAATTGGACTCTTGAGGAAGAAAACAGGGTCCAATTACTATCTTAAAATGTCCATATTTCGGAATCTCTGAAGGTTAGAGACATAAAATTTGGTATATAGACTTCTCATTTAAAATAATTAGACAAGTTTTTTCAGGTTTATTTAACGTAGAACGGAAGAAAGGGGATATTATATGATCATATCTCGGAACCTTGAAGGTTAGAAACATGAAATTCGATATTTGGATTTCTCATTTAAAGTGTACATGTTTAACGGATTTCGGTTAAAGTTATCCAGACATAAAATGTAATATTTTAGATCTTTCATTGAAAATGAAGACTGGTTTCAGTATTCGATATTTCTCCTTCAAAGGGAAAAAAAAAAAAAAAAAAAAAAAAGACGGGGTTATAATTGTTACAATAAGATGGCCATATCGAAATCCGTGAAGGTTAGAGGCATGAAAATCGATCTTTAGGCTCTTAATGTAAAATAGACATTTGTCCCTTAGAAGGAAAGAAAAATGTTTGGGATTGTAATAGTTAACTAATCAAAGACGTATTTCAGGTTTTTATCTTAAAAGGAAAAAGGCGGGAAGAGAAAAGGTTGGGGTTGGAGTTAGTTATAAGTGAGCATATCTTGAATTAAGATAAGGAATATAAGAAGTGCGAGGCCGTAAGCCGAACAAATGCGGGTATCTGGGGGCTCTGTTCTCAGCTAGCCGAAGGCTAGTGTTACATATGTAAACAAAACGTACTGTGCTTGTTTCACTGAGGTTTTATTTTTTGTGTGGAGAGTCGACAGTGACCACATTCGGTTTGTGAAATCTGATTATCCTTGAAGACCTAATCGGAAGAAAGTAAGTTGTGATATAATTCTTTTATTGGTTGAAAAGTGCAACATTCCTGATATGGACGATTTGTATGATAAAGGACGATAAGCTACAAGAATTTGAATCAATTACAGGTAAGTCTTGGTTATTTCAGTCGCTCAAAGACAAGTACTTCCTGCTGTATCTGTTAAACTTAATAATTCTACAAGCTATATTTGGACTTCTCATGACATAAACATACAAAATTCTCGTGGATTTGCTCAGAAAATTGCAAGTGGAGGAGGACTAGTTTTTAATAAATATAATAAAAACCGAAGATCCTAAGACAAATATTCGAACCCAAGAGGAGCGGGAATGGTGAATGGCGGAAACTTCATAACGAAGAACTACATAATTTATATCGTTTACCAAATATTGTTAGGGTCATCGAATCTAGGAGGCTCAGATGGGCAGCTCATGTAGCCAGAATGGAAGAAAGCAGGAACGCTTTCAAAATTCTAACTGAAAGACCAATCAGAAAACGATCATTAGGAAGACCTAGACGCAGATGGGAGGACAATATTCAGATGGATTTCGCAGAAATAGGACTAAAAAGTAAAAACTGAATCCAGTTGGCTAAGGATAGAAGTCAGTGGAGAGCTTTTGTGAACGTGGTATTGAACTTCCGGGTTCCATAGAGTGAGTGAGTTAATTCCTGTGTTGTATAATTTTTAAATGTACACCACAATAAATGTAGAAAATTGAGAAAATTCAATATGTTGAGGTAAATAGACTAGAAATAGTAAAGTGGTACTATTCAAGCACGGGAAAAATCTAGAATTCAAGCAAGTTCAGTCTCTTACTTGTGTTATACTGACTACTATATTCGCAGGACATTGTATGATTTTACGTGCATTTGAAATGGTCATAACAAATGCTTGGCTTGAATACAGAAGAGAAGGAAGAGCATTTATTCCTAAATGCAAATCACGGATCTTATATACTTCAGACAGTATGTTGGGAAAGCTTTCATACTTTTTGAGAAATAAAATTATAAAAGAGTGAGGCCATCACATGAACAAGACAATAAAAAAGCACGTATTCACTACAAGAAAGCCGGTATTATTTGCCTAATAGAATACAGGGCTCATAGCGAGTCACTTTTTTTTAAAAAAAACTAAAAGTTACTTTTTTGGGAGGTAAAGGGACTTTTTCGTGTGATTTAGGTTTTGCATTGGCACTTTTCTAAGAAAAGTATAAAAATAAATGGAAAAAGGCAGAAATTTGTTACTCATTACTCTTCTGAAAATTTCAGTACTTGCTGTCACATGCGAAACAGTCAGCTTTTTTCTTTCTGAAGCACAGTGGATGGTTGGTGGACGCTGAAGCTCTGAAGGTGGGGTTGAGAACCCTTGTGTGTCTATTCTTTCTTCTGTCATAATAGTCTTAGTTTTCTCTTGTAATAGTTAACTCTCCGCTCAACGTTGTGTGTGTGGCGGAAGGTCATCATGTTCGTCTTGTGTTATGCTTCTTGTATGTTCTTAAGACTAGGCGGTAAATTTGAATATTTCATGGCTTTGAGAACTCGCAATGCTAAGTTAAATATAATGTCTGGGATGATGAAATTCGGAAATACGCCAGAACTAGTTCCACTCACTAGAAGCTTCTCACATCTGCGAAGTATGCTTACCGTAACTACAAAGCATATTTAGAAAACCTAAGAAAGGAGGAAGCTCAAAACGAAGCAAACAAGAAAAGATGAAACAAAACAACAGAGAGGTGATGGAGAAATTGACAAAGGAAAAAAAGGGGCATGATGAGATTTTGGCCACTTTTCGTGTGCTTTTCATCACTTTTTCATGTGCTTTTGGTCACTTTTCAACTATCTACAAGAGACGGTCTCACTATGAGCCCTGAGAATATATTCGTAAAACAAAAGAATGAACCGAAATGTAAGAGGGAAAGTTGTAAAAGAAAATCTTGTATGCGTAGTGTTATGCATAGTGAAGAATAAAAAATGCTTCAGTTTGTCACACGATAATTGAAGAAACAAAATATCGTACATTAATGTAATTCAAGATGAATTAACATAATACAGAGCATAAACAGTTCTAATTTCATTACATGTGAATCTGCCAAGAGTTTGAGTCACAATATTCTATATCTGGCAAGGTTCAAATTTAGTATTCTGGAATATTAAATTCAAACTGTTCGTTGTGTGTGTGTTTGAACTTATTAAAATAAATTACAAAATACTCTTTTATAATTTTTTATGACAAATTGAAAATTCATGATTGAAAGGATTAGAGTAGGAAGAAAATTCGAAAAATTTCCTGGAGAATGTAATTTTTTTTTAAAAAAAATAGTCCAGATACGTTGAATGATATGACCTCTAGGCGAGTACATCAAGACAAACACATCGAAAAATCAATTTTTTGGTATGTAGGGCCATAAAACTTGTAAATTCATTGATATCTCGAATTCGATTTTTTCTCATACTTGCTTCTCTCCTATCGCCGCTCGAAAGTAAAAATGCTCATTCAGTTATTTCATTGTGACGTCTATCAAAAACTATCAACACTAGATCTCGCACGTATAAACTTACAAATAAAAAGCAGTGTTCGTAGGTGAAGTGTGATGGTGATAAAGAGAGCAGCAAGTGTCGTGACAGTGACTTCAAGCGCCAGTGTAGTAGGGCGGAAATTTTGTGGCCGGTAGGACTAAGGGAAAATCGTTGAAATCCAGTCGCATGACTAGCCCTGATTTGAGGTAGTAGAAGAGATATAATTTCTGGGCTTTCGGCACCCGTGTTAGCCCATCACATATGGATAACGTCACTCACGCGATCACACTACCCTGGAAATTGAAAAGAAGAGATACCATTACGGTATTTGCCTGATATGAATGAGGAAATTCAGGATAGCTGGCGTAAAAGAGTTCTTTTTTGACCGTGACCACTCACATCAAAAGATAGTGCGCGTTACGCGGGGCCACTAATTTGAGTTAATGTGTGCGTAGTATTGGCATACACATTACGTATAGACAATAGTATTTTTCAAAGTAATTATATCATAGACTATACTACTCCAGGAGGCGCCAAATTTTCGAAAAACTTTAGAGAGAGATTCCCCATACCTGCGGATGACACCACTTGATAGCTTGTCTTTCGGGTAAGTGTGTTGTATTAACCACAATACTCTCATAAATGGTACAGTGTTCGGAAGTTTTTGTATATCCTAGTTTTTCCTTATATATGAAATTTGGTATTGTCAAACAGGATTGAGAATTCTTCTTTGTAACTATTCTAAATATTGAAATGAAATTTCGCATATGCATTACATATAGTGTATAATATTTTTCATGGTAACTAGTTAGGGTATGTGTAGTCGAGACCGCTCCGCGGGACCACCATATTAAAAAAAAAAAAAAAAAAAAAAAAACTTTTGAAGGGAAATTACACATTGAGAATTACATCATTTGAAAATTTGTAAGCTTGATTTGTGCTGAAGAGAACGACACATCTACTTTCTACTTGTCACTGAAAGTCAACATTTTCCACCAAAAAAAAAAAAAAAATGCACGAAATTAGGTTAACTGTTTTTTAAAGAATCAAAAGGTTGGATGTTTTTTCGCTTTCTTAAAATATATTTTAAGATCAAAATTCCTTTGTAACATCTAATGATCGTACTATATGTCATATATTCCAGCAGATACGTAAAAAGAATTCGAGAGTTTCCCGATCTTTTTAATGCAACTATTTTGCTTTCATGTGTAGTTATCCAAATTGTGTTAACTTCTTTTTTTAAAATGAAACGTTTGTAGTGTCTTTGATTCATATTATAGTATTACAGAAAATAAGAAGTTATGTAATTATCTTTGATGATTTGGGTTCCTTTTTATGCAACGCATTTTCTTTTTGTGTGTGTAACTATCCAAATATAGTGTTGAGAATTTTTTTTAAATGAAACATTTTCGATTTGTAAAGACATTTTATTGATTTGTACTGATACGAGAGTGTACTACAAACATAGCTAACGTCGTCACATTGCTTTGTGCTTCAAGTTACAGATGAACACAGTTATAGCGAATTTTATGAAGCGCGATCGTTACGCACGATTCCCAATTTTTTTTTTCTTTTTTTTTTTTTTTTTTCTTAGTGAATGGTCTATTCTGGAGATGATTTTGGGAATACACATTTAAAGGCAATTCTGAAAGCTAAGCGTGTACTGAGAAAAATGATTGAATAAAAATAATTATCTCATTAAGGTTATAATTTCAATCCAAGGTTTGAGGTATATTTTTGGAGTATTTTTCTTTTTTAAAGGTTTCTCCTAAAGACTCACCTTTTTTGAGGGGGCTAGGGAAAATTCCAACAACATTGGAATACAGAGACGGTACCCCGTCCGCAAGTTAGAGTAACCAATTAGCAGGCGCAAAGCCTCACACAAAAAAAAAAAGTATTAATAGAAAGTTTACCATTTAAAAATTACGAATGCACTAATAGAAGCCATTTATTTCATTTCCATTATGTTAGGAATAAACCAGAAACACTTTTTTTATTTATCATATTCTAAAAATTCAACCCGCACCGAAGCCGGACATTCTAACAGGATTTTCCACGGTTTCACTCAGCTTCAACAGGCAATGGCGGATTGTATAACAATAATGCCTTGGTCCTTCCGTCCTTTTCCTGCCCACAGTTTCCATCGTATGACGTAGTTTTACATGAATCGCTATTTAAAAAAAAAAAAAAAAAACACTGTATACTAAACTTAGGCTTTTAAAATTGTGCAGGTGAAATTCAAGACTTTATTTATAGGCCTGATTGAGATGTTACCTATTTATTTCTTTATGAAAAGTATTTGAACCCTGCTCTCCCTAAGATACACATTACAATGAAAGTGAATTTTTTTTAAAAAGCGTCCTAATGTCGCCCCCTTTCTACCCTCTCGTTTTGATTGAGATGACTGGACTTAAACGGAATGGGAAGTAGTGTTACCTGAGATCTCAAATAGCTTCCTCGTAGCTAAAACTGTTAGCGTACCCGCCTTTGGCGTGGGAGACCCGGCTTCGATTCCCAGCATTGAATCGTGGTTCGGATTCAGCGGTAAGCTTATAGGTCCATATCTCATATAGGTTCGCTGCTGAAAGGTATAGTGTTACATGAATCATAGTATAAAAACTAGAAATTGATAGTGATTGCAGGAACACAATGAAGAGCATTTATCAGCGTTTAAAGATATGCAATTTGTTACATTACAATCTAATAACAAACTTAGTTGTTTTTATATCACTCTTTTTGTGGACCTCTCATGACACATTCCTACAGACCTTGAAAATCAGGGAAGCTTAGTGAAACAAACCAATCGTTGTCGATAATGAAGGCAACTTTGAAGTAATAAGGCTGTTTGGAATTGAGGTCAATCAACACAACAGTATAGAATAATAGGTTACAATTGCATTTTGTTATATTGAGGTATGTTGTGCATGATTTATGATTTAAGTTCATAACTGAAATCAGTCAAGCTACCCTGAATCCCTTAATGTAGACAGTGTGACGTCTCTGACCTTCTGAGCTGAAATATATACGTCTTTTTAACCAATTAAAAAAAAAAAAAAAAAAAAACTCATTCATCCCGTTTATAAATATATGTTGTGCGTATGTTCAAGCATAATTCTTCAACACCGGTGCACCGATTTTTATTTTTTTTTACATTATTATTATTATTATTAGTAGAAGTAGTAGTATTTGAAATTTTTTTCCGATAGCTGTTTCGTGGCTAAGCGGTTAGCACACGCACCTTTGGCGTGTGAGACCCTGGTTCGATTCCCGGCGGGAGCTCAGTTCTGATTTTACGTTAATCAGTAGGTCCCGTCTCATATAGCCTCGCTGCTGAAAGAGACGTTAAACTTAAAATCAACTCAACTCCTTTCCGGTAGTTCTACATAAATTTCGTTAGGCTCTAACAATAGTCTTCGTAGCTAGACCATGAAACTTGTCAATGGCTGACAGCGGTCATACCATAGTTGTGTGTATGAACACGCATAATTTTGACGTGGGTGCGCCAATTTTGTTGAATTATTTTTTGTTTCGAAAAGTATACTCCCGCGGCGGTTTCATATAAATTTCACTAGGATCTAATATTAGTCATCGGAGCCAGACCATGAAACTCCTCAACGGTTGTTAAAGTCGTAATTAATAATCTTCATTTTGTGCATGGTCACTCATAACTTTAATGTCAATTTTGATTATTCTTTTTTCAAAGAGTATGGTGTCCTGCAAGTTCCATATTTATCAAGATCTAATGACAGTCTTCTGTAGTTGGACTGGGAAACTCCTCAACAGCTGATAGTCTTTAATAACGTGTGTGTTTATGTGTAATTCCGTATCTTGAAGACCGATTTAATATATGCATGTGTCCTAGGTTGACCTATTTTATAGAAAGTTAATGCCCTATAGTTTAGACATCGAACTTTTGTCAGAGAAGTAGGTAGACCTTTTTCAGAGGTAAACAGTGTACAAACATTTGTGGGAACCCTATTGAATTTAAGAATAGAATCAAGGCATAAATTTACAAGACTAGACGAGAAATAAATCTTCGAGAATGAAAAAGCGATTTCTACGAAATTTACGAGACAAGAAAACGTCTCGTTTTGTGGTCAACACTAATTGGATTTATCACTAGTCATCTCACAAGTTACCCCGCAAACTGTGGATTGGACACTAATATTAGCCGTTTACGATTTTTACATGCCGCCACTCTTACCTTCATTTCTCACCTCATACCGAGGGGAGATGACTTTAAACTTAAACGTAATCGGAAGTGTTACTGTTCATCTCAACGGTCCCAAAAACTATTGATTAGACAATAATACCGGTAGCCCACCTTTTCACAAAATATTTTACGACAATATTGTTTCACGGGATAAATTGACGTATGTTTATAAAATGAGGGTAAGTGCCAAACTTGTTTTATTTTATCATTGTCAGGTCATGTATTGTAAAGCTAGTGTGAAGTTGGTTGACTGATTGAAGTTCAACATTTTTCAGCAGAAACGCTATGAGGCTCGTTTACTGCTTAAATTACGGTCCGAACCACTACTCTAGTTTTCATTTCTTGACCCTTAGTACCTCATGGAAAATCTAACCCAAGACATGTTCTAAAAGTGTGATGTTCATTCTTTCGAAAAGTTTGTTCCATCTTTTCCTATGTATGTAATGCTGGCGTGTTCGTTTTCCACTTAAACCATTCTTATCAGTCGATCATAGCCAGGATTTGTGAAGACTCATCTGTGTAGTACATTTATGTATTATCCATTATTTCAAAGATAGGTACGTTTCTAGTCTGGTAAATAATAATAATAAAATTCAATTTTAAAAAAATCAGTTACCAAGTATAGTACGCAATAGGAAAACGTATCTTACAGTAATTTTCAATATTGATGACAGGTCTCGCAGCCGAAGTCGCAGGAGCAGTCGTAGCCGAAGCAGGAGTCGCAGAAGTAGTAGAAGCAAGAGCAGAAGCAAGTCACAAGAGAGATCTAAAAGTCCTTCACGCAGTCATTCAAGATCAAAATCACGATCTAAGTCCAAGTAAGTAGCATTCCATTGCTTCGTTTCTAACGTTCGATGAAAACAATCTGGATCTAATTACAGTATGCTAGAGCGGCATAGGTGTAAATTTTTATTTCTGAGGGGGAACCTATTTGTACAAAAGAAAATAAGGCATGGCATGAAGTAAACTGTAGTCTTGTATAACCTGTAGGCATAGTGTTTTTCTAGTGTGTCTTAGTAATTAGAAACTAACGAATCTATGTATCTGTATTCCCTCTCAGAGGTATTCTGTATTTTCTAAGGCCTAACTAGAGCCATATTTTTTGGCAGATCACGAGGCCGCTCTAAGTCTAAATCCAGGTCTCAATCACGTTCAAGATCCAGATCGCAACCCAAGTCCAGATCCAAGTCAGGTTCCCCAAATTCCAAGACACAGTCTGAAACCAAGTAAGTAATGTTTCCTTCTTCGTTACTATACCTTTTTTTTGTATGTGCTTGACTTCCTTCATTTTGTATTGTTACGTAGTTGTAAGCATTGCAGAGTAGGCTTGAGCTTTTTAACATTCTTGTTGCATACATAGCTGTTAAATGGAAGTATTGAATGAATACGTTACTTCATATTTTATTTTTGTCGATCATGTTCAAACTCATGAATGCATGTTATTGGACGTAGGATTAAATTCCTGTTATTGGGACATTAGAATGCTGTTGTGTAACTTTCAATATTTTAAATTTGTTAAAAATGAAAATCTCGATCATGTTCGAGATTAATATTTTGTGTAGATTTTTTTTTTTTTATACCATTAATTTCTTGGAGCAGTGTGCTATATTTGAAATTGTTCGATAGATGGAAAAACTTATACAGGGTGATGTAAAAGTCTGGATACACCCCCATAAAAGTCGAACGGTGTGAGAAATCATAATGATGTTTGTTATGGGGTGTCTATAGTTGGAGGTGCAACTTACAGGAGCTATGGCGACAGCGGCCGCCATCTTGAAATTCAGCCATCTTTGATTTAAGTTTTTCAAATGGGAAAAAGTCATGTTGCATATCATTTTAGACTGCCTTTTTCTGAGGAATATGCCTGTGCAATCCGATTTGCGATATTTGTATTTGTGTAGGAGTTATGACCTGTTAAAGTTTGGGACACTTGTCAGAGTCGGCATTACAGCATACGCTCAATATGACTTCCGTTGCGCTGGATACACTTTTTTTTTTAATACAAGTCCTGCTGCACTCTTCGCTGAGTGTAGGTGAACAAAAGCACACGCCTCCTCAGTAACCCGGCAGAGATGGGCTACATTGTTCATTTTTACCCCATACATAATTGATTTCAAATGACCCCGCAGATAGGTCTATAGGCCATTTAGTTGGACCCCTGCTACCTATACATTAACCTGGAAACTTGATCCGGAAAGTGTCTGACCACCGATCAGGGTCATCCTCCGAGAGACAATGTTGCAACTGTAATTTGTACGGGCGCCATTGGTGTGTGTGTGTGTGTGTGTGTGTGTGTGTGTGCAACACACGCAGGATTGAACACTAACAAACACTGAATATTGTTAATAAGCAGTGCATACTGCGATGTGGATTTTTCACAACCAATGCCACAATTGCTATTGCAGTCTCCTCGTCGGTGGCTGCTCTTGAACGTCCACTGCGTGGCTTGTCCGCCACAGAACCTGTTGCACGAGATTTGTCCAATAACCTGGAAACTGTCATATGTAAAATGTCATTTCTCTCAGGATGCCGAGCATTGAAGTCAGCAGCAGTCACTCTGGTACTTTGTCCACCAACACTCATTAACACAATTTCAATGCGTTCCTCCTGTGTAAATGTCATTGTGGATCACCTGCAACGATAAAGAAAATTGATCACCACCTTACAATTTTAAACTTTAACAGGTCATGACACCTACACAAATAGATATCGCGAAACGGATTGCACAGGTGTATTCAAAAAAAAAAAAAGTAGTGTAAACTGATATGCGACATGACCCCCTTTCCCATTTGAAAAAAGTAACCCAAATTCAGGATGATAGATTTCAAGATGGCCGTCGCTGTCGCCATAACTAAGTTGCGCCCCCACCTATGGACACCCAACACCAAACGACTTATGATTCCTGAATGTATCTAGACTTTTGCCTCCCCCTGTAGTATTTTTGATCTAACATCCCCCTCTCCCTTACAGCAGGTCTCAATATGAATGTTTATGCTCAATATGAAAATTGCTTATCATAACTATTGATGATTTTAGTACAACACAGTGATGGAAATATATGATGTGTTCAGATTCCGTGTAAGCATCAAGGCTGTTTCCCAAGTATGTCTTTGAAGGCTCTTCCACAAAGTACTAGTTGTATATTGATTAGTTAGAACAGAGGTAAGATTTGTTCCAAATATTTCTCCGAACCCATTGTGACTTAATGGCATTGAAATGTCCCAACTGAGAATAAAGTGTTTTAGTAGCCTATCAGACTGCCTGAGTAATGATGTGGTTACGCCCTTGTTGGTCAGTCTTATGCAGCTTGGTGTTAGAATGGGATGTGAAACTCTTAATTAGTATTATCAGACGTGTTTTAAAAACCGGCTCGGTGATTACATTGGTTTAGTGGTAGAGCGCTCACCTCGATCCCAGACCATGGAAGTTTGTGGTGAGCAATTTTGTCAGGTACTCCTGTTTCCTCCAACATACCCATTTCACCACTTTTTTCATAATTCACTTTCATTCATTATCCTTCTTCTTTAGCTTAAAATGCATAACCATGAGATTTTTTTAATAATTAATGATGTGAAGGTAATTGAAATCAATCGTATAGAAGGAAAACTAGAATAGTGCTTTAGAAAAAAATAGCGCATTCCGTTTTTATATTTAAACAAAAAAAAAAAAAAAAAAAAAAGAAAAGAAAAAGAAAGTTGATGCTTTTGTGCAAAAGTTCGAGTTCAACGTAGTTTTGTTAGTAATGTTTAGACAGTGTGGAACTGATTTTCAGTCGTGTGTGTAGTTTTCCTAGAAAAAAGATTACAAGTAAGTGTAAGCAATTTTGCAGCATATATATGCAAAGTTAGGTTCGTTTGTTTGGTTGCCAATATTGGATATTATGTAGTAAGTTGATTTGAATCAGTGTTCTATCATAAAAAAAAATACATTTCTCTGTGACTAAGCTGTTTTATTACGTATTGACTTCATAAAATCAGTCATTAAAACACGAAATTTGGTGTGTGAAGATCTCAACACATTGTAAGTAACATAAAATGAAGGAAAATGGACAAATTCAGTATGGCATTCTCAGAGGAATAGTTTTAAACTGTCAGGCGTAAGGGCATTTACTTTTGCATAAGATAAAAGTGGTTCACTTGTGCGAATTTTGAAACTTATACCCTGATGTGGAAGTTTCGTCTGAACCGTTGGATGTAAAAGCACGAAGTTTTGTACGTTTTTAATTCAACACATACTGCCTCTGAACTAACGTATGGTCACGGATTCGGTTTCCAGTCTCTACAATCCCGAGTAATGGTTCGGATGTCACTTTTAAATAGTAGGTCTCGTCTCGTATAGATTGAGTGCTGAAAAGAACGTTAAGTTCAAAAACGCAGTGCCCAGAGTTTTCTAACTCCAAATCTTCGTTCTTAAATTCGGTATTAGATCGCTCAGATCATACTGACTGTCACGGCTGTTCTTAAATGTTTTATCCTGGTTCTTTTCAACGGATAATTACTGGTATATTTGGCATCGAAATAGATAATGAAAGAGTAGATTGCTACGGGCTATCTTTTGATAGACTTAGCGTGTTTGCACACGATACCGACAAAATCGGAGGAAGCCCCGATAATGTCGGTGTCGGCGTACTTTGCATGCGTCGCCGACAATATCGGTGGAAGCCCCGACAATATCGTTGCCGGTGGTGAGCGAAGTAAGCGACACACACAAAAAAATCTCCATATATGAAAACAAATAAAAAAAAAAAAAATGGGAAAATTATTTTTTAAAACAAGGACTACAAAAACTGTTCTGAAGAGGTGTGGAGGACTGTACAAAACTGAGAAAAAATAGTCCTATGCCTAAACATGTTTAAATTTAACAGTGCCGTTTTAAATAGATGTAAACATATTATTTTCGTTTCGATGAGAATTGATGCTGCGGTACATTGCAAACTATACTAGTTTTAATTTTTGTTGAAACACTGTTACATATTGTATGTATATTATTTTGTTTTCCATGCAATTAACACTAATGTCATAGTAGATTAAATAATAAAATTCGAATTAGTAATTCTGTTTTACATTGCTCCATACATACACTGGCGCAAATCCCGGGGTGATTGCCCCCCCTTCCCCAATAATCTGATTTGAAATGTGTTTTTTGGGAGAGAAATTTGATTGTGTCCGATCGCCAGAAAGGAAAGTGAAATGAAATTAATATACTCTCAGAATAAGCCTCAAATCTGCCCGCCTCCCAATGTTGAAGACAACTCTGCTCCCCTGATCCTCCACAGCATTGTTTCTCTTCTCAACTACAGAAATATTTTGAACATCGCTATATATATATATATAATATAGCCTAAAATATGGGAACGATCTTACCCTGCTCCCCCAATGTTGAAGACAGATTTGCGCTGTTACATACATACCTGTCGTTTCTTTTTGTCCATGAACTCAAAATCCTGGGCAAGGCTTGCATAAACTTTTCGCCATGCTTTTTGCTTTTCAATTCTGTCCTTGAAAGAGTCTGTTATCTTATCCCATATCCAAGGTCTACATTCCACAAGTTCAATAAGGGCTAAAATATCGAATGGAAAAATTCCTGCCATCTAAAAATCTAAGCAAAACTAGAAAGATACGAATGCAATAATACACAACCTTTTCATCCAGTCACTGTAGCTAAACTGCAGAACTCTATCAGGGGGTCGATCCCGGTACAAAGGGGAGAGGGAAAACAAATACATAGCTTTTGTCTTTGTTTTAAATTGCCATTCCACAAATTATTTTTAAAAAAGTGGGATTTGGGATAGTTTTGGAAGTGAGAGAAAAAATCTGCAACAAGTGAAGCAGAAGTCACATCCCTATTGTTGAGATCACAATCAAGAAAATGCCAAATGAGTAACTTCACCTTGGAGCTTTGGAAAGTGTGTTTGATTGTGCTGGTTTCGTTTCAAAATAATAATAATTCTACTTTGACTTGTCAACAAATATTCTATTCAATCATTGCTTATTGAGTGGGACCGGAAAAAGTGATCTGCACACAATTCTGATTAAAATAAAAGAAAGTAATAATAATCAGGATTTTTTCCATATGCTTATGTTCACAGTGTATCAAACTTTGAAAATTACGCTTAAATTAATTTCCAGAATGTATTTAAATTTAAATGCATTAATAGATTAAAAAATATACCATCAAAGAGTGTGCGAGTGGAGTGTGAGTGAGTGAGAGAGAGAGTGTGAGTGTGTGTGTGTGAAGAGAAAGAACAGAAATAAAAAAAGGAGTGGAAAATAATCAAGAAATTGGTTATCTAAATTTCCTATATTCTATTTGGTAATAGCTATTTAGAGAGAAACCAGTACTCTTCAGACTTCCCACATTTTATACTTATTTAATAAAGGGAATTAGCTACTCCAAAACAGAGATTATAAAAAAAATAATAAGCTGTTCCGAAGTTGTTTACATACTATTATTACACAATTTTAATAGAAAAAATGGAAACAACAAAATTCCAAAGACAAGAAACGAAACAAAAATACACAGCGCCTTGTCACTCACTCTCTTCATCTAACCCACTGGCCGGCCGACATTATCGGCCGCATGTGCATCCAATCATAAGAAAACATTGTCCCCGACAAAATGGGTGTCGGCGATACCGCCGACAATATCGGGGGCTTGGCCGACAGCATCTGCGTGTCGGAGGATCGGCCGATAATATCGGTGGCGTATGCAAGCTACGATTTGAGTACATTGAAGTCGATTTCACCGCCGACATTATCGGTGCTTCCACCGATATTATCGTTGTCGTGTGCAAACGCACTTAGACCGTGATCAGTGCGTTGAGCAGCCTTGTAATGAACATACGACGGTAGCAGTAATGTTTTTTCTTTTTTTTTTCTCACATATTCTCGACATGTCTTGCATTATTTATTATTTTATCTTGTGCTTTTCCTTTTCTGCACAGCCTGGTGCCCTGAGTGACTGTTTTAGTGTGTTCCTTATGACATTCTCTTCTACGGACAGTACGGTTTTTAGCTGTGTGAGTTTGCGCCTCTTCGCGTCTACTGTGTGTCCTCTTACCTAGTGGTGGGTGCTAAAAGACCTCCGTCGTCGGCGCACCCACCACAACTTTTTCAATTCAATTCAATTCGAAATGACTGGGTTATGTATTCGTTAGCGTACGGGCACGGTAAGCCGGGAAGCTGTGTTGGATTCTTGATCCAATCGCTCTTTAAATTTCATTGAATTCGCAATCGTAGAGAAAACTGTGAGAGTAAAATTATGGTTGTTTTCCATTTATCGTATAAGTGTATGCATTGAACTCTTCTGATATAGTATTGATAGGAATTGTGAAATAGGATGCGTTGGAATGGAAGGATCGAGGACTCATAAGAAACCTGATATATAAATCAACAAGAATTAGTGAAGATATGTTTACTCTCACTAATATTTTTGTGAAAGAGACAGTAAGGAAGGATTTACGTAAATAGGGCAGACAGTATTTCAATAGACTGAAATAGTGTGACGTCACATCCTTCTCGTTGCCATGGTGATCGCCATTTTATTTTCTAAACTACAAGTAGCCTAAATACCTAAAGAACCTATGTGCAAAACGAAAACTGATGAAATATTTCGGAACCGCAAACATTAGAGTGGAGCAGATACTTATGTTTCTTTTTAAATATTTCTAATGATTGAAACTGAAAAAAAGGGTAGAAAAGGTAATCAGAAAAGAAATATGTTAATAATGTTACGTGCATGACAAACATTGAAACTGAAATCAGAAAGTTCATATGTCTTGTGAATTTTTCCCTCTGATGTATATTTTGAGAATTTCTACATTTTCTAATTAAATTAAACCTTAAAGTGTACTCACCCTGTTCATGATCAGATATTAACTTTAAATAATTCCGGAAAATTTTTGATTCAATAATATGAGTATGTTATATTATTGCAAATTTGAACAGGATTATTGTTTAACAGTTATTTAAAATATATACTGAACCATTCATAATTGGATGTGTAATTATTGTACGGTTTCTAAATGCTTTTAAAAAAAAAAAAAAAGTTGATAGAGAATATAAGAAAACGTGTTACCTATATCCACTGATGGTCTGGATTGAATATTTCTAAAGACTAGCATTTTCTTTCTTTTGTAGTGTATACTTAGAAATAATATTGTGCACTTCCATTATAAACAGTAGACATTAGAAGTGTAAATGCCCCAATACAATTAACATTATTCTGAAAGACTTTTTTCTTAAAAATCATATATTTTTTACAGCTTTCTCTGTGCCGGCAGTTTGTCAATCTACACGTTAGGGAGTTTATTTTGCGTATAATTGCTTCTTATGGTGGATTACATGATAATTGTGCTTACATTAACTATTTGATTTCTACCTTATTACTTAGGGATGTGGAGCTTTAAGAAATAAGCTCTTTAGCTCCATTAGCTTCACACGTTTGTATAGAAAAAACACGTTGATCACCATGGTAACGGGAAGGAAATGACGATATCACTATTCCAGTCTATAGGTTGTAAAAAGATTAGTATACATCGATCCAGTTGGTGTTGCAGAACTTAACAGAATATTAATGATTTGAAATAACACAAAGCCTCTGAACGAACCACAATGTTGCTATTAAAACCTGGATGTGTAACAGTATTGTGAACGTTTGGTTTCATCAGACATACCAAGTATAATGTGTTTGAAGCCAATAGTTGGCGAAACTGTTATACGTATAAACATTGTAGTATTCTGTGTGTTGTTTCTATAATGAATTACTAAAGCAAAGCTAACATGAACTAGATAATGCGATTAAAACCAGAGTAAATGCAATGAATTTATTAGAGCAGCAGTTCGATTTAGAAATGCATTTTTTGCAATTTATTTCCATTTGTAGAGTTGAAAATTCTAAAAGGAATGGTCATTGATCGCGATACGTTCAGTCGTTAGCGGGTAACAAAGGAAAAAGAAATTTTGTGATGACGTTATCCGTAGTCAAGCTGCGAGAGCAGGCTTACACACAGTGCCAAACATTTCGTTTGTGAGTGAAATACGTAATTAAGTAGTTTTTTGTAAGTAGGTTATATTCGACACGAAGCGCGAATCAAAAACAAAAGGAAGTTCAGTAGTGGTGAAAGAAGCACTTAGGAAAAGGAGAGAAAAAACGTACTTGTGGTGAGAAAAAGTAGATTTTTTGGATAGAGATTCTTTCTTTTAAAAAATTGAAAACAATATAGTTTTCTACCAAACGATCGAAACGTCATGCAAATCAAGGAAACATGATAAATTGCGGTTGTACCAATTACCGTTCACCGAGATGAACGAAATTTGGTGCAGACATTAATCCTTCCTTATATAGTAACCTCCAGTTACACATTTTTCTCATCGCTGTATGCACTTGTGAAAACCTAGTTTATAAAATTCTTCAGATTATTTCTGAAGCCATGACTTTCACTCAGATCAGCATTACATCGTCTTGGAAATGCTTTTCCTTAATCAGTGAGAATCGGAAGTCAGTGCAAGGTCAGGAGAGTATGGGGAGAGGAAGAATTTCATATCCGCATAATCGTGCTTTTGTCTCAGAAGCAATATGCGAGTTGAAGTGTTGTACACATTTGATCAGCATTTCATGCATCTTGTTTTGATGGATTATCGTAATTTCTATAGCAGTGAAACATATATTCGTGTAACTGTTGTACCCTTCACAGGAAATCCATCATTACGTGCTGGTCCCAGAAAACTGGCAGCATGATGTAACTCCAGAAGGTTGGACACAGGCCACCTTTGAAGTTTGGAATGTGTATGCTTTGACTATGCCTTAGTCTTTGGGTCCCATGTTTCATCCTGAGTTTAGTCTAGAAACTCCTGGTTTTCATGTTACAGCAAAAGCTGCTGGGAGAAAGTGAGTTTTGGGGCTTTTCAAAAGATGTCAATAGCCGAGGAACCCATCGGCAGACATCTTATGTAATGTGCAAATACTCATGGATTGTCCCCCTCCCCACCAACAAACACGACACGTTCTTTGATATCTTCAGCTAGTTAGTAAGGGCCTTATGCAGAGTAGTTTTGAAGCGCGATTAAGAGTTCGACTAACATAAGTCTCTTGCAGTAGTCAGTGTTTTAGTATGATGCTAATCATAAGTCGAAACGACTCTGCATAAGGCGGTAAATGTTTGTGGCGATCCTCCAAAATGGCGGCTTCCATTTGCCCAATGGTGTCATCAATGGCGGACTAGGGTCGCCCTGGAATAGAGCTACTTGTACGTTAAGTCCTACCATGCTTGCACTAGTGATGCTGGTGCTTCACGTTGTCACATAAAGGGGGTTCCTCTCCATAAGTCTGCTTCATTTACTTCACATGTTACCTTTAGTGTGCGACCTCTCAAGAACAGAAACTTGATCACTGCTTGGAATTAATTAGATCCATCTTCATACTGTTTTCACTTTAGTGCCTGTAACATGGAGAATATTATGGAGTTAAAAGATGAAATTTTACTTAAACTTAGGTCAGAGGAAATGTTGATGATCCTCTTATATATCATCTGTCGAATGAGACTAGGAATATTAACAAGAAGCATATACGCTATCTGTTGTGTAGCGGTCATGCTATGAATGCTTTGATAGGAGCTTGTAATTTTCCCAAGAATTACGAATTTTCATTGTTGAACATATTTCGACAGTCGTTCTTTATGCTTAGGTTGTAAGCTAATTTAGGCAGAAATGTCTGGATGTGGAAGTGCCTTAACAATTCGATGATAATGAGATTAAACGCCAGTTTTCGAGAATGCTTTTCGGTTGCAGGCGGGAAGAAACTCGGAAGACGAATCGTTTTGGCTTAAGGTAAACTAGCAAAAGTAAGGGAATGATGCAGCGTTCGCCTTCAAAAAGCCGGAGGAGGCTATCAGCAATCAAGTGTCGTACAGAAGTACTCAGATGAAGAAACTATTTTTGTGAATATCGCATTCTTTGTGTATAAGAATTAAAATACCCGTATAAGGGAAAACTCTTAGCGTGAAGTAGATGGGTTCTGTCGTTTGTTGAATTAAAAGATTTCTCTATCCTCGGGGAATGTGTCTAGAGATTGTCTTACTATTAATCGCGTTTCTCCATTCAAGGTATTAATGCTCTTAGGAGTGGATTTACAAACGAGCTTTTATGTTGGCCTGTTTAGAAGAAACATGCGATAAGTTAAGTTCTCCCGTCTCAATGGGTAAAGTTATGGACTTACTGAACATTGGTTTCTGTAGTATGATGTAAGCTCTACGAGGTAAAACTAAAAATATACCAGCAGGTACAGCAATTTCTAGAAGGCCGAACATCAATCGTTGATAACGTTTCTCGATACATTCTGACTTAAGCAAAGCTAAAAAGTCGTTTCGCCTAACCTTGTCATGAGTGCAATAAAAGAGCTATCGAAAATTAAAATCATATAGGACCGCAAAATTGTCATTGTAGTTATTATAACTTGCATTTTTCTTGTAAGAGATGAATCTCATCTAAAGTTTGAAGTCAGTTAGCTGCATCATCGAAAGATTATCCGAGCGAAGGAGTTCTGCAATGCACGAAACAGATAAACTGTAGGAGCCTATTTAGAAGAATAGGATGGGTGAGGCAAATCTTCCCACGCAGTCTGTTTGCTATAGTGTATGATGATTCCTTGGTTATTGATGTCTAGTTTGGCGCTCCCATCACAGTACTGCTCACCGCCGATCCAATTGTTCATACGAGATGACATTAGTTATTTTATTAGAATTAAAGACATCCTGTGATCTATTTCTGTGACTTTTCACCACATAACTTGGTGTTATGTTCTGGTTTGGATATCTGGCGGCGATTCTAAAGAGCGACTTTTTTTAAGTTTTCATATATATCCCACTTATCGTCTGTGACAATGTTGGCCAGAACTGGTAATTTTTGTAGCAAGAAAGCAAAGAAACAGTTTGCGAATAGACCCTTTCGTTATTTTGCTTCTGTCTCAGCTGATGAATTCGACGTTCAAACTTCGAGTGAAAAAGAGCACCTTGAACCAGTTCGTTGTCCTGTGTACCTGGGAGAGCACGCGAATTCCGCTTCGGTTGCTTCGGACAGTTTATTACGACTAACGGTCGTGTGCACCAACGAAGTTTAACTGTTGAGCGACGTTCAACGTTGTCTCGATCAAGTGGTGGTTTGCATCTCAATAACGTATAATTTGTGCATGTTGTATTACCCTCGTAATTATTCCTTTTATTTTTTTTTTTTTTTTTTTTTTGGTTGTAATCAAGAGTAGATATATGTAAGCATGTTTTTCTGCAAGATTCACCTTTAGGGCGTGTTACTTCCTTTATACAAGCATACTAGGATGGTTCGATACGTAATTTAGCTTTACATCAGAGTTCTTTTTAACGTACTATATTTTTTCAACGTAGTCCCCTCGAACTTCAACGTACTTTTCCCAACGTTTCTTCGAGGCTTTCAAAATACTTTGTTACTTCCTGTAGAGCTTCCTTCATTTGACTCAGATTTTTGGCCTGCCAGGAAATTTGAGTTCGAGAGAAATAGATCTGGTGAATAGACATAATGCGGAAGCAGTTGAAGTCACAGTTCGGCCAATTTTTGCTCAGTGACACGTCTGCTCTGGAGTGAGTAAATCTGGCACGCATCTTGCGCAGTTTGTTCATATGCAATTCATTATGCAACTTTGAAGTGATCCCGCTCAGTTGAGGTGATTGTGGTTTCTGCTAACCTGCACACTTTCTCTTGTCTGTCGACTAAAACCAAATCATAGACTCGATCGTGGAGTTTGGGTATCACAGCTGATGATTTCAGAGGTCCAGGATGTAATGCGTCTGCCATGCTTAAATGCATTTACCCAAATTCGAACAATTTCATACGAAGGAGTAAGTCACCCAGTGTATGTAAAATCCTCTCATGGATTTTCTTCGCGGTTGTCCCGTCCAGTGATTTTTCACTAATAAGCAATTGTCAGAATGTCTTTAAGACCACAATTATTTATTCACAGAAAGGAATTTTGGACTATAGATACAGATGACGTTAGTGCCATTTATTAGTATGCGAACCACGCTATTTATCAAACGGCCCTTTATATACATATATTCATAACATGGACAGTTTGATACACACTTGTAACTTTAAAACTAATAAATAACAGACGCGGAAATTTCATACCATACAAATGTCAACAAGGGACATTTGATATACTCGCCAATACCGTTATATTAACAGTATTGCCAAGATAGTTAAGTTTTTTGAACTAGCACTACGTCAGATTATAGATTTCAAATCTACATGTTAAAAGTTTACAATATAACAGTTTTATTCAGTGTTACAAACTAAGAAGCTGCAGTATGGCACGCTCCAAACTTGGGAGATTAGCTCTTCGTGGCCAAGCGGTTAGTGTACGCACTTTGACGTAGGAGACCCGGATTGATTCCGTGATTTCGATTAGATTCTTTATAATTAACAAAGTGTGTGTTTACTTTTAGGATATTTACCGTTCAAATAAAGGTAGTTAAGGATTACGTTTGTCTGAATAAATATGAAGACCATTAGTATGTAATTTTCTATCAGTTATAAAGAACTAACATCAGTTACCCGCTTCGCTGGGTTAAATTAAGAAAAAGTAGTAATATGTTTCGTTAGTCACTTTTTACTATTACTAAAGTGCTCCTTGATATTGGTCATTTTCGATTATTTTTATATATCCCCTCTCCTCCCCATGTTACGGGCCACGGCATCGGAAGTATCATTGTTCATCTCAGCGACCCCGAAAAGTGTGAATTTGACATTGATATTAGTAATTTTATATATATATAATCCCCCTCTAATACGCGGTGGCTCAGTGGTAGAGCGTTCACCTCCGGTGCTTGGGATCCCAGCTCGCGCCGTGTGGACTTTGTGGTGGACAAACACCGTGTTGTGGATTTTCTCGGGGTTCTCCCGTTTCTTCCCACGTTCTTCATTCCACCATTCATTCATTTATCATCACCGTCTCCTTTAGCCTAACCGGCATAATCGTGGGACATAAAACTCAGATTTCATCTCCCCCTTTAATAATTTTTGCGGGGCTAATTTGAATTTAAATGGCATCAGAATTGTCACTGTTCATCTCAGCGACCTCAAAAACTGTAGATTCGACAACAATATTGGTCATTTTTGATTTTTTGTAAATGTCGTTTCATGTCGTTTCCCACGTTACATTGTCAAAGTGATATGACAAAAATCTCGTGTTCGAACTTAATCTAGGTTGAAAATTTGATTGAGATTGGTCAGGTGGTTCAAGAGTGAAGTCACGTAGACAGTCACTTTCATTTTTATTTTGTACATATATCTACCCCTCTCCCTCCCCTACGTTGCACCGTCAGTTAAATGATATCCCAAGCTCGAACCTTATCTATGTTGAAACTTTGATCGAGATCGGTTGGGTGGTTCAAGAGTTATTAAGTTTTATTTATATTTATATTGTCTACCCGATTCTGAACAAAACGACGTATGAATCATCATTCTACGATAATTAGGGATGTGTCAGGGTTTTTACTTTTTGTTACTACTGTAATTTGGAGCGCTTTGCGCGCTTTTCCCCACATGGGAAAATATTTTCCCGCCCTTAGTATTGAACATAGGAGATTGGTATTTGTCGCAAGTACTATTTTTGCAAGTGATTTCCAAATCTGTATGTTTACCCAGGACCGCGCCAGAGGGCCCCCAAAATGGGAAACAAATTATTCACAAAAAATCCCTATTTTCCTCAATTTTTCCTTAGGGACGTCCGAGGGACATGTGAGTGGTAATATCTGAAAGCTTACTCTATTCTGAAGAGAACGACGTATGAATTATCATCCTAAATAATTAGGGACGTGTCAGGAAATTTTTAAATTTTGTAGGGTGCATTGTAGGGAAATTTTGGGCGCTTTTTGATGCTCTCCCAACATGGGTAAAAAAAAATTCCTTCTCTTACTATGGAAGACAGGAAATTCTAATTTGTCACAAGTGATTAGTACACTACGTAATATTTTTCAGGTTTGTGCGCAGACTTGGGGAGGGGCCTCAGGGAAGGCCAAATTTGAAGAAGGGTTTTTGTCAAAAAAAAAATCCCGATTTCCCTTCAGAAAAATCCCCTCAGATACATGATAGGGACATGTGAGTGGTACTGTCTGAAAGCCTACTCTATTCTGAACAAAACTACGTATGAACCATAATCCGACGATAACACTAGTTAACAAATTTAAACTTTTTGTTTGTTACATGAGAAAAATCATCTGATCTTAAAGGAACTTTTTGCGCTGAATTCGAATATGCACTCGGTTTCTGTCCATCACGTACAGTTTTCCCGTAACAGAGGGATTTTCGGGAAATTCCCTCAAAAATTTCCCTTTTTCAGATATTTTATTCCCCTAGCTCCTGTCCCCTTACATATAGTAACATAGAAATTATACCTAAGTATACCTTGATTTATATTTAATAAACCGTAAAAGTTTCGTAAAAATCGCTTTGTTCTTTCTAGAGAAATAAATATATTTGTATGTATACTGTGTGCACTGTTTATTGCACCTGATAGCTATGCTTTCAGATCTCCTGAGTTGGGGTAAAAACGATTTGCTAGTCAACAACACACTTGTATTGCTCTCTGTAAATTAGAAACGTGTATAAAAATAGAATGTACTTCCAACGTATATTTTTTTAAACGTACAGTATATGTATATCTTAATACATATACATATATACAATTCTCCAAGTTTTTTCGTTTTATTCATGAAATGGTTATCAATATTTGTTATCAAATGTAACAGAATGCAAAAGAAAGAAAGAATGGAATACAGACTCATTGTTGACAACAATGAATTAATGCAGTCTGAATGTTCCACTACGGTATAGTTTCCCCCCTCCCCCCGCGCATTTCTTTCTTGTGTTATTGACAGCTGGTGAGGGAGTTTTGTACATTTTTATATTGACGTGTGGTTTAACACTACTTCACTTTCAAAGTTGTCTTTGCTACTAAGAGTGCTTTCATGTTTGATCTTAACGGCATTATACCCAACTAAGACCAGAAGTTTAGTTTGTGATCAGTACAATGGCGTCAAGAGGACGGCGTTCGTGTGTTAACTCACCAAATAGTTTTTGTTGTGTGTGTGGCCAGTTTGTAGTTAAAGGACAGTGTAGATCCATTACGCCATCGGTGAAACTAGCATATTATATATATTTCGGATGTCGTGTGGGAGATCAGGACAAAACTTGGGCACCCAACATAATTTGTGCGTCGTGCTACGTCACTTTACTTGCATGGGCCAAAGGGAAACGGAGGTTCATGAAATTTGCTGTACCAATGGTGTGGAGAGAACCCACCAACCATCTGGATGATTGTTATTTTTGTCTCACAGTAGTTAAGGAACATTCTAAAAAAAGCAAATACACAATAAGTTATCCCAACGTTAAATCCGCAATTAGACCTATTCCGCACGGGGATGAACTTCCACTTCCCGAGCCCCCTACCAACTGGGAAGAGATATGGCCAAAAGACTCTGATGATCATGACCTTGATGAACCATCGACATCAACATGTACATCCAAGGATCCAACGTTCATCCCTGACTGTTCGCGAGCCACATTTCATCCGGCAATGTGAACTTAATGACCTAGTCCGTGATTTGCTGTCATTTTACATAATGGAAATAAAAAACCTTCTATACCACTTGCGCACTCAGTGAAGATTAAGGAATCCTATGACACCATGTCAACTTTGCTAAATCTTATAAATTACAAGGACCATTGTTGGCAAATATGTTGTGATCTCAAGGTAGTTGGTATTTTATTAGGACTGCAGTGCGGTTACACGAAGTACCAATGTTTTTTATGTTTATGGGATAGCCGAGCTGATGACAAACATTATGAAGTGAAGGAATGGGAACCTAGAGTGAATTACGTACCTGGAGAATGCAACGTCAAATACGCTCCTTTGGTAGATCCTAATAAGATATTACTACCGCCACTTCATATCAAGTTAGGACTTATGAAAAACTTTGTCAAAGCCATGGACACATCTGGTGAAGGTTTCAAGTATTTGCGAGATAAGTTCCCTAACCTGAGTGATGCTAAGATTTCAGCGGGAGTGTTTATTGGTCCCCAAATTAGGAAATTAATGCTTGATGATAGCTTTGACAGCAAGTTAAACAGTGCTGAGCTAGCTGCCTGGACAGCATTTAAGTGTGTTGTGCGCAACTTTCTGGGCAATAACAAAGCTGAGAGTTACACAGAAATCGTACAGGACACGATACAGAAATACAAAGAGTTGGGTTGTAGGATGTCTTTAAAAATCCACTTTTTGCACTCCCACCTCAGCTTCTTTCCTGCTAACCTAGGTGCTCTCAGCGACGAACAGGGGGAAAGATTCCACCAAGATATAATGGCAATGGAGAAAAGGTACCAGGGACGATGGGATCCTTCAATGATGGGGGACTATTGTTGGGGTCTTGTAAAAGAATGCAACATTTCTTACAAAAGAAGGAAGTAGTGTACGTTTTTGTAACCCAATGGAAGTTTCATATATTGTGATAGTTTTGATTATCTTTTCATGACCTTTTGGTACATTTGTATTATTGTTTATTGTAAATTGTCACACTTGTAAATTATATTGTATTATATTTTATATATATGTTTGTGGTAATAAAGCAAAAAGTTTTACCTCAACTGAAGAGATCTGAAAGCATTACTATAAGGTGCAATAAACAGTACGCACAGTATACATACAAACATATTTATTTCTCTAGAAAGAATAAAGCGATTATTACGAAACTTGGAGGGTTTGTTAAATATGAATCAAAGTATACTTAGGTATAATATCTATGTTAGTATATGCAAGGGGACAAGATCTTGGGGTGTAAAATAAACGAAAAGGGAAATTTTTGAGGGATTACGCCTCTGTTACGGGAAAATCGTACGTGATGGAGAAAAACCGAGTGCATATTCGAATTCAGCGCAAAAAGTTCCTTTAAGAACAGGTATTTCCTTTTATGTAACAAAACCTTTGTTAACTAGTGTGATTAGGGATGATGCTGTACCTTCTTGACTGAAGGTCAACAAAAACACTTAAAAAAGAACATCTTAAAAGGATTAAGCGTGATGAAATCACAAAGACAGTCACTCGAATTTTTTATTTTTTGTCACATATCTCCCCCTCCCCAGCCCTTCATGGCATTGTAAAAGTAAAATGATAAAAACATCCCAGGCCCGAACCTTATCTATGTTGAAAGGTTGATCGAGATCGGGAGGGTGGTTCAAGAGTTAAGTTCTATTTATTTTCATATATTTCTCCTCCTCTAAGATCTAGTGTCAAAATGTAATGATAAAAGCTTCCCATGTTTGAACTTCATACACGTTAAAAATTTGATCGGGTGGTTCAAACGTAATTAATTCACGAACATAGTCACTTTTATTTTTATATTTGATTTTTGTATATCTCCCCGTCCATCCCTTGCATATGAAATTCAGTATCTCAAGTTGGCCAAATAGTAATTAGTGTATAATACAGGCCACTAGAAAGAAAGAAAAAGCTATTTTCATACTTAATAATGTATTTAAGAAGCTAGTAAATAACAGAAAAGGTTTCCTAATACTCTAGTCGTTTATAAACAAGGAATTTGTTTAATTCGTGACACTTGGCATCTTTTCCTGCAACAAGCTTTCGGATTATCTGGAGACCTGCTGGCTCGCACTAGTGATTTTCAGAATAGTGTACGTAAATATCTGTTAACCTGAATTTCGCTGGGGACGTGTTGCTTTTCATAAATTAAAAAAAAAAAAAAATATGGAAATCCCGTATGATAAACCATTTTCAGGTTTCTTGGAACCGCGCAGGCAAGTATCTGTAAATTCGAAAATTCCGACCTCATCGAGTTCATATGTTAAATTTAAGTTGCAGTGAATCTATATTCATTCCGTCTATAAAAGGGCTGGAACATTCCTCCACGTAGATTCAAAAACAAAAGGGCATAAAACAAAGGAAGCTCACCTTCGATAGACCTATCTCCGAACCTTTCTTCGTGAAGCTTCTCGGCGTACGTTATGTATAAAATTCCCTATTGTACTTTTGTAAAAAGTAGTTTTTCCCAGAGCAGTAATTTGTGTTCGAATGTTTTTATCTGTTCATTCATGTTCCTAATATCAGCCATAAAAGAATGATCTTGTAACATAGAGGATCCGTTAGTAAGCTGCTGTATTGTTCTTTGATTTCCAAAAAGTAGTGAGTTTAGTCCAAGTTACAGAAACGTGAAGCAGGATACCCAGCGTACTTCTATATAATAGGAAAGTCTATAATGTATGCTTCCCTATTACTGTAGTTGTATCATGTGTATGAACTGTCGATTTCACTGGTACAGGAAGGTAGTTTTATTTCGGCACAAGACATCGTATGATGAACATTCTGTTTTCATAGCTGATTCAGAGACGCCACGTTATGAAGGTTAAGATTTGAAAAGAAGAAATAATAATTATAGCAAATAATACAGCATTTAACAAAACCAATAACAAAAACAATTAATACAGACTAGAATTAACAAATCCGAAACTGATACAAGCACTACAATGTTGCATTACAATCTTGCTTACGTAGTAACATAATTTGAGTCGACAGTTTGTTTAACTGTGATCGTACAGACATTAAAGCAGTTTCACATTTTAATAATTAGTTCTGTAAGGTCCTGGAAATATTTCTTCCACACCAAGCCATTTCCATTTCCAGGCCCAAATCTAAAATAATAATAATAATCTCATTAGCCTCAGGACTTGCCAAAAGGCAGAATACTTAATAATGTCACTAGACTTCCCTGTAACTGTATGTATGGAAATGTGGATACTTTAGCTCCAATGAAAATCAGAGTGGCCAAGGAAGATTCATATGCGGCTTTTCCGGGTAATAAGGGCGAACTAAACAAAACTTAAGTGTAATTTGAACGTTGGAAAATTACATTTGAGGTGTTGCTAGTAGAAATGCCAAATGGTTTTATGGCAGCCAGGTATTGGCTAGCTTGTGTGCTCTTGTTGCATGTGGTCCCGGTCGAAGAGCATAACAAATTTAATTTTCCAGTCATTCACTTCTATTAATCATTTGTCCCCTTTAGTCTAAGCACCATTACCATGAGATGATAAACCAAAAATTCCATTTCGTTCCTTCTTCCGGTAGAAAGTAATTTAGAAATAAGTTGTGCATTTCCAGGAAATAAGGTGTTGAGTTCGCTCTTACTACGCGGAAAGCCTAGTATAAGTTTACACCTGTGCATAACAATATAAGGCTTTTCAACCCTGGGTAGTGAAGTTTTGTAAATAAAACTGCGTAACGGAAAATAGTAATTCACTGACTGGATAATTCGTCGAAATGTTTGCTGGTATAGTTTAGAATCTTAGTTAAATCGAATTCAACTTTGTCACCTTGCATGTTTGGTTTCGCCTCACCATAATGCGTAGAAACTTAGAAGCTTCAGATTAGTATTCGAGCATAACTGTTCAGAATAAATATTTTATACTATTTACAATTTTATTTTATTTTGTTTCAGGGAACGATCCCAATCCCGAAGTGCAAGTAAAGAAAGAAGTAGGTCTCCAAAATCGCGTAGTCCATCCAAATCACCTGAACGGGATGGTGATAAAACACCAGAAGAAGAAAAAGGAGACGAATAAATGTGGATAAATATGTTACTTTATGTAATGCCAATAATAATAATAATAATACTTATACGATGTCTGAATTGTCTTTACATTGTGTAGTACTGTTTTTCCTTTTTATTGTACTTCAGGTACATGTGCAGTTAAGGCTGGTTGATGGGTCCATTATCAGGATATGGAAAGCCTGTGTAAGAGTCCAAGTATTTGAAGTTTAAGAAACAATAATGTTGAGAGTTAAGCGAATTTGATTGCTGTCTAAAGCCTTGTACAAGTAATTAAATCTTTTTCTTACGTTTAATGAATGCCCAATCTAGAGGGCTCTTTGTTGTGTGTAGAATGTATAAAACAAGTCTCCCTTCTTTGTTTGATTTTGTTATTTGTGGACTAAACAAAATGTTTCTCAGGACTATAATGCCTCAAATACATGGGAGAAACCAATGTAATTGAATTTGACTAAGAGTTTTGTGCAGCTTATTATAATTGTCTATGTCGCTAACTTGTTTTAGATAAAAAAAAAAAAAATCTTAAGTACAATTTATGATTAGAAAAAAGTGCTCAATGTTTTGAAGGTATACTAACGCACTTAAAATGAACAACTATTGTATCCTACTCACTTGCAAAAGGATTTTTCTTGCTATAAAACAGAATTTTCAGTGATATCACTTTAGTATTTTCCTGCCATTTTGAAATAAGTTGATAATTTTAATATTTGAATTAGTTAACACATTTAGTAGTTCTGTAGCGTTTTCTAGTGTCTTCCTTTCCAACTATGGTTCATATGCTGTTTACCACTGTATATAGACACTTGTTATTTCTAGAGCGGCTTAATAAACTCAGTGCTAACGGTGGGTACTTGTAAAAATGAACACTATTTCCTTGATTTTTAAGTTAAATGCATACAGACTTTTGAAGATAATTAATGTCTTACTCGTTATCTGTTATATACGCTTAATTCAGGTAAACTTTTATTTGAACAAGTTAGTGAACAGCGAATGACTGTAATAGTTTGACTTGCATTTCATAATAAGCATAAGTAGAAAATCGGAATGGACATTTTTTTAATAATCATAATAAACCAAAAGGATATGGTTTTATGTAATACTGTAAGAAATGACTAACATTATTATTGACGATAAAGCATAAATGACTTTTTTTTTTCAATGGAAAATTATCGGGAGAACTGGGGCAGGGATTTTGATTCACTGGGGGGAGGGAGGGAGAGAATCGTTGAATTAGAAAAATTTTGTACTGAGAGTTGGAAAAGAAGGTATTTGTACAGATTGTGTTAAAATAATTAATAATTGCCAAAGTATTCATTTGTACTAGATAGGTTTTAAGTTATCCCACCCCTAAGTGCTGTATACATGCCATTAAGAGAAATAAAAAAAGGAAAAAGAATTTTTCATTAATTGCTACTAATTTATTTTGAGCGAAGAATCAATAGTCAAAGCTAGGGTTGTTACTCCCTCCTCTTTCTCAAATATTCTTTTAAAATGCACTGCGAAGTAATTTTGGTGTCCTTCACATAAGCAAACCGGGATTTATTCAGTTCAGAATGACACGATCCACGAACAGGAATCAAGTAAATTATGAACACAGTCTGCATAATAAAGCTGAAATACTTTGCAACTCAAATTAACGTCCTACGATTATGTACCGAAGCGAAAGGAGACAGTGATGAGAGAACGAAATTTTGAAATGAAGAAATTGACAGGATACAGAACACCAAAAACCCCATTGCATGGGGTTTGTCCAACACAAAACCCGCTTGCTAATAGCTGGAATCCAACCAGGAATCTCACTCACCGGAGGTGAGCCATCGCGGTCCCCTTTCATACTGAAACAAATAGCTCAAGATGTTAAAAGCAGCTCGTACAGAAAACTGGTTAACCGTCGTGGCTGTGATGTGTAGCTAATTGTGAAACTGGTTTTGCTGTACTTAATAAGACATTGGATTTTTCTTTAAAAAAAAAAGCAATGCTATATCCCGACCAGCAAATGAGTGCAGACGGACGGTTTTGTAGCTAAAGTATAAACATCAGTATTAACCAATCTGTCCGTGTTCTCCTAGCTGTAATAAAGTACTTTACGCATATGTTCAAGTTAAGACAGGTATAGTTTTAAGAGCTTCGGTAATTATTTCCAAAACAGTTTGAGTCGCCAACAGAAATACACACATCCTCAATAATTATTTGGTAATAACTTGAAGAAATTGACCTCATTGTTTCACAAAGAATCAGAATCTATGGCAAAAGAGTGGAAAGCTGAATTAAAATTAGTCAATTCGAAGTTAATGACGAGATGACATACAGGGTGTGTTCCGCAATGCATGAAGATAGCAGTGATAAAACAGTGTCGGAAATCTCGCTGTCCTTACATCAATTTGTGAAGTTGGATTCTAATGTTAAACACGTAAGTTCAGCATTTTAAAATAAATATTTAAAAAGAGAACTACCAGGCGTCCACTCAAAGTAATTTGTTAGGGGATCAAAAGTCGAGAGATTGTAGATGGTCCAAATAGAGGTGTGTGCGCCCCGTGAGTGTGCCCAGTCACAGATAAAACACAAGTATATCATTTAAAGGGACACAGTGAAACTCCTTGGGTACTCCCCTGTACGATAATCATTTACTATATTTTATTTGTTTTCACGTATTAAACACTCCGCTATAGGTCAGATAGACACCCTTCATCAATACAGGACGTGAAATCAATTTTTAAATATTTCTAGTTATATAGTCTAAATGTAGTGTTCTTACAATATTACGAACAGACATTTGGTGGTGTCATTGAATATTACTCGCACAAAATTGTAGAAATCAAAATGTCGACCATGCAACCTGAACGAAAATTAGTAAGGGTATTTAGTATTATTCCATAGCAATTATTAGTTTGTTTAAAAATCTGAAGTATACAACAACAAAAAAAATTGACACCTAAGTTGGAAAGCTCTACTAGAAATTATCAATCCTAAATGGATCTATTAGTCGTTAATCGTCATGAGTGCCTTGTAGAGGTTGCTCCTACTTTATAATGAAATGAGTAATTTTATGTAATTTGCTAAATATACCGTTGAAACTCGCGGAATTGTCAATTACGCAACACAGAACATGTACAAGGTTCTCAGTTCGGTTGTGTTGGAAATATATAGCATACCCAGCCTTCGGTTATTGCAACTTAGTACTACTGTTAGTTAATATTCGCTCACTGATTTTTACGTAACTTATAAATTAACAGATAAAAAATGGTGAAGACTGAATTTCCTACGTTCGAGAAACAATAAACAGAACTTAATTAAATGTTTACACAAAAGAACACACTAACGCTTCGTGTAGTCATTTCCGGTGTCAAAAAGCTTTTTGGAGTCTAGAAGGAATACTAGATACAAGTCTCGAACAATAAGATGGTGTGTCACAAAAGTGTTGCCACAGTTCCATGACATGGTTTTAAAAAAAATGCTTGTGTCGGTACTAATGCCTCTCCCCCCATTCGTGCACCGTACAATTTCACATGTTCAAGTGTGGAGGGTGCCATTTGATACATGTAATCTCCGGATGTTTACTTAGTAACTCTTGTCTTTGCGGAGAAATATAAACAACACTGTTATGCATAAATATATATTCTTCCTGTTGGAAATTTATTTCTAAGGAAGGTAATACTGTGTTTATTCTTCCAGGTTCTGGAATCAAATCTTCAGGTTCAGCAGCGCTCCATATTTCCAGAAGTTCACTGATATTCTTCCAGGATTGGAAGTTATAATATTTTGTTCGATATGCCTGGTTCCACGTGATCTATACAGTATAGCTCTGCCTTGTTAATTAGATATGAAAACCTCGTTCGTCCAAAGATAGTTTGAATATGATTGGGTTATAATTTTTCCCATTCCATTCGTCTCGCCTTGATTTTCAATTAGGAACAGTAGATCTTGAATAATGTAGATCAGCCACAAATAATATTTTTCTTATTGTTTCATCAGAACAACCATATTGCCTGGCTTTGTTCAAGAGGATAGATGTCTGTCATAAAGGCCGATTCCTAACTTCAACAAATATTTAATTTTGAACGGCTTTAGAGCCCCTATTCCATGGCCAAGACGTGAAGCATTTACCATCTTCCATATATCGTTGAATCCATTCTTGATATTTTTGTCGCACAACAGATCCCTAGAGATCTGAAGAATAGATTGTCCCATTGTTGCTTGCCCTACGATTTCGCCTCTAGTGCAGCAGTTAGTTCTTAGCAAGTTTTTTAGAGAGCCTTTTGTAGAGTCGTTTTGATGTATGATTAGCGTCATACTAAACGTCTGATTACTGCAGGAAACATGTTCGTCGAATTCTTTAGTGTGGCATTAATTACGCGTCAGAACGACTCTGCATAAGGTCCTAAGGCATTTTGATAACCTATTCGAGCTCTGCATTGTGTGTGCCAGAAACGTCAATAAAGTGAATCTTTCTCTTTGCAGTGAGGTTAAGCTGAGAACCTTCATAAAGGAGCCTCATAATCATTTTAATTTATATAATATTGATGAACGAATATGAAGAACAAGTAACAATAACAAATCCCGTGAACATCAAAAATTGCAGTATGCTTATTACGCCAAACCGAATTATATTTAAACCTGAAATAATACACTTCGTCTTCTATCAATTTTAATCGAACATCTTGAATGATGTTACTAGCCAGTAATCACACCCGAGTGGGCTGAAACGTTCGGCTGTTGATCGGGAGACAACTATTGGTCATTGATCAAGTCCCACTGACATGCAATATGTTCTTACCTGTAATCGAAGTTTGTGTTTGCGTTCCTGCAAATAAATAAAAGCAAAGTAATACTTGATTTTGTTAATGCATTTTATGTACTGCACCAGAAACTTGTCCCATCTCCAGACTTATTGTCAGATACAGTAAAGAACAATTAACTTATACAAAATTTTAAATAAATAATTATTTTTAAAAAACAATTACAATAAAAAGGCATAAAACTTGTGGAAATTTACATGCTGAGATAAAAGATTTCATCGATTGTTGGAAAGGGTCTGATTTCGACTTGGATCCTTAGTATTTTTTTTTTAAATTGTGTGTTTTAAGTCTACATACATACATATATATATGTATATAAATAAATAATATGGTGGTAGGTAACTTCACCGAAAAACTTTGAGGAGACGTTTTCGGCCCATGTTTATCAGAATTGTTTTCTTTCATCTCGTATAAGGAACCGCCTCTGAGTTATGAACTACCGAAAATTCGAAATATCAAGTTTCAAAACACCCTGGCTTAGAAACTATAGGGCCTATCCCAAGCTGTTCAAGGAATTACACAGGAACTGGTATACGCTCTATCTAAATATCCATGTTTCAGAATTCACTGGTACTAGCGAAACGAATGGACCATTAGTACTCACAGGAGTATCCCTATACTTCAACTTCCTTTTTACAGTTCCTTTCACAGATAACGGAGGATGGTAAAACATGGATATCTAGATAGAGCACATACTAGTTCCTGTGTAATTCCTTAAACCGCTTGGGATAGGTCCTATAGTTTCTAAGTTCGGGAGTTTTGAAAAGTGATTTCGACTTTTCAATGGATCATAACTGAAAGGAGACGTTCTTCGGACCATGTTTATTAGAACTTTTTTTTTCATTTCGTATAAGGAATCGCCTCCCAATTTTTTTTCGGTGGAGTTACCTACCACCCTATATATATATATATATATATATATATATATATATATATATATAATGTAGCAAACCGGAAATTTATTTCTAGGGGTGTGTGTCAAGAGAATTAATAGAAGTCGTGATATGTAACAGGCTGAGAAAGTGTAACATGGACTAAACGGCGGAAGTTTGAAACAAAATTTTCTTTTAAAAATCACGTGTATTATACAACATTGAATAGTAAAAAATATTATCAAATCATACTCGCTATTACTACTATGTTTTCTTTCTTTGTGGTGTACTGTATCATACATTTATCACTGTGTTAGGTTGATGGATCAATTAAGTAATTGGAATTTAACCCCTTTCCAGCACCAGCCATATATAAGAGGAGACTTAATTGTAACGGTATTTATGTATTTCTTTTAATATTGTAATTTTATTTGTTACTTATTGCACTACTTTTAATGCTTTTCATCTTCTAAAGTAACTGCATGCATTCACTAAATTAAATTCTTTTTAAATAATTAATACTTTTCTGACCAGAGTATATACTTATTTACTAAAATTGAAATAAGGCGTAACAGTTTTAATAACTTAACGTTATATTCATCAGACGTTAACTGAAAGAGAGATCTTCATAACATTAAATTATTGTTACATTTTATAATTTTAAATTTTCATATGAAAGAATCAGGTATTATTATAATTTACTGTTTCATTTTAGATTTATAATTAACTCTTTGCTTAATCTTATTTATATTGTTTCTCCTAATAATTTCCCATATCCGTGATTTTTATCCTTCAGTTCATTAATCTTTCAGTTTTTTTATTAATTCCCCGCGCTTCTTTCAATTTTCTTATTGTTCTAATAATTTTTTCTAGATCTTGGTCCGCCTTTCCCAAACTATATTATGCCCCGTTTCTTTAACATGTATGTATATAGCGTTATTATCTTTTTTGGGCCTTGCATTGTTCCTATGTTGTTTCACTCTTTCCTTAAGCTTTTTTCGTGTTTCTCCAATGTATATAATATTAAATTTCTTACACTTCACTTCATATACTAATCCTTCGTTTTCTTCATTTGTCTTCCCTCCTATTTCTCATTTTCTTAACCACTTCCAGAACTCTTCGTCGTCCTTTTCTGTTTTCACACCGCCTTTTCTTAAGTCCTTCAGTATCTGTCTTTTCTCCAATGCTCTCTATCCCGTGCCATTTCCTCTATTCTATTATCCCTTTCTTCTATTCAGCTTTTCTTTATCTCCTCTTTGTTGTACCCATTTATCTCTAGTAGACTGTGAAATTTATGTCTTCTTTTTTTTCACTATCTGTTTCTTCTATTCTCTTTATATTCTTGATGAAGTTTCTTTTTGTGCAATAATCCACATCACTTCTTTTATGACAGTAAATCCCTGCCACACATTCTTTGGTATACCATCTTGTAGTCAATCTTCCTTCTTTTCTTTCTATTGTCATGGCCAGATAATTTATCATGTTCTTTTTCACTTCTGTTTCCAGGCTTATCTCTTTCTCTTCATCTTAAATGCTGCTTACAAATTTTTCTAGTTGTCTCCTTGTTCCTTTCCATATTCCTAAAGTTATCCACATGTCTGTAATACACTATTAGGTTCCCACATTTTATCACCTTCTATTCCCATCTATTCATTACGAGTGCAAATTCTGCTGGACTCAATCTTGAACCTACACTTAAGCCTTTTATTTTTACCAGTTTGTTCTCTATTGAAAGCTATTATCCCACAGCATTTTTAAGGCTTTCACTATTCTTTCTTTTTTCCATTCTCTTACCTTCCTCTCTTCTATGACTTTTACCATATAATCTCTCTTAATACTGGGAAACATTGCTTCAACATCCATACTAATCATAATTGTGTTTTCTCTTATTCCCTATTCGTTCTAACATCTTTTTCACTTTTGCATTCTTCACTTTGTGACACACTTGGCCCATCTGCGTTTCTTCTGCTATTTTTCTTAATTATTCTTCTAATGGTTCTAGAAAGAATAGAAAATTCTCTTTATTCTTAATTCTTTTTAAAAAATTTATGAAGATTACTTAAGTGAACAAGTTTCATTTGCGATTTCGTCAAAAATCCGAATGTAATAATTGAGTTATTTAAATAAAATTTAATTTAATTTTGATTATCTACTTGCAGGTCAAGTTTTGGCACACAACTCGAAATAATTGTTGAAAAATTATAGTTCTTTTACTAATTTCCTTCTTACTTGTTCTTCAAAAGATTAGCGCTGGGCAGCATATTACCCCACTTAACGTAAAGTCAAGGGGCCACCAGAAGTAATTGTTAAATTGCAGTTCTTTTACGATTTGCGTATAAATACTAGATCCGGATATATGTATAAGAACTAAAGTGCAAACAAAAAACCACTAACATGTGCCAAGTAGCGACAAAAAAAAAGCAAGAATGCTATATAACCGAATCAGGGCAGCGCAAAGATTTGTTCAAAGGGAGTGTTCGCGTCTGCGACGGTGAATGTACGCCTAAGCGTGAATTTTGAAAGTGATAAAAGAGTTTCAATAGCACTTGCCATAGTCTCATACTAGTAATGCAGCTACATTTGTAAACATAAAATACAGCTTGTACACTGTGCAGAAATACGCCGCCAGTGGAAAATATGTCGTAATAGTAATCTTTCGTGTGGACTCAGTTATTTTTATCCATACTAGTAATCCTACTACTATCCATATACGCTTGTAATTTTACACTAGTAACCCTACACTTGTAAACCTAACATATAGCTAGCTGTATTACTTTGTATTTAATTCTGTCGCCTGCAGAAATTTGTTCCCTTTAAAATGTCTTTCCAGTATTAATTTCCTCTGTAAATTTTGCAAAATGTAGTGTGCCTAATTAACCGTTTATCAAGCTAATTTAAAATATATGTGGGATATTCTGATATAAATCAATTTCTATAATTTTGTAAATCAAATATATATATATGTAGCTATACGAAAATGAAAAATCTGTACAGGCACTAGAAACGCATGTCTAGTGCATGTGTTACATTTTTCCAGGTTTTTTGCATGTTACGTACCTGTTTCATGAAAGAAAACAGGCGTTTCTTGATCTGTAAGTGCATGTATTGAGATTTATTTTGAGGTAAACGGACATATGCTGTACAGGGAGCTCGGTAACATCAATGTAGAGTGCACGTACGGACAATGGTTTTGCTTTCAACATGTTAAAAGTAACAAGCACTCAAAAATGCGTTGAACAGTGAATGTTTAATAGTTTAAATACAGTGAAACCTCTCTAAAGCGGACAGCCGTGGGAATCAAAAATTGTCCGTCTTAGAGAGGTTTCGATATTTTCTTACGTAAATTAGTAAATAAGATGATATGTAATTACAAACTATTGAAGGTAATTTATCAAACCGTTCTATGTCTGGGCATGTCGACATCTGCGGATTCTCCACAAATCGCTTTGAAAGAAATTTTGTGTCTAATCCGAAACTTCTCTAACCACTCATTTGAGACCTTGAAATCTGAAACATTCATTTCTGTTGCTACCTCCAAATTCTTAGCTTTTAGCATCGACCCTAACACAGGATTTTTTTTTTTCATTCCGCACTCTATAAAAACATTCACTTGCACACCAACTTTGTTCAAAGCAATGAGACACTATTTTCATTGTAATTTTCACACCACAACTTTATTAACTTGTCTTGGTTTTATATTATCTCAGGTGCTTGTTTTACCGATACAAAAATTTTCAGCTATCCTTCGCACACCTCAGTATTCTTCGAAAATTCAATCAATTCGATTTTAGCATTAGCGCTTCTCGTGGCATTTCGAAAGCTCACAACGACTTACACCTTATTGTTTATTCGATGCAGAATGACTTAAAAAGATTTCCGTCTACAAATAGAGGCACTAAGACAACATGCGAATACGCGGACAAAATTACCAAACATGTCTTCTGCTTGATTCCAGCGGAACAGTAGAATGACGTGTCATCCCAAATGGCAGGCAACTGTCAATCACTTTTGATTCTAAAACAGGTTGGGTGGGAGTGGAATGCAAGCAAAGGATATGAGGGTGTTGTTAAACAAAGACGCTTCATCCGAGTTTCTGAACAGCCAGTTGACGAGGAAAAATGTTATTACGATGCTTCCTTGGTGATACATGTATGCATTTCTGAAAATGTATTTTTTTCTGTACTCTTCAACTTGTTTCTAGAGTGTCCGTAATATGGAGGTAAATAATACCTGTAAGAGACAGAAAAGACTGTCTGTGTCCGTACTAGAGTGTGTCCGCTTTAGAGAGGTTTGTCAACATGTTTTTTTCCTATTACAGTATTTGGGGATTACAAGTCCGTTATGAGAGGTGTCCGTTAGTAGAGGTTTCACTGTACAAGCATTTTCCATGTTTACAGTGAATGTTCCCGTGAAAAATACATGCAATTCAACAGAAAAGTACACCTGTATTGACGTCTGTTGAGCATTGGCCATACACTGCCTGTACATAGCCCTTCCTAATAGCAATGTACAGGCGATGAACAGCTGCATGTCTAACACCTGACAAGGAATAGTTGAACAAATGTTGTAGGAATGACTTCCAGGCTCCAGAAACATTCCCTTTACAGAGACGGTTTTTAACGTTAACATGTTTGAAATGAACAGGCACTCCACATGCATTCAAAACATGCATTGCATATTGTGTGTTTGATAGCCTGTACACAGACATGTTGCATGTACAATGAATGTTTTAAAAGAATACATGCAAATCGACCACGAATTATACCTTGAATGGCGTCTGTTCTGCATTGATCGTACATTGGCTGTACTACCATGAGCAAAATAAATGACGCGTCTCTTTATTTTGAAGTTTTTTGAAAATATCTCCGTTTTCTTTATATGTTCGAAATTTCGGAAAGTTTCCCCAGCAGGAAACGTTAATAACAAGCCCGTTTTAAATATTTGTGTTAGATATTAGCTTAAAATAAATAAATTAGAAGCGAAAAACATTAAATCGACTGAAATTACGGGAATTACCAACTCTGCTAAAGTGGGAAATTTTCAAGAACGCGAGGGAATTCTGCAGTTCAACACGAAGCAGCGACATCTATGTCATTGAGAGAAATGTGGATTAATTCTACAAACAAAACTTTTAACGAAACATTTCTAATATGTCTTATTACGTGCATTATCTGCAAACTCCAAATATATGAATCTATACTAAGTATTAACGTATAGATAGAGCATATAGTGGAAATTGCCTATGGAAAAGGATGAATTGGTAGCACGATCGTAATGAAAAATCATCTTTACCGTATAACATGTTCAATTTACGTAAGAAAACAAATAGCTCAGTTAGTTAAAGCAACGAGTTTGTATGCCGAAGGTAGCTGGTTCGAATCCCCACAGAGGTGCAACTGTCATTTTTATTACTGTGGTTATTTTATTTATTTTTTATGTGGGAAAGAATCAAATTGTAACATGTGTGTAAAACTCATGACGATACCAAAAAAAAAAATATTGTCGCGCTTGCATTAGTGTCCCTAAGTTTTGTTTGTAAATAGTTACGTAATTATTTTCCCTGTGCTCACTGCTCACAATATGCTCGCTGGT
This sequence comes from Thermobia domestica, assembly GCF_964235325.1. Classification (NCBI taxonomy): domain Eukaryota; kingdom Metazoa; phylum Arthropoda; class Insecta; order Zygentoma; family Lepismatidae; genus Thermobia; species Thermobia domestica. Next base: position 121,921,812 of record NC_137458.1, read on the forward strand.
GCATAATGAATGTTTCCCAGTAAAAGCTAATTCTAATTTGGAGATTTTTATAAAGTTTCACAATGTTTATCATTAAATAGTCTTCTATCTACTTGTTTGGACACTTTGATACCAGATTTCCCTATTAAATGTTTAATTTTCAGTAGATGTTTCATTACGGAAAAGTTTTACAGTGTATTTGTCTTGAATTGAAATTGTTTTGAATTTACCCCACGAGGTAAGTAGCCCGGAGGAGGAGAACTGAAGTAGCTGATATTTTACGTAAAAGCAACCAATTTTAGATTGATGACGCTTCTTACCTTCAGCACATAATCTTTACGTTAGAGAGTCAGAGAGAAAAATCCTTTTTTTTCCCCTCCCCTTTGACCACTCATCTTAAAGCTCTACATGTAATGATTCGTGTCACATAATTTCGTCTCTCCAAAGATATTCATATAATAATAATTATTATTATTATTATTGGCGTAAATGGCGCCCCCATAACCCTGTGGCGTGGGGACCGCACAAGCTGCAAAGTCAAAAAATATATAGAAAGTACGCAGGGACGGACCAGGCCAAATTTTCACCTGGGCAAAGTGACTTTATGGCGCCCTCCCCCCTAGTATTAGCCTATATTTTACATTTTATCCTAGTGTTTTTAATAGTTTAAACCCATTTTTTCAAAAAGACATTCATTACCTAGGAAAACTTCACAAAAAATATGGCCTGCTATAAACAATACGAACAACGCCCCCCCCCTCCAGCTTGGTCTAGTGGCTAGCATGCTTGCCTTCTGTGGTCCCGGGTCCAATTCCCGGTGGGTTACTGTTGGACGATAAACGTGGTTCGGATTTCACTATAATCAGTATCCACATCTCCTTTGGCCATTAAGGCATAACTGTGGAATGCTAAACTCAAGCAAAGAAACAAACAATACTTACTCCCCCTCCACTCTTTATTCTACATGCCATCTCTCAATTTGTCGATACAGTCCCCTTAGTGCTATGAAACTCTTCTTCCATGGTGAAATGGAAAAAGATTATGTAATTGCCGCTACTTTACAAGAATATAAACCAAAAAAGTCAGTAGGAAACACATTATAAAATTTACTTTTTGAGGCTCGTTTTGGCGTCTCTCTGACTCTTGCCCCGCCCAAGGTCCGGCCATGAAAGTATGGACGCATAACTAAGGGCTGCGGACGTGAGGTTAACCTTCATGTTATGCGACTGGTGTTTGAAATGTTCAGTAACTGATGGGTTAGTAAAATAATTTCGACAGTTACTGATATTTAAGTTTAGCTAAGACAAAGTTACCTAACCAAATACATTTGATATCGCGATGTTACAATTTGATTTTTCCTCACATAAAAAAAGAGAAAAACAACAGTAAAAAAAAAACTCTTACTCGTATTAGGCTCCAACTAACAACCTAATTCGTACAGACTAGTTGCTCTGACCAACTGAGTTTCGATTTCTTACACGAAAGAAGTCTGTTATATTACGAGGCATGCTTTTCATTATGATCGTGCTGTTAATTTATTCTTTCGATAGGTAATTTCCACTCTTTGCTTTACCTATATAAATAAATGTAGGGATTCATATATTAAGTGTCTTTGGATAATGTGTGAAATAATTTCGCGACATATATACTTGCTTAAATGTATTGTATGCTATGATTTTCCCTGATTGTCTGTTGATATGGTGGTTGGAAAACACACGTCAAAACTATTCGAAGTAATACCAACACAGCTTAAGAACAGGGACTGAACTGAATCATCACTCGATTGACCTTGAGGGCAAAAAACACCAAAGTGTAGCTATAACGAAAGTTCAGCATGCATTTCTGTGGAGCTCTGTTCAGTATCACGGTTCTCTGGCAAACACGTTTGTTCTTAGGAGTATAGATTACAAACCTAACCTTTCGATACAGCGCAATTGCAGAGAACCAAAGTAAAGGAATTCTTGCCCTTGTTAAGTTGGGGTACCACCATGTGCAATAAAAAATATCGCGTCTCCTTGAAGTGATACTTTATCGAAAATAACTCGTTTTCCTTTATATATTCGAAGTTTCTGAGGGTTTCAAAATGAGGAAACATTACTGAAAAACAAGGACGCATTTAGGGGTGGGTTCAGGGGGTCCAGACCCCCTCTGAAATCCCAACTTTTCTGTAAATTTAACCTAATTTTGGGGGTTATTTTTTTTAAAAAAAATATTATAATTTATCCTAATATTGAAGTCGGACCCCCAGATAACTTTGGATCCCTCCCGAAATAAATTCCTGCATACGTGCTTGCTGACAAAGATATTTTCAATATATTCGTTAAATAATAAAGTAAAATAACTAAATTAGGAGCAAAAAGCTTCAACACGGTCCAACTTTTGTCCACTGCCAATATTGTTAGAAGGTATATTAATAGCAAAAACTTATAGTCAATGCTTAACCTTGAAACTTCATCCCGAACACAAGCATATTTTCGAAACACACTAAGGCCTAGCCAGAAAGCATTGTAAGCGAGTTACGTTTGGCAACATCGCACGGAAATAAATGAATGCTGAATTGCATTGTAACCCGTTTCTACTACTACTATTTTTATTACTAACTTCGCTATGGATCTGTGGAACTGTATAGTACAACTTATTTTAACGAAAATAAAAAAAAAATGTTAAATCACTTTTTGAATATTATTTTAAATCTTTTTTTTTAACGAAAGAAGTGTTATAAACTTTTTTTAAAAATAATCGTCCCTAGTCAGGATTTGAACCCACGCCAAAACCAATCTTCCTTACTAGCATGCTGCGCTAGCTCACTCAGCTACGAGAGCCGACAGCGTTTATCGTTTATTTTGTGCTATATTCACGTCATGACTCGTGATGTCACCAACAGGATCACGATATAGACGTCATTATTTTTCCTACATTGCAGAGTCCCCCGAGAATTGATCATTGTCTACTCGGACTGGAATTGTCATTTGGAACAAACACTTGAATATGAAGCCGAAAGTTCCTTTAAAATAGACGAAAACTTCGAAAGTTTTAAGAATTTTAATATTTTTGCCTTTTCCCATAAGGGGGTCATAGCCTCTACACCGAAAAGCCCCCCAAGATTTGATCATTGACCACTCGGACTGAAATTCTCATTTGAAACCAAAACTTTAATATGAAGTAAAAAATTAAACTTTTACATCAATTTGAACTGACTGGTTTCCGGTTAACCACACCATTATGTTTAGTTTAGTTAAGTGGTAATTTGTGACAGCTTCATATCAACAAAAGAATCCTTCACTTCACCGCTTCCCCCCCACTCAGGAATCCGTGCTGGATCAGCCACTAGAATCAATAGACACTTTTCCTATTCTTTTTGTCACCCTTGGTTGTGTAGGAGCTCCCTCGAACAAATAAAGAAGCGGTAATATTACAATCAAGGGGAGCTATGTATTAGGTATCTCTTTAGTTACTTACCCCTAACCGCACAGGGTTATCTTCAGTAGAATTAAAAATGCTACGTGATATTCCAATCATGAACGGGGAGAGGGTGATATAAATATATTTTCTTATTCATTTTGTCTGCCCTGCTTATCAGAAATTACGTAACGTTGTCCCTGTTTGTCAGTAACGTTGTCCTTGTCTTTTGGGAGGAAATGAGAGGGGCAAAAAACCGTCGTGCCGCCTCCCACATGGTTGCTCAAATTATTACATAAGAAAGCATTTTAAACTAAGATGTCTAAGGTTACTACATTAGGTAAGTATGGTATCATGGGCGGCATTAGGGGGGCAAAGGGGGCATTTGTCCCCCCACTTTTTTGAAGTAACCCATTAATGTATATAGTTTCATTTGGAAATGTAATGTTTTTGTATGTATTACGGTCTCATAGAAAAAATGGTGCCATATAATATTTGTCATTGCGTGAGTATATATTGGTTGTTTTCCCGTGAAGTTAAGAAAGCAACAGGAATTGCGTTTTAATTGCCACGGAAAACAGCCCCAAAATTAACCTATTGAAGCACAATAATTCCAGCATACTTTCAATTCAGTGGTATAGAAGCAAAACCTGATAAATCCATTATTCAATTTTGTCAGGAAACGAAGAAGTGACGCCCTTATGCTTCAGAATTGTTGAACATTTTTTTGTTTAGTGATCAATAATACAAATGAGTGAAATCAACAACTAAACAAAAAAGTTGTTAAGAAATTCTGAAAACATGAGGGCGTAACTTTTTCTTCGTTCCCAGCCAAAATTCAAAAACGATTTTAGAAGGTTTTGCTTCTATACAACCTTCTTACAACGGCTCGATATGTTAGTCAGCCGCTTTGAAACTAATTGAGAGAACATTTGCAAAAAAAAAAGTATTTCACAAGGAATTCTTTAATTGCACAAAAATTGACAGTTCCTAAAATGTCTTTTCTTCTTTCTAAAGTAAGGAATATTGATTAAAAAGAGCGTAATAAGAAACAACTTCTACCTTTTCCATTGTTTTGTAGTGTAATATACGAGTGAAGTGGTGTGTTTAGGGGTGTACGAGTTTATACACAATTAGATTTAGTAAATTCAACATAATTCTAGGTTTTAGAATTATTTTGTATAACTGGAGTGTGAAATGATTCTAAGTGTGGTTGTGTTTTGATGTATTCCAAGTGAGTTAAAACTGCACCTAATGGCAACGAACATGTTTCGAGAAGCTGCACAAGCAAATACATGTATTGCTTTAAATGTCGTAGCAAATGTTTGTTGTATTTACTGGCTTTCATTTTCCAAGAGTAATAACATTCATTTAAAAGCATATGTGGAATTAAAAATTAAGTTGTTCATTAATCCCCAGTTTCAATATTACTTCTACATAGCATACCTCATTATTCATTACTATGATTAATATTATCCTTTCTATTCATTTGTTTTGTAAATTTGTTATTAAATAATCTGATTACACAATTTTCTAGACAGAATGTTAAGAGAAAGAAATGAAATGAAAGTTTTGAGTTTTATGTCCCACGCTTATGCCGGCTAGGCTAAAGGAGACGGTGAAGATGATAAATACTGTAAATGAAATGGTGGAATGAAGAAAGTGGGAGGAAACGGGAGAACCCGAGAAAACCTTACCGACAAGGTGTTTGTCCGCCACAAGATCCACTTGGCGGGAGCAGGGTTTGGACCAGGAACCCCATGCACCAGAGGTGAACGATCTACCACTGAGCCACCGCGACCCCCAGAATTTTAAGATGTTCATGAGCAAGTAATCAAATCTCTTCTTACACCTTTGTTGTTTAAGAATACAAAGGGCTAGTGCCTACTTCTGTTGCTCTTGTCAATTTATTTAATAAAATATAAAAATACGATATACGGTATTTTAACTGAAAAAGATAGTATCCTATTAGTTATACAACCTTTCGTCAAACAAAGTGTTGGAAACAACCAGGGAAACTAACAGTGATATAAAAATATTCAGATCATGTCTTGCCCCCCCACTTTTAACGTCCAATCGCCGCCACTGTATGGCATATTCAGGATTATTATTATTATTATTATTATTATTATTATTATATGAATGTCTTTGGAGCACCGAAATTGTGTAAGACGAACCATGGTATGTAGAGGTGGTTTAAGATGGGTGGTCATAGGAGAGGAAAAAACAGGATTTTTCTCTCTGACTCTCTAATGTAAAGATTATGTGCTGAAGGTAAGAAGCGTCATCATTCTACAATAGGTTGCTTTTACGTAGAATATCAGCTACTTCAGTTCTCCTCCTTCGGGCTACTTACCTCATGGGGTAAATTCAAAACAATTTCAATTTAAAACAAATACATTGTAAAACTTTTCCGTAATGAAACATCTAGGGAAAATTAAACATTTAATAGGGAAATCTGTTATCAAAATGTCCAAACAAGTAGATAGAAGATTATTTAATGATAAACATTGTGAAACTTTATAAAAATCTCCAAATTAGAATTAACGTTTACTGGAAAGCATTCGTTATACATCAGCGAGCATATTGTGAGCAGTGAGCACAGGGAAAATAATTACGAAACTGTTTGCAAACAAAAATTAGAGACACTAATGCAAGTGCGACATTTTTTTTTTTTTTTTTTTTTTTTTTTTTGGTATCGTCATGAGTTTTACACATATGTTACAATTTGATTCTTTCCCACATAAAAAATAAATAAAATAACCACAGTAATAGAAATGACAGTTGCACCTCTGTGGGGGTTCGAACCATCTACCTTCGGCATACAGACTCGTTGCTTTAACTAACTGAGCTATTTGTTTTCTTACGCAAACTGAACATGTTATACGGTAAAGATGATTTTTCATTACGATCGTGCTACCAATTCATCCTTTTCCATAGGTAATTTCAATTATTTGCTCTATCTAAACGCTAATACTTGGCATAGATTCATATATTTGAAGTTTGCAGATAATGCATGTAATAAGACATATTAGAAATGTTTCGTTGAAAGTTTTGTTTGTAGATTTAATCCGCATTTCTCTCAATGACATAGATGTTGTTGCTTCGTGTTGAACTGTAGAATTCCCTCGAGTTCTTGAAAATTTCCCACTTTAGCAGAGTTGGTAATTCTCGTAATTTCGGTCGATTTAATGTTTTTTGCTTCTAATTTATTTATTTTAAGCTAATATCTAACACAAATATTTGAAACGGGCTTGTTATTAACGTTTCCTGCTGGGGAAACCTTCCGAAATTTCGAACATATAAAGAAAACGGAGATATTTTCAAAAAACTTCAAAATAAAGAGACGCGTCATTTATTTTGCTCATGGTAGTACATTGATTGCTATTGTTATCAGCAATGTACAGCCAATGTACATTCATGTCCAAAATGATTGTCGCATATCTATAACTGTCTTCTTGTAAGAATCAAATTTGATGATTTTGCAGGGTACTTTTAATACTAATACTACGTGTATAATCGGGAAATGTATATTTGTGGTAAATTTCATAGGAAAAGAATTATAAATACGAAAATTAGAATGAGTAAAATAAAATGTTGCTAAATGGACAAGAAAAAATTATTTTCGTTTTATTGTTCTTATTTACTGCTCTTTTAACATGAAATTTGCCACATACCTGTCTTTGCCGATTATATACACACTAACATTATAAGAAATACCGGGCTAATTCGTTATCAAATTATATTCCTACAACAACATATTTATAGACATGCGACAATAATTTTGGACATGAGTGTACATTGCATGTTTAACACCTGACAAAGAATAGTTGAGAATGTATTGTACAAACGGCTTCCAGACCCCAAAAACACGGCCTTTACAGAGGCTGTTTTTAATGTTAACATGTAAGAAATGAACAGGCACTGCACATGTGTTCAAAACATGCATTGTACAGTATGTGTTTGATATCCTGTACACAGACACGTTGCATGTACAATGTATATTTGGAGAATATGTGCGATTCGACAGAAAAGTACATCTGGATTGATGTCTGTTTTGCATTGACTATACATTGGCTGTACAAAGCTACTGTTAACAATAATGTACAGGTGATGTACAGCTACATGCTTAACACACAACAAAAAATAGTTAAACATGTGATCTACAATCGATTTCCAGACTACCGAAAGATTCCTTGCAGAGAAGTGGATTTTAATGTTAACATTGGACGTACCCGCTTCGCTTCGTCAGACCAACAATTGATGAAATACCGCGCCTCCTCCCTCCCCCATGCCGATGGGTCTAAACTTGGATTTGAATGGCTTCTGGATTAGTACTAATCATCTCCGCGATCCCAACAATTTTGTATTCGATACTTATCTTGGTCAATTTGAATATTTTATTACCCCTCCTTTAATTTGGATGGGTGCTAAACTTGGATTGAACGACTTCGTAATTGTCATTGTTCATCTCAGCGACCCTGAAAACTATAGATTCAACACAAATATTCACCATTTTGGGTTATTTTACATATAACGCATTATCAATTACCCATATAGAATATACCCCCTCCCCTCCCTAAAAGAGCGAATTTTCGAAAACACTAGAGGACATATCTATTTTTAATTACGAGCTAATATACCCAATTTCAGCTTAAGTTGAATAGCTCGTGAGATACTAATCCTTCGTCAAGAAAGAAAAAAAAAACTGCTTCCCTTATGGTACGTATTATAATCAAAGTGAATATTATAAATCCCCTGTATAACCCAGATTGAGCCTAACTATACGAAAAATTATTTCATTCGGCCTTATCGTTTGGCCGTGATGAGATATATCGTAACTTTTAATTTTACTAGCCTTCGGCTAGCTGGAGGCTTTGCACACAAACAATGTCGTAGACAGGATTTCATTTCGAGGAGAGCCGGGGTCTTCTCCCGGAAAAATTTTGACAACGCGATTGTAGGCTTTAACAACTTTTAAAAATTTCGGGGTGTTCAGATCCCTGGATCCTCCCTAGCTACGCCACTTCCACCAGACGCCCGTAATGGCTCGGCCTACGGCCTCGCACCTCATAAACCTGTAAATATACCGAATTTCAGTTGAAATACCAAGTGTCATGTCTCTTACCTTCCAGAATTCCGAGCTATACCGAATTTCAGTACAAGTAACAGGGGGCCAATTCACCGCTTTTGCTTGTAGCTCGGCCTAGGGCCTCGCACCTCATAAACCAGCAACCATACCGAATTTAAGTTGAAATACCAAGTTTCATTACTCTGTTCCCAGATCCCAAGGTATAAACATCTTATTTTAATAATTGTATTTTTCTTCCCGTCCTTTTCTTTCCTTCTAGGTTACATATAGATATAAAAATAGAAATACAGATCTATTTTAAATAAGAGGTTCAATTACCAAATTCTATGTTTCTAACCTTCAGAGATTCCGAAATATCGACGTCTTTTACAATAATTGCAATCTCCACACCTTTTTTCCCACCTTTTTACTAAAGTATTTTTTTAAAAACGCTAAAACATGTCAAATTATTTCAAATGAGAAATCCAAATACCAAATTTCAAGTCTTTAACCGTAAGAGATTCAGAGATACGGCCATCTTTTAAAAAAAAAAATCTTCCTATCCCATTCTCCCTCTTCCCCGTTGAATTTCCAAAAATCTTTCCTTACTGGTACCCTACATCACATATCTTATGTACTGTCCAAATTTCAAGTTTCTAGCTTAAGTGGTTTGACCCATGCGTTAATCAATCAGTTAGTTAGTCACCCTGAACTTTATCGTTTGTATATTGAGGTGTGTGTATGTGTTTGTCATAAGCGTAACTAGAGGGGGCAATGTTGTCCCCCAGAATACCATTACAATACTATATGATCACTGGAAAATTCTTTCAATTCTCAGGAGTAAGAGCCATGTCCCCCTCAGCTAAATATTCTAGTAATGTTAATGGCTTAAGCCTCCCCTTCGATGAGTTTCTGGCTACGCCACTGATATACAGATCATGTTCGTGTAAAGGAAACATGGATCTTTATAGTAGCTTGTATGTCTTTCATGTTGTTAATATTTGCCTGCAAACTGGGGTTGTTAACTGTGAAGTACAGCCACAATACATGCACAGGTTTAATGATTGAAAATATCTTCACAAGATGTCAGCAAAAATGTGAACGGAATTACGTAATTTTCTTTATTTAATTCTAACGGCATATAAAATAAAATGATAAAACATAAAATCATAGAAGTAAATGAACATGCAATGCCCACGTATCCTGTACAGGTACTGTACACGTTGCCTGTTCAGTGCATGTAAAAAGTTAATCAACATGCAGTTGACCTGTACAACATGCAGTAACCTGTACAAGCATTATACACATTGCCTGTTCAGTGCATGTAAAAAAAATAATAATAAAATTAATCATCATGCAATGTACTATACATGTATCTGTACAGGCAAAGTACAAACACTTCACAGTTATTGTGTGGGGTGCTCTAAATGGGTGCTGCATACCTGAAAAGCACATGTAACATTATTTCGCCTTATACATGCAATGTACTACATGTACTGTTTCTTTCTCTGGACATGTGCATGTATACGAATTTGTGTTTGTGAACCTGAAAACCATGTTCCTCACCTGTAAATAAACTGTTTCTTTCTCTGAACATATACTGTACATTGCATGTACAGGTTTCTTGTATGTGCTTGACGCCTGTAAATGCATGTTCTCTGCGTCTATACAGGCACATTAACTGGATAAGTCCAGGCACTGTACAGGTGAAAAGTCGTGTTCCATTTTCAGGCACATGTTTGACATTAACTGTACAGGTGCCTGTTTTTTCGTATGGGTATATATATATATATAATAGAGAGAGAGAATATACCATTTAAATTAGCAGTTGAAGAACTAATACCGGGATTTAAAATATACAGGGTTTTCATAAAGTCTGGACGGATTTAATTCGCTTATAATTTACATAAAAATGCTCGTATTGAAATCAAATAAAGTGCAAACGGTGGCGGAAGGATTAAATTTTTACCTGTAATCTGCACCAGCTCAGTTCATTCACCGCAACACCTCCAACTGGGCACCGTCTTGGAATCGACTTCTGTGGGCTGTTGATGATGCTTTCCCTTACCCTGCTCACTGTTGCAGGCGATGTTGGCGGCCTCCCACTTCGAGGACGGTCCAGGACGCTTCCTGTCTCCAAGAACTTAGCATGCCACTTTCGGATTGCACTCTCAGTCGGTGCCGGCTTTTTGAACTCTGGTGAACTTTCGACACACCAGAATTGGTGATTTTAGCTCTGCGTACCACAGAACACATTGCGCTTTCTGTTTCACCGACGCCATCTTTGATACGGTAAAAAAAAAATAGTCTTCTCAGAGGAGTTTTTCATTTATTTATTTCTTTAAAAGACACACCAATACAGCTTACAACTTACTTTTAACAGTCGACAATGAAAACAACAATGGATGGAATTTGGTAAGAAACTGACCCTTGCCCTCCCTCTCCCTCTCTCAACGTGTTCAGAGTTGCCGCTTATCTAACAGTGTTGCCAAGTAAAAGTTTAATCCTTCCGCTACCGTTTGCACTTTATTTGATTTCAATATGAGCATTTTTATGTAAATTATAAGCGAATTAAATCCGTCCAGACTTTATGAAAACCCTGTATCTCCGTGAGGTATTTAGCTTTTAATTTGTATGTGCGATTTGCTCCTTTAATCTCAACTGTTTCTAGCAAAATACAGACGTGTTCAAATTATTAGACTCAACATTCGGTTTCTGAATATTTTACTGTTCTTAATATTACGTGAGAAAATACGGTCGAACTTAGTCCAAATTACTACTTTTGTCCTAATTTCTAGTACGTGTGGCATATACTTTTCAATATCAATAAAACAGATGCGTACGTGACATTCAAATATAACTTCTATAAAGTGTGTATATCTAAATTGGAAACAAAAAATGAAATGGAATACTTACAAGAAAATTATCTCTCACACGGATTAATATTTCGTATGAAATCCCTTATTCTTTAGTAAGTCTTTTATCATTGTGGTAATTGAAGGGGAAAAATTCCCAGGCACCTCTGAACATTTCCCCGGAACTTCGTTTCCTTTGTGCTTTCTAGAGGGGGAACTTGGTAATGACCCCAACCTTCATGTTTAATTACAAAAATTAAATTTATATACAAGTAAAATTCATCAGTTTTTCAAATTACTAATAAGGAATCTGTGTCGAAATAGAATCTACTCCGAGAAATTTTAGTACAGTGCAGTGGCGTATTTAGGGGAAGGGTTATCGGGCTCAAGCTTCTCCTGAAATAAATTTGATGGTTTTTCGCATTCCACGTAGGACTACAACATTAATCCTTCTCACTATTTCTAAGAATTTCATTGACTTTCCATTTTCTTATGCTCTTTGTTCACAAATAATACTGCATTTGCCCAATTTCATTCCATGTAAGAACTGTTTTTTTTTTTTTTATCTTTCGTCCATTCTACTCTTCTGTTTCTTTTTCTTGGTTGTTACTTTCTCTCGTTTCTCCTATCGTAGTTTCGACCGTTGTTTGTTGTGATTTGAGTCGGCCGTCAGTAACATCTAAACTATGAGAAGCTAATAATCCAAACTGATGTTCCACACCAACTTGCACGGATATCAGCATAACTGGGCTTTAGTTATTAAAGCAAAGGAATATTTACATCGTTTAGTTATAAAGAAAAGTAAATATTTGAATTAAAGAAAATCAAGAGAGGGGAAATACGTAGACGGGGAAATTAGGTACGTCAAGAAGATGCTTCCTTTTTCTTCTATGAATAGAATAAAATGTTTGTTTGTTAAATTTTTGTGTGTATTATATCACATAAGATTCACCAGTCTACAATTCTTGCCGTTAAAACTGCAATCAGTATATTTCAGCTTCAACTTGCCTTAACATTTTCTTTCAGGTAAAAACTTATACAGATAAAACTGAATATTTTCATTTTTTTCTAAATTGAAATCAGTTAAGTTGAAATGAGATTACAAATCTTCAACGTGTGTTTGTGGGAATGTCATTTCGTATTTACTTGGGAAGTAAGATCCTCAACCGACATACGAGTTTCACGTTTTTTCCTAGTACAGAATTAGTAGACAATTGATTAAAATATTAATTCTCAAACTCAAGTGGGCAATTGCCCTTTCTTGTAGCCCTCCCCGAAAGAAAATCCTAAATACGTCACTGGTACAGTGTTATCCGAAACGCTGAAAAGTAACATCTCTTGAACAGTGAACAGCTTGAGGTGTGTGTTTCAGTCTCTCAGGTTTAGTTCTATGTTTCGTTGGAAGCTATTTTACTGTGAACAATGGATATAAGACCGTTTTCAACAAATATCTTTTTTTTTTTTTTTTTTTGGGTATAATACACCTCTTTTAAACTAGAAGGTTAACTACTTTGAATGAATATTCATAATAATTGCGGGTTATGCATATTTGTAACTTGAATTTAACGTGGTATTCTAGTGATTACACAAATTACAATTATGAGCACACTTTATGGGAGATACTCTCACAGAGGATACCCAAGATCCTTTATACACTATGTACATTAGAAAAACTCTCACAGACTGAGGCTCCTTATTTCCGAATCGCCTATTTCAGCGTTCATTATTACTCGGACAGCTTCCATTTGCTCTGGTGGGTAGGGTTACCATCTATCCAATACGAAATGTAGTGATACTTCATGCAACAAATAAAGGTAGAAATGTACGATCGTTTTTCCGTAATACTAATAAGATAATGTAAGTCTTGCTAGTGAAGAGAAAATGATATTTATCTACTTGATAAAAGGATGGTGTAAAGTTTTTTTTATTTTTTTTATTTTGAAGATTGTATCATAAAGTGGGGAAAAATAAAAAAAATATAATAATGTACAGGTATTATAAAGGTTAGTGGTAGCCCAAGCCATCAAACCAGTATACGCCACTGCTGCAAGAGTACACTTAGTACAAGTATATTTTTGGCCCCCACTAACCTCCCCCCACCCCACCCCACCTTGAAGTGCTTCAATTTCCACACTGTCTTTTATCCTTTGTGGCGTGCTATGTACGAGTTTAACACATTTTGCCTTCAATTCATCATCACGATACCATAAATTTTTGATTTCCTCGATCAATTGATGTTTGGTTGTAATATGCTTCTTCTCTAACTTTTCCTTAATGAAGCTCCAAAGGTTTTCAATCGGTTCATATCAGGACTAGTGCCTGGCCACGGAAGAACATTAATTTCGTTGTCTTCGAAGAATTTTGTCACAGCTTTGGCCCGGGGCCATGGGGCTCCATCATGCATAAAGATGAATTGTACGTCATCACACCAGAGTGCAGTCTTGAAAAGCAGTTCTTGAACTTGTAGGTATTGGTCGTGCTTCATTGTCCTCTCTATTATATACTCTCCCAGACCCGAAGACAGATATGACATCCCAGACCATCATTGAAGTAGGTTGCTACACGGTTTATTAAAGACTTCCAACTTGAATTTCTCCTAGGTCGACGTAACACATATTGTGAACATTCATCAGACACGAAGACACATGATTTACCACTGAAAACAATTCTCCAATCGTGAGCAGTTCAATATTCTAGACCTTTTGCCCATTCGAGGCGCTTCTTTGCCATAATTGGAGTAGACTCTAATTTTTATTTTCTTTCTTGAACGCGTGCTTTTGTTCCGTCGGCACAAAGAATCCTTCGAACACCAGGCCAAATGTCTGCGCTATACTCCGCCATTTTTATGCTTAAGTCTATTAGAAGTTGCACTTCTGTTTCCTAGAGCCAATCTTTTTAGTTTTTTGATACCTCTTAGCGATAGCTTTGGTTTTCGCCCACACTTCCCAACCCTATTTTGGCTCTTGTTCATTTCAACAGATTCTACTCAGATTTTTGTTCCATTCCAACTCTACTAGCAATGTGTCGCCGTGTATATCTTATTTCCACCAGAAGTATTTTGTTACCTTCCACTTTACGCGGAGAAAGGTCTTTTGCTTTTCCCATTATGCTGCAATGACAGGACTTCACAGAATAGAAGATTGATTCAGACTGTAACTTGTTGATAGGAACTAGTATAGTTATCTACAAGTGAAAGACCACTTCCAGAATTTCCCCCCTCACTAATGCTAACTATTCAACGGTGATATCACCACTTCAACTGTACAGTAAACAAATGAAGGATCCTATATTTGTGGTTTAACCATTAAATTAAATGTTCTAGAACTCTGAAATTAGGACTTCTACATCAACTTTGTATTTTTCGAGCGTGAGTCTAATAATTTGAACACGTCTGTAATGTTTGTCATGGAGCACTGAAATGCACATAATGTCCGAATACAAGGGCAAAAGTTCCCCAACTGTTATTTGCTTTCGCCGAACGATGTCAGCGTCTTCTTTTATTTGATATTAGTAGATTACCTTTCTTTGAGTCATTGTTTTCTATATAGATAAACAATTAGGTATATGCTATTCATGCAGGAAATCAAATTATGGATCGTAATTTTTTTCAATGTGAAGTATGAACAATGTTGGATTTAGAATGGTAATATGTGCAGTTCTGTCACGCATTGCTTTCGTTTTAAACAGACTGGATACTGCATAGATATATATTTGCACAGTGGTTGTGATTTTGTACTCCCATGCGCAATAAAAATTGTGCGTATACTGCAACTCACGATTTTTCGCATTTATTTCATTTTCCTTACGTTTATGGGTAAAACTCAGTTATTAGTATGTGGAGATAATAGAAAGCAATCCATCTAAGGAGATATTCACCAAAAAATATAATAAAATAATAAAAATATAAGCAAAAAACAAAATTATGCTCGGTTTTGTGTATACTGGCAACGATGGTTTCTAGGGATTTTTTCGTAGCAGAGCACGTTTGCGGAGGGAATTCAGTATGGGAGTCGAGGAGTTGGATCAAGGAACTGGATAGTGGAGTAAAATGTTGTATTTATTGGTTAAAACCTAGTGTGTAGATTGCCTGCCAATATAAATTAGCTTCTGTAACTAAGATGTCGTACGAAAATATAGAATTAAACAGAAAAACTCTTATCTTAAGGTTCGAAACGATACGCATCATGGTTATGAAGATTATTTCTTAAGAAGAAAGAGCAAGCACAACGTAGCCTCCGTGGTTAGGTGGATAGAGTGACGGACTCGTAGTTATTTTATTATTTTGACACCACATCAAATCCCATTCCATCCCATATATTTTTTTTACAAAACATTATAATTTTGATGTTAATAAGAACCGAAGCAATATAATAAGGACAACTTATTGATATTTTGCTGTAATGACGTATTTATCCAGGATTAGAGTACTACTTCATGCTGTTGTATAGCTTCCCTCATCCTATTTTCTTGGGAAAAGAATAATTTTGTCTCCAACAAAGTGTGAAGGATATATACGGACAATAAAAGACATCTTAATACCAAACGTGATTTATCGTGATGAAATGGACTAGTTTGCCATTATTTAAAAAAAAAAAGAAAAGAAAAGAAAACTAAATTATTAAAGTTGGCTTCTCTTTAGCTTTTAGCTAAAAAATATTTTTTTTTTCTTTATAAGACTATACTTTATGAGGCAAGGTATGTGATCATACCCACAAATTTAGCTAGGGAGTGAAAGATAATTGTTTATACAAACATTTTACAGGTTTAGGTGCGTGAAACACCAATACACCATGGTCTCGCTTATTCGACCATCCTTTGTTCCACATACCGTATGATCCGATATACGAGGGCTATCCAGAAAGTAGATTACGTTTTGGAATAAAAAATCAACAAAGTATAGGAAACAAATTTTATTATATACAGATGAAAGCCACACACAAATACTACTTTTTGACATAGTCACCATTCAAATTAAGGCATTTATCGTAGCGATGTACGAGCTTGGAAATTCCTTCGTCGAAAAATTCGGCCGCCTGCGACTTCAACCACTTCGTTACCTCTTCTTGCAGCTGTTCGTCGTCATCAAAACGCTGCATAGCCAGCCACTTCTTCATTGCTGGGAATAGGTGGAAGTCGCTCGGTGCCAGGTCGGGACTGTACGGCGGATGAGGAAACAACTCCCACTGAAAAGATTCAAGAACTTCACGCGTGACATTTGCCGTGTGGGGCCGGGCGTTGTCGTGAATCAACAAGATCTTAGAGCTCAACATTCCTCTGCGCTTGTTTTGAATTGCTCTTCTGAGGTTTTGCAGAGTTTGGCAATACCTTTGAGCGTTTATTGTAGTGCCTCTTTCCAGGAAGTCCACCAAAATCACACCTTTTCTGTCCCAAAAAACAGTCGCCATCATCTTCCTTGCCGACATTGTTTGCATGCATTTCTTGGGTTTTTGGGGAGAACCTGTGTGCCCCCACTGCATTGATTGCAATTTCGTTTCACAGTTCACGTGTTTCACCCATGTATCGTCACCAGTAACGATGCGATCGAGTAAAGAGTCACCATCCTTATTGTAGGCGTCCAAAAAGTGCAACGCTGCAGCCATTCGCTGATTTTTGTGGTCCTCTGTCAAGATTTTTGGAATCCATCTTGCACAAAACTTGTGGTAACCAAGCTTTTCGCTGATGATTTCGTGCAACAAACTTCGCGAAATTTGTGGAAAACTCAAAGAAAGTTCCGTTATTGTGAACTTTCGATTTTCACGGACTTTAACATCGACTTTTTCGACAAGTTCGGCAGTCACTTTGCTGGGTCTCCCACTTCGATCTTCGTCGTGAACATTGGTTCGGCCATTTTTAAATCTTATGACCCACTGTCGCACTCGACCTTCAGTGATAATGTTGTCCCCATACACTTCACACAGCTGCCGATAGATTTCTATCGGTTTACAGTTTTTTGCTGTCAGAAACCTTATTACTGCACGCACCTCGCAGCTCGCGGGATTTTCAATTAACGCAGACATTTCAAACCGTCACAGTATCTTAACGGAGCACAGCACGAACCTCTCACTAGCACGGCTAGATGGCGACTGAGCTGCGCAACGCTCTGACCCCAAGATGGCCGCGCTAGCCCCGCCCCTAGCGGACACAGACGAAAACGTAATCTACTTTCTGGATAGCCCTCGTATCATTGCAGATAGCACCAATCGGCAAGAACTGCAAGTTGTGGTCTTAATCTATTTTTCATGCTCTGGAGTCTATCGCCTAGCGCGCCTGTCTACATCTAAACTCATACGTCTATCATTCAGTGCAGACACGTATCCAGGTTTTCTATTCGGAGGGGGCCCAACACGAATCCTCGTAAGCATGTAACTCTAACGTTTTAAAAATATCAATAATAATAATTATAATAATAATAATAATAATAGACTAATAATAATGCAACAATTCTGTACTTCTCTTAAACTTTTTCCTACTTTTCCTTTATAAACCGGTTTACATTGGAAACTGTATTATAGCACAAACAAAATGAAACATACTTTCGAAAGAAATTTAACTAAAGAAAACTGTCTGCTACGTATATCACATAACAAAAATAGCAAGAAGACATTGAGTGTATCGTTCTAATATATTAAAGTTAAAAACAGAACGAAAACGAAATGTTAATCCTATTTAAAACTGTTTAATTCCACCTGGTATAATGGCATTATAGTGTTCTTAGAATTATAACAAGACAGCAGCACATTGCCCAAAGTTTGGACACTGACTACTAGTAAACTGATATAAAAGAACCTCAAAAGGGTAAAAGCAAGTTTATTAAAAAGTGCTTGAGATTCGGAGGGGGCAGCCCTCAGGCCCTCACGCTGGATACGTCCCTGATTCAGTGCAGTGCAGCTAT
Source organism: Thermobia domestica (assembly GCF_964235325.1). NCBI lineage: Eukaryota > Metazoa > Arthropoda > Insecta > Zygentoma > Lepismatidae > Thermobia > Thermobia domestica. The sequence continues at coordinate 121,940,008 of NC_137458.1, forward strand.
TTGTTATAAAACATTATTATTAGATGCGTAATATCTTAAATTATATCATAAGTTTTACTTTTAATAGGTCTTTTCTTAACACATCCATATTAATCAGCGTTCTGCCTGCCTGTTTATGTCGGATAAGCGAAACTCTACTGTATTTCCAAAGCTAGCATATACATGAACTAGAATTGTATCGTCCTAGAACAGACAATAGTGTGAAATGATTACATTAAAAGGTTGGAATTTAAAAAAAGAATAAGTACTGTTTTGGTAGCGTGAGAACAAATTAATAACACTTCAAGATATTTCCTAGGTATCAGATTATCATCTTATTGTGTCGATGTGTATTCTTTTTTAAATATAGTTTCAAAAGTTATACCATTCGCAATATTCCTAAGGAGATCGAAAGAAAAATTCCTATGTGCCTCTTGTGGCAAAGTGGCTTAAGTGCATGATCCGAAACCGATTCCCACATTAAGGTATAGATAGTTCCCGTACTTCAAAAATGCAAATCCGGGACGCTACTAAATTACGAGAATATTTGAAATGCTTAAAATTGAAAGAAGTGTTGAATACTAATTTACTTTCCTCTATTAGATAGAGTTGTTCAAATATTACATTATCACATTTTTATTCATTTCACTAGACCTTCTTCCAAGGAGCCCGATTTGTCTGTAAAATTGGGGGGTGCATTCAAATGCAGAATATATATATATATATATATAAATATATATATATATATATATATATATATATATATATATATATATATATATATATATATATGAGGATTTTAAGACAAATTGCACTCAAATTATGCCAAATATTGAATATTCATAAACACAAAGGGGGCCTACATGAGTTTTGGGAGGCCCGGCCCCCAGGATCAGTGCTCTTGCCTTCTACCTAGTTAAGCAAACGTAAGCAGATGATTTACTCCCTCCCCCTGGTAAGCAAAATTTTTTTTTCCTCAAGATCTGTTGTGTTTCGTGAAATAACAGCAGGAATTTCCTGATTACTTAACCATTTAAATCAATGTTTTCACTTAGAGCCATCCCGTCGGTTCGCGTTGCCTAGGACTGAAATAAATTAAGGGTCAATATTTGGCTAGTTATGCTATTTATGAAATACGAACAAAATTGCCTGAGTCGTTCTCGACAAAATCGTGAGGTAAAACTTGCTCCGAAAAGTAATATACCACTTCTAGCTTTTTAGGATGATGGAATTATACCATATCGTTAGATTATTTATGTAACATTTATTTATGAAATATGAACAAAATTGCGTCAGGCGTTAATGGGAAAATCGTCGGAGAAAAGTAAACTACCCCTTCTGAATGTTTACAGGACTAACGAGTTGTGTCATATTGTTAGGTTATTAATGATACATTTATTTATGAAATGTGATTGAGAAAATTGTTCGAAAAAACGCATCCCATACAGTAAATTACACCTTACATATTTTTTCAGAGCAATGATTCATACTATATTTGTAAAAAAATAAGCAAAATCTTTACAGCTGTTTTTGAGACAATTTAATTATTTTAAATTTTCATCCTTCAGTAAACTACCTACCATTATTTTTAGGTGTCGAAGGATATAGAATTCGAAATGATAGTGCTATAAAAACTTCATGTCTAGAATTCGGTCCAGATACGTCGAACAGTATGGCCTCTATTTGAATGCATGTAAAAGCGTGACGAACCGACAGACGAACAGATGGACAGACATCAAAATCACTTTTTCGATATGTGGGGGCGTGAAACTTGAATTCATTGAAATCTCGAATTCGATTTTTATCACAATTACTACAATTTCTTCTTTCGTCGCTCGAACGTGAAAACGAATAGGAATACAACGACGCGTAAGGTGATAATTTGTAATTCCCAAAATTTAATGAGTTACGTTTAATTCCGCTAGAAGGAAAGCTTATGCCTGCTTGTTATATTATTTTAATATCAGTTTTTCACGCTACTATATAATGTAGAAATATGACATGATTATCGTTCATATCATGCTATCTTTTGGAAATATTCGTGTTCCGCATTCATAGATCTGTATAATTTAGTTACATTCAACGAAAGCATTCTTGCACTTGTGGATATGAAAAGAGAGAGAGAGTCAATACTCTAAGAAGCAAAATACACAAGCACACACACACATAAACGATAATTTGACATTAGGTCGATGTAACAAGGGGTAAGACTGGAAAGACTGTCAAGGTCACGTTCTTTTTCCTGTTTCTGACACAAATCCGAAGTGAGTTGTCTGCTGTTCAAGAACAGGTAGGAAAGGTGTAGCACACAAGACCATAAACTGAAAGCAATCGCTGTTTCCAATAGTAGGATTACACGTATTCTAATACTGAATAAATACGTCGATTAAAGGATATTATCAATAAGTTATTTCCTTATTATATTGTTTCGGTTCTTATTAACATCAAAATTATACACTTCCTATAATGTTTTGTAATATATATATATATGGGATGGGATGGGATTCGATGTGGTGTCAAAATAATAAAATAACTATGAATCCGCCACTCTATCCACCTAACCACAGAGGATACGTTGTGTTTGCTCTTTTTCCTTAAGAAATAATTTTCATAACCATGGTGCGTATCGCTTCGAACCTTAAGATAAGGGTTTTTCTGTTTAATTCTACATTTTCGTACGACATCTTAGTTACAGAAGCTAATTTATATTTGGCAGGCAATCTACACACTAGGTTTTAACCAATAAATACAACATTTTACTCCACTATCCAGTTCCTTGATCCAACTCCTCGACTCCCCTACTGAATTTCCTCCACAATCGTGCTCTGCTACGAAAAAATCCCTAGAAATCATCGTTGCTAGTATACACAAAACTGAGCATAATTTTGTTTTTTGCTTATATTTTTATTATTTTATTATATTTTTTTGGAAATATCTCCTTAGATGGATTGCTTTCTATTATCTCCACATACTAATAACTGAATTTTACCCATAAACGTAAGGAAAATGAAATAAATGCGAAAAATCGTGAGTTGCAGTATACGAGCATTTTTTTTTTTTTTTTTTTGCGTATATGGGTACAGCGGAAGAGAAACGAAATGGTACGATGATGGAATTATTTAGTAATACGTTAATATATATATATACACTATCAGTCGGTTAGTTCCTGTTGGCTGCATTCATGCATTACGTCTGTGCTGTAGGGTAATAGCGTATCCTGGTTTGATATTTTACGGAACTACTGTTATGAATCCCACCTATTTTCCTTTTACATGTCATTGATTCCCTTTTATCTAGTTGACTGAGTGATATTTTTCGATAATATATTGTAGTATAAGGAGTGTTCGAGGTCTGCTGTACTTGTGAGAAATACGCCCAGGGGACCTAAAAGGATACCCTGCAAAAATGAATGAAATATGTATCTTGGAGCCGTTTATTTCTGTTTCAGCTCCGCGTTCAGCGATGGTCTAAATGAAGAGGAAGGGCGGCTGCAGTACACTAAAACAGTACTGATACAGTATTTGAGTTTTAATTTGAGGTAAGCATCTTTCCGGAAATTGGTATCATACATGGTAATATTTACATTATATCTATTGTATTTTTCTCATTTATTTACACAGAAGGTACGATTTTGTCATTTTAATATGTCTAACAAGAAACAAATGTAATTTCGTGTTTGTTACGAAAAACTTACTGAATGATTGTATGTAATGAATCAGAGGATAGTAAACTGGACACACTTAATATTTTATTTTCAGTTATGGCTTTTACATTTGCAGTTCGTACACTATTATTTCTAATAACATATTCAAATAAATGTCCTCAGTCTCTGAAATAAGTTAGGAGCACACGAACACATACACACTGCATTGATATACTACTCACTCAAACCATGAATATTTCTAACGTTATCTGAAAACTTCTTTCAATGTTTATATAAAGTGGTTTCCTTTTTCTAAGTAGCTTTTGTCTACAGTCAAGTACAGTTGAGTTTACGGCGAACAATTGGAAGTTACAAATCTTGCAATATTAACATATTTTTCGCACTAGTTACACTTAATTGCAATATTAACATTTGCCGCACTAGTTACATTCAATTTTGTTATAACTTCCGTAAAATATGTTTAATTCGTGAAACGATTGGGATTGGAATGATCGTAAATATTTTCATAGTTAAGGATATGCTTAACGTGGGGATTTACTTGATTAAAATTTTGTACACATGATTTACAATCTGAAAAAAAATGCTGTGAGTGAAACAGTACCACCAGGTTGGAGTCGGAAGTGGGTGATATGTAAAAGTAACCGAAAATTACTGTTAGTGTTGAATTCTTAATTTGCGGAATCACTTTTTACTTTAAAAAAATAATAATAAATAACTAAAACTAAACTATGAGTGTTTTGATTATATTCTGTTCTATCGTAACCTTGAACTGTGGTGTGTGTCTGTTTCTTTTGTTTTCTCTATCTTTTCGGCAAAACTGCCGGAATAGATATTATTATACAAATTTCTTTTCAGGTACTCCAGTAGATTCCTTCGGCCAAAAGAAATTCTCTCTAAAGTGTTTCCATGTAGAAAATAATAAGAATTCCGCCAGAGTACATCCAAGTGTTTCACACCAAGAGTGATTGCACAATTCTCGGGCAAGTTTGAGAAAGTTACACCATTTGGATTGGTTTTCATTACAATAAAGGTGGAGGATATGATGGGAGATCATGTCGTCGTCTTTCAATAATGCCATGAAATGCGGGGTGATATAGTGTGGTTAGTATATGCTTAATCCGATGTTTTTGACAAAAACCAAACCCCTGATAAGAACTGCGGACCTTGGTCGCTTACCAAGTAGTTAGGATAAGGCAGGTGATAATATTATCTATTCTCAAGAACTACCACAATTTCCATCGTGTGTGCCGCCTTAACAGAAAGAAACACACGAAGCGGTTGTAAACGTCCAAGATACATAGTTATATCCTTGGTTTTTAGGAAGGTGTCCTACCTGATTCAGGCATTCCTTCCTATGACGAAAAGATGCCTCAAAATGTCAGGGCTCCTCCTTTCTAATCACCTACACACACAAAGAAGGCATTCGTGTATAAACTTTGTAAATGTCTCACGCATACCCCTCCAATGAAACAGGACCTTAGAAAAAGACAAACACCGTTTGACATCAAAAAGTGGCCTCTTATCATGTATAGCCGAAATAGTTGATTGTACTAAACTGGAAGGAATAACCAGTAGCCAAATGGAATTTTTTTTTAGAATTTCTCATGTAGACCAGATTATTATCCACACACACCCTTCTACTGTTTTGACAACCTTTCCGAACGGTGTAAAACTTTCTGTAACACCAGTCTTTCCTTTGTTCTCGCTTCAGCAAATTGAGAACATAGGCGTACCCGATTTGATACTTAGAGTTCTCTAAAATAGCCCAAACAGTTAATTTTGGAGATTCCTGATTAACAGAAAGTAAGGTTTTTGCTAAATTGCAATTTTGATCGTCCGATAACTTACTTTGTTTTTCTTTGGTATTACCACCTATTCCATATGTTTTGTCTACCTTTTGATAATTCCGAATGGAAAAAAGTGTTCTTTAAATAGTTGCACTAAATCCGAAAAACTTTTGATATTCTTAGCAACTGTTTTATACAACGTTCGAGCTTCTGGGGTCAAACAAGGGATCAACATGAGCTTTTCGTGTTCTGATACCGAAATCAATTCAGATCATTGTTCTAGGCTTTCTAAGAAGGAACGTGCTAAGCCATATTCACAAGATGGTAAGTAACCTAATTCAGATAACCTTAAAGCACGACTACTGTATGTCCTTCCTGAGTGTTGTTATTCAGAGAGAGTTAGTCATAAAAGGGGCCCTTCGCATACGTAATATTTTCTGAATTTGGGTAAGTTGAAAATTTTAACCTAAAGTGGTTGCATTTGGCATCGAGACACCGTATGTCTGCATATTCCGCCCTGAACTCCAGCATAAGAAGGGGCAGTTGCTACATGACGTTACCAAAGGAAAATGATCGACCACACAATGGGAAGTCGAAATTGGTACAGGATGCGAAGTGGATAAAGAATTCAATACCCTCAATTTGGACTGACAACCTGAAGATTTTATATAAGAAAAGTTTCTATTATACTTAGGTTGAGTAAGTAATTCCGGAGGCATGTGATTATTCTTCGGCTGACACACACACCATCACTCTGGACATAGTACTAGTCTCTCCCACAGAAGACACTGGTACCTCCACTGGAATGTTGAAGAAAAATCCTTCTTCGCAGTCAGATCCATCAGACTCAATCACCATAACCTGTCACATGATCTTATTTGCTTTTGCTCCTTGGCTAAAATCTTAATTTTTGTATCAACCATACAATATGCCTCGTTATGGCTTAATTCGAGATGTTACATTTCCTTAGCCAGAGGATCACAACGTTGCACAATGGAGTATTTGGCCTTGAAACCCGGTCAAAAATATTTACTATTTAGTATAAAATCGATTAAATTAATTTGTTTACCTACAATTTTAAATATACATTATAGCCAAAACCTGGTCCTGCAGTTTTGAACAGTCAGGGAAACTACATTATCTTGTGTATTAATTATTATTATTGCTTTAAACTGTCTATAGTAAATACTTTGAAACATTTTAAGAGGAAAAAAGTAATTGATTAAAAAAAAATACAAAATATACACAGCAATAGTTTTTTTAAAGATATATTATTGAACATGTAAGATTAAATTTAATACAATCGGGTAAAACCAAATACGAGAAATACTTTTAAAAGTAGAAAATGTAAAATAATAAGCCGATATACTTACATCATAAATAATATAACAATGTGTCGAAATATTGTGGTCACCTTCCGCAAATCTTATCATTAAACTCATAAATTGTTAATAAATATATGTATTGTTGTTGATTATAGTTCGTGTTCACCTTAAGGCACTATTCGTTAAAAATACCTTTAAAATAAGGAATATAGTATGTACAAGGGTACATGCCTATAACGTAGTCGTTTGTGAGAGTTCATATTTTAATTTTGCCTGTAGTGTTGCTTAATAAAGCTAAAAATTCAATTAACTACTCATTGCATAGTTATAAAATCGTGCGATGATTGTGATAGGTTATGTGCCATAGGCGTGTAGATTTCTATCATTATTTGATATAAACACCAATAATTATTACCAACATTACGATTTAAGAGGGATATAACATGCCCTTTTGCATAAAAACCGAAGCAGAACAATGTAGAACGTTGGATAGTAAAATGGTAATTGAATGTGACGGATGCAAACAGTACATATAAGGCCTAAAACTGATGTTCAATATGTCAAAATTTTAGTCTTCAGCGGCGAAAAAACAGAAAATCTAAGAAATAACTGGCATGATTAGTTTTTTTAAATTACATTTTAGAAGAATTATGGAAAATACCCGAATCCATTTCGTGATATTTTGGGATTAAACTACCCTTCTAAAACACCCTCATCCTCAGCATAAAGTGTATTGTAATCAGATGGCAGGATGAACTACGTGAGATCAAAGAATGAATAATTTTACAAAATTAGAATCGTATAATTAGAAACAAATACGAAGGGTACTTTTCTCTTAATGAGAAAGGAATATAAGTATCAAAATTAATGGAATTTATTTACTTTGAAATTTATTTACTTTATTAATTTGCTTTATAGATGTGAATATTATTCTCACCCGAGACGGAGCGATGATCTACAATTTTGTACCAACCGGATACTTTGAAAAAAGGCTGTACCCTGTAATTCAGCGTAGTAAAATTGTTTAATATTATGAGAGTTATCCATCAATAAAACTGTAAATTGGTAAAAGTAGTCGGAGAAAACATACGTTGCGTTGTAATGTGGGTAATGAAGTTAACCCAAGTAAGACAGTTCCCACTTCAAACAATTAATATCTGAAGTTAATATAATACAGGAACCATCTTATAGTTAATCCTGCTTCATCTAATTGATTATTATTCCCCAATGAACTAAATTAGATGCCTTTTCCAATGATTGACTGTCAGTATAGCTGTTTCGAATAATTCGATTTACTTATGTATTATTATGAATAATTAATTTGTCTTCGATCTGTCACACTAACTCAGATAAGCTATGAGGGGGCGTGTCCTAACTTGTTTTGCTTTGAATGTTAGACCTACGTGCGGCAATCGCAATGCACAAAAAATTAGTGCAACAATCGAATTGGAGATGACATTCGCATCTTTTTAGTTTACAAAAATATCCCCTAGGTGTCTTTGCTGATCACCATTTCCTGGTCCTTTCCGCTAATCACGACTTCCCGCTTGAACACTTTCCCGCCATTCTCAGTCAGCTGTTGTTGCCGAGTGATGATTTTTCTGTGAACTGTTTTTCGATTCTGAATTTCACAGTGCTGTAGAAGTGTGTGTAATTTAATATTAATTTCACTCGAAATTATCAGTGTTTACATCATGGGAAAGGCGAAAGACTTGTCTCCTCGGAAGCAAGGAAAAATTTTAGCATGGAATTCGGAAGGGATATCTAACGGAAATTGCTAGAAGGCTACTCATTGATTATAAAACAGTTGGTAACGTTTTGAAACGTCGGGCAGAAACCGGAATGTCAAGTTTAAGATATAGATGTGGGCGTAGAAAGAAGACGAATGACCGACTCTGTAGGACAATCAAAAGAATTGCTAAGCAAGATAGGAAATTCCAGGCAGATTGCTGTTAAGATAAGTGAGGAAGTAGGGAAGTCAGTTTCACATCAAACAGTGCTCCGACGGCTTTCTGACGAACATTAAGAAGAAAAGTCCTGTAAGGAAGCCATTTTTGTCACGCAAACACATTACGGACAGAAAGCGATTCGTAGAAATGTTTGAAAACTGGACAGCCGAAGATTGGAAGAAGGTAATTTTCTCAGATGAGAAGAAATATAGTGTTTTTGGGAACGATAGCTGTGTGAAATTGTGGATGGAGCCTGGAGAGAAGTTGCAGAAAGAATGCATCAAAGAAACATAGTGTTATGTTGTGGGGAGCGATGTGTTCAAAGGGAGTGGGAAGATTGAAAGTGTGCGTTGGTTCAATTGATGGTTTTAAATACTGTGAGATACTAAAACAGGAACTCTTATACACAGCCAGGGACATTTCAGTGGAGTTAACTTGGGACCATTCATTTTCCAACACGATAATGCTGCGTGTCATCGCTCGAAGATTGTTAACAAATGTGTGTCAGATTTTGGTATCCAGAGATTGTGGTGGCCTGCAAATTTACCGGTCCTAAATCCTATTGAAAATTTGTGGGCCATTATGTCGTCTAAACTAAGCAAATATTGTATTACAAATAAAAGGGAAATAACTGAAAAAATTGTTCATGTGTGGTATCATGAAATCGAGCCAGGCACTTGTGACAATCTTGTTGCGTCAATGCCGAAACGAGTACAGGCACAAACAAGCTAAAGGTCATCACACAAAATACTGAAATCGATGTCAGATGTGTAAAAAAAAATTGAAAATATGTTGTAAAATAAATTGCGAAACACATCATGCCCAATCATATTCAAATAGTTTCTCATTATAGTAGCAAAACATTCAAGTGGGGATATTTTTTTGGACCGGACTATATATATATATATATATATATATATATATATATATATATATATATATATATATATATATATATATATATATATATATATATATATATATTGCTCTCTATTCGGCAACTAACATTTTTTTTTTTAATTTTGGTCTATATTTGGATTTTTTTCATAGTAGGCCTAACGAAAGTCAACAATATGCAATACACATATTTATTTGCTTACTGTTATTATTCATTATTACATCTATTTATTTATTCTTTTTTAAAATTTTTACAGGTTTTCTCTCTTTTGTAAGGCGTTCCCTCGAGCAGCTCAAATAGGTGTCTGAAATAAGCAAAAGACTTCCCTGTTGCAGTGTTTCCAAGAAAATGTCCTTAAATAGTTCAATCTATAAAATCGAAAATGTTTGTTTCTAGTCTCCGCTACCTTCTCTGCGAGTTGCCCAAAATTACATGTTTTATGATCGCTCTGCTACGAATTAAAACTATGTACGATTGGAGTAATCGGGTACCAATTATATAGTTTCACATAAAGTTCTGCAGTGGCAGTAGCAAAGTTTGGAAATTTCTCCACGTCTGTTTCATGGCCACTGGAAATTGCCTCTAGAATTATTTTGATTTTTTTTTTTTTTGTATCATGTTTAAGTCCACGCCGATTCGGGCAGCAGTTTTGAGGTCAGCAAAGAAAAACCCCTTGAAGTGTTCCCATCTTTCGTATTGCTATGGCCTTCCTTACTGACGTCCACTAACAAACCCATCTCTTCTCTGAAACTGGTTTGAATTTTTTCCTTCGTCTCTTTAAGTATGGTTTTCTCTTCTGATTTCGCTTGCCATTGTTTAATAGTGATTTTGTAGGCTAAGTGTAATTTGTTTACTTGTAAGGGTGACCCTTGGCTGCACCCTCTCTTCCCTTTCTCACTCTGAATCCTTAACACCCATCGATAGCAAATCAATAGACACTCACAATACTAGAAATTTTAAAACAAGTCATCTTCAGAAGCATTAAAAATAAGTCACAGTACGTAATCATTAAGTGCTTTATGCTCGTTAGTGAATGACATCATAATTCATGGTGCAGTTTATGAACTTAAAAGTTTCAGTACATACCATTTATTAATTCCATGAAAACACAAATTCAATAAATTAATTCTAATTTTATGTATAAACTCAAACAACTAAAGATTAAACTCACGTTTATGTCAGAAAACTGCTGTAAGGCCCTCTGAACTTACGTGAAAACCAAACTAGATATGATCTATAAATATTTCTTTTTTATTATAATAGGACAATTTCAGGCAAAATTTATTCTTGGAGTTAACAAAAGATTGAATTCTTAAATGCAAAAAGGACTCATTGACCAATAAGACTCAGAACATAAACAAAAACACCTCATAACCTGTACTTTTCTTTTGCAAAAAGAATTCTTGACATTTCACTACGTATTTAACCACTAAGACTCAGAGCTAAAATGTTAACATTTCATGAAATTAAAACTTCTATCAGTACCCTTTAAAACAATACCATTTTTGCTGATAAAGGCTTTAACACTATTACTAAAATTAATACCTCAAAAACTTCACTCGCGCCCACACTAATTTGAAATCGCTTGGTTAGAAAATTTAAGTGACTTTAGCAATTATTATTTACGTTCATTTTCTATTTTAATAATAGAATTTATGTTTACGAGATCCGTCAGTTATCGAAGAACAAAAAATAAACTTTATTTAATGTATTTTTCAAATTTTATTTTTTCGACTTTTGGTCAGGTTTTAGGTCAAATATTCCACTGTGTGTCGATTCAATTATCTTCAGACAACCGAATACCTTTTCCAACCCTTCTAATCTAGCATTCATTTGGTCTTGGTATCTACGGTACTCTGAAACTTATGAACTTCCTTTTAATTTCGTCCGCGTCTTTATTCAAAATCGCAACCATGGTTGATCCTCCAGTTTTGTTTTCAAATGTTACGTTAAGGTCAGTTAAATGGTCATTAACCTGTCATACTTCTCGCCTACACATTTCATTAATATGTCTACCTTTTCGCTCATAGCCTGAAATTTAGTGTCAAGGGTAACATTTTGTGAATGATTAAATCGGTCTACTATTTCGGTTATATCAGCCGGAAACACTATAAAACTCATTTGAACATATACATTTTCCTAAGTATCATCAACTACGTTATCCTTATCATTACATTAGCATCTGAAGCAGGGGCGGATCCAGGACCGACTTCTGGGGGGGCGGTGGGTTGTCATACTGCTACTTTTAAGGGCTCCAAACTTTGGGATGGGTTTTATTTATATATATAAAATAAGAAAGTTTCCTCTTCTGGGGGGGCGATCGCCCCCCTGGATCCGTCCCTGATCTGAAGTAGGTTCTCCTCCCCTAGAATCTGCATGTTCACGCACCCTCACTAGAGGTTGTATTACCAGGTGATTCTGAGAGTGGTACTGCAGTAATTTGTTTACAGCGCAGGCTTTACAAATCCACGGTTCCTCTTTCCTATCTAGCTCTTTAATTTGTTCCTCGAATACTGTGATTGTTTTCTAACACGCGTAGAATAGATACAACATTTAAATCCTGGCTGGGTCGCCATTTTTACTTGCCTGGTTGGAGTCAGAAGGGAATGACATGTAAACTTAACCAAAAGTGACTATGTTAGTGTTGAATTCATAGTTTGCGAATCATATTTTACTTAAAGATAAATAAAATAATGTGTTAATAAATAAATAAAAATAATAAATAAAATAAGTGAACTATGGGTGTTTTACTGTTCGCTTTCCTTAAAACCATGAGTGGCCTAAATGTACTATTAATCGGTTGCTACATATTTTACCGAATAAAATGTTCGGTTATATCCCCGATTGTACTAAGAAAAAAATTCTTGTTTTAATCCACTGGAATAGCACTCCTGGAACTAGAGTGTAAAATATATTTCATGTATGCTTTCCTCCCTCTTACACTGCACCCTTGTACACATACATATTTCTTATTCTGCATAAATTTGAATTAAGACATCTATAAGGGTAGAACTAGATTCCCAATTACTTAAAAAATAACTCCAGTATTAACCTGCTTATTCGAGATAGTACGGTTAATAAACCTTGCAACCTTTTATAAAGAATCCTTAATGGATCTCAAAACTCATATTCTTTTGTATTAGTTTAACTTTGAAATTGTGATTGGCAACATACAAATATTCTATTTACATATTCTTCCACACATCTCTAAAATTAATCATTCCACATTTGACAGTCATGACTTTCCATGTTTGGCTACGGGAATATACAGGGTGTCCGGAATGGGACTGAAGGTTTTTAAAAGTGTATAGTTTTAATATGGTCAGAGATACAGAAGAAGAAAAATATTCATATTGAAGGAAAACTCAAAATGTTTTGTTCAGCAAATTTGGTATCCCTTAAAATGACTTACCTTACATTATTATAGAAAAAGGACCACATTAGCTGCACGAAGTGACCCTACATCTTGCTTTTGTAAGTGGTAATTATATTTGATTACAAATGAGGAAATGGTCAAAATAAAAATAAATAAATAAAAGCAGAAATTATAAATGATAAAAGCTATTTGCACATGTGCACATATATAAAATGAAAAGGAAAAAGTAATAAAAAGTGCTCAAAATCAAGGAAAAGCAAGGTTTAATTTTAAAATTTTCTCACCTTTCGCGCTGGTCTGTCGACCTCACTCATATGTACGGGGATGCCGTCGAATACTCTCGCCCTAAGCTCTGATTTTTCACGACAGCACTAATCCTACTGAACATTTTGTAAACTAAACTATTGATGTGTATGCAGTGAAGAAACCAAGGAAACCAAAGAAACCAAAGAAACCAATATGCTTGATTTAGAATCAGAAGTGTGAGAAAGAATGATAACTTTTTGTTAAGATATTCCTCTGTATGTTTGTTTTAGGACAAAAAATATTTGAGTTAATTTAAATATTTTTAGAAACTTCTACATTAGTAACAAACAGTAACTACTGAATATAGGAAATAATAACAAAAATAGCTACTGTAATAGTAGTTAAAGTGTAGTCTAAAATATTTTTGCGTCTTTATTTAATGTTTTAGATAAAATTAAACGATTGTTTTTTAAAATTATAATCTCACATTGAATATTTATCACAATAATAATCTCACATTGAATTAGTCTTAATATTAATTAAGATGTGCATGGAATGGAATTGTTAAATATACTGTTTTCTTGCAAAAATACAGAAAAACAACCCCCCCACCCGAGGAGTTCACATTCCCCCCGGGTGAAAATGTCTTAATTCAACACTGGCGAGGAGATCTTCGAGACCCAAATTCAAGATTGTAGTCCCGCGTGGCGTAGTCATAACGCTCTCACTTTTAGTGCGAGCGGTCCCGGGCTCGATTCCCGGTGGGGACACTCGGTCGAAAAATTGTGACAGCTTTTTCAGGCCAGCCATCTTGAGTGAGGTTTGTCCTGGGTTTTCCTCATTCACACCAGGCAAATGCCGGGATGGTATCTAGCATAATGATCCCAGGTCGCTTCCTTCTTTTTCCAATTCTTTCTTCTTTCCGTTTCATCGGATAGTGTGCTCACCGAGGGACATCATCCCTCATGTACGTGACGGGCTAAGTGGCCTTAGATCACGACAGCCCAGAAATCTAATTCCTAATCATAATCCCGGATTCAAGACGAAAGATCGTGTTAACCGAGAAAAGCCTGAAGATGGACGACAATTCAAACTTTCATTTGCTGGATGAAGGGCATGAACAGAGAGTTCTTGTTTTCTCGAGGAGGAAAGGTCAGGAAATATTGCAGTATAAAAATTTAAATAATAATAATAATAATAATAATAATAATAATAATAATAATAATAATAATAATAATAATAATAATAATAATAATAATAATAATAATAATAAAAAGGGGATGGAACTTTCAAATTATGCAGCAAGCAGTTCGCCCAACTGTATATGTTTTACGCAGATACTAGCAATATGGAGAATGAAATAAATATCATCTCGGTAGCTTTTGCCTTCCTGCTGAACAATAAAAGAGAACTTACGACTTCCTTTTCAATAAATTAAAGGAGTGTTTACCGGGTTCGGCACCACAAAATATCATGCTCAACTTTGAAAAGGCTTGTATTTTTGCGCTTGTTTCCAACTTTTCGGATTGTATAATTAAGGATTGCAATTTTCATTTGAGCCAATGCTTGTGGCGTAAAGTGCAAGAACTAGGTTTGTTATCTGTATATGATACAAAGAAAATGAAAATGAAGAGATATCCGCATGTGAAGCACTTTTGTTATTATTTCCTGGGAATACGTTGAAGATGATTGGCTAGCAATACCGAGTACTGTGCCAATAGAAGATTAAGTTACAGTATTTATAGATTACTTTATGAACGAATGGATGCAAAATGTGAATGTGCTGATCGATGTCTGGAAATGCGAAGGTGAACGGCATCGAGCAAATAATGCCGTTAAAGGGTGGAATAACAAGCTCAAGAGCAGGATTAACTTGCATCCGAATTTCTATGTGCTTTTAAAATAACTGAAACAGGAAGCTGAACACAGCGCTTTGCATTATGATAGGATTTTTCTTGGTTTGGAAGGGGGGAGAGGAAAAACTATATGTACGACTAGACAACAGAGTTGGAAAAAAAAACTGCACAGATATAAAACAAGTTCGCTCAAAGATATTGTTCAATGTCTGAGAAGTCTAGCCTACATCCAAAGAATTGGAGTGAAAACGAGGAAGCAATATAAACACACAGTAACAAGGATGAAAAGGGAAATAATGTCTTGCTAAAAATAACAAAGGATGATAAAGGAATAATAATAATAATAATAATAATAATAATAATAATAATAATAATAATAATAATAATAATAATAATAATAATAATAATAATAATAATAATAATAATAATAATAAAGAAATGACAAGGGAAAGAGTTTCCTGCTTGAGCTTGTAAACACGCCATAAAAAGGAACAACAGATTTGGTTCACGTTTCTGATAGACCCAAGTTTGGTTCAAGTGTGAGGAGAAGCTACTTTAAACGATATAAAAACGAACTATAGGGCGCAAACATCCCGATGCAAATATACAGCAGGCGCATTTTTCCCGCTTTTTTGATAGGGCGCAAAGTTCCCGCAGCCCCTTATATACATCATATTTAGAAATAAAGCTAAATACTCACCTCTTTTTCACAAGATCTATATTCTTATTCGTTCTTAAAATGCATCCAATTGCTTCGTTTCTGTGAAAAGTTTCTTCAGAGCCTGTACATCAAAACACCGTAGAAAGCATATATATGAAGGATACAGTAATGGGAATTGGAAATTTCAAGTTTGGAGGGCAAATCATTAACAACATCAGGTATGCAGATGATACGGTTATTATAGCTAAAACCGAAAAAGGTACAGGAAATGATTGACAAAATAGTTGCCACTGGGAAACTATATGGAATGGAAATCAACATCGAAAAATCAAAATCATGAGAATATCGCGTGGAAATGCGCCCTTACGGGTCAGAGTAGAACAAAGAGAACTTGAAGAGATCGATCACTTCAAATATCAGAAGTATTTTGGAGAAAGACGCGTACTGCACCAAAGAGATCAGGTCGAGAATTCCCATGGCCAAAGAAGCATTCAACAAGAAAACGTCACTCTTAAGTAGCAGTCTTAATATTGGATTAAGGAAGAAATTGGTCAAGTGCTATATATGGAGTATTGGACGTCATTATTCAGAGACTTGGACACTACGGAAGTTAGAGAAGAAATATTTAGATAGCTTTGAAATGTGATGTTGAAGGAAGATGGAGAAGATAAAATGGACAGAAAGAGTAATAACGAAGATGTTTTAAAACATTAAAACGGATAGGAAAGAAGAGGGTGCTTCTAGCCACCATCCTTCCTAGAAAGGCCAATTGTATTGGATACATCTTGCGAAGAAATTATCTTCTTCATACCGTCATAGAAGGAAAGATGGAAGGAAAGCGAGGAATAGGAAGAAGAAGAATACAAGAGCTCGATGATTTGAAAAATAGAAGGAAATATTGGGAGTTAAAAGAGGAAGCTGAAAATCAAGAAACATGGAAGAAACATTTCCAGTCCCAAACTGAAAATTAAGAAGAAATAGACCCTCGTTAGTCCCAGGACCTGCCATAGGCAGAATACTTAATAATAATAATAATAATAATAATAATAATAATAATAATAATAATAATAATAATAATAATAATAATAATAATAATAATAATAATAATAATATAATAAGATTACCTAACTTTCCAAGTTTATTTGAGCATTGTTTAATTTATGAATAAACATATAAACATATAAAAAAAAGAATTGTAAATCATTAACGATGTAGAGTACCCACGCCATCTTTGTTTATCAGTTCTTTAATTAAGAACTGAAATTATTTTTCTGCTTTGTTTGAAATGAGCTGGAATTGTAACGATATCATGATTTTTTCGTTATAGTAGAACCATTTAATATTACTTAAATTTGATTATTAAATACTAAAATTATACTCTAAATAACAAAATGTAACTTTCACTAACATTTAAATAGAATTTAAGGAAAAATCAGTGAAATCAAATCATTAAGATTCTAGCTCAAAATTTATGAGAAAACAAAACTATAAATCAAAGAAGGAAAATAAACAAAATTATGTGGCGCAGATATTCAACGCTGTTAACAGTTACCAATCAACTATAAATATTCTTGAGTTGTAAATAAACAAATAAATAAAGGTACCATTTTGACTACTTTTCTCAAATATTTTAACTGTTTCAGAATATTACCAAAGGAAAACGAGAAGAAATATATTAACTGCATTATATTGAAATTAAAACAGTTACTATAATTTTTGAGCTAAGTCAAAATGGCATCTTTGTTATTAATGAAGGCAAAATGGGGAATATGTTCGACCAAAAAATTGTTTTAAATTAAAACAGATATATTTGATTTATAAAACAACGCTTTTATTGGTACGACGATAAAATATTCGTATATACAAAATATAACATGAAGTGGTGATTATATATTCAGATGATAATGATGAAATGTCCGTGAAACGTTGCCAGAGTCGGTGTAGTGCCAACAAGCGAAGATGGACGGGCCAATCTTTACGAGCTCTTGGTGCAGGCGAATCTTTCACAAGTTTCTTTTCCAACGGCGGCGCTCTTGAAGATCTTAACTGCAGATTGCATGGATGGAGCGGAGAACTTGTCAAGCAATCTGAAAAAGGTAAATAGATAAATAAATAAATAAAATAAAATAAAATAAAAATACGCAATTGTATAGTTATTTTCAAATATTTCTCAATTTTCAAATGAAAAACATGCTCTATTTGTTTCTTAATAATTTCGAAAGTTTATTAGATTAACTTGAATAAATTGAGCAAGAAATGGAGACTGGTTCCAAAGGACAAACCAAATACTGTGACGCTAGCATACTGTCATTTAAAAGTGTTGAATACCCATCTCTGCTTTTCACTCCATTGAACTATATGAGGACATTTTCTAATTTCTTTGAAACGAACGGTGATTTTAAGTTTATTATTATTGATTTCCTCTTCAAATCGATTTAGATGTTTCTTTATAAAATACAAATTCTATATTTTTAATATTTACAAATTAAACCTAATTTAACAAACCATCATTTTCAAAAAGCAATGAATATTTAAATAGAATCTAAAGAAAAACCAACAAAATGCACACTCGTTTCAAACAAAAGAAATATTAAAATAGTTAATGGTTTGAGAAACAAAGATGGAGATACTCAACACCATTAAGTCATAAGTAAAAAGCAAAATATCTTTTACTCATATTCGTTAAACATGATTTTAGCAACTTTTTAACTATCAATTCCATAACGTTTAAAAAATTATCGAGCTAAATGAATTAATTCATCATAGTCAGAGCAATAACAGCAATTGGTAAAATGGTAATTTTTAACGAAACATAAAACAGCATTATTTGACAATGTGCTAATTTAATATAATGATCGATAGTGTATCTGGCAAACTTGCTACGTTACAATTAAACTGACTACTCACTAGTTTAGTAAATTCGAATTTTAAAATTTTTAATTTACTTTCATGAATTTCAGATCAGAATGATATTTCTTAATTAAATACAAGTAACTATAAATGCAATCCCATAATGAAATTAACAATTGATGGTAGTATTTCACAAACATTAAATTGAATATAAGATCAGTTTATAAGTAAAGTGCAAAATTGAAATACGAACTTAATTTACACTGCAAATTATATGAAGAGTTTAAATATAGATATTGTATTGAGTAAATTCAAAGTAAACAATATGCTCCAAAAGGAAACAAGAGACTGACAAAGAACTAGGCCTACACTATGCACATCTGATTCCCTGACATGAATATTGTGAAGATTATATTTACATAATAAGTAAATATTAGTACAGTTTGTAAAAACAAACGTTCCTTGCTTTCTTTTAATCCAAATATTTGTTTTACAAGAGAATACTGTATAATTTATGTTGTTATCAATTATTATACTAACTACGAAGCTCATGTAACATTTCGCTTTATTATTTGTTGTTAAAAACGATACTCACTGGAACAAGATGTGCTTGCTTTCATGGTAATCCTTGACGTGAAGACCCAACTTGCAGACAGCTTCGTTGAGGCATTCCTGGCTCTGAAGTGCGGAGAGGACAACTTCAGTGACGCGGTCAAGCTCATCAGCATCACGGCGCCTACGAGCATGGGGCTTTCCCAAAAGATTTCCGAGGAATCCCAGCTTGGTTGAGATGAAGGACCTGACGATGAGAGCCACCAACCAGATACCAGCGACGACAAATCCCACGAGGACAATTGGAGTGATTAAATCACCTTTGATAGAAGCCAGAGCGCCCAATGGAGTGCTTGGATGGTATGATGGTGCTGGGTATGGTAGCTGTGGCAAGAAGTCCTTGATGGCATGTCCAATTTGGCCTGGATGATGTGGTACTGTTGGTGCATGGTGTGTCTGGGGTTTCACGACGTTTCCTTTCACCTCAGCTTCTTGGCACCATGTGGCTGATACCAGCAAGGCAACGATAAGGCACAAGAGAGTTGCTGAAAAATAAAAAAGATTGAAATTAATTCCAGAATGTAAACATGAGATACAGGTTATACTGGTTTAGAGATATCCAAGAATCTATTTCTTAGTGTGGAGGTTGAACCGGATTAAGATTCTCATAAATCCTAAGCTGTATATATACCTTGCGCCAAAATAATATATACACACTATAAATTATCATAGTAAATTTAGCTATGGAAAATTTCTGTGGTGTCTCCTTTCCTTGATTTCCTGTGCACGAACTTATTTTGGTTAATGGTTAATGAAGTCCTGAGTGTCGGGTAGATATATAATACAGTAGTTAGAGTTTTCGATATCTTAGTTTCAGCTGAACTATGACACGATAATATCACAGTGTCATAACATGTCCATACACAATTAGTAACAACATATCCAAAAATCTTGATGAGGCCGTGTGTCTCAGTGGTAGAGCGCTCACCACTGGTATGTAAAATCTGATTCGATCCCAGCTTCCGGCAAGTGAGCTTTGTGGGGAACAAACCCAGTGTGCGTGGGTTTTTTCGTTTTTCTTTTTCCTCCGACTTCCTTTATTTCACAATTGGTTCATTATCATCACTACGGTCTCCCTTAGCTTGTAGCATAATAGCGACATGTTAAAATAAAAACTTCTTTATTTTATAGTACTTTTGTTTTGTTTTATATGTTCTAGTCGATATATTCTCGTGTTGAATATTATCTTTTGTTTCGCGGTTACTTACAAATACAAAGGTTTAAATTTTACTTTGAAATAACTCGACAAAACAATTTAATAATTTAATACTCTTCCGAAATTTTGAATTCACACACCAGAAATAATACGAGATCAAAAGACACCCTCAGGCCTCCCAAACTATAATAAGTAGACAAGAAATTATTTCCAATAAACGCACTTTCTTATCTTAAAAACTTTCTTGAAAGTGAATGAAAGACAACTCATTATTCAAAAATTAGAATTAATAAGAAATTTACTTTACATTTATTAAGTTTACAGTAGGCAAGACAAAACTAACTTAACTTGAGTCCTATAAAAGTCCTAAGTTCTAATTTACTAAAACTTCCTATAGTTCTAGAGGTTTTTGTTGGATGGTTTTTTGCGTTCCTTTTCAGCATATAGGCTATATGAAACGTGGACCTACAATGTAAGGTCCACGTAATGTGTTCAAATTTTAAGAATCTTCTACCAGGAATCGACCCCATTCACGAAAGTCGCGCGCGCTAGCCACTAGACCAGAATGAGGACAGTTCCAAGGGCTGTTAACGCAGGTGAATTTATTATATTGAAATGTTACTTAAAATGAACTATTATCTCAAAAGTGGTGTTCAATGCTACAGAGAAATGCCGAAATGAACTTTAAACAATATCTTCACTTAGAAATGAAATGAAATGTTTAAAGTTTTACGTTCCACGATTATGCCGGTTAGGCTAAAGGAGACGATGATGATGAGAAATGAATAAAATGGTGGAATGAAGGAAGTAGGAAGAAACGGGAGAACCACCCCCCCACACAGTATTAGTCCACCACTAAGTTCACTTGACGCCAGCTGAGATCGAACCAAGAACCCTATGCAGAAGAAATGAATGCTCTACCAATGAGCTCTCTTCGCTTAGAATCATATTTGTGAAACAAAGCTAGCACTAAAATTAAACTGAAACTGATTTTTATTAGCGTTATAGTCCCAAAGAGTTTTAGTTAGCCAATTGGATGATAATATGTAGCCAGGGCACTGACTTCAATCATATTGTTTCTGGCTTTCTACAATTTGCTACCTATTAATTCAAAATACCGAAAATTGTACTCCCATCGGTGGTTGAATTCGAAATTATAAGCGTAAAAAAGAAAAAAACTCGTGTGTTAAAGCACATAAAACTACTTAGAATAAATTAATTATCAATACAACTATTTGTTTCATTTTTTTGACAAATTGTTAGTGAGAGTAAACAAAATTAATCAAAGTTTATATACATACAAGGTTAAAAAGTACGTAAGGGCTCTGGTAAATTTCTGCTGCATCTTCTCCTAAAGTAAATATGATTGAACACGCTCCTAAATTTTTATTATAAGAAATCGTAAGATTCTTGATAATTGAAATATATATGTTACCCAGTTTGAGGATTCAATAACAGTGTAAGCATCTTTTCTAGTTGAGTGTTTTCGGTAGGAAAGAATTTAACACTTTATAGTGGTTCAGAACCACTTTAAAATTGTAGGTGTCGTCTTATATAGTCTCGTTGCTGACAAATTATATAAATACAAAGCAATTGCCGTACAACAATAAAATAAGAAATCATTTAAAAATACAGTACAAAAAGATATTTTATTTGAACTCCGATGAGATACGTACAAATTATGTTTAAAGGCTGTCGAATATCTCCGCTATTCTGTTTTAAGCTCATTGATTTATATGAAGAAGTATTCTTTCTTCTCTTCTTTTTTAAATTGAACAGAGATTGTAATGGTTTGATTTTTACCGATTTCTTCTTTAAATCTAGTTAAATGTAAGCACCTAACGCAATTATTTTCGGTATGCATATTTCCTAGTTCGATTTCCGAGTTGGTACTTAAATTTTGATCTTTATGACGATTGCAGGACCAAACTAAAACATCTGAACTTTTAAATAAGGGACGATGTTAATTACCATTTTCTGATTTGCTTACCACAACGATTTGAGCTGAACAGTATACGTAATATTGCAGAATAAAATTAAACAATAAGCTTTCCAACTTGTGATTCTAGCTCTTCACCATATTTATTGTATTATAGGCCCTACATTAATCGTTAGATTCGCCTTTTCTACTTTTCGTACATTGAATTATAGGATATTACTTAAACGAAAATTAAAGAAGGAAGTTTCTATTTTCCTACAGATTTTGAAGAACGTTACTTTAAATCTAGCAAGTAAAACAACAAAAGTATTGAAAATATTATTTTCATTTCAAAAGAATAACGCAAGTTTATTATGTTATAACATGACTGTAATATACAGTCCTTCCCATATCCTATTTCGCTTACAATACTTCCTATTCTTTGCTCTCCAAATTTTAATATTGCTTTTAATTTTGCAGTTAAAAAAAAAAAACAAAACATAAATGATACTTTGAATGACTGCGATAATCTTTTTTTTTTATATATATATATAAATTTGCAAAATCATAAATTTACACACGAAATAATTTTCTTCTTTAGCAATATGCAAAAAAAAAAAAAAAAAAAAAAAATCGCCTATTGCCAGCCAGACGGCATTCACTTGTATAATGTATAGTAAACACCTAGGACGTACGCAGTGGTAGGTCCTGTGGGTCCAGACCCCCTGAAATCCCGCCTTTTCTGTAAACTTAGTCTAATTTTAGCGGTGATTTTACAAATTTTAATATAATTTCTCCTCATATTGAATTTGGACACCCCAAAAGCTTTGGACCCCTCCCATAATAAATTCTTACGTACGTCCATAGTCAGCATATTATTCTTTCGGGCTTTCTGAACTGGAGTTCACTACCCCTGATTCCAAGTAACTTCTCAGATGCCTCAGTCTATAACAAAACTATATTTCTTTACTAATTCTACCCCGAACAATACTCAGTACAGACATACGCACTAATCTTTCAGCTAGACATGAAGACCCAATTCAGAAATCATAATCAATGAACGAATAGAAAGCACAATTTTTGTTTATAGACAAAGAAAATAATTTCAATGTTAATTGTGTTGCTTAACTATTATTATTATTATTATTATTATTATTATTATTATTATTATTATTATTATTATTATTATTATTATTATTATTATTATTATTATTATTATTAAGAACTGCAATGATCAAATAAATTTTTAAAGGAAAACAAAACACTTGGAAGTTATATAGAGGCAAACAATATTCAGAAAATTCTTTAATTTCTGCTAATTCAAGTATACGATAAGGAAGAATATTAAACAATAATTATAATCTAAGCACTACGTTTTTATTGAAACTCCCTATATAATTTTTAGACTTTTAGATATGACAGCCTGAAAGGCTATTTAAATTATGTGATAATTATTAAAATTAACAACAATAAGTGTTTTGTTTATACCTTTATCATTTTTCTTAACCCATTGATTTATACGGGAAACTATTTTTCTGTTATCTCAGTGATGCCAACCCATGGAAAAAAATCCTATTTTGTGGAATTTCAAAAAATAATTCTCGAAAAGGGATAAAGAGAATTTTTGGTCGGGGATTGGTAACATATATGGGATTTCTCATACTTCATCGTCAGTAACAAAATTGTCTACTGTCAAGAAGTAGAGTAAATGGACACTAGTGCAGAAGTAACTTATGATTTTATTAAAAAAAAAAAAAACTCCAAGACATAAATTGTGCTGCGATATTTAATAAGTAAAATTTAAAAACAAGTAAGTAACGAATTGAGAAACGATCAACTTAGAAAATGTTCCACACAAGCTGATTGGAGAATAAAGTTCTTCCAATATCGTTATGATCATTGAAATATGATCTCACAAAAACATGGTGGAAATACTAAATGCTGACAAAAAAATGTGCTTAGTTTTGTCTATATTTTCAACTTTCTCTTTCAATTATGGAAAATCTTTATACATAAACTATTTGATAAAGACAGAGATCACATTTTAGGAAGAGGCTAGTTCACTTGTATATTGAAGAAAGTGAGTGATATATAATATTTATCATGTACATATATACTAAATTCTGTAATTAAGTTTAACGGGCGAAATTGAAGAGCAAAATGGGAATTTCTGCCTCTCGAGACTGCATATTTAGTTATCAAATTTAATTTTAGTAATTTGAACTTATCAAAAGAAATGAATAAAATCGCATCAACAAAATCCAGTTCATCTTAAAGAAAACAGAGAAAATAATTCTCCATATTACTTAATGGGCTAGAAACAAAAGATGCCCCAGCTATTCCCACCGTTATCAACAATAGTAAAGGAATTATTATTATTATTATTATTATTATTATTATTATTATTATTATTATTATTATTATTATTATTATTATTATTATTATTATTATTATTATTATTATTATTAACTCGAGCACGTTGAAGTTTTCCTCAAGTAGATCTTTCTATCAAAAATTAGCCCAATGTCATTAAACAAGTGCAAAGTTGTTCAACATTCCAATTTATACACTATATCAGTGGTTCTTAACCGGTCTGTCGCGACATACTGGTGTGTCACGCAGTCCCCTAAGGTGTGTCGTGAAATTTTAGAATTTAAAAATCATGAAGAATTTAATAATAATTAGTTAAAATCGAGATAGACTGTATTAGTCAACACCTCCACTAATAGTTTCTCTGTTCGCGCTAGAGACAATTCTACAAAATAATTTAAATCGAAAACTAAAACTCTCTGCTGTTACAACCAATGAAGGTGTATGGCTGGACAGACAGGCCTAATCCTATCATAACAAATCCTATCATAATCATTATTATTTCCGGGTTTCTAGATAGGGGTTCGATTCCTCTTAATTCAAGAAGCTTCTCAATTGCCTCAATGGATGTCTCGTCAACACAGAAAAATTGGTTCTCCCACCAGCAGCATCAGAGACGACTGCGTGAGAGCACAAAAACTCAATTTAAGTTTCGCTAATAAGTTCATCTACACTTTATTTTAAATGTCAATGAATAACAAGGACAATGAAGAATAGCAAGAACTTAGAATGTAGAACGTACAAATTACTATGAAATAAACTAATAACTGTCTAAAAACCTTTTCTTATTGAACACAAATTTGGGTGGTCAGTTTATTACATATTAATTGTTAAACACTCCAATTTATACACTATACCAGTGATTTTTAACCGGTGTATCGCGATACACTGGTGTGTCACGCAGTCCTCTAAGTTGTGACGCGAAATTTTAGAATTTAAAAATCATGAAAAATTTAATAATAATTAGTTAAAATCGAGACAGACTGTACCAGTCAACACTGCCAGCAGTAGCAATAATGCTCAGTGCTATAGAGAGTCATTATAAAAACTAATTGGTTTCACCATTATATTATTATTATTATTATTATTATTATTATTATTATTATTATTATTATTATTATTATTATTATTATTATTATTATTTATAATAAAAATATCAACAAATAGTGTGTCGCGATGTCTGGACGTTCAGTTAAGCATCTCGTTAGTCAAAAAAGATTGAGAACCACTGCACTATACGGAAGGTGTTGAAAACAATCATTAGTTCATGTAACAATATTTTGTAGATATTCTATCATGCTCACTTTCTTTTCTTTTCTTTTTTTTTTTTTTTTTTTTTTTTTTTTTGTCATTCATGGTCTTTAAGTTATTATCATTTAAATGGAAATGTGATTAGCGAAAAATCCTGCGCTAATTAGTTGTTTCATCTTAAACATTTGTTGCAGATAGCTAATAAACGAGATCTGACACAAGATTATTTAGAGTTTTTTTAAAAAAAGAAAGAAAACAAATAAAAGCAATAGGCCTACTACTAACTTGGTTCTGAAAAACGGGAATTCTAAACACTATGTCGAATTATTATTATTATTAAAGTAAATACAAACTGAACATTCTATCAAATTACATATTAGAATCAGAGCATAGAGTGATTAAAAGCTTGCAAATATGTTTAATTTGAACGTGTAATAATAACTCCTTTTCAGTATATTAATGTATTACATCAATGCTGTCTAGTGGCGGCTCTTGAGGGAAGTCATATAATCTATTTTTAAATTATCGCTAGAAGTTAAGAGAAAATACCTTACCTAATGTTCTAATTATTATATACAAGAAGTGGAACATTAGATAAATTATCTTCCCTTAGCTTGTAGCGATATTTTTAAAATTGATTTTGTCGATATAAT
Source organism: Thermobia domestica (assembly GCF_964235325.1). NCBI lineage: Eukaryota > Metazoa > Arthropoda > Insecta > Zygentoma > Lepismatidae > Thermobia > Thermobia domestica. The sequence continues at coordinate 121,966,559 of NC_137458.1, forward strand.
TTCCCTCGGGAGCCGTCACTGGATGTACCTGAATCTATGGTAGAATAGCAATGATTGGACTCTAATTAACAAAGTTAATATTCAAGAAAATATTTCACTTCAACTTCACTATGATACAAATTATTGAGGATCATCGCTGTTTATTCCGAAATAAATCAATATTAGAAACCGATGTCGAGTGGTTAAGATTCGATCATCACTAAGGGACATGACCCCCCCCCAAAAAAAAAAAACTGAGCAGTGGTTCAGATACTGTACGAAATAGATCAGCTCTAAAATGAATATTAATACTCAATTAATAAAGCTATCAGTTAAAACTCTATGCAACTTGAACAATATTCAACTTCAGCTGGTAACACAAATGGAAGTAAGAACATTATAGTAGCTGAACAGTTACGCGCTTGTCTGATTCCGAGTTTGATTCCCAATTTTGGACTCAGTTTCTATATTAACCTGAGTGATACAGCTGTTGGAGTGGAAAAACTTAGGAAAGTATGGTGTTTACGATCATTTTCTGATTTCTTTAAGTAAATAAACGACATGAGCTTGTTACTATCTATTATGGAGTAAAACCTAGATACTAAAATTCCCAACTACAAGTAGATTCTAATTCTTCACTGCTATATATTTTTTTTAAATTACTTATTAATTACTTGAGGCCTACCGTTTCTATATCAAAATAAACAGACGAAGTTGATTTGAATTCTAGTGAAATATAGTAATTAGAATATTATGCCTAAAAAGATTTTTCCTTCTCCAAAAAGGCTTCAAAAACTACAGAATTACCCTTCCTATCTTTGGTACACGGAGTCCCAAGCTCTATTCCCGGTGCTTAGGCGGAGGAACCCTAAACTTCAACAAACAAGGAACTACTATTTACAGTAAATACAGGAGTTTCTTCCTAACAAAGAAATGCAAACTAATGCATTCATTGATCAAATGAGTTCAAAGTTAAACAAGTAAAACATAGGGAAAAAATTAATGCAAACTTCCTTATAGCTAAATGAATGAAATGGAATGTCTAATTTTACGTCCCATGTTTATACCCCGTTGGCTAAAATAGACGAATGATTAATAAAAGTGAATGATTACGAAAGAATTGGCGGAACGATAATGTGGGAGGAAACAGAAGGACCCCGATGAAAAGCTACAGACACAACAAGCTAACTTGGTCTGTTATCGAACTCGCACCATATATTTTCTACCACTGAGTTACTGTGTCTCCTCGTGGATAAATAGTGTTCTCTCCTTTGATTCGAGAAATTTGGGTTCAATTCCTGGTATCGCACACTAAGCTGTAACTCCTCTACACCGTCGGTACTGAAAAGGGATGTTAGACATCAAACAACTAAACAAAATTATTGTAAAATATTTCAAGAAAAAATATTGTGTATGTGTGTAAGCTGTAAAGAAAAGAGCAAAGCTATCAGCAATTATTATGACAGATTAAAAATGTTCTCCAAGGTTTGTTCCTACCTTGATCGGCGTTCATGATGACTTTGAAGACGAGTTGGTGGTCGATGTCTGACTATGGAAGATGTTCTTCGATGGACGGTTGAAGTTGCTGTATGTTAATTTGGCCAAACTGGCCTCTATTTAAAGGCCACCCCCTGCTACGTCACACTGCTGCCAGCAGCACCCTCTCGGTCAATTCCCTCCTCTGCCTGATGCTCTAATTTCACCCCGGCGATGTCAATGTCCTCTCAGCATAAGGGAAAGTTTTTGCAACAATCTGGAGAGTCTCTTCTATTATAGGCAAGAGGTTCAGTTTTTAAAAAAATTATTATTAGTAATATTAATAATTCCCACATTTAGTTTATAAATATAATATTTCTGTGCTGTATCACAATGTATCAATTAGTACAAAAAATGATTTTAAAACTCTATATAAGAAACCAAATTTGTTTAAATAAATGATTTAAGAAAAATAATAAAAAATAAAGTTGACTTACGAAGTATTCTTGGTTCGATCCAAACTCATGTGGATTTGTACTGGATCATGTCATGTCAGTGACTTTCCCATGGTTCTCCATTTCGTTTCAATATTTTTTTTATTATTTTATTCCAGCATCTCTCCCATCATTTCAATTTCAATTTCATTTCATTCTGAAAAGGCTCATCCATAGGAAGGAGGGGTCAGGGGATTAAAGATTCCTGTCTACTTTTTCGGAAAGAAATCATGTTCTTTATTATTATTATCATTATCATTCCATCCACGTTTAAACTCATCTGACATTATTATGGTATTATAATACTGGTAAGATTAGTGCAAATTGGCCATTGTGATGTTTCCATATAAAAGCAGCTGAAATGCCCTTTCTTTGCACAAAAAGAGAGATTTATGGAAAATATTTGAATCTCCTTTCCCTTAAGATACGTATTTCCATAAACATGTGATGATAAAACCCATAATAATCTCTATTCCTGGCATGAATTCAGTGTTCTCTTTAGAATACGCTCTTTAATTAAAGGCATATTATAAAAACTCGTATTGAGGTAGATATTAAGTATTCCTTAATTGAAATCAACGTTGTCTGCTGTTTGGAAAATGAAATATTTCAGTTTAACGTCCCACAATTATACCCTTTAGGAAGACGGATGATTAAAGCAAGTGAATGATGATGGAAGAATTGGTGGAATGAGAGTGTGGAAGGAAACGGGAGTGCCCAAAAAAACCCAGGGACACGATGTTGTCCACCACAAACTTACTTGGTGGGGATTTTCTGTTGTTTGTGATGGGATCACAATAAAACGACACTGACCTATTTGAAATCGATGCGGCGAAAGAGTATATATCTTTTACACAAATTGCTCATCTTCTCTCCCTTAAAAACAGATTTTGAAAAATGCTAGGATATGTGTCGCTTATTTCTGATGAGGAGTGTATGTACCGAGTTTCATATTCCTAAGCTGACGAGCTTGTGAAATACTCTATTTTTGACATAGATTTTGAACCCCCGATCCCTAGTACTAAGTAACATGATAGAAACCTATCTCGATGTAGTTATTATGTTCCAAAATTCATTTCAAACAGATCGGCCGTATTTTCGTAATGCAATCACAAAAAATAGAGAACGTCCTATCAATGTAGCGAAAAAATATTGAATATTGTCCCCTTTACTCCATAAAACGGAAATTTTCAAAAACGTTGGGGCATAGTGTCCGCTTATTTGTAATGAGGAGTTTATACAGGGTGTTTCAAAACAACCGGCAACGTTTGGGAGGTGATTCCTGACACTAAGATAAGACGAAAAGTATAGACCAACTTGGGTGCACAAATGCGGAGTTATAGGCTGCCGAAAACATGAAAAAATGAACTTTAAAGGTCCATACCTCTAATACTATGGGACCTATCGTAGTCGGATCAAGACTTCATTTAAGAACTAATATGTGCCCTATCCAAATATCCATGTTTCAGAATCCTGCGGTACTTCCGCGACAATTTTTATAGAGGCAGTCTGGCTATGCGCATATAATTTGAAGTACTCAAAAACTACCTCTATAAAAACTATTGCGTGAGTACTTTAGGATTCTGAAATATGTATTTTTGGATAGAGCACATATTAGTTCCTAAGTGAAGTCTTGACCCGCCTACGGTGGGTCCCATCGTTTTGGAGCTATAGACCTTCAAACTTAATTTTTTAATGTTTTCGGCAGCTTATAACTCCGAAAGGAAGCATTTGTGCACCGAGGTTGGTATATACTTTTCGTCTTATCTTGGTGTCAGGAACCACCTCCCAAACGTTGTCGGTGTTGTTTTGAAACACCGTGTATATTGAGTTTCACCTCCTTAACCTGACTGCTCGTGAGATACTAAATTTTTGCATAAATTATGACTCTCTGCTCCCTCTTTAGGATACGCATTTTAATCAAATTGACACAATGGAAACCCATATAGACCGTTTTGAAAATTCATTCAAGCCGTTTAATCATTTCTCGTGATGCGATCACGAACAAGAGGCAACGTTGACTTTAATGTGATAAAAGGAGTTACAGAAAATGCCCCTTACTGTTCTTAAAACGGAAATTTTAAAAAACGGTAAGATACGTGTCCTTTATTTTAATTAGTTTATTTACCGAGTTTCATGTGCCTAACATTCATTTAAATTGTAGATTTTAAATTCAGTATTTTAAGTTTCAGAATTTTCGAGAATTCTGCTCCTAAATGTGGAAAAGGGAGGATCTATAATATTAATATTCGAATTTCGCATTGTTTATTCAGAAAATGCTATTTGCAAGGATTTTTTTAAGTTGAAAATGTCAAATACGGTATATAAACTTATAATTAAAAATAATGGAAAACGTGTTTCAGCGTTTTTGAAAACTCCATTCTTACAGGGGGTGAAGGGAAGCAGTCTGTATGAATTAATAAAAGTTAGTCAGAAATCAACGCTCAATTCATTAGAAACGTAGGACAGAAAACACTTTTGTTATGAGAAGGCGAAATAAGATAGAAATTTCTCTTATAGATCCTAAGGAAGGTAAAGGGAGTTCAAACATTTTACCAAGAATTGAGCATCTCATGAACAGTGTTTCTTCCAGACATGTTTTTTTTTGGGGGGGAGGGGCGGAGCTCTGAGAGTGACCCCCCGGAGGAGACCAAAATAATACGTTTATAATATAGATAATAATAAGGAGAATAGTACCAAAAGTGGCCCCCGAAATACTAAGTGTGCCCCTCCCCGAACATTATGTCTGAAAGAAACACTGCGTCATGAATCCATAAAGATAGGAAGAATGAACTTGGGATATAAACTTCTCATTAAACATAACTGAATATATGTTTCAGTGTTTTCAAAACTATCACTGTTGAATGAGTCAACTGGGAAATGTCTATAATATCCAAATTTTCGATTCTTTATTCACAAAAGGAGTAATCTCAGGTTTTGTTTAAGTTGAAGGTCTGAAAGGCTGTATATGAAATCTAAACTAAATATAAGTAACTACGTGTTACAGAGTTTTCGAAAATTTCATCTTAAAGGAAAGAAAGGGGATAATTTGTATAATATTGAAACGTCCGGTTCTTTATTCATAACATAGAGAATACGAGAATTCGCTTAAACTAAAGAACTGAAGTTCGGAATACAAACTTTCATTAAAGATAAGGGCACATGTGTTGCAGTGTTTTCGAAATTTCCTCTTCTAGAGGTGAAAAGGGGAATAATTTCTATAATATTCAAATTTCCGATTTTATATTCATTAATACTTATTCTAACCGAGCGAATGAGGGCGCGGTGGCTCAGTGGTAGAGCGTTCACCTCCTGTGCTTGGGGTCCCTGGTTCGATCCCAGCTCGCGCCGTGTGGACTTTGTGGTGGACAAACACCGTGCTCGTGGGTTTTCTCGGGGTTCTCCCGTTTCCTCCCACTTTCTTCATTCCACCATCTTACTCATTTCTCATTATCATTATCTCCTTTAGCCTAACCGCCATAACCGTGGGACGTAAAACTTAAAGATTTCATTTTCATTTCTAACCGAGTGAAGGAGATCACTTCTGCCAGGTAAAAAATAATAATAATAATAATAAATAAATATACTTCACTAATTAGGTATCTAACTGTTTCCTTTTAAAGCTATTTCAGTTTTCACCATAATTACCATCAGTATATAAGAAACGTTCCTGGGAGGGACGGAAAGGTCTGATCATTCGACTATCAGGACAAGTTTGTCGGATGAATTGTATGCGTATCACTCGAGCTATCAGTGGTGCTACTCGATTTTTTTTTTTTTTTTTTTTTTTTTTTTGTGATTTTCCACTATTGTTCCATACACTGCCATTAGTCGAAAATGAAATAATTTAGAATTTAAGATAGAATACTGCATTTTTAAAACTCTCTTTCACATATATAGGAGAAGTGGATTTTCTTAACAAAATTATTGCCAAAAATCCAGCTAGTTGTTTCGGCCTATAGGAAAACACACAACACACGAAAATAATGGTGTAACTGATACTCAAGTAGTTCTAATCCACTCGCTGCAGACGAAAAATTGCGACTCGAGTGTAGCCAATTGAATAATAAAATATTTTCATGCTTTTTCCACCTTTGTTGTAAAGAGGTACACCATAATTAACATGTCCTCCTCAAGTGTAAATAACTTCATCTTGTGTATATTACATCACTGATTCAGTTTCTTTTCTGCAGTCAAGACCTACGCCAATGATTATAATGAAGAAAAGTTGTTCTGTGCTTAAATGTTGGTACATGAGCTTATATGTCAACATTTATCAAAATTTCTTGACGGTGACTCCGCATCGTAACTCCAAAACGTCAGGTCGAAGATATTTTCTCGCAAATGTTTTCATAGTTTGTGAAGAGAAGTCGACTATGTTTTAGTCAAAAAATTTTGTCATACTAGAGAAAATTTTCGTCGTAAATTCGATGAAGTGCATGTCGAAAACATTACATAAGTTAATTGTATGTGTAAAATTAAAAAATGAAAATGAAATATTTCAGTTTAGCGTTCCACGCTTATTCTCTTTAGGCTAAAGAAGACGATGATTAAGGCAAGTGAATGATGGTGGAAGAATTGGGAGAATAAGAAAGTAGGAGGAAACGGAAGTACTCTGAGAAAACACAAGGACATAATGTTGTCTAACACAAGCTTGAGCGGGGATCGAACCAGGGACTCCACGCACCAGAGGTAAGCATTGAGCTACTGTGTTCACCCTATGTGTAAAATGAAGTAACCCATTACTCAGACGGGATACATATAGTTCCTTGAAAAGTAGCTGGATTAATTTCGAGTAATCTACCAGTATCCTGAGAGAAAAAATTTCACTGGTTCCCTGCACCTTCCTCTTAAAACTCCATTAAATACCTGTACATACATAATGATGATTAAACAAACCTTCGCCATATATCTATTCTCGATCGATGTTCAACATGATCATCATTTATCTTATAATTAACTGGTGCACACAAATCATTCTCTGCCTTAATCGGTAATCAAATCCAGAACGTTAAACACAAAAGACTGGAGTGCTAAAATACCATAAACAAAAACCCGTATTTCAGTTATAGGAAAGAAAAAAAAAACGAAATTATCATAAACAGAAATTTCAGTTGGTTTGAAACTGATGTCAATTTTATTTGGTTTGAAAGAATGTCAATTGAATTATCATCGAAGATTTCAAAAATTTCATGTAATTACTATGGAATGATACCTTGTATGTTATTTGTATAATGTTTGACCAAGACACTAATCCAAAACTTAAGATAAAAATTTTCATTTATTTCTTTTTCCTTGACATTTTTAATGATATATTGACCTAGGTCTTTTCTGTTACTCCTCGTTGTATGTTATTTCAGTCCTCGCTGATCTAATGGTTAACGAGCCACCTTTGTTGTACTGAGTCCCAGCTTCAATTCCCGATTGAAGAGCATTGATATTTGAACGCATTACGATGGTTTGGATGCAGGTCCGCGTCTCACATAGCCTCGGTGCTGAAATGGGACTAAACTTCAATCAACCACTCTATGAAACAAAATCACTTTTACTCTTCACAACGATTCAGACTATTTTATCGTATTTGGCGAGGATTTAATTTTAGAAATTTCTTCATTATCCTTAATTAATGTTGTTAGATTTTTCTTTTTAATCATATGTAAGATCAACACAGGGAAATGAATCCAAGAGTCATACAGGCATGCGTAACAAATACGATATTCTACAGAAAAAAAACTTAGCATAAGCATAAATTTCAACTGTTGTTGATTATTCATTATTTTCTGACGCTGTTAAATTATTCGAATGATTATTGAAATAATGTAGGCACGTAGCCACGGGGTGGGGTCCGGATCCCTTCGAAACCAGAAATGAAAAAATTAAGGAAGGATGAAACAATAAAAAAAAACGACAAAAAGAAGAATCAGTGTTTTAAAAAGAAAAGGTACATCAAGCTTTCGGTTATTCTTTCTTATTAGGTGATTTACATTACATGAAATACATGGTGGCGAATGTGCGGCATAACCTGAGAAAGTCAGGGAATTTGAAATTTCTAGAAAACTTACGGAATTCTCAGAATTTTAGCTACTAGTCAGGGAAATTTCAAGCTTTCGAAAGCATAGTGCCGTTCTGTAACAGAGTGGACATTTTATATCATAATTTTTCGTCATCCTTTCTCTGCAGTATCAATCATGCTATTTCAGAAACAGTTTTCTACTTCTCCTTTAACCTGTCATTTGTAACAGACAGTAGTTGATGGAATAATGAAAACAAAAAGGTATGTGGAAAGAAAGTTTTGTTAACATTTGATTCAACAAAGGAACGCAAATATTCAAAAATATTTTACAAGACATTATTGAATATATACTTTTTATAATAGTGCACACGAACTTTTTATAATAGTTCAGATCATAATGAAAGGAAAATTGATATATTTGAATGAACAAAGGAAGGAACGTAGATATTGTAAAATCTTTTCTAATACTTTTTTTAAAATTCTTTTACTGGAGATTTCTTCATAGTTTGTTATTAAAATACTAGCATATCCTCAGTTTATTGTCCTAACACAATATACGTTGCCAGTAAAGTAGTTTAGATTGATCGAGCTCCTGAGTCTTCAGTATTTCATGTCATGCCCCCTCCCCCCATTACGAAATCCTGGCTAAACGAACCAATATATGTTCCAGTAAAATAGTTTAGAATGATCGAGCCCCTGGTGTGATGACCACAGTATTTCATGTCACGTGCTCTCCCTTCCCCCGCTTTACGAAAACCTGGCTACGTGCCTGAAATAATGGTATTAAAATTATTCAAGTTTGTTTGTTTCTATTATTCGGAAAGTCGTTTAATGAAACAAGTTATTTGAACAATTGTTCGCAGTTCAAATAATTACAACTCAGGTATTACAGTTGTTCGAACGATTGTTTGTTTTTTCTTTCCAATAAATTTCACACAATTATTCGAATATTAGAAAAGCAAATATTCCAACAATATATTATTCAAACATTCGAATATGCGGTCACTCGAATTGCAATAGAATTAATGTTTTAAGCTAGTTTTGAGTTCAGTACGAAGTAACCTAAGCTAGGTAATAATGCACTCTAGTCTAGGAAATTGTGTAATTTCATGGCAAAATGATTAAGGCTCATGCTTTTAGTATGTAAGGTTCCGGGTTCAACTCCTGGCGATGATGCTTGTTTCGGATATAAATCCAAGTTGCTATTCGGATGGTCGGATCCCAGTTTGAGATTCTGGATTAGAAGACGGATCCCAAACTTATCTTGATTATATGGTTGTGCTTAAAAAAGATGTTAAACGTCACTAAGGACGGTACCGAGTTCAAGACTAGTCCCGGTTTCATACGAGACCAATAGGGACCGAATCAAGTGAGGACCGAGACTCCACGCATCAAGATTTATGCAAAATCGAGACTGACATTTGTAAATCGAGTAGTTTTGAGATTCTTAGTCTTGTCTCGAATATAAATAAAAGTATTCCGGTTACTTTTACTCAAAAATTTCTTTCATTGATAACTGATATAAAAAATAGTAGTGCAGTTATCCGAGGACAGCAGCACTCTAGGACGTGCATAAGGATACAAGGGGTAAATACCATTCCAAATAATTCATTATGTTGGAAATTTTCTAAAGAATACATAATTGAGAACTGGGATTCAATATAGGTTATCTTTCCAACTATTTTAATTATGCATTGAGACATGATGTTTGTCATTATATCAAGAGACATTTCGTAAAACAATTTCATAAGGTACGGTATCGACTTTCTAACAGAATAGAATATTTTTTCGTGCTAACTAGGAAGTTGCTTTATTTTTACTTCTAAATCACTTAAGTTATTCCTCCAGAGAAATTCATGTTTAAAAAAAGAAAAATGCTCAATCATTTATATAAACAATTGTACCAATTTTTTTTTTTTTTTAATTTAGTGTAAAATCTTTCCATTGGAACTAGCCAAGAGCAGGAACTTTAAGTAAGAAGAGCAGGCACGCAGCCAAGGGGGGTCCGGACCCTACCCCCTTCGAAACCAAAAATGAAAAAATTAAGGAAGGATGAAACAAAAAGAAACGAGAAAAAGAAGAATCAGCGTTAAAAATAAAAAGCTACAGCAAGCATTTGGTTACTCTTTCTTGTGAGATTTGTTTTACTTGAAATACATGATGGCGAATAAGCGAGATATCGTGGAAAAGTCAGGGAATTTGAAATTTCTAGAAAAGTTATGGAATTCTCAGAATTTTTGCTACTAGTCAGGGAAATTTCAAGCTTTCGAAAGCATAGTGCTGTTCTGTAACAGTGTGGATATTTTTTTAATAATTTTCAGTCACTGCTTCTCTGCAGTATCGAACATGTTATTTCAGAAACAGTTTTCTACTGCTCCTTTAACCTGTCATTAAGAACAGATAGTAATTGACGGTATAATGAAAACAAAAGATTATGTGGGAAAAAAGTTCTGTTAACATTTGATTGAATAAACAAAGGAACACAGATATTGTAGAATATTTTTCAATGCGTTTTTATATTCTTTTACTCGAAATTTCTTCATAGTTTGTTATTAAAATACTTACTAACATATCCTCATTTTATTCTCCTAACAAACCAATATACGTTGCCAGTAAAGTTGTTTAGATTGATCGACGTCCTGGGCCTTCAGTATTGCATCCCCCTCCCCCCCCCCCCCGCTCATTACGAAATCCTGGCTAAACGAACCAACATATATTCCAGTAAAATAGTTTAGAATGTTCGAGCCTCTGATGTGATGACCACAGTATTTAATGTCACGGACCCCCTCCCTTTCCGAAATCCTGGCTACACGTGCCTGAAGAAGAGGGTAAGAGCCCCTCTCCCTACACACACGGATCTAGTGGCTAGCGCTTGCGCCTTTGGTGCATGTGATCCCGGCTTCGAATCTTAATGGAAGAGATTTAAGATTTGAAGACATTACAGTGGTTCGGATTTCATCTTAAACTTAGGTCCACGTCTCATGTAGCCTGGGTGCTGAGAAGGGATACTAAACTTCAATTAACAATCAACTCAGCAAACGAAGAAGTATGATGTAGAACTTAATAGCCAATTTTACTTCTCATTGCTTAAAATATAATCCTAACTACTACTTCCATTTTTTTTCTTTTCTTTCTTTTTCCTTTTTTTTTTTATTTAATCGAGACTTATCAACCTAACAGTAATCGAATCCTGGAAACGCTCGGAGAAAACGTGTTAGCCACTTGAACATAACTACACTCATATACTATAGTCAAATTTTAACATGTTTAAAAAATGAAAAGAGGAAACGAAAGGTTATAAGATTTTATCACTTATATATTATATTTTTAATTAGGACACTATATTTTAACTTAAGACTATCGAGACGAGATCGAAACTTGTTCCTTGAGACCGATACCGAGATCGAGACTATCTGTTAAACAAAGGTACAACATTTTATATTTCCTTCCCCCAAAACAATTTTCATTTATTTAAACATTCCCTTACGGTACTAGTCGAGACGAGACTGAGATTATACGAATCGATGATTGCAGAAAGGATCTGAGTCAATTTTTCCTCAAATTTGGCTTTTATCCGATTCTCTAGGAATATATGCATCTTTGTATATAGAAAAGACAAGTGTCGAATGTGTTACAACGATGTAAACCAACATTAAACTATAGGTTAAGGACAAAAAGCGTTTGCAGTTCTGAATTTAAATAGTCTTTCTTCAATATCTCAAGGCTATACAAAATGGACTCAGGTGCTTTCTGTAATCATCTATTCATATCGTCTCATTCAGTCTCGTCTTGATTCAGTTTCTACCGTCATAATATACATCGTTTCTCACTGTATTAGCTCTGACATTTACCACTTCTTAATTGAAATACCATATACGATGCACGTTAAGGCTTGAGCTTCGAAAGCTCTTTGGTCCCTGTAGGTATTGAACCTAGTAGTGGTGTACGCAAAATTTCATTAAGAAGTTTGGGTCAAGCACTCAATCTAATACATTTTCAGGAAATTATATATATATATATATATATATATATATATATATATATATATATATATATATATATATATATATATATATATATATATATATATATATATATATATATATATATATAATGTAAATTTAATAGGGGATGATAGGAGAACAATAGAAAAAAATGCATAGATCTTATTAAACGCTTGCAGGGACATGGGTTTAGAAGTAAATGCAGAGAAAACTAAATGCATGGAAGTGCGTCGAAACCGTAATACGGAAAATTATGGATGCGTTAAAATATTAAATAATACTTTTGATAAAGTGGATACTTTCAAATATTTAGGATCAATATTAACAGACGAAAATCATATTCACGAAAAAATTAAATGTCAACTAAAAGCAGGAAATTCGTGTTACTATTCGGTCCAAAATCTCTTGTCGTCGCGAATTCTGTCGAGGAATTTGAAACTTAAAATATATATAAAACGATAATCATGCCTGTTGTTCTGTATGGTTGCGAAACATGGTCGCTTACTCTGAGGGAAGAACATAGACTGAAAGTATTTGAGAACAAGATCCTGAGACGAATATTCGGAACCAAGAGAAACGTGAATGGAATGGCGGAAACTTCATAACGATGAACTATATAATTTATATGGTTTACCCAACATTGTTAGGGTCATCAAGTCTAAGAGGCTTAGGTGCGCAGGTCATGTAGCTAGAATGGAAGAAAGTAGAAACACTTTCAAAGTCTTGACTCGAAGGCCAATCGGAAAACGACCATTAGGAAGACCCAGGCGCAGATGGGAGGACAATATTAAGATGAATCTCGCAGAGATAGGAATACAAAGCAGAAACTGGATCCAGTTGGCTAAGGATAGAAGTCAGTGGAGAGCTTTTGTGAACGCGCCATTGAAACCTTATGATAATAAATATCTGTTTTTCCATAATATCTTTGTAAAGATTGGGGAGGGATAAAACTCCGAAATCCCCTTCCATACACCACTGGAAGGTAGTATCATCCACATGAAATATGTCCGTATTAAATGATTACCAGTGCTTCCAGATGTTCAGGGGTAGATAGAGTTATATAGTTTTAGCACCCCAAATAGACTTATGTAAGTCGATTGAATTCATCTACCGGTAAACTTTGGTATGCTGAAGATTTTACTGTCGTATTTCTTCAATATGCATATGTATATCACACTGCTTCATAAATATAAATAAGTTATTTATTTATTTATTTGGAAGTAACTTTCCAACTTATATAAGCTGTCAAGCTACAGTTTTGAGTGACACTGGAGCCACGTATACTCCCTTCGAGAACTGAACCCAAGACTACGCTCACAGGAAGCATGGGTGCTAACAATTTTGCTATATGGGGCCCTAATAGTTAAAAGAAAAGGGTATATGTTCGCACAAATATTTATTGTATACAATAAAAGAAAACATAGTGGGCTCGATACGAGAAGATAAGTAACAAGATGCTATTTACTCCAGCAGAATAAAAACTGTCAATTATTATTGGCAACGAACTATAGTTTTTAGTAAAAATTCGTTTTTCGCGATTTTTTCAAAAACTACACATGAGAATTTCATATCAAGTATGTCATTTTGTTCAGCTTGATATTATCTATCTATCTGTAAACTTTAGACCAGGTATGTACAAGTTGAAACAGTGGATGAGATAATTGCTAGGATCGAGGGCCGTATGTGACGATGTAGGACATTTTCATAACAATCGAATGGCCATATTTAAAGGAGAAACTCATTCAATATCACAGGAACACAAAAGCTATTATAACGGTAACCAAAATATTTATTTACTAAAGAAAAGCTGAAAAATATTTATTTATCATTTTAGTGGAATTTGATTCTTCATGTTCTGAACTAGTGTCTTAATGTTCTGTGGTATACATATGATGTTCTAACATCAGTGGAAATCAGTTATCCAGGAAATATTTTCAATTCAGTTTAAGATTAGATAAGTAGTATATTTTCAATACGGGGCCAGGCGGGCCAGATGAATGTGTTCAGTGGTTCAGGACTGACCCGGGGACCAACTGCTGCACGTGGATGCTTTAGACTATATGATAATTAAACAAAAAATTAAAAAGTGTTAAAGTTCATCGGAATTTTCGGCTATATCTTATTAACCATGGCTTGTGTCACCTTGCTAATGACATATTGAAGAGCTTGATAATAGTATGTTTCACCATCAGTTTCATTTTAATTGGTGGCGTGGTAGTCGCACAAAATCAATTTTCAGGACAGGGGTGCCCACGAGGGGGGGCTATGACGCAAACTGCGTCATTGAAATATTTGGGGGGGGTTAAAAATCTATATAAATATGTTTGAGAGGGTGTAAAAATTAATCGAAAAGATTTTTTTTCATGGAAGAACACCTACGGATAGACAATTGAGGGGGGGGTGCGTCATGGACACGAGGGGGGTGGGCACCACTGTTTCAGGATAACAAAAAAACTTTTCTCAATATTCCCGAAAACTACGCATGAGATTTTTTTTATAATTATCCATATAGTTTTGTTTAGCTCGATGAGATTTATCGATTGGTACATGTTTCATCTTTGGACATTTCTTCCCATTAAACACTATAGTATTGTAGATTTTTGTCCGTTCCTCGCCATGAGAGATTTACTAATTTAAAATTTAGGTGGCAATTTATTAAATAGTGAATATACATTTCATTCAAATAACTTGGCTATAATAAATCGTAGTAAGAACACTTCCCAAAGGGGCATGGGAGAAGGGTAGTGAAAGAATTTATAAACATTTCGCATCTATAGACTGCTTTAAATTCTTTCAATAAAGATGTTTTTCCTGATAAAATGATTAAAAGTTTCTATGCGATTGAGCAGAAAAATTTTCAGGAGTCCAAATAGATCAATAGTAGCACCAAGTCATTCTAAATATTTCTCCTGGAGGTCAATGCACTTCTGCTTACAGCGATACTCACAAATTTAGCTCTCTTCTTTTCTTTCCCTTTTATATATATATATATATATATATATATATATATATATATATATATATATATATATATATATATATATATATATATATATATATATATATATATATATATATATATATATATATATATATATATAAAAGTTCTGAAAGTAGCTATTCACATTGCCAACAATTTATATCATTAAGCACGTAGAGAGGCTCACTTTTACTGCAAGATGTTCCTGGTTCGATCCCAGCTCATGTATATTTGTGGGTTACAACACCCTGTATGTGACTTTTGTCTACATACTACCGTTTCACCACATATTCTCATCGCACCAATTCTTTAATAAACATACATTTTTATTACCCATCTGTCTCTTCTGTAAAGGACATAATCGTGGGACGTTAAACTAAGGATTTCATTTCATTTCGTCATTGTCCAGAACGTATTCACATTTGAGGTTTATTTTCAAATAATAGTTTAATTGTTTTAAAAGCAGAGAATAAGGTGAATAATTAAGAACTTCCTAGTCTGACTGCTCCAATTTCAGTATTGTTTGATGAGCCTTGTGACACAGAACTTTGTCTTGCAGCGATGGGAGTTTCTTCGGAAGTTTCCAATTCTACTTCGTCGTCCTGATGGCATCAGGCTTGTCCAGAAGATTGAATTGATATTTGGCGTTCATTGTAGAACATTCTTTACGTGATCAATACTGAAAATACCGACACTGAATTCCAGAAGATAATATCTTCACTTTGATAATTAATTTCTGTCGTCGAAATTTATTGTGTCTTGGTGAACCCTGGTGATGTCATTGCATCGACTACTTGTTTTCTTTCTAAATAATAGTGATGAATCCATGTTTCGTTTACTAACACTATTCGACACAGAAAATCTGAGAAATCCCTGTGAAATTGAGACAAAATGTTTGTTATTACGAAAACTCGATGCCATGGACGCCCGAAGAAAATTTCCTAAGAGGGGGTTCATCTTCCTGGTTGCTATATTACGTTTGGTATTGTTAAGAAATTTAATACATTTTCGTGAGCCAGAGGGGAGAGCCTCTGCCCTCCCCTTCGGGCGCCCATGCTCGATGCTGTTTCTTATCTGCGTTCATTATTTGAAGACCAAATTCACAACAATGACGACGTCAGTTTTAAATTCTTGGAAAGAGCAGTGGAGAGGCAGAGGTATTTGTGGGGCTATTTTTTTATATTTATAGTCTACCGAAAACAATAGTTTTATATTATTTGACCTATTACAATATAACTTGTCTAGGTGGGGCAATCAGGGAGTGGATAATGCTACTGGAGTGCAACCACACCCCTTGCCCTATCTAGTGTCGTATAACCAGTGTGAAAACTTCGTTCAACATATATGTATACGGTTTTTGTAATCCTCTTCAAAGGAATTCGTCTACTTTCGAGTGCCAGATTCGGTGGCTCAGTGGTAGAGCGCTAATCTCTAGTGCGTGGGATCCCTTGTTCGATCCCCGGCCAAGTATTTTTGTGGTGGACAACATCGTGTCCATGGCCTTTCTCGGTATATTTCCATTTCCTCCCATATCCTCATTCCACCATTTTTCCATTATCACTCACTTGCCTTAATCAATCGTCTACGTTAAAATGCAAGCTTTTATTTAAGTTTTTCGAGTGCCAAATTATGCACAACTTTAATTCTGAATTTTAGGATGCTACTGAAGTTGTTGTAACTCAGCAGCTGGATGTACACGATATAAGAATTTAAGCTTTTTCATCATGAAAATTTCTCGAATCTCGTCACGAACATTCTGTTCCGTCTCCTCTTCTGCGGTTTCAGTACTTGCCTTATCTTCTTTTAAACTGAGCAAACTTCTTGTTACTAGTGCTGTATTAATGACACAAGTTTTCGTAGACTCCTCTGTCAGAGGTTAATCACCCCTAAAATAAAAGGTACGGAGCACCGCACTAAATTTTCTTACTCAAATTTCTTAAATTAATTCAAGTCATGCTTCAGTTATCACTGAAACATTTATTTATGAAATACGAATAAATTTGTAACATACGTTTTGGAAAACATACGTTTCAGAAAAATTCCCCCTAAGAGTAAATTATCCCTTGTGAACTTTCTCGAGAGAAAAAAAAAAAAAAAAGAGCTAATGTCAAAGTTTTGCGTTCTTACAATGAAATATTTTTATTATGAAATATGATCAAAATTGGCTGAGCATGAGCAGTTTTTGAGAAAAATCGTCTGACAAATAAAATCATCTCCAATGCAAAATACCAGTTATAGATACCTTTAAAAGAAACGGCTTGGGCCACATTATAGAACTGTTAATGGAATATGAACAAATTCGTTTCAACATTTTTTTTTTTTTTTTTTAAATCGTCTCAAAGAAACTCACCCTAAGAAACAAACTACCCTTATACTTTTCTTCAAGAGAAACAGCTTACGGCACATTATAGGGTCGTTAATTAAATTTTTATTTATGAAATGTGAAAATTATCGCCTATTCCGTCCAGAAAACCTTTCAGAAAAAATAAAAAAAACTCACCGCCAAGAGTAAACCATCCCTTGTGGATTTTTCCAAGAGAAATGTGGCTTGTGCCATATTGTAGAATTGTTCATGAAATAGTTATATGAAATATGAACAAAATCATCTGTTATTCTTGAGAATATCTTCCGAAAAAACTCATCCTCAAGAGTAAAGTAACCATTCTGAATTTTTTCCTCGGAAAACGATTTTTATTATAAGGTTGTCAAGGATATATTGAGATGTAAAATATAAACAAAATCGTTGAAGCCATTTCCGAGAAAATCGAAACTTTTTATTTTCATTCTATAGAAAACCAGCCTTATGAATCTTATGAAAACCTCTAGTTTATTATTATATTATTTCTCCTGGTGTTGTGCGGTGAAGGTATATACATCTCGACGAACGGACACACGAATAGAGGGACAGACATTCAAAAATCATTTTTTTGGCATGTTGGGACCATGAAATGTGTAAATTCAATGTAATCTAGAGTGATTTTTTCTATTACTATACATTTTCCCCTCCTATCATCGCTCGTAAGTAACAAAAGAAACATTCCTTTAGGGTGCATCCGAGAAGAAACGAGACAGGATTCTTCTAATAGAAACAAATACATTTTTCGAGACGAGACATTATTCGTGATACATTTTCGAGACAAATTGCCTTAGCTCCTGTCTCGTCCACATTTCTATCAGTGATGAGTTGAGTTAATTGTGAGCTTAACGTCCCTTTCAGCGGCGAGGCTATATGAGACAGAGCCTACTTATTAACATGGAATCCTAATCATATGAGCTCCCGTCTGGAATCGAACCCGGGTCTCTCATGCCAAAGGCGCGTATGCTAATCGCTTAGCCACGAAGGAGCTCCACCTATCAGTGATGACGCCAGCTTTAATTTCTTGGAGGAACAAGCAAAGTAGTAAAGTTTTTTTTTTTTGGGGGGGTAACTATATTTTGTATACCGAAAAGTATATAGTTGCATATTTCTTGATCTACATTACAATACAACATGTCTAGAGTAGGGTGGAAATCGAGGGACAGGAGAAGCCACCGGGGGCATTGCCCCCTTGGTCCTCTATGGTGGCGTCGTTTATCCTAAATTCATTCAAACAGAATACTAGTTAGCACCCTTCATTGATGCATTTCATAATTTGATATTTAAAATTGCTAAGACAATAGATCACCTTTAGAACTTTAAAGTGATGATAAATTTTAATTCAAGAAAATAGTAATTGCAATGTTCATGTGAAAAGCAGCTCATTTCCAAAACCTTAATTTTTCAGGAAACAAGAAAATTTACTCTCTCATATACCGTTTCCCGATCTAACATTTTAACATATTATTTCAATAATGCAAAATCTCTTTTGTTGATTCTGTCATTCGTAGGAGTAAACAAGGATGATTTATATCGATGGATTCTGTCCTTACCCGAGTTTGATATAAAAGCTCCAATTGTTTCCAACTTTATCTAATTTATACACACACAAAAAATACTAGCAGAAGTTCCCTCGATGTATATGGAAGCTACGTAAAACCCACACACAATCGCTCCTAAATAAATTTCAAGGTGTTAAAAGCGAATTAAATGGTTTTCCCGCAGTACAAACATTGGACTAATGCAAATAGGATAAATAGTTAGTCCAACTCCTCTCCCAAAAGATCCAAGACGCTCCTAAATGAGTTTTTTTTTTTTCAACGTAACGTTAAGTTGGAAACCAAGTTAATTCGCTTTATTGTGCTCGAAATGGGAAGATTCCCTCATTTCATGATAATTGTTACTCAAATTTTTTGTCTGAATGGACTTTTCAAGTTGCCCCTAATTGTATTTTCTCAGCCTCGAAACTCAACCAATTCGCCTTCTTGCATATGAGATATTGCTACGCCCAACAGTTTAGAGATCTTGTGAACGGCAAGAAATGTTTTAAGTATCTCCCCCCCCCACTCCGTTAGAGGTGAGATTTTGGAAAACCCCGTTTTGTCCATAGTACAGAGTATAATGAAAATATACATACAAAATCTCAAATTCTTACACTCAACAGTCTTCTGGTAATTTGCTAAAGTCGAAAAGAAGTTCAGGCCCCCTTTTCCCCCTCTTAGAGTTGAATTTCTCAAAATCCCGTTGTATTCCTCGCCTAAGATTCATGAGGAACATTTGTACAAATTTCAATTTCCTACACATAACAGTTTAGGTGATATAATGATGAGAATGAATCAGTGAGTAAGTCAATAGGTTTACTCTTTCATAGATCACTCACGATCTCATGATAACCCTCTTAGCCCGTGGCTTAAACGTTGATTTTTCATTCCTGTTTCAACACATCAAATTTTCTAGAGTTAAGAATTGGCTTGACTGAAAGGGATAATTTTGAAATCTTATCTGTGATCCACAAGAGATGGTTTCCAGAGAACTAACTAGACAGTGGTTTGGAAGATACTATATGCTCATAAAAATTCATGTGCATCATTTTTTTTTTTTAAAAGTAAAGTAAAGTGCACAATTAGTTGTGAGAGAAAGAACATGCCCAGTGCTTCCCAGTGGTGTTACCCATTCTTTTCTAGAAAAGGTGTAAGTCCCCGTAAAGACAGTTTAAGCTTGCCAATTAGTGGGAAAATAGTATGTATATACTATTAAACTTATTTCTATACACGCAAGGAGTAAATAATTCTTAATTTCCACTTTTAATGTTGAGAGTTTCAATAGTGTACGAGTACGAATGATTCAGATTTATAGCAGAAATTTTCTGAGTTGAATGAGAATAATAAGGTAAATTTGTTTATTTATTTATTTATTTATTTATTTATTTATTTATTTATTTATTTATTTATTTATTTGCCATCAACACAACAGGCATAAGCCTAATTATAGTGTTGGTGTATTACATAATACATTTACAATAGTTTTCTTAAACATAGAGTTCATATTGCAGATGTCAATTTCTTTGTATTTGATACATATTTTGTTATAAGTAGAACACATTCTCCAAATTGGTGATTTCAATAATACGTTGGTCCTTGCTTTTTTGCAATAAAACAGATCAGAGTTATTAGCACGAGTTTTAAGTGTTGGGACATGAAAATTTAATGTTGATATGAGATCTGTACAATTAAATTCGTTTTGTACTATTTTACAATATAGGAATTTTCCCTCCTTTTGTCCTCAGAATTAATAAAGCTTGTCTGATCACATTTACCGTTTTTATAGAAGTCAATTCTTATTTCAAAATATTCAAAATAATTATTATCACTCTTATTCACTCACCAAAATAAAAATACAGATCAAACATGATTGTATGTAACGTTTCTATTAAAGAAAATATATAATCTTCAATAAACAATTTGTATTGTATTTCACTATTGTATTTTAAACAATTTTTTATGGTTTTGTAATCCAGTCTGCAAGGTATTGATTCTGTAAAGGTCTTATATTTTCATTCCAAGGATAGGAAGAGTTAATAATTAAAAATTGCCAGATGCAGACAGCATGAAACTAGTTTATGTTAGAATGGCAACAACTTGATGACAGATATTTTTTAGTGGAAAGTCAACTAGGGACTATATAGCAACTAAAGATATATATCATCCCAGCATTTGCTTGCCAGACCTGTAGCAAACAGCAAACTTTAGAAGATTCGATATAAAGTTTTTGGGTGCACACAATATCTTAATAATTCTGGCTTCATTTAGAGCCTGAGAAAATTTTGAACTACATACCCCTTGCTGAGGACCTGTTATTTACTTGAATCACCGCCTGCTGGAAGGGAGTGAGTCCAGCGGGCGGTGGCTATAACGGAAAACGCCAGACCTGACGGATGGCGGCAGATTCGAGCTCAAGAGCTTTTAGTTCGATGTGAGGATACGAAGAAAGCGAACCAGACTGCCTAAAACAAGAGTATCGTTTTGGTGTCTATAGACAGACGCTACTCATTTCAATATTTTTTCTCTTTCTTTCCATCAGACACGCAAATCCATGAATTGTAGCAAAACTATAATGTATGTGCTGACAGTTATGACCTCCAAGTCTGCACCGTTTTTATTTTTTTTTTCCTTAAGAGTACCTACAAAAATAAAATGACTAAGGATTCCACACCCACCAAAATATCCATTGGTAGCATTTTTTTTTTCTAGTGTCTTTCTAGAGACAGAAGGGTCAATAGCCTTTCACTGTAGACAGAACAATATCTCACTACATGAAACTGGAATCTGCAGTGGCTGCAGACAGAAACAGAAAGTATGTCTTCAGTGTGTAAGTCAATGACCTCCGAAACATCATACTAAGCCAAGAGCAGATAGTTTTGGTTCGCATTCCAATCAATTCTTACGAAGAAGTATTCAAAGGAAAGTTTCCATTAAAGAATGTTTAGAACGAGAAAGTATGCATGATCTTAGTTTTATGGACATTACGGAATATAGCACTTAACTTTCACTGTAAAAAATTAGACTGGATTCCGCATCTCTGTTGCCACTACGTTCAAGTGTAATATCTGGATAACAGATGTGGGAATTGAAAATTAAAAAAAAAAAATGATATTCAGAAGTCAATTAATGTAATTAATAACCCTAATACTTATAGATATTCATGTACGATTATATTCGTTGGAGTTGAATTTTCTTTTTAGCACTAAGGCTAAATAAGACGCAGTGAATTCTCCCTGGATATCCAAGCTGCAATTCTTGCACCAAATAAGAAAAACCATCATCAGATAGCTGCTTGTATTGGAGTTTAGCATTCCCGTTGCAGCATCCAGCTCAGCATAGGATCCTGTCCGCATTGATTCCCATTGGGAATCGAACCTGGGTCTCCATCATTCAGCCACTAGGGAGATCGGAAATCATGATTAGAATTTGTCGTTGCATTTTAAAGCTAAGGAGTCAATTTTTTATTTCAATCCTCTGACAATAATTCATTTCGCTTCCTTTTATGTCTTCTTTAATACTTTTCTTTTATTTCGGCTATGAAACATTTATGACAAGCATTGTATGTACCGTTGTGCCAGGCTTGTTTCAAAGCATGTAGGTTCCCTGAAAAAACACGTTTTAAATATCTTTTTCGTTCTATCTATTTATTTAATGAGTTTAGCGCCCTATGATTTTGCACGAAGGCTAAGAGAAACTGTGAATAACATGGAAAATGAAATGAAATCTTTAAGTTTTACGTCCTACGCTTATACCGGTTAGACTAAAAGAGACAGTGAAGATGAGAAATGAATGAAATGGTGGAATGAAGAAAGTGGGAGGAAACGGGAGAACCCCGAGAAAACCCACGAGCATGGTGTTTGTCCACCGCAAAGTTCACACGGCGCGAGCTGGGATCGAACCAGAGACCCCAAGCACCGGAGGTGAACGCTCTACCACTGAGCTATCGCACCCCCCATGTATAACATGGATGATAATGGTGTGGTGGAATGACGAAAGCGGAAGAAAACGGGTGAACCTCGAGGAAAACCCATACACACGGTGTTTGTCAGTCACAAAGCTCAGCTGGGATTGAACCAGGAGCCACACACACCAGAGATGAGCGCTCTACCACTGCGCCACTGCAACCCCTTTTTCGTTTCATGTGTGTCTCTATCTTCTATCTATATAAAAATGAGGGTAACGATATTTGTCCTTCAACTCCTCCTAGACAGTTGGACCGATTTTTATGATTTCTGGTACTTTGATTAAACTTCATATCCCAAGGAGGAAGCAGTGTTCAAAATTTATGAGAAAATTTTAATAACTCATGATTCTCTCAATTTAGGAAAATGAAACTTCGTGTATCCATTTTTCATTTAAAATAAGCGGACTATGTCTCAGTGTTTTTAAAAAATCCGGTTAAATGGGGAGGGGGGGCAAGGGTACGTCTTCTATATATGTAAAAAAAAAATGAATAGAACTGTTCCTTTCCGCTAACTCATCCTAGACCACTACACCGATTTTGATGATTTCTGGTACATGAGTAGTCTGACCTAAAAGGTTTTTCGCACATTTTAGACAAGGGGTGAAGGTGTGAGAGCTAATATGTAAACATAATCGGAAAGAATTGATATTAGTGTTCAATCTATAGTTCTCGGAGTCGCTAACATTAATAGTAACATTTCCGACGCCGATAAAGTCAATGTTCAGCCTCTGTAGGTGTCGAGTGGTATGGTTTCGGCTGACATGTAAAAATAATCGAAAACGACTTATATTAATGTCTAATCCATGAATAATCCATAAAATAAATAGTGAAACTAGCGATGTCGTTTAAGTCCAAATTCATTCCCCTACAGATTCTAAGAGAGAGGAAATAGTTCAAATATTTTACACAAACCTATCCTCGGCGTGCGAAAAACTGGCATTTTAGCTAGTATACAATAAATTTGGTCATTCTACCCAACAATCACTGATTTTAGACTAGAGTCACTTAGCTTGTAAAGCAAGTGAAGGATGATGACTGTTTTTCTTCCTTTTTCTGTGTGTGTAATGAATAAAAAATAATATTTTAGCAGAGTATAAAAGTCGAATGCACTGGATGTTTTTAGAGCTGTTGGTACTTTCTACCGAGCGACGTAGCTCAAGTGGTAGAGCGTTGGCTTCGCATTCGGGAGGTCGTGGGTTCGAATCCCGCTGACTGAGGTTTTCCAGGGTTTCCCTCAGTCCTACCAGGCAAATGCCGGGATGGTACCTACTAAACAGGCCCTGGCCGATACCTTCCCAAATCCTTTCCATTATTATTGTTGTTGTTGGATATCCAGTGTAAAATGGCCTCTGAGCTGTATCTGGTGATTGATAAATAAATATTATTATTACTATTGTTAGAAAAATGACCTTTTCTTTTTAAACATGTAAAATGTTCCACAATAATTTATACAAAAGCTTATTGAAGCACTGGTAATTAACATATAAAGCTCAATTCACTGTATAGCCAAACTAATATCTTCAATAAGTTTGGCTACTTTTGAGACATCAGTTTTTTTTTTTAACATAACCTAACAAAAGAAAGATACTAAGAGCACCGAGCATCCATTGGACGTCTAAATAATACATCCATGTCATGTTCTTGCATCTTTTGGGTGATAAACGGGTATCTGATAGGTTTCAACTATTTTGATAGGGTTTGTTCGTACATGCTTTAGCAAAAGGTATCAATCAGATCTTTATTTTTTTCTAAATACACATTAACAATCACTAGTATAAAAATAAAAGTATATTAGAGTTAATCGTTTTAGAAGAAAACTACTTATTAGTGATTACATGTACTAACAAAAAGAAAATGTTACAACACAATTAACGATTTGCATGCATTAGACAAAGTGCATGAATGCCAATGGCTACGCATCAATATCAGTGCATTAATACATTGTAAAATGTGCATTTACGATGTGTGTATGAAAGAGTGAATAATTTCCTAATGTGAGATGAGAAAATTAATCTTTGAACATTTACTACATTCTTAGTTTTATTTCTTTTTTCAAACAAAATGCGTTTATAATTTTATTTCTTAAATATAAAGCGTATAAGTTAGAAACGCCTAAAAATTAAGATTAATAATTAGGATTTTACTTTGCTCATTTTCCGTACATGAAGTTGAAGTAAGTTGGGGACATGGTGACTCAGTGATAGAGTGCTTACCTCTAGTATGTGAGATCCCTGGTTCAATCCCCGGCCAAGTAAGTTTATGGTGATCGGCAACATCGTGTCCGTGGGTTTTCTCGGGTTGCTTCTGTTTCCTTCCACATTTCGTTTCGCCAATTCTTAAATCATCATTCATTTGCCTTAATTATTGTCTCCGTTAGCATATAAATGGCATAATCATGGGATGTTACACTGGTAATTTCATTTCATTTGAAGTAAATTATTAAATACTGAATGAGAGTTTAAGGAAGCGAGTTAAACATATTTCAAGGTATGCTTGAATGTAAACTTCTAAAATTTTGTTTCAATCGTGATATTGTTATATTGTTTCTCAAATTATCTGAACGAAAAACAGTAAAAATAAATGGACAGTGTATTGAGGATTTTTTTCTGGTAATTCATGATTTCTTACTTGATCAGCAAACGGGGGACTAGAAATTCAAGCATCTGAATTTCCCAATTATAATGCCACCAGTTTGACAGAAATATTGATTCTTTATAATGTTAGTGAAGTTCACTTCACATGCGCTTTAAAGTTTTCAAGTCTTGGTATGCATCAGGAAAGTTGAGTATCAATCCAAGCTTTGATTTATTACTACTACTGGGGTTCCCGACATTCTTGTGT
This sequence comes from Thermobia domestica, assembly GCF_964235325.1. NCBI lineage: Eukaryota > Metazoa > Arthropoda > Insecta > Zygentoma > Lepismatidae > Thermobia > Thermobia domestica. Next base: position 121,992,207 of record NC_137458.1, read on the forward strand.
GGGGGGGGGGGGAGGCTGCTTGTCATCTAACAATTTGCTATCAGAATTCGAAAGTACGAACAATCCGACGCCAGATATTGTATGCCACCTGTTTCTGTTTCTGTTTCTGATTTCTGTTGGGTTGGATTTTTTTTTTCTTTATCAAAGGGAACAAGCTGTCATTTAGGGAATCAGAGGATCAATTCTACTCCAAAAAGTTAAATTTTCTGCATATTTTCAAAATAATTATGTGAAATCTTTCCTGAAATCAACGTTACAAAAGTTCTTGTCTTTTACTAATCCCTCTTTTTCTCTTGAAAACGAGATAGTATGGTGGGAAACAGAGACGGACTGCGAGTACAAGAGCTCACCCGGAGAATAATGCGGCCTTGATAAATACCGAGTTGGACTGGAGTCTGGACTGCCTTTTAGGAATGAACCCTTAGCTGGAGACTTGGATGACTAAACCCCCGCAACCACGAAATGTAAAGTTGTGTATGTGCATCTATAGCCAAGTATTATTTCGCTTTCTTTATTTTCTAGTCTGAAAATCTTTGCAATGAACCGTACATGTGCCTTCAAAGCAGCGACTGTTTATATTGAAAAATCTGAATATGATACGATTCCATCTTCAAAATTATGAGGAATTTAATTTTCATGAATGATACATACAAGTGAATTAATAAATTATAATAAACTTAATTTTATTGCGTCTATCTTTGTAGATTTTTTACATGATATATAATAAAGAACATTGAGTATCCATCCAGCTATGGAGGTGAGAGACAAGAAAGTAACATTTTGAAAACACAGAAAGTTTAGAGAAAGGGGTTTTAAAACATTTCTGATAAAGCATGCTGAGTTTGATAAGAAATAATTTCTTGTTGACTTCTTAAACACTAATTAAATTGAAATTACTACAATATATTAGCATTACAGCCTAAAATATTTTTTCTACTAACGGCAGTTAGGAATCATCCTCTCAAAATCAAGAAACAGCACGAACTTTTGATGTAAAAATTCGCATACTTATTGACTTCGGAAGAGGAAGTTCAAGGATAGAATTTCTAGATACACTTACTAAGAAGAGACCTTATCAAAGTATAAACAGCTCTCCCAAGGGAGAGAGAAGCCTATGTTTGAGGTGAACAAGGAGAATACAGAGATAATAAGGCATTCATGTTTTTGATGCGTTTTGCAATCTTTATAAAATATGTGAGCAATGAAGTTCATTTATCAAAACAACTTTTACAGCAGCATTTTTCTAAAGACAGAAGAAGATTTCCCAATTTCATCGATAATTTCATTATTAGAGATTTTTTTGCAGAACATCCCTTTCGATGGCCATAAGAAATAATGATTCCAGAATATGATTTGACAAAGACGAACGTGTACGAGTTTTCATTAATTTAAGACAACTGAATGCTCGCACACACGATACTTGAGTAATTGAAAGAGTTATCAATTCTTCGTGACCTTTTTGCTTCAGGGGCCCCTTCGTATTAAAGACCCATATGACCTGTGTAATTCATACGTTTCCCTAGGATGAATTATTCCACATGACACACGCATAAATACAATTCAAATTATATTATTTTTAATGTTACTATTAGTAGCGTAACTAAAATCGTGTGTCAACAACTCCCTGCAATATTTGCCATTCCTCCTCAATATTAATGCACTATTGTTAGGTGTACCGAATTAGAAACCTCATCTTGCTACCCCCCTTCCTCTTAATCGACACGAACTTAAAAAAAAAAAACTATGATAGCATCAACAATGGAGACCTCTTTCTACCCGAGTTTGGAAAACAAGTTTAATAATAATAATAATAATAATAATAATAATAATAATAATAATAATAATAATAATAATAATAATAATAATAATAATAATAATAATAATAATAATAATAAAACAAAAATCATAAGTTAAAAAATAAAGATTTGCACGGATTCCATTGGAGTTCACTATTTCTCGTGTACTTTATATACACGATAAAAAGAAATTGTCCTAATCTAATGCCCTGTTAATTCCCACAGCTTTGTAATGTCTTTGTTACTCTTGGATAAGAACATAGAGAATATTCCATGAAAATCCTCCTACAGTAAGGAAACCGTGTTAGACATAGAGTTGGAAACGCGAGTTGTGGCGTTGGAAAGAACCGGTTTCCCTGAGCATAACAGTGATGTTAGAAATCGGTCCCGTGGCCCGAAACCCAAGAATTCGGGCCCCACATGTTTGAGTTCAAGTCCCTTCTATTCGATATCAAATATATTGCGGTTGAGTAACACTCAGGTAGGTAATAAGGAAACTTACTTTTGTAAGCAAAAAGCGTGGAGAATATGCATGAACATCCTTTGGGACCCAATTTCTTGGACTTCGGGCTCCGGGCCGGATTTACGACATCACCGGTGTGCTCAGGGGAAACAGACCCTTTTCAATGTAACCACCCACGTCCAAAAACTCCATGCTTCATTGGTGAATAGAAGGGAACCGACATTATACTTTCGGGGCCCGTTATCTGGGGACGTCAAGCCCTGGGCTCGATTTGTGACATCACTGCTGTGCTCAGGGGACCACAACCTTTCAATTGCCACCTCCCACGTTTAACAACTACATATTTCATTGGTGAATAGAAAGGACCCAAGCTCAAAGCTTCGGTGTCCCATTTCTGGGGCTTCGGGCCCGTTTTCTAACAACACTGTTGTACTCAGGAGACCATTATTTATAGCCACTACTCACGTTCAACAACTCCATATCTAACATGGTTTCCTTACCGTAGGAGAGTCAGCTCCATGCTCTTTATATGTTAACGATTGCAAATCACGTTATTAAATACATAAATTATAACAGAGATTACATTTTCTGAGTTAATAACTTACATGTATTTTTGAGATTTTTTTATTGTCTTACTAGCATCAATTTCCCGCTTCACTGGGTTTAATTTTAAAATAAGTAATATGTTCCGTTAGTTAGTCACTTTTTACTATTACTAAAGCGCTCTCTGATATTGGTCATTTTGGACCAGGTTTATATTTCTCCCTCCCTCTTCCTCCGTTCTGTTACGTGGCTGAATTTTATATATTACCTCCCCGTGTTGCAGGACATGGCATCTGAAGTGTCACTGTTCATCTCAGCGACCCCAAAAACTATAGTTCCGACACTAATATCGGTCATTTTTAAATATTTCCCTCACTTCCCCTCCCCTAAGTGACACCGTCAAAGTGATATGATAAAAACCATACCAGGTCCCAACCTCATAATGCTGAAAATTTGATCGAGATCGAACTGGTGGTTTAAGAGTGATGAAGTCACAAAGAGAGTCAAATTCATTTTCATTTTTTTATATATCTCTATCCCATCCCCCTCCCTTACGTTGCACCCTCAAAATGAAATTGCGAAAACATGCCAGGCTCTAACTTATCTATGTTGAAAGTTTGATCGAGATCGGTCGTTTGGTTAAAGAGTTATTATGTTCTATTTATTTTTTTTATATCTCTCCTCCTTCTCCCCCCTAAATTAACACCATCAAAGTTAACACATAAAAATTACTCCCAGGCCCGAACCTCATCAATGTTAAAAATTTCATCGAGATCGTTCGGGTGCTTCAAGAGATTAGGAGTCACAAACATAGTCACTTTCAATTTTATAATATAGATTGATTGTTCAACAAACAAGGCTTTGGGTTGGGCAGGGGTTCGTTCATAAAAAAAATAAATAAATAAATAAAAAAAAAAAAAAACAGTAGTATTTGAAATTTACTTTTTCTTTCTGTCTTTACGTATATAATTCTTGATTTATTTCATCGCCCAGTAAACCGGCGTAGGCCAAATTCAACTGAATCCAAACTTTCGAATTAATATTCTATGTGTACTAATTAAAGCTTTATATTCGCCTGTTGTGCTTTGTTGAAATTTAATTTCTCCACAACCAATATTCTTGCCAAACTTTTAGCTGAAAATTGTCTTTTTTAGGATATAAAATAATAAGATTTATGAACAAATTCAAGTTCAGCAATTATTATTTAAAAAGTCTTTGGGAGAATTGGCATCCCGTAACTCTGGCTCAAACTACAGAACCATGTACAGAATATTTTTTCTTAAAACTTGGGAGTGTGTGAGTGTAGAAGAAGACAAAGTGTTCTTGCTTTGCTACTAGAAGATCCGTGGTTGTAATCTCGAAACCAACCATCGAACTGAAAATCTTCTAGAGCTTTTTTCCTCAGTTACACCAGATAGATATTATGCTAAATGTAGGCCTACTCCCTAAATTCTTTCGCATCTCTAATTTGTATTTGTTAGAGCTAGGAATTAGATTTCTGGGCTTTCGGCATCTATGGCCATGTTAGCCCGTCACGTATGAGGGATGACATTTCTCGGCGAGCACACTATCCGGGGAAAGGGAAGAAGAAAGAATTGGGGAAAGAAGGAAGCGTTCTGAAACCTGTATATTAGATATCATCCCGACATTTGCCTAGTGTGAATGAGGAAAACCCAGGGAAGCTCAATCAGAACGGCTGGCCTCAGAAAGCTTTTCCCACCCTTTTTGACCGAGTATCCCACTTGGTATCGAACTTTAGACCGTTCGCACCAAAGATGAGAGAGTTAACGACTATTTTTTATTTGTTTTCACTACAAATTTCTTCAATAACTCTATCTAGAAACTCATGTACAATTGAGTTTCATATAAAGAAACAGTCTATTGTTTCACGTAATGTTTGCACTGAAAAGGGACGTTAAACTCGAATCAGTCCAATGCAAAGTACGTACGTACATTGTCTCGACTTTATTTTTGGATCAAAATATCCTATATTTCAATCAATTTTTTTTTTGTACCCCTTATATCTGGAGAACAGCTGATAGTGTAGCCAAAGCCAAACTATCATTTAACTCAGTATGATGCGCCTATTCCGTAGAAAATACGAAAACTTGATTTGGGGGCCCTTCAAAAATTTTGTGGTCCCTGATCCGAAAACTAATTATTGGCCAAGATCGCAATCTTTTGATCCATTTTTTTTTGGATCATTCCTAAAATTATTGTTATTTGTAGAAGACACTAGAGCAAACCCACATGCAATAATGGTTCAGTATTGATTCCTAAAATATATTTTCCCATTCTGATTCATCAATGTTTTAACTGACTTCAAAAACAGAAGGGGCTTTTTAGTTCGACTCGTTTATGTATGTATGTTGTTCTATTGACACTTAACAGCGCGGTCCTACTCGATACAGGGAGGTATCCCGTCAGCTCAATCATAAAAATAAGGGTACTAAAGTATTGGCTGAACTTGTGCGAATCAGAAAACGGAAGGGAAATTCAGAAGCAATGCTTTGATTTTCAAATGAAACAGAGAAGTAATAACTTTTGGATAATGGGAGTAGTGAAACTATTGCAAGAGATAAATATGTTCGACTTGCTTGAAAAAAGAAACAAGAAATCAAAAGAAATGTGTAAAGTAATTAGAGAAAAAGTAACTTCAGATGCAACTGAAAATTTGAAAGCTGATTGCGAGACTAAGCGATCTTTGACAACATATGTAAAGATTAAAACAAAGGAGGGGGCAGAAAAATATCTCGAGCTAGGGAGGGACCAAAGACGCGCCATAGCAATATTTCGAATGGGGGTGTATAGGTGGAAAAGTCCGAAAGATGAAAACGGAATTTATTTATGTAGTTTATATGGAGAAATTAAAAATGAAATACATATTTTATTTGAATGTAAGGTGCTAGAGGAAGAACGCAATAGGGGAAGGATAAGGGATAGGATCCGTGACAAAAACTTAGAATTAAACAAAATTCTAAATGCAACTGATAAACAGAAGCTATCAACCCTGGCGAAATTTTTGCAATCATTCTATCGTTTACGGGAAGAAGCTTTGAAAGAGGTTTAGGACAACAATGCACCCTCTACCCCATCATAAGAAAGCAAACATTTGTTTATTAATCTTTGAGTGTACCTATTCATTTATATTTGTTGTTATGTATATTCACGTGTAGAATTGTATTATGGGCCACAGGCCTTCAATACAAATAAATAAAATTTTAAAAAAATGTGTTTACGCGTACTTCGACATAGCTGCTTCGATTTAATGATTCTTCAATAGGTGCATCATTTTCATTATTTACTTATTTTGTGTGAAAGAATATACTTCCGCAATGTTATAAATTCCATTAGGATTTAAGGTTAGTTTAAAGGGACAAGTTTTGCCGATAGATGTCAGTACAGTCTTCGCATCTCTCTCATGTATCTTTTACCTTTCACGAAAATTCACGATTTCTCTTACAAATTCCAACCTAGAGAAAGTTTTAGAGAAGGAACTTCATAACCTATCGAAGACAACAATCCGTGCCGATTTTTTATTTAGAATTTTCTTCATTGTTGAAATGGCTTGTTTATTGAAAGGGATGTCCAAACCTTTAACAACATAACTGTTTCAACAATGAAGAAAATTCTAAATAAGAAATCGGTACGGATTGTTCCCTCCGATAGGTTATGAAGTTCCTTCTTCAAAAATTTAAAGTCTGTACGTTAAAATTTGTAAGAGAAATTGTAAATTTTCGTGAAAGGTAAAATATACATGAGAGAGATACGAAGTCTGTAGTGACATCTATTGGCAAAACGTGTTCCTTTACACCAACCTTAATGATAGTTTTTGAAGCTAAACCACAAAACTTCTTAAGGTGGAACAATGTTAATACTATAATTAGTATAGCTATGTTTGCGTATAATATCGTAACGTGGTGGGTACGATGACTCGGTGATAGAGCGCTTACCCCTAGTGCATGGGGTCACTGATTCGATCCCCGGCCGAGCAAGTTTGTGTTGGACAACATTGTGTCCGTAGGTTTTCTGGGAACTCATGTTTCGTCCCATATTTTCATTCCACCAATTCTTCTATCTTCATTCACTTGTTTCTAATGTCTCTCCCTTAGCCTACAGAGGATAATCATGGGACATTAAACTGAAAAAAAAAATCATGCTATTTCATTATTTCTATATGCTGCCACAAATATATAATGAAGGAAGAGTCCTCCTATTAACATAAGTTCCAAGTCACGACCAACTCAGACGTTAAAATGAAAGATTTCATTTCAATATCGTAACTCATTGACCCATTTGAAAAGAAAATTATATATAATAGATCGACCCATTTTTACAGAAATTTATCGTTCTACTTTTAGTTTAGATACGTATCTAAACTACTGGGATAACGATAAATGTAAAAATAAAACAATCTTCTTTTTTTTATTAAAAAAAAGTATTAACAGACTTCTTTAAAAAAGCGCTGAAAATGAAAAAAGAAAAACTTTTTTCTTTTTAAAATATTAACCAACTTCAAAAAAGCGGTAGAAAGTATAATATAATTTGGAAAGTTATTAGTACTGTCAACAAAAGAAATTTTTAAGTATGTGTCAAGTCAAACAAATTAATACCTCATAAAAATTACCATTGAAACTCTAATTTTATACTAGGTAATAATTTATTTGGCTTGACACAGATTTCGTTTTATATTTACGATACAATAACATTTTACTTATAAGCAATGACGTACACAGGAGTTGAGTCCAGGGGGTCCCGACTTTTCTGTAAATTTAGTCTAATATTTGGGATAATTTCATTCAATTTATCCTCATATTGAATTTGAAACCCCCCAAATAAATTTCTGTGTAGGTCCCTGCTTATAATAGTAACATTTTAGTGCTTTCTATTGTTTCCTACTGTTTACGTTTTTTAAAGTTGATTAATAGTTTTATAAAAAAGTTTTTATTAGTAGTTTTATGTTTTTGTGTCTTATGAAAAGTTACCCAGGTGCATTTTCATTTCTACTGTGTTCATCTTATTTTATTGTTGGAAGCGTAATATTAATCTTGGTTTGCACTCACAAGGTCAGTGTAAATTCTATCTTTAAATACTCGGAACGTTCTTGGGAAATCGTAAACACACTCTATAGGTACATTAACATGTTCTATATATTTTCTCAGAGTTGATTAACCTCTCATCCACTTCTTGAAGTCACTGACATTGACCTAAATTAGTCTCAAACTTGAACTTTGATTACGATCAGTAGAATGCATAAATACTCTGTTGTTTCTCTAATGAAGATACTTACCTCTTATCCCTTACCCCCCATATCTTTAATTTAGCACTATTTTCACAGAGTTCTTTTGCTTACACAAAATTTGAAATTTTAAAAAAATAATAATAAAACGATATCAAAGATTAGGTTAAAGATTTCTCTTGTTTAGTTAGTGAAGATTCAAAATATTCAATAAATAAATATATAAATAAAATAAAATCTATTTTGTGTTTTAATCTATTTTGTGTACATGTAACAAAAAAGTGTTAAAAAACACCGTGTTAATAGGTTTTCTCGGAGTTCTCCCGTTTCCTCACACTTTCTTCATTCCACCATTGCATTCATATCTCATCATCACTGTCTTCTTTAGCCTAATCGGCATAACCGTGGGAGGTAAAACTGAAAGATCTCATTTCATTTTCAACAAAGTGTTAAAATTCTCCCCGTTGGTCTAGTATAGTGGCTATGGTCAGGCCCGGACTGGCCAGAGCAGGAGGGCAGGGATTCCTGTCGGTTCCCTCTCTAAATATTTATTTCTTTATTGAACAAATTCCCAGATACAGCATAACTTTACCATTTTACACAAAGAAATGCTAATATACAAGAAAAAAAAAACAAGAAAGAAAAAACTGTCAACAAATAGTGCAAAAGTAATATTGTTTCGCCAGAACTCACTTAATTGCTCTTTCAAATCCCGGGTAGCTCGAAAAAATGTCCATATTGTTTGTGAAATGATTATAACAGTTCGGTATTCTGTAAAAAAGAGACCTGTATTATACAATCCTGTTTGGAGCCTAGTAAGAATATATTTCAACAATATGAAGAATGGGGCCCCAGCATCATATTGTCTAAATGCGTATTGGGCCCACATGAATGTTGAAATGAGACTGATTTTTATAAAGTCCTGGTGGGGTCCTCTGTTAGTCGTCTGACAAGTTTTTGTAACACCATAAAGAACCAGAACAGGTCCCCACCCTGGGACCCCATTATCTCACTTAAATGAAGCTGAAAGCTGTGAAAAGCCACCCTCCATCGCAAAGGTTCTACAAGACTCAGTAACTTAGTACACTTTGTGAGACTCCTACATGCTGCATGGAAAAGGAAGATAGGCCCCCAAGTAGGGTGGCCAGATGTCCTGCTTTTGGCCGGACAGACCGGCTTTTGAAGGTCCTGTCCCGCGTCAGAATTTGTAAATTATTCCGGTACATTTTTTAAGTTATAATGTAAGAAAAGTTTGGAATTCCAAAATTTGGTAGAAAAGCGAAAGTATGATTTCAGTGAAACAAATTTACATATGAGACACTGGTTGTTTCGCTTGGAAATCCCAGCTGTTCTTTTGAAGATTTTGTTAGTTCTGTCTGAGGCGTGTAATATTAAATCCATTGACATAGGTGGACTTTACGAAGAATTCAAAGTGTTCAAGAAGTAGCAGCCTCACATATGTTCAAGAACTGGATAACTATTGAGGAAAGGTATTTAAAACTTTTCGAACGTACGAAAACACCAAGAAAAAAGGTTTTGAGAATTTGAAGGAAGTCGGTTCATTTATTATTTCCATACAAATTAGTAGTACTTACTGCGAACGAGTATTTTCATTAATGAATGCTGCTTGGATAAAAGAACGTAACCGACATATCTCCACAGTGAGTCTGAACCTCGTTTGTTTTAACTTTAAAGGAAAAAGTGAGAATGGAACGTGCAGTGACATATTTAAAGAATATATTCTTGTAAAAGAAGCGTCTATTGAAAGCCACTCGAGAAGCAGAAAAATATGAATGAAGTAAGAATTTTAACATGTAAATGTAGCTTTCTCAGTTTACTTGAACCAAAGATGCTTAAACGCAATTAATGAATTGTCATATGTGGGGAAAAGGTTCACAAATTCATAGAGTTCGGCTTTCTAAGTCAATGTGTCCGGCTTTTTAATCATTGCCTTTTGACCACCCTAACCCGAAGTGAGGCTCCTGCCGGGGCCCTATACCCCTCAGTCCGAGACTGGCTATGGTGCATGTGGTCCTGGGTTTATTTTTAAAGAACGTTTAGTGCATCACGGTGCTTTAACTCCTCCTTAAACTGTAGATCCAAGTCTCATATAGCCTCAGTGTTAAAATGGGACGCTAAACTTCAATAATAAATACGTGTCAGTCTGCAGCCTTTTCAGCAGTTATTTCCAGTTTTTCTCCTTGCATGTGAGTCGTAAGAATAAAGAAAAACGAACAAATATAGATTGCGAAGTTCAGAGGTGCACCCACAGGGGCGGTTCACCGGGTACGAAATCCCCCCAAGCTTCGTAACTCGACAAACATTTCTACACTTTCTTAAAAACAACAACAACAACAACAACAACAACAACAACAACAAAACTATGGGTGCTCTGGGAGAAAAATGGTTGATGTACCTTCAAAATTTGATCTTAAACTACATTTGAACTCTTTCTTTTCTTATAAAAACAATCAACGCTTATCGGCGACGAATGACATAATTCTTAGCGCCACGAAAGTTTGGTTTTCTCGATTTTCTCGAAAATTATACATGAGAATTTGCTCTCAATGATATTATTATGTTCTGTTCGATATAACCTATCTCTGATATATCTATGTATTACATTTGGAAAATATTTTAGTTAAATAGAAATTTAGTTTTATTATTTTTGATAGAGAATAAGGTTACAATACTTTAGAAATACTTGTTGTTTTATAGAGTGTAGAATAATACCACTTCAATACTACCTAGATATAGTGACTACTAGTGGGTGGACCTCTACCCCAAATTTCAGACACCCCAACACAAATTTCTGGGTGGCCGCCTGGTTATGTCGTATCCTGCAATGTTGACTCAATGATTCATTCATTCATTTGTTATTGTTAACTCAGATTCAGTCTAACCCATTATTAACAGTATATCATATATGTGATGAGATAATTGATATGTATTGATTCTAAACTTCTTACGATAGCATCTATTTAAGAATCCTTCTTTTCAACTTAATGAACAAGAACTATATCCTAATGCATGTGTACGCTTAAAAGTAGTATGTGCGCAAAGAGTATGTATGTGTCACCGTTAGGAAAAGGGAAACAACAATTTCTTAGTTACCAGTGTATTTTGCTACATATCGTCGGCGCATGAGAACCAGAGGAACGTAACTCCATTTTCGTAGGTTTACAGGCGAGAGAACATAAATATTATTTTCTGAGAAAGATGAGCCACATTACAACAGATGATCGACGAGGAGAACAGATGGCGTTACGTTTCATTTACACCAAGTGGAGCTTTCAAAATTATGTCCAAACATGAAGAACACGAAAACCGCATTTTTGGAGTTAGGTTCCTCAGGTTCTCATGCGACGATATACAGTAAATAACAGTTTCTTTCATCAAAATAAAAACAATCAACGATTATTAGCGACGAATGACACAATTTTCGGTGCCACGAAAATTTGGTTTTCACAATTTTTCGAATCTTACACATGAGAATTTGCTGTCTACCATATTATTTTGTTCTAGTCGATATAATCTTTAGACTGATATTCTATATGTATTACATTTGGACAATATTTTGCTTAAATAGAAATTAACATTTCAGAGTTACTAATAATTTTGAGACTATATTTCATTACGAGCTTCTTCGTAGTTAAGCGGTTAGTGTACGCGTCTTTGGTGTGGAAGATCTGGGTTCGATTCCTGGTGGGAGCTCATGTGATTCGGATTCCGCGTTAATCATCCTGTCTCATATTGCCTCGCTGCTGAGAGGGACGTTAATCTCAAAATCAATTCAACTATATTTCATTAATCATATACTATATATCCTGTCGACTTTCGACTGTCATAATAAAGAGCTTAATAGACCGTATATTGCAGTATCAATTTCATTTACTTCAATAAATTGCATGGTTTTTATAGTTTCAATTTTTAAGTTTACAAATTAATTTTGGAAAACTGTGGATGGAGTTTTATACTCATGTACAGTCATGTCCAAAATTATTGTCGCGTGTCTATAAGTATTTTGTTGTAAGAATATAATTTGATAACGAATTCGCCCGGTATTTCTTATGTTAGTATGTGTATAATCGGCAAAGACAAGTATGTGGCAAATTTCATGTCAAAAGAGCAGTAAATAAGAACAATAAAAGAAAAATCAAACTTTCTTATCCAACATTTTGTTTTATTCATTCTAATTTTCGTATTTATAATTCTTTTCCTATGAAATTTACCACAAATGTACATTTCCTCATTATACACATAGTATCAGTATTAAAAGTACCCTGCAAAATCATTATCAAATTAATTCTTACAAGAAGACAGTTATAGATACGCGACAATCATTTTGGACATGAGTGTACATAATTTTTAACAACTCAATAAGACGTATTGATTAATATACAAATGTCTCAAAACTTTTGACATTCTCTTCCTCTCCTGTTTAGCACTAATAATATTGTAGAATTTCTATGGGGAAATATTTGTTGAAGCGAATAGAAAATTTTCTATAATTCAGACTTCAATATTAATGCACCCAGATAATGATAATATACACAAAAATAATCCCCCGTATAAATAAATGGACAAACATGAATCAAAAGATTGCGACCTTGGCCAAGGATTTTAGGAATGATCCAGAAGATGCATCTAAAGATTGAGATCTTGGCCAAATTAGTTTTTGGATCAGGGGTCACAAAATTTTTGAACAACGCCTAAATCGAGTTTTCGTATCTTTTACGGAATAAGGACATCATACTAAGTTAAGTGATAGTTTGGATTTGGCTACAGTATATGTAGTTCTCCAGATAGATATAAGACTTACAAGAAAAATTTTTGATTGAAATATAATGGATCTTTTGATTAAAAAAATGGAGTAGATATTCAATACTGTTAAGTGTTTGAACAACTGTTATGTGTCAACACTCAGAGATATACAATCTGTTAACGTTGAGATCCAATTCATTCCTGGCTTTCATTAACAAGTTGTAAGCTGCACTGGAGGTCTGCAATGGTTCGGAACGAACCCGTGGGCCAGACTCGGTCCTACAAAGCATACATCACTTCGGGCCCGGGCCAGCCTCGGGCCGTAAATTTTTAAATATACAACCATATTTCTCGGGCCTTTTCGGGCTTAACTTTGTGAATGTACCGTACAACGATATTTATTGGACATTTTGACCGTTCTTTCTGGAGAACTTTTAAAGCACAACTGCAAAATTAAACTTTTAATTGCTGTAAATAAAAATACAATTTTGCGTAAATTATAAAGTTTCTGTTATTCGGGCTTATTTCGGGCTCATTTGATTATGGCATAAATGCTAAAACATATTTCGGATTCGGGTCGGACCTCAGATTATAAATTCACGGGCCGGGCCGGGCCCGGGGTAAAAATTCCGACCATGCAGACCTCTAAGCTGCACTCACTCTCTATATTAGTGACTTACTTATACGAGGGTGGATCCAATAATAATGACTCCTGTGGCATAAAAAAAAAATGTATTAATGAACATATAACAGCAAAAGATATTATAAATCAAAGCCTGAACTCTCCTCTACAGAAAACAACCGTTTAACATAGTCTCCATGATTTCGAACACATTTCTACCATCATCGAATTCAGGCATCAAAATCATTTTGGAAAAGCTCAAGGGTTTGCTTCTTGACCAATAATTTTGAAGCTGTTTTAACTTCATCCAAGTCACTGAATCTGTGACTTTGTGATATCCCAAGTCAGCAGTTACTCCTTGGGCAGAGGCATACGAGACGTTTAATGCACCAGCAACATTCTGACTGTAATCATGTCTCCTCGAATCAAGTCGTCAGCACGTTCTTTATTTGCATCTGTGACTAACGTTGTCGGCCGGCCACTTCTTGGTTTATCTGCCGTTTCTTCTGTTTCCCATTTCTAAACTTCTTCACCAACGCTGCACGTTGCTGATGTCCGTTACAGCGTCCCCATAAATAGATTTCAAGCGATTATGAATTTCTTTAGGTGAACAATCTTCTTTTGCCAGACATTCAAAGACGACTCTAACTTTTACCTTCAGATCCGCGGTTCTAATCAGTCAATCTGAAAAAGGAAAGACTACCTTAGTAAAATAAATTTACCTCTATAATAGTATACATAGATAATTCGGTAGCTGTAATAGAAATAAAATTATAGCGAGGTCCCTCACAATAAAAGAAAGTGACAGTTTTAGGCCTGGTAAAATTTTGTTCGAACATAAATTATAAATTCGTTAAATAAATCCTGACAATAAATGTGATATGAAACAGCTTGTATAAAAATAGAGTTTTCTGTATGGTTCGTCTCTGTTCTATAGACTTAGTGTGTTGAAGTTTAAAAACAAACTATTAAATATCATTGAAAATAATGTATTCTTGTTTCCATATATGTAAGTATTAATGTTGCCCACGGGAAAAGAAATTTCTTGACTTTTCTCGACTTTCGTCTCGCAATCGAGAAGAGAGTCAAGATGAAAAGTACATTTTTAAATTCAAGAGACGAGGACGAGAAATGACAATTCTCATCTCGATTTCGAGACGGGAATCAGGATGAGACGAGAAGATTCCACGAGTCTTGGCCAACAATAGTTCATAGTATAAAAGCTTATAATTTAATAAAGTGATTATGTGAAAATAATGAAGAACATTATCAAAGATTAAAGATAAGACGTAAGTCATTATATAATATACTCCAATAATAAATATGGTTTTAATCAGTCATGTGCAACGGTCAGGCTTCAGGCCAGTCCCGGCCCACTGAAGTCTTTTATCCGGCTCGCCTGACCCTTTATTGAAAATATATTTATTACATAATCTTAAACAGATTGGAAATTGTTTCCTGGGCACTTGTTGTTCAATTTGGAAAATATCACCCGGGTTGGAACACCCAGTATATCACGAAACATTGAGAGAATAGTTCAGAAGATGAAGAATCAAATTCGTCGCTAAATTGATAAATAAATAGATTTTTCTGCTTTTCTTTAGTAAATAAATATTTTGATTACCGTAATAATAGTTTTTGTGTTCCTGTGATGTTAGTGTATGTTGAACGAGTTTCTCCATTAAATATGGTCATTCGATTGTTATGAAAATGTTCTACATTGTCTCATACGGCCCTCGACGCCAGTATGTTCTCTCTGATTGGCCCACCTTATGTTCCAACTTGCACATACAAGGTTAAAATGTTTTTGCTTCACATTCTTTGCGAACCTCTCTTGACGTGGAATTATCATAACTTCTAGATTAAATAAGAAAAAATCAGAGCATAAATTTTGTACATAAATTTATAAAGCAATGTGGTAGGGAAAAAAAAAGCTTTTCAAGAATTGAGAGGAGACTAGAAAGGATTCTTCGAGAATTGAGACGAGACGAAACATTTTCCAAATTTACGAGACGAGACAACATGAGAAAACGTTATTTCTCGGATCGTCTGATCTCGTGGGGAGCACTAGTCAAAATTTACTCTGAACTTATTTTCTAATTTTATTATAATTATGTTTGAACATACATTTTGTATGATGCCTGGGCCACATTCGAGTATTCATATAGTTTTGGAATAATTTAATTATTAGTAAATTCTTTGAAAATAGCAATCATGAATCCAAGATTTCTATACAGCTGATCTATTATGCAACCTATATGCGTACTAAATGTTGTATTTCTATCATATGCTATTCCTAAATCTTTGATAGTTTCCGGAGATGGAATAGTAATACAGTTCATTTCGTATGGGAAGTAAATTGAAATTTTCGATTTCTAAATGATGACATTTTATTGCATTTGTTAATATTAATATGAAAGGTGCTGGCTCCAGAACACTCAAGTGTTGCATTAGTGTCACATTAAAGCAAGTTGCAGTCATTTAGCATTTTTCAGGACATTTACTAATAATGTCTGTGAATTTGTATGTACTGGATCATACAAAGGAACAATAGTGGATGATCTTAATTGGTTCCGTAAGGCACTCCTGATGACTCCTATATTCTGTTGATTTGCAAACTGTACGATAAATTATTTCCTGTTTTCCAAATAAAATTTAAATAGATTAATTAGTTCAGAACAAAAGCTGCATTGATTGTGTTTTCAGAGCAACCTATGATGATTCACACTATCGAGGATGGGCAAAGGCTACATCTCGTATATACAGTATAACATCAACTTGCCTCCCCCCCCCCCTCTTGTGCTGTTGTAACTATAAAATGAGGTATTACACTAACATTTGTTAACGTGGATTTTGCATTAACGAAACTGTCTTGAAAATCTCTTAATGGCGGTCTGATGTGATCATTACACATTAATATAAAATATTTTTAATTACTGTATCTTTACAAATGTAATCAAGATCGAAATATATTTGTTATTATAGCATCCTCTTTATTGTCACTATATTTTAGAATAGGAGATACTCTTGATAGTACCACATATTTGGGAACGCAGTAGTGTTAATAGATAGGTTAAATAACGTATTTAATGATATCAAGTATCAGTGGTGGATCTAGAAGGTAAAAGGTGGGGGCAGCCAGCACCCAGACTATGATAGTTGTACCGTGAGTTTACAAGCTTTCAAAAATACATAAATAATAGCTATTTGTCACTCAAATAACTGGGGGCCTAGGCTCCCGGCCCCGGGCTAGATCTGCCACTGTCAAGTATTAAGAAATGGTTTACGTTGCCTTACACGATGTTTGGAACTCTGTCGCTGAGTCTGTAAGTTCTTGATATTCGTTTTCTACTTATATTCCTAAATTCATGCACCTCTATCGATATGTTCAATACATCTACGTTGTTTTCAAGCTTAATTGAATTTTCTATATTACTCTTGTTAATTTTGTTATATACGGATTGAAAGTAGTCAGTAAATGCGTGTAAGATTTCATCATTGTATCAGTCACCCTATAATATCGATAATCCCCCTGGATTTTCATACAAAGTTTTGCTCATTTCAGTCTATTTTCAAATTACAAACAACGTTTAAAAAACTATATTAAACTGACATGGCCTGAGATCGAACCCAAACATGGTCGCAGTAGAGGTAAGCGCTATTAAGTCACCGCATTCTCACTATTATTACTCATTCACAATGGTATATGTATGTTATTGTACACGTTGAACATGTTTAGTACAAAGTACAAGCTTGCAGCATAAATGTCTCATTTCATTTCTCTTCTGGGTTATAGAGACTAGCGTAGATTATACTGATCGTCCGACATTAGTTTCTCGTTTTGGAAATTCTTTCGTGTTTTTTAAGAATAATAAAAATATGAAACGTACAGGCTTAATGATAATATATATACGCAAGTACAACATTTCATAAATATTCCTTGTCTTAAAAGATTATCATTCCAAAATTTCCATTTAGTGAATCCCAGTTTTAAGTTTTTTTTTTTTTTGGTAAAATTATGTTTGTTTATGAATAAGATCCTTTTTTTAATTTGAAATGCACGTTCCACTTTGGAGTGAACATATATTCATTGTGTTATTTCAAACTTAATAAATACGTTATTACAGGATTTTGAAATATGTTTAAAATCATGTTTTAATCTGTTCAAAATGTTTAAAACATGTTTCTTTACGTGTGTGTTTTAAAACATGTTTAAAACATTTTGAACAACTTTTTCATGTTTTAAACACGTTTTTTTTTAAACTATTTTTTCCAACCCTGTTCCTTACCGATTCCCCAGGCAGTGTGATCGCTGAGGGACATCACTTTCTATAATAGGCTAACATTACCATAGTTGCCGAAAGACCAGAAACTTAATTCCTAAATCCTGAAACTCTTCATTTTTTTCTCTTAAAATTCCAAGAGGGATCGATCCACAAAATCAAACAGGCTTTCGGTGATAACGATGCAAGCATCTCACGGATCAAGTATGGGCCACAGATTCAAACTTTCTTGGTCAAACACAGCATTTCCGTGGTTTATCAGACTCCCTACTCTCCCGATATGGCTCTATGTGATTCCTGGCTTTTTCCGAAGATGAAAATGTCCCTGAAAGGAACCAGATTTCAGTCCAAAGAAGACAACATGAGAACGCAACAGACCAGCTGCACGCAATCTCAAAAGAGGCGTTCCAGCGCTGCTTCCAACAGTAGGAGAACTGTTCAAGGAAATACTTTGAAGGATATTAATGTAAGATTGTAGTATTTGAATATACATTTATTTATTTTCTATGAATGAAAGTCGAGTACTTTCATAACGAACCGAGACCAAACAGAACAGACCAAGAATTTGAGCAAGGAGGACTGGTCCCCCAGGCCCTCTCTTGGCTCCGCCACTGTTTCAAACAATTCCAGATTTACGAACAGTTCGAGTGTCTCAAACTCATCGAATGTTTCTAACATTTCGAATGTCTCGAATAATTGCTTCGAATGCCTCGAACACTACGAGTGTCTCGAACATTTCGAGAGTCTCAAAAGTTCGATAATACGGTAATATTAAAATTCTTTTTCGATGTAACGGTCTTGAAATTTTATCGAATTCCGATTACGCGATTATCTGAACAGTCCTACTTTGCGTACATGACGATGTTACTTGTTTAAATAGTAAAACAGCAACTGAACAGGCCTCCAGGAGGTCGGCGAGGTTTTATATATTTAAAAAATAATCAGGAATTTAATTAAGGATTGTCACTTATGTAGCTGCTCAAGTTGCAACAGAAAACTTACTTATAATGACAGTAAAAGGACTAATCGCTTTGTTGACTGAGAAAACCCATAACGACCCTAATCAAGATAGTAAGGTAGCAAGTTGCAATTCCAAAAACTAATAATTGTTTAAATATTAGTTTAAAATACTAGAGAATCAACTCTGTGCTGTTTTCATTCGTTTTCTTTCATTGCATTCCGAGGTGCGAAAAACGACCTTGAGAGGTCAGGGACATTCTTTCCCTCCTGCTTGTCCCAGCTATTTTTCTCTGTTGATGCATATTTTTTTTTTGACAATGACCATCGCTATAGAGCAATGCACTCCACGTGAATGTACCTCATGTCCCGTTGAGATTTTGAAAAGGTGAGAGGGCAAGTGGAGATGGTGAGAGGACATTCAACCTTCAAAAGATAAACATCAAACTGGTTCTGCACCAAAACTTCCTAAAGTATGTTCGCAATTGTAGATGGAATTTGAAGATTCATTTACAATATCTAAATTCGTTTCTCTTTCTGCTGACCTTACAGTTACCAGCAACTTTTATTTTCTATTCTTTACCCGAGTTTTAAAGCAAAATAAGCTACTCTAAAATTAAGTTCAGCTGTTCCATACCAAGCGGTAAATGTAGAAATAAGTCTAATCAGTGAAATGAAATCTTCCAGCTTAAAGCTGCACGATTATGTCCTTTAGGCTAAAGGAGACGATGACTAAGGCAAATGAATGATGATGGAAGAATTAATGGAATGAAAAACTGGGAGGAAACGGGAGTTCCCCGAGAAAACACATGGACACGATGTTGTCCACCACAAACTTAGTTGGCGGGAGATCAACTAGGGACCCCACGTACCAGAAGTAAGCGCTCTACCACTGAGCCATAGTGAACCCGAGTATAATTTGTTTTATTGAGATATGTTAGGGGAGAAAAGGGGAGAACATTTCCCTCCAGTTCCAGAATTCCTTCCCTCCAAAATCTGGAGAAAGCATGTAGATTATGAAAAGGTCTCCCCCTAGAGCTTTAAATCCTCCTGAATTCGAGAAGACTGAATAAAACACTGGGTATAATGTTTTACTCTCCCTGGAATTTTGTTAATTCTAGATGAAATGCCTATTCTTTGCACGGGAAGAATACGTATATTTGAATACTACTCTTCTCTTAAGATATGTATTTGAATTAAAGTGAAACGGAAAGAAAGAAAGGAAGGAAAAAAGAAGAGAACTTGACCCAAGTGCAAATGATGTTCAAACACGCATTTCAGTCGTCATATTTGAAAAAAAAAATCCTATCCCCCGTACGATACACATTTCAATCAAGGTGAATTGCTAAAATCCCAGGTTGAACAAAGTGCTAATTATGTTCAAAAAATTATTTTAAACGGTTCAAACGTTTCTTCATTTTACTCATTTGTATGAATACAAAATCGAAAATTAAAATATTAAAAAAAAATCCCCTCTAACCTCCATTAGAAGCGGGATTTTTGGAAACCGTGTGTTCCTATTTCGCAGAATGAGAGCTATTTACTAATTATTATTATTATTATTATTATTATTATTATTATTATTATTATTATTATTATTATTATTATTATTATTATTATTATTATTATTTTACATAAGTTTGTGGATAGCCTTTAATGCACCAGAAGTACGCTGATATTTGTATTACATGTTGAGAAATTGAT
Source organism: Thermobia domestica (assembly GCF_964235325.1). Lineage (NCBI taxonomy): Eukaryota > Metazoa > Arthropoda > Insecta > Zygentoma > Lepismatidae > Thermobia > Thermobia domestica. The sequence goes on from NC_137458.1 coordinate 122,012,578, forward strand.
TCCATCGTAATATTGTAATCATCTATATAAATTGTAAATAAATTATTTCATAAATTATTGAGAAGCTCAAGATGACTGGTAAAGCAGCATACCGTAAAGTAAAAGGAAAGGAACGAAAAGATAGTGATGGATGGAACATTTAAAATTTGTCCACATCTATTTTCAGAGTTATATACATTGCATAGAAAGTATTTCGGACATTTTTGTGCTCCTTTTCAGAGCTCCTTCGTGGCTAAGCAGTTAGCGTGCGTACGCGCCTTTGGCGTAGGAGACCCGGGTTCGATTCCCTGCGGAAGCTGATGTGGTTCGGATTTCACAGTAGGTCACGCCTCATACATTCTCACTGCTGAAAAGAACGTTAAACTCGAAATCAATTCAACAACTTTACTCCTATTCTGCTTATTGCAAAGCAACAGTCAATCGTTATAAACACCCATGCTTCAGCAAATCAAGAAAAAAAAGCTGAAGATTTTTGCTTCCAGTTTCGTGTGCAAGAATTTATGACTGACTTGGAACAAGCGGCAGTAAACGCTACAAGAGAAACATTCCAGCAAGTGACATTACACATTTGTTTGTTTCATTTTACCAAATCTATATGGAGAGAGGTACAATATATTGGGTTGACTCCACTTTACAAGGCTGATAATGATATGAGAAAATAAGTTAGGCGAGCAGATGCACTTCCACTCGTTTATCTTCAAGGCATCTCTGATGCATTTCCATAGCGGACACCTATGTTGACAAACTGAATACAACCTTCACCCGTAAATACAGCAATATTTGAAAATTTACTTTTTATTGGATTGCTATTTGACTCTTTACGTTGTACTAATTATATTTTTAATAAGGTTAATAAGAAACAAATTTGATAACATCAACGAAAAACGTACGAACAATGCCGAGGTTTAGCATTTAATAGGAAGTAGACATAAATCATCCGTATATATACAGTTTCATTCTACTTTTCAGGGAGGATGGTGGCTCAGTGGTAGAGAGTTCAACTCTGATGTGTGGGATTTCTGGTTCGATTCCCGCTCGCGCCAAGTGAACATCGTGGTGGACAAACACCGTGTTTTATGAGTTTTCTCGGGGTTCTCCCGTTTCCTCCCACTTTATTCATTCCACCATTTCATTCATTTCTCATCATCACCGTCTCATTTAGCCTAATCGGCATAATCGTGGGACGTAAAACTGAAAGATTTCATTTCATTCTACTTTTCGAGCAAGAACAGTCCGAGAATGTGACTGTTGGAAGCAGGCAATTTATTTTTGCGGGCACGATTGTGGAGACATTCAGACAGTCGTACTCGGGTTCTTAAGAGTAGGTTTAGGTCTGGCGAGGTTGGCCTTATACTCATTGCATTCATTTGGACAGTTGAAATTACAATCCAATGAAGATAAGGTGATATACTAAATTTATTAAAGTTCATGCCATTATTGTTCAATGCAAATGATTTTTTTTATTTATATATGTGTGTGTTTGTAATTTGTTCTTGTTGCAGTAAACCACTATTGCACTTGTTCGACAAGGCTCTATTGCGAGCCGCAACTCTTTAGGTTTATGTTGGTGTTGAGGCGCTACCGAAACTTTTCGTTTGATTCTGCGAAACAGGAATGGCTAAACTTGGCAACATTGCACGCTGATAAGACATTCTGCGAAACCGGATTCTGCAAAACAGGAGGGAACCTTTGGAAACATTGGGACACCATGATTTATTTGTATCTAGCATTCGGCTAACTGGCGACTCTGCTTCCGTTCTTCGCACGAAAAGAATACGTTTATGGCATTATTGTTTGCGAATTAAATCCTTTCCCCGTAGAATATGCATTTCAATCAAAGTGAAATGATAAAATATCATGTTAGCTCAAGTACTAACTGAGTTCTAAAATTAATTTCAAATGCAGGATTGCAGGAACTTGTAACTGCAACTATCAAAAATATTGTAATGCTATAGAAGCAGACAAAAACAGAATTTTTCAACACATTTTCCCACAATTACACCATTTTAAGCAGCACACCACTTTCTACCCATGCTGTTCATATCTCTACAGGTTGAGATATCAAATTTGCTGTAAACGGCATTATGATCTTTACTTTTATTGTGAACATTCTATGTGATTAGATGTGATATTTATCTACTTTTTCGTAGTAAAACCTTTTGATGATAATAAAAATTTCGATTCCCTGAACTTTGTTCTTACTTGCTAGAAATGGACCATAGTTTTCGACACTAAAGTACTTGTGATGGACATTGACATGTTCGTTTCACATGCGAAATAACTGTTCTAGAGGCCTCCGGTATTTGGATGCTTATGGATGTTCGTGTCACGGATCCCTAGTTTGTAACAGAGATGTAGTGGGTCAGTGGGTCAACAGACGTGACCCACTTCGACCTACCACTCCCTGTGACCCACTGACCCACTCTGACTCACCGCCTCATTCTGACCCACGCTGACCCACAGATCCACTTTGACTCACCAACTCATTACGATCCACCGACCCATTCTGTTCAGGCCTCCGTTTTTTCCTTCTTTTTTCATTTGAAAAAAGAACTTCAGGCACTTTTGAATCTTGATATTTGTAATTGTATTAATACCAACAGGACTTACCTCTAGAATTTTGAGACACAGTCTGTGACTTTTTAGAGGAGCTAACTACTGAAAAAGATACATTTTTGAATTATCTCTAATATTATATGGATTATTATATAGAAAAATTGAATGTAACTATGCATGCGTGATCATCATGGCCAAATTGCGAAGCCAAATGAAATGACTTTTGGTATATAGTTAGGCCCCAATCCCAACTGGGAATTATCATACGCGTATCGCTTTCAATATAATACATATATTAAAGAGGGTGGAAATCTCAGAAGCCATTCAACTTAGAGAGCTGAAATTCAGTATATTAACTCTTTATTAAAAAGAAACAGAAGATGTCCTAGCATTTTTTAAAATTCTCTCTTATTGGGAGGGAGCATTCTCTATATATTGGAAATTGGTAGGGGGTTGATTTGTAAAAATAATTGAAAACGATCAATATTAATTGAGAAACAAAAACTATAGTGATTCGCATTTTATATTTACTGCTTTTTATTATAATAATTGCTGAAGCTTGTATTCAGTGTGTTCAGAATATGGAGCGTTCAGAACATAAGGGAGTCAAGCCATAAAGTTATGAAAAAAAATGGAGCTTAATTTCTTGGGAATTTTAAATTTGTACGAGACGCTTAATTATATGGAAAATTTTAGTTGTTTTTTTTTTCTTTCCTTTACGTTGGTCTACTTTACCTTGATTTGAGACTTTCAAATTTCATCCTTTTTTCCACTAAAAGGTAGCCATAATTCAACAAGGAAATAATTATACCATGATAATTTAATTAAAATTCATCTTAATTTGGTCCATGACAAACACTTTACCATTTTATATCGTAAAGATCAGAGTAACCGTTATTGTAACAGAGCGGTGCTTGAGCGATTGACCGTAGAAATTCAAACTCCGATTAGTGATAATTTTACAGCCTTGTTTTATTACAAGTGTAAACTCTTTAATCAGTGGAGAGGAGGGCGTGGATTATGGGTCAGAGTTGCTGAGGGGTTTTGATGGGTTAGAGTTAGTCACAATGGGTCAGAGTGAGTCACGGTGGGTCATGGTGTGTTGTGGGTCAGTGAGTCGTGGGTCATGATGGTGGTGGGTCATTGAGTCATGGGTCATCTTTTCATTGATCCACGCCATCTCTGGTTTGTAAATATTGTATATGAATAATTAATATTGTATGGTAAAGTTTCGTTTTACAATTAGATTTGAAATATGTAATAACTTGACGTTCTGCCATTTTAAAAATATACAATTTTATGTTGATTGATTTGATTTGATTTTCAGTTTAGCGTCCTTTTCATCAGTGAGGCTGTATGAGGCGTGGATCTACAGCTTAACGTGGGATCCGAACCACATGAGCTCCCACCGGAAATCGAACCCAGGTCTCTCATGCCAAAGATGCGTACACTAACCGCTTAGCAACGAAGGAGCTCTATTTTATGTTCGGTTGGCAACATTGTTAATTTGGTGGTTTTGTCTGTTGGTATTTTCATGCTACAACATTTCATAAGCTACAATAGCGTTTCAAGATGAATGGTTCACCCTGTACCAGCAACGTCATTACCCTGAGGGTGGATCAAAAATAATGCTTCCGTCGCTATAATTTTGTTTCTATTACAGCTACTGAACTTTCTATGGGTGCTATTATAGAGATAATCTTACTCTACTAATGTAGTCTTTTCTTTTATATACATGAAAGTTATATGTATTCGATTTTGATATATATATATATATATATATATATATATATATATATATATATATGATGTGCATGTTTATTGAATCTTTCACACAATCAACAATACTTGAAGTGAGTCAAAAATGAGGATTTATTTATTTAATCTTTTCCATATGATTTTTACATGATAAATTTCGCAATATATGTTCGACTTAGGTTGAATATAGTGTATTTTTCCCCCTGAGGATTCCTAGTCGTCTTAACTGCTTGAAATTAAAATAAACCAATAATGAGAGAGTGACTCTCATGCATATTCGATTTTAAATATGTTCCTCGAAAATTTCTCAAAAGTACTCTGATTTTTAAAATAAGATATAGTTGGTGTTTTGTTTGGGATCAGATATTTACTTGTATAGTTGAGGATTGAAATTAGTAAAAGGGAAGAGAGAGGATCTCTGGCTTCTACAAAATCACTAATTGTAGGACGTTTCTTAAATCATAAACTTGAAAAATCTCTCCTGCCCTTTTTAATAACTTCTATACGGTAATAAATCAGTAATTTAAATGCATTTTCCTCAACTCTATCGGTATATGCACCCAATTATCGTGGAAAGAGAGACAAAAATTGAAACTGCCTAAAATTAATTATGATCTGCGATATTTAACGTCAGATCATTAGATGGGCACTTGGTTTTGTGTTCAAAACTGTTATAGTTTTAATATTTGTGTCTTGAGAGGGATTGGAAAAGAGAGAGAGAAAAGAGAGAATCAAAGAAAACTCCTCCAAGTTTTACAAATCGCCACTTGATGGCGAGATGCGCTAGATGTTTTGCAAAATACCACTTGAGTTGACATCTGGAAGTGTTCATGCTGCCACCTTGCGAAGATATTAAGAACTTCTTCATCTACTCATGAATATATAGGTTAGAAATTACAGATGTTTCCAAAAATGAATTTTTTGAAGCCGATTTTTTTTTTTTTTTTTTTGTGTGTGTGTGTTTTCTTCAACTGAAAGTTAATTATTCCCAAAGGAAATGAATGGACTTATTAGCATTAAACGCTCTCTGTCCCATGAAAAATAAATTTGTTTTGATTTTTTTCTTTTTGTGCATAAATGCTATTATAATGAAATATTATTTTCCTTAATGAGCTACGTAGAATCAAAACATTTTAAATGTATTGATCAAATAGCGTTATTTGATTTTAACAACTTCTGAATTGAAATTTGGTTACAAAATAAATCCATAACTTTATCAAGTGAATATAAAGCATGTCTACAGAAGGCAAAACCGTCTGGAACTCAGGGGCGGATCCAAAGGGGGGCGATCGGGGCGATCGCCCCCCCCACAAGAGAAAACTTTCTTATTTTATATATAAATAAACCCATCCATAACAAGTTTGGAGCTGTTAAAAGTAGCAGTATTACCGCCGACCGCCCCCCCAGAAGTCCGTCCTGGATCCGCCCCTGCTGGAACTTTCATGAAAACGAAAGAAAATAGAGGAACAGTAAATGAAATGCCACTTCGGACAAAGTACTTGAATTTCTAAAAACAATAAATAACTGAATCCATTTCTCCTTCAACGGTGCAAGGAATTGTCAAGTCAATAATAACTCAAGATAATAGAGCAGTCAAATAAATAAATAAACAACTACTACAGAGCTCCCTCGTGGCTATATTGTTAGCGTATTCTCCTTCGGCTTGGTAGACTCGAGATCGATTCCTGGTGGGAACTCATGTGGTTCAGAACCCACGTTAAACTGTAGATTCATGTCTTATACGAGTGAGTAGCTTCGGTGCTGAAAGGGACGCTAAGCTCCAATCCAAACAAATAATAATAATAATAATAATAATAATAATAATAATAATAATAATAATAATAATAATAATAATAATAATAATAATAATAATAATAATAATAATAATAATAATAATAAACCCTATTGTCTTTTTTCGGAGACATAATCGGCTTTATATACAACAATTTTAAACTGAGTTCTGTACTCCCCATCATAGTAATTGGAACATAGCTCCGGCATAGTTTATAGCTTGCAAAGAAATAAGCTACAAAGGATTTATTGATTGCTTATTTTATAAACATCCTAGGGTTTGATGCTCGGTACAAAAGTACAGAAAATCTTGGTGTGGATTCAGCATTGTTCATTCCTTGAGTTAAGAAGTAATAAATTCCCGTCTAGAAAGCCAGGCCGAAAGTAACAGATGTGATAACCACACAGTACTCAAATGAAAACCGTCTGAGTAATAGGTCATGACTATAACTAGCCATGACCTGTTACAGCAGAGAGTCTATTTTAATATGTTTTCAATCACATTAGCAAGTAGTTGGGAATCAACTTCCATGCCACAGGATTCTTCACCAAGAATAATAATAATAATAATAATAATAATAATAATAATAATAATAATAATAATAATAATAATAATAATAATAATAATAATAATAATAATAATAATAGAGAGAGCAAGCAATGGAATTGTGTATTCAATAGCATTGTTTAAAAGATAAAATTTTAAATTTAGTTCTCTTCTCTAGCTTGATGGAGAATTTTCATTTCGTAACACTATTTTACAAGTACTACTCATGTACTACAATACTAGTGTAAAACTCATAAAAAATGAAAATATTTATAATTGTACGTATTTACTAGGTAGAAAATATCCGACGAGTTGCTGCACTTATTTTATAAAATCACCACCATTGTGTTTACGTAAAATTACGAGATGAGAAGGATGTTGGGAGCGCAGAAGACGTTGATGGTTTTCGTCATTATTTTACAGCATTGCCAAAATATATCAGCAATAGAAGTCAAAGTTAATTCATTCTTTGGTTAATTGGTTATAGCGTAAGACTTTTGAAAAGATTTGAAGAGGGGAATGCCCCCCCCCCCAAAAAAAAAAATAATGTCATCATACAAAGTAATAATTTCTGTTACTGGAAAACCCATTTATAAATGAAGTGTAGAAATTCTGTAGTGGCTACGTTTATGTTTCTGGCCAATTTCTTTCAATAATGAGACTTCTGAAACTAGAAGATCTTAATTCGCATTCAAATTGAGAAAAGAAAAGTGCCCTTAATTATTTTTTTAATCAATGGGCTTCGCTTTTTTGCTTGGGAAATTTTGTGCTTTTTTGAAAATTTTGCTTTAAACTGATAATGCTGACTTTGTTTCGCTTCTCTACAACAACAACAACAACAACAAAAACTCATTTAATTAGTGGTTGATGTAGATAATAATATGAAACCTCGAAAATAAACCATGAATTTCAAAAAGATTTTCTTAAAGTTCTTAACATATTTACATTATGAATTCCAAAGGATTAACCAATACATGTAATAATATTTTAACCTCTTATATAAAATAAGTACTTAGAAATGATACACAAATAATTAGCAAACTTGTATGTAGTATTTTTACTTCAAAATATCACACACTCTCTTTTTGCAGCAAAATAAAGAAAAAACATGAGAGAAATCTGCATATCAAGAACTTCGTTTCGGGTGGCTCCGTACATCCTTGAAATTTTTCAGTTAAGTTTTAACTTTCATATACATTGTATGAATATGTCGAACAAATTTTTCACTGATTGATCACATATGTAATAATCTGTTACCACCTATCAGGTGCTTCGGATCTGCAAAATCGGTAAAGCTCCAAATTCTGTAATGCACTGACTATTCCTTAAGCTTGTTCAGAATCGGGAAAGTATCGAATTTTCTGTTCATGGATCATATACGTAATAAACGGTTCATCTGAGCGTATGGTTCCCTAGGCTGTAGAATATATAACCACCATCACGGTTTACCCAGTCTTGAAGGTTTCTGAATTTTCAACAACAAAATTCAACATATCGTTACGAAACTTTTATTTTTTACAAAAAAAAAGAATACTATGGAACACATTTAAAAAGAGTGGAAGAATCTATCACTGTTCCAATTCACAAGAAAGACGACAAAATTGATTGGAGATTATCAGTGTGGATTTAGTCGAAATCGACCAGATATTTACCACTCGACAAATTCGAAAAGAAATGGGAATATATTACCCAGTACATCAACAGTTTATTGATTTTAGAAAGGCTTACAACTCGGTTAGGAGGGAAACATTGTACAACATTCTTACATAATTTGGAATACCGAAAAAGCTAGATTTATTAAGTGTTTAAATGAATCCCAGAGTAATGTCCAAGTAGAAAAATGCGAGCTTCCACGTCTATATTGGCCTGAAACAAGAATATGCGTTATCGCCGCTATTATTCAGCTTTGTTCCACCAGGTGATGGTGTATGCTGATGGTGTAAATCTAATAGGAGAACAATCGAAAAAAAAAAATGCTGAGGCCTTATTAAACGCTTGCAGGGACATGAGTAAATGCAGAGAAATCTAAATACAAGGAAGTTCACAAGGATCGTAATACGGGAAATTATGAATGCGTTAAAATATCAATTAATACTTTCGACACAGTGGATACTTTCAAATATCTTGAATCAGTATTACCAGACCAAAATCATACCCACAAAGAAATTAAATGTCGACTGAAATCAGGAAATTCTTGTTGTTATTATTCAGTTCAAAATATTTTGTCGCGAATTCTGCCAAGGAATTTAAAGCTTAAAATATATAAAATGATAAACATGCCTGTTATGCTTTGTGGTTGTGAAACATGGTCGCTTACGCTGAGAGAAGAACGCAGACTGAAATTATTTGAGAATAAAATTCTGAGACAAATATTTGGACCCAAGAGGAAGGTGGAATGGGGAATGGCGGAAACTTCATAAGGAGAAACTATATAATTTATACGGTTTACTAAACATCATTAGTGTCATCAAGTCTAGGAGGCTCAGGTGGGCAGGTCATGTAGCCAGAATGGAAGAAAGTAGGAACGCTTTCAAAGTTTTGACTGGAAATCCAATCGGCAAACGTCCATTAGGAAAACCTAGACCCAGATGAGAGGACAATATTAAGATGGATATAGCAGAAATAGGAATACAGAGTAGAAACTGGATTGAATTGGATAAGGACAGAAGTTAGTGGAGAGCTTTTGTGGCCATAGAGAAAGAGAGAGAGAGAGAGAGAGAGAGAATACATTTAAGTTAAGCACAACAAACATGAGTGAGTGGTTAGCTTTCGCGCTTCTATCGTGAGGTCCGGGAATCAACCCCGCATTCGACCATCTTGACAAAAGTTTTCTTAATCCCATCTGTGAATGTAGAGATAGTGCGTGTAATGTGTGTCCTGGCCGACTTCCTTTCTAATAGTTTTTAAATCTTTGTTATTACTAATTACCAGCAGTGATGGATTTGCAAAGAGGGTTAGGGGTGGGGATGTCTTTCGGATTGAAGCCTCTACCCCGCAATTACGGAATTTCTAAAACAAACTAAATATTAGTTTTGCCTTTACTCATAAACTTCAAGCTGTCCTCAAATAAAAAAAAGGAATTTTTAGAAAAGCTAAGCATTAATAGAAAATCCCCTCATAAAATAATTTTCCATATCCGCCACTGACAGTATAAAATGATCTTCAAGGTTGTATCTGGAAGATTATAGCTGAATATACAAACGAAACGAAATATATGTTATGTCTGTACTGGTACTCATAAACTTAAGCTTCTCTTAAATAAAAGTTAGGAATTTTTAGAAGAAGCAAACATTATTCAGAAGAAAAAAACTCCCAAATATTTTTCTAAATCCGATACTGATTATTTCTATCAAACGGTATTCAAGGTTGTGTCCGGAAGATTATTATTAAATCATTGCAAGCTACAGTATAACGGAAATGTGGAAGTACGCTCTGACAGATATATTGGAAAACACACGCTCTGATGGATATATTGAAAAACATAAGTTTAATTATGTGCTAGAAGCTAGAGTACTAAGCTCTAAGAAATGAAACACGGATGACTAAAAAAGATATGTAGATCATATCTTTTTTAGTCATCCGTGTTTCGTGAGAAAAAAAATGTCGATAATTCAGAAGTTAAAATCAAGTTAAATTTTAAATAGCTATTAAAATTGCCCTCAAATACTACGTACTTTATGTTTATTTTAATTCATAAACCATGTGCTCCATTCGTCATGATGGTGAATTCCAGAGCGAAATATGGCATTTAGGTCATGAAATCTTATTTAACTTTAGAGTATACTATAAGAAAGCTATTTGAACAGAAAAATCATGAAAATAAAAAAAAAAAGCCAAAATTTCCAAAATTCTCGTTTTTTCCCCCAAAAAACCGGCTTTTTATGTGCAAAAAACCATATATTCAAAAAAGCCGGCTTTTTTTTTTTTTTTTTTTTTGCATCTCTAACAGTATGTCCGTAAAGTCGCGCAACCCAAAATTTGATTGCTTATATCTTTTGATCTAAAAATGATAAAGACTTGAGACTTGAAGCGAATGTAAGTATGTTCGATCTAAATATTTTCCAGAATATGACCAATGCTGGAAGTTGTAAAGTTTTTGTGTAGTAATGAAAGAAATTACCATAAGTGTAAAATTAAAAAAAAAATGTGCAAAATGAAGAAAATCAATATTCAGTTGCAGAAAGCTGATTTCCTGCGGGTGAATTCCTGTGTATATGTGCAGTATGAATCAAGATTTATCCATTGGTGTGAAAATGTGACAAGGTTGATGCAGTGTTGCCATTTAAAAAGACTATTTGGCAACATTGTTGTAAAATTACTGCAACAGGTGTGTTTTAGGTTAATTAATGATAAGCAATGAAAATTTGCACATAATTGATAAAACTAATTTTTATTCCAAAATTTGCGATATCGCAAATTTTTGCATAACAACAGTCAACAGTGATTCACAAAAAGACTCTTTGCAAATGCAACTCATTCTTACAAGCAAAAACTTACCTGCTTTAATCTTGAAGTAACACGAGACCTTCTTCCCTATCTAAATCTTGGTGGAACCCTACAGATATAACCGAGAGCTGTTTTTGTGTAGATGAAATAATGAAAAATTTAAATGTTCGAGTCAATATTTTTATTAATATACAGTAGAATAAATGGAACAAATTACAATACTATTAAACGGACGTAGTAAACTTATTATCTTTCGAACATATATAACAAAAATAACCAATATTATTCCAACAAAATCATCAAACTACGTATTTTCTTTAATTAAAGTTATGTTACCTACGATTGTCGGAGAAATATATATTTCGAATGATCATTATTTTGTTCCCATTTCACCTATTAAATGGGCGTTTATTTATTTATTTATTTATTTTATTAAGACGAAATAACAAGAAGAAACAAGAAACGCTCATAGTTCCGTGTGCGTAGGGAATTTTTTAAGTATTGCAAAATATAAGTTCTGAAATGCATAGAAACTGACACTAATGATCATTGTGAGAACGACTCCGAAGACCATGCTCAGGAAGCTGCCGTCAATGATAGAATCCGGGTGTTTTGTTCGAGATTGTTCCACGCTTGCTAGACTGCTCTTCGATTTCATTAACATCTTCATGGTCTCTAGCCGCTGCCTTAATTCTTCGACTGACTCGTGCAGTTCCTCCACGGAAACTAAACATAAACAAGAAAACATAAATGTTAAGATTAGGTTTGACCTAAAATGTTTATGAAAAGCACATACATGCTGAAACTAATTGGATAATACATTTATTGTACCTTTGTTGAACTGCATATATACGAGGGTAAGTCAAAAATTATCAGCAATTTTGACATATAACTTCTTATATTGTTCATATTGAACCCTGTCCTCGTCTATTTTATTGTTATGCTGTTGTGGCCATGCTATGAAAGTTTAATCCAAATTCCTCCATTTGTTTACCTTTTGTTGCAGATAGATGATGGCCGCTCCATTAGAAGTATGCCCCGAGAGGAACAACGAGGAGTGATTCGGTTTTTGTGGTCGGAAGGTGTATCAGGGACCATGACTAATTTCCAGACGACGTGCCACTTCATCAATAGTCATTCGTCTGTCTAACAGAACCATGTTACGTCATTTTCATCATTTTCATCATTTGTGGCCGTAGATGGTCTTCCGGCTTCTTCCTCGTGCGTAACATTTCTACGACCATTTTTTGAATTTTTCAATCCATTCGTAGACACTCCGCTGCTGCAAGACACTGTTCCCGTATTGTGCCATAAGTCTTTGATGGATTGCGGCCCCTGATACACCTTCCGACCACAAAAACCGGATCACTGCTCGTTGTTCCTTTTTGGTGCAAATTTCTAATGGAGCGGCCATAATCTATCTGCAACAAAAGGAAGGAGAAATTTGAATCAAACTTTCATAGCATGACCACAACAACATAACAATAAAATAAGTAAGGACAGCTGTTAGTATGAATAATATAAGAAGAGTTATGTCAAAATTGGCTTTTTTTAATACTTACTCTCGTAGTTTAGGCATAATAGAAGTTTAAAATGATATCAGTGTAATCGTGAGTGCTTCTGTCGTGTGATTGATTTATAGAAATCTTACACATGAGTTCTTTCAATATTTGAGATATCACAACAATAAGAAATGAACATAATACATAATTTGAATAACAAATCAAGATATAACACTTTCAAATTTGAAAGAACACACAGTTAACAATTACACTTAGTGAATGTCGAATCTATAAGTGATCAGAATACTCTAGAATTCTTTATACGACATGACATACCGGTAGATGTAAGACATTTGATGTGTAAATTGATTTCAATCAATTTCTATTATTTCAATCATATCATTTTATCGTGTAATGTGTGCTAATATAAACTTTTATCAAATATAACATTGTAACAATATAGGGGTGTCCCACTTTTCTATCCGTGGTTACAATTATTCATAAGGCTTAAAATATGATACATAGACAAATACATCTTATCTTGAATTGCATGTAATATATTCAAGTTTTTATTTACACAATTAATAAATATTTACGTGTGATCCCTTCGTTGTTAGAAGGACATCTAAACAATATTTCAATTCCATCTATGTGTTAGTCAATATTACAGAGGGTTGAATGCTACGACTTCAGTAACTCTGTGTCGTAATGCTCCAATGCCGTTCACTGATGTTTGGTAAACCTGGTCATTACAGAACCCTAAAGGAAGAAATCCAGTGGTGTTATGTCCGGTGATCGCGGAGGCCTGTTTATAGGACCATCACGCCCGATCCATCTTCTCAGAAATGTTGTATGCAAATAGGCAGGTACATCTAATCACCAAGAGTTCGATTCCCGGCGGAAGCTCATGTGGTTCGGATTCCACGTTAATCAGTAGGTCCACGTCTCATATAGCCTCACTGCCGAACGGGAAGCTAAACTAAAATCAACTCAACTCAACTCTAATCACCAAGGAGGTGGCGCGCCATCTTTTTGGAAAATGAAGTCCAGAACGCCCTGAATCTGTGGCACAACAAATAACTGCAATATATTAAGATACATATTGTCTGTGATCGTCTTTTCACTGAAGAAAAAAGGTCCTATGATTTTATTGTGCATAAGACCGCACCACATGTTCAGTTCAGCTTAGGGTTGTCTCTGACGGTCTCAAACACCGCATGGGGATTCTCTAACCCTCAGATCTTAGTTTCGTGTCTGTTGACAACACCATTCAAATGAAATCTGGCCTTATCTGAGAAAAGGATACGTTTCAGATAGCCAACATCTTCCTTAATCTCAGACAGCATGGCAACGGAAAAGATATTTATGTAGGATGCGGTGCACTGATATCATAGTAATTTGTATTTCGCGGGAGGCTCTGAGGACTGAGTTCTTGGGACTTCTCACGAAGGCGTCTTTTACTATCTGGATCGTCTGCGCACTAGGTTCAAGCTTGCCTGTTGTAGGAAGATTACTGACGCTGCCTGCTTTCTTAAACTTACAACGGACACCAACCAAGTATCCGGCTCCGATTTCAATGATTTTTTTCTGACAAAGGGCATGTATGCATTATTTGTGATGACAGAAATTTTTGCCATGGTGCATGCTTTCTATTTTTTAAATATAATTTTTAGGAGTTGTGATGTGGTTATCAGAGATTACTGCAGAAGTCCCTTACTACTCTTTGTAAACGGAGTGTTAATGAAAGAACAACCATGTAGATAAATATAAGGCCTAGGGAGAAGTCGAATGGTAGGTATGACCTTGACAGCAGTCATCTTAAAATCCGCCATTTTGAATTAAGGGCAAGTTTTTTTTTTTTAATGGGAATAGGGTAATATGATACATAATTTCGGGCTAGAATTCAATCAGGAAAACAATGGTGAAGTTAGTTTTAAGACACGCTCATTTGGGGAAAAGTTACAGCATATTAATTGTTTATACTTACTGTGTACGTAAGTCCCTTACCCCCGCTTCTAACTTGCGTATTAATGAAAATAAGTGGATATAAGCTTCGATAATACATATTATGCCTAGAGGCAGATGATACGGTAAGGGTAACCTTGACGGCAGCCATCTTGAAATCAGCCATTTTGAATTAAAGTGAAGTTTTGAAAAATGAAAACCATAGCATGTGACACCTCATTTAAATGGCAATTTTTCCGAAAAAGCCAATGGTATGCTATTTTTCTTCTATAGTTAACCAGAATGAATTTAGGACTCTTCTAATGTGCACTAAAGGTCCATTATTCGATCTTTCAAATTGGCAGCACTTAATTTTCACCACATGTTTTAAGATTTCAACTGGCACTTTGCAATTGTTGCCATAACTCACGTTTTCTAAATTTATTACATTTTTTAAGAGTTGCGATTTGTCAGTTCATGAATAGTGTTGGTATAAGCATCCAGCAATCTTTAGTGTTAGTTGTAGTTTGTAGTTTGTTTGTTGTGTTTGTACAACTAACACAAAACAAACACTAAAAATTGGGAATTGTGGTGGAGTACTTCTATATATATATAGTACTTCGTTATATCAACTTTGCTGTTTTACCCTAGTTAATCCTAACACTATTGCATGATGAAATAAATACAATTTTGAATAATTACCACACTGAAGGAAAAACTTGCTGCAGTTTTTTGATTTTTATTTTTCATAAAAAAGTAGAAGAGCATCTCACAAGGGAACATCTTATATTGATAGTAGCGTTGCACAATCAAACAATGTGCAATCCATAGATGAGTGAAGAAAAGTAAGAAATCCAAAGTTTTACGGGCCGACACGCAGAAACACAGGAGATACAGAGGAAAGAAGAATCTAGAATCATGTGAAGATAGCAATGCAAAAGATACACTGACACAGAAAGAACTTCAAAATGATTAAAGTAATCAAAATGACATTTACGCAACAGTATAATAAGCAAACATTGTACCCATAGACATGCTCAATAACATCATATGTAATGCAGTGTTGCCAACTGAACACAAAATGAAGTTTTGCTAAATGGCACGGAACACAAATTATAACATGTAGAAAATCTAATTATGAATAAAACCATACCTGTGAAGTCATGATGTACTGTGTTGCCAACGTTTGAAGATAGGCCTATATGCATATCGGAGTAGAAGAGAACATGCAGTACACGATTCAAACTACTTAAAACCAAAATATGAGATCACAAATAATAATATAATCAGTGAAGCACGAAAATAAGTCACTAATTACAGTGTCGAAGCAGGTTTGACCAAGTGGAAAATCGGAATAGTATCAAACACAACACACAAAACTGATATGATGCTTGCTCTTGAATTGGCAATTGATTAACAGGCTCACATTTCTGATGCACGTAATATTGTATCATCTCACACATTATTGGTAGTCAATTTTTTAGTGTTGCTGTTGATAAAGCGCTCCGCAGTGTGTTGGTAATGTATGTACTCTTCTACATCCGAGATTCATGTAGGAATTCATATAGGCCTATCTTCAAATGTTGGCAACACTGTACATCATGACTTCACAGGTATGGTTCTAATCATAATTAGATTTTCTACATGTTTTAATTTGTGTTCCGTGCCATTTAACGAAACTTCATTTTGTGCTCAATTGGCAACACTGCATTACGTATGATGTTATTGAGCATGTCTATGGGTACAATATTTGTTTACTATACTGTTGTGTAAATGCCATTTTGATTAGTTTAATCATTTTGAAGTTCTTTCTGTGTCAGTGTGTCTTTTGCATTGTTATCTTCACATGATTCTAAATCCTTCTTTCCTTTGTATCTCCTGTGTTTCTGCGTGTCGGCCCATAAAACTTTGGATTTCTTACTTTTCTTCACTCCTCTATCGATTGCACATTGTTTGATTGGGCAATGCTACTATCAATATAAGATGTTCCCTTGTCAGTGATCGACTCGCAATTATCTTCAGTGAGGCTCAAATTGATTGTGTAGCCATGAATTCATAAAAGTAAAATGTATTAAATTATCACACAGGCTTTAAACTAAAATCAATGGAAACAAACTACACAGGCATAAAATTAAATAAAACAAATTTTGAAATATTCATATGTTACAACAACATGGCTCTTTACTGGTCTTTTGTTTATTAAAACAGAACACGAAATTATGATTCGTCAGAAATTACACAAACATGTAAGTAATTCCTAACAGTTACGTACCTCGTTCATCTGTGTCATTTTGCATTGCTACAGAATTTATACTTAATATCTTAACGTGATGGAAAGTGAAGCTTTCCTTGTTTTGACGAAATGACTCCTCTTCACACTAAAAGGAAAAAAGAAATAAAAATAAAAATAATAAAGTTTAACTATATCTGACTAAATTTCACTTTATGTATTAACTTACATTGAACACTAGCTATGTACAGAGCCTAATTTTGATTTGCATGTGGTGGTACGGTAGAATAGTTCGAAAATGTTCGGGGATAAAATTAGATCTACAACGGTCGACAGTAGATCAAGAATTGGAAACAGGAAAGGTGAATGGAAAAACACTGTGCACGAGGATTTCCTGGAAGTTCTTCCGTTCCCATTTCCCCACTTTTTTCATTCCACTATTTCACTCATTATCAGCATCACCCCTTAATCTCGGAGCATAAATGTGAAATGTTAAATATAAAATTAAAAAAGAGAAAGAGAAAGGTGAAACGTAAACATAAAAGAAAACGAATACCCGATAATAGAGTATGAACTGGGGCATATGTATTATCCTAAAGAAAAAGCATACTTGGTGTTTGATATAACCCTTTGACATAACATCCATTTAGAAAGCAGTCATCTTATTATTAAAACGTGAAAAATTGAGGTGAAATTCGTGATTATTATTGGCCTAATGCTTTTTCTTTCCTTCATATTTTAAAAATTCTTCTACGCAGTTATTTAATACTTAGAGAATGCTACTTATCGAAATACTGTTTGTTGTCATTGTCCACCACTGTCAAGGAACACTTCTAAATTGTAATGTAGGCTTTCATTGTTTTTTTTTTTTTTGGAAAGAATGCAGACCCTCTAAAAGAAAGAGAGAGAGAGAAAAAAACTAATTGAGCAGTATCTTGTATGAATTAGAATTACATTATCCTTTGATGCCTGCAATATTATGTAAGAGTGAAAACGTCGGAAAACTAGTTGAGCAATGTTAGGTAGATAATACCATAGGCTTAGTACTGAAGCGAAATTATGATTTTTCAAATTTATCATTTGTAATCTAAAACATTTGTTTCTGTTTCTTTTTCGATAAACTTTATGAAATGAAATCTTTGACGTCCTACGTCCCACAGTTATGCCGATTAGGTTAAAGGAGACGATGATGATGAGAAATGAATTAAATGGTGGAATGAAGAAAGTGGGAGGAAACGGGAGAACCCCGAGGAAACCAACGCACACGGTGTTTGTCCAACACAAAGTAATATCATAATTGCATCGCTATAGAACTTCTGTGGTATCTGGTTAAAAAAAATCGTGACCGTGGTTTTCACAGACCTCTTTTAAAACTATATTAACACCACTAAGGGAATTCTGCAGACATCTAAACAAACGATACTCTGAAAATTCCAGATCCGGGCTATACGGTGGATGATTGAAACTCCCCAGACAGGTTATCGCAGTTTCTAACAGATCGTTAAAAATGTATGCATTCTGATAGTGTCAAGCATGATATACGACACCCTTTCTGTTGATCAGTTCCGGTCATTTCTTTTGAGTTGCTAGGTTCACTTGCACTATTTATCGACAGTGCAGTTTCAAGTCTGTGGTTTTACCAGGCGGCAGCAAACTGTAATGCATAGTGTCCTTCCAATTCCACCAAATACACAGTATAATCTTCCTGGTCGTCAGTGTGTGCTTTGCCACAGACTGTAGAGATTTTCCTTCATCGACCACAATATTTTGAGCACACTGTTGTTGTAGGATATCTACTTTTCGTCAGTCGTAATCAACATCTCCAGAATCAATTGGCTTGAATAAATGTTGCTGAGTAACACCATGTGGCACTCAAATATCAAATTTCTTTTAGCAGCCAGCGTTCTCTAAATGATTTACCGCTCTTTGATGATGGATGTTTAGATCTTGGCGATATAATGGTTTCTACATATCGGTCTTGTTCGATTTTTGCCAGTATAGCATCCACTTTTGCCGTAGTTGGTCGCCCACAGTGAGAAGCGCCTTGGACACCGAAATTTCCGGAACGAAAGCGAATGAATCATCTTTTGGCTGTTCATAATGTATCTTGCAGATACACAAGACAAATTTCTTGACAGGCCTGCGTAGCATTTGTGCCTTTATCGAAATAAAATTGTAAGATATTTCATGACGCAATATCTTACGTCTGATCATAAGAATTTCATCAGTTTTGCACACCTAGTAACTTCAACTGTCAACTGTTAGACCTGGCCCATTGCGACGCATATACCCTGATATTTAGGACACTACCTCCATCTCATGCTCCACAGGCTCACTATTTTTTTTAACTACCTAATACAAAGGTTCCTACTAAATAGGATTCAGTTACATTAAGCTTAATACTAGTGCTGTCGAATTTTTGTGACATTTGCGGTGCGGTTTTTGGTTTTTGAGAAAACCGCCTTTCTGAAAACAGAAACTGCAAATGCGGTTTTCGAAACCGAAACCGCAAAAGCGGTTTTCAAGACCGAAACCACAAAATCGGTTTTCAAAACCGAAACCGCAAAAGCGGATTTCAAAACGGAGTCCGCAAAAGCTCTTTTCGAAAGCGAAAGGCGCCCGAAATCGTGTTTGCGGTTTTATAAGCGAAACCATGTTTGTCCTTTTTAAAGCAGAAACAATGTTTGCTGTTTTTAATTACACCTTTCAACAATTGTGAAAGCATCAATCAATCGAGACAATTGTATTGATTTATATGTGTGTTTTAACTTTTTTTTTTTTTAATTTGCTCCAAGACTATTACGGTGCAGCACTGTGCGAAAGGGATAGTTCGATGGTTGTATATACAAGTCACAGCTAAATTAGGGTTGCCATATTTTAAAATCAGAAAAGTGGGGGTTCTAAGTCGTAAGTACTGATGTGAACTTGTGTGTTACAAATAGTGGCCTGGGATCCTTCGGAATTTATTTATTTATTGATTTTTTTAGTTATTTCTTTGATGATAGTTCCAATGTACTTTTCGGCTGCAGGGAAGAAAAGTGGACCCCACCTAATTTTTATATATTTTGTAAAGTAGACCACGAGGAACACGAATCTGAAGGCATTTTGAATTTCGGAACTCGAGATATTCGAACATAAAGTGACCACGGAAGCAAAAAGGACCCCATTTGATTTTTATATATTTTGTAAACTAGACCAAAATGAGCAATAATATGAAGGAATTTTGACATTCCGACTTCCCGAACTCGAGATACTAGAACTTATACAGTAGTTTTATATAGTATGTATAAAAGTAACGAAGAAAGTTCTGTCGCTTTTTGACCTATCACCTTAGAGCATCAATATGTCACTTAAGACGTACCTGGAAGATTAAAAATAGTACCCATCAGTATCAACGACCTTCTTCCAACTTTCGGGATGGGCATTGATTCCTTTGTGGTAGAACTTGGTTTGCCGTGAAGCGAAGAAGGTATCAAGTGTATTTTGCACCTATACTACGGAGTTCAACTGGAGTCCTCTAAGAAGAGTATCCAAGGAATGGAACAGGTGATAATCGGACGGTGCAATATCCGGGTAGTGTGGCGAATGAAATAGTGTTTCCCATCCAGGGCGTAGAATGATGTCTCGCGTCATTCTAGCCATGTGGGGCTTAGCGTTGTCCAGTAACGGGAGAACCCCTTAGCGATTGAGAAGTGCTGGCTACAGGGTTTTGAGTTTTTCGTGAACACGCCTCAACTGCTGACAGTAGACAATTGCATTGATGTTCTGCTTTGACCAGTCGGTAGCAGTTCCCGATGCACGATGTCGCGAGCAGTCCATCAAACACACAGCAGGACTTTCTGCTGCATTACTGGTTTCAGCTGTTTTGGAACCGGTTCATGGGATTTTAACCAATGATGACGACGCCGTGGAGCTTCGTACAGGACCCGCTTCTCATCACATGTCAACATCCTGTCCAGAAATGGCTCCTTCCTCAGACGAGACAAAAAAAAAAAGTGTCTGCTTGCGTAGCCTTCTGACCCGGAGTCAAATCATGTGGGACCCATAGACGCAACTTGTAGTTCTTCCCAAGTTGATGGAGGTGTTGCCGAATAGTTTCTCCACTCACATTGAATGTTAGCCCCAGTTCCTCACATGTCTGACCACTGTTTGCCTCAATTGCTACCTGAAGATCTTTATTTTGTACATGTGTTGGTCTTCCGGCACGTAGTGCGTCTTTCGTGATTGTTTCGTCACCGCCCTTAAACTTGCTAAACCACCCTTGGTCTATCTGCTTAATCACGACACCCTCACGAAAGGCCTGAGATATCTTCCGCCCCGCTGCAGTGGCGTTTGACCCAAGTTTGAACTCGTACAGCATACACGACCTTATGACTCTCTGTGGAGGTTCCATATTCACTGTCCTTACACAAGTTCACGTTGTAACTGAACTGCCACAACCAGGTAAAATGTTGGATGTACCCACACCAACATGACTTTCGCCTTATCTCCATTCGCATTCAACTCACGGTGTGATTACCAATTGAACACAGACCTCCACAAAAAACGAAAGAACTTTCTTGGTTACTTTTATATATCTCACAGGACATAATATGTTTCGTATAGAGAATATTGCGTTTTTTCATATAGATACATAACGTCTATATTAAACTTTAAGTTGTAATATCTCGGAAGTCGGAATGTCAAAACTCCTTCAGATTCGTGTTCCTCGTGATCTTTTTACAAAATATATAAAAATCAGGTGGAGGCCGGTTTACTTCCGTGGTCACTTTATGTTCGAATATCTCGAGTTCCGAAATTCGGAATGTCAAAATTCCTTCAGATTCGTGTTTCCCGTGGTCTAGTTTACAAAATATGTAAAAATCAGGTGGGGTCCAGTTTGCTTCCGTAGTCACTTTATATTCGAATATCTCGAGTTCCGAAATTCGGAATGTGAAAATTCCTACAGATTCGTGTTTCTCGTGGTCTATTTTACAAAATATATAAAAATCATATGCGGTCCAGTTTGCTTCCCTGCAGCCTACTTTTCAGACGAAACTGAGTTTTTCAGAGTGTACATTATGCTTCAAACTGAGTTCTGCCCTGGCTAACATACGTAAATTCGCTTCTATAAGTCTTTAAAGCTACACTTGAAATTGTCGTTCGGCATTCTTGTAGCTTATGAAGACATGAATAATTTAAATATGTTTGTCGTGGCTAAGCGGTTAGCGTACGCGCCTTTGGCGTGGGAGACCCGGGTTTGATTCCCGGCGGGAGCTCATGTGGTCCTGATTCCACGTTAATCAGTAGGTCCACGTCTCTTTTAGCCTCGCTGCTGAAAGAGACGCTAAACTAACATTAACTCAACTCAACATCTACAAACGAATATTCATTAGTATAGAACTTCCAATACATTACATTAAAAACACATGAACTACACAAAGAAAACCATTGTGCATTAGGGCAGATCTCTTATTAGCAAATGGCCCTGCACGCGCGCACTGCTCAGAAAGCGTCTGAGCCTGAGCGCGAGTCCAAATTTAACTCAATCGCGATTGAGATTGTCAGAGGTGGAGCGGTTTATGTTGAATATACCAACACTTTATCAACTAAGTCGTCTTAGATTTTTCTCCAATCCCAAAAAGCGGGTAGTTTTTCATGATTAAGATATGATTAAGCGGGGGACGAATATAGAACCTGAAAATCGGGTGGTACCCGCTAAAATGGGGTAATATGGCAACACTAAGCTAAATAGAAAATAAGGTATATCCCTATTTAAGATCACTACCAGTGACGACGCCAGAGGGGGGGCAGGGGGGCGAGCGCCCCCCTGGTGGCTACACCTGCCCCCCTGACTGCCATCCAGACTGCCCCCCCAGACTCCTACAATCATAAAACATTCTACATATAGTATTTTATATCAGTATCATAACCAATCTCATTGTCAGATCGTACTTCTTTGAGCGTCTGGGTATGCGTGCATATTTCTGTTTTCTAATTTAGCGTCTTTTCCGGTAAATTTTAGTTCTTTCTTATGAATTTTAATTACTGTGCCTAGCGAACAATAGATTTGGTCGACTTGTTTTCTTCTCATTAGATCAACTTCGATTAGAAACAAAAGGAAGGTAAAACCAGTTACGTAAGTTGTTTGTATTTATCCAGGTTTGAAGTTCTCAGTTTCATATTTTGTTTTATTTAAAGGTTCTATACTTCTATTTCCTGAAACATTCTCAGCTTTCAATATTCGGAGGATGGGCTTATAACAGCTTAATTTGCGACTACCAGGCTTAATTTTTTGAAGAAAAAAAAGTTGAGTTTTCCCTTCCTGCAAATGATAATAATAATAAATATATGGAATTAAATCGATTATTTATTTAGCTCCCAATAAAACGTATTGTCAGTGTGTTGATCTTTAGTAATTGGTATGCACTAGTGCTCCCTTACTTATTTTGTTTAAAAGTACTGACATGACGTCTACCATATTGACTAGAAATGTACGTGGAGCTGCTGAAAAATTCGTAGCCCAACCCAGGAGTGCACATGGAATGGTAAAGTTTTACTTCTACACTTCCCCCGAGAGTCAATATACTACCTTGTACAGTGCTCCAGTTTTGCAGAAGTTAAAAAAATCTGGAGACTTCCTCGCACCACTGTTCGTAACACTACCCTTATCAGATCTAAAGTTCAATCAGATCTAAGTTTGGGAAATAAATACAGGCAATAGTTAGACGGAGCTAAATTTGGGGAATAAGGATGATGATCTAGACATTGAAATACTAGATTATGCAATGATAATTGTGTTCGCAGGGGTTCGATGGACAGGTGTATTCTCTTAAAGGAACACAATTCCTTTCTTTTCATTTTCCGCGGTGTTGAACTTTGAATTTTTCTTTCAGTTTTGTGAGTAATGTAGAAATTCTGAATTAAATATCTGACCGTTGCGGAGGTAGTCTATGAGTAGGACTCCATACTTATCCCAGAAGAATGTTGCAAACACTTTTTCAACCTACTTCTGTGTCTTGAACTTCTTGGGGCGAGGGAGAAATGAGTGCTACTACTCCATTGACTCCATTTCAGGATCATAGTGGTACAACCATATTTCGTTCATGGTTACTTTTCGTGAGCGAAGTGATCAGCATTACATTCAAATTGGAAGAAGACTTCTCTTAATGCCGTCACTCTTTTATTCTCCTGACAGATTTTTTGGAAACCCATTGTGTCAAGAACTTGCGCATACCCAAGCCATTCTGAATTATAGTACCGACGCGTTCCAAAGAAATGCCCACAATCTCTGACACAAGTTTTACTGAGACGGTAAAAACTGGGGAAGGTGGTTGCAGCCAGACCTCAGACTGTAATAAGTATATCGTGAGTTTACTATACACTTTAAAAAGTGTATAAATAATAGCTTAAATTGTTTTTGTCAGTCAAAAAGTGGGGTGACGTAGGAACCCCGGCCCCAGGTTATATCTACCACTGGCCGAAATGCTGCAATTTTCAAGAATAATGTCACAAATTGCATCCATGATTTCGGGAACAGTCAGTGGATGTAAAGCATAATTTGTTGAGAAACCGCCACGTTTGAACTAAGCCATCACTTCTTCACCACTGTATATAATGGAGGAGAGTCCCGTAGTGCTTCACTGATTTTCTCATTAATTTACTTTGGTGACTATCCTTGGTGGAACAAAAATGTTACAATAGTTGTGATCTGGATGTTCGTGAAATTCGCTGTTTGGGCACACATAATCACTTCAGAGGCCTGAGAAATGTATAGTACTAGACGAATTTGTTACTTGTAGCAAACGCGAAAGTAATTCAATTTAGGTTTCAAAAGTTGCATTGAAAAATATTTCATGCGCAGACGTTACTTATTTGTTAGTTACAAATTTTACTTGAAATAAGTTTACCATATAGACCTAATATAAAACCAACAACGAAATACAAAATGTAAAGTAAGTCAAACATAATATATGTCATTTTTGGTGTGGAAAATAGCCGACCCCCCGAAAATGTATCTGCCCCCCCTTTGCCCCCCTAGGAACTTACAGCTGGCGTCGTCACTGATCACTACACATGAAACTCATGAAATTCAATTTGAAATCTCATCCACTTAGACTGAGACCTTTTATAGTATTATTATTATTCTTTCCCCTTGTTTTTAATAGGGATGGCCAGAACCGGCTCCTAGTGGAACCGGTTTTCGGATCTGAACGGATCCGGTTTTAGAAGATCCGGTTCCGGTACCGGTTTTCGGATCCGGGTCTGGAACCGGTTTTCGGATCCGGGTCTGGAACCGGTTCTGAAAACCAAATCTCCAAGAACCGGTTCTTCGCGGAACCGGTTCCGCTGAAACCGAAACTTTGTGACCATCCCTACGCTAAACCCAAGCTACTGGCAGGCTGTGAACAGTGTGCTAGATGAATTGGTGGAAGCGACAGGCAGGCGCCCGGGCGGCAGCCGCTTGTCTCATTTGGCTAAATAAACTGGGTACTGGCAAACTCATTGGCTAAACAAGCAAACTGGCCAACTCATTTGGCTAAACACCCACTGGTAGACCAAAAATTTTTTTCTGGGGGCATAAGCGGGTCTGGGCGCGGATAGCAAAAGCGCATGGTCCTTTTTACAGTGTTTTGAAGGTGAGCTTTGTGCCTTCTTTACGGGTCTTTGGGGGCTTTCAAATCCAGGTCTGGAACCGGGTTTTCAGATCCATATCTGGAACCGGTTCCTAAGATCCGGTTCTGGAACTGGGTTTTCGGATCCAGGTCTGGAACCGGTTTCGAAGATCCGTTTCTGGAACCGGGTGTTTGGATCCAGGCCCGGAACCGGTTCTGAAAACCGGCCATTCCTAGTTTTTAAAAGTAGTACTGCCACTTTTTGTTTTGTTAACAAAAAAGCACCACCTCCCTTTTTTAAAAAAAGAGAGAAAAAGAAAGAAAAGAAAAGAAAGAAAGAAAATGTTGATCGCAATATACAATTTTATTGTTGATTTGTTGCCACTGCGATAAATGTGAATATTGTGGTTTTGCATGTGTTGACTGGTTTCTTATCCCAAGTCCCAGACACCTGCAATAGTTTATATGTGAAGGAGACACTGATCATATTTTATTCTGTATCTTTTTACTTCCCAATAACGATAGCCATGCCTCTTTGTGAGAAATTCCAACTTATTTTTTTATTCTGCCAGTTGTAAAAGTATACTCAACATGAATTTCTTTACACTTTAAGACATTTTAAGAAAAAAATACCTTCTTTCCACTCTGCAAATTTTGAGCATTTTTTTCTCTACGCCGAGGGAAATTTCCCTCCATCTGGCAACTGTGAGCCGAAGTTGAGAAAGATTCTTTGCTGTTTTCTCGTCGTTACTTGATATTAGTGCTGTCGAATTTTTGTGACATTTGCGATTTGCGTTTTTTTTGAAAACCGAAAACCGCAACTGCGGTTTTGGAAACCGAAACAGAAAAAGCGGTTTTCAAAACCGACATTTCGGTTCTATGGAATTTCACTTTTTTCAAAAACCGATTTTCGTTTTTTTCAAAAAACGATTTCGACAGCACTACTTAATACTGACTACAAATCCGAGTGAGATTATAGTTTTTAATGTATATCCTTTCCAAGAACATTACTGTTTTGTACTATAACAGATAAATACTAATATTTTATTTAAATATACATAACCATGATTATGTTTCTTGTTATTTCCAGCATAAAATAGCTGTGGAATTTGTAGCAACTTCTTTTTTATGAATAAATAAGATATATTAGAAACTCTTGAATTGATAAAACTTTTGCGTTTAATTTTGAAGACTCAAAATACCATTTGAGCTTTTTCGTTGTATATGCCTTCCCCGCTGGTGTAACCTTCACCGCTAGCGCGAGCGCACGTTTGGTGTACGGGATAGTTGGTTTGATTCGTGGTTGGAAGAGCTTTGAAATCTGAACACATTACGGTGGTTCGGATTTCACCTTAAATTGGAACCATATCTCATATGTGATATACTCGTTGCTGAAAAGGGATGCAAAACTCCAAATATAACCCGTATAGTTATATTGTTTGCCTTTCAAAAGAAGAGCTGGATTATGTTCCCAAGAAAACTCAGATGGTTAGAGATCCACGTTGAATTTCTATGTTTGCACAGAAATACAGGCATGGAAGGAGGGAGGAGAAATTAGAGCCCATCCTACCCGAAATGGGTTTCAACTGTTGTGTGTTTATTAAACTGCTTAATTATTTAATACTTTCAGTAAATTCATCGTGTTTATATAGAATGTGAAAGAAGACACCTTAAAAAAATTAAACTACGTTAACACTAAAATAATTAGAACAACTGAAATTAATCATCCACTTTGTACTTTCATTTACTAAATTGCGCACGTACACAGTTCCGAATTTACTACTCCATAGGCGAAGCTACGAGGTGTACTCGGTATGCCTTTGCATAGTAATTAAATGGTTTGGTTATTTTATTTTATTCAACTGTCATGTATCCTAAAATTTTGAAATCCTCCAAATTGAAGTAACATTTATCTGATTTTTAACGCGCTTAAAACTCAATAAAATAACCACTTGAGAATTATGTACTTATTTTATGTGTATTATGTTCTTATTTTAGTGAGAATTCTATAGGTGTGGCGGCCTTAATTATTTTTGTGCAAACCCATATGAGAATTTCTGCTTTATTCACTCTTGTGCACACCCACATGAAAAGTACTGGTTAGTCTCATGATATTGCATAAGTGTCATTTTGATGTTATTTTTTAAATCATTTATATCAACATAAACAGTCAAATAAACTGAATTCCATAAACAGCTTTTGTTTTCTTATTAATAGCTTATTTGTACATTTCCTACAATCTGCGATTCTAACTTCACATTGTCAAGACCTTTCTAGAAGGTAACTTATTGATAACATAATAATAATATTCATGTGTAATATGTATGCATATTTAGTGAGTTATTAATGGCTTCATATTCTGATAGAAGACCTTTGGTTTGCTGTTAGCATGTAACAAACTCGAGCTCCCTGATAAAGTCATGCTATCCCTAGAACAACTTGCTGGCCACACCACTGGATTTGCATTTTTAAAAATTGACGAGAACCGCTTATTGCTATTATTAATATTGCTGATTAGGTGATTTACTAGTATTTTCAATGTTGACCACAGGAAACCAATGTAGCGGGTTTTTCAGTTAAAACGTGTTTTTTTTTTTTCTAAATGAACTATGCAAATAAAAGAATGAAACAAAAAGTGACATAAGTCTTAGGAAAATGTCATAGGGCGCATGGAATGAAGTGTCCTACTTGACCCACAGGATCTCCTGTCGTATAGTCACGAGAGTTATTCGAAAATTTTAAATAGTAAGGTATGTACTTTTTTTTTTACATCACTGAAAAGATAATGAAAAAATCGTAGGATGTAGTTTTTTCCCTTACAAAACTGTCTGTTTGCGAAATGGTCACCATTTAATTGTGAATTGTTGCTTAGTCAGTACAGTTAAATGATGGCTATTTCCGAAACGGTCCCCCACACGAAAAATGTTTTTCCTACAGAAATTCTTTCTTTGTCCATGATCGTTTTAATGGTATATCAAATTATATACTTTACTATTTACAATTTTCAAATGACTCCCCCTCTGGGCTCCACGATGGGGGGCATATATATTAAGCAGAGCATGCCATTCGATGAGCCTTATGATATCTTCTTAGACCACACCTTTTATTTAATCATTTTATCTCGTAATTGTTTGTGATTTCTAAGTACTGAAGATTTTATGTTAAACGTACTGTGTATACATATATTTTTGTAGTAAACATTACATAGTACCTTAAACATATTCTCTATGTATGCCTCTGGTCAACAAACATAATTGTGCCCCTTTATAAGCGAAGGTCCATCGCGCATGGTTCCAGGTTCGATTTCTGGTGGGGATACTTGCCTCATTACCAACCCGACTATTATTCTTTAATTCCAAACCTCCTTATGACAGTAAATCCAATCATATAGCCTTAGCGTACGCGCCTTTGGCGTGGGAGGCCCGGGTTCGATTCCCGGCGGGAGCTCATGTGGTTCGGATTCCACGTTAATCAGTAGGTCCACGTCTCATATAGCCTCGCTGCTGAACGGGACGTTAAACTCAAAATCAACTCAACAACCATCATACAGCCGTAAAGGGCTAGCGACCTATTGAAGGGATGTCGTAATTGATCAATGAAAAGGAAATACGTATGCACTGCACAAGCGCCCCCCTCCACACACATACATATATATATATAACTTACAGCAAAATTACATCTTCAAATTTTGGAAGCGATTCCTAATGTGAAATTGAAGAAAAACAGTTCTGCTAAGAACATGAGTAGGTTGAAAAATGCCCCCTTTCAGAACTGCGAAAAATTCGATTTTCAAGTTTACTTTGAAACGGGATTCGCCTGTGGACGCCCTCAGGGTAGGGAAATTTCCCTTCCGCAGGTTTTCGAACTGACCTCACTCTTCGAAATGCATGCCAAAACATATTAGATTTGCCTTGTCACACATTACAGGATTTAATATATTGATATTAAATGCTATAGTATAAAATTATGCATATGAGTAAATAGCTGTTGTTTTGCATTTGGTATTGTACACGCGTGTGCATCGA
Source organism: Thermobia domestica (assembly GCF_964235325.1). Classification (NCBI taxonomy): domain Eukaryota; kingdom Metazoa; phylum Arthropoda; class Insecta; order Zygentoma; family Lepismatidae; genus Thermobia; species Thermobia domestica. The sequence continues at coordinate 122,041,971 of NC_137458.1, forward strand.
AGTGCGTGCGTATATTAGAGACTGCCTTGTGTTTCGGTCTTCTGGACACATCCTTCTTGAGGGGGAAAAAAACTTATGGGCATCTTAGCAGAGCCTAAAAATCCTGCGGCCTATATTTATTGGAAATACTTTTTCATTTAGTTGATATAAAGAATCAGTCCTGGCCCCGCGTAGCGTAGTCGCTAACGCTCTCAACTTCGGTGCCAGCGGTCCCGGGTTCGATTCCCGGTTGGGTCACTCGGTCGAAAAAGTGTAACACGCTTTTTCAGGCCAGCCACCCTGAATGAGTCTTTCCTGGGTTTTCCTCATTCACACCAGGCAAATGCCGGGGTGGTACCTAACTTATAGGTTCCAGGCCGCTTCCTTCCTTCCCCAATCCTTCCTTCCTTCCCTTTCCCCGGATTGTGTGCTCGTCCTCAAATCGTGACGGGCTAAATGGCCTTAGATGCCGAAAGCCCAGAAATCTAAATCTTAAATCCTCTAAAGAATCAGTTCCCTTATTTGATTTCTTTTAGCTGGAAATGTCACTATTACATTTCAAACACACACACACACACACACACACAAATTCATACCAGAAACATGGACAAAGAAAAGACTGTAAGCTTTCAAAATGTGGACGTGGAGAAGAATGGAGAGAATTAGTTGGATCGAGCTTAAAATGAATTAGAGAATGTTAGAAATGTCGGGGAGAAAAAAACAGTTTAAGTTATTACTGAGAAGAGGAACTGGTTGGGACAATGGCTAAGAAGGAATTGTATCATGAGGGGCGTGCTAGCAGGTATGGTATCATGAAAGAGAGGGAGGGGGCGAAGGAGATTACAATTAATGGACGATATCAAAACAGAAAAATCGTACGTGAAGACGAAGAGGTTAGTGGAAGACCGTGGTGTATGGAAGCTTCTCAGTGACCTGCCAATAATGACAGATCTTATGATAGTGATTATGAGCAAACAAAATTAAAACACTTACATTTTTCTTTCAATATTGCATTAATAACACTGGTACAAAACAATAATAATTGGCCGCGCCCGGTTTCATGTAATCCAGTTCTCTTGGAGGTTAGTGTAATGGGGAATAACCGATACTATGAGGCTTGGTCTTGCATAATGTACTGTACAGCCTCCAAGTACATCAGATTTAAGCCCCGGTCGTGGTTCATAGCTCACGCTAATGGTAGGTTTCGTCCTTCGTGGTGTTGCATAAGGACGCAAACACACACACACACACACACACATAAATAAATAAATAATAATCTATATATTAAAATGCTAGGTTTATATCTTTGTGGTCAAGAAAAGTTTATATGTTTGTGGCCAATTCTTTTGACAATAATATCTCGAAAATCACAAGTTCTAGAAAGATACGGTTTTCGCTGATCGATTGCAAATTTTGTGTACATTGTTCAGTTCTAATTGAATATATATATATATATATATATATATATATATATATATATATATATATATATATATATATATATATATATATATATATATATATATATTAAAAAAATGGCCATTATTTCTTTATTAATTGTTTTAGGGGTACACTGGAAGTATTGAAATTTTAAAAAGTAGAGCATCATATAGTGAGAGTTATACATTCAAACACAACACATTTGTATACGGGATTAGTATATATCTTTGGCGTTTGTTTCATGGCCAAATGATAATCAAAATCGAAGGATAAACATTTCTCCAGTCTAAGATGAATCTTTATTGTTTGGCGTGTTTTGCCCAATGAACACCATATATCACTGGCATTATAATTAATTGTGTGCGTAATGTATTTTCTTATTACACACTGAATGCAAGAAGAAACAAAACACTGATCATTCATGTAGAAACTCCAACCGGAAGTAGGCTCAAATCTTACAAACGGTGCGAAATACTAAAAAAATCTCCTCATTATGATACCCCCTTTATCAAGACGTCCTTTACCTGTCTGTAAAAGTATATGTATAGATCTGAGGAATGACAAGGAGATTCATGCTCATATGTGAATGATGCGCTGTGTAGAGACCGCAAGTTCAGCTAATAATAATAATAATGATGATAATAATAATAATAATAACGAAATAAAGTGAAATCATGGCATATTATTGTTTAGGTAGGTATCATACAATTTTATATTTAAATAAAAATGAAATGAAACGAAACCTTTTATTCAATGTCCTGCTATTATGGCTTTTAGGCTAAATAAGCTCGATGATTAATGAAAATAAATGAGCATGAAATCATTGGTGGAATGAGAATGTGACAGGGAACGCAAAAATTCCGGGAAAACCTATGCCCATGATATTGTCCACCATAAACGCAAATACCCTGCGATCAAACCAAGGACCCCTCGCACAAGATCATCGATCTACAACTGAGCCAACTTGTCCCAGATTTTATGTTTAAGCACACATGACCAACGACATTATAAAACATAAAAAAGAAGTTTCAACTTTTGTTTTTCTAGCTTGCTTTTGATCAAAATAAAACCACTTTTAAAAAAATCCACGGATTAAATTTCCTCTTTTAGAGATCATATGTAATATACGTAAGATAAAAACTATCAAAAACACTGTATGTGTTCAGTTTCGTATTCTAATTCAATCGTGACTTTATCATGAAACATAAACACGTACTACTTAATATAGTTGTAAAATTACAAGAAAGACACGAAAAAAATAATATATGGTTTAGCTTTTATCTTACCAATTATCCACACGCAAAAGTTCACTTGGTTTCAGATGAAGATGCTTTCTCTCGTTTCCTGCTCTGATGTCTTCTTGTGATGCAGAGGTATTGATCCAACGACAGAAGCGCATGTGCACCAACCACAAAGGAGTGTCCCTTCAATGAACAATTACTGTATCTGTAGATTTACGTAAAATGAGAAAAACAAACAAAATACGTCGCCAATAATTATTCACTGTGTGATACCAAAAAAAATGTTTCTACTGATTTACCGTAACGTTTAAGGCAGATCACGTTTGTATTAATATTTGAATCTGTTTTTGAAGACTTTATTTGATTAAATAATTTTTGCCACTTTTTTTTTTTTTTTTTTTTAAATATTGCTTCTGGGTAATGCAAACTATGTTTAGCTTCCTGTCATTTTTTTCATTAATTCCGAAGAAAGAAAAAAAAATGTTTTTCCTTTGATCATGCCCTTGGATGATTATGTAGAATGAGAATGTGGGAGGGAACGGAAGTTTGAGAAATCTCACGGACACGATGTCTACCAGAAACTTGTACGGCCTGGATCCAACCAGGAACCGCTTACACCACAGTTGAGCGCTGTTAAACTTTTATTTATATATTTAATTTTACTTTAACTATTTCGCACTCTTATTTCATGTTTCTTCCACATTTTGTTATTACCGGACTCGACAGAGACACGAATTCACAAACATCAAGGACAGTTAAAAACGACCATATTCTTCAGAGTGATTTCAAATCTGAATGCATTTCGCGTTACGATCGTCAGCCTAATATTTCAGAAATGAAAAGTTTCAGTTTTACGTCCCATGAGTCTGCTGTGTAGACTGAAGGAGACGGTGATGAGAATGAATGAAATGGTAAAATTAAGAAAGTGGGAGAAAACTGGGGAACTCCGAGAAAACTCACGCACACAATGTTTTGTCTACCACAATCCCCTCTTGGTACGAGCTGGGATCGAACGAGGGACCCCATCAGATGTGATGCCTCTACCACTGAGCTACAGTGACCAGGTACCTAATGCTTCAGATCATTCGACCACACCAAACCAGCTTGAGGGTGCGTTTTTTATGAATCTCGAGAAAAAATTCAACAATGGCAGTGTTACCGTAATATCAAGAAGGCACCAAGAAAAAAAAGCTCTGTTGCAAATTGAACTCACGCAAGCTAGTATATATTAATCCGGTACAGAAGGCTATTTTAAATCAGTCTTTCTGCAGAGATACGTAAAACAAAAAAAAAAAAAAAAAAAAAAAGGAAAAAATTCAAACTGAAGTTTTACTATATTGCAATACATAGAATAACTCATCTAGCAAATTAAACACAATTGACTGTGTTTATATGTCACGCATATCTATAAGGGTTTAGTTTTTTTTTCCTGAAAGGGATATTTTGAAAAAAAAGAAATAGAGAGTGTTTGTTGGGGCTCCAGTCAGCTACAATCACAAAACGTAGTTCCAAAAATTCTACATGTCCTAGCCCAACATGTGTTTTCCAAGTTTCATTAACGAAGAATTAGAACATATGAAGGTATAGAAGGTTTTCGAATCGAAAACGTCATTTTTTTTTTTTAATTTTTGTCTAGAAAGTGTGAATCCTGATAGAGCAGAGGAGAATCGGAGAGTCCAAAAGGTTATTTCATTATATATATTTGATAAACCATATCCTTAAGTATAAGAAGGGATACATAACCATTGTATCCAGTGGCATGCAAATACCAGTGGAATTATATTGCCCTTCAATGAGTTATGTGCTGATTCAAGGATTTTAAAACAATTACATTTCTAATAGTGAGTTATTTTTGTTCCAACCTGTGTATCGTATATAAATTTCTCAAGAGAAAAGAAAAAATACATAGCATTAACTGTACTGAACAAACTTCCTTAATCCTGAGACGTTTGGTTTTTACTATGTATTTTAGACAAATCATGAGATAGCCGAGAATATTCTATTTGCTATATATATAATTTAACCAAACGTCTTTTGTCTGTGTATTAATACCTCCCAAGCTATTGTCAGTAATGGTTTAAGTGTAGGCATCCAATATCCATATCTTCTGTTTAAACGGTGTTATCGCGTGACATGCTTCCAAACTTCAATCGAAACAGAGTAATATCAATGTATTAATTTTGTAAGATCTACCTTAAGATTAGGAAAGAGCGTTTTATACACGATGAATTTGAGTGTTTATTTTGTCATTACTCACAATTCATAGGCTGTTTGTGTGTTTACTTTATCATTATTCCTCGTAGAACATGATTTTTTAAATATTATTATAATCTGATTGCATATTATGATATTAGGACATTTTTCTACTTCTGTTTACATCCAGAAGCAATTTGATGACCTAGAGAATACCTAAGTGTAAACGTTTCAACATCAGTTGGCGAGCATGCAACTCAGAAATATAGTGTTTAAGATTTTTATTCTTTATTGATAGTATTGTGCTTCACCACAAGAACAAGGAAATGTATTTTTCCGGTAAAATCTTTGTGTTCATAATCTGTGCTGCAATTAATTCAGATACTAATTATTATTTCACGTATTTTATCAGTGCTAATCCAAATGGACGTTTTGTTAACAAAAGTAGTGAAGTCCTAATTGAGAATGAGACACATCTATCCGGAGAGAAATTGCTAAAATACATTATTGATGTCTCCCTGGCTTGGAAACACAAGTACTTCGTGATTGTTTTCAACTCTAATGTGAAAGGTAATTAATTACTCCTATTAAATGTTCTCCTTACTTATAAGTCTGAGTTATTTAGAGAACACTAGGCCATAAGCAGGAAACTAGCAGTGGTATTATAAAACAGTGTTTTTCATTCTTCATTTTTTTAATGAATGTACAATTATTATTATCCATTGTAACGTGGACCCCTTGAAGAAGAATTTTACCAATAAACTCAAATGTTATTACTTTTGCTCCTCTAAGTTTCTATAGATCGTTTGAAAAATAATACTATTGAACGCCAAGTTTTCGCTTACAACTGTCAACATTTTCAAAACCAGAGTAAGAAATTGTATTTAATTAAGGGGTAAAAGTGGGTCTCAAAAGATAGGGGGATGCATGACGTCACGCCGCCCCTCGTGCCTAACTTTGCCCATTGTAATTTTTTAGAAAGTGGGGGGACGCCACATATATTTTCTGGAAGTGGGGGGACGACGTCCCCTTACGTTCTCCCGCACTTTTATCCCTGATTTGCTAGAATAACATCATTGACATCTTCACCAACTACTGAAAAAGAAGAAAGATTTAAAATGTGTTTTAATTTTTGACTATAAAGATTTAATTTCTGTACTTCTATCCATACCTAAATACAGTTTATTTGTACTTTTTGAATATTATCTGTAAGAATTTAGAGGAGCAACAGTAATTACCTTTGAGTTTATTCACCAATCATTATATTGGTCATTACATTTAGCACAAGTGTCTTTCATTAGTACGTAAATACCAGCATCTTCCTTACCTTTGTTTCATCACATCACTCGCAGGATCATGAGTCAGGCATCTTAGCAATTTGGAAAAAGAATACAGTTCGGCTGACACCAAGAGGAGGTATCATGGCGCATATTTATATCAATTATTTCGTTAATTGTATTTGATCGCAGCATTATTATTTAATCTTGTTACTGTCTCTCATTACAGGATTAGTGTTTTAAGTTTCATATGGTTATTTGATAGTAAACTTACTGTATACTAATACTTCCAATTACGAACTATTGTGATAAGAGCACATCACCTCTGGTGCGTGGGGTCCTTGGTTCGATCCCAGCTCAAACCAAGTAGGCTTTGTGGTGGTGTGCATGGGTTTTCTCGGTATTCTTCCGTTTCCTCTCACTCTCTTTATTTTATCATTTCTTTCATTATTATCACCCTTAGCCTCGCAGTATAAACTAGGGGATTTAAAAAAGAAGAAGTAAGACTACATGCGCCAATAACTCAACAGCAAAATCAGCGTTTTTTTAGTTAGAGGCGGCTTTTTTTAAATAGTCGTTTAAAAGTAAAGTATAACAGATAATAATAACGTTTACAAACATGTAACTATGTAAATTAGACACCTTAACTGTGATCTATTGATTTCTTAGGTCATTTTAGTTATGTTAGGTAACTGGGATAGACAAGGAAGTAATGAGGCATATATGAAAGTATATGGAGTTTACCCATCTAATATTCAATTCCTAAAGAACGAGCGGATACAGGGAGAAGGGGTATACGCTATATTTTTGAAAACGGTCGAACGTATATCTTTTTTTTTTTTTTCGGAAAAGATGTTTCCCAAAATGACTGTTAAAAATAACTACCTGATTTACGGTTCTATAAATTATTAATGTAATTTATTTCTCTTGAAAACCTACAGGAAGAGTGTCGTGTGTTAATTCTTTTTGTATGGTGTGTTTTGGAGAATGGGTAATTTAATGTTCATATTTCAAAAAAATATATATCATTCAAAGTGCTATAATATACTTCATTTTTGTTCGAAAAGGAAACAAGAGACAATAGTTTAGTAATGGGGTTGAGTTTCCTTCACGCAATATTTCTCTAGAACGGGTGTAGTGATTTTGTTCATATTTTATAAATTAACATTTCACTAGCAACTCTACAATATGATATTTTTTTTCAAAAAAAATCAGGAAGGTAGTTTATTAGTGAGGAGTTTTATTCATTAACATCACTACGACATTATTTTAATAATAGTCAATCGTATTTTAAAGAATGTCAATCCTCCGAACATTTTTGAGGCTGTGAAGAGTACACAAATAAAGCAAAGTTTTAATAATGAATTAATTATTTTCAATTCTTGTGATCAATGTCTGAATACTATATAGAATTTTCGACATTAACTCAGCTTACGGGGCAATTGAGAAGTTACTTAAATTAAGAAGTAGTAAACTCCGGTCTAAAAAGCCTTGGTAATGGCGTTGGAATTGGTAATTGGTGTGCTGACCACATTGCAAACCACCCAACTAAAATTTGGCTCGCTGGCGTAACTCATTGGCTGTAGCGCCAACGATTTTAGTTTTAACCTTACAAATCATTATCATGTAAAGCTCTTTGACTCCAGAAATTTTATCTGATTCATAATAAATGTTTGTATTTTAATTTTGCTCTAGGTTCATTGATAAGAGAATTAAATGTGGTAGCTCATGGGATGACTCGGGCACAATTGAGGATTGCGTTTCGTGATATCAATTCAAGAGATGTCACTCCAATAGCAAACAATCAATATCCTCCAACCTGCTACGTAATTATCAACCATGATAATGGAACGAAGCAATTTCTGGCCAAGGTATGACGCTAATATTGAGTTTCGAACATCTGAAAAAAGAAAGAAATGATATAGTCTATACTATATTCTTGACTACACATACACACACACACACACACACACACACACATATATATATATATATATATATATATATATATATATATATATATATATATATATAGCAAAGGGTGTCGAGTAATATATCGTTGGAAAGGTAATATACCGCGCTTCCCCTCCCTCTTGAAAAGATTCCGTTGTTTCGGTCGGAAGAGACGAAACTGTTTTTTTTTTCTTTATGTCAGCGGAAGGACGATAGCATGTAGCAAGCAAGTCGACCCAGAAAGTTGCACGTAGTTTAACTCCTTGCAAGATGGAAAATAAGTTGTATATCCCTTTCAAGACTATGTTTACATAGAGAAATATTATAGGGTTTCAAGATTTTTTTATGACAGCTACAAGATTCATGTAAAATAGAAACGCGGTTCCACTTTCTGGGCCATCTTGCTTGCTACCTGCTATCTCTCCTCCCCCTCCCCCGCGGACATAAAGAAAAAGCAGTTTCACCGCTTCTTGGATTCTTTTGCACGAGGAGGGGAAGATCGCCAAAATACACGTTTTTAATGTGGAGGTTCACTATTTGTCCACTAGAGTGCAATGCTGCACGGAAGGAGATATCTTTCTTGCTTTCAAAAAGTTGTAATGTGTAAACAGTATATAGAAAGACCGGGCTACAATATTTTTTAATAAAAGCTACAAGATTCTTGTAAAGTGACAACCCAACTTTAGAGAAACTGAAAAAGGAAGCCGGGAAAACTCCAAACCAGACTCGTTCCAATATCATAAGTAAAAGAAAAATGTTGCTCTTATAAAAAGTAAGAGTGCAAACCAGTGGCGGCTGGTGACAATTTATTAGGTAGTGACAGAACTATATTATTATTATTATTATTATTATTATTATTATTATTATTATTATTATTATTATTATTATTATTATTATTATTATTATTATTATTAGAACATATATAGAATTTCAATTTAATTATAATCGATTGTGCTTACATTATCAGTAATCAGGTAGGTACTGGTTCTCTTGCTCCTTTCACTGAAATTCAATTCTTCTTCATGCCAGTCAGTTATATATTGAAGTGAATTCAGAAATCAAATTTGGGGAATAAATCTTGAGATGCTATTATTTAAGTAAGTTTGTTATTTATCTTGTTGATAAAAAAGACACATATACACTGATATTGAATAAAACACGAGTACACTGTTTAAAAAGAAACACTTCACTTGCACTGTTTATTCTCTTCGAACTTTCAACTGAACACGTTTGGTTGACTAGTTAAGATGCACGATACTGAAACTCCATGCGACGATTTTTCTTGCTGGAAAAGGCGTCGATTTTTTTTTTTTTTTTTGTTAAAATTATCTATCTCAGTAACGAATGTCTTTTCACATAACAACATGCCTAACGCAGTTAATCTTTCCTCTTTCATAGTATTTCTTAGGAATGTTTTTATTCTGTTCAACATTGAGAAACATCTCTCTGCTTCTGCTGTTGACATTGGCATAGTTATCAATAACTTTAAGAGTTTAACTGTTTCTTGAAACGTGTCGCACAATTCATCGTCTATAATGAACATTAAGAATGACACCGCGCCAGACACCATTCTCAGTTCGCGTCTCGAATAGCACACTTGAAGTTCGCTTTTTAATTTCTTTTCCTCCAAGAAGGGATATTTTTTAACCATCTCACTGAGATAATTATCGGGGAACTCCTTTTTGTAATTGTCAAATTCTTCTACAGCAAATAATCTCGTAGCTACAATGTGCTCAGTGAAGTGAAATCTAGATTTGATCTCCACTAGGATTGCATCACAAACTTCTAATGCTTGTCTTTTTTTGTCGTTATAGAACGCCTCACTTGGCCATATTTTTGCACATTCTCTTGCAGTTTCTAATTCGGTTTCTACTTCCTGAATAATGTCAATTTGTTCTCTGACTGACTGCATACCAAGTTGAAAATTACGCAGATGTTTTCGAACCTTGACAGGATCAGTACATTTCTTCTGTAGTTGGCTGAAAATAATTTCTACGTGTGGCATAATCTTGTGGAAAAAAGTCAACCAAAATACGAAATTTTCTTCATTTAATAATACCTTGTACGCGGAATGTTATATCTTCACAGTTTTCTATTGCTAACATAACATCAATTAGATCTTTTCGATACTCGTAAACTGTATTTACTCCACAAGACTGAAAATTCCACCTGGTGTGAGAAACCCGCGGCAACCCCCAAGCAGTGTATATGAGATCGTGAAATATCGGCTGCTTTCGGATTCTGCGTGACAAGCTTTCGGAGCACCACACAATATGACGTCACTAAATGTGATAGTAAGTTGAGCAGTGTTTGCAACTGATTTGGTGTCAACTTATTAATTTTATACTAAAGCGTTTTTCACAGTCCTTTGCACCTCTCATAAACAAACCGCGTAACTTGATGTTGTATCACTGCGCGCACGACTATTGCTGATTGGTGAAGAGGAAATTGTTTCGCCTGTTTCCCGCAATATTTCTGCTGCAGCACGTGCATGTATTTCTACTACTGCTATGTGCATTACTCGTTTCACTCTCATACCATCGCCGTGATATGGGGCAAAATACTCAATACTATCCTCCTTTAAGAGCAACTGAACATTGTTATTTTTCTCCAAATTGTAATTACAGATGAAACTGCAATGAGTTATGTCAAATTATCAACTGAACGATAAAGAGATGGCGCTGGTATGTAACAGCAAGCATACTTACGGGAGATTATTTCTTTTTCATCTATTACCTAAATCATTACGCATATCCATGAAAACAGATAGTACTTTTCCCCCTTAAGTTTAATTTATTGATGTGCTTTCTTACATTGTATAGCATGCGAATGTACAAATAGTAACTTCAGTACTACAAAATAAGCAAATAAATATTCTATGAGAACATAAAAATTAGCTATTATAGGTCTTAATTTTCTTCAAGTGAATTGAACAACGTTGATATCGTTTGATGAAGTATTTGCTTTTCTTCTGCACTTACTGGTTTGCCTTGTTTATGTTGAAAAGAATAACTGGGAGCAGCCTGGTAACCTGCTGGCTTCCTTAGGCGACATCTTTAAATTGTGGCGCGCACTTCGCGTGTTTTGTCATTTATTGTAACAATTTTCTCTTACAAATTCGATTTTGGTTCAAGATTTCGATCCCATATAGATACATACTTTGAGCCGGATCCTAAATGTTCTTACTGTGCCTCAACAATACATTAATTACCATAATACATTGCATTTATTGTGTACTATTTGCTCATGGAAGAATAAACTGCTATTAGTCTCATTTTCAATGTTGCTAACTCACAGTTATTTTTCAGTTTTTCTCAAAGAATGGTTGTCAAACAGTTGTCATTTCATGAAAATGGGCTAAGAAAATGAAAAAGAGAAATCAAGTGTACCCGCTGTTCTTATTGAAGATAATTATTTCCTTATAGTATTTCAGATCATTGTTTGACCTTTCATTAGACATGAGGAAATAGTCAATTAAAAAAAGAAAGATAGAGTAAGGGGGATAGAGAGAAGTTAAAAAGGATAAAACCAGCTTTAGTGATTCATTACGAAGTAATATGAGGCTAATTTTTTCAGTTATAATTTGTATATCGCCTTTTTAAAATGCGATCAGAATAAATGACCATTTAAAAGATGCAAAAACCGAATATTCGGTGCCAGAAATGAAATAATGTACACAGGAATCTTCAACATTTAAGAATTTTATAATATTGGATAGGAATGTTCATAATTTTTGAGTCTTATTTTTTTTCTGGCTGCAGTGAAATTAAGAGGGTGTACTATATGCATGTTAAATAATGTGTCTTTATTTCTATGTAGAATCTAAAAAGTTTCTTGGAATTTGTTGAATAAGATGTCGATAGAGTCTTCACACTCTCATGATTGATATTAGTTTATGGCGTAACTTTTCTGTTAGATATCAAATGAAAGGATAAGTCACGAAGATTCAAAACATATTTTATAGGTATTTTATTAAATATAACAAAGGAAATAATAAATTCTCTATTCAATAAATAAGTAAACTCAGTAGTTTTCAAGTTTTTGCAGAATTAACAATAGCTTGTTCCAAACACTCGCTCGCCTATGAAATGAAATCTTTTGAGTTTTATGTCCCACGATTATGCAGGCTAGGCTAAAGGAGACGGTGATGATGAAAACATGAATGAAATGGTGGAATGAAGAAAGTGGGAGGAAACTGAAGAACCCCAAGGAAACCCACGCACACGGTGTTTGTCCACAAGATTCACTTGGCGCTAGCTGGGAACGAACCAGGAACCCCATGTGCTAGAGGTGAACGCTCTACCATTGAGCCACCGCGGCCCCCCAAGAGCTCAATTTTGTATAGAAGTCGTGAGTACAACTGCACATGTTTGAGATCTAATAATTAACTCCGTTGTGGCTATATGATCCGCGTACTCGTCATCGGGCGGCAGACCCGCGTTCGATTTCCGGAGGAAATTTATGTAGTTCGGATCGCTCGTTCGGCTGTAGGTCCAAAGTTGAAGGAGACAATAAACTTTAATCCATCCATCCAACCATAGATCTGCTAGTAGGGCCACTAAGTCATCATGTAATAGTGGCTCTGAATCCTAACATTTTAGGTAGATTCTCAGCTAGAGGAAACGTTAGGAGTGGGGGTAGTAAGTTTTAGTTATTATTTACACTGGTAGAGGAAATTCAACGTTCTGCCCTTCTTCCTACTGGTGCGTGTCTGCATTTACACAGTAGTTCAAAGATTCAGGAAAGCAGTGCGTACGCCACCGCAAACGAGAGAAAATGGTTCCTGATTCTCCTATCATAAGCCAATGCCATTTCATTTTTAATCTCATTGTTTTTCTCCCTTCAGTTTGTTTATTAATTTCTTAGCACAAAATTACATATAACATTTTTTGTTTAATTAGTTGGCAACATTTCTGCACTGCAGTCTGCATTGTTTACAAGGGGTGCAAAGCTTCGTGAAAATCAGATTAGAGTAACAGACCGGTAAAGAAAATATGTTTACAAATGATTATCTGTTAATGAAATAATATACTTAAAGAGATATTTGTATATTTGTATGAAAACATAGCATCTCCACACGCGAAATTTGATGATGTGCTCCGCGAAAGATTTGTTGCCACAAAAAATTTGGAGATCCACAATATACAATTGACATAAAAATTAATGATAGGTCTACATCATATTAATATGTGATAGGCCCTTATCCATGGGGTCTAGGGGGCGGGCCCCTCTAAATTTTTAGGGTACTGGTCCCCTAAAATTTTTACAGTACGCTTGCAAGTGAACTATAATAGGGTGCAAAATTTCAAAGTCAGACGCACTCGCCAATCCAAAAATAATGGTCGCCAGTATCATTCACGTACAAATTGAGATGTCCCCCCCCCCCAAACGGCCTTTGGTTTGACGAAGAAAGACTTCACATTCCGTGTTTTCTCTCATTCAGTGACAATTATTTTCTTACGAAACAGAAAATGCGCTGCCCTGTGAGTTCAGGCAGAAACCATTCCTACCGAACACTGGTCGCCAGCTCTAAATTCTAATCGCCAATTTCTAGTCGAAAAATTGTACGCTGAGCTATAATATGATGATTAACTATAATACGTTTGGATTGGGACTCCCTCCCAAACTTCTACCGGGCTTCCCCTAGATTTTTGGGCTGGTTACCAGCCTAGTATGTGATAAGTGACAGGGCCGTAACTTGAGGAGGGAGAGGGCAAATGCTTCCCCAAGGAAGCTCCCCTCCGCTCGAGGAGACCCATTTTAAGACAAAATTTTCTTACTCCGTATACGATACGAACATGAAATTATAAATGAAGCATTGAATATGTCCACTATAATACATAAACAAAACAACACATAAAAGGTAATTAAAACAAAAATGAGTCGTGGGCCCATTTCAAAAAAAAAGTTTCTATTAGGGGCCCTAGAAGTAATGTTTATTCATATGGCTTTGATATTTGTCAATATTGCCCCCTTAATTCATTTTTCATGTATGGAACAAGATCAAAGGTGTAACTAACGACCCGGGCCCATAAAGAGTAAGAGAAAGATGGAAAGAGGGAGCCCAAGATTAGAGAAACAACTTTCTTCTAGGAGCACCAAATGCTTACCCCCTCCCAAGAAAACAATCTAAGTTACGGCGCTGGATAAATGGATGCAGGTGTAGAATACATAAACATAAAAACAGTAATTTATGATTAAAATGAATGACTGCGTGTGAAAGAGGACTGTACTACTAATTTGTAAAAATTATATATTGTTTACTGTATGTAGAAAACGATGGTGCTGTCCTATTTCATGAGTTTGAATTTGCAAAATTTACGAAAGAAGTATGTAATATATTTCTCGGGTTCTGTGGGATTACGGGGGACCAAAACTACGTAAAAACACAATGATTATAGGTGGAATGAGTTCATGTTGCGGAAAGATAATTGATATTGATATGTGAGTAATTTGTGAACTTAGTAGACTGGAAATGCCGTGTACTGAATGGAAAATTTTGCAATTACTATTTGCTATTAATTAGAATGGACAAATATAACGTGCATTGCGGCGTTCTAACCCGACTTCGCTTGCTAGCGCTCGCTAGTCAATATTTATTTATTTATTTATTGATACAAGTCATGGCCATTACCGGCATCTATGGCCTTAAACACGTCAGGTTGGAGGGATGACATCCTCGGCGAGCACACAATCACGGTATGGGGGAAGGATATAAGGAACGGATAAGGAAAGAAGCGGCATGAGTCCTGTAAATTAGATACCATCCCGGCATTTACCTGGTGTGAATGAGGAAATCCCAGGAAAAAACTCATTTAGGATAGCTGTTACATCTTTTCGACCGACTGACCCTGCCGGAAATCGAGCCCAGGACCGAAGGCGAGAGCATTAGCGACTACTCATGCTCAGCAATACTGTCTGAAACTCTTTAGTTAGTGGTATGTTTGGCTTTAGGAAGACTAACCTCAAAAATATTTAAGAAAACAGCAATGATTTTCAACAAAAAATGCTTTTTCCCAGTAATCCGACACATGGCAGTTTTCAAAGCACATACTGAGAAAAAAAAATTGTAGGTAGCGTACTCAAAACGGTAGGTTACATTCGTAATTCCTGTAGTTTTTGGACTTAACGTACAGCAAACGTATAACTGAAAACGCATGTTTTATAATACTTACTTTCCGTATAAGTGTTCCATCTATACGTACTTTCCGTATGAAACAATATAGGCGGTCAGGATCTCACATACAAATCGACGCAGAATGTCCATAGTAGAATAGAATATAGCTGCAGAATGTAACATAGGTGATATACGAAAAACTGTTAGATGTCAGACATCCTGCAATGGCATGATGTAACATCTAAGGGCAGTGCGTATGTAGCATATGCTCCATACTGATTTCTGTAGTAAGCAAGAGGATTTTGTATATTTGTACAATATACCGCTGTCCGGAGAACGGATTTTTCTTAGTGTGCAGTTCATAAGCAAGGGCGCCCATGTTGTGGTTTGCAAGGGGGGCAAGTATAAGCGACGTTTCAAATATAGTTTCAAATTTTGCTGTAAGTAATGTAAAAATTCTATTGGGTTTTCAGTATTCCCAGTGTGTACAATTTCCTCTTAGGGGGCGAGCGCCCCACCTTGCCCCCCTTGATGGGCGCCCTTGTTCATAAGTAATGCAGTTATGTGGGTGCTGAACCTGTGGGTTCAGTATTTCTTGATAAATCCATTAAATGTTGTGCGTGTAATCCACAACGCACACAGATATAAGCGGGAACACAGATATAGGCGGGAATTCATGTCACTTAATGACCTTCCCATTTTAAGGCAGTAATAAATGTGAAAATTGTCGATAAGTGATTCGCCTAGTTTGATTTTGCGAATAGTTCGTATTATGTGCGACTTTGTCCGTGCGGCGTCTAGGGTATGGTCGACGTCGATAAGCTAATAAAACGAAACACTTCAAAAGTTGAGCCAGTGAGTAGTAATCGCGGGACTTGAGGCAAATTTTTCCGCCCCCTAGAGCGTGGTGCCCGCCGCCGCCGCCAAAATTTTGCGCCCCGGGCGCCCGGCGCCCATTTTTGGGGTTACATGTTATGACGTCATAGGGTCACGTGATGTTAGGCCATGCCTTTTTGGGTTACGTGATGTTAGGCCCTGGAGCATGGAGCCCGCCGCCAAAATTTTGCGCCTCGGGCGCCCGGCGCCCATTTTGGGGTTACATGTTATGACGTCATAGGGTTACGTGATGTTAGGCCATGCTTTTTTTTTGGGGGGTTACGTGATGTTAGGCCACGCCTTTATGGGTTACGTGGTGTTAGGCCACGTCTTTATGGGGTAGTTTTACCGAGGGGGGTTGATTTTGTTTTCTTTTACGGCATAAAATTTTTGGAGATCGTTACTTTTTAATGGAATATAGGTGTATGTATAGTTTACTTTGCGGTATATATTTTCAATTTAGCGCCCCTAGGCCACACCCCCGTTCGCCTTTATGGGGTAGGTTGTTGATTTTGTTCCCTTTACGGTATAAAATTTGGAGATTGTTACCTTATGATGAAGTACAGGTGTATGTATAGCTTATTTTGTGTTACTTGATTTTAACTTTTGCGCCCCTGGAGTGTGACGCCACTGAAATTTTGCGCCCCGGTCCCTTTAGTTTACATAGTTTACGATCCGCCTTTATGGGGCAGTTTCACGTATGAGTTTATTTGTTTCTTTTTATGGTTATAAATTTGAAGAATGTTATTTCCTTTTTACCTTATAGGATGTATATATAGCTTACCTTATTTTTGTTCCCTTTGATACACCCATGCGCACACCTTAGCATTACGTCATGGGGTCACGTGGTGTTAGGCTTTATGGGTAGACCTACCGAAGGGGTGCAGGGGTACATAGGACCCCCCCTTAAATTTTGGAAATTGCCAAATCTAAAAATTTGGTATGGTAGCCTAGGACCATAGTATGTACCTCTACTAGTATTGGGTGTCTATGTCGTTCCCTTTCATGGGTAAAAAATTGCCAAAAATTCAAATTTCGGGGTTTTTTGACCTAATTTATCCCCTTTGATGAGGTGTTATTACCCTATATGGATATATGTGCATATACAGGGTCAATTACCTTTCATAAGACATGGATATATTTGTGCACCCCGGCAGGAGTACATTGGCCCACCCCTTAAATTTTTGGAAATCGCCCAATTTAAACATTTGGTATAATAGTATAAAACCCTAATATAGATCACTATAAATTTGGGTGGTCTACCTCGTTCCCTTTTAGGGGTATAAAATTGCCAAAATATAAAGGTAAGCAATACGTTGTATCACGTGTTTGGTTTTTTGACCTAATTTATTCCAATGGATGAGGTCCTATTACCTTATATGGTTATATGGTCATGTATAGGGGTCCATCCCCTATTATGAAACAGGTACATTTGTGCACCCCTTGATTTTTTTTGGGGGGGAATGATACTTTGGCCCACCCCTTAAGTTTTTTAGAAATTGCCAAATTTAAACATTTGGTATCATAGTACTGGACCCTAATATATATTACTATAAATTTGGGTGGTCCACCTCGTTCCCTTTTAGGAGCCATTTTGTTCCGCTTTAGGGGTGAACATGGATACAGTGGGCCACCTCGTTCCCTTTTAGGGGGCATTTTTGTTCCGCTTTAGGAGTGAACCTTGCAATCGTCCCGAGTTTGATTCTTGGAAATGTTGAATTTAACGTCCCCGCGAAAACGATGAGAAATGATAGGACGAAACATGAACTTACTTGACTGAGGATTGAAGCAGGGACCTCATACACTAGAGACAATCGCTGAGCCATCGTACACGTGTGTTGATTACTATGCAATGGTCCCGAGTTTGATTCTAGGTGTTAGTTTCAGGAAATGTTAACGTTCCCTTGAAACGATGATGAGAAATGAGAAAACATCATAAACTTACTTGCTTGCGGATTGAAGCTGAGACCTCACACATCAGAAAAAAAAAAAACGCTGAGTCACCGTACTCCATTCAGTGCGAGCAGTTTTGCGTATGAAAAGAACATGATCAGATTATGTTACATTACTACACATTTCTGCTCGTTGTTACGCATAGAAGTTTGTTATTGTGAAATTGCAGCATGTGCTTATACTACATCAGCATTTTTTCTCAGCTGACGGACTTTTAAAGCTCAACTTTACATTTATGTCAAAGACAGTTTCGTAACATATCGATGAGTGTTACATTTTTTCAATCAAGTTTAAGGAAAATGAATCACATTTTAGATGTGATAATTTGAATGTCGTATTAAACTAACGAGTCAACGGTATGATGTCATGATCAGAAAATTGCGATACTAGATGTCGTAACGATTGATGTGTAAGGGGAAAAACGTGAATAATGTCACAACCAATCAGATTGTTTCTTACATCACGTTTCGGCTCATGATACATGATGAAAGCTGTGTTTTCATTGGTTCTCCGTGATGTCATTGATTCATTTCCTCGTTTCTGATTGGCTGATAGTGTTGTCACTTTATAGTTGAACCGTTTCAGACCTAAATAAATTTCTTAATTTCATTTTCAAATCCTACTTCCACGAAGATCTTGAATGAACGTAGGTGTACCTCTAGTGACAGCGTGACTTTACTCCGTTCCTTGAATTTGAGGTAAGTATCAACCGCGTTTTCTTAACATCAATGGAGTGTTTTTTTTGCATGAGGATAACATTGTTATCATTGTTTTATTTTAACACGAAATATTTAGCAAATGGAAGAATAACTTGACCGGGGATCGAATTAGGAATCCCACACATTAGAAGTAGGCACGAGAAATTTGTTGATTTTGGTTTAGCGTCCCTTCAGTAGTGGGGGCTAGGAATACAGCTTAATGTTGAATTTGAGCGCATACTGGGTGTTGAACCGGGCCAGAGGTGCGTAACGCTAACCACTTGGCTCAGTTTCTGAAAGTAAACAAAGAAACTACGCACGATTTTGTTCCCTACAACGTGAGACGTGGACTTGCAGTTTAATGTGGGATCTGATCTCCCGCCGAGAAACGAATTCGAGTCTTTCTTGTCTTAGCTCGAGAAAAGCAAGCGCATGAGATTTTGTTTTCGTTTCATGTTCGTCATACGTTTTAAAGTTCAGTGTCAGAGGAAAAAATGCTTACTACAATGATTCTCTTAGCACGCTTAGAAAAACAATTTCATTCATTCTTTTTATCACTACAGAAAGTTAGGTCAGTTACATGTTGGTCCCGGGTTTGATTTCCAGTATGACGACAATAAAAATTTTTAACAGTAAAACTATTTGAGATATGATAATTCTTTTAGGATTGATCGTGTAGTCATTTTGATACAGTTAAACATGTTAGCGATTTTCTGAATTCAATTTAATTCGTGCTTTTTTTTTTCGTTTTAGATATTTGTTTTTCTTTGCCTATTCCTTTTTTGCTTACCTTACCTTTTTCCCTATTTGAATATGGCTACTTCTGGCTTTACTGTCTTGCGAGAAATCAATAGACATTATCGGCGTTTTAATCTTGAAGGACGAATGCTGGAAATTCAAATTAATGCTCCGACCAGTGGCACCGATATTGTGGAGTGGGTTCAGGCCTCCTTTCAACAGATGTTGGATTATTTATTGGAAAACGTCGACGAATCATCGATGGTTGGATTATCGATTTTATCC
Source organism: Thermobia domestica (assembly GCF_964235325.1). Lineage (NCBI taxonomy): Eukaryota > Metazoa > Arthropoda > Insecta > Zygentoma > Lepismatidae > Thermobia > Thermobia domestica. Next base: position 122,061,721 of record NC_137458.1, read on the forward strand.
CACGATGAGAAGAACAAACCGTTTTATCTATCTTTCCGGCATGCAAGTAATTTGACACTGGAGACTTTATGGGCATCCTTTGATCGCATCCTTCAAAGTAACGATAGTTTTCTCATGAACGAACCGTTCATTGTCCATTTTCATCATGTGGATGTGCCCCGTGGATTTGGATTGGTGCGTCGAGGTCTTTTATCAAACGACGAATTATTAAAGTGCAAGAAAGGCATTTTACGTGTAAAAAACACCGACAAGAAATGTTTAGCGTATGCGATTGTGATTGCTATTGGCCTAAAGAAATATAAAGATACAAATCAGAAACTGTACAATCAATATCGCAAACAGCTCAAGTTTGTTGTTATTCCAGACGTACATGAACTTTTGTCCAGATCATCAGTGAATTTAGATCATGGGGGATCCGTGGAAGAATTGCGACAATTGCAACGCTACTTGACAAATTATAAACTTACCGTATACACTAGCTTTTCCGGAGAAGATATTCTGTATGAAGGGCCTGGTGGCGAAGACAAGATTCCAATCAATTTAATGTGCATCAATTCTCATTATGACATCATCACATCATTAACGTCTGTTTTTTCTACCAGCTATTACTGTACTGCATGCCACAAAAAATATGATCATCGTAATGCACACGTCAAGAACTGTTCGGCCATGTGTGAGAAATGTTTGCAGAAACCGCCATGCAGTAAGACCAATACGGAGAAGCAGTGCCCAGAATGCAATCGTGAATTTTATGGTGAAACATGCTATACAAATCATCTGACTGTACCATACCATAAAGGCCAACCAATATGCAAGATGGTGAAACAGTGTGCCAAATGTCTACGCATTTATTCGTTTGTCCATACAGGGGAAAGAAAACATGATTGTACTGATTATTTTTGTAATGTGTGCCATAAACATGTTACGTCTACCCACCAATGCTACATGAAGCCTGATACGACTCAATTAAAACCTGGAGTTCCATCAGTGTTACATGCCAAGAAAGCTATGATTGTCTTCTATGATATCGAAGCCACACAGGATACTTTCTTCGATGAAGACACGTTCATTCATAAGCCCAATTTACTGGTGGCCCAACAAGTATGTTACAACTGTGTTCAAGATGAGGATATACATCATCCGTGTGAAGTTTGTGGACAGCGAGAACATATTTTTCAAGATGATCCGATCAATGCCTTTCTTGCGTATTTACGTCAACCACGACCCAGCATCAAACTTATTGTATCTTTGGCACATAACTGTAAGGGATATGATGGTCATTTTATTCTTAAATCTTTAGTGGAAGAACATGAATTGAAACCTACTTTGATCTTGAACGGAGCAAAAATTTTAAGCATGAAAGTGAATCACTTATCGTTTATTGACTCCTTAAATTTCATGCCAATGGCTTTAAGTAAATTATCCAAGGCATTTCATTTACCAGCGACCAAAGGATATTTTCCACACTTTTTTAATACTGCTGCAAATCAAACGTATGTGGGAAAATTACCGGACATCCATTATTATGGTGCAGATGAAATGAAAGTGGATGAACGAGAGAAATTCATGACATGGTACAACGAACACCAGAACGATACGTTTATTTTCCAAGAAGAATTGGTAAACTATTGTGTCCAGGACGTCAACGTACTTCGAATGGCTTGTATATCTTTCATGACCACTTTTGAACAAGAAACTCATGTCAATCCTTTCCTGGAGGCTATCACTTTGGCGAGTGCGTGCAATTTAGTATTTCGACGAAATTTCTTAAAACCTAATACTATTAGCATTCTCCCTGCACGTGGATACCGTCACAGAAACAATCAGTCACGGATTGCTTTGCAGTGGCTTGCCTACATGGAAGAAAAAGAGGGTCATTCAATTCAACATGCTGCGAGAGGAAAAGAAGTTTATGTTGCTGGTTTTCATCTGGACGGCTACTACCAAAATCCCGACACTAAAGAGGAACACGTGTATGAATTTGAAGGGTGCAAATTCCACGGCTGTCCTCTATGTGTCCCTACAGGCCGTGATCAGCCCATTTATGAGAACTCCGAAGAAACGATGAACTATCGTTACGAGAGAACACAGCGTAAAATGAAATTATTACGATCCATGGGATATAAAGTACATGAAATGTGGGAATGTGAATTTCGTCAAGTGTTAAAATCCAATCCAGCATTGGCCTCTTCTTTAAGCACACATCCTTATATTAATAAGACACCATTAAATCCAAGAGACAGCTTCTATGGTGGCCGTGTTAATGCCATTAAATTGTATCACGTCGCAAATGAAAATGAAGGCGAAGAAATAAAATTCTTGGATATCGTTTCCCTGTATCCTTATGTAAATAAATGTGGACGGTATCCAATAGGGCATCCACGAATATATCTACAGGGAGATCCAGAAATGCCCGACATTCAAGATGTCAACGGATTGGTCAAGTTGAAGATCTTGCCTAGCAGAAATGTGTTTCATCCAGTGCTGCCATTTCGCTCAAATAAGAAGTTGTTGTTTCCACTTTGTGCTGCCTGTGCCACAGCATTAAATCAAGATTCTGAATGTACACATTCGGACAGTGAACGAAGCCTAACAGGAACATGGGTGTCCTATGAAATTCAAAAAGCCATTGAACTTGGGTATCAAGTCATTGAAATTTACGAAATTTGGGATTACGACATCACCGTATATGATCCAGAAACCAAGACTGGCGGATTATTCAGCGAATACATTAACACATTTTTGAAATCTAAGCTGGAAGCTTCTGGATGGCCTGCCAATTGCGTCACCGAAGAAGAAAAGCAGCAGTATATTCAAGTGGTACAACAACGGGAAGGCATAACTTTAGATGCAGCAAATATAATGACAAATTCAGCACGTCGTAGTCTTGCAAAACTCTGTTTGAATGCCTTCTGGGGACGACTCGCTATAAGAGACAATTTCAGCCAAACGACCATCATTAACGACCCCAAAGAACTGTATCAGAAATTAACTGCTCCAGACATAAAAGTCAACCAAATTTTACCTGTTAACGATTCGATGTTATACCTTTATTGGCAGTATGAAGATGATGTTCCAGTACAAAATAACAATGCTAATGTTGTCCTTGGAGCATTTACAACGTGTCAAGCTCGTCTGGAACTCTACAAATATTTAGAACTGCTGCAAGAAAGAGTATTATATTTCGATACAGATTCCGTGATATTCACGCAGCGACCATCAGAGACCACAATAGAACCAGAAGTATTTCTTGGTTCAATGTCAAATGAACTGGAATCAATTGGACCAAAAGCATACATTAAAAAATTCGTGTCTGGTGGCCCAAAACAGTACGCCTTGGAAATCTACGACCCCGACACGAAATCAACCAGTTATGTATGCAAAATTCGTGGATTCACACTCAATTATACTGCAAGTCAAAAGTTAAATTTTAATAGTCTGGAGCAAATGATCATAAATCAATCGAGTGAAAAAATCTCCATTAGCACGCCGCACAAAATTTACAGAACCCACGATCATCATCTTGTCACAAAACCTGAAGAAAAGAAGTACAGTTTCAACTATAAAAAACGCCGATTAATATCAGACACATACGAGACATTGCCCTATGGGTATAAAAAAGCCAGAACAGAATAACAGCCATATTTTTCCCTAATCCCACCAACATCACCTCCCAAAGACGGGGCAAAGAATCAACGCAACACGGGACATGCTTCAACGATGCACGAGCGAAGACAAAAACTCAGATGACATCACCTTGCAGAAACCCGTGGAGAAAAAAAAAAAGGAATTCAGGTACGTCACATTTGCGTTTCTTTTCTCACCTCACTCTCTCTTGATCAGTTAGTTCGATGTTAATAATCTGTTTTTCTTCTTTCACAGGAAACAAAATAAATATTACCATGTATATTCATATGTTTTATTTTCTCTTTACAGAATTTGTACCCGTCACGGACACGTCTTCCTTTGAAGAAAAAAGAAATTCTGTATTCATTTTCACATGCTAAAAATAAATGTACAAAAACATGATTCTGTGTTTTTATTTCACATCCTAAAATCAAATTCTTTTTCCTGTACTGCGATTTCAATTTCTTTTTTCTGAATCAGTTTACCGGTAAAATAAATCAATGTTTTACGAAAAAAAAAATCAAACTAAATTTTTGTTTCAGAAAATTTTTAGTGTACGAAAAAAAAAACTGATTCAGAAAATTTTTTTTTGTACGAAAAAAAAATGTTTTCAGAAAAATTTTTTGTGTACGAAAACAAAATTCTGTTTCAGAAATTTTTTGTGTGTACAAAACAAAAACTGTTTCAGAAAAATTTTTATGTACAAACAAAATTCTGTTTCAGAAAAATTTTTATGTACAAACAAAATTCTGTTTCAGAAAAATTTTTGTGTGCAAAACAAAAATCAGTTTTCGTCACGAAACTGCTCCGACTAAATGAATCGATTCATTCTGATAGTGTTGGCAACACTGGAAAAATTTCGGTAAGTATCGCTCAGACCCTGAGTTACAGCGAACACAACTAGATTCGAACCAGCAACCTTACATGTCTGATTCATCTCTAAATACAGCCAACTAAACAATAAGATTATGTGTATACGTCAATGCTTTGCACTGAGTCACCAAAGTTTTCTTCAAGGTCAAAGTTGCACACGAAGTAAAAAAGATGACAACGCAGATCTTCTATCTTTCTATATGAAACATAAACCTAGTATAAACTGCTCGCACTGAAATGTGTAATGTAACATAATCTGCTCGTCTTCTTTTCATACGCGAAACTGTTCGCACTGAATGGAGTACGGCGGCTCAGCGCTTCAATCCACAACGAAGTAAGTTCATGTTTCCTCCTATCATTTTTCATCATCGTTTCAAGGGGACGTTAAACTCAACATTTCCAAGAATCGAACTCGGGACCATGACATAGTAATCAACAAACTGAACTTCTCAATCGAGTATGGTGACTCAGCTCTTATTTCTGATGTGTGAGATCTCTGCTTCAATCCGCAAGCAAGTAAGTTTATGATGTTTTCTCATTTCTCATCATCGTTTCAAGGGAACGTTAACATTTCCTGAAACTAACACCTAGAATCAAACTCGGGACTATTGCATAGTAATCAACACACGTGTACGATGGCTCAGCGATTGTCTCTAGTGTATGAGGTCCCTGCTTCAATCCTCAGTCAAGTAAGTTCATGTTTCGTCCTATCATTTCTCATCGTTTTCGCGGGGACGTTAAATTCAACATTTCCAAGAATCAAACTCGGGACGATTGCAAGGTTCACTCCTAAAGCGGAACAAAAATGCCCCCTAAAAGGGAACGAGGTGGCCCACTGTATCCATGTTCACCCCTAAAGCGGAACAAAATGGCTCCTAAAAGGGAACGAGGTGGACCACCCAAATTTATAGTAATATATATTAGGGTCCAGTACTATGATACCAAATGTTTAAATTTGGCAATTTCTAAAAAACTTAAGGGGTGGGCCAAAGTATCATTCCCCCCAAAAAAAAATCAAGGGGTGCACAAATGTACCTGTTTCATAATAGGGGATGGACCCCTATACATGACCATATAACCATATAAGGTAATAGGACCTCATCCATTGGAATAAATTAGGTCAAAAAACCAAACACGTGATACAACGTATTGCTTACCTTTATATTTTGGCAATTTTATACCCCTAAAAGGGAACGAGGTAGACCACCCAAATTTATAGTGATCTATATTAGGGTTTTATACTATTATACCAAATGTTTAAATTGGGCGATTTCCAAAAATTTAAGGGGTGGGCCAATGTACTCCTGCCGGGGTGCACAAATATATCCATGTCTTATGAAAGGTAATTGACCCTGTATATGCACATATATCCATATAGGGTAATAACACCTCATCAAAGGGGATAAATTAGGTCAAAAAACCCCGAAATTTGAATTTTTGGCAATTTTTTACCCATGAAAGGGAACGACATAGACACCCAATACTAGTAGAGGTACATACTATGGTCCTAGGCTACCATACCAAATTTTTAGATTTGGCAATTTCCAAAATTTAAGGGGGGGGTCCTATGTACCCCTGCACCCCTTCGGTAGGTCTACCCATAAAGCCTAACACCACGTGACCCCATGACGTAATGCTAAGGTGTGCGCATGGGTGTATCAAAGGGAACAAAAATAAGGTAAGCTATATATACATCCTATAAGGTAAAAAGGAAATAACATTCTTCAAATTTATAACCATAAAAAGAAACAAATAAACTCATACGTGAAACTGCCCCATAAAGGCGGATCGTAAACTATGTAAACTAAAGGGACCGGGGCGCAAAATTTCAGTGGCGTCACACTCCAGGGGCGCAAAAGTTAAAATCAAGTAACACAAAATAAGCTATACATACACCTGTACTTCATCATAAGGTAACAATCTCCAAATTTTATACCGTAAAGGGAACAAAATCAACAACCTACCCCATAAAGGCGAACGGGGGTGTGGCCTAGGGGCGCTAAATTGAAAATATATACCGCAAAGTAAACTATACATACACCTATATTCCATTAAAAAGTAACGATCTCCAAAAATTTTATGCCGTAAAAGAAAACAAAATCAACCCCCCTCGGTAAAACTACCCCATAAAGACGTGGCCTAACACCACGTAACCCATAAAGGCGTGGCCTAACATCACGTAACCCAAAAAAAAGCATGGCCTAACATCACGTAACCCTATGACGTCATAACATGTAACCCCAAAATGGGCGCCGGGCGCCCGGGGCGCAAAATTTTGGCGGCGGGCTCCATGCTCCAGGGCCTAACATCACGTAACCCAAAAAGGCATGGCCTAACATCACGTGACCCTATGACGTCATAACATGTAACCCCAAAAATGGGCGCCGGGCGCCCGGGGCGCAAAATTTTGGCGGCGGCGGCGGGCACCACGCTCTAGGGGGCGGAAAAATTTGCCTCAAGTCCCGCGATTACTACTCAGTGGGTGCGTAAACGTAAACCTCGTGTAGCTTAGGTATAGGCTGCATAATTACTTTATTACATCAGTGTTAATATGCATCCTTAAATTGGGATAAAGCAGTTTCCGCAGTTCAGATAAACAATACGTGGACAAATTCATATTACTTCGAAACTCACATTTCTTGATGAAAATAGTGTCATCACGCCTTCTAGGCTGTACATGTGTTGGCGCATGCCAGTGATCCACCAGAAACAGGTAAAATTCAGGGGCGCTACAGGAGATAATTGTTCAAAAATTACATTTTTTTTTAATTTATGGGTGCACACTTAGTAATGGTAATAATAGTAATATAGTATAGTAGTAGTAAGGCAGTAGTAGTAGTAGGGTAGTAGCCAGGCCCGCAACCAGAGGGGGCTAGGGGGGCCAGGTCCCCCTAAACTTTTTGTGGCCCCTCCAGACTTCAATACATAATTTTATTATTAATACAAAAACACAATTTAGATATTTATAAGATAATTTTAATGACTTGGCCCTCCCAAACTTTTGTAGCTGGTTTCGGCCCTGGTAGTAGCAATGATAGTATAATAATAGGCTAGTAGCAGTAGACTGGTGTAGGAGCAGCCATTGCCGCCGGCAGTCATGCAGAAAAAGGAATTTGTGCACTTTTCGTTATTGCTGCCAAAATAATCAATAGTAGTAGTATAGTAAGGCAGTAATGGTAGTAGTTGAGTAGTAGTAGTAATAATAGTATACTACTAGTAGTAGAGTAGCAGTAGTTCGGGTTAGGTTAGGGTAGGTTTAGGCAGCGAAATAGTCATATTTCAAGTCCCTTGTACATTAGTTTGCAGCCCAGGAATAACGTCCTTATGGAGAGTTTCATAGAAATGAACTCATTATCTTATTGCTGTATCTATGTCCACAGATGGCATACATATTCTGCGCCCCCATAAATAAATTCCCTAAACATTTGTCTTTTGTTCTGAATTAACACCTTTTACCTGTAAATTGTAATTTTAAAAATTTCCACGTATTCTTAATCCCGTTTCTGCCACTCCAAAACACTTACTAAACCTACAAGAGTTCTTTGGTACTAAAAGAAATTGATATATCATGAATGTCAGTAGGGCTCAGTACACTTATAAAATAGAACATAACTGAGGAAACCTGAAATTTCAATCTTGATACCAGTATCAGTGCGCAGCACGAAATGAGATTTTTTTTTTTTAATTCCGGCGTTCTTCCCACCTTTGATGGGAGAAGCCACAATTATTTATGCATTATTCAGTGCATTGTTTGTGTATAATCTTGTTCGTTTGTTGAATGTAAAACGCAACTCACACAACCACTGTAACAACATAATGTGTTTTTTATTGTCCACCAGTACACGAACAAATTCCAGGTATGTCTTAAATTATAATCCACCTTGGCATATTATCTCAGCCGTAATGCTGTCAACAGAGCTGCCTTGCTTATGGATACACTGCGCATGAAGTGCTCCAGGGTAGTGACGACATTAAGTGACGTCATGTCCTGTTGCTCTGGTTGTGTCAACTTAAGAACTCCCCTTTCGTTGTCACGAGCTAGAAGCAATGGACACGCAATGGAAAGCCTTTCCCGTACACAGCTGATAGGGCGCGTATATGGTGATACCACTATGCCAAGCAGTATTCAGAAGCAAGGGCCTGGTGACAGTCACCGAAGCAGAGTTGCCATCGCTAGGTCTTTCGCGCTAGGTCTTGCGACTAAATAGATACGGCAGCGGGCAGAAAAAAGGAAGAAATTCAGAAGCAGTTATGATATTTAACTCGCTTTCTTTTAATATTCTGAATCTTCTACTTCTCAAGGCAGTGACATGTCACGGCGTCACTGCCTCAGAGGCCGCCACTGGTGCAAACATTGCTCGTGTCATTGTGAAACAAACAGTTTATTTTTTGTTCTCTGTGAAATTGTCGGGAAATATGCAAGACCCAGAAAAAAAGGAATAAAATTGTTAGGGAAGGGAAGATCTTTCGCATACAATTCTCTTGCGTACTACTGGCCCTGTATGAATGTTATTGCTAGAATTTCCACCAGAAAGCAGTTTATTGCGGGCAGAAAAAGAGAAGAATTAAAAAAAAGACTGTCCGCGTCCGTACCTGAGAGTGTCCGTAAAAGGGAAGGGTTTGTTCCGTAAGATAACATATATTTTTGCCGGGGCAAAAAAAAAAAAAAAAAAAAAAAAAAATCTGTCCGTATTATAGAGGTGTCCGTTATTGAGAGGTGTCCATTATTAAGGGAAGTTTCACTGTATAAGAATATTTGAAAAGAAGAGATAGAATGATTGCACACATTGAACCCTGGGGAAGTCACTTTTTTAACTATGGAAATGAAAGAAACTTACTACTTCTAAGACATATTACCTAGGTACTTACTAATTACCTGTTTTGCTCTAGCTTTTAGCTTAAATTATTATTATTATTATTATTATTATTATTATTATTATTATTATTATTATTATTATTATTATTATTATTATTATTATTATTATTATTATTGATATTATTATTATTATTATTATTATTATTGATATTATTGTAATATGATCACCATTGTACAAAATGGGGCATCTTTCGGGAATTTGCCGGGCCTGAGAAGATGCCAATTGATTGTTATAAAGACCCGCAGCGCTCATGACCTGCAAATTACAAAGTGAAAATGAACCTGAGGAAGATACTAAATAAATAACCGTCGCAGCTTCCTTTTCATAGAGGGATTTATTCCAGGGCGCTGTTCCCCTTCCCTCTGTTGCCCCTAAGTAATCTTAACAGCCAAGTAACAAACTAGCATATTGATTAAACATTCATGCTAGTTCTTTTGTACATATAGTGACTCTAATTCCTAGTAACGTTTTTAGCCTCAACGCTACTAGAAAAAAAAAAGTGGGGAAGGAACATACTTACCTTAACAAACACTGAATTTCATCACATGAATAAGAGAAACTTAATTCTTAGTAACGGCTTGATTGTTGACCTTTTAAACAGTAATTTATAAATTAACAATCATGATCTTAAGTAGCGTTAAAACTTTTGAACAATGAAAAAAATTCTTTGTCTAATTTTTTGTATGAACTAGCTGAAATGATCGTTATTTGCACGAGAATAATTACAATTACGGAAATATTCAGGGCATATCTCCCTTTCAACCCGTTAGGATATGTACTTACGATACTTTTTCTTTTAATCCTAGAAAGTCCGTGCTCACATCTGCTACGTGAAGGTCCAAGGGGGGTCAAATTTGCCCCCGTCGGTTTTAAGTAGCTTTTAGAGTATATTTGTTCAATTTGAGTTAATGTGTTGAACTAAATTTCAAAAACAAAATTTTTCAAGGAATTGTGCTTTTTGTTTGTAAAAAAAAAAAGAAAAGAAAAAGAAAAAAGCTAAACACAATGCGTAGAACAGCTTATATATTATACCAAATTTCTTATAATACTATGCAGAAAACCAGTATTATAACTAACGCTTGACAAGTTCTATGAAAACATAAGCGTTTATATAAAGGAGAAAAGTAACATTTTTAAAAAGTATTACAAGTTTTAGGTATAAAATAACAAATGAAAGGAAAACAAAGGTGGGTAGTACCTATGGCCAAAGGGGGTTTCAAATCAGCCCTCACAACATGATTTTTTTTTTTACAAAAAAACAATGCAGTATATTCCAGTTGAAAAAAGCGAAAATGAACTTTATATCAAAAGGAACAATAACAATAAAACAGAGAATCCTGAATACATATTAATCCATATAAACTAAATAAAAAAGAACTCGCGGACAAAATTAACCCCCTTCTCCTTGGTCTTTCTAGGGTTAATAGATTGAACTTATAGAAACCCAACTGGAGCCAAGTATTGTTCAAAACCCATTTTCAATGGGTTCAGCCGTGTTTCCTTGAAAAGGCGACATACAAAATCCAAAATATTATATTCTCTTCCTCGCTTTTGAAGGTTAATTTTCAAAAATGCTTTCGTCACGTGTTCAGTTATTCTTAATGAGGGATTTATAAGTCGAACCTCAGATATTTATACGAAAAAAATAAACCCTTTTTGTCTCTTTAGGGTGTTCACTGCAATGAAACTGACATATTGAAAGCTTAAGGCGGATTTTCATGCCCGCGTTAGAACGGAAGCATCACATGTAGCGTATTCACCGTAAATTATTTTCGTTTTCATACATCCGTGCGTGTATTGCGCCAAATTACTACTCCCTAGCTAATGCGCATGCGTAAAATAGAAAGTTTGCGACTTCCGCCATGTTAGTCAGTGAATACAATAGTGTACGCGCGCTACTTCCGTCAGAATTGAACAAATTTCTACTCTGACGCGAGTGTAGCGCGCCATCTCCGATGCGTGATTTCATTGGCTGTTTAGCACAATCGCTCGCAACTCACGGAGGTAAAGGACACATGAAAATCCGCCTTTAGGGTGTTCAAGTGATAAAGGCTGGTTTGCATTAGTGGAGTAAATGAAGGAGTAAGTGAACGAATAGCAGCTCGCCAATCTACTCGATTAATGTAAACAATCAGGCGAGTATGTATGTTGACGACCGAGTGCCAGGCCTAGTGGGGTGGTTTAGGCGGAGACCCAGTAACTCGACCACTCGCCTTCCCCTCCACCAATTTTTATGCTTTGCAAGCGACTTGTAACGTACTAGACCTGTGTAAAAAGTCAGTCGAGTGTGCCAGTCTATGAAGAAAGACAGTGACGGCATAGAAAACCATTCGTTTCACTGTTGTGTAAACACTCCTTTCCTACGGGGTAGAGTAACGTTCTGGGATCAGTACTAGGCCGAGTATAATCGTTCATTTAATCCACCAATATGCTAGGCTTTACTATGTTCAAAGGGTCATTTTAAACGATATAGCTATTCTTTCGTGACGATATAACAGTCCAAGAAAATACTGTAAAAACTACCCCTTTCCCCTGTAGAACCTGAAGTTTTGAAAACTCTAGACCAACCACTTATCTTTATTTACGAGTATTTTACTGTGAAGTTTATTTTCGTAACGTAAAGGTCTACATCGTGTACAAACTTCAGAAGATAGAATTCCTCATGCAACAAAAGAAAACTCCCTTTATTAAGAACAGTCCTTGGATCATATCCTCGTACAAGCATATCGTATCTCAATATCAAAGATGAAAATATACAAAAAGTTCCGTCACTTCCATGTTTTGCCTGGCATTATTACTCCAATTTGGTTCATGTTAAAGCTACTCCATAAATAACCCATTATATCAAGATTGCAAACGAAGAGTTGAAACATAAAATCTATCAAAACATCTGGAAAGACCTAACTCAGCAATTCGATGCGGATTCTACATTTATATATACTGACGCTTCAAAATATTCACTTGACTATTGAAGGAATTGACTTGAAATGAATTTTCAATACAGACTACATACAGTCCCTTGCAGAGACGGCTCACAGTACACAAAATTTAAATCTTGATTTGTGTTTTCTGAATTGGAAGAAGTTTTGGATTAATGTATTAACACAAGACAACGTATGTTCAAAAAAAAAAAAAATTCTAAAATCTGTTTTGTACTCTTCTGGAAAATAAAGGAAGAAAGAAAGAATATATATGTACTTACGTCTACGTAACCAAATAATTGAAACTGACCGTCAGTAACTTAAAAGATAAATAATAGTTTCAAATTGTGTTCTGTATTGAAAGTTTTGTTTGAATCTTATATAGTCGTTTGGCAATCAAATGAATTAATTCGGGATCAGATAAAGAAAAATTTCTGTTTCCTTTCAAAGCAGAATTTGGTTCTTTTGTTTTCTATATAAACAAATCTTTGGAAGAACCCTTACTGTTTTGTTGCAGGCACAAAATATTTTGTCATTTTAAATAAAATGTTAACATTTAATAATACAGTTTCAAGGAAAACTAGGGTAAAATAAGTATTTATAATCTTTTGGATAATCTATTTTAAGAAAAAATAATTTAGCAAAACATTGTATTATTTTAACAGGCTAATCTTACGAACGGCAGTAGATATATTATGATCCTGCCACTTACTGTTTCAATCACCCAGTTCTTCTCTGATATCCCTACGCCTTTCAACAGTGAGGTTTATGTGCTTCAAGGAGACATACTTACAGAAATTTATCGCATTAAGGAAAACTTCCCATTACTTACAAACTATGTAGGAACATTTGGAGAGAAATCTGGGCTTTCCCTTACCAGTATTTCCATTTGGGCTAGACGGAAGAACTTACACGGAATACAGGTTTCTGCTACATCTGCATCTGTAAGTAAAAATTTCAGACAGGAAATCAAAAGTTAGATGTTACATCTTTACTTCAAATAATATTTCCCTTGAAGTGTAATTTAAGACAAATATAACAGTACAGTGTCCAGTTGTTTGATTAATATAGTAATCTATATTCTAGATTTTGCCAACAACTTTTTTTAAACATCATCATAATTTTCAATTCATATTTAAGAACAAGAGTTACATTACCTGCAAAGCGAGTATACTGTAATCTGTAATTAAACTCAATCTATTAAAACACCATTTTACAGTGTCTAAATTTCTGTTAACTCAACTAGATTATAAAATATACAATATTATTACACTGTAAAAAATCGTTGTGTTATTTCAACGACATGCCTATGTGTTAACACGATTGTGTTAAAATATAACACAAACAGGTGGTTAGAACAACTCACTCTCCATTTGGAGTTGTGTGCCAAATGCCGGTAGTTGAAATGACACACAGCCTGTGTGTTAAATTAACACAAGTGTAGAACTTTCGGTGTTGTTTTCTGCGTGATTGCCAAATATATTAGGCTTCTAATTATAAAGACTCATGAATTGAAGCTACAGACAAATGCAGTAGAAAGAAATACTTAAACAAATCCAGGTATACGCAAAATTTCAACATGCGAACCGCGCGATGTGTTTTCAATTGTTTTACATAATGTTTCTGAAGAAATACGTCAACAGCGAGAAACAGCATCATATTACTGTGTCACTTGTACACTGCACTAGAGCTCACCAGTCAGCACCAGGGTCTGTGCTTCAAAAATGGCGGAAAGCAAGTAGAATCACGATTAAGAGGCAAACATATTATAAGGATATAGTTTCCTATCATTCTTGAACATTCTTTCCTACCATTCAGATGTTGGTGAAGGTTGTGTTTCGCACCATCAAGAAATACTTCACAATAAATGTTGGAGAGCACGACAAAAACTTTTATGAAGATTTTCTATATGAAGTGTTCTGTAGTTTACTATTCTTATTTTAAAATTAGAATCTTCGGTAAGCGTAAGCATGCACACCACATAGTTTTCCAACCAGAAAAATTGTTATATCAACACCACACACGAAGTTATTTCAACACCGAAATAGGTGTCGTAGTAACACAGATGTGGAGTCGAATTAACACCAAAAATGGTGTTAATGTAGTGGTATGACCTTGAATTTTAACACAGGAAGTGTTGAATTAACACCAAAACGGTGTTACTTATATGGTTTTGACCTTGAATTATGATACAGATTGTGTGTTGAAATAATAAGAAAATGATGTTGAGGTAACACAGGGACTGTGTTATATTGATACTTGACATCGTTTAATATTAACACAAAATAATTAACACACTACACACTGTGTTACTTTCTTTGTGTTGGTGCTACACCGTCACAAGTAACACTCAACACTTTTCTCCACACTACCGACCCTGACGTGGTGTTGAATCTACACCGAAAATACTAACACTGGTCCGAATTTAATACCACTCAACACCGGTTGTGTTAAAAATGTAACACACCCCTTGTGTTAAACGCCACACCACGGGGTTTGTGTTGAACTAACACCGCATAGTGGTAGTCACACTGGAACCACTGCCCTGTGTTAAAATTGAGTTGAATTAACACAACCATTTTTTACTGTGTACTTGTTGAGGTGAAATTGATACTGAAATATACCCTCATTAATCATATGTGTGAAATATACCACATATTCGTCGCTATGCTACACGTAGTTCAGTCGATAGCTAACAGATAGCGTTGAACAGGCTGAGGTCCAGACAGGGCTGTTACGTCAGTCGTTAGTGTAGTTTCTTACAATATATGTAGCAAAATACACTTAAGTAGTAGATTGAATCAATTCTTGTTTGTATTTTCCATCAGTGACGCATATACTTCTTTACGCTCGTATGAGCCCCTCGTGGCTGAGTGGTTAGTGTACAAGTCTATGGCCGTTGAAGACCGATTCCTGACGGAAGCTCATGTGACTTAGATTTCACATTAAGCTGTAGGTTCACGTCTCATAAAGCATCGCTGCTGAACTGAACGCTAAACTCAAAATCAATTCAATTCAATTTACGCTCGTACTATTGTAAAATACATATTTTATCACAAATTGGACTAAGTTTTAATTTTGTTTATTAAGTAATTGTTCTCTGACATTTTTCACATATTGCTAAGTAGTATTACCACTCTGGTATTATTTTAAAACCGATCAATTTGGTAAACATTTCCTTAATTTTGTAACTATATAGAACACAGATTGGCAATATGAATCATATAGGGGTCGACGTATTATATTTAAGCGTATAATTTGATTAAGAAAAAGCAAACTTTTGTAGTCCTGGACAAAACTACGTTAGGAATGTTTATCTAGCTGATTACGCATGAAAATTTAGATCTGTTGATATCTTAATTTCTACATCTCCCTTTGTTATTGTGCTATGGAAGTGTTAATCCCGGTGTGGGTTATAAATAACTTTTAATTACACATTTAAATTCATGGACATAATGGAAATTTAAGGAACATTTAAAATAATAAATTATTGTTAAAATTTATACAGGATCCTCCGATTATATTTGCTGAAGAAGACTCGAATAATAAGATTACTGTGTCTGGATATGTTGGAAATCTATGGAACCACCTGGAGCAAGAACTAAATTTCACGTAAGTTTTGTAATTGAGAAACTTATTTTCAAAATACTCCATTAAAAAAAAGTGACTTTTAACGGTTTCTGAGTCTATGAGATGAACTCTGGATTATACGATAAGGTTTATGCAAACTAATGATTTTTAAATAAAAATCACAGTGTAAAGTTAGTCGTGTCTCTCAAAAACGAATATATCCACCTCGTTCATCCACTTTTACTGTAAAATGGGTAATTGTGAAACATTTCATCTCAAAGATTTAGAAACCATTGAAGTTAAATTTAGCCGAAAACTGGATATAGAAATGTTCCTTTTGAAAATAAGATCTTCAATGACATACTGTTATAAGTGCTATCTTCGTAAGTAGCACTGCTAAGAACGTGTACTTTTGGAACAAAGACAATCCACAATATTATAATGAATTGAAGAACAGTCCATTATATGTCGTGATTTGAGATGTACTATACAGTAAACATTTGATAGACCCTTATTGTTATGTATGTGTTTTATTGGAAGTGACAGGAATTTTGGACCATTCTGGAAAGTTGATTGATAGATTAATTTGAGGTTTAATGTCTCGTTTAGCACTCTGACTATATGAAACGAAGTCCTACAATTTTACGTAGGGTTCGAACTATATAAGTGTCTACCACGAATTGAACCCGGATCTCCCGCACCGAAACCACGTATTCTAATCAGGTGGCCAATAGTGTAAAATATAACATAATGTATTAATGTATAATTACATCACACTTTCATAAACTCTTAAATCAACCATTGAAATTAGGATTTATCGTATATAAAATGCACTTTTACCCGTAAAATGGTCTGTACATGTTCTCTTGTCAAGTAACTCCCTAGTGAATTGATATATTAAAGCAGAATTTTCAGCATTCTATAATGTATGGTAATCGTGTAAAAAATGGAAAAGTATCACTTTAAAACAAAATATCGAAAATTACTCAACAAGATTTTAATATCATAATTATAATATTTTATTTATTTTTTGTCTTCACATAAGGTTATATTTTTTGTTTAACAATCTTAAAGCTGGTGTTTTATCTAGGTATTAATTAACTAGGAACTATATAACTAAAAATGTGTTTCAATGAAAGTTTAGGCAGGCACATCAAAGGTTAATTTATTAAACAACACGTCAACATTTGGTATAAAAATAGTGTTATATAACTTTTTCTTTACTCAGTATTTGACAGACGATCTTCATAGGTACAACGTTTCTTGAACTTAGTATTCGTTCTTATATGTTCTAAAACATCAATATTTAGGTTTCGTTTTGAAACATAAGCTTAAACTTTCTTATTAGTTTACTTTGTGGTGAACAAACACCATGTGCATGGGTTTTCTCTGGATTCTCCCGTTTTCTCTTTTTTTATTCCATCATTTTCATTCATTTCATCATCACATCTTCCTTATCCTCTGTATTCGTAGAATGTTAAATTAAAAAAAAAGCAATTTGTAAAAGAAATGATAAATTATGTTACATAAAAGTTACTGTCAATTAGCTTTAATATATATATATGTAACTAAATTAAATTTGCTGTACTCGTTCCGAAGATATTAACAAAGCAAAGATAATAGTATGTGTATGTACACAACTTTTTTCTAGTGACTGAACAAAACGTAAACTGAGTACTTTGATTTAGTTTAAGAGACAGATTATTGTTCATAGGGAAGAGAGATTTTCCAGTGAACATGGAGACTTGTTTTGTTCAGAAGGTAAAGGTGGAAAAAATGCTGATAATTCTAGAAAAGCTATATCTTGAGATGATGTGGAAATCCGAAAACGGGAAAATGAACTATATTTTCACATGTTTAAAATAAAGGCGCATGATTGCTAATGTGAGTAAGGAAACTATTGTTGGTATAATTGCGTATCGTTGATACCTGGAAGGTCTATAATTTAGTGATCAGCCTAAATTATAATTTTACAATAAGACAGCAGTTTTCAATTCGCATACATAAAAAGATAGTTTTGTAGCATAAAATACAGAAAAAGACTGCACCTAAAATATCTTCAATATTATTTGAGTTTAACAAACAAAAATGTTTTAAGATGAGACGTATAAACAATCAACAGATCTAATATGAGTTTAACAAAATGATATAGGCGAGTATAACGTACCGGTTTACCGATAACGGTATATTGTTTTTTTTTTTGTTGTTGTCTGTGTTATTATTCTGTGGCACCCGTATAGTTGATTAGTGCAGCGTTGGTACTGTTAATATGTTTGTTGGAGTGTATTTGTGGTCAGGTTAATTTCCCATTGATTCTTTCTTTGATTCACTATAGTTGCTTTTGTGTTACTATTCTTGACCTAAGCCGTAGGCAACTGTTGACTTGCTATTGTTCGTGTGAAAGTAAACAAGCCAATATGCGTGATGTCACTCTCGTAAACTTTAGTATAAGATTACCGCGATAATATTGACATTGGCAAGTTATACTAAATCTGAACATCAAAATAGAGTAAATTAGTACATAAGATATAAATAATAAATTTGTAGATTGGATTACGTACACTGTAAAGTTTTATAATATTCCAATGCTTACCAGAATTCGCGTTTGCAATGAATGTTATGAGTGTACATTTAGTATCATTTTCTTCGTGTTAATGAAGCTTGAGACTGATGACGACAGTTGCTATTCAACTATCAATAACAAGTAATACGTTACTCTTTTGTTTAGAAAGCTATGTCTGCTGTTGCCTGACCCAAATAAGTGAGTGAGATGAAATTATCCTGAACGTCTTTAGAAAGTTAAAGTTTAGCAGAAAAGGGATAGGATGCAATTTTAATAATAATATTAAGATATACATGGTTGCAATAACGAATAATTCGTAGGTGTTTCAAAATAATTACTATATATAGTTACTGTGTGCGAGTAGTTATGTTGTATATATATATAGAAGAAGAAGAAGAAGAAAATATATAGTTAGTGGTAGAAAGGTGGTAGGGAAACTCCGATATGTTCAAAAAGTTTAAGATGAGAAATTACTACTTTTGGAAAACCTTTGCTAAATTATTACTTTTGGACAAACCTGTGCGATATTTTGGTCTCAACGGAGTTCCCGTCAAAAATTTTATTTAACCTGTTTTGGCTATACCACCTACGAGCTAATGGTTCCATGGACGTCATTTTGAAGTGGACTAGAATTTAGTAGACGTAGAAATCAGGACATAAGGGGAGTCCAACCCTGAAAGAAATTAAAGCAGAGTCGGAGTGTCACTCGTGTCAGGAATTTTCTGCCTACGGGTAGAAGTACTTGCAGTTCAGGTAACCTAATTTCCTATATTTAATTATCAGGAATTGAAGTTGCCAGCCCAAGATGGCGACGACGGAGCTACAATCATAATGCTACCGTGATGATATAGTGCATGTGTAGGAACTGTGATGACAATTTCAGCTTAGTTAAATATGCAAATGTCTCAAGTTATTAATATGTGTAACTAAATTAGCGTTGCGTCACGCATCTTATCCATCTTATAAATGTCTCCACTTCACTATTTCTTTACTAGAGAATGAAATCTATTATTACAGTTTTACAACATTTGGTATTGATATAAGACTTGGAACAAATTTCTTTCCGTTATCAGTATTCCTATTAGTCAGAATCAATTTAGTTTTCGGACTGTCACATTGGGAAATAGTTGTTGCTATATAAACATTTAAAGAAATCGTGTAGAATATTATTTAGCCTCATGTTTCATTTAATGTGAATTTAGCTTCAGTTTGCTGCCCTTCCTATAATAAGACTGACTTATAATTATTATTCTGGTTAGATTAAATGCTGGTGCTGATCAAGAATATAAACGTTATGTCTCCCAGCTGTAGGTCTTGATATGTAGATTGCTAAAACTGCGTTCCATTGTAATACTAATAGTCTGTCACTTAGATTTTTTTTCCTTTTATTCATTTATAACTGCATGACATATGTATATATTTCATAGATCATCATCAAGGAATAGTTATAGTGTAATGGTATTCTCTTTTATGGCTATATGTAATAGCCGGAGATGTTTAGTATTGGCTACTACTTTGAAATTGATTTATAAAGAAGATAGATTGTAGCAATACATGCGTCCGATATCTAATTAAGACTGACTTAACACACTATATATATATATATATATATATATATATATATATATATATATATATATATATATATATATATATATATATATATATATATATAGTGTGTTAAGTCAGTCTTAATTAGATTCCGTAGATGGCTATCCATAATACTATAATGAACAAAATTTCCAATGTGAATGGTCCAATTAAATAATGAAAGCCAAATAATGTAATTTTTATTGAATTGTAATTAATCAAATCGAATAATACATTCAAAATTTAAGTACAGACTGAAATTTTGTGAAAACATAAACGTGTATGAATATCAATTTGAATACTATTGTAATTTATCTCTGACGAAATTATTACAATTTCCTTCGCCTTGGATATTTGGATTGATATAGTTTATGGCTTGTAACAATGATATTATCTGAAAGCAATTTAAGCAATTATTCAAATTAATATTATATTTTGAGTAAAATATTTCGTATCAATACATACATATATATATATATATATATATATATATATATATATATATATATATATATATATATATATATATATATATATATATATATATATAACGGTGAAATAAGCAATTTGATGGATCTCATGACTGGGGTAATACTTTAGGAAGAATCTGAATCTTTCTTTTCGTGCATGGGTTAGTTGTGCGTTTTGGGTTACACAATCTCTTGTGTATTTATTTTTTTATTTTTTTTTAAATGTGTATTTCAAAATTGGCATCTTCAGGATTTATTTAGTATGTTTTCTTTTCTTTTTTCTTTTCTGTTATGGAATGAAAGTCCTGTATCAGGATTGAATTTACTCATTCAGGATTTTGGTACTTTGATATTTGTCCATTTTAGATAAGTAAATGAAACAAAATAGTATATATCAAGAATAGTAATCCAATCCAGGATCCATTTCCGTGGAAACGAAAATGTTAAATTTAGTTAACTGGGCATAATAAGCATATAGCAAAATTGGCGACTACATCCAAGATTTGTGATTTTTTTCGAGAAGTAGATACCTATTTCAAAAATGGCTTAATTCAGCCAGGATATTAGTTACTTCTATACTATTTCGTTTTTAAATAACTTGTGAAAACGAGTGTAGCGCAGCTTTCGGGAATTCGAGAAAAAACGAATTATTTTGTAAACCTAAAAACTGATGCTGACCACGATAATCATGCCACCTATGAAGGTGAAGCTGACAATGAAACTTCAATTTTTGTTTACTATTATGTTGTGCAAAGATGAGACATATATTACTTGAGAAATGAAATTGACATGAACAAAATGGAATGCTTGAAGGTAAATTAACATTGCTTCACGTACAGGTCTAGTTTCAGTAAATTAACAAGCTCGACAAAAACTAATTTTTATGGCCCTAAATACTGAGTCATACATTGTCAATAATGATTGATAGTTTTTATTTATTTATTTATTTATGTAATGTACATTTAAAAATATATTATTAGTTAACAGATTGCATATATTATTGTTGATCTCCTCTTAGTAGTGACACATATGCTCCCAACAGTGTCATATACTACTTGTAAGTGCTACAAACAGAATGAATTGTCTCGATGATGAATTATTCATTTACGTTTACTCTGATCACCCACTGAGTATAGACCAACATTTAGGTACATGAAAAAAATGTGCAGGTCCAAGTTACTAAGTGCCAAGAAGTTAAAAAGTACTTTTTTTTCTAAATGGTAACTTGAATAACGGTATCAAAATTGTGTTTCGGACTCACTGGACTTGGCCCGTGGGCTCCGTTTGCAAACCATTTCTGTATAGTTTTCTTATTGTTAATATATCTTTACAGAACCATAATATATCCCTGTGTGGATGGAAAATGGGGTACCCGCTCTAAAAATGGAACATGGAATGGTATGATAGGAATGCTTCATAGGGGTGAGGTCGAAGTTGCTGTAGCTCATTTTATTGTAACGGATATCCGGTCGCAAGTTGCAGATTTCACAAAGACTATCACAGTAATAAGGTATGTCTATATACAGGAAATTCGGAAGATGCAACGAGAACCAACTTTGGTAATGATTGCTCATACGAAAACAAGAAAGCAAATTATAGGCCAACATAGTTTGGATAAGATGTACTTACGCATCATATCGGAGATATATGTGTAGCTCCCTAAAAATTTAAGTAACGACATCAAAATAGCCATTGCTCAAGAATGAAATGCCAGATAAATGTTGGGTAAGAACACTGAGTGATTAGCAGTAGATTCCATTAATGTGTCAGTGGGTAGGGCTGGATTTTTCTTTAATGCCCCCATACATCCAATCACATCTACCGATCCCTGTTTTCCTGTCACAGATGTAAAAAGAAAGTGTAAACTGTTAATTAAAAAGCAAACAGATAATAAAAATAGTCAAATTCCCACTTTTGACACATTAAGAACAGCTACATTAGGGGATGTCTTTACATTACTACAAAGTACTTTTAATTGCTCCACTGCATGTGTATACGGTGCATTTGACAATGAAAACAAATTTTCATCCTTGACACAGGCACGTAGCCAAGGAGTGGGTCCGGGGGGTTCGGACCGTCCCCCTTAGAAACCATAAATGAAAAAAAATTAAGGAACGATTAAACAAAAAGAAACGAGGAAAAGAAGAATCAGCGTTAAAAATATTATATAAAACTACAGCAAACGTTTGGTTACTCTTTTTATGAGGAGCTTTGTGTGGAGGAAACGGAAGGGGTTCAAGTTTAAAATGAACATTATTATTGGAACGAAGCATTCCGAATTCCATCTAGCTCCATGCTAATCCTATGGACTACAAATGACAATCGATAAACCGGTTCGATCAGATAGACTCTCAGATAGAACATAGGAAAAGCCCACAATCACCAATAATATGAGCCTGGCAACATAGATTCCAGTTATACGTGTTAAAGAAATTTTCAATTTCGCAGGAACACTAATCCATTTTATAGGATGTCTTTACTGCCAAAGAGATCTCATTGTTATCCTTGACGGCATTAAACGAAGATAAGAAAAAGAAGAAAGAAGACAAGACGAAGCGAGTTTGAATGACCTCGGAACACTATACCTTTTTCAATATTTTAAAATATTATTTTACTGGAGATTTCTTTATAGTTTGTTATTAAAATACTTGCTAACATATTCTGATTTTATTGTCCTAATAAACCAATATGGGTATGTTGCCAGTAAAATAGATTAGATAGATCGAGCCCCTGGTGTGTAACCACAATATTTCATCTCATGACCCCCCTCCCTATTACGAAATCCTGGCTAAACGAGCTAATATATGTTTCCGGTAAAATATTTTAGAACGATTCAGCCCTTAGTGTGATAACCACAGTGTTTCGTCAGGACCCCCCTATTACGAAATTCTGGCTACGTGCCTGCCTTGACAAAGTACAAAAAATCCAATTGACTTGTGAGCAATTTGTGACATCTGTAGAAAAAATAATTTTTTATGTATATTTGGGTATAAATCTTGTAGGGATTTTTTTAATGCTAAAATTTTATAAAGTTTACACAATGACAGGGTATCACATTAAATATTTTCTTATAACAAGAAGGTATTCAAATAAACATATTCAACTGCAACTGATTGGTTTTTAATATATAACAAACTCTCACAAGTAAACCTTACGTTTGGGTGAATCGAGTTGCTGATTGAGACATATATGAGAAAGTAGTACTAAATGTGGTCAGTATTTCAGTGAAGTTGTAGGTGCGAAGCTCCAGGGGTTTAGGAGATACTGCTACCAGAACATCACATGGAAGTACAGAATAGTCTTCATACAGTTGGAGGTAACAGCTCTGTAAGACCTCTTGTAACGACAAAAGATGAATAACAAATATATGGGTACATATTAGGACTAGGGGGAAGTCATATAATAAGGGTATACCTGACGGCGGCCATCTTGAAATCCGCCATTTTGAATTAAGGTTAAGTTTTTAAAAATAGGAATAGGGTCATGTGATACATGATTTAAGGCGCAAATTTAATCAGAAGCACAATGGTGACGTTACTTTTGATTTACGCGCAATTGGTAAAAAGTTACAGGGAAATTAAATATTGTTGCAGCATATGTATTAGTCCTTTACCCCACCTTGTAAATTTTGTGTTAATGATAATAATTAAATAAATAGCAGGTGGATAAATATTAGGTCTATGGTAAGAGTTGCCTTGATGGCGGCCATGTTCAAATCCGCCATTTTGAATCAGACAAAAGTTTTAAACAAAACGCATAACATTGACATCGTATTAATAGCAAATTTTACCATAAATCCAACGGTATAACCATTTTGGCTTTATCATTAACCAGCACAAAATTAAATGGGAATAGAGTAATGCAATAGTCTTCGGACTGATACAGCAGTAACAGAAAGTGACGTGAACATATGGCGTCGTGATAGGTTCATATAACTTTAGTCGTTTACAATTTACCAGTTCAGTGCTCCTCGTTTTCGCAATATGATTCGATTCGCTTTCAATCAGGTTGGATATTTGAATGAAGAACCTGGACGTTGGATCGCTCCTTACGACTACTGCTTTGACGGAATTGTTAACGACAAATGTGTCAACTGTAACGCGATTGCCTTTGTCAGGTGTGCTCACTGTGAGCAGAGCATTTGTGCAAGTCATGCACTCTTTTCTGAACTACATATTAATTGTACTAATTGAGGACTTTTCTGGAAGAAAGACCCAAGTTCAATTATGACTCAATTCCACTTTGGTCATTTTTCCTTAAATTAGCAACTTGTTCATGCGATAACAAATGCTGGTTAATAATAAAGCAAAAATGGTTACACTGTTGGATTTATGGTAAAATTTGCTATTAATACGATGCCAATGTTATGCGTTTTGTTTAAAACTTTTGTCTGATTCAAAATGGCGGATTTGAACATGGCCACCATCAAGGCAACTCTTACCATAGACCTAATATTTATCCACCTGCTATTTATTTAATTATTATCATTAACACAAAATTTACAAGGTGGGGTAAAGGACTAATACATATGCTGCAACAATATTTAATTTCCCTGTAACTTTTTACCAATTGCGCGTAAATCAAAAGTAACGTCACCATTGTGCTTCTGATTAAATTTGCGCCTTAAATCATGTATCACATGACCCTATTCCTATTTTTAAAAACTTAACCTTAATTCAAAATGGCGGATTTCAAGATGGCCGCCGTCAGGTATACCCTTATTATATGACTTCCCCCTAGTCCTAATATGTACCCATATATTTGTTATTCATCTTTTGTAGTTACAAGAGGTCTTACAGAGCTTTTACCTCCAACTGTATGAAGACTATTCTGTACTTCCATGTGATGTTCTGGTAGCAGTATCTCCTAAACCCCTGGAGCTTCGCACCTACAACTTCACTGAAATACTGACCACATTTAGTACTACTTTCTCATATATGTCTCAATCAGCAACTCGATTCACCCAAACGTAAGGTTTACTTGTCAGACTATCCGCCCTAGTTCCAAAAAAGATAAAAAACACTGTGATAATACGAGATTTTTTGAGCGATCTACTCGTCTTGTAGCGCTTCATAAAAACATAGCTTTAACAAGGAAAAGCAGTTATCTATCAAGGACTCTTCAAAAACTAAAAACTTTAAGTTTTGTCTCTTTTAGGCCTATCTTTTTGAATTCGTGCAATGATTTATCAGTAAACAATAAACAAGTTTAAAACATTTTTTTAAAAAAATTAGGCCTATGTTTCAGGTTAATATTGCTTTATTTTAAAATTGTATGTATGAGCAGTGTACATTATTTTATCTTTCGTGCAATATAAGTTGCACATTATAAAACTTATCTTAAAATGTGAACAATATTTTTATTCTTGGACTTTCTATTTCTGTATTTTTTTTTAAAACTACAGTATACTACTTAAGAAACATTTATAAATACTGACCTGTATTAAGTGGTCAGAAATGAGTTTTGGTATGGGTGAGGCAAGAAGTGAGCTATTATAGAACTCCGGCCTATCTGACTTTTTCATTATCCGGTCTGCCCTTCCTCCACATTAGACCAGATAGTAGGGGGTCGACTGTATATTGGAATAAACATTTTGCGGAGATTCAGTGGCACTGCTAATATCATGAGATTTCTTATTAGTTAAGAATAAAAACTTGTTTGAAAACTCATAGTAGCTTAAATATCGCTAATTTCGTAACACAACTTTTTTTTTTCAAAATTGACAAAAACTTCAAATTTTAACTTGCCGCCCTGGGTCCATGTGGCCGACCATGCACTGGGTATCGGGCAAGAATGTCACAAAGTAAAAGAAAAAAATCATGAGACCTTCTACATAAATGAATTATAAATCAGAAACTGTAAACTGATATACACTTCACATCCTCTTGTATATTGAAGGAGACCACCGCTCAAAATATTCTCAAAATGTTTTACTTGACCTCTATCGAACATTTTATCCTCTACTTATGAATCTTCTTGTATCATGCCTTTCAAATTTCGATGGGCTATGTCTCCGAAATGATACATTTACACATCTATGTTTGGTATATAACTTTCTTCATCTTCTTGTATAAGGAACAATTTTCCAAAGTTTGTCAGTGTTGTTTTCGAACACCCTATATGTGCTTACATTGGATAAGAGGTGAAAAAGTAGCCCTGCTCCAATAGTATGAACACAATATAAGTTGCACACATATGGTATAGTATAATATAGTATGAACACATATGAAAGACAGTATAGGATGAACATATATGGAGGACAAGGCTCGAGTATTTTAGCGTTTATATCAGAATATGTTCAACCATCACGAAAGTGTATGGATTGTAAAGTCGATCATTTTCAGCATCTTTACTATCATATAAACACACCAGAATTCTCCACGCTCTTTTGTACGTTTCTAACACAATGGTGCAGGCTATGATAGTAAAGATGCTGAAAAGGAAGATGTAGGTTATGATAAATAATTATTATCACCTTTATTGAATACCACTACAATTACTAATAATAATAATTTTTATTATTTAACAATCAAGATTGTTGGAATTCTCGAGAAATACTGTTATTATCTGTAAAAAGATTAATTTCATCCATCAGCATAGCTAATTACATTCATTCTCAAAAATTTAAAGCGTTGACTGGAATTCCAAGACATCTTGAAATCTACTTTATGTATTTGTACTTTATGATGTTTTATTTCAATACTTTTGTTTATATATGTTTGACCAAAAGCATTTTATTCTGTAAAATTAGAAAATACTGGAGAGTAATTAATTTCAAACTAAAGATTAACAACTGTTATTTCCCTAATACTGTTTGATATTTATTAGTATTGAATTATAAGTAGAGCCTACTGTATATTGAAAACCAGTTGTTGCCATTTATCATGGAAGTCTATGAAAATTTCAGATTTCATTCCAAACAATTTCTAAGAAGCTTGAATATAAAAATCTTGAGTGTACCTAATGTAGGAACATGCCTACGTAGAATCAAATTAATAGCATTTTTAAAAAATCATTTTCAGATACAGAATGTTCATAAAACAACCTGGAGAGGCATCTGCTTGGGATTCGTTTATCATTCCTTTCTCTCCTGGACTCTGGTGGTCAGTTGGAGCATGCATAACGGTCATGACTATATGTCTTTGGGCACTGTATATAGTTTCCCAGAGATTTAAAATTATTCAAACAAGATCCCATACTGCCTCATTCTTCGTATGTTTCCTAAATATTTATGGAACCTTCTGTCAGCAGAGTAAGTGTACATGAAACTATGATAATTTACTATAATGTTCAATACTATAATATTAGGAAGAAACCAGATATTTTCCTAGTCGGAGGGTCAGCTATAAATTTCACTGCTTGCGAAGTGGCTTTACAATCAAGAATTAATCTTTGAATAGTATTCACTTTAATGCATATGCCTGGATATAATTTAATGCATATGCCTGGATTAAGTTGGTGGGATGTGAACCGAAGAACGTTTTATATTTGACCGAACTTGAAAACTATAATGCTTAATTGTCGTTAGGCTTGTGAGAAAATAAATAAATAAATACAAGATTTTAGATACAGTGTGCTTTAAAAAAAATCATACAATATTTAGAAAAATGATCAGCTTAAAATAAGAGGCTGGCGATTTAGTAGTCGCACTTTCTCAAATCTAAATACAAGTGAAAGCTTTGCCCATTGAATGGTGCAATCATTTCATTTTTAAATAACTAGACACTTGTAACTTGGGTGTGCGAATTCATTTTTTGGAACAATGTTTGTTCTCTGTTTTCATATTGTTTAAAATTAACTATAAAATAAATTTTAGATTATAGATTATTAATTTCTAGTTAGAAACAATCTAAATATTAAAATGCTATCTTTATATGTTTTTCTTCAAAAAAAGTTTATATGTTTGTCTCCAATCCTTTCGACAATAAGATCTCGAAAACCACAAATACTAGAAACTGCCGTTTTCACTGGTCGAATCCAAAATTTGTGTAGATTGTCCAGTTCTAATTGGATATTTAAAAAAATATTTGGTCTAGGAATTAATTCGTGCGGGTGGACAAGAGATGGCGCAACGAACGGAGCGTCCCACAGTTCCGTGTATCCACACATGTGTTGCAAACCCCTGTCATCGCGTATCGTTCGTAGTATAGGGCAGTGGATTAAAGCGTCAACAACACCAGTTTGTAGTTAAGTGAACATGGCGCAATTTGTGCCTGATAAAGTGTTTTTGCGGGGAGTCCTGCTGCATTACTTTAACATGCAGAAACGTGCGACTGAAAGTCATCGTATTTTGGTGGAAGTGTATGGTGACCATGCTCTAGCTGAGCGAACGTGTTAGAAGTGGTTTGTACGGTTTAGAAGTGGTGATTTCGGCTTGGCAGACCAAGAGCGAGCTGGACAGCCAAAAAAATTTCAAGACGAAGAATTGACAGCATTGCTCGAGCAGGATTCGTGTCAAACGCAGGAACAACTTACAGCAGCATTAGGCGTTGATCAAACAACAGTCTCCAAACGCTTGAAAGCCATGGGAATGATTCAAAAGATGTCACATTGGGTTCCACATGAATTGAAAGACAGAGACGTTGAAAGACGAAAAACCATTTGCGAATTGCTGCTTCAACGACAGAGCAGAAAGGGGTTTCTGCATCGAATTATTACGGGTGATGAGAAGTGGATCCATTACGAGAACCCTAAACGAAAAAAGGCCTGGGTGAAACCAGGTGAACCAGGTCCATCACAACCAAAACGAGATATTCACTGTGCAAAGGTTATGCTGTGCATATGGTGGGATATGAAAGGTGTGGTGTACTATGAGCTGCTGCAACCGGGTGAAACTATGAATGGAGAACGTTATCGACGACAATTAATGCGTTTGAAGCAAGCTCTGGCCAGAACACGACCAGAATGGGAGAACAGACATGATAAACTTATTGTTCAACATGATAACGCTCGCCCACATGTCGCAAAACCGGTCAAAACCTATTTAGAAAATGTCGGATGGGAAGTTTTACCCCACCCGCCGTATTCACCAGACGTTGCTCCTTCGGACTACTACTTGTTCGATTGCATGAACAACGATTTGATTGGACAGCGGTTTACTTCTTCAGAAGATATCGAAACATGGGTCTCTGACTGGATCGCTTCCAAGGATGAGGACTTCTTTCGCCACGGAATCCGTACATTGCCTGACAGATGGGCGAAAGTGGTGGCTAGCGATGGACAATATTTTTCTTAAGGTATTTATGTATTTTGTGTTTGTACTACAGCTTCAATGTGTGCGTACCAACCGCACGAATTAATTCCTAGACCAAATATATATGGCCATTGTTTCTTTATTACATTTTTTGGGGTACACTGTAAGTGAGGCGCCTAGTATCAAAATCCGCCACATCCACTTCAGTTAGTTTCCTGGATGCAGTGAACGTGCAGGGAAGCTCCATATACACGCGTACAAAGTCCCATATTTGAACTAGTTTAGTATGAAATATTAAGCTTTTAAACAAAATTCTGTTCCCATGGAATTTCTTTAGATCAAACATATAACAAGCTATATATAACTCGATTTCGGTAGAAAATGGATTTAGCGGCTTTTAATACTAGGCGCCTCAAGTGTTGAAACTTAAAAATGTAAAGCATCATATCCTACAAGTTATACATTCCAACACCACACGGTTGTATATAGAAGTTGTATATCTCTTAGGCGTTTGTTTTATGGGCAAATTATGAAAAACGAAAGATAACCATTTCTCCAGTCTAAAATGAATCGTTATTGTTTCGAGGATTTTGCCCAATGAACGCCATACATCACTGACATAATTAACTGTGTGTGTATTGTATTTGCTTATTACATACTGCAAGCAAGAAAAAACCTGATCATACATGAATTAGAAACTCCAGCCGGAAGTAGGCTCAAATCTTGCAAACGGTGCGAGATATTAAAAAAGTAGAAAAATCTCCTTTATGATACCCCTTCCCGATTTTTATCAATAAGTCCTTCACTTGGGTCTGTAGAGGGACATATACAGACGTTGTGAACAATGGCAAGGAGATTCATGCTCATATGTGAAGAGAGCGCAGGTTCAGCTAGTCTATATATTAAAATGTTAGGTTTATATGTTTGTCCGCAATTCTTTCGACAATGAGATATCGAAAATCACACGTGCTAGAAACGTGCCGTTTTCGCTGGTCGATTCCAAATTTTGTGTAGATTGTCCACTTCTCATCCAAATTTTCAAAAACCGTGTCGTTATTGTTCTATTCAACATTTTAGTGGCCGTTTTGAGCCCATAAGATTAACATTGTTGCAGGCCGAAACTACGGTGTTAGGCAACCAATAGAGAAGTTACGTGTAGTGAGTTGACGGACATTGCAGGTGCTTTGCTTAAATCTGAATGGCAAAACCTATTGCATGCTGGCAACTTCAAAAGCATCAAGAGATGCATTGAGGCGTACTCGAACGGATATGGATTTATGGGAAGAAGATTCATGGTCATGACAGAACGATGCGCTGAGTAGACAGCGCAGGTTCAGCTAGTGCTTGATTAAAATATTAACTCTGAGATTTCTAAGGTGGTGTTTTGTAATTCATTATATCCTTTAGTGTTTATTCTTTTTAGTTCTTCATATATTAATATACACTGCCTAAACTTAAGATTAACATCATTTCGAGGGGAATAAGGTGGTAGAGCGCTTACCTCTCGTGCATAGGGCGCCCAGCTCGATCCCCGGCCAAGTAAGTTTGTGGTGGACAACATTGTGTTCGTGGGTTTTCTCGGAGTACTCCTGTTTCCTCCTACTTTCTCGTTCCATCACATCTTCCATCATTATTAACTTGCCTTAATTATCCTCTACCTTATCCTAAAGTGTTAAATTGTGGGACGTTAAACTGAAAGATTTCATTTCATTTCATTCTCACTTCATTTCGAACGTTACGTTTCGTGAATGTTCTATTCTGTATGATTAAGAATTGATTTCAATTCCAGACAAATACGCAATAACTCTTAATTCTCTCAATCTTTTCTCCTTTTGTCGATTTGAGATGTATTCCTAAATATATAAAGGTGACCAAGAAAGTTCTATCGCTTTTTGTGGAGGGTTGTGTTCAATTGGCCCTCACACCGTGAGTTGAATGCGAATGGAAATAAGGCGAAAGTCATGTTGGTGTGGGTATATCCAACATACTACTGGTTGCGGCAATTCAGTTACATTGTGAACTTGTGTAAAGAGAGATCGAACATGGAACCTGCACAGAGAGTCATAAGGGCATGTATGCTGTACGAGTTCAAACTGAGGTCAAACGCCGCTGCAGCGGGGCACAAAATATACCAGGCCTTTGGTGAGGGTGTCGTGACTACGCGGACAGTGCAACGGTGGTTTAACAAGTTTAATGACGGTGACGAAACACTCGAAGACACACCACATGCCGGAAGACCAACATATGTACAAAATGAAGATATACAGGCAGCAATTGAGGCGAACAGTGGCCAGATATGTGAGGAACTGGAATTACAATTCAGTGTGAGTGGAGAAACCATTTTGCACCGCGTCCATCAAGGTGAGAAGCACAACAAATTGGGTCGATGGGTCCCACATGATTTGACTCCAGGCCAGAAGGCAACACGAGCAGACACCTGTGTTTCTTTGCTGTCTCGTCTCAGTAAGGAGCCATTTCTGGACAGGGTGTTGACGTGTGATGAGAAGTGTGTCCTGTGCAAAGCTCCACGGCGCCGTCATCATTGGTTAGCATTCCATAAACCGGTTCCGAAACAGCACTGCACCAGAAGAAGATCCTCCTGTGTGTTTGGTGGATTACTCGCGGCATCGTGCATCGGGAACTGCTCCCAGCTGGTCAGAGTATCAATAAAACTGTGTACTATCAGAAGTTGAGCCGTGTTCAAGAAAAACAATTGATACAATAGTCTGCTTAGTCGAACTTGTTAGTCTGAGAACATCTCTTAATTT
Source organism: Thermobia domestica (assembly GCF_964235325.1). Lineage (NCBI taxonomy): Eukaryota > Metazoa > Arthropoda > Insecta > Zygentoma > Lepismatidae > Thermobia > Thermobia domestica. Next base: position 122,094,173 of record NC_137458.1, read on the forward strand.
ATAGCCAAGTAATAGATAGTCCTAATGATCTTTCCAACTAATATAATGGATTGTAAGAAAGATTGACGAATAAAGAAGAAAACAATTGCAAGTTTATTTGCAACTGGAAATATAAAATATTGTACGCTGGGAACTTCCATCAACACAAGTGACTAACATCAAATTAGAAATATCTAGTTTCACCCTCTCAGAAGAGCTCGTAGAAGAAAAACTGGACGCTGACCAAGGGAAATTAAGAGCTAAGTTAGACTTACAGTAGACGTGCTTGCTTACTAAGTTGTAATCTTCCATAGATAATTTCCATTACACCTGGACCCAGAACAACTTTTGTATTCATCACTGGTAAAAAGTCCAACAAACTCATTTTGTGAATACAAAATGTGTGATTTTAAATTCCGGCACCTGGTAAATTAAAGGAAGTTAGTTTATGGAGTAAGAAATTTTCTTTATAGTACGTTTGGATCTCAAAGGGTTTAGACTTGAAAAGATTAGGAAACGCTTCCTTTGGCGCTATAGATATGGGTTGTGTCTTACTTGTGTAAATAGTTTCTGGAACTCGTGCCTCTGCCGTGAATCACCTTGTAATGTGCTCAACTTCGAAAATTACATTATATTATTCAATTATTTGCTATGACCATTAGAGATTTAGATCGCAGTCATTATCAGAAGCCCAACTTTTTGATCTGTAAAGAATAACTACATCAGAATATCGTTTTCCCAATACCTTTGTTCTATTATATTACAGGTGCAGATGTCACTCCTCCCACTTTATCCACCCAAGTTGTGTTTCTATTGTCCTGTTTCACTGCGGTAGTAGTATATGCTGGATATTCTGCATCATTGATGTCTTACCTTACAATGGACCGCAGTGTGCTACCTTTTACCAATCTACGAGAATTGCTAGAGGCAGATGATGATTGGAGAATTGGGTTTGTGGCTGGTACTGTTGTTGAAGATTTATTCAAGGTAAGAAACTAACAGGATAATCACGAACTGCGGCAGGGTTGACAAGAAACTACATTTCGTCTGTCAAAAATAACAGTATGGAGTCCAACTAACCATTAACTATCTTAAATAAGAGTCAGTTGCAATAAGCAATTCATTACGCTTTGTCTATCAGAACACATCTCGAACACTAACCATAAATTGTAATCTAACTGATTCTCGTCTTCCTAAACTCATCACCTCTACTATGGAGGAAAGAGTATCCTTCCTTCATGCACGAACTGGCAAATACCACCAGCTTCACACCGATCTAATTGATCCTTGACTGATTGATGCATCTTGCTGGAAATAGATTTCGGGCAACATACCAGAATATGCATAAAGCTTAAATTATTGCCTAAACAAGTAATGTTTCATAATTAACTATTTCTCATCAAATTCATAGCACACTATGGCTTGTGAGGAGCTTAATTTCGTTTCCATTTGTCTTAAATCGCTTTAATTTATACTCTAAATCTTGTTATAAGCTACGACAGGAAAGCAACGGGAGTGAAGTACGAGTATGTTGCGCCTGATTTTCGCTTGAAGTACACGCTAATTAAAAGCGAGTACATTTTTAATGCAAAGTTTGTTCCAAACATGGAATATCACGTGATGTACATATTTTCACGGTCTACTTTGTTCGTGTGCCTGTTCGCGGGGCCATTTTTCACGATTAGCTTTACCGAAGTTTGAGTCCGACTGGAGTCGAACCTCGGTTCAGCTGAAAACGCTACACATGCGGGGATTCGTCCGCTGCGCCGTCTGACTATGACTTCCCCTCCTACTTCACTTCTAGACCAACCCCTCTCCGAACGGATCCCAGGGCTTTGGAGAAAGGCAAGTCTTAAAAGTGGAATTTAAAGAAAATGTCATAAACGCTAAATAAAATGTTTTGGCCAGTTTTCTTTCACATGCTGCATGGCTGAAATACAATCACGCTAATGCAATTCGATTGGAATAGCCTGGCTGACCATCTCTCAAGAAGCAAGTGAATTCTTAAATGTTTAAGAATTTAGTTGCTGCCTGATGCAATTTTTAGACTTTACTAAAAGTATTTTTTAAAATGAAAATAAAACCTAGTATTTAACTGAGTGATTTGAGTGAATGGCGTTAGTGATAGTCAGCTCAACTATCACCAAAAACACTAATAGTATAGACTCAATAATAATAATAATAATAATAATAAAAGGATTACTGAGTTAGCCAAAGTAAATAAGTTAAAGATGTTTTACATAAATGAAAACAGTTAGGAATTTGATAACGGAAATAAACTTTTAATGATTAAAGAAAAATTTGAATGTGAATATTAAATGAGTCAACAATAATTTTGATTTTCTTTTCCTTGAAACAACAATAAAATAAAGAAATAAAAAAATGGTTACGTAACAGGAATTTTGTTATAGAAATAATTACCGTGACTTTGAAAATGGTTAATAACAATGACCTTTTTGCAATCTTTTTAATTTTACAAAGAGAATTGAATCTGTTATCTTGTTTGAGTACAAGAATATTATTTAAACCACATTCACAATATCAGGCCTTAAAAATCCTTTTTGACACCTAAATGAATTGAATTGATTTTGATCTACCTTTTACGAGATAGTACATTGATACACAGGTATCGAGTTACACGTAAAATGATTTATTACAAACAAATACCATTTATTAAAAGAAGAAATATATTAAAAAGAGAAAAATGATGAAAGGAGAAAAATACTTGAGTAATTTAGAGGTTGTGGATACTTTTGAATTTCTGTGCAGTCATGACTTGCTAGATGAGTGAAAGCTCGAAAATATATGAGAGATAGATAGAATAAAAGTGCACTTACGAAGTTTAGAATATATAACGTTAAGTTTGTATATGAGCGTATGAAATACATTTACACAAATTAAACATACGAAATAATTATTAATTATATATAGATATAGATATAGATATATAACCTTAATACCAAATCATTTTTATCTTCACAATCATATAAATATATGTATATAAAGCACTTGATACACAAAACTACGTCTAATAATACACACAGAAATATTCATACTTGTACATAAAAAAATATTGACGTTTACTTATTAATTGGTCATATTTATAATATCGACATTTATTTAATGAAAATTGACTCGTGCACAACCTTACGTTAACTTGGCTATAGGTTTAACGTTGTATTGTCCTAACAGTAAAAATTTAATTATGAATATATTTGACTTGATGTCTAATAATGATATAAATCATACCATATTAATTGCTACTTTGATTATAACAATCTGACTATGAACTGACCATAGTATTAATTTTGTCATCAATGACATGGATAATAAATAAGAAAGCGATTTTACAATATTTGTGAATATTAATTTATAAATGGTTTCAATTTACGGAATACATATCCAATAATTAAATTATAACCACTAGCAACCCTAAATCATTAAAAGACCGATGTAAGTAACAGCTTAGTTCAATCAAAAAAAAATAGTTATGGTCGTTATTATTCCAATTTGATCATAAGGATAGTTTTTATTGCAGGAAAAAAAATAGTTTTAATTTCGCACACAATAAAAATAAGAGTCACTTCTTCTTTCGGGAATTAAATATACATTATTGATAAGTCTCCAAAATAACGAACGTTGAAGTTAAAGTTCGTTGAGATTCCCCCAACACAGAAGCTATGGATAGGTGCAGCAAAAGGTAATGTAATGGATGATAACCACAGTGGCCATGAAACCGTGATCCATCGCACATCCAACAGTCTGATTAATAAATAAAGATTTAAACAGCCTACCTCAGTTTTAATGTGTGAAAACTCTTGATCCCTTACTTCGCTATTACTCGTATACACTCGAGATTGGAGGCTGGAGGCTGAGTCCTCTCCTTCCCTCTGCGACAAGCAAGTCGTAAGCTCTGGTACTGACATTTCTTTGAAGCTTACTAGCCAAGCCATGTTACTGCACACAAATACACTGTCCAATACACACATCAGGAGAGAGTGAGTCCAGATAATAAACGACGTTCGGCACATTTACGAAGACGACACTGGTAACTTTATCGATGCATGATTATGATGTTAGAATATACAAAAAATTGCACTTCGAACAAAGAAGGCACTGTCTACCGTGGTGTCTTTTCCAATGCTTCCGTACAACTGCCTTAGTTTTTAAAATTTTGTCTTTCTCTCTCTCTCTCCTGTTAATTTTAAAATTTTGTGTGTGTGTGCGTGTGTAGTTCGTTAAGATGGCTGGGGTTTCTTCGCCACCCGAGAACAATAAATTACCCTAGTGACAAGCGAGGGTGTCCTGTTGGATGCTGAACGTGATGACCACTGCCCAGTTTCGTGAAAGAAAACGTAGACAAAAAAAATACATCCAAATTGAAACAAAAATAGGAAAAATAAAAATACAAATTTTTATTTAACAATATAAATACAATTGTAGGAGGTGACGACTGTCATAATTACCCCCCTCCTAAATGAAGCACGAGATGAAGTGAAACTGAAGATCTGCTTCATCTCAACGAAGTCCTTGTAAGTGACAATGAGTCACCGACAACAATTATGCAGATATGTTTTACATGAAAATCCTGACCCTGATGTTGCTTTAACCATTTTTTGTTTAAGGGTTATTAAAGAACTTTTTTCTGTCAAAGCGTAACACATTGTAGGGTTTCGAGTCCGATTACAGTTTGACGAGCCGCTAGAGTGCTATTTATGTTTGCTTTATTTTGCGTATTTTTGGCGCCATTTATGACATATAAATATATTGTAACAAATTATTATTAAATTTTTTTTAACGCAATTTTAACATATTTTGAATGCAAGGTTATTGGCTTTTTGATATTTATTTATTGATGTGTTGATATATTATTTATTTATTTATTTTTTTTTCGGGGATGCGTTTTGGTACGTCCGGAGGGTGCTGTTGGAGCTTTTGTTTTTTTTTGTGAGGTTAACTTTTTTATTAATACTTTAGCTTGTACTTTTGTTATGCTGTACTAATTTTACATGATCCACTTGGACTTCGTCTATACAATCAATTAATAAAATAAGAGGACGTTTTCTATTTTTTACCATACTGGGTAGGAACAAACTTATAATTTTGGTGGACTCTGAGGAAGTTCGCTGCTTTAAGCGAGTATGTACTCAAGCTTGGCGCGTTAAGTCCTACAGAAAGTCTACACCTCAAATACGAAGGAAGGTTGCGTTGAGCTTTTTAATAAGTGCCTCTAACGCAAGCTCTACTTCGGAGCTCAATCGGGACCGTAGTACAACCGAGTGCTCTAACTTTTATTTTTTTTCAGTCAACAAGTGTCATCTTCATTGCCAGCCACAATACGTGGTTATTTACATGCGTAAAAACCTTCTTTTTAAATTCTCCTCCGTCGTCAGTATCGCATCTCTCCGTTTTTAGATCGCTTTTTTCAATTATTCTTAAGCTTAGTTTTTAAGCATTAATTACGTGTTTTCTTATGTTTTCTTCTTTCTCTCCCTTGTGAGAGCAATGTTACAGCGATATGTTTTTTAACTTTGGGAGGGCGCGCTGTTTTTGTTATCACAAGAGCGCTGCTCACCTTGACCAGATAGTCTTTTTTTTTCGATTTACATTACTACGAATTTTCTCTTCCTGGCGCGTTTCTTACATGACAAGTAGCGGCTTATTCCTCTGGCACTCTATTTGATCGTAAACTCGAACCATGGAGTTACCGGCATCTAATAATTTGTTTGGCTTAGCAATATGCTTCTGATTTTTAATATGTTGTTCTTTTTTACAAATTTTTTCAGTGCATTTTCTGTCTTCCTCTTTTCGGAGACTTTCGCTGGCCACAATAATTTCACTTGGCATTTTTTGCTCGCACTCAACATCTTGGACATTATTTAATGCATTTTCAGAAATTTCTTCTCGTTCTTCTCTTACCTTCTCAGACTCTTGCATTTGTTTTTCATTTGATCTCTGCAAGTTTTGGGTCTGCGCCTCTACGTTTGAACAGATTTGCCGCACATTTTGCAGCAACTGTTCTTGCTTTTTTTCAATTTGGTGCACCACTCTTTTTTCCATTTCTCTAATTTTTTTGCTTAATCCCTCTTCAAGCTGTTGTAGCTTGTCTTCTAATATCTTAATTTGTTCATTCTTCCGTTTTTCCTGTTCTCCTATTCGTTTTTTTTCTTGCTCTTCTCGTTCCTTTTTTTGCTGTTCCACGTACATGCGAAACCATACTGGCATTTTTATGTCGCTCTGTGTACTGTTGTTCGGCGTGACGCCTTCCTCGGATGTATTTTTTACATCCATAGTGTTCCCTACTTGTTTGTTGCCTAGCTGTGCCGCCTTCGTTCCAGTGCCGTTTGAACATCATAAATTATCTAATCTCTCTCTCTTTCGTGTAAATACTCACTAATATTAGATATTTTTTACATTATATACAAATAAATCAAGATATCCTAGCAGTAAATACTGTACATTTAACATACTAACAGTCATAAATAGAAAATATAAGACCAATAAATATACAATACTTAACACAAGAAAATAAATATATTGATGTTTTATTAATATAATGTGGAGCATAAAAATGAATACTTAAACTTAAAACGTTACTAAACTTACGAGTATATAAATACCTCATGAATAGAATAATACTAATAATTGATTAACTGGGTTTGAAGTAGATACATATAACAAAAGATAAAAAGAATAAATTAACTTAGAGTTAATTGTACTTACTTTTTTATATTTACCTGCTTTTTTTCGGTGTTCCGTTTATTTTTGTCTTTTACTTTTCATCTCTCTTTTTTTTAAAAAAAACAGTTAAGTTTAGGCAAAGGACAGAAAGAAAACGGACCATTTTAGGCTTAGCCAATACAGTACTTTTTATTTTATTTTTTTTTTAACAATAGTTAGAAGGTTCACCCCCTGTCGCTAACGAAGTCTTTTTGACCTGAGCTTTTTTTTTTGTGATTTAAATATTCAGAAGAGTAACAAAAAAAATTGAACGGTTGACAGAATGTGATTCTTTTTTTTTTTACAGGATACTTGGGTCCCTGTTCGGGCGCCATTTTTCACGGTCTACTTTGTTCGTGTGCCTGTTCGCGGGGCCATTTTTCACGATTAGCTTTACCGAAGTTTGAGTCCGACTGGAGTCGAACCTCGGTTCAGCTGAAAACGCTACAGATGCGGGGATTCGTCCGCTGCGCCGTCTGACTATGACTTCCCCTCCTACTTCACTTCTAGACCAACCCCTCTCCGAACGGATTCCAGGGCTTTGGAGAAAGGCAAGTCTTAAAAGTGGAATTTAAAGAAAATGTCATAAACGCTAAATAAAATGTTTTGGCCAGTTTTCTTTCACATGCTGCATGGCTGAAATACAATCACGCTAATGCAATTCGATTGGAATAGCCTGGCTGACCATCTCTCAAGAAGCAAGTGAATTCTTAAATGTTTAAGAATTTAGTTGCTGCCTGATGCAATTTTTAGACTTTACTAAAAGTATTTTTTAAAATAAAAATAAAACCTAGTATTTAACTGAGTGATTTGAGTGAATGGCGTTAGTGATAGTCAGCTCAACTATCACCAAAAACACTAATAGTATAAACTCAAAAATAATAATAATAATAATAAAAGGATTACTGAGTTAGCCAAAGTAAATAAGTTAAAGATGTTTTACATAAATGAAAACAGTTAGGAATTTAATAACGGAAATAAACTTTTAATGATTAAAGAAAAATTTAAATGTGAATATTAAATGAGTCAACAATAATTTTGATTTTCTTTTCCTTGAAACAACAATAAAATAAAGAAATAAAAAAATGGTTACGTAACAGGAATTTTGTTATAGAAATAATTACCGTGACTTTGAAAATGGTTAATAACAATGACCTTTTTGCAATCTTTTTAATTTTACAAAGAGAATTGAATCTGTTATCTTGTTTGAGTACAAGAATATTATTTAAACCACATTCACAATATCAGGCCTTAAAAATCCTTTTTGACACCTAAATGAATTGAATTGATTTTGATCTACCTTTTACGAGATAGTACATTGATACACAGGTATCGAGTTACACGTAAAATGATTTATTACAAACAAATACCATTTATTAAAAGAAGAAATATATTAAAAAGAGAAAAATGATGAAAGGAGAAAAATACTTGAGTAATTTAGAGGTTGTGGATACTTTTGAATTTCTGTGCAGTCATGACTTGCTAGATGAGTGAAAGCTCGAAAATATATGAAAGATAGATAAAATAAAAGTGCACTTACGAAGTTTAGAATATATAACGTTAAGTTTGTATATGAGCGTATAAAATACATTTACACAAATTAAACATACGAAATAATTATTAATTATATATAGATATAGATATATAACCTTAATACCAAATCATTTTTATCTTCACAATCATATAAATATATGTATATAAAGCACTTAATACACAAAACTACGTCTAATAATACACACAGAAATATTCATACTTGTACATAAAAAAATATTGACGTTTACTTATTAATTGGTCATATTTATAATATCGACATTTATTTAATGAAAATTGACTCGTGCACAACCTTTCGTTAACTTGGCTATAGGTTTAACGTTGTATTGTCCTAACAGTAAAAATTTAATTATGAATATATTTGACTTGATGTCTAATAATGATATAAATCATACCATATTAATTGCTACTTTGATTATAACAATCTGACTATGAACTGACCATAGTATTAATTTTGTCATCAATGACATGGATAATAAATAAGAAAGCGATTTTATAATATTTGTGAATATTAATTTATAAATGGTTTCAATTTACGGAATACATATCCAATAATTAAATTATAACCACTAGCAACCCTAAATCATTAAAAAACCGATGTAAGTAACAGCTTAGTTCAATCAAAAAAAAATAGTTATGGTCGTTATTATTCCAATTTGATCATAAGGATAGTTTTTATTGCAGGAGAAAAAAATAGTTTTAATTTCGCACACAATAAAAATAAAAGTCACTTCTTCTTTCGGGAATTAAATATACATTATTGATAAGTCTCCAAAATAACGAACGTTGAAGTTAAAGTTCGTTGAGATTCCCCCAACACAGAAGCTATGGATAGGTGCAGCAAAAGGTAATGTAATGGATGATAACCACAGTGGCCATGAAACCGTGATCCATCGCACATCCAACAGTCTAATTAATAAATAAAGATTTAAACAGCCTACCTCAGTTTTAATGTGTGAAAACTCTTGATCCCTTACTTCGCTATTACTCGTATACACTCGAAATTGGAGGCTGGGGGCTGAATCCTCTCCTTCCCTCTGCGACAAGCAAGTCGTAAGCTCTGGTACTGACATTTCTTTAAAGCTTACTAGCCAAGCCATGTTACTGCACACAAATACACTGTCCAATACACACATCAGGAGAGAGTGAGTCCAAATAATAAACGACGTTCGGCACATTTACAAAGACGACACTGGTAACTTTATCGATGCATGATTATGATGTTAAAATATACAAAAAAATTGCACTTCGAACAAAGAAGGCACTGTCTACCGTGGTGTCTTTTCCAATGCTTCCGTACAACTGCCTTAGTTTTTAAAATTTTGTCTTTCTCTCTCTCTCTCTCCTGTTAATTTTAAAATTTTGTGTGTGTGTGCGTGTGTAGTTCGTTAAGATGGCTGGGGTTTCTTCGCCACCCGAAAACAATAAATTACCCTAGTGACAAGCGAGGGTGTCCTGTTGGATGCTAAACGTGATGACCACTGCCCAGTTTCGTGAAAGAAAACGTAGACAAAAAAAAATACATCCAAATTGAAACAAAAATAGGAAAAATAAAAATACAAATTTTTATTTAACAATATAAATACAATTGTAGGAGGTGACAACTGTCATAATATTATTAATTCATAGGAGCATGGTATCTGGCTGCCTGATAGAGTTCTCTTGGTTTAATGATATTCGTATCAGTGGTAGATACTCACAATAGAATAACTTGTTTTGTTAATACGTATTAAGATATTAAATTTATCAACTTGAAGATTTAAACACTGATATAACACTGATAAAGTAATGTGATAATAATATGCTTTTCTTGTTGGAATCACTGAAACATTTTTATAAATAAATATTATAAGGAAGTTAAATTTATATGTTTTAATTTTGGGCCATTTTTGCAAGCCATGGGTTCAAATAATTCCAAATGAGTTAACTTACAAATTATATTGCCTGTTCCTTATAATTTGATCTTTGATCGACCTTTCGTTTAGCTTGGCTATTTTTTTCTTTCTTTCTTTTCTTTTTTGTTTTTCCCCGATAAATTTGCTGGATTCTCTGGTGTAAGTTACGTGGTTTGCCTATGAATGCTAATTCACATTTATTGGATTCTTTTTTTTATGTTTGTGATTAACTTAAGTTGTTTCGAAATACGAAATTATTCTGATTATTCTCCAACTTTTAACAATCTTTAACTTTCTTTTTTGAAGTATGCTAAAGATCCAGTAGTAAAGCGAGCTTGGGATGAAATAATTGTCCAACACCCTTCTGATATGGTCTCCTCAATTCCAATAGCTTTGAGGATTACTTGTGAAGAAAAGTTCGCCTTTATGGGAGTATTTGAATTGGTGCTATGGTACCTTTCAGAGTCGCCATGTCACGTCATTTTTCTGAAACAAGCCTATTTTAAAAGTGGTGTGTCAATGGCATTAGGAAAAGGATTTCCCTACAAAGAGCTCTTCAATTATTAGTAAGTATAATTTTATTATTTATCTTTGCAACTCTTAAACTTTAATCATCATCCTCCTGCTATTATTGGCAGGTTGCTTGTCGTACGATTGAAATGTTTCCATGCATCATGGTCTTCAGCCAACTTCTTTCTCTTCACGTAGGAATTTTGTTTTAATACCGTCCATCAACTGTAGCCTCTATCGCCCTCGCACTCTTTTTTCCTGCTACCATACTCTATAATACGTTCCTCATGACCCAGTTTCTTCTCAGCCAATGTCCAGCTATTTTTCTTCATCATTTCAATTTCATATAATTCGTTTCTTTCCTTCTATACTATATCTTGCACTTCCTGATTTGTTTACCATTCGGCCCATTTCTCCACTCTTCTCGACACCCACATATAAAATCTCCAATCTTTTCTCATTGTTTTGCGTAATGTTCATGTTTTTGCACCATCCAATATAACACTCCATACGAAACACTATGAGTTTTACATAACTCTCTATTGAAGGACTCACAAAACAGACATTTCTTTGTTCTAAATGCTTCTTTCGCCATTCCTATTCTCGCTTTTACAGTATTTCACATAGCAGACAAATGAATCTTCCATGTACTGCTTCCTGTATATGAGAGATGATACAAAATATGGTTATTGGAGAACATTTACTATTAATTTTATGACAAGTTAAGAACTGTTTATACAATATTTAATCTGAAAGATTTCATTTCATTTTTTATACAATATTTAACCGTATATTTGTAGATTATTCACAACTTAACATAAAAGTTAAGAATTTTGGTAACCATTTTTAGAATATGTTGCCATTTTTCTTAGATTTTGTTACATTTTGCTATTTTTTCTAAATTGACTCCCGCTCAGTAGCGGTTTCTGAGGGAAATTAAATCGGTAAAAATTATATTTTTGTCGCTGCAATCTAACTGAAGAACACTATCTAATGCTCTAATTCTTGTGTATCTAAGGTTAGTTTTCCCGGTGGAGATAAAAGGGTATTTTTTACTGATATGACTTCAACAAATGTTTTCTGTATTTAATTTTGTTTTCTCATTATGATATTTTGTTGTCACTGAAGTAACATAAAGTGGCAAATTTGAAGTAAGATAGTGAATATTCATCTTAACGTTATTTTAAGCTAAAACGAATACTCGATTACATTACTTAATCTAATTTATAAGGATATTGGTTTTATAGGAAAGAAATTATTCGGTTTTACATCACCAATAGGCATGGTGGCTTAATGGTAGAGTGCTTACATTTGCCGATCCCCGCTCAAGTAAGTTTGTGGTGGACCACATCGTGCTCGTGGGTTTTCTCGGGGTACTCTACTGCGTGCGCAAGGAAAGGTGGCTTCTGACAGTTGGGTAGAGCACGTAGAGTACTGGAGGCGCTCTTGCCAGAGGCTCCGCAACAGAGACAGCAGCTCTGGCGACAAACTTTAGATATTTAACAAGTTGCCTCAACTACCGGCAACAGCGCGGTCAGTGACCTTCGTTGCCTGGCAACAGCGTGAAAGCATACTGCTGTGATTGGTGAAGAATCCTCCCTCTCGTTTTGTTTACATGTGCAGCTATCTGTCAGAGGCCACCTTTCAGTAACTCTATAATAATTTCTCGGGGTATTCGGGGTACTTTCTCATTCCACCAATTCATCTATCATCATTCATTTGCTTTAATCATCGTCTCCCTTAGCCTAACAGATATAATCGCGTAACGTTGAAGATTTCATTTCAATTTAATTTTACCAGCAAGTAAACGTTTGTTTTCTTTTATAGCTTGCAAAAAATGGAGGAAGCTGGTCTGTTCTACGAATTGCATTCCAAATGGTGGTCTTTCCTTCAACCTTTGCCGAAAGGAAATACATTCCAAAGTCTCGGCATAGATCAACTATTCAGTGTTTTCTGTTTCTATCTGTTTTTCTTGATTTTAGCTTGCATTTTTTTCTCAGTGGAGATGATTTGCATCAGATTTTCAAAAATAAGAAGGAAGAGCGTCGTGCGCAAACTTTCAACGAAACAGTTCGTCATGAGCTCTAGATATAACATTTTAAATATTCGCAAATTGCAACCATACTTCAAGAAACGATTGTAATGATAATAATAATAATAATAAACTTCCTTCTGAAAATGTGTAAATAAAAACTTATTTTGATTTTATTGTATATGATATCGGCTTATTGATTGATTAAAAAATATGCCATTGGTTACCACTAGCAAGCACTAATAAGAAGTCTCACTTATAGAGCAATATTTATTTATGCATTTACAGTATTTATTTAGCTATTACAGTTGACTCAGGGTTACGCTCTTGCCAGGGTTACGTAATCCATTCCATTACGTTATTCGTAAATCGAAATTATTGTTTCCTATTGAAACTAATGTAAATGTAATTAATCCATTCCAGACACAGAAACATTGTATAGGAAGCATGTATATATATATATATATATACACGAGGGTTATTTAAATAGAACTGACAACACTGCTACGATTAGAGTGTCGTGTGCGTAGGAGACAAATAACGAACGTAGTGTTCGCTGCTGCAGTCCCATATTACGATGTGTGTGACGAGTAGACATTGCTAAAATGATTGTTGTGTGAAATAAGGCCCTAACGCAATGTTCAAGCATGCAGTACAGCGTGTGTTTATGAAATTCCAGGTGGCACGAGGGCGAAATGCTAGGACGATTCACAAAGGATTAGTAGAGGCCTGTGGTGAAGCTGCTATACCGTATCGTACAGTGGCGAGATGGGTTGCAGCATTTCAGGCGGGACGACAGTCAACAGACAAAATGCACGGTGTAGGGCATATGCGAACGGCTACGGACAAAATTCATTTTTCAAGACTATGGACACTGCTCGACGGTGATCGGCGCTGGACTTAATAGTGAATTAGCGCAGGAGCTGAACATTTCTTCCGGATCAGTGTTCCGCATGTTAACACAAGATCTTGGTATGCGGAAAATTGCAGCCAGATGGGTACCCCGTGCTCTGACTGACGTTCAAAAGTGGAATAGGTGGGTATATGCGTGCCTACATCTTCAGCGTTACAATGAGCAAGATGATGACTTCTTGTACCGCATTATTGAAAGTGATGAAACGTGGAGAAGATCCTTGGAGCCTGAATTGAAACGTCAATCGAGTGAATGGCGCCACCGAGAATCTCCACGACCCAGAATGTTAGGCAAGAGCCAACAAACGTGAAGGTGATGATGATAATGTCATACGACCACGAAGGCATTATCCTGTCACATCAAGTTCCACCGGGCGTTACCGTTAATGCTGCATACTATGTTTCATACCTCAGTCACCATTTGCGACCAGCTTTGCGGCGCAAACGTACAGACCTCCTGAAGTCTGGACCAATTCTCCTACACGACAATGCCAGATGCTATACAGCCAATCTAGTACAGACTCTGTTACGACGATGGGGTTGGGAGGTACTGGAACACCCGCCATATTTCCCGGATATGAACCCCTGCGATTTTGATCTTTTCCCAAAAATGAAAGAACCTCTCAGGGGCAAACGTTTCAGAGACATTTCGAGCATTGTTCGTGCGTTAGGGTGCACTGTCAACAGCCTCTCACAAAGAGGGTCTTTGACAGATATTCAGTGGTTACTAGACATCTGACAAAGGGTTCAACAGACTGGCGGAGACTACATCGAAGGACTGTAAGCTTCTTGAGATGATTCACTACATTCCATTTCACAACTATGTTGCCACTTCGAGTTAAATGACCATCGTGTATATAAATTGTTTTACTGTGATGAAGAATATAAAATGAAATGACATTATCCTTTCTAAGGACACATAAGTAGCACTAAATTAAACAAGACAATATGAGGAGTAAAAAAAGCTTAAAGTGCAATAAAAATAGAAACTAAGTTTTCAACACAAAACTCTGGCAAATAATGTTTACGGTAAAAACGTAAATGCTCCTAGATACGTGTTGTTACAGACGTGCCTGTGCATTCGTACCCGAAATATTGTTCATAAGCCTAGGGATTTTTTCTTCACAAAACTTGCTTCTAAACCGAATTGTTCGCAAAACGAGGAGTTCGTAAGTGTAAGATTCACTGTACAAACATTCGACGAAAACAGCTACAAACTATCTCATAGTCCTCAATTATGTAACAGAATTGTGGGAAACCTTCGATAGCCTAGGCGTTAGAAGTTATTATAGCCTGCTTTCCGCTTGCGTTGTCTATTATGTTCTACTAAGTAAGCAATGTTGTTACAGACTAGGTTGAGATGTACATAAATCCAGTTTCCAAACTCTATTCCACACCCAAATAGTTTAAGCGCTATACAACTCTAATAAAATATACACGTATAACGCTTAAATATGAAATCCCAATTCTTAATTGCTGGTAAGCAAAAGGTGCTTCATGTCGTGTACTAGCCGAAAACGAAAGAGAAAAGAAAATGTGTCTGCTGTTCTGTGTTGAGTTTCTTTGACGTTGTTGACGACTTGCTCGGGAGAGTAATACTCCCGAAGTACGTTCTTTTCACGCGCTACTCTAACCAGCTGTTTTACGCGCTATCCTAGCCAGCTATTTTAAGTTGGTCACAAAATTTATATCACGGGGGTCAAGGTGGAACAAAACGAGCCCTGCGGGTCTTCTAAGCCGTTCTCACTACTACTACTACTACTACTACTTATCTGCACAAAAGTAACAAATAACTTTTTTGAGTATTATTTTCATCTTGTTTTAATAAAAAAATGTTATTAATTTTTTTAAAAAAATAAAAGTTTCATGAGAACTTTCAAGAAAAAAGAACTTTTATGAAAATTTTTAAAATAAAAAGGAACTTTCGTGGAGCGGGTTTGAACCCACGCCAAAAACCGATTTGCGTCACTAGCACATAGCGCTAGCACACTACACCACGAAGGCCAACAGCGAGAAGCGTTTGATTTTTGATATATGAATGCTACATTTCAAGAAATGGATAACGCTAACCAATCATAACCCTGTACTTCGTTCATACTTCCGGAAGCATTACTCTCCCGAGCTAGCCCTCGTTGTTGTTCTTTTTCTGAGGTTTTATATCTCCAGAAGCAGGCCTAGGTTCTAGTTATACAGAGTTGGCGTGGGTCAATGAAAATTTGACCCACGACCCACTGATCCACCACCCACCGTGACCCACTCTGACCCACGACCCACTGTGAATACCACCCACCGTAACCCACTCTGACCCACCACCCACTGTGACCCACCGTGACCCACTCTGACCCACCACCCACCATGAACCACTCTCATCCACTATGACCTACTCTAACTCACCAAAATCCATCATCATCAACTCTGAACACGATCCATGGCCTCTTCTGTACTGATTAAAGAGTTTACAGGTGTAATAAAAGAAGACTGTGAAATTGTCACTAATCGGAGTTTGAATTTCTAGTCAATCGCTCAAGCACCACTCTCTTACAATAACAGTGGATCTGATCTTTACGATATAAAATGGTAAAGTGTTTGTCAGTGAGGAAATTGAAACAGTTCGAGGTGAGGGGAAATTGGTGTGTGCCTAAAATATACTTGTACTAAGAGAGTATTCTTGCAAGTGTTAATTTCTGAACGCATTTCAGAAGAAACTTCTATTCGCAGGAAAATATTCCTGTACAATATGGAAAAGGTTATGGTTTCTCAGTTCACAGTATTTTTTTCACAAAAGACTTGAAAAATCAGTTTTTCATAGTGTATAAAGGTGCTCGGGTACCCTATGTGAGAGTATCTCCATAAAGTATGCTCATAATTGTAATTTGTATAATCACTAAAACACCATGTTAAATTTAAGTTACAAATATGCATAATTGCAATTATTATGAATATTTATTCAAAATAGTTTACCTAAAGCAAAGAAGAGACTTACTAAAAATTAGGTACAAAGTTGAATAACACAAATAAGCCATACATTTTCCATAACTCGTAATTTTCCACCTTAAAACAAATCTGAAATCGGGTTTATTTCCTATAGGTAACTTTTTCGTGGTAAATCATCTGCAGCGGAATGATGTCCATCCTTCAGCCAAGAAATAACTAGCTCATCTACTTTGAGCTTGTCTACAGGTGAGCCATTAACATTAATGAACAACAAGTTAGACAATCTTTGAGCACTTAGTCTATTCCTAATATCAGTCATCTGTAAATTCATAAGGGGAAGTCCCCATTCGCACTCATGCCGTGGAAATTGATAATACTTCTACCCGATTTCTACAACTCCTCATCGACAATTTGCTTGTTAGATTTTTCTTGGTCAGTTTTGAAATACTCAGCAAGAAGTAACATCTCTCTATCACCATACAACATCTTTTCCATATCGACCATGTTAGTTGGCAATGTCAACTCATGGAGAACAGAAGCTTCATCTACTACGCCTTCGATAGGGAATCTTCTGAATAAATTATCATTAAAGCCTGATAAACTGTTGTTTATAAATTTAATTTTTGTAATTACACATGAAGGTTTGATGCCATTACCAAGTTCCCTCAACCGTCTAGAAAGGGAAGGGGAACGATGTTCCTGGAGAGTGTTCAGAGGTGAATGGGAATTTCCCTCCTTCTTCCCCTTCAATTATCACATTGCTGTTTGACATGTGCCAAATTACGACGAATTTCAATTAAATTATCATAGTATAATTATTTCCTTGTTGAGTTATCGATACTTTTCAGTGGAAAAAAGGATGAAAATTGAAAATTCCAAATCAAGGTAAGTAACAACGTAAAGGGAAAAAAGTGTAAAATTTTCCATATAATTATGCGTACAAACCTAACTTAAAATTTTATGCCTATTTTTCTCACAACTTTATGGGTTGATTGCCCTGTGCTGTAAGCGCTCCATATAATAAATATAAGCTTCAGCAATTATTATAGTAGAAAGGAATGGATATATGAAGCCAAACATTGTATTTTTTGTTTCTGATTTTTTTCTTAACATCGATCGTTTTCGATCATTTTTACAAACCAACTCACTATCAATTTTCCATATATAGAAAGTCTCCACCGCCCCATAAAGGAGAATTTTTAAAAAAATGCTAGGATGTTTATTTTCAATAAAGAGTTAATACACTGAACTTCATCTCCGTAAGTTTAACGGCTTGCGAGATACTCATTTTTTTCCCGCACCTCCTTAGAATATTATGCATTGTAATTAAAGCAATATAACATTCCAGTTTGGATTAAGACCTAACTATATACCAAAAGTAATTTCTTTTGACTTTGCAGTTTGACCGTGATGATCAGGCACACATAGTTACATTCAATTTTTTATATAATAATTTATATATTACAGTGATTCAAAAATGTATTTTTTTTTCAGTAATTAGCTCCTCTAAAAATTCACAGGTCTCGAGAGTCAAGTAGTAGTATAAGCCCTATTGCTCTTATTACAATTAAAAATATCAATATCCAAAAGTGACTGAAGTTCTTTTTTCACTTGTTTAGATTTACTCAACTCAGGTAAGTAGATAGGAACAAATGGAAAAGGAAGGGAAATGAAGGTCTTGAAAGTAAAACGAAGACAAATTTACCAGTCTTCAGAAGATACTGTCTACAATGCAGTGAGCAGAGTGGGTTGGTAGATCATACTAAGTCGGTGGGTCGCAGTAGATCATACTGAGTCGGTGAGTCACAGTGGGTCACGGTGGGTGGTGGGTCGTAGAGGTCATGGTGGGTGATGGGTCGCAGTGGGTCAAGGTCGGTCACAGTGGGTCACATGCTGTTGACCCACGACCCACTGACCCACTCAGAAAACTTAACCCATTTGACCCACTGACCCACTCCATCTCTGGTTACCTACATAACTAAATTTATTTAAAAGTAATTGTTTTGTAATACAGTAATTTTAACGTAAAAATTGATTAAAATGATGAAAAGCAACATGTGAATGATTATTGATTTGAAAATTGTCATAGTGAATAAATTAATATAAATTACGAAATGAAGAAAAAAAACATTTCTAGGGGGAGAAACTTAAGATCAAGATCGGTAGGAGAAGAGTTAAAATTAAGAAATGGTGTCCTGCCATCTCGCTTAACTCCTTATCAACCACCGATTTTTTTCAGGATAAAATTTCCATCATTTTAGGCAATTCCATCTTGCCTACCACATCTCGCCTAAAATTGTGATTAGGAAAATTCTGTACTAAAGAGGGAGTTTTTGTACTATATTATTAACTATCAATACTACGAAATTATGAAATCATGAATAGGGATGCGCACGAGACAAAATTTGGGCTGTCTCGTATCGAAAACGTGCTGCAAAAAAGTGATGTCTCGACTCGAAAAATGTATATTTTTCTATTGGAAGAGCCGTGTCTCAACTCGAATTTTATCAGGAAAACCCTGTCTCGACTCGTCTCGTGCGCTTTCCTAATCATGAAGCGAAATCATAATCATTGATTGTTGTTTTGTTGCCGGACTTGAAATATTGCATACAGACTATAAGTAAATAATAAGTAAATATCCCAAATAAAGGGTGTAAACCTTTGTGCGACAATTCTCCATGCTAACATTAATTAAAACAAGTAAATATACCATATTCTCTTACAGTTGGATAAAATAATATTTTTAGTTATATAATAGCGAATTACATTATTAGGAGCTCATTGACTGCATTTAAAATCAAAGATAAGGGGTAAGTTTCAACAAATTTCGAAGTTTCCTTACTTTCCGAGCGCTACTCCATAACCAAACGCTAACAATTTATCCTCTTGTTAAATCAAGTCACTCTTTTATACTAATCCGCTTACTTAGTTCATTGCACACTACCCCCCCCCCTCATGAAGTACAAAGTTTGTCTTAACACAACGCGGAAAGCTACGGTCGCCATCTGATACTTGTCAACCCAGACACCTGACATTTTCCAATTTGAGATGTCTCCATTAAATTGATAAGGATCTGTGACGCCAAGTAATGTAATGAAAGCTAAAAATAACCTATTTTTTCTATTATTTTTGTCAACTGAACTAATGAAAAAGTTGATGAGGAACATTTTAGGTTTAAGAGAGGTAACAGCATAAGAGATCAATTGGCTTACTAGGGGTAATCGGTGAAAGATTTATAGAAAAAGGGGGAAGGTGTACGTTGTATTTACAGACTTAGAGAAAGCTTTTGACCTGCTAGACTGGTAATTGTTGATGAGCGTTCTAAAGAAGAGTTCTAAAGAAATATGGTCCGAAAAGCAGTATATCTTAAATTGATTACGATGAATTGCAAAATAAAATTTTTATACGCTATGGCCCATCCTCTTCTATATTGTAAGGATCCCCATATCACGGCAGACGCACTTGTCAACTCAACACGTGCTACTGATTATAAACAACCTAGCAGACAAGAAGCCGACACGAAAGACACCGGGGAACGCCGAAAGAAGACGGACCTCACGGAAGGACCCGAAGAGGACAAATAAAAAATGAAAATCTTTAAGTTTTACGTCCCACGGTTATGCCGGTTAGGCTAAAGGAGAAGAGGACAAATAAAACGAGGACTACCGAGGGACCAAACTAGAAGACATCAACAAATTAATCACTCACGGATTGAAGACAGAAAACAAAACTTACAAAGTTGAGCAGTCAAGAAACCAACCGCGCCCCATGCCATGTTGGAATTGTTACTCATATGGGCATCTCAAACACCAATGTCATAACGATAGAGTATGCAATAGATGTGGCAACTCGCACACCAACCCATGTGACCTTCCGCTAAACAAGAAATTCTGCGCAACCTGCAAGATGTCTGGACACAGGACAGGGAGTAGCTACTGCCCTCTACCAAAAAACCAAATCCAAATGAAGAAACCCACTGTAATCACAGAAGAAGATTTTACAAAAGACAAACCTTTTCAGAGCCAGGCTGCAAGCAAGAATGAAAAACAAAACAAAGATGTAGAGCGAAAAACCACAAATTCACCCACAATGGAAGAAATAGAGGACGCAATAGCAAAGGCGACAAATAAAATCATAACTTGGGTAACATCAATATTAACTTCCACCACCCCACCAGAAAGCAGGCACGTAATAGCTGAAGCAATCTCCAATACAACTAGAAAAATTTTCCAAGCCACGATCAACATCATCCCAACAACAAACGGGCAGCTGTACATCACAAGACCGCAGGCAGCCACTAAGAAACAACGCAGGGGAAGTAACACGAAAGTCACGCACACCCAAGATGTAGGGAGATGACCAGCCGCTACCTCTGCAGACAGATGACGACCACAGCACCGACATTGGATCAAGAAGAGGCCATTGCATGTTCAAAAAATAACACAAATCTCACTAACAATACACTCCCCATTACAGACAACACAGATAGGTATCACTAATAATTCAGATAGGTTTTTAATTTAACAGATAAGATATATTAATACAGACATGTTTACATGGATTTTTACCACCCTTCCAATGTGGTTTTGCCATGTAAATTCTTATGCATGCAGCATGACCGATACAGGGTTTTTTTCCCCTGGTTTCCAGGTTTTTTGTCCCTCTCAAAAAACATAATAAATCTTCTCTCGCGCTTTCCTATCTTCTTCTTTACCCTTCTTTCCTTCTATCTACACAACTATAGATCCGCGGAAAATGTCTCCGTATAAGATAGAAGCCGCGACATACATCCCCAACCGACAGATGCTATAGATTACTAACTGCATGTGAGGAGAGGCATGTAGACAGATGGTTGATGCCTTACTCTCTGTCAGGGCGCGGGCTATCCTGAGGGGCGTCCTTATTTTTAAATTTTCTGTTTCTGTTTCTGCGGACCCAGCATCAGTCGTCCAACTGATCAAATCACCTACATCGCCCTGAGGTCGCACTGGAGTAGGGGTACACCTATCCTTCGCGAGGTCACACTGCACTAGGGGTCCTTTCTACAACCAAGCCTCGCGAAGCTGCCTTGAGCTGAGGGGGCTATCCTTCAAGACTCACCGGAACCGGCAGGTGCCTTGGAGACTGCCTTGAGAGAGGTGGCACCGTGCAAAACACATATTCTCCTTTTACTTGGACATTAACAAGATATATACTATTTTGCTCTTTGTAAATCAAAGACGTTTTGTATTTATCAAACTTTAATAAAAATGTGAAGGGAATAAAATCTCGGTCCATTATTGACTCTACCAAAATCATTACAATATATATAAAATTAAAAATCACTGTTTGTGACTAAATCTCCTAAACCGCCCGACCGATCGCGATCAAATTTGTAACATGGATAATGTTCGAGGCTGGGCTGGTTTTAGGCTATTACTTTAAAGGCAGAACTGTGGGGAGGGAGTATAAAAATAAATAAAATTTAATTACTCCTGAACCACTCGACCAATCTTGATCAAATTTTCAACATAGATGAGGTTCAGGCCTGGGATCGTTTTTATGATTTAAATTTGACGGAGCAACGTAGGGGAGGAGAAGAAACCTGAGATACATAAAAATCCTAACTATATATAAAACTACATGAGCTGGCATAAATTATTGAGCACTTCCTGTAGGGCTACAATGATTAAATTTGGCATGAATGTAGCTTTCCGGAACTAACCCACAGGAAAATTGTCAAAAGTGAATATTTTTAATTTTTAGGAGTCTAAAGAGGGGATGAAAATTTTCCCATGTTATTTAAATGGACCTTTTTTTGGACATAATCTCATGTTTTAGGTACTTAGAATTGGAATAGAAACTTGAAATTCGGTATGCTTACACATTTTCGTTAGCACTACCTAAGTAAATCAGTACAAGTAAAAAATTCCGACCTTAGAGTGGTTTTATAGGGAACTGAAAAATCTTTGCAATGTTATTTATATGGGACACCTTTGACACCCTCAAATTATTGAGCACTTCCTGCAGGGCTACAATGATTAAATTTGACATGATTATAGCTTTTCGGGACAAACCCACAGGAAAATTGCCAAAAGTGAATATTTTTAATTTTTAGAGGGTCTAACGAGGGGATGAAGAATTTCCCCATGTTATTTAAATGAGACTTTTTCTGGACCTATAATCTCATGTTTTAGGTACTTAGAATTGGAATAAAAACTTCAAATTCGGTATGCTTGTACGTTTTCGTTAGCTTTACCTAAGTGAATCATCAGAAATGAAAATTTCTAACCGTAAAGCGGTTTTATGGGGAACTGAAAAATCTTTCCAATGTTATTTATGTGGGACGTCTTCTATACCCCAAAATGTTTAGGCGCTTCCGGCAGGATTAGAATGATGAAATTTGGCATGATTGTAGCCTTCCAGGACTAACCGACAGAAAAATTGCCAAAAGTAAAAAAAATCCAACTTTAGAGTGGTTTTATAGGGAACTGAAAAATCTTTTCATGTTATTTATATGAGACATCTTTTACAGCCCCAAATTATTGAGCACTTCCTGTAGGGCTAAAATGATTAAATTTGACATGATTGTGGCTTTTCGAGACAAAGCCACAGAAAAATGCCAGAAGTGAATATTTTTAATATTTAGGGGTTCTAAAGAGGGAATGAAGAATTTCCCCATGTTATTTAAATGGACCTTTTTTTGACGTATAACCTCATGTTTTAGGTACTTTGAATTGGAATAAAAGCTTGAAATTCGGTATGCTTCTACGTTTTCGTTAGCTTTACCTAAGTGAATCATCAGAAATTAAAATTTGCAACCGTATATTGGTTTTATGGAGAACTGAAAAAATCTTTCGCATGTTATTTATGTGGGACGTCTGCTACACCCTAAAATGTTTAGGCACTTCCGGTATGATTAGAATGATGAAATTTGGCATGATTGTAGCCTTTGAGAACTAACCGTGAAAAAATTGCCAAAAGTGAATACAGTGAAACCTGTCTTCAGCGGATTCGAGCGGGACTCGCAAAAATTTCCGTTAAAGACAGGTTTCCGCTTAATGGAGATAGACCTTTCCGTTAAAAAAATATATATGCTTATAACGGACATAATGAGAAAATATATTGATGTACGCAACTTGTCAATTACAGTACTTTTTCCTTCTACGGATTAATACCCCAAAAAACTTCAAATAAACACAAAATATGCTGTGCACACTTTCCTTTATTTTTCCCAATAGTCAAGCAGGATTTTTTGCATACATTGCTACTACTTGGCTGCGGTATACTTCAGGACACAGAAAAGCTTTCTCTGGAATTTTGAAAGTCCTCTGAACTCTTTCCTCCTTGTTTTCACGACACGTGATGGAGATATATAACTTCTGCTTTACCTCAAATCCTTTTTTCCAGAACTTTGTTTTGTCAGTTTTCTTCTCATTTTTGTTGGCTGTCGCTAGTTGCTACACAAGCGGAACAGAAGTACGCCTACAAAGAAGACTGACAGCTGACATGCTACGTAGGAATAGCGAAAAATTGTAGGAGCTGAATATGAGTAGTGACTGACGAAGGTCAACACTGCCCATAAAGATTTAACAAAAGAACCAAGTATTTATCGCAGACAAGTAGTATACGGACCGAATCTCACGAGAATTGGAGAAAAGTGCAAATTTCTCACGAGAATTCGTGTAATTTCCCCTTATTTCTTACGAAAAATGATGCAAATTTCCTTTATTTTTTTACGAGAATTAATGTATAGTGCAAAATTCTCACGAAAACTGGTACAAATTTCCTTCATTCTCACAACAATTGGTTAACAGTGCAAATTTCTCACGAAAATGGGTGTAAATTTCCTCTGATCTATTTTATCATATATTTTAATACAATTTATGTTGATTTATACAATTTATGCTGATTACTTACCGTTTTTCCCCAAACCTTTAAGAAACTTGTTTCTTCCTTTCTTATTTCTCCCTCAAGTGGTGAAGAATAGCTGAAGGAACTTCAGAAGATGACCACAGAGGTCTTTTTTCTTAATCTTGAACACAGTTGGTCTTGGTATTCAAGAAACTAATTCTAAAGAAAGAAGACACATATAATGAAAGAATGGGATGTCGTAAGGTGAGGTAACTAAAGGGGGAAGGAGGAAAACAAAGGATAAAAAAGTAGCTGTATTGCTATATGTCCAGATACCAAACGACGGGGTACCATTGTTATAACAATGGATAGAAAGTATTTGTAACAGAGAAGCTCTTTGTGTAACACTGACATAATTTGAACCTCCTGTCATTAAAAGAAAAGAAGAAACTGTCACTTAAAAGTGACATATAGGTGTCGGACAATACTTTAACTGTAGGAAGCCAGAAAGACATGTCAAATAACTTAGTTTTATGTATTTAGAAGCATGGGAAATGTCGATAAAGAACAAATGTTAAAAGACATTGAATGTTAGCTAAGAGTCAAAAGAGGGAGAGAACCCTTTGAGCTCAAGTAAAGAAAGGAACATAGACACCTGCTTGTATGTGTGTGTGTGTGTGTTCCAGGTTGTTGGAGGGGCGAAGTGTAATGTCCTTTAGAGTAAAAGACCTTGTTTAATTTGGGCTGAGACTTCTACCCTATGAAGACTGAAAATATGTGGAAAAAAAGGAAATAGAACTCATTATTCTGAAGGACAGAGATTTTAAGAAAACAGATAGTTAAATGTTACATGTCACTTTGTAAAAAGTTATTGTATTGCCACATACTGTTGGAGCAGACATAAGATTGGAGGGGCGAAGTGTGCTCTTCTTTTGTGAGCAAAGGACCACTTTTTTTAATTGGCGTGCGACTTGTTAAGCATTTTTTTAAGGACCTTGCCACATAGAGGGAGAGAAAGAGTGACCCTTCTTACCTGAGTTTCAAAGGGGGAAAAAGACTGAATGAAATCTTTACGTAAGGCAACTTTCCCTTTTTGCTTTTGGAAGAAGTGTTCAAACAAGGTTTCTTTAAGGTATTTTATGCATAAATGATTTTATCCTTTTAAAAACTAGATTATTGAATTAATTATTTATGAATATTAATGAGATGGTAATGAATATTAATGAGGTGGTAAAGAAAGGGTTAGAAAGAATGATTTTTTGTGTTTTTCGTATATTTTAGAGGTATATTGGGATATATGTAATATAGAGCAGTACATATTGTACATAAATGTATCAGAAATTGGGGAGGAAATGGGCGCAACTCTAAGAAACGTATTTTATGTATTGATATGGTATTTTCAGTAGCTGATATGGGATTTTAGCATAGAATATCATCTTTTGGATACTGTATGGGTCTAATGGTGTACGAAGCTTAGACGAATGACAAATTACATGTATATATGAATATATGATTAGTTTGTAAGTGGGTACATGTATGTGTAGCTGATATGGGATTTTAGCATAGAATATCATCTTTCGGATACTGTATGGGTCTAATGGTGTACGAAGCTTAGACGAATAACAAATTACATGTATATATGAATATATGATTAGTTTGTAAGTGGGTACATGTATGTATGTATATTGGTTTTGATATCGGGACAGGAATATATGTATCATATTGTAGACATATTATCTTTCGTTTCCATGTAACTGTTTTAAGCATGTGTTGTTGGTTGAGTGGCTTTAGGGGTTATACTAGGCTGGATGCAAACACCTGAAGAGTTTCTATTGTATTAATATTGGATTGTAGCCTTATTTTAACGTAATGTAGAGCTGTATATGTTGTTTTCGTGATATGCTGGGTGAATGCAAACGCCTGAACTGATTGTATTATATTAATATTGGATTATATTGTAGGCTTATATTGTGAACTCCTTATGTATATAAGTGTTTTAGATTACCTGGAATACGATGTTAGGATGTATATATTGTGATTTTTACGTACGTAGATGGTTGTTAGACATGTTCTAGTGGTATTTTAAGCACAAAGGATATCACTGTGGTATAAGCCATTTACTTATAGATATCTTTTCACTACAGTATTGTAATGATATTTATTGGTACCTTTACTTACTTGTAAGATGCTTCTTCACCTTGTAGAAGACATTATGGCGTCAGCATGGTTTCCAACGTGGGATAATTTATTGTAGGAACATAAAATATGATAAATACGTATAAATAACCTTATATGAAGCATACGTATTCTTCCTTTATCTTATATAGAATACAGATACTTCGTAATATATCAATATTTGTTTGGATATAGCCATAGGAATAACACATAATATCATAAATTGTAACGCTTTATTGTATTTATATAGTCTACAATATTTTAGTGACAATATTGGCATATTTATATACATATATAGATATATTTAAATAAGATATTTACTATACTTAGAATATTCTTAATAACTTATTCCCATATTTACATTATATATACGTAGAAGTATTAACTGATAGGTCTTGTGAAAACTTATGTACATATTTGAGGATATTATGACCATGTTACGACATCATGGCACCTTTAGACAGTCTACTATTTACATATTTACTTCTATATATACAGAATACCAATCATTTAACACACTTAATACTTTGATAACCATATGGCAATGTTCTATAGTCAGTAATACTGTTATGATTTAATCGTCGTCTTTTATTTTGAACTTTCTGATGTGTTTTAGTTTCAGACTTGGATACGATGACAAACCCTGGCTTACGAACAATTCTTCCTGGATTGTGTAACTGTTTTTTCTCAGCTTTATCCCGAACTAGTTGATAAAAATGATCAAAGTTAATTTCTTGTCGTGTACGATGATTTAAAGTTATTCCTCTAATTTTAAATACATAATCTACTTTACCTGTTTGAACTTCTTTCATTCTATAGGCATAATTTTTTGGCCCTAAGCCTATAAATGCATCAATTTCCCACCCATCAGGAACTTCATTAGTTAACTGACCCAAATAGGAACCGAAAGAAAGTGGAGGCTCTTCATTACGTCGTTGTACAAACATAATACTATCAGTGTCGCAGTACAATACACGATCAGGATGTACAGCTGTTAGTAACTCATAAAGTTTTAGACGCGCCCACGAGGTGATGAAGGCTGCAAGGACATCATTGGAAAATTTCCATGGTTTGTTTTTGTTTTCAATGTTTTTATATGATACAATGAGATGTTGCTCTCCAATAGGCAATACAGTTTGTACCTCATATTGTGGTGCCCAGAGATAACTTAAAAATTTTTCTGGAGTATCTACAATTACAGATTGAGATAAATCTGTTCGCTGTCCGTATTTGCCATATAAGGAATTGAGAAATATTTTGGAAATATATCTTAGACCAGGATTTGATTCAATGTTATTTTCCGTTAACTGAATGCATTCATGAACATAATAGTCTGCAATATATTTCTCTTGATCTTGTTTAGTTTTGCACCAGTTAGGAAACCCTGAAGACTCCTGTTTCATTTTTAAGAAGGAATTGACATAATCTTTAAACAGATTATCTTCTGATCCAGATAATTTGAATTCCCAAATTTCGATAATTTGTAGAATTTTGTATCCGAGATCTAAAGCCACATGAAGTTCAGGAGTACAGTATGTACCAGTAAGGACACGCTCGGTATCATTATGCATGCAATTGTTGTCACTTTGTTCCATACACGTACGACATAACCCAAACAAAAGGCGTTCATTACATGTATATGGTAAAATTGTAAAATATGTCTTTGGGAGGTAAGATACTACATTTAACTAATCCATGAATACTTTGCACTTGTGGAAAGTCAGGCCCCTTGTATATTATAGGTTTACCTATAGGCAATGGCTTACGTGCCATCACCCAGGGGTAAAGACTAGTAACATCATAATATGACACAAACTCTTCGCTGGTACATTCGTATAACGCATTAAAACATTCGGTACGTCCACCATGAAAACTATCTTTAGGTATTAGATGGTCGACAAGATCATGACACTGTGTTTGAATAAACTGCTGTAATTTTTTGTCATTTTTTACCATATGATCCCATTCACACTCCCACATTTCAATGACATTAAGATTTAATTTTTTAAGAAATGCTATTTTTATGGTAGTGTTTTCATACCGATCTTGTAGTGATGTACCTTGCTTAGTGGCTGAATCTAGGGCACGTGTCGTAGTGTATGATGATAACCTTTCAAACAATACTGACAATATTTCCGTTTGTTTAATAGTGTTGTAATGTTGGTAATTAATTCGTAGTGTTCTTCAGTGTACAAAATCAAAATTTTCTTTGATGCATGTATTCCAGGATAAATTACATTATAGTTTTGAGTGAAACCATTCTTTTCGTAAACAACAATTTGATAATGAGGGGCTAGCTTATTTTGAAACTTTTTTACATCATCAATAGTACACCCATTACGGATTTCAATGTCAACTTTAGCACTGACACACAATTGTTTTGCTTGTTTTATTAATCGTTCAGAATGATTTTTCAATTCATATACGTAGTTATAACGATCATCAGCCCTACCCATTCCAAGAATAATACTCTTGGGAAGACAATACACATCCTTTTCTACAGGAATAGTACATTGTTCCAGGTGTGTTACAAGATCAACAAATTTTGATGAACCCCTAGTTCGTCCCCAACCTTTACGTGAATCAACAATATGAATTTTGAAATTTACTTTATCACCTAATAAATAATTTTCACTACTATTTAAAACATTTTCAATATTACGAAATAAAATGTCGGAGCTTAAATTCGACTTTTGACGCCACGAAATGTATATCGGTTTATTAATCGTAGAAGCAGAACTTTCTATTGTTATACCAACATACATATCATCATCGGCATCATTTAAAACGTGCTCCTTTACAAATTCAAATAACAACTGAATATATTTTTCAGGATCATCTATTCCGCTAGTTTGCATACGTTCAATTGTAACTTCTTTTCCCGTAAGTCCAGAATAAGTATATTGTTTGATTCTACTATTAACAATACGAAAATATTCATTTGTTTTACCACTTCCATATATGTTAGGTTGTGATACAGTATTAGTATTGGGACTTGGAAAGTTTATAAAATTTTCCATGAACACGCTAAAGTCATCTGTAGTTAAACTATCAGTTTTTCCTTCAGACACAAGTTCCATAAACTTTTCACGACCTAAATTCTTTATATTATCTTGACGAAAGAAGCCTACATGATATAAATAAATAATATCTTTTGCAGACTTACATTTTTTCAAACCAACATGAGGATCGCAACCAAAATGCATAAACAACGCCTGCAATAGCTTAGAATAAGCTTCATTGCTTACCCTTGCACCCGTAGCATGACATTGTGTTAACACTTCCCATGTAAATAAAACTTCGTTTGGATTTTCATATCCACGTGCTTCTTGTGCGGACAACATGGTATAGATCACAATGTGTCCTTCCATTGTATTATTGACGCACAAAATTATGTAATTGCAATTTGAATTATTGTTTCTTATACAGTAAATATTTTACACAAGGATGTATTATAAATAAATTAATAGTGTTATTTACTGTACACACAGAACTTTGATAATTGTTTTCGCAGTTTTCAAATGACAAGGATTTGAAAGTAGACTTTTATGATATGATATGATTTACAATGTGTTGAGAAAAGATACACTTTTAAGAATTTTTACACTTACCAGTAAATATAAATTACAATATTCCGTATCTTTTTAAGTTTACCGACACTACACTTGAAAGCTTGTCGGGAATTGCACTAACACTTGCCGTTAACTACAATCATAAAACTTCCCTAACTTTTTTCAGTTTAGTATCGATGCACTATCACTTGCCACTCACTAACTATATTTTTAGTTCACCGAAGATATACTTTTAAGTTTATCGGTTCCTACTTCCCGATAATTGTAATTTACAAATTGCCGTAATGAAAATTGCTTTAGACTAATTGCACCACTCAGTCTAAACTAAAAAAATGTGTTTACTTTTCATTGATTGTTTATTATCAACACTGATAATTGGAAATTTCAAGAACTCCGCACGAAGATTTCCGAAGATTTCCGAAGATTGCCGAAGTTTCCCGAAGTTTTATGAAAATTGCCGAACTTAACCGAAGATGAACATAAGAGTTTATTCACAATTCCTATACATGTTGGTAATTGTACCACACGAATGGTTTCGAAAATTGCCGAACTTAACCTAAGATGGACATAAGAATGTATCAACAATTTCTGTACACGTTTAGTAAATGTAACTTTCAAAAGACTTGTAACTTTAAAGATCATCAAAGATATACTTCAAAGTTTATTATTAGATGTAACTTTGTAACAAAATTGGTATTTTAAAATAAATGATTTAACAACACAGAGTATAACGATAATTGACTTTACTTTAACACTAGTAATTCTATAGTGCGCGGCGCGGCTTGCTGCACTGAATTTACACTTTTAAAATTTAATCTCGTACCCAAAGACATTTAGTTTTGTAATCTCGTACCCAAACGCACTTAGTTTTGTAATCTCGTACCCAAAAGCAATTAGTTTGTAGTCTCGTACGCAGGTGCTTTAAAATATTTTAAATTAGTAACAGTAATATTACGAAATGTATTATAATTTACTCGAACAATTTGTAAATGCACTATTAAAGTTTGTAACACTTCAAACTCGTAATTTTTAATGGTTCGCTTCACAGAAAGCTCAATGGAATTACATTTTGAAAATATTAAAAATTGTTGTGAACTTGTGTTACTGGTTTAAAAAACTTCCTTTGTTAGTAATGCTAGGAATTTCTTTTGTTTGCCTTGCTACAGGTGTTTAAACTGGTTTAAACTAGTTTATTGTTTTCTTATTGTGAAAGACCCATTTGCTGTGCAAACTCGGAAGACAAATTGCGTTTTGAAAATAATAAAAGTTGTGTCAACCTACAAATAATTCCGTTAAAAAACTCAAAGTA
The DNA here is from genome assembly GCF_964235325.1 of Thermobia domestica. Classification (NCBI taxonomy): domain Eukaryota; kingdom Metazoa; phylum Arthropoda; class Insecta; order Zygentoma; family Lepismatidae; genus Thermobia; species Thermobia domestica. Next base: position 122,125,595 of record NC_137458.1, read on the forward strand.
ACATAGTTGCAATTATTTTATTCGTTAGCTTCATTAGAAGCTCAACTATTTTTTTATCAAAACATAAACTTGAACATAAGAAAGTTATTTTTAACACAACACAAGACGATTAAATTAAAAATTTATTACATGGAACTTTTTGATTGTTAAAATGAACAAGTAAAATTTAAGTCAGTGTTGCAATTCAATACACAAACTGAAAGTAAAAGAACAAGAAATAAAAGTGCCGAAACTTAACTTAAATTTTACTTGTTCATTTTAACAATCAAAAAGTTCCATGTAATAAATTTTAAGTTTAATCGTCTTGTGTTGTGTTAAAAATAACTTTCTTACGTTCAAGTTTATGTTTTGATAACAAAAAAATAGTTGAGCTTCTAATGAAGCGAACGAATAAAATAATTGCAACTATGTTACTTTGAGTTTTTAAAGGAATTATTTGTAGGTTGACACAACTTTTAATATTTTCAAAACGCAATTTCTCTTCCGAGTTTGCATAGCAAATGGGTCTTTCACAATAAGAAAACAATAAACTAGTTTAAACCAGTTTAAACACCTGTAGCAAGGCAAACAAAAGAAATTCCTAGCATTACTAATAAAAAATAATTTTCTTGTTTTAACTTATCAGTTTTAATATTTCTGATTATCTAACAGTTTACAGTTTTAGTAATTTCGGAATTATTTGTATGTTGACAACGATTTTAATATAATTACACTTTAGTATTTTCAAAACATAGTTTCTCTTTATGAACTTTTTTGGAAGCGAATTATTTACAAGTTCACAACAATTTTTAATATTTTCAAAATGTAATTCCATTGAGCTTTCTGTGAAGCGAACCATTAAAAATTACGAGTTTGAAGTGTTACAAACTTTAATAGTGCATTTACAAATTGTTCGAGTAAATTATAATACATTTCGTAATATTACTGTCACTAATTTAAAATATTTTAAAGCACCTGCGTACGAGACTACAAACTAATTGCTTTTGGGTACGAGATTACAAAACTAAGTGCGTTTGGGTACGAGACTACAAAACTAAATGTCTTTGGGTACGAGATTAAATTTTAAAAGTATAAATTCAGTGCAGCAAGCCGCGCCGCGCACTATAGAATTACTAGTGTTAAAGTAAAGTCAATTATCGTTATACTCTGTGTTGTTAAATCATTTATTTTAAAATACCAATTTTGTTACAAAGTTACATCTAATAATAAACTTTGAAGTATATCTTTGATGATCTTTAAAGTTACAAGTCTTTTGAAAGTTACATTTACTAAACGTGTACAGAAATTGTTGATACATTCTTATGTCCATCTTAGGTTAAGTTCGGCAATTTTCGAAACCATTCGTGTGGTACAATTACCAACATGTATAGGAATTGTGAATAAACTCTTATGTTCATCTTCGGTTAAGTTCGGCAATTTTCGTAAAACTTCGGGAAACTTCGGCAATCTTCGGAAATCTTCGGAAATCTTCGTGCGGAGTTCTTGAAATTTCCAATTATCAGTGTTGATAATAAACAATGAAAAGTAAACACATTTTTTTAGTTTAGACTGAGTGGTGCAATTAGTCTAAAGCAATTTTCATTACGGCAATTTGTAAATTACAATTATCGGAAAGTAGTGAACCGATAAACTTAAAAGTATATCTTCGGTGAACTAAAAATATAGTTAGTGAGTGGCAAGTGATAGTGCATCGATACTAAACTGAAAAAAGTTAGGGAAGTTTTATGATTGTAGTTAACGGCAAGTGTTAGTGCAATTCCCGACAAGCTTTCAAGTGTAGTGTCGGTAAACTTAAAAAGATACGGAATATTGTAATTTATATTTACTGGTAAGTGTAAAAATTCTTAAAAGTGTATCTTTTCTCAACACATTGTAAATCATATCATATCATAAAAGTCTACTTTCAAATCCTTGTCATTTGAAAACTGCGAAAACAATTATCAAAGTTCTGTGTGTACAGTAAATAACACTATTAATTTATTTATAATACATCCTTGTGTAAAATATTTACTGTATAAGAAACAATAATTCAAATTGCAATTACATAATTTTGTGCGTCAATAATACAATGGAAGGACACATTGTGATCTATACCATGTTGTCCGCACAAGAAGCACGTGGATATGAAAATCCAAACGAAGTTTTATTTACATGGGAAGTGTTAACACAATGTCATGCTACGGGTGCAAGGGTAAGCAATGAAGCTTATTCTAAGCTATTGCAGGCGTTGTTTATGCATTTTGGTTGCGATCCTCATGTTGGTTTGAAAAAATGTAAGTCTGCAAAAGATATTATTTATTTATATCATGTAGGCTTCTTTCGTCAAGATAATATAAAGAATTTAGGTCGTGAAAAGTTTATGGAACTTGTGTCTGAAGGAAAAACTGATAGTTTAACTACAGATGACTTTAGCGTGTTCATGGAAAATTTTATAAACTTTCCAAGTCCCAATACTAATACTGTATCACAACCTAACATATATGGAAGTGGTAAAACAAATGAATATTTTCGTATTGTTAATAGTAGAATCAAACAATATACTTATTCTGGACTTACGGGAAAAGAAGTTACAATTGAACGTATGCAAACTAGCGGAATAGATGATCCTGAAAAATATATTCAGTTGTTATTTGAATTTGTAAAGGAGCACGTTTTAAATGATGCCGATGATGATATGTATGTTGGTATAACAATAGAAAGTTCTGCTTCTACGATTAATAAACCGATATACATTTCGTGGCGTCAAAAGTCGAATTTAAGCTCCGACATTTTATTTCGTAATATTGAAAATGTTTTAAATAGTAGTGAAAATTATTTATTAGGTGATAAAGTAAATTTCAAAATTCATATTGTTGATTCACGTAAAGGTTGGGGACGAACTAGGGGTTCATCAAAATTTGTTGATCTTGTAACACACCTGGAACAATGTACTATTCCTGTAGAAAAGGATGTGTATTGTCTTCCCAAGAGTATTATTCTTGGAATGGGTAGGGCTGATGATCGTTATAACTACGTATATGAATTGAAAAATCATTCTGAACGATTAATAAAACAAGCAAAACAATTGTGTGTCAGTGCTAAAGTTGACATTGAAATCCGTAATGGGTGTACTATTGATGATGTAAAAAAGTTTCAAAATAAGCTAGCCCCTCATTATCAAATTGTTGTTTACGAAAAGAATGGTTTCACTCGAAACTATAATGTAATTTATCCTGGAATACATGCATCAAAGAAAATTTTGATTTTGTACACTGAAAGACACTACGAATTAATTACCAACATTACAACACTATTAAACAAACGGAAATATTGTCAGTATTGTTTGAAAGGTTATCATCATACACAAAATCATAAGTGTATCTTCAAATGCACAATGTGTGAAAAGTATCACAATGTTTGTAATAATGAGAATAATATTAAAGTCGAGTGCATTGATTGTCATAGACTGTTTTCTTCAGAAAGATGTTTGCGGAAAAAGTTTATGCGAAACAAAGAAAATTTGTGTCCATTGTGGTACTATAATTGACATGCGTTCACGCAAGTCTGAACATGAATGTGGTGAACGTTACTGTAAAACATGTTATACATATGTAAGCGATGACCATATTTGTTTTGTTCAAACGGTTATAATGCAGCATGTAGATACCTTTTTGTACATTATCTTTGATGTATAAACAATGTTGCTTCCTAAAAATGAACAGGGAGAACAAGAACATCACGTAAATTTCGTAAATTGTATTCATGCTTGTTATAAGTGTAAGGATATAAAGCTTGATGATACATGCTTTGTATGCGGCGATAAAAGTGGATTCCGTTCGTTTGATTTTCACAACATTGATGAATTTGTTAATCATGTATTAATAACTCGACCAATGTTTAAAAAAATCATTGTACTTTCCCATAATGGCAGTAATTATGATATGAAATTCTGTGCTAAAACTTTGATAATAAACCATCATTTTACACCTGAAGTAATAATGTCGGGGCAAAAAATTATTGAAATGCGTTTAGGACAAAAGATTTACTTCCGTGACACATATTTGTATATGGGAGTTAAATTACCTAAATTACCTAAGACGTTAGGTCTTTCTGCAAATTTACGAAAGGGAGAATTCCCATTCTTGTTTAATACATTAGAAAACCAAAATTACATAGGGAAAATTCCTGATCTAAAATATTTTGATCCTGATTCAAGGAGCACTGAAGATCGAAACGAACTTATCATATGGCACAAAGAACGTGTTGCAAGTAATGAAGAGTATAATCTCCAAAAGGAAATGATTGAATACTCTCGGAATGATGTTAAAATTTTAGCAGAGGCTGTCATTAAATTTTCAAACTTAATTGAAGACAAAACAGATGGTATCCAATGTTTTATCGTCGCGTCAACTATTGCTAGTTTGGCAATACTAACGTTTCATACCTTATATTTACCCAAAGAAATTATTCCCATTATTCCACCTTATGGGTTTGACCATCGTGATCGTCAAAGTCTGAAGGCAATGTACTGGCTGCGATACTTAGAACGTACTACTGGTAATAAAATTCTTCATTCTGGAAATGGCTTGGAAAAACGATTTGGGAGGTATAAGGTTGATGGATTTGAAAGTAAAACAAATACAGTTTACGAATTTCATGGCTGTTACTATCACGGGTGTTTAAACTGTTATCCTACACTACGACACGTGTCCCTAGATTCAGCCTCTAAGCAAGGTACATCACTACAAGATCGGTATGAAAACACTACCATAAAAATAGCATTTCTTAAAAAATTAAATCTTAATGTCATTGAAATGTGGGAGTGTGAATGGGATCATATGGTAAAAAATGACAAAAAATTACAGCAGTTTATTCAAACACAGTGTCATGATCTTGTCGACCATCTAATACCTAAAGATAGTTTTCATGGTGGACGTACCGAATGTTTTAATGCGTTATACGAATGTACCAGCGAAGAGTTTGTGTCATATTATGATGTTACTAGTCTTTACCCCTGGGTGATGGCACGTAAGCCATTGCCTATAGGTAAACCTATAATATACAAGGGGCCTGACTTTCCACAAGTGCAAAGTATTCATGGATTAGTTAAATGTAGTATCTTACCTCCCAAAGACATATTTTACAATTTTACCATATACATGTAATGAACGCCTTTTGTTTGGGTTATGTCGTACGTGTATGGAACAAAGTGACAACAATTGCATGCATAATGATACCGAGCGTGTCCTTACTGGTACATACTGTACTCCTGAACTTCATGTGGCTTTAGATCTCGGATACAAAATTCTACAAATTATCGAAATTTGGGAATTCAAATTATCTGGATCAGAAGATAATCTGTTTAAAGATTATGTCTATTCCTTCTTAAAAATGAAACAGGAGTCTTCAGGGTTTCCTAACTGGTGCAAAACGAAACAAGATCAAAAGAAATATATTACAGACTATTATGTTCATGAATGCATTCAGTTAACGGAAAATAACATTGAATCAAATCCTGGTCTAAGATATATTTCCAAAATATTTCTCAATTCCTTATATGGCAAATGGGGACAGCGAACAGATTTATCTCAATCTGTAATTGTAGATACTCCAGAAAAATTTTTAAGTTATCTATGGGCACCACAATATGAGGTACAAACTGTATTGCCTATTGGAGAGCAACATCTCATTGTATCATATAAAAACATTGAAAACAAAAACAAACCATGGAAATTTTCCAATGTTGTCCTTGCAGCCTTCATCACCTCGTGAGCGCGTCTAAAACTTTATGAGTTACTAACAGCTGTACATCCTGATCGTGTATTGTACTGCGACACTGATAGTATTATGTTTGTACAACGACGTAATGAAGAGCCTCCACTTTCTTTCGGTTCCTATTTGGGTCAGTTAACTAATGAAGTTCCTGATGGGTGGGAAATTGATGCATTTATAGGCTTAGGGCCAAAAAATTATGCCTATAGAATGAAAGAAGTTCAAACAGGTAAAGTAGATTATGTATTTAAAATTAGAGGAATAACTTTAAATCATCGTACACGACAAGAAATTAACTTTGATCATTTTTATCAACTAGTTCGGGATAAAGCTGAGAAAAAACAGTTACACAATCCAGGAAGAATTGTTCGTAAGCCAGGGTTTGTCATCGTATCCAAGTCTGAAACTAAAACACATCAGAAAGTTCAAAATAAAAGACGACGATTAAATCATAACAGTATTACTGACTATAGAACATTGCCATATGGTTATCAAAGTATTAAGTGTGTTAAATGATTGGTATTCTGTATATATAGAAGTAAATATGTAAATAGTAGACTGTCTAAAGGTGCCATGATGTCGTAACATGGTCATAATATCCTCAAATATGTACATAAGTTTTCACAAGACCTATCAGTTAATACTTCTACGTATATATAATGTAAATATGGGAATAAGTTATTAAGAATATTCTAAGTATAGTAAATATCTTATTTAAATATATCTATATATGTATATAAATATGCCAATATTGTCACTAAAATATTGTAGACTATATAAATACAATAAAGCGTTACAATTTATGATATTATGTGTTATTCCTATGGCTATATCCAAACAAATATTGATATATTACGAAGTATCTGTATTCTATATAAGATAAAGGAAGAATACGTATGCTTCATATAAGGTTATTTATACGTATTTATCATATTTTATGTTCCTACAATAAATTATCCCACGTTGGAAACTATGCTGACGCCATAATGTCTTCTACAAGGTGAAAAAGCATCTTACAAGTAAGTAAAGGTACCAATAAATATCATTACAATACTGTAGTGAAAAGATATCTATAAGTAAATGGCTTATACCACAGTGATATCCTTTGTGCTTAAAATACCACTAGAACATGTCTAACAACCATCTACGTACGTAAAAATCACAATATATACATCCTAACATCGTATTCCAGGTAATCTAAAACACTTATATACATAAGGAGTTCACAATATAAGCCTACAATATAATCCAATATTAATATAATACAATCAGTTCAGGCGTTTGCATTCACCCAGCATATCACGAAAACAACATATACAGCTCTACATTACGTTAAAATAAGGCTACAATCCAATATTAATACAATAGAAACTCTTCAGGTGTTTGCATCCAGCCTAGTATAACCCCTAAAGCCACTCAACCAACAACACATGCTTAAAACAGTTACATGGAAACGAAAGATAATATGTCTACAATATGATACATATATTCCTGTCCCGATATCAAAACCAATATACATACATACATGTACCCACTTACAAACTAATCATATATTCATATATACATGTAATTTGTTATTCGTCTAAGCTTCGTACACCATTAGACCCATACAGTATCCGAAAGATGATATTCTATGCTAAAATCCCATATCAGCTACACATACATGTACCCACTTACAAACTAATCATATATTCATATATACATGTAATTTGTCATTCGTCTAAGCTTCGTACACCATTAGACCCATACAGTATCCAAAAGATGATATTCTATGCTAAAATCCCATATCAGCTACTGAAAATACCATATCAATACATAAAATACGTTTCTTAGAGTTGCGCCCATTTCCTCCCCAATTTCTGATACATTTATGTACAATATGTACTGCTCTATATTACATATATCCCAATATACCTCTAAAATATACGAAAAACACAAAAAATCATTCTTTCTAACCCTTTCTTTACCACCTCATTAATATTCATTACCATCTCATTAATATTCATAAATAATTAATTCAATAATCTAGTTTTTAAAAGGATAAAATCATTTATGCATAAAATACCTTAAAGAAACCTTGTTTGAACACTTCTTCCAAAAGCAAAAAGGGAAAGTTGCCTTACGTAAAGATTTCATTCAGTCTTTTTCCCCCTTTGAAACTCAGGTAAGAAGGGTCACTCTTTCTCTCCCTCTATGTGGCAAGGTCCTTAAAAAAATGCTTAACAAGTCGCACGCCAATTAAAAAAAGTGGTCCTTTGCTCACAAAAGAAGAGCACACTTCGCCCCTCCAATCTTATGTCTGCTCCAACAGTATGTGGCAATACAATAACTTTTTACAAAGTGACATGTAACATTTAACTATCTGTTTTCTTAAAATCTCTGTCCTTCAGAATAATGAGTTCTATTTCTTTTTTTTCACATATTTTCAGTCTTCATAGGGTAGAAGTCTCAGCCCAAATTAAACAAGGTCTTTTACTCTAAAGGACATTACACTTCGCCCCTCCAACAACCTGGAACACACACACACATACAAGCAGGTGTCTATGTTCCTTTCTTTACTTGAGCTCAAAGGGTTCTCTCCCTCTTTTGACTCTTAGCTAACATTCAATGTCTTTTAACATTTGTTCTTTATCGACATTTCCCATGCTTCTAAATACATAAAACTAAGTTATTTGACATGTCTTTCTGGCTTCCTACAGTTAAAGTATTGTCCGACACCTATATGTCACTTTTAAGTGACAGTTTCTTCTTTTCTTTTAATGACAGGAGGTTCAAATTATGTCAGTGTTACACAAAGAGCTTCTCTGTTACAAATACTTTCTATCCATTGTTATAACAATGGTACCCCGTCGTTTGGTATCTGGACATATAGCAATACAGCTACTTTTTTATCCTTTGTTTTCCTCCTTCCCCCTTTAGTTACCTCACCTTACGACATCCCATTCTTTCATTATATGTGTCTTCTTTCTTTAGAATTAGTTTCTTGAATACCAAGACCAACTGTGTTCAAGATTAAGAAAAAAGACCTCTGTGGTCATCTTCTGAAGTTCCTTCAGCTATTCTTCACCACTTGAGGGAGAAATAAGAAAGGAAGAAACAAGTTTCTTAAAGGTTTGGGGAAAAACGGTAAGTAATCAGCATAAATTGTATAAATCAACATAAATTGTATTAAAATATATGATAAAATAGATCAGAGGAAATTTACACCCATTTTCGTGAGAAATTTGCACTGTTAACCAATTGTTGTGAGAATGAAGGAAATTTGTACCAGTTTTCGTGAGAATTTTGCACTATACATTAATTCTCGTAAAAAATAAAGGAAATTTGCATCATTTTTCGTAAGAAATAAGGGGAAATTACACGAATTCTCGTGAGAAATTTGCACTTTTCTCCAATTCTCGTGAGATTCTGTCCGTATACTACTCAGACAGTATATGTTTACCCTCTCACAGGATGTTTAAAAATTTTCTAAACGATGTAGTCTGAAACTCAGAATTTTCCGTTAAAGGTTTATTTTGCTTTCTGTTGTCCGCATAACACAGTTTCCGCTTAATGAAGGGACTTTTACATGTCTTTTACTCCAAAATGCATGGGACCATGAAATATTTCCCTTTAAGACAGTTTTCCGTTTAATAAAGGGTCCGTTGAAGGCAGGTTTTACTGTATTTTTAATTTTTCAGGGGCCGAAAGGGGATGAAGAAATTCCTATGCTATTTAAATGGGCGTTTTCTTGGGATACAAAATCTTATCTTTCAGATAGTTGAGATAGGAAAAAAAAAAAAGAAAGTCGGTAGAATTCCGCTCTGCTGCAGCTGCCTTTGTCCCCACTTTGAACTCGTATTGCATACACGCCCTTATGACGCTCTGTGGAGGTCTCATTCACTCTGTTCTTACGCAAGTTCACAATGTAACTGAACTACCATAACCAGGTAGTATGCTGCACATACGCAGAACAACAGCTGACCTTCGTCTTATCCTCATTCGCATTCAACTCACGGTGGGAGGTCCAATTGAACACAGACCTCCACAAAAGCGACAGAACTTTCTTGCTTACCTTTATAAATTAACAGAAATAAAAAATTCAAACTTTGATGTGGTTTATTTATAGGAACTCCTTTTATATCTCAAAATTATTGGGCAATTTCTTTAGGATTACAATGATTAAATTTGGCATGTCAAAGGAAAATTGCCAAAAGTGAATATTTTTAGTTTTAGGGGATTTTTGAAACGGGTATTACGGAACGTGTTTGTTACAGTTGCTTTATATGTTGTATTCTTGTTGATCTCTTGTTAAAATGCACGGTTATTGTTACCTTAAGTTATCATTATAGCGGTTGCTGTTAATTGTTTAATTTTATTTAATGTTATTTGTTTTAAACAGTTGTGCACTACATATCAAAGCAGTACCTCCGATAATTGTAATCGTTCCGAGGACAAGAACCTGCGCTCTCTACACAGCGCATCATTCGCATATGAGCATGAATCTCCTTGACATTCCTGGAAACATCTGTACATGTTCATTACAGACAAAAGTTATAGACGCCGTGATAAAAATTGGCAAATGATACTATAAAAGGGAGATTTTTTCGATTATTTTTTCAATATCTCGGACCGTTTGCAAGATTTGAGCCTACTTCCGTTTGAAGTTTCTAATTCATGTATGATAAGTGTATTCTTTCTTGTTGCATTCAGTATGTAATAAGCAAACAGATAACATACACAATTAATTACAATGTCAATTATAGATGGTGTTCAATGGGCAAAACACTGCAAAAATAAAATTTCGTCTTAGGCTGCAGAAATGGTTATCGTTCCTTTTCAATTATTTGGGCATAAAACAAACGTCTGAGACATATACAACCCCAATATACAACGATGTGGTGTTGCAATGCATAATGCTTAGGATATGATGCTCTTTTTTTTTTTAAAAAAAAAAAAAAAAAAAAACAACACTTCCAGTGTACCCGTAAAAATGTAATAAAGAAATAACAACTATACCCAGGGAACCACATCATTGGACTTTCATTTCGGAGTATGATACATGTCTGCTGCAAAAATTCCTTTTCACTTATACTTGATAGTAACATAAGAGTCTACGCAAAAAGAAATCCCTTTAAGCTTCTTTATGGAGAATGCTTGGTACCTGTTCAAATACAAATCATATTGAACTTCATTTTCACACTATGATACGAACCTTTCCAGACACAAATACCACTTACGTTCCAGTTTTTTTATTATACGAAAGACATGACGAAGCAAAAGCTTTCATTCAAAGGAGTATGCGTGTAGCAGGATACCACAAGGGTGGTGTGTAAATACTACAAAGTTACAAGAAAAAGAATCGACCTTTGTCTTACAAATATGCAAGAGTTATGGTCGAACAAAAATCCCAGATTTCTTTTTTGAAAATTATAAATAAAAAAAAAAACTCTGAAAATGAGAATCCAACATCATCATTCATTATATAATAAGTCGATAAATTGTGGTTGACAAAACAAAGGTTGCTATAAAAAAAATAAACTGTGAGTTATTAAGCAGAGTATTAAGGAGCAAAGGATGATAAATATGAGATCTGGGGATGTTGGGCCGATTTAAGGAAACATTAAGAATAAATGCACGAACATATGACATGCGAGGCCGTAGGCCGAGCAAATACGGGGGTCTGGGGGCGAAGCCCCCAGCTGGCCAAAGGCTAGTTACTATATATAAAACTACATGAGCTGACATAAATTATTGAACACTTCCTATAGAACTACAACGATTAAATTTGGCATGATTGTAGCTTTCCGGAACTAACCGACAGGAAAATTGCCAAAAGTGAATATTTTAAATTTTTAGGGAGTCTAAAGAGGGGATGAAGAATTTCCCCATGTTATTTAAATGATCCTTTTTTTATTTATTTTTTTATACCTATAATCTCGTGTGTTAGGTACTTAGAATTGGAATAAAAAGTTGAAATTCGGCATGCTTGTACGTTTTAGTTAGCGTTACCTGAGTGAATCATCAGAAATAAAAATTTCCAACCATAGAGTGGTTTTATGGGGAACTGAAAAATCTTTCCCATGTTATTTATATGGGACGTCTTCTACACCCCAAAATGTTTAGGCATTTACGGCAGGATTAGAATAATGAAATTTGGTATGATTGTAACCCTCCAGAACTAACCAACAGAAAAATTGCCAAAAATGAATATTTTTTAATTTTTTAGGGGTCTAAAGGGGATGAAGAAATTCCCATGCTATTTAAATGGACGTTTTCTTGGGATACAAAATCTTATCTTTTAGATAGTTAAAATAGGAAAAGGAATGATAGAATTGTGGGTTCAAGAGGTGCGAGGCCGTAGGCCGAGTGGAGCGAAGCTCCCGGATGGGCAAATTCAGGAAATATGAAGAGCAAGTTCACGAAATTCACTGTTGATGCAAAGGTCGATAGATAAGAAATGCGAGGTCGTAGGCCGAGCGGACCTGGGGGGTCTGGGGGCGAAGCCCCCAGCTAACCAAGGGCTAGTCAATTTATATAAGAAAGACTGAAAGTTGCTAATTTTGTAACTTAATAACATTTGAATTATCCAACCGATCTCAATCAAATTTTCAAGATTCATGAGGTTCGGATCTGGAAACACTTTTGTAATTTCACTTTAACGGTAGATCCTAGGGGAGGGGGAGGGGAGGGAACGTATAGATAAAAACTAATAATACCTAATAATTGTTGAGCCACCCAATCAATCTCGATCAAATTTTCGATATATATGAGGGTTGGGCTTTGGATGTTTTTTATCGTTTCACTTTGACGAGCCGACCTAGGGGAGGGGAAGGGGGACATATATGTAAAAAAATAAAAATGACTGCCTTTGTGACGTCTCACTCTTGAACCATCCGACCGATCTTAATCAAATTTTCAACATACATGAGTTTATGGTATTGATTAATTTAGGTTATTCACTTTGACGATGTATCGTAGGGGAGGGGGTGAGGAAGAGAAATTTAAAAATGATTTTAAAAAATGACCGATATTAGTGTTGAATCCATAGTTTTCGATGTCAACGAGAGAAACAGTGACACTTCTGATGCTGTTTCAATCCGATTTCAGCCCTGATAGTTGGTGAGGGGGAGGATACAACGTAGGGAAGGGAAATAAACATTTAAAATTATCAAAAATGACCAATATGAGTGTCTAATTCATAGTTTTTGGGATCATTTTTATGAATAGTAACATTTCCGATCCGGTTTAAATCCAAAATCAGCCCCGCCACTTGGGGGAGGGGCAAAAGAGAGACATATATAAAAATGATCGAAAATGGCCAATATAAATGTCGAATTTATAGTTTTCTGGGTCGCTTAGATTTCGATCCCGTTTAAATTCAAATTCAATCCCGCAAACTAGTGTGTAAATAATATAAATATGTTGTGTTCTTACCTGTGAGATGCGTATCTACGTAAAAATACATTAATGAAAGTCAAACCTGTTATGCACGAATTCGCCCATAAGGCAGCTATTAACCACAGTATACAAAGTGAAATGAAGTGCAGTATCTGAAATCAACGTGTTAACTCATGATGAGCAATATACAAGTGGCCGAGAGTTAATAGATTCACATAATTGTAAAATTTACGTTAGAAATGTGTTATGTTACTTTGGAATACATATATGCAAGCAATGAAAACATATCGAGATTTTACCCATAACGTCTTTTGTAACGTACAAATACATAATTCAACATCTAAGGTAAGTAATTTTATGCCAGTGTTTTGCGCTATGTTTACTTATGTGTATACTCACCTTCGCTGACACGCCTAGTCCCTACGAACTTACCCTTCGCTGTCGCGTTCGGGCCTTTCTGCTGTGCTCTCCTCTGACTCGGTTAGATAGCATTCGTGCTTTTTAGTGACCACCTACCACAAGTTGGTTAGTGTCTTTTCGACAATAGCTCTTATCGTGTATGTACACTGAAGCACCCTACAGTGAATCTGTACAGAGGAATGTAAGTCTACATCCCAAAAATGATTGTTTAAGATACAAAAAGTCCGCTGGAAACCGCAGGAACCCCTGGTAAAAATAATTAAATCAAATAATACAAAAAACTATGTAAAAAATCCTAAAAACAAAATTAACAATTCGTTGGAGTCTCAGGTTCTATTCCCAGTGGGGACACGGTCGAAAAAGTGTAAAAATCTTTTTCATGGCAGCCATCCTGAGCGAAGTTTCCTTACTCATTCACATCAGGCAAATGCCGGGATGGTACCTAACATACAGATCCCAGATCGATTCCTTCCTTTCTCAATCCTTTCTTCTTTCTCTTTCCCCGGATAGTGTGCTCGCCGGGGAAGTCATCCGTCAATCGTGACGGGCTAATATGGCCATAGATGCCGAAAGCCCCGAAATCTAATTCTTAAAGCCTAACAATTTGTTGGAAATGACAATCATACTATATAAAGCTGAACTACCGGTTAAGAAGAGGAAAGAAAGGAAGAAAGAGTGAAATTTAATGAAGACTCATATCATGAGAAGGAGAAAGGCGACTGGATTTTTGAACTGTGCTTGAAGATTTACCTCCCAAAACTTCGAATAAATGTAGGAATTATTATAGTCTAAAGCTAATAATCTTTGGCTATGATAGTCACGATGACTATGGATTTGACGACATTTGAATAAAATCCCTGTTGAGAAGTAAAATCCCTGTTGATGATATTTGGAATTTCGTCCATAATTAGACATAATTAGTAAGTATAACAATGTTTATTACTTCTTATTTTCTCTTATTTTATTTTCTTCTTTTAAGATAATTGATATAATTTTATACATTAGTTGTTATGGTGAAAACAGCACGGTAATACGAAAAACTCCTCTAGCGTAAGTAAAGTAACAATATTTCTTGCCAATGAAACTAAATTTATTGGATATATTTAATAGATCAAGTGTAATGAATATTACGTGTTACAGAGTGTTATCTGTCACCACGAGCAAACTTAATAGTAAATAATTTAACAATTCAATTGAAAAGTGAATCAGTTCCTAGTGGCAGGTCGGCCGTATGCGTTTGCATGGACCAGACCAAGGGCGTCCATCAGGAGGGAGGGGCAAGATGAGGCGCTTGCCCCCCTAAGAGGAAATTGTACTTGGGAATATCGAAAACCCAATAGCATTTTTACATTAGTTACAGCAAAATTTCAAACTATATTTGAAACGTCGCTTATACTTGACCCCCTTGGAAACCACAACATGGGCGCCCTTGGACCGGACCCTCACAATAGAGTTTAGTAATTAACTAAAATACTTCTGAATTGGTCAACAAAGTTTCTGGCTGTTGTAAGTATCACTATTTATAACTCTAGCGGCAAAGTTACAAACTGGAAAAGGAACTCAGCTAACCACCAATGTGAAGATCTTAGTTTATAAGGTAGCGCTGGACTCGGCCAAAATTAAACTTTTAAGAAAAGGATGGTGTTCGTTATCCTGATAAAACCTTGATAGCTAACAACCCTTTGGGATATCACTGAGAACAAAAACTCAAAGATCTTTTCCTTGCAGCACACTTGCGGTTTATTGGTCCTACTCAGGCCCGTGCTGGCCCACCGGGACATGTCCCGGTGCGCCGTTCGAAATGTCACATTATAAATAAAGGTACACGTTTTTTTTTTTAAATAATAAATTCTTACAGTTGTTATTGGTAAAGAGCCCATTACAAGTACAGTGCGCTTTTTACATAAGGCATTCTTGCGAAATCACACCAAAGATAAACGCTTTAATTTATTTTTCTGTATGGCACAGGTTCTGTACAATGAATACATACTGTTACTGATGGTAAAGAACCCGTGAAGGGTACAGTGCGCCCTTTAAATGAGGCGCCCTCGCGTAACCTCATCAAAGATAAAAGGTTTTATTTATTATTCTGTACAGCACAGTTCTGTACAATACATAAATACATAATAAATACATCAACGGTGTCTGTTAATAAAGAACCCTTTAAGGGTACAGTGCGCCCCGCGAAACAATACATTATAAATAAGGGTTTTAGTTTTTCTTCTGTATACCAGTTGTGTATAGTAACTTCATTTAATAGCTGTCGGTAAGGAACCTGTGAAGAGTACCGTGCGCTCTTATAAATTCTGCCTGTGAAATATCACATTATAAATATTTTTTAAAAATTCGTGTATACCAGTTTTGTATTATACATTCATACAGTTGCTATTGGCAGAGAACATGTAAAGAGTAAAGCAATTAACATGTAGGTCTATTTGATAAGATAATATAGGAGTTTTCGTGCTGCTACTCATTTATTACCAGAAACTTTCAGAAGCTAAGTGTAATTGATATAGCGCAGCTTAAACAATTCAAGTTTTTTAAAGCTCCTTATTTAAAAATTTGATTGTTCCTATGTGTTTTAGAGCAGTGTATTTCTCAACTTTAGCTACATTGATTTATTGATGTATATTTAGCTTCATTTTGTTACAAAAACTATTACAAGAACTAAAAAGTGTTTCTCTAGTAAAAAAATAGAAGTTTAGCTATTTATGTTACTAAAGGAAACAAATTCGGTGGTTTTAATACATAAAATGGCTCTCGTATATATATATATAGGGTGCAGTGGCGTATTTAGGGGGGGCTTCCGGGCTTAAGCCCCCCGAAATCTTACCTACTATAGTAAAGTATATGAAATATCTTGCAGAATTTTAACATTTTCAGGCAAAGCCCCCCCCCCGAAAGTTAGCAAAGCCCTCTCCGAAACAAAATCGTAAATACGCCACTGCTAGGGTGTAACGTTATTAACGTAACAAATGTCGGGAGATGATTCCTGACACCGAGGTAAAACAAAAAGTATGCACCAAGCTAGGTGTAAAAATGCCTCTCTTCGACGCCTTGATCACCGAAAATTTGACGGAAAAATATAAAAACAGCCATAACTCAAGAAATAAATGCCGGATCGAATTCGGGTAAAAGAGAATGTCCATTATTTTTAATCGTAGATTTCATTAGTGTACTATCAAATATAGTGCAGAGGCGGTGCAAGGGTGACTCGCAAATAACTGGAGTATTCCTTAGTAGTTGTATTCCTGTATGTATCCAACGTGTGTGGTCCAGAAACAAAGGAATGGAGATAAAGAACCTTAGTATCCGAAATAATAGACTATTATTTAACTGTCACATAATTTTCATCCTTCTAGAATTAATACAATGGAAGATATTGACATTTGAAATTGACAGATAGCTGTGGGACAATACTTTAACTGTAGGAAGTCAAAAATCAGCAGAATAGCCTTTTTATGTATTTGTCATATAACTTAGTTACATGTATTTAGAAACATCGTAAATGTAGATAATACAAAAAATGTTAAAAATGACATAAAATGATAGCTAAGAGATGGTGGGAGAGACTGAGGAGATGTAAGAAAATTCTTTGACGGCATGTAAAGAAAGGAATACAGGCAGATGTTATGTTATGTATGTTGGGTGGTCCATAGGGTTGGGGTGAAATGTGAAGTTGTTTCGTGTGTAAAGGACCGCTCTTTAATTGGGTTGTGACTTGTCACCCAGTTGTTAATGACCTTGCCACCTAAAGGCAGAGGAAGACTGACCCTTCTTACCTGAGTTTCAATGGAATAAAGAATGGATGAAATGTTTACGTAAGGTGAGCCTTCCTTTGTTGCTTTTGGAAGAAGTCTTCAAACAAGATTTCTTTAAGATATTTCTGCATAAATTAGTTTAATTTTTTAAACTAAATTAATGAATTAATTATTTATGAATATTAATGAGGTGGTAATGAAAGGGTTAGAAAAAATGATTTTTGTGTTTTTGTATATTTTAGAGGTATATTGGGGATATATATAGTATAGAGTAGTACATATTATACATAAATGTATGAGATATTGTGGGAGGAAACAGCCGCAACTCTAAGAAACGTATTTTATGTATTGATATGGTATTTTTACTATTTGATATGGGATTTTAGCATAGAATATCATGTTTTGGATGCTGTAAGGGTATATAGATGTACGAAAGGCAGATGAATGACAAATTACATGTATATATGAACATATGTAAATATGAATATATGAATAGTTTGTGAATGGGTGCATGTATGTGTGTATATTGGTTCGGATATTTGGACAGGAATATATGTATCATATTGTAGACATATTATCTTTCGTTTCCATGTAAGTGTTTTAAGCATGTTTTGTTGGGTTGCATAGCTTTACGCGCTATGCTAGTATGGATAGCTTGTACCTCTTGGTTTGTATTGTTTTAATATTGGTTTGTATTGTAGAGTTATATATTGTGACTTTTTATGCATGTAGCCTTATTTTAACGTAATGTAGGGTTGCATATCTTGTTTTGGTGATATGCTAGGTGAATGCAAACGCCTGAAGTGTTTGTATTGTATTTATATTGGATTGTATTGTAGGGTTATTAATTGTGACTCCTTATGTATATAAGTGTTTTAGATTACCCTGAATGTACTGTTGGAATATATATTGTGATTTTTACTTATGTAGATACTTGTTAGCCATGTCCTAGTGGTATTTTAAGCACAAATGCTATCACTGTAGTATAAGCCCTTTACTTATAGATATCTTTTAACTAAAGTTTTCTAATGAAAATATTGGTACCTTTACTTACTTCTAAGATACTTCACCTTGTAGAAGACATTATGACGTCATTATGGTTTAAAATGAGTGAATGAAAGCTATGAGGGTTGGAAAAAATGGTTTAGCTACAATTTGAAACGCCCAGAAGCGAATAGGATATAAGAAAGAAACAAGCTTGCGTACCTTTGCAAACGACTATGGAAGGCAAGATAGAGCGAGAGAGAGAGGAAAAAAGAAAAAATTGGTTTGCTTGCAGGTGATACTAGAACCGGAGAGAAGGGCAGGGGGAAATTTGTGTTGCTACTTTGAAGGAAAGAGAGAGAGAGGTGGGGAGAGAGAATTTATACTTGTATTGCCGTGTGTTTGTGTGTGTGTGTGTGTGTGTGTGAGAGAGAGAGAGAGAGAGAGAAAGTTAGCGTGAATGAGTATAAGTTAGCAACGCTTTGAGCTGACTTGAATGGTTGCTGAATGGGATGGGTTTTATGGCATTCCAAAGGAAGGGAGGAAAGAGTAGGGAAAGAAAAAATGATTTGGAGACAAAAACTCCACGAGTTTTTGTAAACTAAGAATGCAGTTTAAGATATATTTTTTTAAAAACGAATAGCAAATGATTGAGTTGAATTATTATTAACGACGGGAATAATTTGTTTGTTGAGAACAGTGGCGTATGCAGAATATGATTATGTGGGCGGATTTTTAAGAGTAAATTAAGATTGAACGATATGTAAATGGTTATTTTTTGGCTATTTAGCGTTACTTTAAAGATATTTTTACAATTTGAAAGGAGGAAAATTAGGTTTTGTGTATAATATATGTCTATGTAATGCTACATTATACGGCTATGGCTACTACTGCAAAGCACATGGAGATTATACAACTTTAAAAACGTTGTTACTTACCTAACACAGATTGTTCTTTTGCATGTTTGAAGCACGTACGGAAAATGTATACGAAGAAATAAAATATGGCGGGAAAAAAACTTGATTAGAAAACACGGGAAGCGACAAACTATTTTTGCCGGTAAACGTACGAGGCATTGCCGATTGTAGGAATAACACTATGCCCGTAACCTTTGAAGCTAAACGCACAAAATCCAGTATAGTACTGACATTGGTTGCTATATAGACGGCGCTAATGGAAAAAAGTAAGATTTTTCCGTATAATAACTTTAAATGGACGTAAATCCCAAACTATTCATGTTAGGACAAAATGGACTAAAGAAAACGATTTATCAGGTCAAAAACTATATAGAGTGACACCTCACACGATAAACTTGAACAATTTTTTCGGGGTGTGTTAGGGGCGGATCGGAAAATAAGTTGTGACATTACATTTTTTGCTTTTTACGTCAAACTATTGAAAGTAGAAAGAAAAGAAAGATATTTTCCTGAACAATGTAACTTTAAAAATTTAATGATCATAACTCCTAAACTATTCATGTTAAGAGAAAATGGACAGTTATAAAGAATAATAGAAGTATACAATATGTTGTAGGAAGAATCTTTAAATAAAAGAAGAGTATAATAAAAGAGAAACCTTGCAGCTGTATGCTTCAAAAACTAATAATAAAAGAGAAACATTGGAAACTTCTTAAACAATGGTAGATTGTTATAAAGAAATAATAGAACTATACAATACATTGTAGAAAGAATTTTTAAATAAAAGAAGAGAATAATAAAAGAGAAACTTTGCAGCTGTATGCTTTAAAGAATAATAATAAAAGAGAAACATAGGAAACTTGTTGAACAATGCTAGATAGTTATAAAGAATAATAGAAGTATACAATAAATTGTAGGAAAAATTTTAATAAAAGAAACAGATTAAGAAAAGAGAAACCTTGCAGCTGTATGCTTGAAAAATAATAAAAGAGAAACCTTGGAAACTTGTTGAAGAATACTACATTGTTATAAAGAAAAAGAAAAGAAAAAAATGAAATCTTTAAGTTTTACGTCCCACGGTTATGCCGGTGAGGCTAAAGGAGACGGTGATGACGAGAGATGAGTGAAATGGTGGAATGAAGAAAGTGGGAGGAAACGGGAGAACCCCGAGGAAACCCACGAGCACGGTGTTTGTCCACAACAAAGTCCAAGAAAAAGAAAAGAATAATAGCTTATGTTGATGTGGGAAGTTGCATTGTACAATAGATGAAATGTTTATGACAAGATTTTTAAGCAGGTGCTGGTTGCCGGAAACGTGGACGCGGCGCGGGAAGGCGCGGGGCGCGAATGGGCGAGCGTGAACGGTAACATAAATGTGGGCGCGAACGGGAAATAAACTTGAAAATGAAGTAAAAGCCAAGATGATTTAGAATTTTAAAAGAAAACAATAGTATTTACCTTGAACGTATGTATGAAAAGAATTTTGGGATTTTTTTGTTAGTGTAAAGAAATTTTTTGTTTTTGTATTGTGTTAGTGACATGTTTAAATATTGTTTTGAAAAGGAATATGTGACTTGTATGAACTTGGTGCTGTTGGTGGATGCCATCTTGTTTGTTTGAACTGTTTAAATACCTGAGTTTTGGAAAATGTATGTATTTTAGCTATAGCTGCTATGCAGAAAGAAGATTTTGTGTACGCCGATGAAGAGAACTTTGCTTTCTCCACCATGTGTGGAGAAAAAGCCGAACACAGAGAATAGCGGTTTTCCGGTAAACCCAAGACCGGATTCTCCAGAAGTTGTAAAAACTATTTATTTATCATCATCTTCGGATGATGATACAGATATTGAAGAAGAATTTTTACCAGGATCACCATCGTTATTATCAAGAACGGTACGATTTTGTAGCTTACATTGTACGTGTGGAAATTTTAAAGTGGACTCAAAGTGCATTTTAAATGCTATTAAAGACTAGAAGACGAATAAAATTTTAATTTGTAATGGTTGTTTTCAAAGTGTGGAGAACCAAATGGCCGACGAATGTTTATTTATGTCTGAAGAAGAATTGGTGGAAAGAGCCATATCAACTTTAATAGAAACAGAAATTGATGAACTGTTTTATACATATGCCAAATCGCATATAATTGGCATATGTACACAGATGTTTTTTGAGTTGTATTATGATTTGATTGAAGAAAGGGACAAGACATTTTTAAGTGAAGTGATTGATATTTTTAGAATGAAAGATAGAAATCATGTGTGAACTGATCTGCAGATGTAAAGTGCACTTTGTGTTTGTGGTTGTGTTAATTGTATAAAGAGATACAAAAAGTGAAACAACGATTTATACTTGAAACTTTTGACTATGCATGTATGCATATTACGAATTCAGAAAAAACATGATTTGTGTATCATGTAGTGAAGATCATATTAGTGAAGTTTGTGTTTAAAAACTATAAATGCATACTCACGTTTTAATAATATTTTTTGTGAACAATGTTTTTGCATGTTGAACATTAATGTTTATTTCTTCATGATATTGGAACTTATGCTGTTATTGATTTGTTTGAAAAACATCATAGTGAAATTTCAAGTATAAACTTTATATACAAAGAGGGTGAACACTGAATTTGTTGATCCGTTTTGAAAGTAACATATCTTTGATATTGATTTTCTTTTGCATTTACTTATATTATTTGGCGATTAGTATTGTTTCACATGTTTGCATTATTTTAATTTTTCGTAATATTGTTTTACATTTTAAGAAAATATTTAAAGTTAAATACGAATAATAAGAAAATACCTAGCAAAGTATTAAAATTTAAAACATATATATATATATATATTGCTTTAGAGTAATATAAAAGTTTAATACTTAAAAAATTTATGTATGAATTAATAAAAAAGAAATGTTTTGAAAATACTAATTATTTACATTCTTGTAGTAAGTTAGACGAACACTTCGTGTGATCGTGTTAATAATTGCAAAGAAAACTTTACCTTCGTATTCTATCGTTTCTTTTGGAAAAAACTCGGTTAAAAAGTGTGACTACGAATAATTCTTTCGTGTTATTTCAAGTAACATGTTATGTAGCAAATATTTGGACGATTTGTTTTACTACGTAAACTTTTTATTTTTAACCTTACGTATTATTAACACAATCGTTTTTACGAAAACTCTATTTATTTATTTAACCTTGCGCAATAAATTACTCGAACACTTCGTGTGAACTAATAAAAATGATTTGAAAATAATAAAATGTGCGAACTTAGAAAAACATATATTAATATTAAATGTGTTCTGGATATAGAATACAATTTTAGTTTGTTTTGGTGTTAGTATACTTTTTTAAAAAAATATACATACATACATACATGTATAATGAAATGTAAAACACATGTTGCAATTGGAAGCTCTGGTAACCAATGGAAGTTATGTTGTCCAATGGAAGTAAATACAAACTTTGTAACACGCGTGCGCAATCGTTAGAAGTTTATACGCATGCCCAGATTTATTTATGTATACATAGGAACATTACTTAAATAGTATAGTATTTGTGAAGATGTGTAGTAGACGGGTATATCATTCCGAGTATATTTCGCAACGAGAGAAAGAACTTAAACTTGTTAATAGGAAAAAAGTTATTTTTGTAGCTGATGATAATATTTGTGAAGTGAAAATATTATATCCTAATGAAGAACATTGTAATTCGTTTAGAAGATTTTATTGAAATGATGATGAAATACAATTTGAAAAAGTGTATCCTAATACACATATTGAAATTCATGAATTAGATATTGTGAACTGTAAGTGCAATCGATTTAAAGTAAGTGACTTGTGCATAAAAGAACTTTTTGAAAATTATAAACTGAATGAACCACTACTTTGTTGTGCTTGTTCATTAAGAATACCCGATGAGCGCCTTCATTTATGTTTATTATCATATAATAATCGATTAAAACGTGCTGTGTGGGAATTTGTAATTAAGAAAAAACTCGTGACAGTGTTGAATTGTACTTGAAGATACATTGTTTAGACGATAATTACAGAGGAAACAAAACGCTTTTAAATAGATTTAATTTATCATATGAATCACTTACATTTTTAGATTCTTATATTGTCGATTTAGTGGAACTGTTTTTTAAAAAAGACAAAAATGCCTACAGGAAACAGACCGTGTGTGTATAATTGTAATTCTTTTTTTGTGAGTGAACAATGCGTGTTGGAATGTATTTCAAGATGGAAGCTAGAATATAAACTTTTATGTGTCGGTTGTTTTGAAAATTCCCGTATTATAGATGAACATGAATGTATTAATGTGGACTATGAAATGTTGTGCTTTACTGCATGGCGTGTTATGGTACGAGGGGATACTTTTGATGAACTTTATGAAATTTTTTCATCATATCACGATATTGAAATAGATGATTGGCGTTTTATTTATGCATTATATAATATTTTATTAAACAAAAATTATGTCGATTTAATCACAGAGCTATTCTTAGAAAAAGATTTTATTTATAATTTTAATTCGTTTCATGTGTTAGTGAAATAAGTAAACAA
The DNA here is from genome assembly GCF_964235325.1 of Thermobia domestica. Classification (NCBI taxonomy): domain Eukaryota; kingdom Metazoa; phylum Arthropoda; class Insecta; order Zygentoma; family Lepismatidae; genus Thermobia; species Thermobia domestica. Next base: position 122,149,371 of record NC_137458.1, read on the forward strand.
AGTGAAAGTTGTACAATGTAAATACAATAAATTTTGTATTGTAAAATACTTATTATAATTTGAAACAAAAAATTTTAGTATGATAAAATTGTTTACATGTACCTGAATTTAAAATTAAAATAGAATATAACATTACATATTTATTTATATTATATATTTTGCAACAATTTTATTTATATGTAATCAGTTTTAAATTATGTGAAAAATAAAAAAATATTATTTTTATAAAACTATTTTTGTTATTTTTATTTGTTTTTTAAATACATAGTTTGTAATTTGTATACACAAATAGTTTGTAATGTGTACAAACGTATTTAGTTGTAATTTTGCACACATTGGAATTTAGTATGTAATGTTATATCTACATGTTTTCATTTCGTAATCTTGCATAAAATCGAATTACTTAATTATTTTAATATAATTTTAATACATTAAGTAAACTATAAAAAATAAAAAACATGTAAAAAATAAAAAATATATAAGATAGAATAAAATAATGATGTTTGAATTACATATACAGAAAAAAAACTTTTGAAAGGAAATTAGAAAACAATGTTTAGTTTAATTTTAAAATAAAATTATAACCTATATTTGTACTTTAATATGATGAAAGACATTTTAACATTGAGTTTTTTCTTTAGTATACTCTTATTTTGATTGAACATGTTTTTTACAATGACCTAATGAAGCGAAAGAGTGAAAAAAGAACCGATTCGTAAAAATAATTTAAATACATACAAACTAATAATGAAGAAATAAGAAACAATGTTTACAAAAATTTTACGGGAAACTGTATCATGAACTTTATCGGTTAATGCTATTGATATTTCCGTTAACAGTTTATTTTGATATTTCCCTAAAAGTATAACAGTAGTGAAAAAAAGATTTCTTAGTAAACATACTACAAATTCAATAAGTTAAAAAGTTGAAACCGTATACTACATAGTAATAGAAATACTGAGAAAAGTATATTGAAAACATAAAAGATAAAACATGTACACATAGACATATATAGAGTTAGTAATACACACAATATTGTATACTGAAAAGGAATATAACAATTGTAAAATATAAAACATCAAATGGAAACACAGAATTAACAAAAAGTTTTTATTAAGGCAATTAAAAAAATAATTACCTAAAAATTTATAATAGAAAACATTAAGTTGAAACATTCACAAAATTAACAACGAGCTTCCAATGAAGCGATCAAACAAAAAACACTCACATAAAACTTTGTAATTTAAGTTTCCGTATTACTAATTTGTATATACATATGTAGTTAAATTTCTTTTCAGTATTTCTACTACTCATTTATATTTGTATGTATGTGAGTGTTTTTTTTGTTTGATCTCTTTTATCTCTCTCTATATACGTAATGTTATATTCTATTTTAATTTTAAATTCAGGTATATGTAAACAATTTTATCATACTAAACTTTTTCTATGTTTCAAATCATAATAAGTATTTTACAATACAAAATTTATTGTATTTACATTGTACAACTTTCACTTTGTTTACTTATTTCACTAACACATGAAACAAATTAAAAATTATAAATAAAATCTTTTTCTAAGAAAAGCTCTGTGATTAAATCGATATAATTTTTGTTTAATAAAATATTATATAATGCATAAATAAAACTCCAATCATCTATTTCAATATCGTGATATGATGAAAAAATTTCATAAAGTTCATCAAAAGTATCCCCTCGTACCATAACACGCCATGCATTAAAGCACATTTCATAGTCCACATTAATACATTCATGTTCATCTATAATACGGGAATTTTCAAAACAACCGACACATAAAAGTTTATATTCTAGCTTCCATCTTGAAATACATTCCAACACGCATTGTTCACTCACAAAAAAAGAATTACAATTATACACACACGGTCTGTTTCCTGTAGGCATTTTTGTCTTTTTTAAAAAACAGTTCCACTAAATCGACAATATAAGAATCTAAAAATGTAAGTGATTCATATGGTAAATTAAATCTATTTAAAAGCATTTTGTTTCCTCTGTAATTATCGTCTAAACAATGTATCTTCAAGTACAATTCAAACACTGTCACGAGTTTTTTCTTAATTACAAATTCCCACACAGCACGTTTTAATCGATTATTATATGATAATAAACATAAATGAAGGCGCTCATCGGGTATTCTTAATGAACAAGCACAACAAAGTAGTGGTTCATTCAGTTTATAATTTTCAAAAAGTTCTTTTATGCACAAGTCACTTACTTTAAATCGATTGCACTTACAGTTCACAATATCTAATTCATGAATTTCAATATGTGTATTAGGATACACTTTTTCAAATTGTATTTCATCATCATTTCAATAAAATCTTCTAAACGAATTACAATGTTCTTCATTAGGATATGATAATTTCACTTCACAAATATTATCATCAGCTACAAAAAAAACTTTTTTCCTATTAACAAGTTTTTCTTTCTCTCGTTGCGAAATATACTCGGAATGATATACCCGTCTACTACACATCTTCACAAATACTATACTATTTAACTAAAGTTCCTATGTATACATAAATAAATCTGGGCATGCGTATAAACTTCTAACGATTGCGCATGCGTGTTACAAAGTTTGTATTTACTTCCATTGGTGAACATAGCTTCCATTGGTTACCAGAGCTTCCAATTGCAACATGTGTTTTACATTTCATTATACATGTATGTATGTATGTATGTATGTATATTTTTTTAAAAAAGTATACTAACACCAAAACAAACTAAAATTGTATTCTATATCCAGAACACATTTAATATTAATATATGTTTTTCTAAGTTCGCACATTTTATTATTTTCAAATCATTTTTATTAGTTCACACGAAGTGTTCGAGTAATTTATTGCGCAAGGTTAAATAAATAAATAAAGAGTTTTCGTAAAAACGATTGTGTTAATAATACGTAAGGTTAAAAATAAAAAGTTTACGTAGTAAAACAAATTGTCCAAACATTTGCTACATAACATGTTACTTGAAATAACACGAAAGAATTATTCGTAGAGTCACACTTTTTTAACTGAGTTTTTTCCAAAAGAAACGATAGAATACGAAGGTAATGTTTTCTTTGCAATTTTTAACACGGTCACACGAAGTGTTCGTCTAATTTAGTACAAGAATATAAATAATTAGTATTTTCAAAACATTTCTTTTTTATTAGTTCATACATAAATTATTTAAGTATTAAACTTTTATATTACTCTAAAGCAATATATATATGTGTGTGTGTGTTTTAAATTGTAATACTTTGCTAGGTATTTTCTTATTATTCTTATTATTCAATCATTACACATAATAATAAGAATTATTATTATTATTTCTTGTTGCATACAATACATTCAATGTTATATTTTTTATTTTCCAAATTAAAAAAAATAGCTAATGCGAAAAATATTTTTTAATCCACAGTGTTTTTTCTACAGCTTTACAATACAATGTTACATGTTATTTATAAAGTTGATATATAAGGTTACGTTTATGTAATACAATATAATAATATTATATGAATTTAGCATAGTTAAATGAAAATAATATAATTCAATCAAAGTTAATACATGTAAGTTTAATGGTCAATTTGTTTTTAACAATGTATGTTCATTGTATTCTACTAATGAACATATGATGAAATTTTATGTTTACGTTCTAAGAAAACCGGATCAACAAATTCAGTGTTCACGCGCTTTGCATATAAAGTTTATACTTGAAATTTCACTATGATGTTCTTCAAACAAATCAATAACAGCATAAGTTCCAATATCATGAAGAAATAAACATTAATGTTCAACATGCAAAAACATTGTTCACAAAAAATATTATTAAAACGTAAGTATGCATTTATAGTTTTTAAAACAAACTTCACTAATATGATCTTCACTACATGAGACACAAATCATGTTTTTTCGGAATACATAATATGCATACATGCATAGTCGAAAGTTTCAAGTATAAATCGTTGTTTTATTTTTTGTATCTCTTTATACAATTAACACAACCACAAACACAAAGTGCACTTTACATCTGCAGATCAGTTCACACATGATTTCTATCTTTCATTCTAAAAATATCAATCACTTCACTTAAAAATGTCTTGTCCCTTTCTTCAATCAAATCATAATACAACTCAAAAAACATCTCCTGTGTACATATGCCAATTATATGCGATTTGGCATATGTATAAAACAGTTCATCAATTTCTGTTTCTATTAAAATTGATATGGCTCTTTCCACCAATTCTTCTTCAGACATAAATAAACATTCGTCGGCCATTTGGTTCTCCACACTTTGAAAACAACCATTACAAATTAAAATTTTATTCGTCTTCTAGTCTTTAATAGCATTTAAAATGCACTTTGAGTCCACTTTAAAATTTCCACACGTACAATGTAATCTACAAAATCGTACCGTTCTTGATAATAACGATGGTGATCCTGGTAAAAATTCTTCTTCTTCAATATCTGTATCATCATCCGAAGAAGATGATAAATAGTTTTCACACTATCTCGAGAATCCGGTCTTGGGTTTACCGGAAAATCGCTATATATATGTAAGTATTCGTTATAATTATTCGTATATAAGTATTTGTTAGGTTGTAAGCTTCAAGAAAATATCTTTCTTTTCTTTCTACGACCAATACTTTGCCGTAAAAAGCAAAAAAGTAGTGTCACATAACTTATATTTCGAGCCACCCGTAACACACCCCGAAAAAATGGTTCAAGTTTATCGTGTGAGGTCTCATTCTATATATTTTTTGACCTGACAAATCGATTTCTTTAGTCCATTTTGTCCTAACATGAATAGTTTAGGATTTACGTCCATTTAAAGTTATTATGCGGAAAAATCTTACTTTTTTCCATTAGCGCCGTCTATATAGCAACCAATGTCAGTACTATACCGGATTTTGTGCGTTTAACTTCAACAGTTACGGGCATAGTGTTATTCCTACAATCGGCAATGCCTCGTACGTTTACCGGCAAAAATAGTTTGTCGCTTCCCGTGTTTTCTAATCAAGTTTTTTTTTCCGCCATATTTTATTTCTTCGTATACATTTTCCGTACGTGCTTCAAACATGCAAGAGAACAATCTGTGTTAGGTAAGTAACAACGCTTTTAAATTTGTATAATCTCCATGTGCTTTGCAGTAGTAGCCATAGCCGTATAATGTAGCATTACATAGACATATATTATACACAAAACCTAATTTTCCTCCTTTCAAATTGTAAAAATATCTTTAAAATAACGCTAAATAGCCAAAAAATAACCATTTACATATCGTTCAATCTTAATTTACTCTTAATAAGCCGCCCACATAATCATATTCTGCATACGCCACTGTTCTCAACAAACAAATTATTCCCGTCGTTAATAATAATTCAACTCAATCATTTGCTATCCGTTTTTAAAAAAATATATCTTAAACTTCATTCTTATTTTACGAAAACTTTTGGAGTTTTTTCTCTAAATCATTTTTTCTTTCCCTACTCTTTCCTTCCTTCCTTTGGAATGCCATAAAACCCATCCCATTCAGCAATCATTCAAGTCAGCTCAAAGCGTTGCTAACTTATACTCATTCACGCTAACTTTCTCTCTCTCTCTCTCTCTCTCTCTCTCACACACACACACACACACACACACAAACACACGGCAATACAAGTATAAATTCTCTCTCCCCACCTCTCTCTCTCTTTCCTTCAAAGTAGCAACACAAATTTCCCCCTGCCCTTCTCTCCGGTTCTAGTATCACCTGCAAGCAAACCAACCTTTTTTCTTTTTTTCCTCTCTCTCGCTCTATCTTGCCTTCCATAGTCGTTTGCAAAGGTACGCAAGCTTGTTTCTTTCTTATATCCTATTCGCTTCTGGGCGTTTCAAATTGTAGCTAAACCATTTTTTCCAACCCTCATAGCTTTCATTCACTCATTTTAAACCATAATGACGTCATAATGTCTTCTACAAGGTGAAGTATCTTAGAAGTAAGTAAAGGTACCAATATTTTCATTAGAAGACTTTAGTTAAAAGATATCTATAAGTAAATGGCTTATACTACAGTGATAGCATTTGTGCTTAAAATACCACTAGGACATGGCTAACAAGTATCTACATAGGTAAAAATCACAATATATATTCCAACAATGCATTCAAGGTAGTCTAAAACACTTATATACATAAGGAGTCACAATTAATAACCCTACAATACAATCCAATATAAATACAATACAAACACTTCAGGCGTTTGCATTCACCTAGCATATCACCAAAACAAGATATGCAACCCTACATTACGTTAAAATAAGGCTACATGCATAAAAAGTCACAATATATAACTCTACAATACAAACCAATATTAAAACAATACAAATCAAGAGGTACAAGCTATCCATACTAGCATAGCGCGTAAAGCTATGCAACCCAACAAAACATGCTTAAAACACTTACATGGAAACGAAAGATAATATGTCTACAATATGATACATATATTCCTGTCCAAATATCCAAACCAATATACACACATACATGCACCCATTCACAAACTATTCATATATTCATATTTACATATGTTCATATATACATGTAATTTGTCATTCATCTGTCTTTCGTACATCTATATACCCTTACAGCATCCAAAACATGATATTCTATGCTAAAATCCCATATCAAATAGTAAAAATACCATATCAATACATAAAATACGTTTCTTAGAGTTGCGGCTGTTTCCTCCCACAATATCTCATACATTTATGTATAATATGTACTACTCTATACTATATATATCCCCAATATACCTCTAAAATATACAAAAACACAAAAATCATTTTTTCTAACCCTTTCATTACCACCTCATTAATATTCATAAATAATTAATTCATTAATTTAGTTTAAAAAAATAAACTAATTTATGCAAAAATATCTTAAAGAAATCTTGTTTGAAGACTTCTTCCAAAAGCAACAAAGGAAGCCTCACCTTACGTAAACATTTCATCCATTCTTTATTCCATTGAAACTCAGGTAAGAAGGGTCAGTCTTCCTCTGCCTTTAGGTGGCAAGGTCATTAACAACTGGGTGACAAGTCACAACCCAATTAAAGAGCGGTCCTTTACACACGAAACAACTTCACATTTCACCCCAACCCTATGGACCACCCAACATACATAACATAACATCTGCCTGTATTCCTTTCTTTACATGCCGTCAAAGAATTCTCTTACATCTCCTCAGTCTCTCCCACCATCCCTTAGCTATCATTCTATGTCATTTTAAACAATTTTTGTATTATCTACATTTACGTTGTTTCTAAATACATGTAACTAAGTTATGTGACAAATACATAAAAAAGCTATTCTGCTCTTTTTTGACTTCCTACAGTTAAAGTATTGTCCCACAGCTATCTGTCAATTTCAAATGTCAATATCTTCCATTGTATTAATTCTAGAAGGATGAAAATTATGTGACAGTTAAATAATAGTCTATTATTTCGGATACTAAGGTTCTTTATCTCCATTCCTTTGTTTCTGGACCACACACGTTGGATACATACAGGAATACAACTACTTTCCTTTCAGTATTTTATCAAACGTTGAATAAGGGAAATGAACAACAATCAAGTACAATATTTTAACAATCAAAAATAATAGTGCATCGTTCAAATTAGAATAGTTAGAATTCGAAAGAAAGAGCGTTACACATGTGTGATTGATCTATTTTGTCTCAGTACAGAATAAAGGAGAATTTAAATGAAACGAAGTCTTTAAAGTATCACAGTTGTATCTTCTAGGCTAATTGTGACGGATAATAAATAAATGGTTTCTTGTCCAAGTTATGAGTGTGTGAAAATGAAAAAAAAGAAAGAAAGAAAGAAATGTTGATCCAGATTAGGTAGGTTTAAAACGACTGTGCATAAGACAGACAGGCGGCATGTAAAGAAACATAACATGTAGTATGTGATGAACGTGCGTAGAAGGGATTCTCCACATGACACAGAGGTTCTCAAATGTTGCGTGAATACATTTCGGGCAAAAGTAAGCAGAATCAAAGGGTTTCCTCCTCGTAATATGTAATTTCGTGGAATACGAGATGTACTCGTTGCATAACGCTACAAAGAAATGCGCTGGGTCAGTATATTTGATTTATCCGGTAGGCGAATGTTCTTTCAGGAATACTTTCGAGGGGCTTTTCCCCACCCTTGGAGTTGGCAAACCGCCCCATATCCCTGAGCTACGAAAAACTACATTGCTATTGTAAATATACCAAAATTGCGTCCTGGTGTAGCCTACTTACATTTTAACTTTGTCACTGCTGGAGAAATTTTCTAGAAGAAACCTCGTTGGAGTTACGTGTGGAATTGCTGTATAACAGAATAGGAAGTTTGCGTTCAACGATAGAGAGTTGTGTCCAGGGATTCACGGTCGTGTAAAAGTGTAGACGTTGGTGTTTAAGTAAAATTGATTGTGTTAACCTGTATGTGCCTTCGTAAGGGCAGATTACCCTGTCCACGAACTTGCAGACATGCATCTCATTTGTGGAAAGACAAGAGGAGAGGCGTTTACGTCATGACCGTCGCTCTCAAAGGAGAGTAACTTTCCCTGTATTTTTCCACACCTCCATATTCGCCTTCGAGAGATATGCTCTCCTCAATTTCCCCTACGTGAAACCGGAGGAAATCACACCATGTGAACAGCTGAATTTGAAGACAGCGTACTGGGAATGATTAGAGACCATCGAGAAACTAGCAGTAGGCATGTGTAGGCTGTAGATTTTAAAAATCCACATTCACCTCTAGTGAACGATCAGCACCAGAGATTTAATGTGAGCGTGCGGTACGTTATGGTGGATAATTTTGTGGTAGGACCTTGTTTATTACCGGCCCACCTGTGTGGGAGTACATATCTTTTATATTTACGTAATGTTCTCTCAAAATTGTTAGAATATGTGCGCTTGAACACAAGACAGCAGATATGATACCAGTATGACTGCACCTGCACATTTTGACAGGAATATGCAGAGCTACCTAAATGAAATATCTCAGATCGTTAGATTGGGAGAGAAGGACCTGTGTTTAGAGACCTGCACGGGCCGAATTTTTCGGCCCGAGCCCGGCCCGGCCCGATAAGTTTTTAAAAAGTTCTTGGCCCAAACCCGGTCCGAGCCCGATAAATTTTAAAAGTTTCATTTTGTAACATTTTCACGGGCACACTTCTTCAACGTTTGCCTTTATTCTAATTATCGTTTAACGAAAGTCAATAATTATTAAAGAACTGCAATTAATCTACCCCAGCTCGGCCCGACCTGAAGAGAAATCAGTGTCAGCCCGCCCAAGCCCGGCCCGGCCCAAAGAAATAACAGAGTCGGCCCTCTCAAGCCCAACCCGCGGGCCGGGCCCCCGGCCCGTGCAGGTCTCTACCTGTGTTATGACCACCTCGTTCATCCTACCTCACGCCCCTTGATTTCTTTCTTTCTTTCTTTTTTCGGAGGGGGATATGAAACGCCTTTTGTATGCAACACCAGCCACAACAGCCGAAGAACTTGTTGCTCGAGTTAATGTATCTGCGACAGTCATCTCTGAATTTTGAGGTGTATTTGACCGCACTCGGAAAAATTTGCTTCTCCAATAACATCTTTGCAATGCGGCCAAACGGTCGACAATATCAGACTAAACTGTTATTCTTCACAACTGTCTCGTGTACACATACTGCATTGCATAAATACTGTACAAGATATCTCTGAGTGTTTCACAGTTATCCTACTTTGCACAAAACAGAATAAATTTCTGGTTTGAAACTGTATTTTTTTGTATCATTACTGGATTTTAATTTTGGGTAGACCCGCTCTCTCGCTTATGGATATATAAACACATTTGATTGATTAATAACAGTAGGAAATTACTTTTACAGTAGTGCTTGATGCTATTTGTTAAATAATTATCTACAATTAATGTAAATAGTGGAAAATAAATTTACTCTTCATTGTATCTTTTAGCGTATATATATTTTTCAAAATGTTTGGGTAGGCCCGTGCCTACCCAGCCTACCCGCTAAAGCAGCAACTGCGATCATTTATCATCCGTTACGATTAGCCTAAAAGATATGACTGTGATACATTAAAGACTTCGTTTCATTCAAATACATTTTCCGATATATTATTCTGTGCTGAGACAAAAATAGATGAATCACACATGTGTATCTCTCTTTCTTTCGAATTCTAAGTGTTCTAATTTCAACGATGTACTATTAGTTTTGATTGTTGAAATCTTGTACTTGATTGTTGTTCACTTTCCTCATTCAACGTTTGACAAAATACTCAAAGGAATACTCCAATTTCTATGCAAATTACCCTTGCACCGTCACTGCACTACATTCAATTGTACACTAATGGAACCTACGATTAAAAGTAATGGACATTCCCTTTTGCCCGATTTTGATCCGACATTTTGTTCTCAAGTATGCCTGTTTTTGCATTTTTCCGAAAATATTCGAATGGTCATAGCTCCGAGGTAATTCTACACCCAGATTGTTCTATACTTTTCGTTTTATCTCGGGGACAGGATCACCTCCCGACGTTTACTACATTAATTAAGTTGCCGCATATATATATATATATATATATATATATATATATATATATATATATATATATATATATATACTACCGGCCAAAAGTATTGCAACACCCATGGAAATGCTGTAAATACGTACAAGGTGTACCGATTTTCATGAAAATATGTTGGAATGTTATACATAAATTATCGTTAAATCATTCTGAAACGTTTCTAAATTTGTCACCAGTAAAATAACTTCTCGCGATCAAAAGTTAGTTCAAAATGTTGCGAGACCTCACTCTCACAGCAAAAAGAAAAGTTCTTGACAAGTAGGAGGATAATATGCTTTTAGCTGGTATAAATATTAACATGAATACTTGTTTACATACAAAATGAAATGTCATTTTAAGTACGAAATCAGCTGCAACTGTGCCTAGTTTTCTTTTCTGTTCGCCTTTCAGGGACCAGTGGTCATCAAGAGTTGTCAGCTCAAATATACTAAATAAGTGATTGTTTGTCCGCCACCTATGAACAGTATGGCTCAAGTTCGTGAACTTAGTAAAGAACAAGGTGCTATTATTGTGGAATTGTACACGTTAAAGTTTTCTACGTGCCAGATCGCTAGAAGAGTGAACATACATCAATCTACAGTTGTTCACACTATTCAACGTTTCAACGAAACTCTGTCAAATGTTTATCGTCGATGACCTGAAAGACCGCGAATAACGTCAAAGAATAAAGATCAGTTTATTGTGGTCACAAGCAAACGTCACCGAACACAAACTGCCCCAGAAATTCGAGAAAACCTTAATGCTACCCGAGAAACAGTCGTATCTGTTAAAACACTGAAACGCAGATTTCGAAAACACGGTTCATCAAGGGGATGCATTGCACCACCACCAACAAAAAACTTTTGAGTAAACAAAACAAACGTAAACGATTGCAATGGGCTCAAGAACATAAGAATTGGTCAGTACAACAATGGTATAAGGTGCTCTTTAGTAACGAAAGTAAATTCGAAATTTTTGGAAGTAAACGCAGAAAGTTTGTTCGTCGACTTCCTGGAGAACGCATGCTCGAACAATGCATTAATCCAAGTGTCAAACATAGTGGTGGATTTCTCATGGTATGGGTTGTATCGCTGGTGAAAATGTTGGTGATTTAGTGAAAATTGAGAGAACAATGAAAAAAGATTATCATCGCATCATGAAGAGAAATGCTCTACCCAGTGGCAAAAGGATTGTCGGTCAGGGAGTTTTCAACAAGATAATGATCCCAAACACACATTTCATTTGTGTAAGTCGTACTTAGAAAAGAAAGAAAGACAAAAAGAATTGATAAACATGCGATGGCCACCGGAAAGCACGGACTTAAATCTGGTCGAGTTATTGTGGATGAGTTAGACAGAAACGTTCGAAAACGTCGACCAGTTAATAAAACACAGTTTTGGGTACATTTACAAACGTGTTGGAATGGACTTAAACCCCAAACATTACGGAAATTACTCGCGAGGATGCCTAGGTTGTGTGCTGCTGTATTGAGAGTTATTGGTGGATATTTTGAAGAATCACAAATTTGAATGCTTTCGTTTCACATTCTGACTCTTCTGTTTTGGTTTTGTGTTACCCTTTGTTGTTTTGTTTTGCAAATATAAAATTGTTTTATTTGTGTTCATAATTATGTGCATTCATTTCGTTTTCTACTGATATCGGTGGTGATGCAATACTTTTGGTCGGTAGTATATATATATAATAGGTATTAACGTTTGTATGGCCGCTCTTTGGTAGGTTTGTCCACCGCCCTCGTTAGTATCCCAGCACGGGCCTGGACTCCCACTGATATTACAAGTCCACGAGCCAGGGCTTTTAGTATAGATAAGTGCTCTAGAATATATATATATATATATATATATATATATATATATATATATATATATATATATATATATATATATATATATATATATATATATATATATATATATATATATATATATATGTGTGTGTGTGTGTGTGTGTGTGTCTAAAACTTACGTGACAAGTTCCAATCTCTAATTACTCTCACAAGGGAAACTCACTAACAAAGCAAAACTTCACTAGACTGGGAGGGCACGAGTCAGTCCTAGTATAAGAGTCAGATGTACATAGACAACTATTTGATTTACCGGTGAGTTATGGGCTAGCTAGGCAATGAACCTAGATTCTATCTAAACTCACATCAAATAGTGGAGGTTTACCAGGTGTGACTATTTGATCTACCGTTGAGTTATGGACTAGATAGGCAATAAACCTAGAGTCTATCCAAACCAACATCAAATAGGGAAGTAAAAGAACTTCGACCGTCAGCTTCCTAAGTCTGGCCAGCGGTTTCTTGCGCTTACATCCGGCCTGAAGCCAAACTTGCAGACGCAGATTGTCAAGTTCAAAGGAGGCAGACTTGGACCTTCAGTTTCCTAAGCCGACCAGCAACTATGGGCAGACCCCTGGCTGTCGTCGAACTTTCAACAACAGAGTGCCAAGTTAGCCAAGAGGATAAGGTTTGTAATGATTGGAATATGTCAGGCTGGAAACAGAATTTAACATCAAACTGGGCTTATACAAAACTGCCTAGGCGGCACTGACTAAGAAACAATGGTTCTGTTTGTGCGCATGCGTGTATGTGGGTGTATTCTGTACTCCGTGCTCTTGTGTGTGTTGCTCCCAAACTCTGGGGAAGGCTTTTACATCGAAATATACAATAATCACACATAATATCATTTAAGATATTGAACAAAGATTTTTATATATGTTTGTACAATGGATCATCTTCATATAATTTATCTATAAAACACACACTTTTAAAACATATATAACATTTGCAGTTTGAGGACAGAAAAATATACTTCTTTATCTGGCTTTTAAAAACAAGAATGAAAAGAATTTTAAACACACAGATTGTATTGGCTTTTCTTATTCTTTCTAACACCAATAATATTAATAATAATATCACTAATACTAAGATTACACATATAGTATACATAGAGTTGTGAAACATAGATATTTCCTTGGTAACTGAAGGGATTCTTTAACGACCAGAGAGCTTGAACTTGAGGTCAGCGCGAAGGGAGATAAGCGAGCTAAAACAAGGAAGGCAATAAATCCTTCTTTCTGACTAACATAAAACAAAAATCTCAACATGAATTTGTATTTAAAAAGAAGTAATTGAAATACTAATTCTGTTGCAAAAAATAAAAATGCAAAAAAAAAAAAAAAGAAAAGAAAAGAAAAAAAGAAGAAAAGGAAAAAGTTAACATGGGAATTTGCACGTCACTACAGTATATAGAATACTTAAACAAACACACTGAAACTAAATGTGAAGAGATGGCGGCCCTGAAATACAAAATTTACGGGGAAACGAACAGAATCAGACTAAATTTGATAATGAGAGTAGTGATGGCGCAAGAGTCTTGATCTTGCAGTTTGTGCAAGGGTATTGCATGCAAGACCAAGACCAGGAATCCCGACGGAAGACCAAGAACAAGACCGAGGGGTGCAAGAACAAGACTAAGACCATACCTGCAAGTCCAAGACTCTTGCGCAAGAGTTGCACAAGTACCGGTACTACTTGATTTTTTTTATAATGTAAAAAGGAAGGGGAAAAATTCATTACATCTTTCACCTGAATTTCTTGGCTTTAGTAAAAATGACGCTGGAGTGAATGTGTTCCCTGCAGTTTATGTAATCCGTGTGAGTCGATCTGCCCCTGTAGCATATAGCTACAGTATGTCGTTTTCTGAATCGGTTGTTTCTGAAACGACCGAGAGCATAATTCTATAAATTGTTACCAGGTATAAGAACTTCAGTGTCTAATTTACTTTGGTAATCATTTGACTCATTAATGACAGTCCATGATTAGATATTGGGAAATCATACGAAGAATAATTGTGTCCGTAAGAAGCAGATAAGCGAAACGTAAAATAAAACACGTTATGGTCGCGGTGGCTCAGTGGCAGAGCATTCACATGTGGTGCATGGGATCACTGGTTCGATCCCAGCTCGCGCCATTTGAACTTTCTTTGGTGCACAAACAGTGCGTGCGTGGGTTTTCTCGAGGTTTTCCGTTTCCTACTGCTTTCTTAATTCCACCTTTCATTCATTTCTCATCATCACCGTCTTCCTTAGCTTCAGTGCATAATCGTCCGGAACGTTAAAGTAGATATTTCATTTCATTTCAAAACATAGTGGTGTTCTTCCAAAACTAAAGAGAAATGTAGTATTGATCGGTAATTCCGTACACCATAGGTGCCGACTGTATGGGTATGGCCGTGACTCCGACCGCTCAAGCATCCATTGAAAATTTTTAATGTGTGCTTATAAAATTAATATCGAAATAACATTTTCATGATATTGACAAAAACTTAGTGTATGTCGTGTATGTAGTGTATGTATTGGACACCCGTTTTTGTCCAATATTACTAAACATATCATCATAGCTATTCTGCCATTAATGGCAGGTCACTTGCTGCAACTGAGAAGCTTCGATCTCGGTGGTCCTCAGCTAATCTCTTCGTCTTGACGTAGCAATTTCCTGTTTTTAATACTTTCCTGCAATACAATCTCCTTCGCTCCCTCCCTCTCTTTCCTTCCCCATACCCTCTAGCACGTCTCATAATACAGTTCCTCCTCAGCTAATGTCCCAACCAGTTTATATTATAGGTAAGATATAAAAGAGCTAAACTGCCGCAGATGGCGGCCCTGATACAACCCACATGAATCTGTTTTCAACGTTGTATCACAACTTACCTGTTTTTACTTTCACATATCTTACCTACAATTAGGGCCTACCTCTATTTCATTTCTGGCCTTCACTATTAACTATCTATTAATCACAAATATTTTTTATCTTCATGCTTCTTTTGGCCTTTTCTACATCTGTAAACATCAGTATAGTATTACTGCGCAAAATTAGTACCTTGGAACTGTTAACTGTTGCAAACTACACACTACTCACTAATGACTAAAACAATGCGGCCGATTAAATGTCATAGAAGTTGCACCACCCGAGTGCGACATGTCACGTGGTATTTAATCCACTTTGCACACAAAACTTTATTGATAAAAAAGTGATTTACTGAAATCACGAAACATAGCTGAGCGAGCGTCCGCGATCGAAGGGTGTTGGAAGACCCACAGGGTTCGTTTTGTTCCATCTTTACTTCCATGATGATACAATAGCATACATAGCCTAAGTTAGTTAATAACTAGAACAACCCACATTATGCTTTATTTTTTTTGTTAAATTATGCTGTATTTTTTCCAAATTATGCTTTATTATTAATTTCAATCATTGTTTTACATTAATCGTGTATAACAGTGTTCGAAGGCGAAAAAGAGCAGAGGCGGTATGTTTTATTATGATTTTGTCTCAGCATACCGGCTATTTAAATATTGTCTTGATCTTTAAAAAGCCAGAGAAGGTATGTCCTCATTACTGAAAAAACAGATGGGGTGTGGCATACCACCGCATACAGTCTCACTTCGACCACTGGTGTATAATGTATAATATTTACTGTATATTAAATATTCTAAATATTTTGATCTATTTATGAGTATTTTATGCAATCAGTTTCTTTCATATTTAATGAACTTTTTTTTTTTTTTTTTACTTAATGCACTGTAAAGAGATATTCTTTACTTGAGTCAGTTTTTTCTATAACTTCTTTGCGCCTTAGAGGTGCATATATACAGAAAGGGAAAGTAAAAATGCCACCAAAAGTACAGAAAGTGCTCAAGTTCAAGAGGTACACATAACGTGGAGTTCTTGTATACTATTCATTGTTGGCGGAAAGTTTTTTCCTTCCTTCTTTCTTTTCTCCACATCAAAGGATTACATCGAAAAGTTTACAAAAATATAAATAAGCTTTTCATTGTTGCATTGTTATGTTCTCAATGATTTTGCATAGTGAATATTGGTTTTAAAAATTATTAATACAGTGTGTTAAACTTACAGTTAAACCGAATTTTTTCAGAATTGTGCTATATATTTTAAATTATGCTTTATTTTCTATTATGCTTTTAAAATTAGTTTCTTCTGCCCCTTAGACAACCACAACCGTGTTCAAGGTACCAACCATATGTGTATATTGCTGTTATGCTTTTAATGCTTTTGGGTTGCCCTATTAATAACACAATGGGTTTGAAACACTGCCAAATTAGGCTCTTCTGCCACCTCACGTTATATCGCATCAATCCGCGAACACATGCAGTCCACAATTTAACTTACGTTTTCACCCTTATTAATCACCCTACAGTATAATGACCTTTCTAACGTTTGTTACTCTCATTATCACGTTTAGTCTAATTCTGTTCATTTCTCCGTAAAAATTTGTATTTTGGGGCCGCCATCTGCGGCAGTTAACCCTATGAAAGTAAGAGCAGGTAAGTTGTAATACAGCGTTGAAGACATATTCATGTGTCGGGGCTACCATCCGCGACAGTTTAGACAAAATATTTGTTTAGTGATTGAAGTTGATTTCTTCAGTTCAAGGCATTACAATGCACAGACCTTAAATTTAACATGTGACCTGATTCCTACATTCTCCCAGCGGTAGTAGAGCCGAGCTTCCATAATCAACATCATAAATATTAGCTTTAAAATTTAATAGAGCTTGAAATATGGAATATAATATATTCACTATTTCACTATTTCTTCGACGCTCAGTCAAGAGTCCATGAATATGTAGGGCATAAACATAAAACTTTATTGTGTACTGTGAATCTTCTAATGTTTGAAATTCTTTATGAAGCAATGCCACCTGAATTTAATAATATTGTTTTATGATCCTCCAGCGAAAAGATAGCTTAATATATCTGAAGAATATAACACAACTTATCTCATTGATAGCAGGGGTAAATGTGGATTTGAAAAGGTAGGGGGACGGTTAGGGATGCGCACGAGACAAGATTTGTGCCTGTCTCGTCTCGAAAATGTGCTGTAAAAGTGATGTCTCGACTCGAAAAATGTATATTTTTATATTGGAAGAACTGTGTCTCGACTCGAATTTTGTCAGGAAAATCCTGTCTCGACTCGTCTCGTGCGCATCCCTAGGGACGGTAGGTAGCGGCATGACGTCTCGCCATCCCCTTGCCTATCTTTGCCCATTGTAATTTTTTAGGAACTAGGCGGACATCGTACAGATTTTATGATGGAGGAGGGATGGCGTCCCCCGCGTTTCCCCTCACTTTTACCCCTGATTGAGACAATAAATGTCAGTATTTGTTGCTTTTCCTTAAACTCAATTCGATGGCTTCCAAGATGGTCGCTGAGATTCTAATATCTCCTGCTGTATTTTTCCCCTCTTCCATATCACATCTGTAGGCTTTGCCTTCATATTTTACGCACCATTCCAATAGTAATTGGATGTTTCCACCATCTTGTTTAATTTGGTCTCATCAACTGATTGAGAGTACAAATCTACATCTTTAGCATTTCCTGGTTGAAATTATATCAGCCTGAAACAGAACTGTCATACATTATTATTGAACAATTTAAATAAAAAGAATAATTTAAAACTGAGTATACGATGCTTGACTGTATACAGTAATATAGTGCTTAATACAACTCAATTTTGCCAATACAACCATATACTCTACACAAAAGGTACGGTGTGAACGCGTTGAATGGTGTGAAAGTACCACTTCGGCGGTGTTAAAGAACTAGGTGAAAAGTGAAGGAGCGTGGAAAATGGAACAACGCCACTATGTTCATTCAATATTTACCCTATGTTCTTAATAATACCCCAGTCCTCATGCTGAATGCAAGCCATTAAAGTACTAATACTGGCAAAGGCGCAAATCTGTCTTCAACATTGGGGGGAACGGGTAAGACGTTCCCATATATATATATATATATATATATATATATATATATATATATATATATATATATATATATATATATATATATATATAAGCGATGTTCAAAATATTTATGAAGTTGAAAAACAATGCTGTGAAGGATCAGGGGAGCAGAATTGTCTTCAGTGACGTATTTAGGAGACTATCGGGCTCATTCTCCCCTCGAAATAATTTGTTAGTTTTACGCATTCCACGTACAACAATAATCCTTCTTACCATTTCTAAGAATGTCATTGACTTTCCATTTTCTTATGCTTTTTGTTCAGAAATAATACTGTATTTGTCAAATTTCATTCCATGTAAGAACTGCGTCCTTAATTGTTCTTTCTGTCATCCTTTCTATTTTTCTGTTTCTTTTTCTTGACGTTACTACTTTCATTTCTCCTATCATACTTTATCGACCGTTGTCAGTTGTGATTCAAGTTGGCCGTCATCAGTAACACCAAAACTAAGAGGAGCTGATAAGCGAAACTAGTGCGCGGATTTCCACACCAACATGCGCGGATATCAACATGACAGGACTTTAGTTATTATAACAAAGAAACAATTATATCGTTTAGTTATTTTTAAAAGAAGGAAATGTTTGAATTAAAGAAAATCAAAACGGGGGAATAATTAGCCCGGGAAATTAGGACGGCCGAGAGGATGCTTTCTTTTTCTTGTATGAATAGAATAAAGGGTTAGATTCACTTCTAAATTTTTGTATCATATCACATAGGATTTATCGATCTGTAATTCTTGCCATTATAACTTCAATTTATGCATAAATTAAAATATATTTAATTCTCAAACTCAGGTGGGCAATTGCCCACTTCCTTCCATGTGTTGGGCATAGAAAGAAAATCCTAAATACGCCATTGGTTGTCTTCAACATTGGAAGGTGGGCAGATTTGAGGCTTATTCTAGATAAGGGAGATGAAACTCATATTACGGTAGATGAATCTGATCAACTGTTGCAGAGTATATTAGGTGATGTAGATGAAGTAGTAGTACATATCAGTATTACAAATCACTGCCGTGAAAACATTCTGAAATCTTTATACATGCATATTTATAATTGGTATGTTTCTAATTAGGCATCCACAAAGATCCACGTTAAAATTGTTTTATAGTAATATAATAATATAAATGACGACTTCCCCAAAACTATGAAGAAAGAATATCAATTATGTATGACGCAACAATACTCTTTGAGCAAAATTATTATAATCTTAATAACATTACAGGAATCGTTTCAGAAATCTGACGCATAACATACTTTTTACTTAACAGATGTAACCTTAAGATTATAGAGAAAAATATTCCAGCAATTGAATTCTTTTCTTTGCTTACGAAACATCCTCTCTCAAAAGAAAAATGGGACACGCGGAAATACGTAGGAACAAACCATGGTTCGAACTAGCAGAGAAGAGAAAACAGGCAAAATTACGTTGGCTACAAAATCCGAATGAAATACCTACACAAAATTTCGTAGACATCAGACGAGGAACTTCCAAAACTTTTAGAACAAAGAAACGCGATATTTTGAAAGCTAAAATTTAGGAACTTGAAGATAATAGTAAAAATAAAAACATTCGGGACATGTATAAAGGGATCAACGAATTTAAGAAAGGCTATCAACCTCGTTCTTATATATGAAAGAAAGCTGATGGAACAGTTCTCACTGATACAGATAGCATTTTAAATAGATAGAAAGATTTCTTTCACGATTTGCTTAACACGCAACCAAAAACTAATGTGCATGGAGAAATTAAGATACACACCGCAGAACCATATATTCCAGAACCCAATCGAATAGAAGTAAAAATCGCTATAAAGAAATTAAAGAAACACAAATCTCGGGTGTAAACGAAATTCCAGCTGAGTTAGTTTTAGCTGGAGGCAAAAAATTGTGGAACAAGATACACAAACTCATTCTCCTTATCTACAACAAGGAAGAATTGCCACAAGAGTGGGAAGAATCAATCATTGTTCCAATCCACAAGAAAGGCGACAAAACTGACTGTAATAATTATCGAAGCATCTCTCTTCTGTTAACATCCTATAAAATCCTTTCAAACATTCTATTAGCAAGATTGACCCCATACGCAGATGAAATTTTTGGAGATTATCAGTGTGGATTTAGACGAAATCGATCAACTATCGACCAAATATTTACCATTCGCCAAATACTCGAAAACAAGCGGAAATACAGTAGTCCGGCACATCAACTATTTATTGATTTTAGAAAGGCTTATAACTCGGTTAGGAGAGAAACATTGTACAACGTTCTTACAGAATTTGGAATACCGAAAAAGCTAATTAGATCAATTAAGGCATGTTTAAATGAATCCCAAAGTAAAGTCCGGGCAGGAAAATTTTTGGCCACGAGCTTTCACGTTAAGAATGGCCTGAAACAAGAAGATGCGTTGTCGCCATTATTATTCAACTTTGTCCTGGAATACGCTATAAGGAAAATCAAAGATAGCAACCAGGGCCTAGAGCTGAACGGTGTTCACCAGGTTATGCGTACGCTGATTATGTAAATTTAGTAGGGGATGATAGGAGAAAACTAGAAAGAAATGCAGAGGTCTTATTAGATGCGCTTGCATGGACATGGGTTTAGAAGTAAATGCAGAGAAAACTAAATACATGGAAATGCGTCGGGACCGTAATACGGCAAATTATGTATGTGTTAAAATATTAAATAATACTTTTGATAAAGTGGATACTTTCAAATATCTAGGATCAATATTAACAGACGAAAATCATATTCACGAAGAAATTAAATGTCGACTAAAAACAGGGAATTCGTGTTATTATTCAGTTCAAAACCTCTTGTCGTCGCGAATTCTGTCGAGGGATTTGAAGCTTAAAATGTATAAAACGATAATCATACCTGTTGTTCTGTATGGTTTAGAAGCATGGTCGCTTACTGAGTGCAGAGCATAGACTGAAAGTATTTGAGAACAAGATCCCGAGATAAATATTCGGACCAAGAGGAACGGGAATGGAGAATGGTGGAAACTTCATAACGACGAACTACGTAAATTATACGGCTTACCAAACATTGTTAAGGTCATCAAGTCTAGGAGGCTTAGGTGGGCAGGACATGTAGCCAGGATAGAAGAAAGTAGGAACGCTTTCAAAGTGTTAGGGGTAAGACCAATCGGAAAACGACTATTAAGAAGACTTAGGCGCAGATGAGAAGACAATATTAAGATGGATCTCGCAGAGATAGGAATACAAAGTAGAAACTGGATCCAGTTGGCCAAGAATAGAAGTCAGTAGAGAGCTTTTGTGAACGCAGCATTGAACCTCCGGGTTCCATAGGCTATAGAGTTAGTTAGCTTACGAAGCATGAGTAGATGCCTAGGCTGATACTACAAATAGATTAAATGCGCATTTACTGAAAAGATGGGTTCTATTGACATTGGATATTCTATATACTCTTCGTGTGCTAGGGCCTAGGGGAGAGGAGGAGATAAGATTTCATATCAGGTTACGTCACGCACAGTCGCACGCCTTCATTTTCATTAAAAATGGAAAAGCCAAGAGAAACAAATTTCATCTCACTTTCCTATGTGGCAGTCGGACACAACTCATCACCGTTATCTGCAAAAAGCACTTTTCAAGCACTATTGGGAGAGCCTCCAGTTCCAATGTTGGGGGGGACATGTCTCCCCTTTTCCCCGGAATTCGTGCCCGTACCTACAGCTGAGACAACTTTCCAGCATGAGGAGAGGGGCATATCCTCCTCTGGCATTTATTACAATTTGTGCCCAAATAGCGGAAGTGGAATTAATACATATTGATGAGACTACTAAACTCACTACAGCACGAAGTTCAGTTTGAAATACTACAGAATACGATTCTTTTTTTAAAAAAAATGGAAAAGCCAAGAGAAATCAATTTCATGTTACATTCCTTTCGGGCAGTGGGACACAAATCATGACACTTATCCGAAAAAGCACTTTTTAAATCAGATTATTGGGGGGGACAGTCCCCCCCAGGTCCAAGATTGGGGGGACATGTCCCCCTCGTCCCCCCCGGGATTTGCGCCAGTGAATACTGGTAACTGTATTATTCGTAATTGATCAGCCGAACATTTCATTTGCTAAGAACAAAGACTTAGCAAACTTACCACAGCCCTCTAAAATCAGGTACATCGGACAGATGCAACTATATTGTACTTTTAGCACATCTTCTTGCACGGACATCACTAGTGTCTAAGTAAGTGCATACAAAATATGTATTGGTTATTAGTATTGTAAGCTTTGTTGAAAGTTTTACGCGGTATATTTGACTACAAAGTAACGAACAATTTGTTATATTGTCTGTAATCTTTCACGTAAATAGTTTTGTGGACGCATGAATTTTATGACAAAATTTACGGCTTAAGTTTAGAGTTGCCCCTCCAGACTGAAGGTGCCCTTGTACTTTGCAACATACAAAAAACTATGATTAAAGTATTAAAAATTGTTACATTTCACGTAACTTCAGTACTCCGTGGGCTTCACAAAAATTTAAAAGGTTTTCTTCATTTATGTTGCGCATCCGTTACACCTGTTCGCCATATTCGCCATATTTTACAACTACCATGCTGCTGAAACCTTCCGCGAATGCTTCCGCATCCGGTAAATAGTACTAACTTCCACATATCTTTTCTCGCATTAAACATAACTCTCCTGCCGAACTTACATTCCTAAACATCAAATAAAAACTTTAAATTATCATTTCTTACCTCATTTCTCCTGTAAATTTTCCTGATTTTTATAAAAAGCGGAGGGGTAACTCTAAACTTAACCCCTGTAAAAACTATACACTCCTTGAACACAAACACATTGGATCATTTTTATCCAGTGCACGAAGTGGGGATATAGCATACCACCACCTCAGGAGAATTACGATCAGCGTACCCCCACCTAGGAAGAATATGATCAGCTTACCTCTTATTGCTTTTGGCAAAAATTAACTTTGGGTCGCACAGTGACTTCAGCCGCGTCTAATCAGTCCTTCTACTACTACTGCATCCAGTACTACTACTTCCACTACTAGTGTAATCAATTTCGAGATCAGAACACAGCACGCCCTGTGGGGCTTCTAACCTGCCCTACTACTACTTGCAAGTGAAACCCAAAGTAAAGAGTTACCTTGCTTCTTTTCACGTTCCGGATAACAAGGGGGTATGTTTACTCTGCTCTGCACATACCACTTCCTTAGATTTTCCACTTCGAGCACTGCTTTTATTATTGAAACTTACAAAACTAATTCTCACCTGTGGGCTTTCAGTCTCGAAGCTGCTGTATTTGCCAATTTTTTCTTGCATATTTTACAAAATGCATAATATTTGTCATTTTCTTCCATCAAGACGAAACTAAGTATTCGAAAGTTACTATTCGCTGGTCTAGGCATTTTATTTTGTACGCAATTTCGCAAGGTAGCGACAAAAGAAAGCTCCTTTATTGTCCACGACGCCATATTAAATTACGTGTTGTTGACATATTCTACATAGTCTACGTTGTTTACATTGTCTACGCATTGTCGACACGTAAACGTAAACTATCGTATTTTACGCGTAGACGCACATCTATGATTTCAACACATAAACATCATGTCAGGTGGTTGATTCAACTATTAGCCTACCATTTAACAATTTACTCAAAAATTCAATGGAATTTAAGTAGTACAAGGCATGCGTCAAAATTTAACACAACTAGGGCAACATAGATCCTCTTGAGTTATTACAACCATTTTTCACTGTGTACGAAAATAACTCCGTAATTTGTTAATTATTAAATAAATATGGCACATTTTAAATCAATTCTTTAAATGAATATATGACATTTTTTGTCATTTATTAGAGAATACATAGTTATTTTTTGAACTCCTTTTTAGGTTATCATGGAAGAAAATTCTTTGTCTTCAGTTCTACCAGACACAGATCCATCAGATACAAAAGAAGAAACAGAGTCCAAAGAATATGATTTCTTAGAAGATGTGGATGGCAAAACCAGCACTGCAGAGGTAAGTAGTCTCTTATTATAGTGGTCACATAGCTATGATTTCTGAATAAAAAATAATAAAAAAAATACTAGAACATAAGAAAGACTCTATTTGTCTCATTTACGTATGAATCCATAGATTTATACCTAAACTTATATTTGAAACACTATAGAATATATGTGAGTATTTTATGTTTATTAGTTTCAATACAACTGGAACTATTTTCAGTAAAATCTTCAACAATGTCATCATTGGGATATATGGCAATCGACAAATGACTTTAAATTCTTTTAATTGCCTGATGATTCCCATAAAATGGGATAGACCTACCGTTTTCGAGTGCGAGAAAGTTAGTGAGCCAATTTTAACTTTCGAATAGCCATTCTAGTCGAATTTAGGAAAAGTTATTTGATAGTGGTGGAAATGGGGATGTAATAGTAGAGATAACGCGTCAACAAACGAAATGAATCTTATACAAATTTCAAGAGCTATTAAACCATGTATTTAAGGATAATGGTTAATTGGCTAAGTATTAGCGATTTAGATAATATCGATTTACAGAGAAGTTACTTACTGTAAGAAAACTTACGTCTGAAGAGGGTACTATCAATCTTACCTAAAACTGGCATGAAATGGGGTGAATTTTCCGTTCTCAAGTCCGAGAAAGCGATTTAATTAAGTATAAACTTTCGTAAAATCAACTTAGTGACGACTTCTGGAATAGAAGGGACTCCAAAAATCCGATTAATTCAAACTTTCTTCGGTTTCTAACATAAAAGAAAAAAAACGGTTTATATATTCTTCAGAAGCTTATTTGTTACTGTACTAAGCGTAGAATGTGTACTTTAGCCAGATTTGGAATATGAGAAGATACAACTGCTAGCATCATACCAATGTTGGAAATACACACTAATTTAACTACGATATTTTGCTCGAAGGGGGACATGGCTCCTGCTGAAAGTGACAAGAATGTTTTAGAAGATCTTCTTCTAATAATGTTTGTACTACCTTCTGAGCCTCCTTTCCCTGCCTCATTGTCATCCCTTAAATTATTTAGTTCTCTTTCTCTCTCCTTTATTGCTGTTGTTTTTCACCAGGGGCGTCATTTCAGACTTCGCTTACGGGGGCAAGAGCACCACCGACATAAGACTTTCACGTTGTGTACTAATATATTAGTAGGCAATAAATTAAAGTATATGTATTACTCAAACTCTTGGGGGGGCAAGTGCCACCTCCTGCTCCCCCTAAATGACGCCCCTGTTTCTCACATTGAAATTTCTTTCTGATTGGTCTCCTTCATTGATTCTTTTATTTCCATTTTCCCTCTTTATTTTCAAAAACAAAAATTTTGAGTGTTTTAATTCGGTATTGTCATGTAATGTACATAAGTCAAAATTCATTACATCTAAAATTTGTTTTAAAATATATAGAGTAAGCGGGGGCAAAAAACCGCAGTTTGGTGTTTGAATTGCCCTGGAGCAGAAAGATATAACGGCAAAATAACGAATTTCACACAGAAGTACAGAAGTATAAGTGAACATTCCTCTATATTTTGAAGGTGCTAGAAAGCCTATCAATTTATTACTTAATAAGATACAGCAATTAAAAAAAAAGATGGACAAATTCGGACTTTTACCCCAGTATAGGGGGCAAAACTCCTATTGCAATGGGGCAAAAGTCCGCTGAAAACACGAAGTAGGAAATCGACATACAGGCATTTTTATTGAATTATTGTGCTTTCTACAAGAATCTTAAGATAAAAAAAAAAGCATACGAAGCATGAAGTAATTCTTCGTATTAAAAAAAAAGATAGACTAAACAAAAAGATAAATTTATCTCACTTGAGAAAAACTCAATAAACATACAAAGTATCAAGTTATTCCTCGTATTGATAAACTATAGAGTGGTCCATAAGTCTTTGTACAGTGGATTTTTTGGAAACAAACATGAGTAAAGCAAATTTGACTAGTGGAGGGCGAACTTGTGTAAAGGAGCTACCGATTGATGCATGCGTGGTGAATGGCGGCCATCTTGGATCCAGTTTTTTTTTTTAAAGGGAAGGAGGGCATGTTAAACATCAATTAACACTGTTTGTTGCAGGGGAATGCAGTCCCGCAAGCAGAAATGAGTTACCATGTCCCGTTCCAAAGTTATGATGCCCCAAAGTCCCATCTACAGGATGTGCTCCACATGATTCTCGTCCATTGCAGCACACACCGGAGTCTCTTAATCCAGTCCTCCTGAACCCGTAACAACACAGCGTGGGTGATGCTATCACAGACGTCCTGAATACATCCCTGTAGGTGTGCAACATCCCGAATCTTCTCCTGATACAGCAGGTGTTTTAAGTGTCCCCATAAAAAAAATCCAAGGGAGTGAGGTCAAGCGACCGGGCTGGCCACTCCACAGGGCCTCGGCGATCCAAGCATTCCCGCACAGAAAGCGCATTGTGGGGTGGGCCACCATCTTGCTGAAAATATCCCGGCAAGGTGGCATCAGGGCGGAGAAGCAACGAAAACACCAACTCCTGTAACATGTCCAGATATCGGACACCATTTATTGTACCAGGAATGAATAAGGGTCCTATGAGCGACGTGTTCATATGCCACACCACACCAAGATAGCAGGGGTAACCCTCGTGCAAGGATTGATCGCATGTAAGTTTGCATGCGACCAATATCGCATGTTCTGGCGATTTACTTCCCCATCCAAATAAAAGTTTCCCTCGTCTGTGAAGAGAATGCTGGCTGGGAAATGCGGATCTAGGTCATATTGTAACAAAATCCAATTGGCGAATTCCATGCGCCGGTATAGATCATCCTCTGAAAGGTTGTGGACAGGCTACAGCTTGAAGGGATGAAACTTGTTCGTATGGAGAATCCTCATTACGGAAGCACATGGTACGCCTTTTATCGCCTTGTGCTGCGCATCGGACTTTTCACACTCACAGCAAGTACCATT
Organism: Thermobia domestica; assembly: GCF_964235325.1. Taxonomy (NCBI): domain Eukaryota; kingdom Metazoa; phylum Arthropoda; class Insecta; order Zygentoma; family Lepismatidae; genus Thermobia; species Thermobia domestica. The sequence goes on from NC_137458.1 coordinate 122,176,768, forward strand.
GTGGATGTTTCCTCATCTGTCGCGGTTCGTGGGGGACCTGACCATGGTATGTCGGCAACATTACCAGTTACACTGAATTTCCTAATGAGGTAGCTAACGGTGTTGTGGCTTATTGCAGGTCTTTCGGGGTGGCGCGCGTTGAAGTCCTGGGCAACCACACGACTGCTTCTTTCTCCATACATTAGGATGATCTCAATTCTTTCCTGTTTCTTCAGTGCCATCTCGCTCTACCTGAAACGAAAAGAAAAACTGTCAAATTTGGCATCACATCTTTCTTGCAGCGTTATGTTATGTTTCTCTCCCTGCAAGGAAACAGAAAACCGTCAACTCTGGGGCGTCATAACTTTGGAACGGGACATGATAATGCATTTTTGCTTGCGGGACTGCATTCCTCTGCAAAAGACAGTGTTAATTGATGTATCACGTGCCTAGATTCCTATTTAAAAAAATAACCTGGACCCAAGGTAGCGGTCATCAAGATGGCCGCCATTCATCACGTATGCATCAATCGGTAGCTCCTTTACCCAAGTCCGCCCTCCGCTAGTCAGATTTTCTTTAGTCGTTGAGAGACCTCCAATTCTCCTCATTCCAACATCTTTTCCTTTCTGGAGGAGAGTAGATCTTGCTTGTCACACTTAGTGTGCATTGAAATTGAAATTGAAACAGAAACTGAGCATTTTTAAGCTACCTTTTTGTACCCAAATGAATACCAAGTCCCAGCACTTGGATATCCAGCCCCAGCAGTTTGGATACCCAGTGCACTCCATAAATCTTTAAATTACTGGAAGAGTACTTGAACAATAAAGGGCCTATCCGGTTTCAATGATGTAAACAGACCTTGGGGGAGATGGCAGATATTCAGCTTAAATGTGGAAGAGACTATGCAGATTCTAATTCGAAAAGCAAATTGTCTTAAAATGGATGGAACAGGATGGAACAAAACCATCACGAAATATTAACATTAATGTCAGTGGAAAGTCAAGGAAGAGTAAGTAATTCCTCCACTTATTTCAAAAACCAAAACAGGGAGATGGCTGAAATTAAGCTCAAATATAGAAGAGACTACGCAGATTCTATATTCCTAAAGCAGTTTCTCCTAAAATGGATGGAACATAGTCAAAAAGCACGAAACATAACATTAACATAAGCAGGGAAAAAGCAATGGAAAACAAATATTTCCTCCACTTGTCTCAAAAACCTAAAGAGGGGATGGCTGAAAATTAGATTAAATATTGAATAGACTATGCTGATTCTACATTCAAAGAAAGAAATTGTCCTAAAATGGATGGAACATAGAAAAAAACATCACGAAACATGGAAAAGTCAAGACAATGGAAAATCAGTGAAAAAATGTTGTCCACGTATCTCAAAAACTGTAGTAAGAAGATGGCTAATAGAAAGCTTATTGCAAAGACATAGTGAAGACCTTATAAATGATGTATAGCACATAGGATAAATATGGGTAGAACATTGTCAAAAGTCAAGTTGTTTGAGTAAAATCAATAATAATGATAAAGTATATGCATCTTTTTCGAATTACCCAGGTCACCCCACGCGGAGGTTACGTGCTTGAAATATCTCACATCTTGATTTGGAATCTCCAGACTCGAACGTGACTTTTGACCTGATCACATGACACAGTCTGGTGCTTATGGCCAACCGGGTAGGCTCTTAGTTGAATTATTTGGTTCGCTTTCCAGAGATTCCAATTCTCATTATCGCCCAATTCCAGTCCTCTCAAAGATTGCTCTCTTTATCGTATTCTGGCCTAACATTTTCTGGCAACCGAACATTTCATGTCTGCTATGGGCAATATCGATAATTGAGATTTGTTCAGACAATTTTTCTGACATAATTAATAGATGGCACAAACTTGTAGGAAAGTAAGAGATTGTCCATTAAGTACAAAGCGCTATTTTTAACAATTTTTGACCCTCTTTGTTGCACAGTTACCTTCAGTGGCGGGGAGGCTGAGCTCCAAAATTTTAGGATTTTTTTAAAGAAACGAATCAAATGTTACTCATAATAATCTTCAAGCTTCTTCTCCCAAAATTTTGGGATTCCTATACACGAAATATTCCTAGGAAAAGCCCCTACCATTTATTTATAAATTTGTCACTGTTACCTTTGTGCCCATCCCCCTTTTCCCGTATACTCAGATACTAGAATCTCTTAATACTGAGTCACTGTGTACTTTTCCGTTTTTTTCTTCAGCGCGAGTTTTCTTAAATATTGCCACAAAATATCCTTTTCTTTGGTAATCAGTCACTGCCATTTATTCGATGATAATAGATCATGTTTGAATTCCGTGACAGTAATACAGGTATTAAGACTGCTAGTGATCTTAACGGCTCCGTGAAACCTATGGTAACTAGATGAAAAACTTACTCAATTATATTCTAAACATGTAAGAAACCAAACAATACAATTGAAGTGTGAAAATAATACTAGAAATTAACCAGTTTCAAATGGAATAACACGCTTTAAAACAGGAGAGATTTAAACCATAAAGATAAATTTTTGATTACATTGTTTCTTAAAAAATAAAATATTGGTAGTAATATTTAGTATTGAATACATACGTATACACCTAAAATGATTTCTTTAGGGAAATGTTTAGTCAGGTTCACATATTGTTATTTCTTGGTTGAGTGGTTCGTGTCTTGTATTTTTTTGTCCTCTCCATCTCTACTAGTCGCGTTTTTTTGTTTTTGTTTTTTTGTCCTTGTCCTGTCTATGTCCGACTTAAAAATATGGATATAAAAATAAATAAATAAATAAATGAAGAAAAATATCCAATCATGATAGCACAGTATGGTTTTATCTTTAAATACCGACCTGAGGGCGGATTTGAGCCAAAATGTAAAAAGAAAAAGAACATGTCTGCTCCTGTATTAATGGTAGGGTTGCCATATTACCCGATTTTAGCGAGTACCACCCGATTTTCAGGTCCTATATTCGTCCCCCGCTTAATCATCTCTTAATCACTAAAAACCAACTTTTTTTTTTTTGGATTGGAGATTTTATGCAATCGAGATTTTTTTAAAGAAAGCTAAAGAGAGTGAAAAACGTGGTGTAATCATTCACAATTTGGTTCAACCCATGAATACTAATGTATGATCTCATGGGTTCGTATTTCTTTGGTGATCATTCAGCCCAGTTCAGCTGAACAAAACTAATACTTCCTTTACAATTCGAGACTCACATTTGTTGAACTTAATAAAACATTAAAGGAAAAACTAAATTTGCTTTACTTTAGTTTCGTTAGAAAAGTACATTGGAAGTGTCACTTGACAAAGAAATCATTAAAAAAAAAAGGATGGTGCGAAGGATCCCGAGTCAGTATTTGTATTACACAAGTTCATCCCCCGCTTTCCTAATTTTAAAATATGGCAACCCTAATTAATGACAATGTGTTAAATCGGAAATGAAACGGCTAGCAAAAGTCTGACAAATACGTCATTTTGTATGTCATTATTTCAAAAGTGTACATTATACAAAAATGCGCTTTAAAAACTTGTGCGTTTGAATTTTGCTATGTGTGTGTAAAGGCCCTTTTGTGCCTGGATACCCAGTAGCGATTTCTTAAAAAATGCACTGAACAGAAACACTTGAAAAAATTTCAGCCTGTCCGGGATTCGAACCCGGGTCCACCAAATAGAAGTTCAATGCGCTAAATCAGCGTTTCCCAACCGGTGTGCCGCGGCACACTGGTGTGCAGTGAATGGACCGCTGGTGTGCCGCGAAGAATCGAACCAAAATTATTAATTTTATAGCAATCAAATTGCAAAACCTAGGGGAAAATGTATATCTGTATTTCACAATACTATGAACCTCTACTGTCAATCTACAATTTTAAGTTTCGTACCGGGTTACTGTTCTGTACATTTCTAATGTTGAAAAAAATAGGTTATCATTGTTATGACCATTATTAATTCTTTATTGTTGCAGACTATTTCGTAACTTGATAATTTAAAATACCATTCAATCCTTTCGACAGATTACCTACGTTTGTGTTTTAAAAGTAAGAGAGATTTGTTTCTTTGTTCGTTATTTAGTGATCTTCCTTCTTAGTAAAAGGTTGGATTCAGGTTTTCTTTAAAGAAAGCGTATTTTTAAAAACCTGAGTCCAATTTTTCATTGCAATTGTTTTCTATTTTTAAATTAGAATGAAAAATAAGCATAATGATTTACCACCGGGAAAAACAGTGATAAAGCTTTTTTCTCTGTGAGATCAATAATCACAGAAAAAATACCATTGTGTTTTATATTTACAAATAATAATATCTATAAATGTGCCGCGAGAATCCAAGCAACACCTGTAGTGTGTCGCAAGTTGAAAAAGGTTGGTAAACGCTGCGCTAACTACTCGCCTACCGCGTCATTTAAACTTCTACCCAAACTAATACCTAGTTAAAGTCGTTTCATGGAAAAATATAAACAAGATACTCAAATATAACAAGAACAAACAAATATAAACAAAATATAAATAAAAATATAAATAAGAAAATATAAGCAACTTATGTGACTGTCTTAATGACTTACTCGAGATTTCCTTATTTAACTCACAAACAAATTATATAGACGTTGCTCAATGAGGAAAATATCACGAAATGTTCTAAAAGTTGAGCCTACCTCATCGGCAGAGCCGTAACTTGTGTGTGGGGAGGCAACTGCTCCCCCCAGAGAAGCTCTCCGCCGTTCAAGGGGGCTCATTTTGAGACAAAATTTTATTACTCCATATACGATAGGAACATGAAATTTGAAATGAAGCATCAAATAGGGTCGCTACATTACATAAACAAAACAGCACACAAAAGGCAAATAGAACAAAAATGAAATGAAAATGAAAATGAAATCTTTAAGTTTTACGTCCCACGATTATGCCGGTTAGGCTAAAGGAGACGGTGATTATGAGAAATGAATGAAATGGTGGAATGAAGAAAGTGAGAGGAAACGGGAGAACCCCGAGAAAACCCACGAGCACGATGTTTGTCCACCACAAATTTCACACGGCGCGCGCTGGGATCGAACCAGGGACCCCAAGCACCGGAGGTGAACGCTCTAAAACAAAAATGAGTTGTGGATCCATTTCAGTAATATTTATTCGTATGATTGTGAGATTTATCAATATTGTCCCCTTAATAATTTTGCCATGTATGGAATGGGCCCAGGGGGTAATTAACGGAACCACAGACCTTGCCGTGCGGGAGACCCACAGGCTCCGGGGGCCACTAAAGATTAAGAGAAAGTTGGAGAGAGGGGTCCGATAATTAGAAAATCAACTTTTTCTACAAAACCGAAATAAGCTTATTAATGCTTGCCTCCCCCAGAAAAGAATTTAAGTTACAGCGCTGGTCATTGGTTGCAGGGATGGTCCCGATTTACATTACATTTCGCCTTTACCATAACTTCTAATTTCCAAAAAAGAAAAGACGACAGAAATTATTTTCATATTCTTTGAATTCTATCAACACGTATAGAAATAGACAGTTCTATGTTTATGTTCCATAACCACTAGTTTATTTTCTTATATTCATATGAGAAGTTTGGGCAAATTGAACCGGTGGCACTAGCCAAGTGATCCCGGGCGTTCTGCTTCTGATCATGAGGCGCAATCCACTAGGGTTTCGAATTCTTCTGAAGAGCTGGGTCGGAATTTTAATTGTCCTCAGTATTTCTGTGTTCGTGTTCCTGTAGTTTTTGGAATACGTCGAAAGGACATGAGGTGCAAGTGGCGAACAATGCTCCGGTTGGGGCGATTTGTTAAAAAAATGTGAAAGCAGGAAACTCCCATTGCAGCTACTTGGGTTCAAATCCCGTCGTGGTAATTAGTATTTTTTCTGAATGGGAAGTTAATATTTATGTAATTGGTATTGTAATTATGTTATTCATTTATTATTATTATTATTATTATTATTATTATTATTATTATTATTATTATTATTATTATTATTATTATTATTATTATTATTATTATTATTATATTACCACAATGGAAAGAGAAAGTAACAGTCAAAGGTATTCATAGGAACAGAAAAGATATACAGTACGTCAGATGTTTCTTAGGTTTACACATGAACGCAATAATATTACGTTTATGGATTTACAGATAGAATTATCATTTATGACAAGAAATGGAATATAAATATTTGTTAGCTGATAACAGTAATGCATTTTGTTTCGTCCTTCTTCTAAGTAGAAAGGTGAGGTGACATCTTAAATAGGATCATTCTCGTGACTAGCGAACTTTATTGTAAGTTCGACCACTATTTGCAACTTGTCCATAGCTAGGAACAATTCCTTAAAACTCATTTTTGGCCCATACTACAGCAGTAAGGACGTACTTCGCCTTATGTGTTCATCAATTCTTGTCCAAACACGTTACTTGCCATACAGTTACGAAGGTTGATACGGATGACGCAATTTTGTGTTGTTGCCATTTCACCTGTAAATGAAGTTGTCTCAACTCTGAGACCCACAGAAATTGAATATTTTTCATGTTAGTATACATCAGAATTATCAGTTTTGTAGATTATAAACATTTCCTGAATTGCCACAGCTGGAATCGAACTCGTGTTTCCAACATTTAAAAACTAACGCTTAAACCACTACTCTAAGACATCACTCTTCTAGAAGAAGGAAAAATGAAGATGCAGTGAATTCAGTAATTACACACTTTTACGATTCCACAGTAATAATGCTGAAACTTTCTGATTTCAGTCATGATAAAATAAAGTATTATGCAGAAAGGATAATCCAGAGTAGTCAACTTTAAATTGACAACTCTTATGTACGGAGGCGCTGCCGTATGCTCTCGCCTCGGGCCCTGATTTTTCACGGCACGGCATTGGACAGATACTTATGTTGATTGGAATCTGCTGTTTCAGTGCACTGGATTATTTTTTAAGTTAATTATTTAACGAACCTTCCTCAGTTCCTTGTTTCTTATTTTCACGCGTTTTACTCACTTTAACAGTTTTTCCACTAACTCTTTAAGAATAGGGACAAAAACATTGAAACATGGAGAACAGTAAAAATAGCAAATACTATTCGCACGTTCTTCCCTTGCCTCAAGTATAGCAATAAAATATGGTGAACATGCAATTTTTGGTCTTCCATTTTCTATGTGGTGTCAAACCCACCACAAACATTATGATTACTGGGCGGGTGTTCTTCCGACTTCGCCACGGAGGTGATGAAGGAGACGTCGCTTGTAAAGGGATAAATCGTTGAGATTGTTTTAATTTGGTCAATCTGAGTGCTCTTTTAACCGTATATATGAGACGATAACTGTTTGGGATAAAATAAAATGCGTTCGCCATGTAATTTTATAACAAAATGACTCGTGTCTATTTACTTTATTTCATAGTTCTCCTATACTCACTTTCTAATGTTCGACGACAATTGCTATCTAAATTCATACAATTATCGCACTCAAGATTTTCTACTTCGTGATGTTGAGGTAGAGGTTATTCTTGACTCCCGGAGCTCACTCTAGGAACAATTCGTCATGAAAAAATAATATATAATAATAACCGCATGCACTTGAGTGGCGATAGTTTGTGTTTGTCCCTTCGCGATTCTCCACGACGAATCGAAGGAGCGCGGACCAAAACGAAGTCCTCGCTGCTACGCGGTGGTAACTTCAACACCCCGACGCGAGATATCTGTTTTGGCTCGACGAAACCCTGCCAGCAGTGGGACACTAGCGCCAATCCTTCGACTCGTCTGTATATTGACGATCGACGTTTACCCGAAAGTGGGCCACTAGGTGTTGGCTACGTTTACGGCATGGGGTAGGTCCATGTTTCATATAGCTTAGCTGCTGAAAGGGACGTTAAACTCAAATTCAACTCAACAAAAAATACAGTGCTTCGCATCATATATCCATATATGCTTACCATGCACTTTATAATAATTGCTGAAGCTTGTTTATTATATGGAGCGCTTAGAGCACAGGGCAATCAACCCATAAAGTTGTGAGAAAAATAGACAAAATTTGTAATGTAAGCTTCGGTATGTTGGTCTATGTACCTTGATTTGGGACTTTCAAATTTCATCCGTTTTTCCACTGAAAAGTATCGATAATTCAACAAAGAAATAATTAGACCATGATAATTTAATTGCAATCCATCGCAATTTTGCCCATGACAAACACTTTACCATTTTATATCGTAAGGGTCAGATCCATCATTATTGCAACAGAGCGGTGCTTGAGGGATTGACCGTAGAAATTCAAACTCTGATTAGTTAGAATTTGACAACCTGGTTTTATTACAAGTGTAAACTCTTTAAATCTTTGAGTTTTACGTCCCACTGTTATGCCGGTTAGGCTAAGGGAGACGGTGATGATGAATAATGAATGAAATAGTGGAATGAAGAAAGTGGGAGGAAACGGGAGAACCCCGAGAAAACCCACGCACACGGTGTTTGTCCACCACAAAGTTCACATGGCGGGGGCTGGGATCGAACCCAGGACCCATAGCACCAGAGGTGAATGCTCTACCACTGAGCCACCGCGGCCCCTGTAAACTCTTTAGTCGGTAGGAAAGAGGACGTGGATCACGTGTCAGAGTTGATGACGTGTTTTGGTGGGTCAGTTGTTCATGGTGGGTGGTGGGTCATGGTGGGTAGTGGGTCAGAGTGGGCCAAGTTGGGTGGTGGATCATGGGTCAGAGTGGGTCGCGGGGGGTGGCGGGTCAAGTTTTTATTGGCCCACGCCGTCTCTGATCAAATCTGTAAAAGCAAACCAAACAAAGAGCAATATTACTACACAAAACGCTCAACATCTTAGCTATTCATGACAAACTATTGCATGATCCGAATAACTCTAGTATATCCACAAACCATCATTTGTCATATTTTACCGAAATACGTCATGACTTTTCTGACAACCTGATACTTTAAATGTTGTTAATACGCAAAGTTCATTGATCTCATCACTTATTCACTTATTCTCTTATGATCATCACAACCTTTAGGATACTTCCCCTAGATATAGAAAGGTGAAATGTATATATTATATACATATATTATATACAAATATATATTACCGATAGGAGGAGATAAGCAGGACCAACCAAATTTACAGAAATGTATATTTGTGTGCTAGAGAACATTGATTTTTTTCACAATACCCACATTTAAGGGGTAGGACAATACATCCTCCATAATTTGAGAAGAATCAATTAGGGATGGTACCGAGACCGAGACTAGTCTCGGTCTCGTCTCGGTCTCGTCTCGAATTATCGAGACGAGACCGAGACCGAGACGGACTTTTATATACCGAGACGAGACCGAGACCGAGACGGACTTTTAAATACCGAGACGAGACCGAGATCGAGACAGACCTCTATAAATCGAGACGAGACCGAGACGAGACTTAGGTCAGTCTCGAAAGTCTCGGTCTCGTCTCGAATATTGATATTGATTGATACTAAAATTGCCTTCACTCAAAATTTTTTCGTTGCTATGTTAGATAATATGAGAACGGTTGACTGATGTACATTGGCGTATTTAGGGGGTGGTTATCGGGCTCAAACCCCTCCCGAAATAAATTTGTGATAATTTTTTGCATTGCACGTACAACCCAAATATTTCTTACTCGTTTCTCAAGCCTCTCCGGAAACAAAATCCACTGCTGATGCAAATAGAATTCTCTCTCGCTATCTGTCTGCCAATCTCTCTCTCTCTCTCTCTCTCTCTCTCTCTCTATATATATATATATATATATATATATATATATATATATATATATATATATATATATATATATATATATATTAGGGTGGTCCTTAATTACATGGCGATTTTTTTTTCGAATTTCTTTGCTCCCAACCCCTAAATTGGTTCCATGTCGGACCCAATTTATCCATGAAAAAAATGGGCTCAATCGAAGAATATTTAACCGACCCCCAAGCGACCTAAATTTGAATGCATATCTAATATGTTAATATATAGGAAAAGTCTGGAATAAACCCTTCTTACTTTAAAGCGGCTGAAGGGAAAGGGACCAAATCTTGGATACAAGGATTGGAAGTAATCCACATCTGACCTTGAGAAATAGCATGATGGCGGCCATTTCGAAGTCTGCAATTTTGTATTCGGACCCAAAATTTAAATGGAAATGATGTTTTGTGACATCGTTTTTGGGTAACTTTCATTATAAAAACATATCTTCCTATATTTTCAACTTATCTCTGGCCATTTAATTCTTTTTAGCTTTGAAATAATAGTTTATTATCTTTGAATATTGTTTTTTTTCTTTATAGGTTACTGAAATATTAATAAACTATTACATACTTGTAACAAGGAAATAAATAATTATATATGTTGTTATATAATTACGTCCCGTCGAAATACACACCACCTATATTGAAATTATTTATATGAAATGATATTACATAAATAATATAATGAATGTTTAAAATGATAATAAAAGAAAGCTGAAGGTTGTGGATAACTAGCCAAATTCTACTCCATCATTAAGCCAATTTTTGTGGCATCTGGATACTTTTTTCTGTGTTCACTGACTATCTGCTTTATGTATTGTTTCTCTTTTTCGTCCGTTGTTAAAATGTTCCCGCATTCTTGTATCAGTTTCACACCTCTCTCTGCAACATAATTCACCACCACAATGTTTTTCAATATATTCAAACCACGTTGAAAGTTCACATCTTATTTCCAAGTAGATGGCCATGTGCATTTCTTTCTTTACTTTATGGTTTAATTCAAATAAGGGAAACTATTCAACAATCTTATAGATAAATCTGCAGCCCGTACAGAGATATAAATTCACAGAATATGAAGTTTTATTACTTCGGAGCTTTTATTTTCCATAGTTGTTCATTATTACATGTTCAGAGATAAGTGGAAAATAAAGGCAGACGTCTGTTTGTCGTCAAAAGCTACCTCAAAATTATATATCATACGAGGTCATTTCTATTAAAATTCTGTGCCCGAATCCAAGATGGTGGACGTAAAGATATGCCTCATCTCGGTCACTACTCAGTATCAGGTATGGATCTACTTCTACAACCTCTATCCAAGATATGATTCCTTTTCCTCAGCCATTTTTACGTTACAAGAGTTTATTACAAACTTTTGCCATATACTATACATTGTAAATGCATTCAGATGTTTAGGTCGCTTGGGGGTCGGTTAAATATTCTTCGATTGAGCCCATTTTTTTTCACAGATTAATTTGGTCTGACATGGAACCTATTTAGGGGTTGGGAGCAAAGAAATTCGGAAATCGAAAATTAAGGATCACCCTAATATATATATATATATATGGTCGCGGTGCCACCTAGTTCCGCCCTGCATAGGTTCCCGGGGCCCAATTTTAATTTTAAATGGAAGCAAGGGGTGAGTGGTACCTCGTTCGATAGACCTTGAAAAACTAAAAAACGTTGTGGCAAAAGACCTTTCATATCGGGCACTGTATTCAAAATGGCCGACAAGACATGTTGCCTCTATCAGATAGAGTAAAACGTGCAGTACCACTAATATGAAAACGGTTGAGCATAAATGAACCAAACAAAAACTCAAATAGAAAATGTCATGTGGCACATCGATTGATATTGTCGCGGAGGCTCCCATGGTCACCCTTCATGGGGGTCCAGGGTGCAACCTCAAAATTGTAAATTGAAACATGGGGTGACTGATACCTCGTTCAACATATTTTAAAAACTAAATTGTGCTGTTGCAAAAGATTGTTCATATGGGTCACAGTTTTCAAAATGACCACCAAGACATGGTACCTGCATCAGGTAAAACGTCCAGTATCACTAACATGAAAACACCAGAACAAATATTCGAATAGAAAATCACAAAGGGTATTTATCATTCTATAGCTCGGGAATGTTGCAACAGTCGAAAAGATGATTAGAGTGAAAGTGCCATAATGGAAAGGAAGAAATCTAACTCCTATAGATTTATCCTAACCTCACTCCGTAAGTGAGTGAAGTGGGAAGGATCGGTGAAATTGCAAATCAGAGCCTTAGTTTTTGCAAATTGTATCTACGAAACAAAGTTATTTGAAATGTGTTTTTATACGAGATAAATGTCTCTGTAATGAGATAAAGTATGTAAAATTCTTGTTAAATGGTACCTTCCATTTTGATTGCGGGCAATGATTTGATGCAAAAATGAATCAACTGAAATGCGAAACCAATTTGTCGAACAATACAATTTCAGAACAAAGTTTACAAACGTTGATTTTGTTCAACAGTCGTCTGCATGATATTGGTTCGCTTCTTTTCCTTCTATGTCTTCTTGCGTGTGATAGAATATGAGTTTCACTGAGATGTCCACAGTCACATTCCGAATAACTTTCAACGGTAATTTCAGTTGTGATCCTTAGTAACGAAACGGTACATACTGATGCAGATATGTCCCAAAAATCTTGCACGCATTGCGTTAAATTATCAGGGGCGAAGGGGCGGGCAAAATGTTGTTAAACTTTAATTTTACCTTATTTTTATTCGCCTTATTTCACTTTATTTTCATTCATTATAGTACCAGTCATTTGTACACACAAGTGTTTCAGACATACCATATCTATTGCAAATAAAAGTGAGGTTCTCAATTGAGTTTACCATTCATTCCCGCTTCACCCACTTACGGACAGATCGGAAAGATAATTTTCTATCATTTCCCCTTTTGCATCATGTCAATTATACTTTAATAATCTTTTTCTCCGTTGCATTATACTCGATCCGTGGAATGATAAATACCCTCTGTACTTTCCTATACGAGTTTTATTCTGTTCATTTATCTCCAACTATTTTCATATTAGGAGTCTAGTGGTACTGGACGTTTTATCTGATACAGGTACCATGTCTTGGCGGCCATTTTGAAAACGGTGACCCATATGAAAAATCTTTTGATACAATACTGTTTAGTGTTTCAAAATGTACATATCCAACAACGTATCACTTGACCCATATTTCTGTTCAAAATTTCTAAGTTTGGCCCCCTTGAAAGGCAGCCGTGGGAGCACTGCGAGAACATTACTCAACGCGTCCCATGCCTTTCCTGTTTCACTTTCTGACTGTTCGTTATCTCCAACTGTTTTCATATTAGTGGTACTGGACGTTTTATCAGATACAGGCATAATGTCTTGGCGGCCATCTTGAATACGGTGACCAATGTGAAAAATCTTTTGCCACAACGCTTTTTACTTTTTAAAGACCTATGGAACAGGTATTATTCGCCCTATGTTTCTATTTAAAATTTTAAAGTTTGGCTCTGGTACCCCACGAAGAGCGGCCCCGGGAGGCGCCGCGACAACACCATTCGGTGTGGCCCATAGCATTTCCTATTTGAGTTTTTGTTCGGTTCATTTATGTTCAACCGTTTTCGAGATATCTTCGTGGAAAGATTAAAATGGGCCAAAATGGGCTATATATATCCGCGGACCCAGTATATGATCAAAGGAGGGGGTATGGTTTGCCGCTTTATCCAGTGTAAAGAAAGTAGGATTGAAACCCATTTTATCCAGTGTATACCTGAGCGTTAAGGGGGGCTATAGTCCATATAGCCCTCCCCTGTTATGTGATATATATATATATATATATATATATATATATATATATATATATATATATATATATATATATATTAAAAATGCTGAAATTTTGTACAAAGTTGGGAAATTCTAGATACTCTGAAATATCACTAGATAAACAATGTTGCTAAAAGCAAAATAAAGTTGTATTTTCTCAAATTGCGCTACGTAAAGTATTACATATTTGTAATTTAGTTATTTAACAGAACCACAATAGCCCATACATTATTTAGTGTAACAAAGGACAACACAGTATCATTAACATCAACAATTTGGAAATCTCTAATAACTCAAATAGCATTGACGGTGCAATGCGCATGAACTGTATCTTAGCGTCAAATACTGTGATCATGGTATAATATATTTCGAATGAATGAGGGAACAAAGTTACAAGAAACGGAAAATTTAAATGTTTCTAAAGACTTTACTTCGAAAACGCGCTGACATATCACGTCTCATCATGAAGATGCTTCCAAACGACTTAAATGCTTAAAACGCCATTTACAACAATTGTTATTTCAAATCGTTTCAGAGATACCAAACACATTGGTAGTGATTGTTATACTGCTTAAAATGACGTATTTGTATTAAATTTTTATAATGATTATTGCTTTCCTTTGCTTCTATAACATTACAACAATAGTTTTTGGTGGTTTTAATTACAAGTGGCAGGTACATTATTTTAAGCAGTGTTGCCCACTTAAATAAATTGCTAAATACTATTCTAAATGTGTGCAAATAACGTAGATAAACTGCAACATATTTTAAAATTACTCGTGATTTGTTTTATGGTGCAAGAATGCTTTCAAGAGAAGACGTTTTTCATAGTCTTTGGGCTACTTATAATTTTAACGTTTAAGTCTTCGTTCCAGCAATACATATAAATGCACATTGTAACTGAAATTAAATGTAACTGATACATTTTCAGTAACACTAGTTGTTTCCCCTAAGCCTTAGGCCTGGTGTACACTTTAGATTAAGACCGTGCTTAATTAAAAGTTCTAATTACACACTAATTACATTTCACTTGCTTTAGTTTGACCACCGATCACCTCAAACTCGATCCATACCATATAGCTATATGCAGTTATTCAAGGACTTACAGTTAGTAATATACAGTGTTCACTTTTGTTTTGTTTTGTTTTAGTTTAACGTCCCACAGTTATGCTAGGTCGGCTAAAGGAGACGTGGAGCTAATGATTATAGTGGAATCGGAACCACTTCGGTCGTTCAACTTTACCACTACCGGAAATCGAACTCGAGACCACGCGAACCGAAATCAAGAGTGCTAGCCGCTAGACCAAATGGGAATTCTCACAATATGTTGATTTAAATCATTCAGTCAGTGCTGCCAGATCCGAAGATTAAAAAGTAGCGTGTCTGTGCTCCGAAAGTAGCGAATTCGGACTATTTGTAGCCCAAATATATAGAATTGAATACTGATGATGCTAATGAAATAATTTAATATGAGCTGGAAAATGTACTGGACGTATTGCAAGAAGAAATTATGATCGACGGACGAAAACAATTCTAGACTGGACACCACAAGACAAAAAAGTCCTAAGAAACCTCCGCATACAAGAAGGTGTGACGAAAGCAAGAGCCACTGAGGAGTAACCTGGAAAAGAATTGCCCAAGTTAGATAGTTGTGAAGACTTGGAAAGACCTTCATCCAGCAATGGATTGACAATGGTTGATTATGATGATGATGATGATTTTATTATATCTAAACCTCGGAGGTAAACAAAACCAACTTTTACTAGGTAAGGTAGGATAAAAATGGATCCAAAATTTAATGAAAGTCATAGAGCGAAAAAAGTATTTTTGGCTATTCAATCCATCATGTTGCAGCAAAACTGCGAAAATTAATACAAAAGAAAACTAGAAAGTTAAGAATCACTTGTTTTGGCGAGTGAGAAAAAAATAGATACAGATAACTCGAATTACCTATTTACTTATCTAATATGTATGTCCATGTTTCGCAAGTAATTTTTAATCAATATAAAATTTCAACGTAATGAACGCAAGATTAGTTTTCTCGAATAAAGATTGCATGCACCGTTGAGAGCTCAGGAATAAGATTAATCTATGTTACGGCACTGGATATGTGCTTACGTAATGCATTACGACCTTATGAATTTGTATAAGCAAAAGAATGCACTTAAAATGAGACGCGAATTATGCGAAACATCGGACTTTGATTCTAACTTGTTTTGTGATCCAACTTGAGACCTCACATAGCAAAGATGAGTGTAGTTGCTCCCACCACAAGGTTCAGGACGTTCGTGTTATAAAGTGTCAATTAAACACGGAGATGTGAAATGGTATTAAAGCATTTCATCAATTTCAAACAAAATACGTATATTGTAGTAATAATTTACCCTATTAATAATCTACCCTATTTGTTAAAATAATGAAAGTTATATTCTGTTTTTAAAATGACAGTCAAAGCAGAATGTATTGAATAATAAATGAGAAATTGTAAAGTTTCAATTTCGGTACAATTAAATACACTCGTGCTGCTATGTGTTGTGTTATCCGTTAGAAGGTATTGAACAATTCTGATTCAAAGGAAGGAAATAAACTACTGCATAGTACTGGAGTTAATTTAACAGAGTTTAAATGTATAGGCAGTTCTGAGGCTATATGAGACAAAGTCTATTGCTGAAAGTGAAATATGGGTTCTATTAGGGCTTTAGGGTGATATACCCCCTGATCATTGAACTGGAATACGCGCATGGAAAGCATTACCACTAGCAAATTAACTATGAAGAGGCACACCATACCATAATTCTAAGTCAAAATGAAAGGAAAAAAATAAGCGGAAACGACAGACTGTACGAGAATAATACTTTCACTATTTTAATTTCAACTATTTATTTCGAGACTTTCGAGACTTTCGAGACGAGACCGAGACTTGGTACTCGAGACCGAGACCGAGATCGAGACAAGCATCTGTTGACCGAGACGAGACCGAGACCGAGACGGTGATTTTTTACTCGAGACGAGACCGAGACCGAGACCGTTATTTATCAATCGAGACGAGACCGAGACTGTACAAAGTCTCGTCTCGTCTCGTCTCGATACCATCCCTAGAATCAATCAATGTACCCATGTCTTATGAAATATAATGAATTCCTAAATTCAACCATGTAACCACATAACCTATTAAAGTCTCGTAAAAGAAGATAAATTAGGTCAATAACCGACCATGTGGCGAACACGGGCCAATACTAATATTCGAGAACTTATTATCCCTAGAAGGGGATAAGCAGGATCACCCAAATTTACAGTTATATAGTCTATTCGAGTTCTAGAGAACATTTGTTAAATTTTATTTTTGAAAATTTCCAAATTTAAGCGGTGGGCTATGCAGCCCTCTCCAAAATTAAAAAAGTCAATGTACTCAAGTATTATAAAAGATAATGGAGTTCTATACTCAACTATATAGCAGTATAATATGATAAATCCACACCATAGGTGATAAATTAGGCCAAAAACCTCCAAAATTTGAATTTTTGGCGATTTATACCCATAAAAGGGAACAAGAATGACCACCCAAAATTACAATAGTATATATAAATCCCAATTTGGGTGTTACAGAAAGTTTACGAATTATTGCTTTTTGAAAATTCCAAAATTTAAGGGGTAGTCCTATATACCCATCCCAAAATTTAAGAGAAGTGTGTTAATGTACCCATGTTCTATGAAAGTAAATGCACACATATACTCACTCATATAACCATATAAAGTAATAAAACGTCATCAAACAGGATAAAGAGGCCAAAACTTTCCAAATTTGATTTTTTTGGCAATTTTTTACTCATGAAAGGGAACGAGATGGACCACCCAAACTACCCCGGTACATTCACCGATGTTACCATACCAAATTTTTAAATTCTACAATTTCCAAAATTTAAGAGGTGGTCCTATGTACCCCCCAAAAAATGTAGGGGATGGGCCTAGGTCCCCTGCCAAAATCAACTGGGAATTGACCCCTATAATGTGATACAACGTGATCAGGCTACGTGACGTCTCTCAGTCAATCAAAGAAATGTTCACTCAATTGTTGCCGTTATTACTTTTACTCTCTCGGATCTCTTCATGAATTGATTGCATTCCCGAAAACGGGTAATTAAACTCATTACCGTCGAATTATTAGTCCCAGCCACATCAGAGTATTTCTGTCTAAACATGTATACACAGGGACGATGCAAGGAGAATCATCCGTGGAAAGAATCCGAATGGTGCCCCTCCCCCCTCTTCCTTCTTAGTATTTCTGGATTTCCATTTGAAAAGATAATTTGCTGAGAGCAGTCTGTTTTTAAAGATTAACTTATTGAACTGAATAAAAAGAGAAAATCAATTACAAGACAATCAGAATTTAAATTTTCAACGTTTATGGTATAAGGGAAAATTTCCTGTAAAATATACATGTAGATGAACATATAGATTATTATGCGTAATTTATTAAAAACTTTCAGATTTATACAACAAACAGTGATTTATAATACGTAGTGTGCAACAGTGATTTACAAAATGAATCATACGGAACACTTGTTTACAAATATTTACAATGTTTACATATTGTTAATAAATATATACATTTAAAAATCCGGAAGGAAGTATAATACATAAATAATGCGTTTGAGGAGATAATAATACAACATTTATATCTTTATAAAGTTTTAACTTATTTATACATTTAAGTTTATACATCATACAGGGTGTTTCAAAACAACACCGACAACGTTTGGAAGGTGATTCCTGACATTAAGATAAGACAAAAAGTATAGACCAACCTGGGTGCACAAATGCTTCCTTTTGGAGTTAAAGGGTGCCGTAAACATGAAAAAATGAACTTCAAAGGTCCATAGCTCCAATCAAGGATGCTATAAAATATAGGATCTGCCCATACTACAAAATCGTGAAGCCATACGTCACAGCTTCGCCACACCTACTCTACCCACTCCGCGCCACTAAGATCGCAATGTTCCGAGCCAACAATCATGGCGGAAACGAGAGTAGCTAATCAAACGTGCCGCCTCAGACGATACTCGGTTGTTTTTTTTCACTGAGTTCATATGATGAAGATACGTATGGACAGATCCTCTATTTTATAACATCCTTGGCTCCAATAGTATGAGATCTACCGCAGTCGGGTCAAGACTTCACTAAGGAACTAGTATGTGCCCTATCCAAATATTCTTTGTTCAGAACCCTGCAATACTTCCGCAATAATTTTTATAGAGGTAGTTAGTGAGTACTTCAAATTAAATGCCCATAGTCAAATTCTTTGTATAAAAATTGTTGCGTGAATGCCATAGGATTCTGAAACTTACATATTTGGATAGGGCACATACTACTTCCTAAGTGAAGTCTCGACTCGACTAAGGTAGGTCCCATAGTTTTGGAGCTATGGACCTTCAAAGTCCATCTTTACATGTTTTCGGCAGCCTATAACTCCGAAAGGAAGTATTTGTGCACCCAGATTGGTCTAAACTTTTTATCTTATCTTGGTGTCAGGAATCACCTCCCAAACGTTGTCGGTGTAGTTTTGAAACACCCAATATATTTACTTATTTACTATTATACGTTCGTAAGTGAAATGAATATACATTGCGTGCCTTTTTCTCGACGAAGTTTTTAATTAAAACTCACGTTTCAAATTCATGCAGAATATCATATTCAATTGATATAATGGGAACAGTGAATTAGGTGCGCCTAAAATCCTTTAAAATTTGGCGCCCCGTGCAGTTGCACGTCTCGCATTGGCCTTCTGTCTACTATGCGTATATAAGAACGACTGGTAAAATAGCGTTCAACAACAAAAATATATTTCGATTCAATTTATAACAATATGCTTCCTTGATGTGCGCAACTTTTAGATCTCTCGGTATATAAGGAAGAAACAATAACTTCATTTCGAACTAGCTGACAAACAATAATTTGCAGTCTCGTGCCACAGGCCTATTATGTCTATTGTTCATTTTTGTATACAATTGTATGATTCTTACTTTTATTTTACCATCTGAGCTCCCCGTGGCTAACGTACGCACCTTTCACATGAGAGATCCGGGTTGGGTTCCCGGCGGAAGTTCATGTAGTTCTGATCTCACATTAAGCTCTAGGTCCGCGTCTCATATAACCTAGCTGCTGAAAGGGAAGCTAAACTGGAAAACCAACCAAATAAATATTTTACCATCTGAATCTCGTGCTAAAGCTCTAAATGGTCTTTTGCTTGATCCTTTATTTGCCTCGAATATTCTTTGTCTCTGCATATATCTTTTCATTCTTGAACTTTCGATTTCCAAATTACTTTCCGCACTGTCCAGCGGCGAGCCATCATGTTTTTGGTCATACGTTTCTCTGTCTGTTCGCTCTTTCATTACTAGAAAAATCACTAACTAATAGTATTGACTACAATGAAACTCCGAAGCACAACAGCTAGTGAGAGGTAAGCTGATTTAGCACTGGGCCCTGGAGATAATGAATGACAGGTATATTACAAAGATAATGTATATTTTGTATGTACTTCCAAATATTGTTTCTATTTAGGGCAAAAGTGCTATTTAAAAGGCACAAGCTGTTAAGAAGAAGAAGATGTAAACAAATAATTTTAAATATTTTGTATTATATCGATATATTTCTTGTTTTTCGTTGCTATGACAACCTGTTTATTTAGTTGATATGGTAACTTTAAAAAAGATAGAAGGAAGAACCATTTTGTAGGAATGTAATTGTTCATTTTTCAATATGACAAATTCGATATATAGTACGAAATATATATTCTGAAGTGTACTCGAGGTGTGATTTTATCATAATCTTACGTAGTATATAAATATTCAATATATATTTGGAATCAGGGATTGTAACGGGAGAAATAACGTTATATGTTTAGATGGTGCCGAAACCGTGGGAACCTTGAGATTAGTTGGAAGTTTCAGTAAGCTATCTCAACATCACGGATTGTATTTTACTACGTAATAAAAGAAAAATATATCGAAGAACTAACATGAATACCAGTACACCAGTTGAAGATGTCAATATTCCAGCAACTGAGACTTCAACGGATGTGATTGATCTTTTACGACAGCTAGGACAGCAGATGAATTCCATGACACAACAGATGGATTCCAGATTGGAACAAGTAACACAAAATTTGGATTCCAGATTGGAACAAGTAACACAAAATTTGTATTCCAGATTGGAGCAAGTGACACAACAAATAGGACAGCAAATGGATTCCAAATTGGAACAAGTAAAACTACAAATAGGGCAGCAGATGGATTTCAAATTGGAGCAAGTAAAGCAGCAGATAAATACCAAACTAGAAATAACCGACAATAGGACAGAGCAAATTATCCATAGCTTTGCAGTGGTGAGAAGTACCGTTGATGTAGTAGAAATGCAAGTCAATAAACATACAAACCAAATTCGGAGATTGCAAGAAGAGGTACAGACCATCAAAGAGAAAATCAGTACAACAAAGTATAATCTTGATCATGCCCTCAACGAGGAACATAGGATAACTGAATCAAGACCCTGTGAAGAAGACAGCAAATCAACAGAAGGCTATTCTGAAAGGGAAGACACCATCTCTAATATCGAGGACGAAGAAAGAAGACCACGTCGAAGGAACCATATACACGTAAAACCTAGACATCTAAGGTATTTTAGTACTAATACTCGCGTGAAATTTAGTGAAATCAGATCCTTAACTAAATTGATAGGTACATCTGAGGACATCCCAGCGAGTACCTTTTTAGAAAAATTTGAAGAAGAATGTGATCTAATTGGTATAGATAAGGCTAATTTCCTCAAAATATTGCCACATATTTTGTTACAACCTTGTTCGGTATGATATAAAACGATCAGAGGTAATCTGCGTAATTATTCAGATTTTAAAAATGCGTTGATAGCAAATATTCGAAACGATTTTATGTTAGCAGACCGGGATGCCCAGATTAGAAACCGACGTTTTGATCCTAAAGTGGACAAAAGTCTTACAGATTTTGTAATTTCAGCATATAATGACTTGAAACAGATCAATCCATATCTGCAGGAATCACGCATTATTGCATCAATAAGAATATTGCTACTGTTTAGGCTACAGCAAATATTGATCTCTTCGCACTGTATTAATTTTAATCACTTAATAATGATAGTTCAAAATTATGAGAGTCAGTCTAGATTGCAAGGTAATACTTACAGAAATCAAACTAACCATATTCCTGTTTGAAACATCAAGGTTATATTGCAATCACAATACAAGAAGTAATGTTGGATTTTCTCGTGATAGCAATATGACCGAATCCAATTTTAGAAGGAACAGAAATAATAATCGTACAGCTTTTAGGAATAATGTAAACAACCGATCTAATTTTTCACGTACTCCCAGATTTCGTAGTAATTACATAGGTGGCAGAAATTTTCAAAATAGGAACCAGAGAACTGGTGAAGTAAATAACATACAGGACTGTACTCAAGATTGTGCCATTCAATGCAACCTAATCGAATCTTTTGGTAATGTAACCTGAACTAAAGTTATGGCCTCCGCCAAAGTATACCAAAAGTAAATGGATGCAACTAGTTGAAAAGTTAGTTCCTGCAGAAGTTTTATCTAAGATCAATGTAGATAGTATCCAGGTTTCAGATCAATCCTTAGTGTAATCATTTCTTTATTGTGTATTTTTTGCGATATCAATTAGTTTTTGTTTTGTTTCACTTTAAATATTGTTATGATTTCATTGTAATTTTTACTTCGTTCACATTCTATGGAATCACATCTATATATTAATTCAAATATTGTTTATCAAAGTTATGCTACGTAACTATGTCAGATTAAGTGAAATAGGTTATGTTGTATTTTAGTTTACATCAACTTTATTGTTAACAAGTATAAATGGCATTGAATTAAAGAATTTATTTAGGACCTAAATAATCAACAAACTTACCACATTTTGGATATGTCTTTCTCATCAATAATTTTATAAAATTAAAATAAAATTGACTATTGGACAAATATAAGAATGATATTGAGATAAGATGAAAATAATATATTGTTTTATGAATTGTAATTTTTATATGTAAAGGCTATTCAAAAAGTAAGGTAACTATGTATGTGAAATGTTTAACGGTCCAGGATTCTTTCTTCAATTATAATCAATTTAAGAAGTCCTATAGTTCGCGAGCCATACATAATGTACAACGATAATGTATATTTTGTATGTACTTTAAGTATTGTTTCTATTTACGGGCAAAAGTGCTATTTAAAAGGCATAAGCTGTTAAGAAGAAGATATAAAGAAATAATTTTAAATATTTTGTATTATATCGATATATTTCTTGTTTTTCGTTGCTATGACAATCTGTTTATTTAGTTGATATGGTAACTTAAAAAAATATAGAACGAAGAACCATCTTGTAGAAACGTGATTGTTCATTTTTTCAATATGGCAAATTCGTTATATAGTACGAAATATATATTCTGAAGTGTATACTCGAGGTGTGGTTTTATCACAATCTTACGTAGTATATAAATATTCAATATATATTTGGAATCAGGGATTATAACGGAAGAAATATCGTGACAATATTAGCTCTTTCCTCGCTGCTAATGTAAGTTTTACTAATTAAAGTTCACTATTTCTTTCAAATATCTTCCCAGTTGTCCACATAGCGATGGGTGAATACTGTAATGCCAATAGAGAGTAGCAATTGAGAGTTACTTTCTGACCGAAAGTTGTAATATCGTGTAGAAATAGTTTTCAATATAATATTGTCAAAGTTATGCCAAAAGTCTCAGAAAAATATTTCTGAGTTACGGAAGCAAAGATTTAAACAATGCAAAAATACGTTGTTTACGTCACGGCAACAGAAACAAGCTGTTTTGGCGTGACGTCATATATCAGTTTCCTTCTTAGCATCACTACGGATCGTTATAGTTTTCAATTCCATGAAATACAGCGAAACTTTGCCCGAAAACACCCAGGAATATTCAAAAGACTTGTCCGCATGTTGCACGACAATGCACACTAAATTTAGCTTAAAGAGTGCTAAAAACTCTCCATTAATTGCATATCTTTTCTCATCTACTGTATTCTCCTGACGTTTCTTCCACCAACTATCATCTTTTCCGACTTCGATTACTTCTTGGGAGGGAAGGCCTACCCTAATGATCAGGTGATGAAATTTGATGTTGAGGACCCCTCCGCATCATAAACTAAAGATTTCTTTCATCATGGAATCCAATCGTTGGCTTAACTATGGCAAAAGTGTGTGATTGTAAACAGCGACTATTTTGATTAACCAAGTATCATAGTTTTATTTTATTTGTTTATTTTTGCCTTTGGAAATGACTCACTTGGGGTGGACATTTCATTTGCACCAACCAAATACTAGAGAAACTATGTGTATAAAGTAAACTCAAGTTAACTACATAGTCCAAAAAAATCTCAACTCCCTCATATCCTGCCTTAGTGTCCTAGCTAAGAGGTTAATGGGAATTATTCTTTATCATTAACTCTCCTGATCACGATCACACGTGTCAACTGTCAGTTAAATAAAATTATCAAACTGCAAGGCGATTGTTTACCGAATCAACCAAAGATCTCTGGACGAAAAATCTGATTTCCAGTAGGGGAGATTGCAGTCTTTTTTAGCCTCATTCTGTAACGATTTACGTCAAGGCAGAGTAAAATCTGTACTTTAATTTGCGATAATAGGCATAACATTTATAACTGATTTTTGCATGTTTTGCTTTGCGTTACGCTACGCAATCTTTGCCAAGTAACGACGGAAAAGACAAATTTACAGTATTTTTTCGTTCGGTTATAATTTCAGGTGTCCCGGTGGAATTCTTCCTCCCTCCTGAGGTGAAAAATGTTCCTCCCGATTGTTTTCTCCGATCGGACTCGACTTTGTTACCAGTATTTTGAAATATTATTTTCACCCTACTCCACCCGTTCATTCAAAGTCTCCTCGGGATACCTGAAATTATCACTGCTTTCTTTATGTGTAAAAATTTTAAAAATAGATCCGAAGTTATGAAGCGAAAAACGGATTACAAAAAAATAGACACTGTATGTTAGTATGTGTTGCTGGACGACACAAAAATAGTTTTATTGCCTACAGGAAACTTGAAATGCTACTGTCAAAATCTCCTTAGGATGCCGGTAGCACATTTATGTGTATAATAAATCGTTTCAAAAATGCACTATTTAACATTGTAAGAAAATAATAAAAGAGTAAAGAAACTTGTTGAATTACTAAATCTCTAAACCTATTTACAGCCTAATGGTGGTGAAACAAAGCCTGAAGGCACTCAAAGTAAGCAGCCTTATACGCCGGTGAAAAGCATTGCGTATCCTGAATTACCACTCATTCTTCTACTTCTTCTTGCTCTGAGTGTAAGTACTGTATCATGGTTTTGTGTTTTCATTATAGTCAGAGATTTTAGCAAAAGAGAGTCTCTAGAAGCTAATCGCACTTGAATGAAACACCTACAGTCCGAAAGGAGTTTTGAATACACATATACACATATTATACAACTTCAAAATTCCGTATTGCCTTTAATACATAATGAGAGTTTCAAGATGGTGTCTAGCGGTGTGTCGGTGTTTTGTTGTGCTCTGATATTTTTAAGTTTTTGTCTGGTTTACCCGTGTGTTAGAGTGTTTTGGTTGTCTGTATCTGCACGATTGTGTGATATTGATAAACAGTGTGTTTCTTAGTGCTGTGCTTGTGATCTGTCTTGCTCTGAAAGGATGTTCCTTTTGCTGTATCATCCTTGTCAAAGACTTCTTCTTCTGAGCAGGTTGATTCATGTAAGAAATCTGTCAATAGATGGCACCACCTACTGCTGATAGTTCTGCTCAGTGGCGATGTCCACCTCAATCCGGGACCGAGAGAGAGCCATGCTCTTTCTAGCTATTATCAAAACGTTCGCTCCGCTAAAAGCAAACTAATACATTTACCTGAACTTTTAGAATATGACTGTTTAGTTGTTTTTTTTTTCTGAAACTTGGATGACTAATGATATTCTTCGTTGTGAACTGCCATTCTCCGACAACTTTACTATATACAGACAGGACAAGGGTTCACGTGGTGGTGGTCTAATGATATACGTGAACTCTAAACTAAAAAGTAAAGAACGTAAAGACTTATACAGTAAGGACTGTGAAATCTTATGGGATGAAATAAACATTCCAAACGGTCCAAAACAACTCATAGGCTGCTTTTATCGACCACACAAAAACTCTCCCTTGTACATATTGGAAGGGGACTGACTTCATCGAGGGAGTCGAGGGACTCGAGGGAGTCGAGGGAGTAAAAATAATTACTAGAGGGAGTCGAGGGAGTATAAAAATATTCACTCGAGGGAGTAAAAATATTCACTCTAGGGAGTCGACGGAGTAAAAATATTCACTCGAGGGAGTAAAAATATTCACTCAAGGGAGTCCAGGGAGTAAAAATATTCACTCGAGGGAGTCAAAATATACACTCGAGGGAGTCGAGGGAGTAAAAATATTCACTCGAGGGAGTCGAGGGAGTAAAATATTCACTCGAGGGAGTCGAGGGAGTAAAAATATACACTCGAAAGAGTCGAGGCAGTAAAAATATTCACTCGAGGGAGCCGAGGGAGTAAAAATATTCACTCGAGGGAGTCGAGGGAGAAAAATTTTCACGCGAGGGAGTAAAAATATTCACTCGAGGGAGTCGAGGGAGTAAAAATATTCACTCGAGGGAATCGAGGGAGTAAAAATATTCACTCGAGGGAGTCGAGGGAGTAAAAATATACACTCGAGGGAGTCGAGGGAGTAAAAATATTCACTCGAGGGAGTCGAGGGAGTAAAAATATTCACTCGAGGTAGTCGAGGGAGTAAAAATATTCACTCGAGGGAGTCGAGGGAGTAAAAATAATTACTAGAGGGAGTCGAGGGAGTAAAAATATTCACTCGAGGGAGTAAAAATATTCACTCGAGGGAGTAAAAATATACGCTCGAGGGAGTCGAGGGAGTAAAAATATTCACTCGAGGGAGTCGAGGGAGTAAAAATATTCACTCGAGGCAGTCGAGGGAGTAAAAATATTCACTCGAGGGAGTCGAGGGAGTAAAAATATTCACTCGAGGGAGTAAAAATATTCACTCGAGGGAGTCGAGGGATTAAAAATTTTCATCGACGGAGTAAAAATATTCACTCCAGGGAGTCGAGGGAGTAAAAATATTCACTCGAGGGAGTCAAAATATACACTCGAGGGAGTCGAGGGAGTAAAAATATTCACTCGAGGGAGTCGAGGGAGTAAAAATATTCACTCGAGGTAGTCGAGGGAGTAAAAATATTCACTCGAGGGAGTCGAGGGAGTCGAGGGAGTAAAAATAATTACTAGAGGGAGTCGAGGGAGTAAAAATATTCACTCGAGGGAGTAAAAATATTCACTCTAGGGAGTCGAGGGAGTAAAAATTTTCACTCGAGGGAGTAAAAATATACGCTCGAGGGAGTCGAGGGAGTAAAAATATTCACTCGAGGGAGTCGAGGGAGTAAAAATATTCACTCGAGGGAGTAAAAATATTCACTCGAGGGAGTCGAGGGATTAAAAATTTTCATCGACGGAGTAAAAATATTCACTCCAGGGAGTCGAGGGAGTAAAAATATTCACTCGAGGGAGTCAAAATATACACTCGAGGGAGTCGAGGGAGTAAAAATATTCACTCGAGGGAGTCGAGGGAGTAAAAATATTCACTCGAGGGAGTCGAGGGAGTAAAAATATATACTTGAGGGAGTCGAGGGAGTAAAAATATTCATTCGAGGGAGTCGAGGGAGTAAAAATATTCACTCGAGGGAGTCGAGGGAGTAAAAATATTCACTCGAGGGAGTCGAGGGAGTAAAAATATTCACTCGAGGGAGTCGAGGGAGTAAAAATATTCACTCGAGGGAGTCGAGGGAGTAAAAATATTCACTCTAGGGATTCGAAGGAGTAAAAATATTCACTCGAGGGAGTAAAAATATACACTCGAGGGAGCCGAGGGAGTAAAAATATTCACTCTAGGGATTCGAGGGAGTAAAATATTCACTCGAAACAGTAAAAATATTCACTCTAGGGATTCGAGGGAGTAAAATATTCACTCGAAACAGTAAAAATATTCACTCTACGGATTCGAGGGAGTAAAATATTCACTCGAAACAGTAAAAATATTCACTCTAGGGATTCGAGGGAGTAAAATATTCACTCGAAACAGTAAAAATATTCACTCTACGGATTCGAGGGAGTAAAAATATACACTCGAGGGAGTCGAGGGAGCCGAGGGAGTAAAATATTCACTCGAGAGAGTCGAGGGAGTAAAAATATTCACTCGAGGGAGTCGAGGGAGTAAAAATATTCACTCGAGGGAGTCGAGGGAGTAAAAATATACACTCGAGGGAGCCGAGGGAGTAAAAATATTCACTCTAGGGATTCGAGGGAGTAAAATATTCACTCGAAACAGTAAAAATATTCACTCTAGGGATTCGAGGGAGTAAAATATTCACTCGAAACAGTAAAAATATTCACTCTACGGATTCGAGGGAGTAAAAATATTCACTCGAGGGAGTCGAGGGAGCCGAGGGAGTAAAATATTCACTCGAGAGAGTCGAGGGAGTAAAAATATTCACTCGAGGGAGTCGAGGGAGTAAAAATATTCACTCGAGGAAGTCGAGGGAGTAAAAATATTCACTCGAGGGAGTCGAGGGAGTAAAAATATTCACTCGAGGGACTCGAGGGTGAAATTCCCAACTCGATATTTTGTATTTGTACTTGTCTAAAGCTTTCGATTCTCTTCCACGCCATCCTCTTCTATAAAAACTCAGTTCTAGATTCAATATACATTGTAAACCACTTAGTCTTCTAGAAATCTATCTCAGTAATAAGATACACGAGTTTCAGTTTCAGGTTACTTCTCTGACTTTATTTCCGTAACTTCTGGAGTGCCTCAAGGCAGTGTTTGGGTCCTTTTCTATTTCTGTTATACATGGACAATCTGCCTTCTTTGTTCACAAACAGCTCTACCAATATTCTTCTATTTGCTGATGATTGCAAACTCTACAGACAAGTTAAATCAGAGTACGATGCTCTTGCTCTTCAGTATGATACTTCAATTCTTCTCAATTGGTGTAACTCTTGGAAACTTAGTTTAAACACCGAAAAATGTGCTTCTCTTACGATTTCTTTTAAAACAGAAACTTATAAACCACATCTACAAAATTGGCCATCAGAACATTAATCCTGTCACCTCTTTCAGAGATCTTGGTGTTATTATTGACAGTAAGCTTACTTTTGCGGATCATGTAAGCACAATATCTTGTACTGCAATAAGGATACTGGGATTCCTTTATTACTTCACTGACATAAAAATAATCCTAATTCCTTAAGCTTGTTCTATAAGTCATATGTTGCTCCCACTATTGAGTACTGTTCTCCTATCTGGTCTATGGCCTGCCCTACTCATCTAATAAATAAATAAATAAATAAATTCTACAATTAATTTATTTTTAGCCATTGTATCCTACCAAATACATCACCTCCTAACACTTTAAAAAATGACGTTTTAAAATCTCTCAATATCAAACCTTCCCTAATGAGAAACAAAATTTTTGACCTAATATTTTTGCACAAAATTGTAAATGGCCATATATCATGTGAACAATTATTAAGTCAGATCAATTTTTGCGTACCCGCTAGGACAACACAGTCTAGTAATCTCTTTTACACTCGAGCTGCGAGAGTTAATATTGTTCAAAGGTCCCTTCTAAACAGAATTGTTAGTACGTATAGTCAGTTACCAGAAACTGTTGACGTTTTTTTCAAGTGAGTATACTTTTAGATCATCTATAAACAAACCATCTTTGTAATGTTTCCATTGTACTGTGCCATCTTGAGCTCAAATTGTTATTCTGTTGTTATGTTAAAATGTTTCAATGTAAATGACCTAGTGCTGTATCTGAAACCTATTATAAATAAATAAATTTGTATTACAAAATGCAAAATAATCGTAGTTAGGCCTACCGGTATATCAAGTTTTCAGTTCGCAGATATTCAATGTGGCCCCCTCTGGCTTCACGACACAAGTCGATAATCGGACTCTTCCCATATTAGACCACTGACGAGAGTGTAGCGACTTGATTGATGACTGACGAGATGTCACTAGGAAAAGGGTAAAAGTGGATTTGAAAAGGTAAGAGGACGCAGGACGTCTCGCCGTCCCCCGTGCCTATCTTTGCCCATTGTAATTTTATAGGGAGTTGACGACGTCCCCTCGCTTTCCCCCTCACTCACCTTTGACTAGGAAGCGTCACTCCTGCACACTAGTGACATCTCCTATCAGCGAAACGAAACTTGAACAATCCATCTTTCGAACTGCAGGAGTTTCATTCAAACGCGATTAGTCATTTCCAAAATATATGAAACCGGATTAAGGCTTTAGAAATGTCCTGTTTTTTGTTTTAATTTACTAATTGATTATCTTACAGCGCAATTAATATCTGAAGTCCAGAAAATTAAAAAAAAAGACATTGTTGAAAACGAGACAAATTATCTGCATAAATTATTTTAGTTGTGTATCTTGTAAGATATTTGCGAAATACCAAAATTTCATTTCTCCAAGTTGAGTCCTATTTATAGGCTATATGAGATATATTTATGGTAGTTTTCTTTATAATTTTTACGTTTACTAATATATAAATTTATTTTAATTAATTGTTTTACTGTGTTGAGGGTCTACGGCAAGTTCGAGTTTTTGTTCCTTTTGACTATTCTTCTTCAGCCATATGAAGTGTAAACCTATCATCCAATGTGATATCAAAATCACATTTTCCCTTGGAATCGAGCCTGATACCATCCGCACAGAAGACAAGCGTGTTAGTTACCCCACAACGGAAATCAGTTCGGAAAATTATTTTTGAACTATAGTAGTTTAGATAAGAAATGTAAATTTTGCCTTAAGCACCACTAAGTATTATCTTAATTTAAAAGAGATTAATTGAAGGTATGTACAGTATGAAAGAGAAAGGTAATTTTCTGCTATTCAAAATTTTAAGCGACTCACAATGACTTAAAACTCATCTTATAACTGAGCCTATTGAATTTGCAAGTGTTGGAGGCTATGCTATACACTCTTGTTATCACCCTACCGCAATATAATGAAATTTAATATTAAATGGCAGTTAAAAGAAATTTTCACAATTTTATTAACATATATTATGTTTTCGAAGGAAATGCTTAGGACGGTCGTGTATTGGTTGAAGTATAGAGACAACTAATCTGAGGCAGAGGAGATATGGAGGGAGAGTCCTTGACCATTCAGCGTATACATAACACAGCCTATAAGCAATTCGTGTCTCGCTTGTAAAGGAACGCATTGAATGAAGACGTGGAAGGAACAGTAATTTGTTACTTACAAAAGTCACTCACCCGGAGTTTGTGCTAATCACGTGTTGACAAGAGTTTCAGAAATAGTTTATAATTCAACCAATGAAAGCCTTTGTAGGCAACAACAAGGATTCTAATAGTTTTTTCTTCTTTTTAACGATAAGCAGAAACTCCGTTATGCTAGTGTTCACATTGGTATAAGGGAAACATCCTGTAATAGTCTTCATATTCACCGTTACGGGTTACATTATACGTAACCTAAATACATATGTTACAAAAATCGCTTATCAATATTTAATACATTAATTTACTTAGATTACCAAGTGAGTTGTGTTAACAAACATATTGTAGGTAATGGATCAATCTTAGAAAGATCGTAAGAAGAAATACTATCTTTATAATATTGAAATGGTGATGTATATGATTACAATTGCTACTTATGTTTGTTATCCTGTTAATGCTGACATTTTGGATAAAGTATTTAGTCAATTATACCAGTTTCATTTCATAAATAATCCACATTATGGCAACACTTCAGAGTGGATGATGCAATCGAGGTTAACATTTCTTCATCAGTTGAAGCTGAGGTTTTGAGACAGCAGGACATGTGCTTGTGCGCTCTTCAGTGAGTACAGTGTAGCTGTGACAAGTGTTGGAAATGGAGGCATCAGGTTGTAATGCGCCGCTTTTATCGATCTGTACCTAGCGCATTACATTTTGAGAAAAGTAGTGACATGTATTCTGTTCTGCACCATAAATATACATATGAAAAAGAATAATATTTTTGAATCGATAAAATATAAACAAAGTGTGAAAGTAGACATTGAAAGTTTGAAGATTATTCAAGTCAATATATAAAATAAAGGAAATCCCTCATCGTTAAATGTGATTTTGAACTATAAAAGCGATATGAGGTAATATATATATTTAGGAATGAATTTTGTTAAGTAAAGGAAATAAAACAAACATGAAGTGCTAAAAAGGAATTTGTTTGGGGGAGACTTTTCTCTTTCCACATCTGTCTGCCAAATTCAAAATCATGGAATAATAAAATGTAACATACAGCTTTCAAAATCTTAAGTTTTAATCAAATTTAGTCAACATGTTATATTTTGGTATTCTAAACAACCTCAACGAAAATTCAGACATATAATACCGTACTGCTAAATGGCCTAAATTTATAAACTTCAATTTGGAATTTTTAATAATGCTGTTTTATTTATGTTGCTTAGAATGTATTATA
Organism: Thermobia domestica; assembly: GCF_964235325.1. Lineage (NCBI taxonomy): Eukaryota > Metazoa > Arthropoda > Insecta > Zygentoma > Lepismatidae > Thermobia > Thermobia domestica. The sequence continues at coordinate 122,208,987 of NC_137458.1, forward strand.
ATTTTATTGAGAATAATCCACAAATACATTATAGTACATACGCCGTCCTTGTCAGGAATATAAAGCAATGTGGCAGAAGTTTATTTAAACTAAGGAAGAAAGAATTAGTAACATATAAAGAAATGAGAAGAATAAGTATTTAAAGTTGATGTTATAATATATATATATATATATATGATTAAAGAAGAGAGTTAATTATAAAGAATTATTTTAAAATAATGGAGAATGTTAAATATATGTAGTAATGATGGTATTCGCCACTTAACTGCATCGGCAGGACGCGATGTGAATGTATTTACAGTCAAAACTAAAATACAATGCTAGATGTGGATTTGTGATATGACATACCGCTTCCATATTATTATGGTTAAAACATAAAGCCTTCATTACATAATTTATACATATAATCATAATGAAATAAAGTCTCTAAATGAAATTATTTAAATTTTGAGGTTATTAAGATTATTCTTAGAAATTAATGTCCAGATATACGGTACAATGTTATCTCAATGTTCTATTTGGTTACGTAGAAATTCTGATCGCATAAAACTTGTTCTGATGTTGCCCCTCACATTACCTCTTGAACCTTGTTTTGCATTCTGGTTGATTTTCCCGAACCATTACATGTTTGGGTGATGATTCCGATATGCCGGGCCAAAGTCTTGCCTTAGTTCCTGGAAATACGTGGTAAGTGCGTTTTCATGGTATAGCTGAGCCTACGACAAAATTTTACTTAGTTATAATTACTTTGAACTGTTATTTGTTGTTGTATTGCAGAGGATTGATGGGTACCTGATAACATCTTCATGAGTCGACGCACAACAAACCTGCTACGACAATACAATGTTATTTATAGAGTTCTAATCAATTAAATACTAGCATTTTCGATTTGCAATTTATTTTTCTTTTACGGTAAGACGGTTTACCACAGCCACGATATAAATTGAGCACTACAAGTGTAAAAATGGCGACCCAGCCAGGATTTGATGGTGATTATCATATGAAAAGGAAAAGGTAATGTGAGGGTAACATGAGGAAAACTCTGAATATTGTGGAAGTACATGTATATAAGATATGGCAGATTTGAAAAGGGAAGAAGATAATCTCTTCCGAACTATTATTAGAAGAAGATGTCAATTGTTAGCTCGAGTAGTGATACTATAGTCTGCGTCTGCTGTAATGAAAGGGACAATAAGGAAGTTGCAGACAAAAACAAAATAATTCAATGTGACCACTGTGAAGAGTGGTATCATTTTATATGTGTTGGTATCAATGAACAAAAGTACGATGAAATGAGTAATCCATCAGTTGTGTGGATTTGCGATGCGTGCAGTCAAAAGGAGAAAAAAGTTGACAAAGTGAAATCATTAAGTGTAACTGAGAGAGAAAAAGTGTCAAAAGAAGATTCAGGTCCGTCTAGTAAGAACAATGTGAGTGCCGAAATTGGGAAGGAAGAGATGAGCACAAAACCCAGAAATAAGAATAAACATAACCATGATGAATTAAAAAGAAAATCTAATAAATCCAATAAGAGTGATCGTGAAAAGGAGAGAAAGAACGTGGAAGAGAATGGAGCCATTCCTATGGAAGAAGCCACAAGAACAAGAAAGAAAAGACATAGAAGTCACATGAGAGAAGAAGTACATAAAAGAAGAAATAGTTCACGACATAGTCGTCATTCAGATAAAGATAGAAAACAAGTTACTAAAAGTGATGAAGAAATGAACTCAGTTAGAAAGAAGAAGAAAGGAGAAAGCCATGAAAGAAATAGATTAGAGAGAAAGGAACGAGAAATACTTCACGAAAGTTCTAAGAACAAGACAGACGAAACTGAAAGTGTAGTTTCAAAAGAATCAATGGACAACGTGTGTAACCACTGCTCCAGTTTGCGATAAGAATTTAGAGCTACGGTGGAAGCTAGTATTGACATCACTTTTACTAAATTTTCTTACTATTTAGATGCGAAGTTGCAGGAAGTTAGAAAAGATATGATTGATCTTAGAAGAGATCTACAGGAAAGTATAGATAATAAATTCACACAAATGGAGAACGAAGTGGAAGATATGAAGAAAAGAGAACAGGAAAGAGAATCAAAATTTCAAGAGGTTGAAACTAAAGTAGAAATAACAGTCCAAAACCAGAAAGAATTCGATCACATACTTTCCATAATGGAATCCGAACAAAAACAACAACGTGATCAATTGGATCGTACCAGTTTGAAGCTATTAAAATGGGAAGGAGAAGTTGATCGACGAGTGAAGACCCTAGAGAAAGGCTTTCAAGAATTGAATTTGTGTGGAAATGGAGAAGGAAAACAAGATAGAAAATCTGTGGTGAACATCACATTTGGGATGTCGACTGGAAATAACACGAAGATTCAACCTGCACTGCAGCCAGCTCTTACGACTTCTGCGACGGAAATACAGATACCTTGGCCTAGCGAGTCGGTGTTAAAAGCGAATGTCAACAATGAAGGAATTTTAAAGAACTGTGATGTATCGGGAGAATTATTAACTAATAGTAGAGAAGGAGAATCTGTAAAAGGAAATTTAGATGTCACAAAAGTAACGAATCTAGTGACGGAGTCTGAAAATCTACTTAGATATACCGATTTACGGGATTTTCCAAAGTTTGATGGACAATATAATGGAGCTGCCAAAGCCTTCCTACATGAGTTTACGCAAACGTTAACCTTATTCAAACTTAATGATGCTGAAAAACTGGTGTTAGTCTCAAGGTGTTTAATAAAAACAGCTGGAGCCTGGTTCCGAAGCATTCAGCATAAGGTGAAAACTTTTGAAGATTTCGTTAGATGTTTTCAGAAGCAATATCTATCAGAACGTTTGGAGAGAGCCAAAAAGCGACAATTGCAATTAATGCGGTACGATCGAAGTAAGTATTCAACATTATCGGATTTTGCATGGAATGTTGTCGAAACTTATCAAAGAATTTGTAGCAACCCAGATGAAAAAGAATTGATAGACTTGTTGCTGAATAGCCTCCCCAGTCACGAAGCAAAAATATTAAGAAGCACTCCGAATAAAAACTTAGATGATCTGATGTTGAGAATAATGGAAATTCAAGAATATAATGATACAAATATTACTAATATTATGGATTCCAGGAACTTTTCCCGTAGACAATTCCAGAGACCACAGGTAAACTTTGCTAGAAAAGTGAAAATTGACTCTGGAGTCCAAACCGACACAACGAGTGTGCCGTTGGTACCAAATTTGGGAAATAATACTGCGTCACCAATAACAAATGGAAATAGTAGAAGAGGATGGAATTTTAAAAATGCAATAAGGAGACGACCATGGAATTTTCCCAGGTATGGTCCACCACCGCCATGGTACCAAAATCCCTATTACTGGAGTAATTATAATTTCCAGCCACCTGGAGGATCTGAACGGTCAGAGAATATAAATTCAAATAATGTTGCAACTACCACAAGTGGAGTAATGGTTCCAGAGACTTCAATGATGTCAACCCCGGGAAACTAACGTCGCGGTCTATTGATATGGGGGTCAAAGACTGCAGGAGAGAAAATTCCCCAACTAATCAAAAAGACTTTAATAGTAGTTTATCGAAAGACATTTTTCAAGTATATGGATACTTCATTTTCAAGGAAGATCCCAAGTTGTTTGATTATAAGGAATTGAAGAAGGGTCAAGATAATGATTTGTACTGTCAAAATTTAAAAAGAAAATTAGAACAGAATCCAGATTATCCATATCTAAAATTTCATAATTCAGTCATATTTGTTAAAAACGTTAAAAGAGGTAGTTGGCTGTTAGTTATACCGAAAGAAATGGGGAAAACATTGGTACACCGAATACATGAAAAAGGACATTTCGGTCAGAAGAAATGTTTAGCATTCTGCAGATCATAATTCCATTGGTGGACTCTAAAAACCGACATGATTTCCTGCATTAGAAACTGTTTACAATGTGCGGCGACTAAATATTCAAACCGTAAAATAGCTTTAGAGAATTATCATATAACTGCTAATAATATACACGATAAACTGTGTCTGGATCTAGAAGGAATATTACCAAATAGTTACGGATATTATTTTATTCTCTCTGTGATTGATGTATATTCTAAATTCGTATGTTTTTATCCTCTGCGAAATGCTAGTACTTCCGAAATAATACGAACTCTTGAAAAGCAATACTTTCATGTGGTTCCATATCCGAATGTCATTGTTACAGATCAAGGACCACAATTCTGTTCTTTCAAATTGAAGAAATTTTGCACGGAACATAGGATAAAGCACACTAAAACGTCGCCATACAATCCAAGAGGAAATGGACTTATTGAAAGAAAACATAGAGATTTAAATAGATTGGTTCGATTGTATTGTGCGGGACATCAATGTAAATGGAGTAAGAAGTTAAAAAGAAATCCAAGATCTATTAAATTATTCAATAGACACAACCATAAGCAAATACCCGCAGAATTATTTCAATCCTATTCAGCAATAGATTCATTTAATCTTCGTATAATTGGCCAAAAGAATTATATCCATTAGATTTGGTTGATAGAATATTAGAAGTCCATAACTCAGTATTACCAAAAACTGAAGTAACCTTAAAGTCTAAGAATCATAGAGCTATTGTTCTTAAGGAAGGAGACTTGGTCATGAAAAGAACTCATCCTTTATCCTCAGCGGTTAAAAATGAAGCTGCTAAGTATTTAAAATGTTATGTCGGACCTTACCAAGTTACCAAACTATTACGGAATTGTGCGGTATTAAAGACTTTAGATCATCATAAGGCAGGAACGCAAAACTTAAGAAATTTAAAACTGTTCAATTGCACAAAGGAAGAAAAACAAAAACTGTTAACGAAGTATAACCCAGAAACAGAAGGTTAATTATTCCTGAAATGATACTTAAGGAAAATTTTGTATATATTAAATTTTGAAGAAAAATTTTATCAAGTGATAATTTTTTTTATCTAGAGAGAGGGGAGTCTGTAATGCGCCGCTTTTATCGATCTGTACCTAGCGCATTACATTTTGAGAAAAGTAGTGACATGTATTCTGTTCTGCACCATAAATATACATATGAAAAAGAATAATATTTTCGAATCGATAAAATATAAACAAAGTGTGAAAGTAGACATTGAAAGTTTGAAGATTATTCAAGTGAATATATAAAATAAAGGAAATCCCTCATCGTTAAATGTGATTTTGAACTATAAAAGCGATATCAGGTAATATACATATTTAGGAATGAATTTTGTTAAGTAAAAGAAGTAAAACAAACATGAAGTGCTAAAAAGGAATTTGTTTGGGGGAGACTTTTCTCTTTCCACATCTGTCTGCCAAATTCAAAATCATGGAATAATAAAATGTAACATACAGCTTTCAAAATCTTACGTTTTAATCAAATTTAGTCAACATGTTATATTTTGGTATTCTAAACAAGGTGTCTCGGGTAACGTGTTGATTGAAGATCAGATGTCGTACATAAAGATTGAAACTTTACGTGGCAAAAACTCCACAGAAATTCATAGTGTCTTAGGTGAAGTTTGTGTTGAGATAACAGTGGATCATAGTACAGTTTCTCGTTGAGCTACTCGTTTCCGTAGTGGTCGTGTGAGCATAAGGATGGTGCAAGACCGGGAAGGCCGAAATCATCAACCGATGGAACAAATGTGTAACTTGTGGTAGATCCACTTAAACAAGATCGCCGTATATGTGAGGAATTTTCTGACATTACGGGGATTCCATCTGAATTCTGACAAGTTATTTACAGAAGAATTCTGCCCGCTGCACCCCCACCCCTACACACATTTCTTGACTGCTGAACAAAAGCAGACGTTTCTGGTCAATGCGATTGTGCTGAAATAAAGGTTCAGCGTAGAAGGTGAGAACTTTCTGCATCACATTATTGCTATTGATGAAACGTGGATCAGAGACTTTGAGCTGGAGTTGAATTCACAATTCAACGAGTGGATAGCTCCACCTTCTGCAAGACCAAAAAGAGTATCGCCAATTTTAATCAAAGATTAAGCAAATGATGAATTTTGCTTACGATCACCAAGGTATTATCATAACGGACAGGGCCCCGTATGGAAAAAGTGTCACAGTAGCGTATTATTGTGAATTCCTGCTAAAACTACTCAGAAAAGCCACAAAATCCGATCCCAGTTGCTCAGGGTGGGTCCACTGGTTCTTCTCGACAACACTCAACGCTAATGCTGTTAGTACAAAACTTCGCAAATACGATTGGGAAATGTTACCTCATACTCCCTACAGACTGGACATGAATCCACTAGACTAACACTCTTCCCAAATTTGAAACAACGTATACGTGGACGTCAGTTTCCATGTCTGCAAGAGTTTCTGTAGCCATTACCCGAACCATTCGACAGCTTCACAAAAATGACGTCCTTGATGGAATATAGAAGCTACCCGGACGTTGGGATTTCGTCATTACCAACCAGGAAGATTATATTAATGTCTTGTAAAGAGATCCTCTCCAAACAATGAAGTGTAAGTCACAAAAAATTAGTGTGTATTATTTATGAAATGACCCTCACATATCCATTCACTGATACATATTGTTGTGGTTACCTTAACGCATCAGACAAGATATCTAGAAAATGAGAATCACTCCGAAACTTTCCAGAGATGATATTTCACTGATGCTGTGAATCTGAGTCCTAACTGAAGACTTGCTCCTTAATTCTCTACTCAAAATAAAAACTATATCATAGATTCCTACGCAACTTGCCTTCCTATACACGTGTATGTCAGTTGTGGTTACCTATGCAAGACGATGTGAACACACTTTTAATCGTGAGGCTACCTACTGTTATTTAATATTTGCAAAATATACTAGGTTTTGATACGGTACTTTTAACTCCCTCAATTATTTGTATTTTTTCTTTATTGCATTTTTTAAAATTTAAATGCTTGTGGAGCCCTTGTTACCTGGCCTATTACCCAGACAAGAACAATCACACTATAAAATTTAGAAACTGTAGAGCGACCAGTTTTCAGGGTTAAGTTGACAATGAATTCTTAAGATATAGATACAATAATAATACTCGATGCCAAAGATAGTGGAAATTCAAACAAGACTGCACGCATAAAAGAAGTCCGAAGTTCAACTAGACTTCGAGGGACATGTTTTTACACATGATATTAGTACCAATTCCGCGTTGTTTTGAGGCGCGATATAGGCCTAACCAGTTTCTATTGTACGATTATTTATGTCATATCCTGCGCAAACAAAATTGACACTGGTCTCTAAACATTGCAAGTCGAATTTCTATTAAAATCACTGAAGTTTATTTTTTTTTTAAAAAAAAAGTACTAAACAACATTTAGCAAAATAACATCTAATCATATGGTATATGTTCTAAATATTATTTGGTACTATTTTATAATTACAGAAAGGTCTCTTAAACTATCCTCGCTTAATTATAATTACGTGTAGAAGTGTAACAACTAACATTCAAGAGTTGGTTGTTATGGTAACTACCACTTATAACTGGGAACATCAATATCTTCATTATTACACACAGAAAAGGAGAACATTTAATCTTCACTCTTTACTTATATTTTATTTGATTACCTGTCGAGAGCCTTTTTCTGTACAACAGATTGATATATATATATATATATACCGGGTGCACCATTTATAATGTCCCACCTTTATAGCAGAGGAACCAAGAGAGAGAGAGAAGCGAAACTTTGCACAAAGCAACTACAGGAAGGGGGACACCTATCGATGTATTAGGTAACATCACCAGGTGAACAGTGTTGCCAACCCAATATAAAGTTATGATTTTTTAAATGGAATGACCTAAATTTAATTTCACAATTCGAATCAGCAGTGAAAACAAAGACGAAAGAGATGCCACTCGCAGATCAGTGTTGCATACTTTTTGAGAAATATTGTAAAACACGTGTCAAATTTAAACGCCTTTAACACACACAAGGAATGAAGTAGTAACTATTTGTGCACATTAAATGAAATACTGGGAAGAACTCTTTAAAATTACTTCAAGTTTAGAAGGATCAGTTAAACAGTGTTGCTACAACAGAAGAGAGAAAAGTTGAATTTGGAAATAGTGCAATAACTTGAAAAAGGTCCCTAGTACAGTATGATTTAAAATCCATATAGCATATCAGTATGTCATAAGGAGCATTGTCACGTTTATTTGAGATCGATAAGTCAAGTACTTACCGAGATATTCGGTACTCTGTAAAAGCTGAGAATTTTGTGCTGTACAAGATGGTAACGCTGTTTCAAAATTCCCTTTTTTCCCTCAGCGTTAGAGAAATCGTGAAGAAATGTTTAAAACGAAATAAAACATTAATCAATGGACATACAATGAAATGAAACCCATTTGAGTTCTTGAAGGGACTAATTAAACTTAATATGGATATAAATTGATCTTGAGTTAGTAATACGAAGTCATATTTGAACAAGATGGCAGAAATACGTTTACGAGAGTTACCTAATAGCTATTTCGTGCGGTGAATATACTTATTCTCGTGCAACTTTAGGGGAGTAATATCAAAACAATTCAATATTATCTGTAAATATTACCGACTTGTTACTATTTCTCTTTTAAACACGAATGAATGAAATAAGTTACAGTTTGTTCCAATTGAAGCAATACAAAGGATGATTTGCAAGCACAATTTCTTTGGCTGTTTTGTAGCTGGTGAGTGTAGCCAAGCGGTGTAACCATGATAATTACTCACTTTCTTCGTTTGCACGTCTAAGGGGATCATTCGGAAGCAATGTTCAAGAAATTGTACACACAAGAAATGCAAAAAGTCATTATAACTGCTATGCCGATGATAACTAACAAAATGTTAAATATTGCTTTGCGTTGACACAATCCATATCGGAATAGTTCCCCACAAAATTAAAGATAGTGAAATGAGTGGATTTTAATAATGATATGAGTTTCAATAATACTTGTCACGGTTTCATACTTGTAGCGTTCCACTTGTAAACATAAAATACAAGTTCTGTATACTGTGCACAAATACAGCACCGGTGGAAAATAGTTTCTAATACAACCATCATTTATATGCACTCACTTATTTTATCCGTAGTAAAATATTCGTAAGGCTTTTACACTTACTCTGCGTCACCGTCACCCGAATTGGCGTGTGGCATCAACCAATAAACTCACAGTGCGCTGTTACTAAACCTTCAGGGAGGAAGCTAATCATTCATAATTAATTTTGTTCGTATTAGTGGACAATTATGAATGACTAGGTTTCTCCCTGAAGGTATAGTAACAGCAGTTGATTTTGAGTTTAACGTCCCGTTCAGCAACGAGGCTATATGAGACGTGGACCTACTGATTAACATGGACTCCGAACCACTTGAGCTCCCGCCGGGAATCGAACCCGGGTCTCCCGGAGTCCTCGTAAGGGAAGCGGCACCTATGAATAAATAAATGCAACTTACTTCTTAAAAAACAACATTTATACATTATTTGCAGTTAATTTCGTGGTGAATGAAATACAAAATAAGTTGTGTATGGTCCCCTAAAATTGGATAGTACGTATAAATATTGGATGATTTGAAAAATTTTGCTACCATTTAAGAGAACTCAGCCTATGTATTTTCAATTCAAATTTTACAACTATTAATATCTACGTTTTATTGTCTTTTCTAACTTATATTCAGGAGAAAAAAATAAATTAAAGAAATATATGTTTATGATGATCAATAAACAATTATTCGTAACATACATTACAAAATTCATGAAACAGAAAACATAATCTGTTTCCTTTTTTAAATAGTTTGATTTAATTCGGCACGTCACAGAATATAACTTGTGTCACAGATTAGTATTTAAATGTTTCTCCCACGCAGAGGGAAAAAAGGGAAATTTGAAACAGCGTTACCATCTTGTACAGCACAAAATTCTCAGCTTTCACAGAGTACCAAATATCTTGGTAAGTACTTGACATATCGATCTCAAATAAACGTGACAATGCTCCTTATGATATACTGATATGCTCTATGAATTTTAAATCATACTGTACTAGGGACCTTTTTCAAGTTATTGCATTATTTCCAAATTCAACTTTTCTCTCTTCTGTTGTGGCAACACTGTTTAACTGATCCTTCTAAACTTGAAGTCATTTTAAAGAGTTCTTCCCAGTATTTCATTTAATGTGCACAAATAGTTACTACTTCATTCCTTGTGTGTGTTAAAGGCGTTTAAATTTGACACGTGTTTTACAATATTTCTCAAAAAGTATGCAATACTGATCTGCGAGTTGCATCTCTGTCGTCTTTGTTTTCACTGCTGATTCGAATTGTGAAATTAAATTTAGGTCATTCCATTTATACTAATGGACTTTATATTGGGTTGGCAACACTGTTCACCTGGTGATGTTACCCAATACATCGATAGATGTCCCCCTTCCTGTAGTTGTTTTGTGCAAAGTTTCGCTTCTCTCTCTCTCTTGGTTCCTCTGTTATAAAGGTGGGACATTATAAATGGTGCACCCGGTATATATATATATATATATATATATATATATATATATATATATATAAGATCCATTGATCTGCCATAATAATCGTTTCTTCCAAGTTTCACTACTTTTTTATATATGTAATTCAACCTAATTACTTTTAAAAGAACAATAAATGAACAACGAAATCCTTTTTAACACTATGCCTGATTATTTTATAAATCTTATTCTAACAACTTTAATTCTGTCAACATTCTCCCAGGACTACGGAAAAATACAGGATTAGCATAAATGATTCATTCGTTTTGAAAAAGTTATATTTTCAAATATATTACACGTACACACATGAAAAATATATGAAAAGAACCAAAACTCACCAATTTTGTATTATGTATTCCAGGTGGCAGCACGAGTCAATTATTCTTCCGATGTAGCAGTGTGGCACTGTCGAAAGTGCAGGGAAAGCAAGAAAACAGACGTCGCGTCTTCTGAGGGTATATAAACTTTGTGACTTTATGATTCTTTTCATATATCTTCCATGTGTGTACGTGTAATACTTTTGAAAATATAGCTTTTTTTCAAAATGAATGATAATTTATGCTAACCCTGTATGTTTCTTCTTCTTCGGCAACAGGGCAAGCACTATCTCCTTTACTTCAGTTGTATCTTCTTATATCTTTCCCATAACCTCATCTTGGGAAAGAAACTCTTCATTTTCAACAATTCACTATCGTAGATACTACTTTTTTTTTAAACTCTGTACTCCCCGTATTAATTTCTTTAATGTTCTTTTACTTCTGTACCTTTATCTCTCCGGGAATAACTCCGCTGTTCTTCCTCGCTTTCTTCAGACACCCTCAGTACTTTGTAATTCTTATTCCGGAAAATCTGTTTTCTGCTGTTTACCCTATTGTTTCCATTTCCGCCTTCAATTGCTGTTCTTTCTGCTGCAATTTGTAACACTGAACTTTCTGATCTTTCTAAAAGAGTAAGCTTCTCACAGCCTTCGGATGAACTTTCCATGTTGTCAGAGGACAATTCAATCTCAGAATGCTTGCTTGCTAAATCTTAAACGTCGTTACTGTCCACAATATTGACTGGGTTCCCTTGATCCTGTTTCTCATTATCACTACATGTTTGGTTTATTTCAATTTGTCCCTGTCTAGTTGTATAAATTTGCACTAAATGGTTCGAATCCATACATCAGATACACTGCTTCCTCCATGCTGGACGCTGATTTTTTGCATGTACTTCGTTACACTTTTTGCAAGTCCAAGTTAGCATTTTCTGGTTGCATATATTGCAAGTTAATGATGAAGAAACTGGTGTTGTGACTGTACGCCTGAAGATCTAGACGATGGTTTGAATTGTTTTTGATATTTTTGCCAACATATTTTTCCTCTGAAGAATATTGGTTTGGCCGGAAAGCAAGCAACTGTGCCTCTGTTATACTCAGTGGTCGAAGTGAGACGGTATGCGGTGGTATGCTATACCGCCTCTGGTTTTTAAGTGGTGAAGGCATACCACCTCAGGTATTTTAGTAGTCAAGACATACCGTCACTGGAGGGTAGATGCTAAATACCTTTAATAAATCCATTTTTATACCCAGTAATTGACGAATAGTCTTGCACGTAAAAAGATTTTATTTCTTATGTAGAAATAATTTCTAAGTTGACAACACCGACATTTTTGTTACCTTTTTCCTCCGTTTGTTTTTGAAATGAAGTATTTTCAAAGAAGTTCATCTAGTTAGTATTTTGATATGCCATATTGAATTGTTTATGTCTTATGTATGTGTGTGTCTTCTTGCCTTAATGCATATAAATATCGTGTTTTGAGCATGGACGAATTTATGGTGTGTCAGCTGTGGAGGCGGATCTTCCGGGGGTTTGGTATACCCCTCAGTCAAATGGGAGACCGAGAGTTTTCCGCAGGAAATTGTTAATATAAAAACTTGGGCTTTGAGCATTTTCGTGTATAATTCTCTGTAAATTTAAATTTATTAGAAGTGATGAATATTTTCCGATTCATAAAAACATACTCCACTTATTCCTACATCGTTGTTTAGCTGTAAAATTTATTGGTAATAAATATTGTCTTAAAAAGTTTCATGAAGTGAAAATCTAACGATTCTTCATTTCAAGAATGTTTCAAAAACTTCAATGCGTTCTTCCCTCAGAATCCACCTTTGATCTTACAATATTAGATTTCGTTAGTTTAATACGCATAAGACGGTTTTCTCATAGCTTTAAGACTTTTATAGATTTACATACTGCAACATTTATAAATAAGTGGATATAATATAAAGCGCCTACTGTAAATTTTTGACTACCCAAAATTCGAGTTTAAGTAACTCATGAAAGCAAGTACTGATCATTTACTGAAAATAACATTCATTTATTCATATATTCATTCAGAAGAGAAAGTGAAATATAATTAATAAGGAAGCTGATTTGTGTAGTTGTTCTTCCAATAAAATAATAGAAACAATCTTCATAAGGAACTTTTATGTAGTTATTTCATTACATAGGCAGGCCTACACTTGAAGAAATAGTGAAATGTTCTGTTACTGAAATTGATAAATTCACAAAGGTCTATTTTCAATTTCTTGTTACATTTTAATTATTGGAATGGGATACTTGTTCTCTACGAACTCGATGATGTTCCCTGCACTTTACACACAGACACACACTCACAGAAAGAGAGAGAGAGAGAGAGAAACACTGTATATTTTTACTTCACAACTTGAAATATTAGAAAATTTTCTGGTTTTCGAAAGCTAATTGGAAAATGATAATTTGTTGCTGTTTAACTTTGAATTTTATAGCTGAATGTGCAGTTAAATATAGTGGGAAAATTTCCACCAAACATCACTCTACATAATATCCAAAATTGTCCGGATTATGAAAAGTTTTTTCACTTGTTTCTACATCGTGATGAAAATTTTCCGATTCATGAAAATTCCTTTCACTTGTTTCTACAGAGCAATAAAACTTTCCGATTCACAAAAAGTTGTTTTACTTTTTGCTTCAAAATGATGAAAATGTTCCCACTCATAAAAAGTTCTTCAATTTTTCCATACAAGACAGAAAATATTTCGATTCATGAAAAATTGTTTCACTTGTTCCTACATAGTACTGAAAATTGTCTGAACCATGAAAATTTTCAGATTCTTTAAACGATCTATCACTATTTAACATTTCCATACATGATTTCAATCAATTTTATGAATACTGAGGAACTGTTACTTGATCACTGATATTTGTTAAAAACGGAAACTTTTCCGGAAAAATATAGAAGAAAATTTCCCACCTCACATCACGGCTAAACAATGATGTAGGAATAAGTGGAGTATGTTTTTATGAATCGAAAAATTTTCCGGAAAATTTTCATCACTGTACAGGACAGACAGAATTTTTCGAATCATGAAAAATTATTTCACTTGTTCCTACATAGCCCTAGTACTGAAAATTGTCTGAGCCATGAAAATTTTCAGATTCTTTAAACGATCTTCCACTTTTTAACATTTCTATACATGAATTCAATCAATTTTATGAATACTGAGGAATTGTTACTTGATCACTGATATTTATCAAAGGCTTTTGCTTCTATAACTCCCAAAAATGTAGCCACCTAGAAACGCATAGATCCGTTTCAAGCATTATTTCATGCTCTGTGTGTGGTGGAATTACAATGCAGTAATTCAGTTCGAGTTCGTTCCTAATGGTCAAACCATCAATGTTGACCTTTATTACGAATAGTAAGAGCAGATGTATGCTGCATTACGCCTAAAATATCCAGTATTGGTGAATTTAAAGAGTACTGCTGCAACTCGAAAAACGCAACAAAAAATTAGAAACTTGATGGCATCGGTATGTTGCCACATCCGGTATATAGTTCTGACTTCGTCCCTGTTCACTACCTGTTTCGGTCCATGACGAAATTCCTGAAATCACTATGCTTCACCAATTAGCAGGAGGTAGAAAGAGGAGTGATTGGCTTCTTTGCCTCTAAGTACAAGACGTGATGTCGACATGGAATCAGGCCCGTCGCCAGAATAAACATGTAGGTGGGGCCCGGTAGAAGTTAGGGGGGCCCGACCCAATCATATTATAGTTCATAACCATATTATAGTTCATTTGCAAGCCTACCGTGAAAATTTTAGGTGGGAAGTGAAAATTTAAGGGGACGGCCCCTCTAGCCCCCCGTAGATACAGACCTGCATAGAATGGAGGAATTGGCAGGAAAGTGGCTCCAGACAGTTCAACACGAAGTGCTATACTTTGGATGTTAACTTGCTTTCATTGTAATGTTGTGTATTAGAATATTGCAAGACTTATGACTCAACCTTGTATTTTAGTAAGCAAATATACGTGAAAATGAAATTAACTTCGTATTCTCTGTGTACCAGTATAGATTTACTGTAAGCCTGATCTATTTTGCACAAGTTTATAGTTTAGCTCATTGTGAATAATCTTAGTATTCTGAATATAGGTGAAATAAATAAATAAACCATAATTTTGCAATATTTAATATAATAAAGTTAAGGTCTTTGATCTTTGCAGTACGGATTGAAACTATTGTATCCCATCAACAAGCACACTGACGTTGTCAAAAGTGTTCCAGCAGAGGTAAGTCAAGAAACGACTTCACAATATTCATGTTTTCACATAGGTCTAATTGGAAAATAAATATCTTCAGTTTAACGTCCCACATTTCTTTATATTGTTTCAGTTATGTCCAGTAGAACCAGAAGTTCTTACCCAAAATCAATCATACTAATCTCACTAAGTTCAATTTTTATATTATCCTTCCATTTTCTTCCAGGCAGACCCAAAGGTCTTTTCGCAAAGACAATCCAAATAATGCTTTATACCAGCCATTTCCATCTGAAATCTTTGAGTTTTACGTCCCACGGTTATGCCGGTTAGGCTAAAGGAGACGGTGATCATGAGAAATGAGTGAAACGGTGGTATGAAGAAAGTGGGAGGAAACGGGAGAACCTCGAGAAAACCCACGCACACGGTGTTTGTCCACCACAAAGTTCACTTGGCGGGAGCAGGGTTTGAACCCGGGACCCCAAGCACCAGAGGTGAACGCTCTACCACTGAGCCACCGCCCCCCCCCCCCCATTTCCATCTGAATTCTCTGTGATGTTACGGAGAGGAGACAGAGCAGACAGGAAAGCTATAGCTCTGAGAAAGAACAGTGGTGACAATCATACAAGAACGTCAATAGCGAAGTTGATGGTTCTTCAAGCATCCATGACTTAGAGCTCTGCACGGGCTCAGGCCTACAAAGCATAAATCACTTCGGGCCCGGCCCGGGCTTGGGCCGTTAATTTTGAAATATACAACCGTATTTCTCGGACCTTTTCGGGCCTAACTTTGTAAATATACTGTACAACGATATTTATTCAACAGTTCTTTCTGGAGAACTTTTAAAGCACAACTGCAAAATTAAACCTTTAATTGCTTTATATAAAAATGCAATTTTGCATTCAATATTAAGTTTCTGTAATTCGGGCTTATTTCGGGCTCATTTGATTATCGCACGGGTTCGGGCCTAAATGTTAAAACATTTCGGACTCGGGTCGAGCCTCACTTTATAAATTCACGGGCCGGGCCAGGCTCGGGGTTAAAAATTCCGACCCGTGCAGACCTCTACCATGACTACACGTACACCACCAACAACACGTGTTTATTTCATTATCTTCCTCTCCTTTACTCCAGTATTTCTTTCTGATATTTCTTTGATTAAGCCTGTTTCATACATGAAGAGCTAAAAATGACTGGTTTATGCACCAAAACGGTTGTTAAAATATTCAATTTTATCACAAGCCAGTGCCTCCACCTTATCGTTCCTTTGTTTGCAAAGTGTCGTATCTTAAAAAAAAAAAAAATCGATTTTTGAGTTAAGACCAGTCCCCAATTCCCCTTTAGGAGCTCTATAATTCTCTTTATTAGCCGTATCTAAATTCCTAAATATAACTGTGGAATAAGCAGTTTGATGTTCGTCGTATCTCAATTGTAGAGAAATAAATTTCTCTCGAACTGCCGTAACTCAAGGTACGACAGTTTGCAAGAAAAATTAAGGTAAGTTTCCATTGTTCACACAGAGTCGTATATCAAACGACTTTCAATTTGTGTGTGTGTTTTCACCTTAATGCCTAATTTGTTTTAATATTAAAAAACACACACATACAAGTAAGAAATATTATGTGCCTTCACAACTGGTCCCTGTGATCAAGCTGGCTCGTAGAAAGCAGCCTTTCGAGCAGTAGCGTCATTTCAGATTTGGCTTGGCAAGACCCCTTGAGTAAAATATAAGTAAAATTTCGTGTTTTCACTGATTTACTACTATTCTATTGATAAAATCTATATAACTCTCGAACTCAGGGGGGCAATTGCCCCTCTCTGCTCCCCCCTAAAAGACGCCCCTGCTTTCGAGGTAGTGGAACTACAGCATAGTGACTTCCTCAACTTCAAGCAGCTCTCTAAAGAACTCTACAAATTCGAGATTCAGATAGGAGTAATGCAAAAGACGTTAACTGGAAGAACATTATGGAAATAAGAGTTTTGAAGAGGTCACCGAAAACCAGCGACACAATTAGACTAGTTATCGCCAGGGGCAAGAACTCGCCTTAGCGCCCCCCTGACTAACCAAAACTAAAACGCTCCTCCACTACACCTGATATTGGCATCACCGTAATTCTCCTAATCCATTTTTTCTTGAAGTGCTAAAGCTTGATTTCAAAATTGCAGTATATAATTTAATTTTTAGTACAAGATAAAATACCAAACTAATTAGTATTTAATTGCTAAATAATTTGAGAGTAGCAT